>NC_090448.1:403035376-404285376 GCF_031143425.1 Pleurodeles waltl
AGAAGAAACGTATGAGGCTAGCACACATTTGCTAAGAATCCTATTTTACAAGGGAAGTCCTTCCTAGGCCCTCTTCAACCTCTCCACCGTAAGTGCAATCAGGGGAAACACCCCATAAAACAGAGAGCAAAAGAAAGCATGAACAGGGCATTGATCTTGATGCATTTGATCAGTTGAAACATTTCTTCCTTCCACAAAATGATAATCCTTATGGATGGACTCTTAACCCCTTCTGTGCCGCGGACGTAATGGTACTGAGCTCAGAGGGAGCACTAGCTGGGGGTGAGGGCGGTGGGGGGGGGCAAATTTATTTTATGCCATTTCTGCCTCCCCGGGGCAGATACCTCTAGGCGCCTGGTCTATTCTTTTTGTTTGTTTTGTTAGAGATGGGGAGCGACCCCTTAGGCAAGGGGCGCTCCCTGGAGGGGGGAGGGGTGGCGGTTGGGGGGGGGGGGGGGGAAGGTGGGGTCGGCAGCTCGCCCGATTTTTGTTAGGTCAATCTGCCCCCAAGGGGGCAGAAACCACTAGGCACCGGGGATTTTTTTTTCCCCCGCCAATGTCACTCAAGGGTCGCTCCCCGGGTTGGGGGGTAAATTTATTTTAGGCCATTTCTGGCCCCCTGAGGGCAGATCGGCCTATTGTTATTAGGCCGATCTGCCCCCCCAGGGGGCGGGGCAGAAGCCTCTAGGTGCCAGGAATACATTTTTTTTTGTTTTTTTGAGGTGGGGAATCGACCCCTTAGTCAAGGGTCGCTCCCCGGGCAAGGGCAAATTTATTTAAGGCCTTTTCTGCCCCCCCACCCCCCACCTGGGGGCAGATCGGCCTATTGTTATTAGGCTGATCTGCCCCCAGGTGTGTCAGAAACCTCTAGGCGCCAGTCAAGGGTCGCTCCCCTGGGGGGCAAATTGTATTTAGACCATTTCTGCCCCCCTTGGGGGCAGATCAACCACTTTTTGTTAGGCCAATCTGCCCCCATGGGGGCAGATACCACTTAGGCACCAGGGATTGGTGTGTGTGTGTGTGTATGCATGATTTCTCTTTAGGGGGGAAGCCCCTTGGGTATGGGTCGCTCCCCATGGGGGCACATTACTGTTGGCCATATCTTCCTCCCTGGGGGGCAGATGGACCTATTTTTGGAAGGCCCATCTGCCCCCAAGGGGGGGGGGGGGGGGGAGAGAAAGCCCTCCAGAGGCCAGGGAAGTTTTTTTTTTTTTTTAAATAAAAAGGGGGGGGGGGGGGGATGGCCACCCCAAATAAATGGGGCCAAAGCTGTTCTGCCCATGATCCACACCTGGGGGTGGGGGGGGGGGGGGGGGGGGGGGGGGGTTAGAGTGTCTACTAGATGCCAGGGAATTTAAATAAAACAAAAAATATTGGGGTGGTGGCTACCAACCAGTATGGGCCTGGTTACACCCCCACCTCAACTGAAGGGGGGTAACAGTCTTTCAGCTCTCCCCCGCACTCTAAAACATCTTATCCCACAGCAAGCAAGAAGACATTTGATTATTTTGGGCTTTAGTTTTACATTTGGGCCATGAGAGCTTGGCTAACTCTCAAAATCGTCCCACTTGGAATGGTGAGGGCTGCACTTTATGGATTTGGGACGCTGCCATCTAGAAAAATCCACAAGACCTAGACACATCTGAAAACTGAACATATGGGTGATTCCAGGGTGGTGTGTTTCACATTTTTGTACCCACAATCCCCTGCAAACCTCCAACTTTGCTGGAAATCACACATTTTCCCCACATTTTTGTGGTGGAACCTTCCGGAATCTGCAGGAATCCACAAAATTCCTACCATCCAGCATTGTCTCATCTATACCGATAAAAAATCTGCTGCACTTGTCAGCCTAAAATTTTTTTTTTGCAAACTGCCCTTTTGGACCCCTTTTGGTTCCCCCTCAATATCAACATGTTTTTGGCTCTTCCCTTTCACAAGCACTTGGCCCACCTACACAAATGAGGTATCATTTTTACCGGGAGGCTGAGGGGAACATTGGGTGGTATGAAATGTGTCCCAGTGCGGTGATCCCACACAGAAATGTGGGGAAAAATTAGATTTCTTTTAGCTAAATTTGAGGTTTGCCTTAGGATTTTGGGTAAGAAAACATTGGGGGATCCACGCAAGTCACACCTCACTGGACTCTCTCAGGTGTCTAGTTTTCAGAAATGTCTGGGTTTGGTAGGTTTCCCTAGAAGGCTGCTGAGCCCAGGACCAAAAACGCAGGTACCCCCGCAAAAACAGGTAGTTTTGTATTTGATCATTTTGATGTGTCCAGATAGTGTTTTGGGGCATTTCCTTTCGCGGCCAGTAGGCCCACCCACAAAAGTGAGGTACCATTTTTATTGGGAGACTTGGGGAAATGCTGGGTGGAAGGAAATTTGTGGCTGCTCTCTGATTCCAGAACGTTCTGTCACCGAAATGAGAGGAAAAGGTGTTTTTTTGGCCACATTTTGAGGTTTACAAAGGATTCTGGGTAACAGAACTTGGTCAGAGCCCCACAAGTCACCCCATCTTGGATTACCCTAGGTGTCTAGTTTTCAAAACTGCGCAGGTTTGCTAGGTTTCCCTAGGTGCCGGCTGAACTAAAGGCCAAAATCCACAGCTAGGTGCTTTGCAAAAAACAGCTCTGTTTTCTTTGTGAAAATTTGATGTGTCCACGTTGTGTTTTGGGGCTTTTCCTGTCGCGCGCGCGCTATGTCTACCCCCACAAGTGAGGTACCATTTTTATCAGGAGACATGGGGGAACGCTGGGTGGGAGGAAATCTGTGGCTCATCTCTGATTACAGAACTTTCTGTCACCAAAAGGAGAGGTAAAAGTGTTTGGTTGGCCAAATTTTGAGGTTTGCAAAGGATTCTGGGTAACAGAACCTGGTCAGAGCCTCACAAGTCACCTCATCTTGGATTCCCCTAGGTGTCTAGTTTTCAAAACTGCGCAGGTTTGGTAGGTTTCCCTTGGTGCCGGCTGAGCTAGAGGCCAAAATCCACAGCTAGCCACTTTGCAAAAAACAGCTCTGTTTTCTTTGTGAAAATGTGATGTGTCCATGTTGTGTTTTGGGGCAGTTCCTGTTGCGGGCGCTAGGCCTACCCACGCATGTGAGGTACCATTTTTATCGGCAGACATGGGAGAAACACAGAATAGCAAAACAAGTGTTATTGCCCCTTGTCTTTCTCTACATTTTTTCCTTCAAATGTAAGACAGTGTGTAAAAAAGAAGTTTATTTGAGAAATGCCCTGTAATTTATGTGCTAGTATGGGCACCCCGTAATTCCGAGATGTGCAAATAACCACTGCTTCTCAACACCTTATCTTGTGGCCATTTTGGAAATACAAAGGTTTTCTTGATACCTATTTTTCATTTTTTATATTTCAGCAAATGAATTACTGTATACCCGGTATAGAATGAAAACCCATTACAAGGTGCAGCTCATTTATTGGCTCTGGGTACCTAGGGTTCTTGATGAACCTACAAGCCCTATATATCCCCGATACCAGAAGAGTCCAGTTGACGTAACGCTATATTGCTTTCAAAAATCTGACAACGCAGGAAAAAGTTACAGAGTAAAACGTGGAGAACATTTTTTTTTTTACCTCAATTTCAATATTCTTTTATTTCAGCTGTTATTTTCTGTAGGAAACACCTGTAGAATCTACACACATGACCCCTTGCTGAATTCAGAATGTTGTCTACTTTTCAGAAAGGTTTAGCTTTCTGGGATCCAGCATTGGTTTCTCACCCATTTCGGTCACTAAATGGAAGGAGGCTGAAAGCACAAAGAAATTGTAAAAATGGGGTATGTCCCAGGTAAAATGTCAAAATTGTGTTGAAAAATGGGGTTTTAGAATTCAAGTTCCTGAAAGCTGGTAAGATGTTGATTTTACCACCGCAAACCCTTTGTTGATGCCATTTTCAAGGGAAAAACCACAAGCCTTCTTCTGCAGCCCTTTTTTTACACTTTTTAAAAAAAAAAAAACGAATTTTTTGCTGCATTTTGGCTAATTTCTTGGTCTCCTTCAGGGGAACCCACAAAGTCTGGGTACCTCTAGAATCCCTAGGATGTTGGAAAAAAAGGACGCAAATTTGGCATGGGTAGCTTATGTGGACAAAAAGTTATGAGGCCTAAGTGCGAACTGCCCCAAATAGCCAAAAAAAAGGCACAGGAGGGGAAAGGCCTGGCAGCGAAGGGGTTAAAACCTCTACCCCTGGGGCTACAAATGTGGGCGATTTCTGCTTGGTGCCTTCCGCTCTCCTATGTCAGACCTCCCTGATGGAGACAATTCCCCGCCAGGCTTGGATGGTGACACTAAGCACAACAGACCACGCCATTTTTAAATTGAATAGCAAAGTTTCAGAAGATTTTGAAACACCACCACATCAACCTGTTGTCACTGCAACAAGGCAAGGAAAGAAATATATGTACAAAGAATGTAGGAATTGTTGTTCTTTCGCAGACAGGGGCTCCTTTTTTTAAAGAAATGGCCATCTTCTGGCTAATTACATCTGTGACCCTAAGAAAGGCATTGACCGTGGCGATGGCGGTCATATCAACATAAGCTCCACAACATCACCAGCACCCGCACAAAAATTCTCGATATGGAAGAAGCCCAGGAATCTGGTTCTTTGATATCACCTGACATATTTTTCGACTGGGCTCAATGGGCAATTATCATTCAAGGTAACACTAATTGTGCCCGCTCTATGGAGAGGCACAGGTCACTTTTTCATTAGGGTTGACCCCCAGGCTAGGAGACTTTTCCACCTCAGTGGCTGGGCCGGTAGCTCAAGGCGGTTGCCTAAGGAAACCTCTTCATCAAGGAGATAGGGAAGTTTGTGGCTATTTTGATATCCTTAGACAAAGGCCAAGCCTCCATTAAAATCCTCATCCAAAGGTTTTCGCAGGTTGTCAGTCGTGGTAGGGGGCACTCAGCCAGCACTTCTCTCATCAAGCCCCTACCAGATTTCAAGACTTAAGATGGGGCCAGTGGAAGGATCTGCTCATTTTTGGGATTTTCTTCGCTTCCAGAGGATTTCCAAAACACAGGGGCTCTAGGGGCCATTTCTGCAGAGGTTCCAATCAAAAACGCTACTTATGGTAAGTGTTCTCCCTTTTCCCCCACTTAGCGATGGGAATAAGGCTGGCAAATGTTGTCCATACTTACAAATTAACAATGATGCAGTTCGATCTGTCCCAGGCCCCCTTGGTGCTTCACCAAGGACCTCAGACCAGTGATTGAGCACCTCCGGTCACACAGGATGCATCTCATCATCTATTTGGATGACAT
Organism: Pleurodeles waltl; assembly: GCF_031143425.1. NCBI lineage: Eukaryota > Metazoa > Chordata > Amphibia > Caudata > Salamandridae > Pleurodeles > Pleurodeles waltl. The sequence goes on from NC_090448.1 coordinate 403,040,663, forward strand.
CCTCTTAATGGAACAATGTCCAGGAAGCTGACGGACTACCTCCAATGGGTGTTATCCCTCTTGAAGAAGTTGGGGTCCACCATAAATGAAAAGAAGTTGATGTTGGCTCCACCCCAGTGCATTTGAATTCCTAGTGGGCTCAGTGCAAGGAACTCTGTTTCTCGTCTGGCAGGAACAATGAAAAAACCTTAGCCAAAAAAAATTAACTTCCCTGCACCAGATTGCCAGACTAGTTGGTCTTCTGTCATCATCCATAAAGGACATATTACTCTACTACTGGGCTCTCCAGTGCCTCAAAGCTCTCCACCTCAGGAAGGGCCTCACGTACTCCAGAAAATATTCTTGTTAGCAGAGGTCCTAAAAGAGATCAAAGGAGGTTGTCGAACATGGTAGCATGGAATGAGAGCAATAATCGGCTCCAGACCTAGTTATTGAATCAGATGCCAGAAGAGACAGCTGGGGAGCTCGATGTAGCGATTTCTTCAAAGGAAGTAACTGATCCTCTCCAGAACGTCTGCACATCAATTGCCTGAAGCTTCTTGAAGGCACTTTTGTGGTTCAAGGTTGGACCAAAAATAGTTCAATCCAGGGTACAGCTGAAAATGGACAATATCTAAATCACAACATAGAAACCAACTGGGAGGAAGATGATCTAGTGCCCACGCAGACCTTTCCTAAAACTTTGGAATTCTGAGTGGAGAAGCATATTTCTGTGATGGCAGAGTAACTGCCTGGGGTCGCCTACAAGGTTGCAGTCTGGCAGTCCAATTATTTATAGGAGACGATTGAGTGTTAGCTGCACCTGGAAGTGCTCAACCAACCTGCAATCTGTTGGGACTCGTTCAAGATGGATCTTTTCACATCAAAGCTGGATCAGCAGCTTCAGATATTCAGGCCATAGACTGGATCCGAACACAGTGACAACAGGTGCCTTCCTACAGGACAGGACCAGGACTGTGTATTTACAACCTTCTTGATGCTGACAAACCTATAAGCATGGGTGAGGAGATAACAAGTGGGCCTGGTGGTACTGACTCCACTCTGGCGAGCCCAGGTATGGTATCCGGTTCTGATAGAACGGTCCTGTGATTCTCTAATCTCTTTATCCCCTCTCCCAGATCATCTCTGGAATCTTTAAGGGAAAGCACATCACCTGGTAACAGATGGCATGTTACATCTTAAGATCTCGAGGATTACAGGGAAAGATGGAAACCCACTGGCCTTTAGCAACAATCTCAGTTACTCCTTTCTGAAGCAGACAAAACCGTAAAATGTTATAAACCAGCATGGTCGCTATGGGTGGATTGGTATGTGAAGAGAAACCTTGATACCAGTGGGATGGACATTATCCATATCCTGAACTTACTCGCTAGGATCTCCGCTCAAAGCATGGCATATAGGGCGATAAATACCTTTTGCGTAGCCACACTGGCAATCACTCCCCTACTGATGGTAAACCAGTGGGCAAACACCTGCTGGTAAAGAAATTGCTGAGAGGCATCCTCATCTCTCTACGAGAGTGAAAAGATTATGACCTGAGAGGAAATGCGAGCGTCTAAGGGGAGGAGGGTGGGTCGCATGTGAATTTATGAAAGATACCAATACTGGATAACTGTAGGTACAGGTAACTAACTTGTTTTCTTATCCAGTATTGGATCTTTCATAAATTCACATGCTTGAATCTGAATAGCGAGCAGTACTTTTGATAAACGTCATACTCGCAGTGAATGGAGGGTGCGAGCACAGAAATCCTCTAAAACATGTTATCAAATAACCAGCTAATAAATCTTGTATTATGAACTTAAAACGAATATATATATATACACCTTAAATATCCATATATGGAAAATGTCACTTACCCAGTGTACATCTGTTCGTGGCATTAGTCGCTGCAGATTCACATGCTGTGCACATCCCGCCATCTGGTGTTGGGCTCGGAGTGTTACAAGTTGTTTTTCTTCGAAGAAGTCTTTTCGAGTCACGAGACCGAGGGACTCCTCCTATTTCGGCTCCATTGCGCATGGGCGTCGACTCCATCTTAGATCGTTTTCTCCCGCAGAGGGTGAGGTAGGAGTTGTGTATGCTAGTAATAGTGCCCATGCAATGGAGTAATGTACATAATGTAGTTTAAAGTAATATATTTACAAATATATAGATGTTCAAGATCAACTTCTAAATGGCTACAGGCTCCCGGGGAGGCGAGTGGGCGCATGTGAATCTGCAGCGACTAATGCCACGAACAGATGTACACTGGGTAAGTGACATTTTCCGTTCGATGGCATGTGTAGCTGCAGATACACATGCTGTGCATAGACTAGTAAGCAGTTATCTCCCCAAAAGCGGTGGTTCAGCCTGTAGGAGTTGAAGTTGTTTGAAACTATGTTCGTAGTACTGCTTGGCCTTCTGTGGCTTGTTGTGCCGATAGTACATCTACACAGTAGTGTTTGGTAAATGTATGAGGCGTAGACCATGTAGCTGCCTTACATATTTCGGTCATTGGAATATTTCCTAGAAAGGCCATGGTAGCACCTTTCTTTCTAGTTGAGTGTGCCTTTGGTGAAATAGGCAGTTCTCTTTTTGCTTTAAGATAACAGGTTTGAATGCACTTAACTATCCATCTAGCAATGCCTTGTTTAGAAATTGGATTTCCTGTATGAGGTTTTTGGAAAGCAATAAATAATTGCTTTGTTTTTCGAATTAGTTTTGTTCTGTCAATGTAGTACATTAACGCTCGTTTGATGTCTAATGTATGTAGTGCTCTTTCAGCTACAGAGTCTGGCTGTGGGAAGAACACTGGTAATTCTACTGTTTGATTTAAGTGGAACGGTGATATGACTTTTGGTAAAAATTTAGGATTTGTCCGTAGAACTACTTTATGCTTGTGTATTTGAATAAATGATTCTTGTATGGTAAATGCTTGAATCGCACTTACTCTTCTTAAAGATGTGATGGCAATTAAAAATGCAACTTTCCATGTTAAGTATTGCATTTCACAAGAGTGCATGGGCTCAAAAGGTGGACCCATGAGTCGTGTTAAGACAATGTTGAGGTTCCATGAAGGAACTGGTGGTGTTCTTGGTGGTATAATTCTCTTTAGACCTTCCATAAATGCTTTTATGACTGGTATCCTAAATAGAGAAGTTGAGTGCGTAATTTGCAGGTAAGCTGAAATTGCTGTGAGATGTATCTTAATGGAAGAAAAAGCTAGCTTTGACTTTTGCAAATGTAGTAAGTTTCCTACGATGTCTTTGGCAGATGCGTGTAAGGGTTGAATTTGATTATTATGGCAGTAATAAACAAATCTTTTCCACTTATTTGCATAGCAATGTCTAGCGGTAGGTTTCCTAGCTTGTTTTATGACCTCCATACATTCATGTATAAGGTCTAAGTGTCCGAACTCTAGGACTTCAGGAGCAAGATTGCTAGATTCAGCGATGCTGGATTTGGGTGTCTGATCTGTTTGTGTTGCGTTAACAGATCTGGTATGTTTGGTAGTTTGACATGAGGCACTACTGAGAGGTCTAGTAGTGTTGTGTACCAAGGTTGTCTTGCCCATGTTGGCGCTATTAGTATGAGTTTGAGTTTGTTTTGACTCAACTTGTTTACTAGATATGGAAGGAGTGGGAGAGGGGGAAAAGCATAAGCAAATATCCCTGACCAGATCATCCATAACGCATTGCCCTGAGACTGATCTTGTGGGTACCTGGATGCGAAGTTTTGGCATTTTGCGTTTTCCTTTGTTGCAAATAGATCTATTTGTGGTGTTCCCCAACTCTGGAAGTAAGTATTCAGCATTTGGGGGTGAATCTCCCATTCGTGGATCTGTTGGTGATCCCGAGAGAGATTGTCTGCTAACTGATTCTGAATTCCTGGAATAAATTGAGCTATTAGACGAATGTGGTTGTGAAACGCCCAATGCCATATTCTCTGTGCCAGGAGACACAACTGTGTTGAGTGTGTCCCTCCTTGTTTGTTTAGGTAATACATCGTTGTCATGTTGTCTGTCTTGACAAGAATGTGTTTGTGGCTTATTCTGGGTTGAAATGCTTTCAGCGCTAGAAATACTGCCAATAGTTCTAAGTGATTTATGTGAAACTGTTTTTGGTGAGTGTCCCATTGTCCTTGGATGCTGTATTGATTGAGGTGTGCTCCCCACCCTATCATGGAGGCATATTGTGGCACTGGGTCTTGGAAAGGCCGCCCTTTGTTTAAATTTATACTGTTCCACCATTGAAGCGAGGTGTATGTTTGGCGGTCTACCAACACCAGATCTAGAAGTTGACCCTGTGCCTGTGACCACTGTGATGCTAGGCACTGTTGTAAGGGCCGCATGTGCAACCTTGCATTTGGGACAATGGCTATGCATGAGGACATCATGCCTTGGAGTTTCATCACCATTTTGACTTGTATTTTTTGTTTTGGATACATGGCCTGTATTACATTGTGAAATGCCTGAACCCTTTGTGGACTTGGAGTGGCAATCCCTTTTGCTGTGTTGATTGTCGCCCCTAAGTATTGCTGTGTTTGACACGGTATAAGGTGTGACTTTGTATAGTTGATTGAGAAACCTAGTTTGTGGAGGGTTTCTATGACATACTTTGTGTGTTGTGAACACTTTTCTAGCGTGTTGGTTTTGATTAACCAATCGTCTAGGTACGGGAACACATGTATTTGCTGCCTTCTGATATGTGCAGCTACGACTGCCAGGCACTTTGTAAAAACTCTTGGCGCAGTTGTTATTCCGAATGGCAACACTTTGAATTGGAATACAAACCTTAAGTACTTTCTGTGTGAAGGATGTATCGGTATATGGAAATATACATCCTTTAGGTCTAGTGTTGTCATGTAGTCTTGTTGTTTGAGTAGTGGGATTACGTCTTGTAATGTCACCATGTGAAAGTGATCTGATTTGATGTAGGTATTTAATGTTCGGAGATCTAATATAGGTCTCAGAGTTTGTCTTTTTTGGGTATGAGAAAGTACAGAGAGTAAACTCCTGTTCCTTTCTGGTGTTTTGGTACTAATTCTATTGCTTCTTTTAGTAGCAATGCCTGAACCTCTAGTCCTAGGAGATCTATATGTTGTTTTGACATATTGTGTGTTTTCAGTGGGACGTTTGGAGGGAATTTGAGAAATTCTATGCAATAACCATGCTGGATAATTGCTAGGACCCAAGTGTCTGTTGTTATTTCCTCCCAATGTTTGTAAAATTTGGTTAGTCTCCCCCCCACCGATGTTATGTGTTGGGGATGTGTGACTTGGAAGTCACTGCTTGTTTTGAGGAGTTTTGGGACTTTGGAACTTTCCTCTATTCTTTTGGAATTGTCCCCCTCTATATTGTCCCCGAAAACTTCCCCGCTGATACTGGCTCTGATAAGTGGGTCTTGTTTGTGAGGTTGTGGGTTCTGTGCTTTGTCCTCGAAACCCCCCTCTAAACTGTTTTTCGAAATGTGCCTCTGCCCTGTGGGGAGTAGAGTGCGCCCACGGCTTTGGCCGTGTCAGTGTCTTTTTTAAGTTTTTCGATCGCAGTGTCCACCTCCGGCCCAAACAACTGCTGTCCGTTGAATGGCATATTCAGCACAGCTTGCTGTATTTCTGGTTTAAATCCTGATGTACGCAGCCATGCATGTCTCCTTATTGTTACTGCTGTGTTTTGACAGTTCTAGCAGCTGTGTCTGCAGCATCCATTGTTGACCGTATCTGATTGTTGAAGATACTCTGTCCTTCTTCTACTACCTGCTGCGCTCTCTTTTGGAACTCCTTGGGCAAATGTTCTATAAAGTGATGCATTTCGTCCCAATGGGCCCTATCGTATCTGGCCAACAAAGCCTGTGAATTGGCAATACGCCACTGGTTTGCTGCCTGTGCCGCCACCCTTTTGCCTGCTGCATTGAATTTTCTACTTTCTTTATCTGGAGGTGGTGCATCTCCTGAAGTTTGTGAGTTCGCTCTTTTGCGCGCTGCCCCTACTACAACTGAGTCCGGAGTTAGCTGTTGTGTGATGTACACAGGGTCTGTTGGTGGCGATTTATATTTTTCTCCACTCTTGGAGTAATGGGCCTTCCTTTTACAGGCTCTTCAAACACTTGTTTGGAGTGTTTTAGCATTCCGGGTAGCATAGGAAGACTTTGATAGTGGCTGTGTGTGGACAACAGTGTGTTAAAAAGAAAGTTGTCTTCAATGGGCTCAGCATGCAGGCTGACATTATGAAATGCCGCTGCTCTCGACACCACCTGTGCGTAGGCTGTACTATCCTCTGGTGGTGACGGTCTAGCTGGATAACATTCAGGACTATTATCTGACACTGGTGCGTCATAAAGGCCCCATGCGTCAGGGTCATCTTGACTTATTCCTGTATGAGTTGGGGATTGCATCATTGGTGGAGTGGCTACCGGTGATGGTTGCGGAGAGCATTGTGGAGATGGTGGCGGGGTTACTTGTTTAGCCACCTTTGCCTGTGGCTGCTTGTCTTTTTCTTGAAAGGCAAGCTTGCGTTTCATTTTAATCGGAGGGAGAGTACTGATCTTCCCTGTTTCTTTTTGGATATGGAGCCTTCTTTGTGTATAGTCTGGCTCTATTGTTTCTAATTCCTGTCCAAATCTATGTGTCTTCATTTGTGTGGACAGTCCTTGTTCCTCAGTGTAGGAACTTGTTTTCGGTTCCGAGGCCGGATGTTTCGGTATCGAAACCTTTTCGGCTGTTTTTTTCGGTTCCGACTAAACCTTCTTTACTTTCGGCGTCGACCCATTTCAGTGCCGCTACCTCGGTGCCGAACCTGCTCGGAGCCACTATCTCGAGCCCGAGATTGCTGTGTGGTGGTATCTCGACCGGAGTCGGATGACTTCGCCCCCAGCGTGCCCTTTTTCGGTGCCGATGATCGGTCACCTATTTTTCGGGTTAAGCCATGGCCTGTTGGCGGTGGCGTCCCCTGGGCTTTAGTGGTTTTTTCGTGAGCTTTGTGTTTCGACATCTTACTCACGGTTTTCGGCGTTTCCTCTGGATCGATCTCATCAGAGTCCGATTCATGGATGGAGAATGTTTCTTCCTCCTCTTCTAAACGCTCTTGTCCTGTCGGCGCCGACGCCATTTGCAGTCTCCTTGCTCTTCGGTCTCTTAGTGTCTTCCTGGACCGAAACGCTCGACAGGCTTCACAAGTAACTTCCTTGTGTTCCGGCGACAAACACAAGTTACAGACCAGATGCTGATCTGTATATGGATACTTGTTATGGCATTTTGGGCAGAAGCGGAATGGGGTCCGTTCCATCAGCCTTGAAGAGACATGTGGCCGGGCCGACCAGGCCCCGACGGGGGAATCGAAAAAACCCCGAAGGGCCACCGGAGCGCTTCAAAAGTCGGTGTCGATCTGTTGTGACTAACCCGATACCGAACGCAAACAACACCGACGATTTTTCTGAGATTCTAACTAACTTTCCGACCCGAAACACGGAGCGAAAAGGAACACATCCGAACCCGATGGCGGAAAAAACCCAATCTAAGATGGAGTCGACGCCCATGTGCAATGGAGCCGAAATAGGAGGAGTCCCTCGGTCTCGTGACTCGAAAAGACTTCTTCTAAGAAAAACAACTTGTAACACTCCGAGCCCAACACCAGATGGCGGGATGTGCACAGCATGTGTATCTGCTGCTACACATGCCATCGAACATATCAATATAACAGTATCTCAAACTATATTGCATAGCAATTATAGACTATTGCATTTAAACAGTTTGTACACAATAATGGAAAGGTCTCACCTCAATGAAAGAGATGACGTAAGACAGCTTGTCCAACTAGAGTCAGTTCTCTGCGACGACTCCAAACAATAGTGCTGCGTAAAGGAGTGCGTAGTCTTCCATGTCGCAGCTTGACATTTTATCCAGAGCAATGCCCTGAAACAGGGCAGTCGATGTGGAGACTGCTCTTGTGGAGTAGGCTCTCGGGAGCCTAGTCAACGGTTTTCCTGCTTTGGTGTGGCAAAACTGAATTGTAGAAGCAATCCACTGGGCTATGGTGGCCTTAGTGACCCCTGCTCCTAGCCATCCATGAGAATAAGATACCAACAGCTGATCTGATTTCCTTATTTGTCTGGTACTCTGGAGGTAAAATTTGAGGCATCTCTTGATGTCCAAAGAATGCAGAGTTTTTTCTGAGACTGTAGTTGTATTTGGGAAAAAAGTTTGTAGTATCACGAGATCATTCCGGTGAAATGATGGCACTTTAGGAATGTACCTGGGGTTGGTCCTGAGCAGAACAAAGTCATCCGAAAAAACCAGAAAAGGTTCTTTAATAGTAGACGCCTGTATATCGCTGACTCTCCTGGTGGAAGTAAGAGCAAGCAGGGATGCCACCTTCCATGTGATGTACTGGAGTTCAGCTCTGTGAATAGGTTCGAAAGGAGCTTTCATTAGCTGGGACAGGACTACATTCAAATGCCACTCTGGCGGAGGTGGACGCACCGGAGGGAAAGTGCGGAAGAGACCTTTCATGAACTGTTTAATAATTCTGGATGAGCCGAGTGAGGGCATATCAGCAGAGCGTCTATAGGAGCCTATAGCTGCCAAATGAATCTTAACGGATGCATGGCATAGATCGGCCTTTGAGAGGGTGAGAAGGTACAAGAGAATTTGGTCCAGCTTTATCTGTAAAGGGTGGAACTTGTTCTGAGAACACCAAACACAAAATCTCTTCCATTTGTGCTTGTACGTCTTATTTGTACTGTCCGCTCGTGCCCTAGATAAAATCCGCCTGCATTCCTGATCAATGTTCATACCCTGAAACTCTCGGAACTCAGGAGCCAAGCGTGCAATTGAAAAGATGTTGGATCGGGATGAAGAATTTGACCCTGATTCTTCGTGAGAAGGTCGAGGTTGCAGGGAAGACGCATAGGATTGGCCACGGACTGGAATAGAAGCTCCGTGTACCAGTACTGTGTGGGCCATCTGGGCACTATGAGAATGATCCTGCAGCACTCCGACTTCATCTTCCTGAGGAGTCTGGGGATTAACGGGATGGTGGGAAAAGTGTAGGCAAAGATAACAGACCATCTCATCAAAGTAGCATTTCCCCACGACCCGGGAGTGGGTATCGACTGGCATAGAATTGGCATTTGGTGTTCAGATTGGTGGCCAACAAGTCTAGGATCGGTTGACCCCAGCGTTGTAAGATGGCGTCGAGTACCTTCTGGTTGAGTTCCCACTCTAGCAATTGTCGTCCATCCTGCTGAGAGAATCCACTAGGGCGTTGTTGACCCTGGCAGGTGCTCCACCCTAGGCGAATATTGTGCAGTGTGAGCTAGTCCCAAAGAGACTGAGCTTCCCTTGAGAGGGAGATGGATCTTGTTCCTCCCTGCTTGTTGATATAAAACATACTTGTGTTGTCCGTCCTGACCAACACTGATGACCCTGCAATGCGTGGAAGAAAAGCCTTGAGCGTGAGGTGGATCGCCTTTATTTCCAACAGATTTATGTGCACTCCTTTCTGAAGATCCGACCATCTTCCCTGAATGCGCATATCTTGTAAATGGCCTCCCCAGCCTTCCAAGGAAGTGTCTGTGGTGATGATAAAATCTATTATTGGAGTTAGAAAAGTAAGTCCGTGGGAGAGATGGTTGGTCTGAGACCACCGCCGCAAAGCCTGGTGAATTCTTGGTGTAACAGTTATTAAGTCGTCAAAGGATCCTTGCGACTGGGTCCATTGGAGCTGTAACTCTTCTTGTAACGGTCTCATTTTCAATCTTACTAGTCGAACTAGGACGATGGCTGAGGAAATCATGCCCAGAAGCGACGAACAGTTGTACTGAAACAAACTTTTTTCTGGAAATACTGACAGCCAAGTTGGTTAGTTTCTGCTGCCGTGCCGGGGTGAGGTATGCCTTGTTTTTGATGGTGTCTAATTCTGCACCCAAGAAGACTCTCCTGCATGAGGGAAGGATGACTGACTTCTGTAGATTTACTGTTAGCCCCAAACTGCGGAATAATTTCAGGCAAGCGTTTGTAGCCCTGGACGCTAGTAGAGAAGAAGGAGCTTTTATGAGCCAGTCGTCCAGGTAGGGAAACACCTGGGAACCCCTGTTGCGGAGAAAACCTGTGACTGGGGGAAAGAATTTCGTGAAGATTCGTGGAGCTGACTTCAGACCGAATGGGAGAACTTTGAACTGATAATGGGCACCGGCCACAGTAAAGCGGAGATACTTGCAATGTTTTTGATGTATTGGTATGTGGAAATAACCATCCTGGAGATCCATTGTTGTCATAAAATCTCCAGGATTGAGAAGGTGTAGGATATTCGACAGCGTGATCATCCGAAAGGATTGTTTCCGAAGGAACTTGTTGAGCTTCCTGAGATCTAGTATCGGTCTCCATTCCCCTGACTACTTCTTTATCAGGTAGAACCGGGAAAAGAACCCAAGACCTTTTTGCTGAACCGCAACCTTTTCTATCGCTCCCTTGGCAAGCATCAGGAATACTTCCTGCTGAAGCAGGTGAAGATGGAACTGTCTGGATGTTCCTGGTGGATGATGCAGTGGTTTTTGAATGAATTCCAAGGTATGACCTCTTGTCACTATATCCAGCACCCATTTGTCTGATGTTCTGTTTTTCCACTCCTGGATGTAATTGGAGATGTTTGCTCCTACTTGTTGATTGTGTAAACATTGGGGAAAAATAGCCGGTGCCTGGTGATGATCATTGTTTTCTGGGTTGATCCCAGTTTGTGAACCCGGTTTTCTCTTTCCTCCGTGTCTGGCGTATGAGGCAGTGGATGGTTGTCTATACTGCTGCTGATAGGATGGTCTATAGTGGGGCTGCTGATACTGCCTGTGAAAGGAACCTCGAAATGAGGTAAATCCTCTTCCTCTTGCACCCCGAAAGGGCTGTTTCCGGTACTGCAAGGTACCTAGGGACTTAGCAGTATCTGTGTCAGTCGTGAGGGCCTGCAGTGTGTCATCTACATGCTTGCCGAAGAGAGATTTCCCGTCGTAAGGCATGTCAAGAATTTTGGACTGCACTTTTGGTCGGAAAGATGTGGCCTTGAGCCAACCCTGTTGGCGTAATACTGCAGCACCAGCCAGCTGACTAAAACCAGTGGAGGATATATCTACAGCGCAGTCAATTATCTCCTCAGACATACGCTCACCTTCTTGGAGGATCTTCCGTGCCTCTGCTTGTTTGCTTTCAGGGATGAGGTCCATGAAAGCCTGCATATCCGACCACATTTGTCGATCATAACGACCCAAGATTGCTAAGGAATTTGCTGCTCTAACAGTAATTGCTGACATGGAGGAGAATCTTTTGCCCACGTTATCTAATCTCCTTCCTTCTCTATCTGGAGGAGTAGAGATAGGCGTTGGCGGGTTCTTAGAAACGCCTTTGAGCCGCTTGAGACATTACAGAGTCTGGCTTTGGGTGACCAGTCAGACATGCCGGAAAGTCCTGAGTTGCCTTGTATTTTTTGTCCAACTTTTGTGGCACTGGTGGAACTGTTGCCGGGTTACGCATAATCTTGATACCCTCGTGCCATATAAAGTCAATAATAGGAATGGCTCTTACAGACTTCCTTGCCTGTTCTTTAAATCATGGAGGAAGCATTCAGACTGCGAAACAGATGTTGGCAGGTGGAAGCGTGCAGCCGTCCTATCCATTAGATTGTGAAAACCACCTATATCCTCCACTGGAGAATCTGAAGGGCGAGGAGGCGGTGGAGAAGGAGTGGGGGCTAAGTAGTCATCCCATTCCTCAGTAGGATGCTGTGGCGTCGATATCTCCCCTTCTTCCTCTGATGTCAAAAGTTCATCTCCAGGGGGGTCAGCTAATACGGAATGAGGAGTCATCCTGGGAGTAGCTGGAGGTGGAGGTACGCTGGTTGGTGTAACAGGAGAAGTTGTTGGTGGTGGTTGTTGATCTGCTGTAACTGGGAACCTCCTCCTATAATCCTGCAACATTGATTTTAAGTCCTGGATCAAGGAGGCAGGCATCTGGACAGAGTCTGTTGGCTGAGGCGGTTGGTAATAGCGTTCTTGATGAGAATAATAAGGTTGGTATTGATCATACTCCTCATCGTCGTCGTCCCCTTCCTGGTATTTAACATGCAACTGGGATGGGCTGTGTGCATCTCCAAGTGGACCCTCATCCGATTCCTCCCGGTCCAGCAAATGACTGGGTAGTAGGGTTGACGCCTTACTTGGTGAAGTGTCTGTAGGATAGATCACCAATCTGGGCAAAGATGTGATCTTAACCATGGCCCAAAGATCAGGAGACCTGGAGGAGGTAGGAATAGCCTCTATCTTGCTCACAGGCACCAATGGCATCGTAGAAGGTGTCAATGATGATGGTCCCGTCGACAGCACTGTTATCACAGATGATCCTTCCATCAACAACGGTCTCGCCGACGGTGGTCTCGTCGACGGTGATACAGCCGACAAAGCTCTTGTCGTTAGTGTTGCAGTCGACAGGACTTTCGTAGACTATGTTATCGATGACTATGCTGTCATCGACGAAGGCGTCGATGTTGTCAGTGACGAGATTTTTTCTGGAAATAGGAGCCTTTACCGCCGACGTCAAGGTAGTCGTTGCGGACGATGGTCTCATCGACGAGGTGGTGGAGACGGTAGATGTAAACACTGTTGTCATCGACGACAGTGGTGTCGTCGACTTAATTTTTATGGATACCTTTCTAGGGGTAGAAGGCTCAGAGGAAGGAGAACGGCGGGATGACGACGACTCCTTTTGACGAGGAGAGGATGGCTCAGAAGAAATTGAGCCTTGTAAGCCTTTTGCACCTTCTCCTTGATGTCATTTCTGCCGCTTTCTGGATCTTTCTGCCTGTCCCAGGTCCTCAGATTTGGACCTTTTGTGTGGCCGTTCTGACCCACTCTCCTCACCTGAAGTACAGGATTTAGCCTGTAACCATGTCAGAAGTCTACCCTCACGGTCTCTGAGGGTCTTTGTAGAGAAAGTAGGACATATCTTGCAGTCCTTTACCTGGTGTTGTGTGTAGTGGCAGTACAAGCAGTCTTTATGTGGGTCATCCACATGGAGCCTTTTCTTGCCACCGGTCTTGCAAGGGCAGGAAAGGCCTTTTCTAGAAGAATCTGACATCCTTAGAGTTTTCTTGAGAGAAAAATACTTCTGAAGAAGCAGAAAAGTGAGCAGAGCTCAGGAAGACTCCCTTCACACGACGTGCTGTAGAAAATCTGAGAGAAGGAGCTTCTCTGGAGAGTGTTCTAGAGGGTGCTGGTGCTTGATTGGCCAGTAGGCAGATTAGGGTCCTTTTCACAAAAGGACTTAGAAAGGCTATATGAGTGACTTGTGTTTCCATTACAGCCAATAGAAAAAAAAATATTTGTTAATTATTGCTATTTTATGTACCTTGGGACTCCCACTTCGACGACTGGGATGATTCAAGCATGTGAATTTATGAAAGATCCAATACTGGATAACTTAGAACCTCTTTCCTGTAGGAAGTGAACGGGGCTCTTAACCTCTTCCTTTCCTGGCAGAGTAATAAGTTCCTATTGAGGAAAGAATTGTCTGGTAAGCTACCCATGCTCCTATGCTTGGTGTCTTGCAGAACGTATCGGAGTTTAGGCCCTTCCTACAACAGGTACAGTATTTACATTGGAGCAGGCTACTTTCACTATTTCTAGACAGACAAAATTTAATACCAGAGTGGTGTCACATCCCTCCTTTAGGGATTCACTAAACATGTGCCGTAAGATGCATTAAAGCGTATGAGATTATGACAGAGGACACTCGCCTGGCAGTGGAATTGCTGATTTCTATTCAAAACCACACAAATAGTTTCCTACCCTATCATCACTAGATACAAAGCTTTTTCGGGCACACTAAGTCAGAGGCACAATGGAATCCAAGGCCTACTCCGTAGGGGCCAGATTAGAGGACATTTTGAAAACAGCAGACTGGTCCTTTGACTCTATGTCCAAGAGGTTTTGTTTTAAATGAGTAGAGGATGTAGTGGCATTAGAGGTCAACCTCTGGACTAGTATAATCCTCTCCCTCAGTCCTGACACAGAATGACAACTTTCATAACTATTGTAACAGAAAGTTTCAATTCTATCAAGAACATTAAGGAAGGCTCAAGGCTGGTCATCCCATTCACTTTAGATGGTCTAGAGCTGAACAATCATAAGCAGTTAGAAAAATGAGTTTCTTGCATTCTTCTGAAGAGCAGAGCATAATAGAACGAGTTAACATGTCAGGGTCTCTTCTTTTGCCTGGGGGTACAAACTATACTGTTGGGTATATTCCGTTGAGTTATGTTATGCATTGTGATGCTTAACGTAGATAACGGCAATAACATCTTTTGGTTCTGCATATTTAGCAAATCTTCTAAACAGGAATAATCCGGACAAGTGGATTGTCGCTTGCGGCAGAAAAAAAGGGGGGGCCTGAGGAGAGAGAAAGGAGTATTATGGACATTCAGAGACTGTGATTGGATGTTAGGTTGTTTCCTAGGTATTTCTGAAAACATTTAATTGGTATCTTTTATGACTAACATGGCTGCTGGAATGCTTAAAAAAAGTATAAGTACACAAAAGGAGAGCAATGGGAGTGTTGCTAGCCCACACCGCCTCCCTACAGAAATTATATCATCACTAATGGTGTGGGGTAGTAGGAACTGAAGATAAGACTAGGTCAGTCTTTTTACAGTGGTGTTAATAAGGTCACTATAGATCCTCAGGCCGGGAAGTCATAGTTGGAAGAATGTCCAAGCTAGGGGGTGCTGTGTTGTCCTACAGGGGGAAGGGGGATTTCCCTTACGGACTAGGTGGTCTCACACACATAATAGTGTCTTGCTTCATCATATGACCACCTAGCCCCACCCAAGTAAGATGATACTACTTGGGCGGACTCGACCTCGTGGTTAAAAGAACCCGAGGGGGTGCTGAAATTAAACTGGCTGGATAGTTACATTGATCCAGAAGGGGTGAATAATAAAATTACCAAGCATGTCGCCAGTGGCTTCTGCTAATTTTAATAAAGGTGCATGCTGGTAAGGCTAAAACTAAGGGGGAAAGGCTCGTTGGAGAGTAATGTCTCTTGGAGTCTAAAAGAAAAAGTGGATGACCAACATGTTTCTGCCCTCACTCAGTGCTGGTAGGTCAGGGGCATTCGTCAGGGTCTGAGCACACACAGTAAGTGGGGTACTCAAAAAGTGAAAAATGTGTATGGCCTACCTGAACGAGTAGTTCACGGTGGGGTAGGCCCCAGAGTAAGGGGCAATCTGCCTCTGGTCTGGCTAGTGCCGGGGGGGGGGGGGGGTTTCCCCTTGTAGTCACACTCACTCCAAAGGGAATACCAAGGGGGGGTACCTACATGCCGGAGCCAGGCCGCTCTGGCATGTAGGTACCCCCCCTTGGTATTCCCTTTGGAGTGAGTGTGACTACAAGGGAACCCCCCCCCCGCACTAGCCAGACCAGAGGCAGATTGCCCCTTACTCTGGGGCCTACCCCACCGTGAACTACTCGTTCAGGTAGGCCATACACATTTTTCACTTTTTGAGTACCCCACTTACTGTGTGTGCTCAGACCCTGACGAATGCCCCTGACCTACCAGCACTGAGTGAGGGCAGAAACATGTTGGTCATCCACTTTTTCTTTTAGACTCCAAGAGACATTACTCTCCAACGAGCCTTTCCCCCTTAGTTTTAGCCTTACCAGCATGCACCTTTATTAAAATTAGCAGAAGCCACTGGCGACATGCTTGGTAATTTTATTATTCACCCCTTCTGGATCAATGTAACTATCCAGCCAGTTTAATTTCAGCACTCCCTTGGGTTCTTTTAACCATGAGGTCGAGTCCGCCCAAGTAGTATCATCTTACTTGGGTGGGGCTAGGTGGTCATATGATGAAGCAAGACACTATTATGTGTGTGAGACCACCTAGTCTGTAAGGGAAATCCCCCTTCCCCCTGTAGGACAACACAGCACCCCCTAGCTTGGACATTCTTCCAACTATGACTTCCCGGCCTGAGGATCTATAGTGACCTTATTAACACCACTGTAAAAAGACTGACCTAGTCTTATCTTCAGTTCCTACTACCCCACACCATTAGTGATGATATAAAAAAAGTATAATACTAGCCTCAGTGCCCTTAAAAGAACTGAAACTACACCAAAAACTAGTAGAGGCACAGATAATGGACAATGTGGACTAACAGAGCAGGCAGGAAAGGGTGAAAGTCAATACTATCCAGTATGCTGAGGGAGGAGTGTATGCCCTGTGGACTCTAAAAAATGTTTTAACATCTAATAAACAGAAGGAAGATGCAGGGCAACAAAGTCTGTACTCCTGAGAAGAAGAAAATCCCCTTTAGAGAAGCTTTGTGACAATTAGAATTGTATCCCACTATGTTACTGTCCACCACACACAAATACACAAGCTCCACTTTTCAGATAGCCCAGATACAGCATAACATTTAGCACCATAACATTGTATGGGACTTACATACTGAAAACGGTGGTTATGAAACTTCCACTAAGCTGTGGTATATAAACAAAAAAAATAAAGACAAATGCAGCAGACTTTAAAATAAAACTGGAAAAGCAATAATAAACACGACTGCATAAAAGGGGAGGAAAAAATGAAACGTACGTGTTTATGAGGTTTTTGTTGCTGATTCATTGCGACAATGATTTATGTTTCACTTGTGTCAAAGCATTATGCAAACGTGCAAGGCTATCTCTCCCCCCCCCCTCACAAAAAAAGCTGCCGTAGTAGCCCATTGACAAATTATAAAATGTTAATTAAAAGCACTTGGACTGGCGTGGAGGATTGTTCCGATTATGAAATTGAGGAACATACTTTCCCGAAAAAACAACTTTCAGCAGCTGCGTTTAGACCAGGATTCCTCCCCTACGCCCACATTCACTCGATAGCCTAGGGGTCAAGTAACTCCTGTGTATAGAGTCCACAAATACGGACCAAATCAACAGTCGAGCTCTGCACAAAAATCACAGTACATCTATAATAAACAAACAACAACTGAAGGATGTAAAGAAGGACAGAATTATTATTTTTCTTTCAAATAAATAAAATGATAACCTAGAGAAAACGCCAAGAGCATGGAAAGAATCTTGGATAAAAAGAAAAGTCAATGCTTCTGAAAGGAATCACCATAGAGAAGTTGAAATACTCACAGCTTACAATAACTACCCCACCCTCTATACACGATGGGTGCCGGCCATGGTCAACGCAAGATACAGCAGTTTCAAAGTTTAACAAAAATAGGAAGAACGAAATAATTTAGTGCACCAGCACCTTCCATTAATAATTCCTTTACATCTGCCCCCACCCACATTTTTCATCCTCTCCCCTTCAGGTGTGCAAACTGGAGATGGTACAGGAAGTCCTCTGAGGTAAAACTCGACCACGAAAACATCCAAAGTAGAGTGACTGCTAGGAAAACAAAATGTCATTTCAGGGCAATCTAACCAAACAACCTTAAAACATAATAGTCTCACCCCAACCAACCCCTTAGAAGCAATTTCCTTTGTGTGAAGTACATCGCCCCAACACCACAGAATTCACATTTTGCATCTGAACAGACTTCCTCCCATCTTCAGTGTGCTCTCCACTGCCTCTTACTCCTCCCCCCACGAATGTGGTCTCGAGGAGATTCGAGGTTGAAATTAGGAGATGTCTGCTTCTGCATATACCAATGCATGTTGATGGAGTTTGAGGACTTTTCTCTAGTGTCTGAAAAGGTTGATGGGTTACAAATTAAATTCAGAGCTAGAAATCGGTCAGAACCTTGCATGGTTCAGATGTGCTTAGGGACCACATGTTTTTATCTGTACACTGATCTAAAGTGGCCGGAAATACAGTTAATTCTGCCAAAATAATAACAGGCGGTTCATCACACCACAACTTCCTACAACACAGCCACACCCACTCCGCTGGGGAAAAAAGTTGTGCTGCTTGTTATTCCTCCTGCAACAGAAGCTAATGAGAGAGCAACAACTTAACAAGAAGTCCAAGTCTATGCTAAACGTTTTAAAAAAGCACCAACACAAAGGGCAAATGAGTGGCTTAATGAGAAAGTGGTTACCTGTGTGTTACACAACTCAGTTATAAGGAAAATGGGTGTAATAGTGATCAGAAATTCCAAATGCCCTAACACAGTAAATCAAAACATGTCATTCTCACAGAGAAAATAAGAGCTCACACATCTAGCATTCTCAGTCAATAGAAAATGGGAAAACAAGTTGCAAGCCTGCAAAATAGCCCACCACCCATCTCCTGGCGATATAGTTCATTCAAGGAAACTTGTCTATCC
Source organism: Pleurodeles waltl (assembly GCF_031143425.1). Taxonomy (NCBI): domain Eukaryota; kingdom Metazoa; phylum Chordata; class Amphibia; order Caudata; family Salamandridae; genus Pleurodeles; species Pleurodeles waltl. The sequence goes on from NC_090448.1 coordinate 403,058,958, forward strand.
TGAGCTAGAATTGGGGAACCACCTTACATGCAAAGTGAAATATACGTTAAAGGCATGCTTGAAATAAAGTATGGCATTCCCCATCAGTAAACCAGTTGAACCCAATATTCCAATCACCTCCCATGCAAGGGTCTCAAGGGCATTGTAGTCAACAAACTCCTCAGTCCTTACTGTTAGCTATCTAGACAAGATCTAACCTGCAGACATCAAATAGTCAAAGGATTGGACCAATTATACGTAAATATGGTTCACCACTCTCACCACAAGCATGAGTAGATTCCAACTATTTAGATCCATAATGTCAGCAGCAGAAATCCTCCAACATCAGTGGGCATGATTTAGCAGAAGTGAGCTTTAAGGACTGGATTGCCTAATCCGCCTTCAATTATGCAATCCAGATGCATAGGTAAGTGCTCCATAAACAAACTGGTACAGGAATGCTTCTGAAAGGGGGACTCAAGGCTGCCTTTGGCTACATATGTGAACACCTATGTGCAGTTTTAGCAGTTGCAAATACAATGAGTGTTTCAATGCCTTTTGCTGACCAAGAAGATTGCAGAGATATTCTCAGTCATTTTACTGGATTTAGTAAGTCAAGAGATGCATTTTAACGAGACTGAATTTTTGATGTGCCTTGCCCACATGGGTACTTTGTGGAACTAATTAAATGCCTTATTAACAGAATGAATAGAAGAATCAACAAAAAAAAGAATCTCATTCTGAATCATTCTTTTCAGTAGCTCATAGTTTGCTATTAGTAATCCCTTCCAGGCGGTCAATCAAAAACAAATAAATACAAGTTCTAGCCCTAAAGAGACATGGTCTGCAGGTTGCGAACATCTGCTTCCTAGTGTTGGACTCTGCACTTGAGTGTGGCATAGGACTGTATAAACTACATCTATACGGGAATGTTGACATCAACTTGATCTCCAAGAATAAATCTGTTGAGGCCTAATTGTGGATTTTATTGATCATTTTCCCAACTCATTCTGTTCCAGATGCAAAGCACAATAAAGCCATATGTGTGCCAGTTTTGAAATGGTCTCCACCAACCTTCCAATGCAGTCCAGTGATGCTAGAATGGACGTGCCGTTTCTTGCAAAGCATACCACTTCTTTCTCAGGAACAACCATTGCATCCTACGTTACTACTCATAAAATATATGACAAGGATGCTGTTTAGATAAAAACAGTTTGTCCCACACCTTGCACTGTAAATTTGTAGAACTGTAGTTTTTTGTTAAGTTCTCAAAAGAAGCAGGGCCCCTATGCTCAGATTCTGTTACAGTAAATACAATGGAGAGTGTTTTAACAACTTTGACTGAGGACTGTCACCAAAACCAAGGAAAGATGGTTTGTGGAGAAAAAATATATATAACGTGGAAAAAGGTTTGTGGAGAAAATAAAATATAGAACGTGAAACGTGAGTGTGCTCCTCCACAGCAGCGATTTAACCTTGCAGGAAACATTATGATGCAGAGCAGCGAGGCTTAGTTAACAGAACCCCATTTCGACAATAGCAAGGTTTCTGTTGAAACACCACAGGGTCCGGTTGTCTCTGCATTCTGAAGCAGGTAGGGAAATATATTTTATCAAGTATAATGGATGTTGGAATTATTCTTCTGGTTACTTTTGCTGCAGACAGGTGCTCCCTGTTTTGAAAGAAATGTTAGCAGCTTTAGCAACTTGCACCACTTTACTGATTAATTCTGGTAGTGTCCTTTTCATTTTTCTGCAATACCGTAGAACCAAAAGAGGACTCTTTCATATGAGTTTGTTAGTCACCTCATTATTGATAAAATGCCTGTGTGTTAGTTTCGTGTCAAGGACTTAACGTGCAAGTTGTAGTAATCAGGACATCTGCCTAAAGTAACCCTATATTCTAACAGACCTATGAGGGGCTACTGGATTAACTAAGAGCAGAAAGGCCAACCCAACTGATTACATGATAAATACATAAGCCAGTGTGAAGATGGAGGTACAACAGTAATTTGCAAACAACTGGAACCAACTGTACCGACCAATTACTGTATTTTAAAGAGGAAATACAACATCTCACCTACTGTTCAGTGCTGGTTTAACTTGGTGGAATGGTAGGAAAGGAAAGGGGAGGGGTCAAAGAAGGGAGGCCTGCAAACACCATATAGCACTCTTAATTTTACGTTGGTTCATATAGAGATGGGGTTCTCATTCAGACAAAAGCCACACACAGGCAACTAGAGTTCTTATTCTCACAAGAAATCATGCACAACCAATCGAAGTGTCACATTCCCACATATTAAAGACAGTTGATTTCTCAGAAGTACAATATACAAAAGGAACTAGAAGTTTCATTTCCCAGAGTAGCTACAAACTGAGAATTCCCATTCTCAGAATAATCCACACAGGGAACCAGTCTCTCATTTTCAGTGTACCCTTACAAGAAATATACATGAACTTAGAAGCAGTAAACGAGAACATGAACCAAATATTTGAGTTTTGTAGAACATAAAAGTGGTTGATTGGGACATCTTACTCTTTTTAGAGCTGGAATCTGCTCAAAGAATCCGAGCTGCACATTCTAATGAAGCGGTTATCTACAGAAAGATCAGGAGAGAATCTTCCCAGCTCAGCAGCAAAACAAAATAGAAATGTATGCACCTTATTCTCAGTTGACATAAAAATAGAAAGCCACGCATTTTCTTCAAGGAATAATCATGCAATGGGACCCAGAGTGTAGGAGCAGGGAGCCCACACATCTAGCCAATAAGCACTTGCTCTAAGGGAGCAACAAGGAACAAGTAAAGAAATACATTTATAATACTTGTTGTCCATCATGGAAATCTTCAGTAAGTTAACAAGTACATCTAAAAACAAGGAGACTATCTCTGCCGATGTACACAATCCCAGCAATATTTTCTAAAATAAAAATCTTATTAACCAAAACTATTTCTATTCTTTATACAAGAACAACACATGAACAAATGAAGCTATTCCAGAGTGGTAGAAAACACAGAGGCAGTGAAAGTCGTGGCATTGCTAACTGACAGGAAGGATCACAATCAATACTTCTGTATCATTTCCCCTAGGATCAATATGGAGGTGGGTGGATTACTGTTAACACACACCCAGAAAGAAGAAACAGGAGAAGATGTAACCTTTCCACTCCACCACATGATCTTCACTAATATTCCTAAATACCAGAGTGTACATAATATTCAAAAGCACATGTGATTCAAGATATATCAATTGCTTAGATGTTATCAAGCAAATATTAATGGCACAGTTAAGGTTGTTTTTTTTTTTTTACTAATTTCTCTTGCACAGTTGCGGTAATAAAGAATGGCCCTTTCCAAAAGATAGACGCTCAACTACGTTTTCCAAATATAAAGATTGGGGAAACGAGATGGTTTTGTTTACATGAATATTAGATAAAGCCTTTGGATGGAGTGGGCCAAGTTACCCAAGAATTTAGCCTCAGAGAAAATTGTGAATGGTTGACAAGAACACACAACTCTTGTTTGCCAACCCTTTTGGTTAATGTATTGACAAATAAAGCATTGACTTGCCTCGAAAATATATTGCAGGTCAGATTTTCGAATCAATTTAAATGGAGAGCTTAGATCTCAAGAGAAAAAAGCGATGATTGAGAAGGACATTTGGAGTAAGCTTTAAAAAAAAAAAAAAAAACACTACCAAGTGAATTTTTGAATGGGGCCTGGAAACTAGACTCAAGAAAGTTACAGGCTAAATTGCAGCTTCATTTTTTGGATATGTTCTAGGTCTGATGCTCGTCTTAGCATATGCTGCACCGCTTCCACATGATGGTATTAGCTTTCCCTCTAGAAAGCCTCTAAAATGTTCATTCAGACTACAGCACGCAGGTGCAAATGGGTGTACGTATTCTAACCATCTGCCAGGCAGAAAAGTTGAACAGCAAAAGGCTGTGATGCATATTTATGCTGCCTATCCTAACAAAAGATCCAAATCACCCCATTTCTAGTGAGCCTTCTCTGATGTGAGGTTAAAAAAAAAAAAAATCACAATTTCATGACCCCTCTCAAGCAATTGGGTACACGCTCGGTCTAGATTCTCTCAGCTCAGGAAAACATATGGTTAGCTGCTGATAAGGGTAGTCCACTAGGAGTAGGGTTATCAACAGCCTGAAAGGAGGTTTAGGAAATCTGCACTTCTTGGTCTTGCAAAGTGATCTTTCAGTGTAAACCTTTTGTTATTGATCCATTTGTGAGTTCAGAGAGATCGGTTAAGGCATTTCGAGCTCAATGTTTTATTTTAGATCAAATGCTTCAAAAATCAAAATCCTAGATTTTAAGGAAGACGTTAGAGACGATGGTTTGTCTCAACTGCAGTGAAAAAATTTGATTATTTTCCTCAAGAACCATTAACACTGTTAGAATAGGTCCCAGCAATGTTGGGGATATACAGCAGTTCCACTCCCTGCATTTTATGACCAGCAGTAGTCCTGCTGTAGAGACTAACTTATCTATAGAGTGCTTCTTTAGAAATCCCAACTAGGCTTCTATGTAAATTCCTATACAGACCCTCGTGTCAAATCCTGCATTGAGCTTAATCATCTGTCCTTTACTTTTTAACTTCCACAATAGTGAATCCATCAGAAAAGGCAAATATGGTTCCCCATGTCCATGGGTATGTTGGAGTACTGTTATGTTTACTATTTTTCCATGTGAAAAATAAAAAAAAGTTAGTTAAAAAAATGAACTTTACCATCACAAGAAAGGTTTTCAATCTGGACAAACCTGTAAACTGAATGGCGTTAAAAACAAAAAGTTAACTGTATTGCATTTTATAACTCTGGAACAGCAATGTTTTTGCCAGTTTTCTTCATTAATTTTATTTAAAAAAAAAAAAGAAATCAGGTCGAACTGTTTTTAATATACATGTATGAAAGCAGCAGAGTCCAACATGTTTCCAAAACATTGTTTATGCCCTTTTCAGGACCGTGTACATGGGCAGAGATACTACAGTATTTAGGAATATTTATGAAGATCCTAGGATGGACAACACTGTTGCACCGACATGTGACAGGATCTCACACTGAACTGCATAGTCCCATTAAAATAACAGAAGAGACACAAGGAACCATAGGGTTATTGGTAATTGAGCACACAACCACAGGAATTGATATCCCTCCAGGTAAGTACATTTTCAAATGACAAGGCTGTCTCAATTCAGTGAGATGTTCAGATACATGCTACCAGAAACACAGGGTGGATAAAGAGGCAACAAAACCCGAGGCTAACTGGACATATTGGCTCGAAGGAAGAGTTTCCACTGAAATGCTTTGGCCACAAGAGATTCAGAAAAAAGGTGTACTAGCTATTTTCAGCTCTCAAAGAGTTGTTCTTCCTAAAAAGGTAGCATAAAAAAAGTTTGTTGCAGCATATAAACTTGCATGCTGCCATCGAGAAAGCTGGGGCCAGGCACTCAGACTGGTTTAATTAGCTTGGGCTGTACTAAATTTTGATTAGACACATTCAATGAGCTAATATGATTCTCACCTCACTACTGCAACTATTTAGTCGGACATTCTCTATCTTTCTCTATAGGGAAAATATATCAACACTACACGTTAAGTCAAGTCGCTGCCACAAAAGTGCATTTACTTAGGATCTCTTACATAGTCACTGGAAGATGCACATACAGTGGTCCCTTTTGTGAGATTTCGTAAACTTAATAGGCTCGCCCAAGCATGGACTGAGAAAAACAATTCCATTTAGCTGAAAAGTTGGTCATATCGAACCTTCCCTAATTTGTTCGTAAAATGAAATTATAAATGGTGGAGTGCATTGGAAATGGCTGGGGGGAAATGTGTTGCCATCCATCACCAAACAAAATGAAAGAGAGAGCAGTGTGCCTCATCTGCATGCACAAGGCCTGAGCTTCAAAGCCGTTTGTCTGTTCATAATTATCACTCGTTTAAAGAGGGGACAGTAGGATTGGGGGGGGGGGGGGGGGGGGGATGGGATATGTATTTATTTACCATATGTGGAGCATTTTTTCACAACATAAAATATATTCTTCAACAAATGCATTTATTTTCATGATATATATCAGAAGTATTTAAAAAATATGTACATCCTTGGTCATTAGGTCCTGCCCACCCACCCGAACCATACTCCAGATATGTTAAATAAATGAATGGCGTAGCAAAGAATATACACACACACTCACACACAGGCCTCCTTCAAATAAGAAAGGTACAGGAAATCCAACTTCAAGAAGAGATGGAGACACATATTCTCGTGTACCTACCATCAGAATGACGTGCTAGCTTTCAGCTTCATAACTGCAACCGTGAAAGATTCTGCCAAACCATACAACATTCCTGTCATTCATGACCATAATAGGTTTCCATACATTTAGCTCTGATCACAGCCTTGGTTTTCACAAATTCGTACTTGTGTCCATCCTTCCACATTTGTGTTTTTCTATCCAGTAGTCTCATCAATGTGCTGAATACCAAACCCTGTCCCAACTTCAGTCTAAAAAATGCACATCTAACAAAATACACATCTTTGCCAGCAGGTGTTGATCTCTGTATGTGTGTCACATTTCTTACGAAGTCACCCCCCACGTACAAAAGTTTTAGTCTAATATTACACAAGTGTACATTTCTTTACACAAGAGCATATTGCCATGCACATCCTGCCTATTGAGATTGTGTGTTAACTTAAGCAGATCTCTCCGATGTACCTAATCCGGTTAGAAAACAATTTTCTAAGAATTTAAAACACTCATTTGGCCCCACAAAATGGAACACAACCTGTGGCACTGGCTAAGCTTCCCTCACAGGACAAGTATTTTTTTCATCATCACAGGAGAGGGGTGTAGAAGAAGAGAAGTTAGGAAATATAGGTAAATGTGAAACACTGCAAGAGAATCAATTCCTTGAAAGGGGAGCTGGAGAAATAGGGGAAAACATTTCTTTTAACTTTACAAAAAATACCTTGTGCAACAATGATTTGTTTTGTACAGTACCACAATCGTAAGAGAAATTCAACAGAGGCAAGGTCACAAAAGTTCAAGCTCCTTACCCTCCAGCCCACCATTACAGTCTCCTTCTAACAGGCTTTCTACTTCAGTCCCAAAGATGCTTTGTTATGATGAAAAAACAGAGACCGTTAATTGTGTTTCTTTTTCCAAAAATAACATTTCCTCTTTTTTTGTCCTCATTTTTTTGATTACATAAAAAAAACCTGGGGATGGTTCAAGAACCAAAAAACAGAATGGTTGCCCAATGTCGAACCGTTTTAAGTGATGCTCCATGATACCACTGGTAGTGGGACTTTTGTCTCACTCAAACACACACCCCAGACTGACCAATTGCTCCATATGATGCTATGGTTGCCTTCTGTCTTTCTGATCGCGGTCCAGACCTGGCTAACACATCATCATATCACCTCCACCTCTGCAAGCTCTCTGAATCTCCTACCCCCTCAGCGAGGGGGGCGGGCATGTTAAAGCTTCAGCTCATTGGCCACCTTGGAGGCAATGTTCTTGAAAGCCATGGAGGTCCCTGATATCCGCTTGAAGCGCACCCCATTGAGTGAGAGGCGAGGAAGTTTGCACACCTCCATCTCCCACTGGACAAAGTTGTCATGCCCAGGGGTGCCATGCATGCACAGCATCATGTACTTCTCCTGCATCTCACATTGGCAGCTGTTGGCATCCAGCACCTTACGGATTTCCTTCAGCATCTCATTTGGCTCCATGGAGCTTGTTGTTTTCATACTCCAGGTGAAGCGCAGCGACCGTGGCTTTGAATCTCTGTTCTCGTCTTTCTCATTGCCCAAATGAGGTCTGCGAAGGGAGAAAGATATAAATAAGAGGTTGGCCTTGTGTTAGGACAAAGTACCTTATCACAATCTGACACTAGACAGAATGTTAGAAATAGAGTACAAGTATTAATAAAAGTGAAAAGACAAAGGATTCAAATAAATTGATTCGCATTGGAGATACCAGTAAATACAACTGCATATGGAAAGGTCTCGAAGGATATAGGAATATTAGACAAAAAAAGAAGCCGATTAGTTTAAGAAATTCTCCACTATAGCAGCGATGCTCACTATCGTCCAAGTCCATATTGAGGAAGGTTAGATTTCAAATGAGTGTAGGTAGCTATACATTCCAGTACCTCAAGATGTATATAGTGCACTGTAGGAAAGAGCTCAGTGGGGCCACTGGTGATATGGACAGCTGGACAAACCTGAAGGTTGTGCTTCTTTAAATAAAGGGTAAGGGTTACACTGTATAGCTCCAATGAACGCAGCACAACCAGTAACAGAAGACTCCAGAGGAGATGCTGTGTTGAGGTGGAATACAGACATAAGTGAAAAGAGGCACAGAATGTGGGAACGCCATTGGCAGGAAATAAGAATGCTGGTAACGTTTTTACCAGGGAGTGAAGGAATGAAGAATAGACATGCGAGGGGATGGCTAACACCAATCAATATAATCACAATTCAAACAAATTACTGTGAGATACCCAAAATTCTGATAGCCACAATTTTCAAGGTAAAACTACGTGTTATGCATGCTTAGAAATGAGTGGACTTAAGCATCATCCACTCTGACAAAAAAAAACATTCCCTAAAAGACAAATGCTTTGGATACATACCACACTGTGTGAACAGTGATACATATTTAACAAACGTCTCCATCGGTTCAGAATTGCAAGCAGGGGCATTATGAGAGATGGAAGCTGCAGATGTAATTAGCTAACCTTTAAATGATTTAGCAAAAGCCTGACTGGATTCAGAACCCAAAGGATATCAGGTTTAAAAAGAAGTTCTCTGAACCCTCTCACCACTTATTCCAAGTGGTGTGCTTTCCACATCCGAAATGGTCGACAGTGACAACCACTCTCGAAGTAGATACTTAAAAACCACGAACAAAAAGGCTCTTACTTTAGGTTGCTGTAGACTAGTATGAAAGTTGCTGGTTACAAAATATGGTAGGGATGTAACATTCAGGCTTCTATTTTTTAATGTTTTGAATTTAGATTCGTACACAGAGCACACTTAACGACAATATCAGTGTCCCCTGTGCATTGGATGCAAATGTCTCATTCCAGATTGCCAGTGTACAGCTGACACGAAGAGGCAAGTCTGCCACCTACTTCTGATAGCCATGGATGGCTATGTGTGTTCCAGTCACACTCCAGTCCTTTTTATCTCTGGTGTATGCGGTGAGCACTCGAACTGTAGACTGACTTCCTTAACCCTCAAAAGGGTTCTTATGCACTGTTCTATAAAGTTGTAATGCTGGAGCCATTTAACTTCATTATATTCTACACTCTCCTCCTCCTCCCTCCCTCCCCCAACAACCCCTGAAAGGTAACTGTTAGTCACTGCCTCTTTCTCTCATCACCAATCAAGGTTGCACGGTTATATGCAGAAGAAATCCACCTCAGTGCTTTTCTAACTTAACCTTATGAGCTGAAGTAACCTGCGCTCCTGCGGCAGAGACCAGTGAAGGATCGCTACACCTTGAAAACTGATTTCTCCAAAATGTCAAACCTTAATATCCCTCAAAGTACTCTCCACTCATACCATTCACATTTTTCAATCTTGCAGAAAAGCTTTCACTCAATCCTACCTTTCCTGTATTATTGGCAAACCTTGTATTGTGCTTCAAATGCCATCTTATTTTACAATATGAACCGAGTAATAGCCTTACAAAAATCTAAATAACTTACTCATCTCCCCCTTCTTCCTGCTCTAGATACTTAGTAGGAATTTACAACAAGGAGCCTGGACGCTGTCACACAAAACGTAGAAAGAATCTGGCTCTTCACTTTAAGTGACCTGCTAAATATCTATAACTCACAAATGTCAGGGGTTTATTTAGTACTCAAAGTAAGAAATGATTAGTAAAACACACACACACATATCCACACATTCATTTCAGATGTGTTTTGCATTACCTAGCCATCCTGCGGGTGTATGCAAAAATGTGAATCTGTTACTCATGTGACAGAAAGGAAAATATTACTTGCCCAGTAAGCATCTGTAGAGCTGTAGATTCACTTGTTCTGCACGCCTCCTGATATCCAGTGTTGGGTACGGAGTGTTGCAAGTTGTTTTTCTTCAAAGAAGCATTTCCGAGTCACGGGATCGAGTGACTCCTTCTTCTTGGTGACAGAGCGCATGGACATTGACTCCTTTGTCAGACTGTTTTCCCGCAGGCGGGTGAGAAATGGAGTGTAGAGGAAGTATAAAAAAAGAGACGTCAATGCAAAGGTAAATATAGATATATATATGTACAACTATATACAAGTATAAAGTAACTGAAATGCCCACGGAGAAGGGAAGGCACATGTGAATCTACAGCACTACATGCCACAAACAGACGCTTACTGGGTAACATTTTTCGTTCAACGGCATGTGCAGCTGTAGATACTCATGTTCTGCATAGACTGTAAAGCACTCCCTCCATAAAAGTGGTGGCTAGCCTGTGTGAGTTGCAGTTGACTGGAAAAGTGTTCTTAGTATTGGTTGGCCTACACTGGCTTGCTGATGTGAAAGTACATCTATACAATAGTTTTGTAAATGTATGTGGTGCAGACCATGTAATTGCCTTATAAATGTCAGCTATGGGTATATTTCTAAGGAAAGCCATAGTGGTTCCTTTCTTCCTGGTAGAATGTGCTCTTTCAGTGACAGGAAGTTGTCTTTTTTGCTTTATCATAACAAGTTTGAATACATTTTACTAGCCACCTAGCTGTGCTGCTTTTGGATACTGGTTTGCCCTTATGAGGAAGTGAGAAAGCTACAAAGAGCTGTTTAGTTTTTCTAAATTCTTTAGTTCGATCAATGTAGCACATTATTGCACATTTAATGTTTAAAGTGTGAAGGGCTCTTTTAGCAACTGAGTAAGGCTGCGGGAAGGAGACTGGTTACTTAATGGAATTATTAATGTGAAATTGAGAGACTACTTTGGGGAGTGTGGGGTGGGGGGAGGGGGGGGGGGTGGGACTTCAGATTAGTGCGATGAACCACTTTGTCCCTATGAATTTGGAAGAATGGTTCTTCCAAGGTTAGGGTCTGGAGCGCACTAACATGTATGAGAGATGTGATAGCAACTAAAAAGCCACTTTCCATGAGAGGTACTGAAGGGGACATGAGTGAAGTGGCTCAAAAGGAAGTCCCATGATCTTGGCAAGCACAATATTGAGGTTCCATGGTGGTGCAGGAGGCACTCTTGGTGGAACGACCGGTTTCAGTACTTCCATAAAAGCTTTGATCACTGGAATTCTAAACAGGGATGTATGTTGTCTGTTTTGTAAATATGCAGCTATAGCTGCAAGATGTAAGCGACGGAGGTGTAGGCTAAATTTAATCGCAGAGAATGTCTGACAGTACCTTTAATGGGGATAATGTGTTTGAGTTGACAATAGCAAACAAAGCGTTTCCACTTTGCAGCATAACATGCTCTAGTAAAGGGTTTGCAAGCTTCTCTGCACACAAATCCAAGTAACCAAACTCTATGACCTTAGGAACCAGGCTGACCTGATCCTGGTTTTGAGCGACAAGGTCCGGCCTGTTGGGAAGCTTCTCGTGGGGGACTACCAAGAGGTCCAGTAGTAGGGTAAACCAGAGCTGCTGCACCCAAGTGGCAGCTACAAGGCTCATGTTGCGAGATGTCTGCCTGATGTGTCGAACTAGAAATGGAATGAGAGGGATAGGTGGAAAAGAGTAGGCAAATATCCCTGACCTGCTCATCCACTGAGCATAGCTCTTGGATAGAGGACAAGGGTACCTGGAGATGAGGTTGTGGCACTTTATGGTTCCTGCTGCGGCGAAAAAACCTGTTCAATGTGTTCCCCACTATTACAGAAGTATTTTTGAAGGATTTGTGGGTGGAATGCCTATCCGTGGACTTGTTGCTGCATCCTGCTGAGCAGGTCTGCAAAGTTGTTGTCCGTCTTGGGAGATACTCTGCTACCGGGTGAATATGATGGTGGAGAGCCCATTTCCAAATTGTCAGAGAGTTGTAAAAGTTGGAATGACTGTCTCCCCCCCTTGTTTGCAAAGGTAGTACACTGCTGTTATGTTGTCTGTGCGGACTAAAACAACTTTATGAGAAAGGTGATTAAGAAATACTTTCAGGGCTAGAAATAATGCCTGACTTTGCCTGACTTTTGAGGAAGTTGATGTGTAAGAGGTGATGATGGGGATTCCACTGGCCTTGTACTGGGTTCTTGAAGGTGAGCGCCCCAGCCCGTGTGATGTGTCTGTTGTCAGAATGATCGGAGGCACAGGGTCTAGGAAATGCCACCCTTTCAAAAGGTTGGTAGTGCATAGGGCGGTGAGTATGGTGGTCTAACACTAGATCGTCCCAGGTACCCTGTGATTAGGCCCACTGATGAGACAGACACTGATGAAGGGGATGCATGTGGAGTCTGGAGGGGGAATGATGGCAATGCAGGAGGCCCTCATCCCTAACAGGTGCATCACAGTCCTGACCATGTATGGTGAATTCTCTTGAAACAGAGAGGAGAGACTGAAAGTTGTGAACATGAGCCGGATTTTGGTATGCTATCCCCAAGTTCTGCAATGAGAATAACTCCTAGATAGGGCTGCGCCTGAAGAGGTTGAAGGTGTGAGTTGAGAAAATTGAGTGTGAACCCTAACTTGTGCAGAAGGTCCACAGTCATCTGAGTGTGATGTTGCCATTGTGCTAACATGCTGGCTTTGATGAGTCAGTCATCCCGGTAGGGAAATACATGTAATGTTATGTTTCATGAGACTGCTGCTACTACTACTGTTAAGCACTTTGTGAAGACTCTGGGAGTTGTAGTGACTCCGAAAGGAAAAACCTTGCATTGGTAGAGCTTGCCTGCAATGACGAATCTGAGATATTTGCACTGTGCAGGGTGGATGGCAATATGGAAGTAGGCATCCATTAGTTCTAGGGCCGTCAAAGTCGCCCTGTTTTAAGAGGGGGGATAACATCCTGAACAATAACCATGTAAAAGTGTTCTAATAGATTTCAGTGGTTTAGGGTCCGAGGTCTAGAATGGGTCTGTTTTTCAGCTTCTCAAGGGTGGAGTTCACTTGAGGGCCGAAAAGATGCTTCTTGTTGAAAGGCATATTGACTACCGCTTGTTGTACCCCTGGTTTAAAACCTAAGTGTATGAAAGAACCCTCTTTTTGGCATGATACCCCCACTTTTGTGCCTGCTGTCAGTGTGTTTTGACTGTTTTTACTGGGATCCTGCAAAACAGTACCTCAGATTTTGTGCTCTTTCACTCTAAATTTGGTTACTTAGGACTTTGCACACCCCACAATTGGCATACTAGTGCCCCCATATAAGTCCCTAGTATATGATACATAGGTTTACAGGTGTTGGGGCACCAGGAGTTCCTCATGTATTGTGCCACCCATGGGAGCCATTGCAAAATATGTCTGCGGCCTGATATTGCAGCCTGCGTGAAAAGGTGCATACAAACTTTCACTACAGGCCACTGCATTGGGTCCTGCTACATAATGGTAACTCCGAACCTTTTGGTATCAAACATGTCGGAATCATACCTCAAAACTGTTGCCAGTATTAGTTGTATGATTCCATGCACTCTGGGGGCTCCTTAGAGGACCCCCAGCAGTGCTCCTACCAGTCTTCTGGGGTTTTCCAGGAAGCCTGTGCTGCTGCCACCATCAGACAGGTTTCTGCCCTCCTGCTGCTTGACCAGCTCAGGCAGAGGAAGGCAGAACAAAGGATTTCATGTGAGAGATGGAGGTAATACCCTCTTCCCTTGGAAACAGAGGTGTTACATGGCTCGGGAGGGGTAGCCTTCCCAAGCCACCGGTATGCTTTGAAGGGCACATTTGGTGCCCTCCATGCAGAAACTAGTTTGCACCAGTCCAGGAACCCCCGCTCTCTGCTCTGGTGCCAAACTGGAGAAAGGAAAGGGGACTGACCACTCCCCTGTCCATCACCACCCAAAGGTGGTGCCCAGAGCTCCTCCAGGTGGCCACTTGATTCTTCCATCTTAAATCCAAGGTGGGCAGAGGCCCCTTTGAGCATCTGAGTGGCCAGGTCAGGTAGGTGATGTCATAGCCCCTTCCTGATAGGTGGTCCCCCTGCTCAGTTACCAATCCCCCTTCCTGGGCTATTTAGGGTCTCCCTCTTGGGTGGGTCCTCAGATTCGACTTGCAAGATTACAGGAGAACTCCTCTGCATCGCTTACTTCATCTTCTGGCCACTGGGACTGCAACTGGACCTTCCAGGAACTGACAATCTGCAACAAATCAACTCTGCCACATTGTTTCTCCAGCTCCTTCCATCAACTGCAACATTTCCCAGGCTGGGCATCCTCTGAGGCAGCGAGTCTTCAGCCTGCACGAGAGTAAGAAGGAATCTCCCTTGGAGTGAAAGAGTCACTACCCTGCATCTGAAGGCACCAATTGCAACAACGGCCGGCTGCGTGGATCCTCTCTCCTCTGGAGCTGCTTGGATTCTGCATCACAGGTGGTGGTCTTGCGTGGTCCCCTTGGTCCTCTCTACCAGCTGTTTAATTTGGGAGATGGTAAGCCCTTGCAGGACAGTGCCTCTGTGCACTGCGACTCTTGGAGCTATCTAGGCTTGTTTGTTTCTCCTCCAAGGGATCTTCAGGTTCCGTGTAGCTCCCGCCCCAGCACTCCTTCCTGCAAAGCACAGTCTCCTGCCTGCTGCTCCAGTGACATGGGACTCCTCTTAAGGTGTGTTGAGTGGCCCTCACTGCGAATCCTCTGCCTGCTGCCAGTGGGTTGCCTGTGGGAGCTGCCTCTTCTTGTGACTTTCCCCAGCTGCTGAGGGTCATGCTGGACTCCCCTCCTTGGGTCAGTTGGTTCTCTTCAGCCTTGCAAACCTTCCCCGTCTCTTGCATTTGCCAAGGCTTGTTGGTGTTTTTCCAGCACCACTAACCAACATTATCTCCACCGCCAATGTGGGACATCACTTGTATCACTCCTGGGACTCCTCTTCAGCTCCTGTGCCGTACTGTTGACCTTGTGTGTCCACCGTCAACCTGGTCCTGCATCCACAGTAGTGGCTCCTGTCACCACCGGACACTCCACTTTAAATTGGACTTGGTCTCCTTCCTTTGCAGGTCCTCCTCTGGAAAAGGATTATACAAGACCCAACCAAGTCTGAAAAAACCCAAAGGTGGACTCTGACAAAGTCCTCCTATGGTTTTGGGGAAAACCAAGTACTTACCTCTGCTCTCCTGGTCGCTGGGGTCACTCTGGTACCTACCTCTTCAGGTTACTAGTTCCTCCAGCTCTCTTCTACTGATTCCACTTCCTTGGGTGGGGGACTGCCTTTCACATTTCACTTTTTTAGTGTATGGTTTAGCTCTCCCCTAGAGCCCTCACTATTTGCTATTGCTTTTACCAATGCCTATAGCTTTCTATGCTATTTACTGATTGCTAATGTGTATATAATAGTGTGGTTACTTACTTCCAGTTGAGGGTTTGCCTAATCAGTACTCTAGTATTTGTGTTACTATAATAAAGTACCTTTATATTTAAAAAAAAGTTTTTATTTTTACGTGTTTAAGTGCTGTGTGACTATAGTGGTATTGCATAAGCTTTGCATGTCTCCTGGATAAGTCTTGGGTGCTCCTCCACAACCACCTCTAGAGAGCCCTGCCTTACTAGACACTGCCTACACCTCACTAACAGGGAATACCTGGAAAAAGGTGATAACACCATAGGTGCTCACCACACACCAGGCCAGCTTCCTACAATGAGCATCAAAGCCAGGCATGTCTCCTTACTAGTATGCTGGTGTTGATACTGCATGCAACAATGTCCACGGTATCTAGGGCACATCTTATTGAATTATTACAGATTGTCTGCCCCTCTGTGACAATCTGTTGTCCCTTTTTTTCGTGCTCATCTGTGAGTTACTGGAGGGGCGCTTCCAGCTCATCCCAGTTAGCCGATCATACCTTGCAAGTAAAGCTTGTGAGTTGGCGATGTGCCTATGATTGCCAGCTTGCGCAGTCAATCTTACCTGCAGCGTCAATCTTTTTGCTCTCCTTGTCAGGGGGAAGAGGGTCTCCTGTGGCCTGACTATTGTCCCATTTATATTTACTGGGAACCACAATAGAATCTGGTGGGGCCTGTGATTTTATGTAAATTGGATCAGAGGGAGCAGCTTTGTATGTAGTCTACTCTAGGGGTGATAACCCTACAGCGGATTGCTCCTTAAAAATGTTGTCTGCATGACAAAGCTTCCCAGGAAGCATGGGAAAGAACTGGATATCCCTATGTGTGCACGTTAGGGTATCAAAAAGAAAGTCTTGTTTAATGAGGTCCCTGTGCAGTTCAACATTGTGGAACGCAGCTGCTCAAGCTATTACCTGCTGGTAGGATGTAGCATCCTCTGGCAGTGAGGGTCGTGTAGGGTAAAAATCCAGGTCTGTGGAAATCATGGGATCACGGTCATGTGTATTCCATGGATCTGGGTCCTGCTGTGTGCCACCCAAATCTCCCCCAGTAAATGAAGGGGAACCCTGTGGTTTTAAATCTCATGCAGTTGGAGAGGCAGGATAATGAGAGGAAGGGGGTGGAGGTGGTGAAGGTCTCTCAGAAGAAGGAAGAGGAAAAATAGTCTTTTTTTGGAGGTGGTGAAGTGACCAGAGCCTCCTGAAAGGACAATCTTCTCTTGAAGGTGATGGGGAAGCAATTAAGCATCCTGTACCCTCCTGGATGTGGAGGTGGTGCTGACAAGCATCCATGGTCTCCAAAATGGGTTCAATGGGAGATGGTGTAGTCGAAGACTGGCTACAGTCTTTCTGCTCTGAAGTTAAATCCCTGTTTTTCAACACCTAGGCTTTTGGTTGGTGTCCTTTTGTCAGAGCCAAAGCGGAGGTGGAGTTTGTTTGAGTAGGGCCGAAGTGGTCAGTGCCAAAGTTCATATGAAAGTTGCAACAATATCTTGGACCGAAGATGTTGAGGTCGATGCTGAGGATGATGTCTTGGTAAATTTCCAGTGCAGAGTTGGAAGGTGGGGCATCCGAGACTGTTTTACGAACTGGCCATGGCCTATTGACAGTGGTGCCCGACGACCTCGGTAAGGGGCTTTCTGGGAAGTCTTAGAGGGGGAAGGAGGGGCCACGGTACTCATGGGTTGCGCCGTCACCTTGTGGCTTTCAATGACCGACTGAACATTGGAGTCGGAGTCCTGGATGGAGAAGGCCTCCTCCTGTTCTGGCTGCTCCTCTGTGTGCTCCTCCCCAAAGATGTCTGGTGTGTTCTCAAGAGGTTTGTGTGCCTTCTCTAGGTGAACGAGCTCCTCTGTCCCGAAGGATCTTTTTCAATCTGAAGGATCTGCAGGCGTCGCATGTGGCTTCTTGATCGTCTGGTTGGAGGCACAGGTTACACACCAGATATTGGTTGGTGTGCAGGAATTTTGCCTGCCACTGAGGACAGAATCGAAATGGAGTCAATTTTATCAGAGCAGCATAGTGACTGGTGCCATATGCTGGGGTAGGCCCAAACGGGCAAGGAGTCCCGGAGGGCTTGTGGTCAGTTCTCGGACTGATGGAATGAGACAGGCGCAAGAATGTAAGAAAACGTGATTGAAAACAATACCATTATTGGAGCAAAAGACAGAAAGAAGAGTTTCAAAACTGGAGCAAGGGGAAAACTGAGCCAAGAGATACACCTCCGAACCCGATGGCGGAGAGTAAACTAACAAATGAGCCAATGCCCATGAGCACCAACACTGAGAAGGAGTCACCACTCTATCCTCTGACTTGAAAATGCTTCTTTGAAGAAAAACAACTTGCAATGCTCCAAACCCAACACCAAATGGCAGGAGAATGCAGAGCATCTTTAGCTACAGCTACATGTGCCATCCAACAGTAACTTACCTGTAACACTCATCAAATTCATAACTTTGGAACAATACTCAGCCTTCAGGCTGGACCTTGGAAATACAACACAATCTGCTTTTATTTTACAGAACAAATTAAAACATATATATATATATATATATATATATATATATATATATATATATATTTTTTTTTTAACTCTTCCACTGTTTGATCAAAACGTTTGGATATGACACTAGACAGAAAACCACTTTATCTGTAGCACCCACTAAAAGTAATGCCTGATACTGTAAACTGTGTTGCTACCATGTGTGGAGCTTACTTTGGAACTAAGAGGTCCGCGCTAAGCACCATTTCACCTTAGTTTTTTTATGGAAAAAAACAAGAAGACTATGAGCTCAAATACTCAGTTATGAATCTGGGACGGATGCGATCACCAGAGAACTAGTTAATGGCACAGGTAAATTAATGACGTCTTATGCCTTTTCCCATTTTCCCTGTCATACCGTGACAAGAGTGCCAGTGAACTGACTAACCATCAATGGGTTATCACTTTAACTACCACTTCCTGTTAGGGTATTTTCTTGCTTGCCTTGTTTGAAGGAAGAGTATCGTCAGTGGCCGGGGCGAATGAAGGTTTGTGAGTGGGGCCTGTCCCATAAAGTATGCTGTGCTGCTAGGAGAAGATGTGAATTTCTTTGCAATCCTTGGGGTGACTACCCTAACCTTGACAGGTTCCTTGAACTTGCCAGGAGCAGATATTAGCATGTCCCTCAGCAAGGAGTGGAACTTGAGAGTACATTCCTTTTTGGAAAGCTTCTCCAGAAGAAAGTAGTCATTCTCGACGAAATACGAAAGCCTGCATCCCTCTAAATGACCTCATGAGAGGCCGTGGTGTCATTTGGGGTGTGAGGCCCTGATTGTTTAATATTCTAGATTGATGTCACCTGGAGGAGCAACGCTTTCAGCTGAGGGATGGTCAGTGGGGCCTAACGGCAAGTCTTAAGTGTCAAACGATCGTAGGAGCTGCCTGACTCAATAGGAAAGTGTGACCCCTCTGGAGCAGGCAGTGGGGAGGTGTGCATGGACACACTGGTGGCAAGGAAGCAGGAGTTTGAGGTTGTGGATGTGGGCTGTCAGAAGAAGAGGACTGGTTGTTCTGTTCTTGTGTTACTGTGGTGCTAGCTTTGGGAAGGCTTGGGGTGGGGTGTGGTGAGAACTGTAGGAAGGTTCCCACTTAAAGGACTATCTCCTCGTTCGAGGGAGAAGTGCCATGGGCAGCTGTGGAGGCGGTAAAGCTGTGATCTTGTCTGTGATTGTGTGGATGAACTCACTTTTGGCTGGTGTCCTGTTTCCCAGGATGGGGCTTCAATGTCCCCATATTCAGGCTTTGACTGTAGTCTAGAGGTTGTCTTCATACTTGTCATTGAGGTGGTGTTTGGCATCAAGGCAGGGTTTGTCAACGAGGTTTTTTGCACTGGCAATGATGTAGCGTTTAGTGTTATCTTTGGATAGGATCAATGGTGTTAAGAACCTTAGGAGACAATGGGCTTGGCTGGAGGCTTTCTCCACTTTCAAGGCTTTTGCTGGTACCTGATACCAGCGATGGCCCTTGGCTTGCCTTTTGCTGGCTTCTGTGCTCAGGGCTTGATGCCCAACTCTCTCAAAAGTGGTGCTCTTCTCAGTATCAGACTTCTTTGGAGACCCTTCCTTGGTGATATGGGCCTCAGGTGTACACACACACCCCCAGGTGTGATCTTGTGAGAGGCTGTCTTCGGCACTGGTCTGACATTCTCCATCCCCTGGTCATCAGACTCACTTAAGGATACTCTTGCCAGACTAAGTGCTGGTTGTGCAGCTCGCAGACCAGATGGGCCAACCTCTTCCTTTTTCATGGTGGTAAGGTGATCACATTGACCAAAGATGTTTAGGGTATCAGAGGTGTCCTGCTGATGCAACCTTCAGTGTGCCCACTGACATTCCCTAAGATACCAGAGGGCCTTCTTGGAACAGAATGCAAGACATGACTGACAGGATGTGTCATGTTTGGTTGGGGAGGAACAGGCACTGATTTGACTCCTCGTGATGGTTTACCCAAGGATATTTTGAGCGGCAGCAAGGGCAGTTCTAAAAGAGTGTCCATCCCATTACCCAAACAGCATTCTCCAGAGAGAAAGGACTAGAGGCAGTTAGCTCTCCTTGAGAGGTCAAAGGCCTTCAACACCCAGTGGCACCATCAACATTGTCAGAGGTATTTTCACATTTGGGAGACAAATGTACAGACGCTTGGTGGAATCAGATGTAATGGGATCGAAAGGTAACTGAATGGGGCATAAATCTTTTTCTGTAAATGAGAAACTCAAAGCCCACTTGATGAATGTACAAATCAAATGGTGGAAAAAATCTAACATGGAACTGGGGCCCATGATCAATGTAAACCAAGAGGAGGATTCATACCACATCTTGCATCTTGAAAGACTTCTTCAAACAAAAACAATTTGCAAACCTTTGAGACAAACACTAGATAGCAGGAATATGCTAAGTATTTGTATCTACCGGCTCACTTCCAACGAACAGTGGTGCTTTAGTTAATTAACTGTTTCTTCCCACAGGTACTTCTTTCTGCAGATTACTCATCCTAAGAATGGAGCCTAAAGCAAAACCTTTCAGGAGGTTGGACTGAACAGTGCCGATTATCCAAGGAAGTCATGCAACACAGTCCTGTCAAAGTATTGGTCACTGTGTGCTTGAGCTGTGGGGCAATAGCATCTAGCTACACTACGTAAAGATGTTTACATAGCCAACCAGCAGATACTGAACTTTATCACACGATTCAAGTTACACTGAGGAACAAAAGGAGTGGGAGTAACTCTTTCAGTAAACGTTCCCTAGTCGCAACAACAAAGGAAATCTGGTCTTTGAGACAATTGAACGGTAGAGTGTAGCCCAATAATCAGCTACTGAAGCCACTGCTAGGACCAGCTGGGCAAGAGACCGAGCAAAGAGTAGCATATCGGAAAGCCATCAAAGAGCTTCTGGCCTTCCAAGTTGCACCACTGAACAAACTTGTCCCCACAATGCAGCAGAATGTATTTAAGAACAGGTTATCTGGCAGCCAAGATTATGTCTGCAATATCAAGCAGTAAGAAGGTCTCCATTTGGCCCTTCACAATCTCCCCATATGCAGCCACAAAGTTTGGGCACTGGTTGACAGATGTGGCCACCTTCCAGGATCGCCGATTAACACTGTGAGGAGAGAAAGAGGAGGCCTTGTGACCCATTGAACCTGAAGGCGTATCCCAGAGAACCATCCAGATGGATATGCATGGTATAAAGCCAAGAACACTGCCTGTTCTGGGTCGTGGTGAGGAGACCCATGCTTGGACACCATAATTTAGAGATCATTTTTGTCACGCTGGGATGAAGTTCACTCTCGTGGTGCTCTAAAAAGAGGCAACTCGAGCATCCTGATATCTTTTGATAAGACACTTGCCTTAGAAGATCCACCAAATCTGGATCACTATTTGTCCCTTCCCCATCACAAGACTGCTTCTCAAGCTACCAACCCAATCTGCATAGCCATTAACAAACTTTGCAACTCTTCAACTGTTATTAGCTATATTCCCACAGCCTGGAAGCCGACAATGATTGTCCTTCTTTTAAAGTCCTCTCTTGATCCTGTATTCTCAGCAATTAATGCTCAATCTCTTCACTCCTCTATGCGTCAAAGGTCACTGGAAGGCATATCTGATCTCAGTTCACTGACAATTTTGGGACTAACAGTTGTAGCAATTCTGGTTAATCTGGTTTTGGTCTTTACATAGCACTAAATGTCCCCTTTAGGCAATCTCCAATGAACAGTGCTCAAAGGTGAATCAGGAGTCCCTGATCTTCCTGGACCTCTCGGCACATGTGATACAGTGGAACATTCACTCTTTTTAGTAAAGTTGACAGGAGTTTTAGGTATTTCAGGGCACATTTGTATTTCTTGCCTTGAGTTGTACCCTCATGGCAGTAGTGAGCATGCTATATACTTTGGTGGGACAGTGGGATGGTGGGGTCACATTTACATAAGTCAACCCTTCACAGTGGGTTAACACCACAGCATTTTCATCTTATCCTGATGGATGAAACAATTCAAGAGGTAAAGGACTAAGGAGACGTAGTCACTGGCTTCCAGCCATCCTAGGTACCAAGAAGTTAAGATAGTACAATCCTGTGCCCCCATCCTCCTTGGGAACCACTATGATTCAGCTGTTGGGAACTTCCATCTGTAAGGTCAAGGAGTTTGTTTAGAGTATATCCTGGTGGAAGAAAGCGGTCTGAGAGAAGGGACAAAACGGATAGGGTGTAGCCATTCAGGTTTATCCGGATGACCCAGCAATATAGTGATAGTCTTCAAATTGGTGGAGAAATGATACCGTCCTCACTGGGCATTATTGACATGGGGACCTTTTCAAAATGTTTTTGAGGCAGCAGAGGATAGCAGGGACGTGTGCTGCTGCTGTTGGTTGCATTAGAACTGCCCGCAACCCACTATTGAACCTTTTATACCATGTGCGAAGCCTAGCCCTACCATGACTACTGAGTCCTAGAGTAGCCTTGAAACAATGATTACTGCAGGTGAACATATTTCACAGGGCCAGGGAAGGAAAGGCAGGCCCAGTGCATATCATTGCATTGCTGTTTCTGAAGGGCTCCAGGGTAGAATCTGCCTTTTTACCTGTTAAGGCATGTACATGAAGGTTGCTTGGACATGCCTGAAGAACTACTGGAACACATCAAAGCGTAGCAGTGAAGATTGACTGTACAAGGATCCAGTAATGGTGTCAGCAGAATCATGGCCACACTTCAGAATCTATTTGAAAAAATCCTGGCCACACTTCAGAATCTGTTTGAAAAATCCAAGCCATCACTGATACAAATTGGATAAACGCTTTTTTAACTGGTAACACTAGCAAAACTTACAATGAGCATGCACATAGCAGCCCAGAAAGTAAGTGCTGTTCATTGTGTGATGGGTGACTACCAGAGGTAAAGAATTTGCCACAACCAGATTTCAGCCACAGACGACTGACTCGAAAGGCATATGGGTTCAACTTAGCATATGTAGCTTGGAACACCAAACACGCGGCAGAGAGGTGTGATAACAAACTTCTGTGCCTGCTTGTTGACGAGCAATTTGTCTGTGGACCTATGAATGGTTTCCCCCAGACAGGCTGTTAAACAAATGTGGCAGAGGCTCTAAATCTCCAGAGGAAAGGTGGAAGATTTGTCACAATGTTAGATTTTGCCTGAGCAGCGGGAAGGAATATGTTATTTACTCTAAGTATCAGTTTGTGGCATTTAGTGCTATAGATTACCGTGCCCTGCATACTACTGCCATGTAGTGTTGGGTTAGGACATGTACAACTTTATCTCCGAAGAAGTCTTTTGAGTCATGAGGTATAGTAACTCCTGCTGTTAATGGTAATGTTCATGAGCAGCAGCTACATAGTTAGATTGGTTTTGCTGCAGGGAGGATGCAGATGAAATGGAGCAACAGAGAACAAAAGGTGATGACCATGAGTTAGAAAGAAAAAACATCTGCAACAACCAGACGCTTCCGGGGAAGAGGGCTGTGTACATGTGAATTTACAGTAATGTATGAGATGTTCA
Organism: Pleurodeles waltl; assembly: GCF_031143425.1. Lineage (NCBI taxonomy): Eukaryota > Metazoa > Chordata > Amphibia > Caudata > Salamandridae > Pleurodeles > Pleurodeles waltl. Next base: position 403,082,463 of record NC_090448.1, read on the forward strand.
GAGGGTAACATCTTCCATTTGTAGGATCACTAGCTGTAGATACACATGGTCTCCATAGAGAGCAAAGCAGTTTCCCCCTGAGCAGTGACTAGTCAAAGGATGTTGCAGAGGCTTGAAAAAATGTACAGAGAGTAGCCTGTCCAGCATTAGCTTGTTGGCGAGCTAACACACCTGTACAGTAGTACTTGGTGAACGTGTGTGGGGTGGACCAGGTAGCTGCTTTACATTTGTCAGCTGTAATAATGTTATCTAGGAAAGCCATGGATGCCCCCTTAATGCTGGTAGATTTGGATTTGGGTGGGGCAGGCAACTGCATCTTGGCTTTAGCCTAACCGGTTTGAATGTTTTTGACCACCCACAGAGCTATGCTCGCTTTGGGGTGAGGGCATTCCCCTTCAGTTGTTTTGTGAATGAAGCAAATTGCTGTTGGGATTTGTGAAAGGGGTTTGTCCTTTCAATAGAATACATGAGGGCCCTCGACATCTAGTGTGTGAAGGTCCATTTCTGCCACAGAATCCAGGAGTGGGAAGAACACCCAATCTTCAATGATTTGATTCAGGTCAAAAGAAGACTAACCTTAGGCAGAAATGTTGTATTTGTCCTAAGGACCACCCTATCATTGTTTACCTGAAAAAAGGATCATTGAGGGTAAGATCTTGAAGCTCACCTACATGCCTGAGTGAGGTTATGGCCACTAGAAAAGCAAACTTCCCTGAGAGAAACTGTACAAGGCACAATTGGAGGGGTCCAAATGGAGGACCCGTGATTTGTGTGAGAATGCTGTTGAGGTTTCAGAGAAGGTTCTGGGGTGCCCTAGATGGGATGACCAGTTTAAGTCCTTCAAAAAGACCTTAATGACAGGGACCCTAAATAATGAAATGTGCTCTCTATTCTAATAGTAGGCAGGAAGTGCAGTCAGATAGACGAGTAGGTGCAACCTGACATCCATAAGTGAAGCAGTTAGCAGACTATGGCCCTCATTTCAACCCTGGCGGTCTATGACCGCCAGGGTGGAGGTCGCCGGAAGCACCGCCAACAGGCTGGCGGTGCTTCATATGGCATTCCGACCGCGGTTGTAAAGCCGCGGTCGCCCAGCCGGGTCCGGCGGTTTCCTGCCGGATTACCCCCGGCTGGGAGAATCCTCCATGGGGATTCCGACCCCCTTCCCGCCAGCCTGTTTCTGGTGGTTTTCACCGCCAGAAACAGGATGGCGGGAACGGGTGTCGTGGGGCCCCTGGGGGCCCCTGCACTGCCCATGCCACTGGGCACTGCACTGGGCACTGCTGGCATGGGCAGTGCAGGGGCCCCCTAACAGGGCCCCAGCATGATTTTCACTGTCTGCATAGCAGACAGTGAAAATCGCGACGGGTGCAACTGCACCCGTCGCACCCCTGCAACACCGCCGGCTCCATTCGGAGCCGGCTTCAATGTTGCAGGGCCTTTCCCGCTGGGCCGGCGGGTGCTCCCTTGGCGGGCGCCCGCCGGCCCAGCGGGAAAGTCTGAATGCCCTCTGCGGTCAAAGTGGCGGTTCCCGTTTGGCGGGCGGCACCCGCCGCCCGCCAATGTAGGAATTACCCCCTATGTCTTAAACAGTCAGCTTGAGAGGTCTGATGTGTTTGGGGGAGATATTAATGGACACATTGTTTTCAGTTGGTTGCATAGTAGGCCCACATGTTGGGTAAACAAGCCTTCTTGAGGATGGTCATATGCTAAGGAGGGAGATTGAGGTAGCCAAATTCTAGGACTTCAGGAGTCAAAGAGTGGGACCGAGCTGCCTTGGGTTCAGATGCCTGACTGTGCCCTGGTTCTGGGTAAAACGGTGTGGCTGGTCGGGCAGCTTCTCATCAGGCACTAGTGATAGGTTGAGAATGGTAGTGAACCAGGGTTGTCTGGCATATGGGAGCCTCATGGATGAGAGTTAAGGATATTTGCTGAAGTGTCTGAACCATTAATGGAGGAATGGAAAAAACGGAAAAGAGCAGCCAAATATCTCTGAACAGTTCATCCACAGTGCATTGTCTATGGACTGTGGTGTGGGAACCTGGAGGTGAAGCTTGGGCATTTGGCGTTTCTGCAGGGACTAAAAGGTCTATGTTGAGAACCACCACCCACCCCCAAACGAAGGAAATAAGGGAGCAGGACTTCAGCTAAAGCTGACAACTGTGGTGAATGTGTGCCATCCCTATTTATAAAAAGGGTAATGCAAACCTCCCAGCCAACTATAGACCCATTAGCCGTATTGATACTTTACAGAAAATGTTTGCTAAACAGCTTTTGAAGAGGCTAACAAGTTGGGTACAAGATCATCAGGTCCTTTCCTCGTTACAGGCGTGCTTTCGCTCTAAAATTAGTACGATAGATCAGGTCTTTAGGCTGGTGCTCTTACATTGGAAGTATGTAGTCCTTGCCAAGCAATATCTATATGTTGTTTTTTTGGACCTTCGATCTGCTTTTTTGACTTGGTCCCAAGGGAAAAATTATGGGAAGTATTATATAGATTGGGTATTCTATCCAATATAATTTACCTCTTACAGCGGTTGCATGAGAACACTTACGCGCAAGTGAGATGGGGTGAGCAAGGAGAGTTGACAGAAAAAATTCCTATTCAAAGGTAAGTACGCCACGGCTGTGTCCTGGCCCCTATTTTATTTACCTTATTTATCAATGAGGTGGTACAAACACTGTTGTCTTGTCAAAATGATTTTCCCACATTGAATGCGTAGAAAATCCCTATCCTACTTTTTGCTGATGATTCCCTCCTTATTTCTAAGACCCCCATGGGCCTCCAAATCCTTGTTGATCGATTTAAAACCTTTTGTATGGATTATGGCTTGGAGATGAACATTAATAAAACTAAATTAATGGTGTTCAGCTCTGGTTCTTGTAGGAGATGCACTATTAATTTGGACGGGATCCTTCTAAGTCGGGTTAGATCCATAGATTACTTGGGTGAGAGGATATCAAGTAATCTACACTGGGAGGACCAGATTAGCAAAAGTGTGGGGCTCTTCCATAATAGAGCAGCAGCTATCCAGCGCTTTTATAAAAGCTCTGTATCCAAAGCTTTATCTCCAGCTATTAAAATCTACCTGGCAAAGGCGCAGGGAGCGGACACTTATGGTGCCGAAATATGGGTGTTTTTTGATAGCAAAAGATTATCCGTGGGAGAAGATAATTTTGCCAAGGCTTTAACAGCATGCCCGCCTAGCACACCCCTGACCTCAATGTTTTTGGACCTTGGGTTTAATCGTATAACAGATTTGATAGCCCTAAAACCCTTACTCTTATGGATAAGGATTTGGACTGTTCCTTAACTTGTTGAATACAGGGACTACCTTCTTGACCAATTAAAGAGACCGAATGTGACTACTATTCCATGGGTCAAATATGTATCAAACTGGTTCCGTACCCTGGGACTGGGAAGTTTCTGAGAAAACCCAGAAAACTTGGAAAACTCTCATCAAACCATTTTGAAAACAGCTTATTGGTCCTATGTAAGAACTGACTATTTGCTGTAAACCTCATGGTCAGCTGACCAATTTATTTATCGACTTCAAGTGGTACCCCCAGTATGAACCATACTTCGATCTCATACCTGACTTTCTGGGGAAGGGCCTGTATGCACGTTTTCGTTTTGGGAGCCTACTGCTGTTGTCCTTATCAAGAAGCTAGGGACCAACTCTATCTTCTGACCTATGTCCAGCTTGTTGTGGTAGTTCAGAAACTGTAGAACATTTTTTAGTTTTTTTGCCCTGCGTATTCTATTCCACTGTCAAAATGGATTTGTACAATTTGTCGAGACTTGGGTTTGAATCAGTGCTGTACAGCCATAAGGATTTTAAAAAGTGATACTTCCAAATCTTTAATCCTTGCGGTTAGCAAGTTTCTTGTGGCCGCTTGGCATATACGAAGTCGTTTTACAAATAATTCTTTATGAACCTATTTTAGGTATACAAGCATTTCCAATTCATGATGTCCAAGACTGTATTTCATTAGTTTTAAATTTTTTATATTTTTGTATGTGTTTTAAAATTTTGAAACTAAATTGGTTTATGATGCTTTGATGGTTATGTTGAACGAATAAAGCTTGCTGTTGATTGAATGTGTGCCACTCTCCTTCTGAAAGTAATACTTGGCAGTGACATTGTCTGAGAGGATGAGGGCCACGTTGTGTTGAATGTGGCTGATGAAGGCTTTGAATACTAACAAACAAGTTACTTACCTTCAGTAACGTCTTAGCTGGCAGAGACTATATCTAGCTGCAGATTCCTTACCTTTGAATTCTCCCCTACTGTCAAACTTGATCCGGAAGATTTTTTGGGAGCAGTACCCCTGCATGCCGGTAGGTGGCATTGATTGTCTCAGAGTCGGGCATCATACGCGCCAGAAATTACTTTTCAGTTTCTATATAGGCACCACTAAGGCACGCCATCAATTTCTCTTCACAACTTTCAATGCCAGAAGTGAGGTACAATGAAGAACAATGAGCTATAGTCTCTACCAGGGCCTGTATGGTAAATAATGTCCAGTTTCTGGAGATGCATTCAGATCGCATGCGTGTAGGACACCAAGTGCTCTGTAAGTGGGAAGAGTATGCTGTAAGAGTGAGGAGACTGTCATTCATCATCCTTTGTAGAGCTATAGTCTTTGTTGGGCATAGCAAGCATATCAGTATAGTTTCTGAAGAGTGATTCCATATGAGACATAGGTTTAACATCAAAGCAAGCCTGAAATTTTAATTCTGACACTTGGATCATGTTAGCAGACTTAGACAGCAGCTTCAAGAGCACTGCTGGCGGTGGTGGGGAGGGGGCTCCCCTTGGCAGGCAGTGTTTTTTTGTTTGAAGCAGTACCAAAGGTAGAGCCTGGGAAACTGCAGAGTCAGACGGCCTTAAGGCAGGAATCACTGGAATCTCCTAATCTGCAGGAGTGGCCAACCTTTGGTGAATGACCCAAAGGATAACGGGGTGCCCTTTAAGGGATCCAGTGTGGCTTGCTGTAAAACAACGACCTGCAATGGAACGGCCAATGGTGTACAGAATTCAGTCTTAATTTTCTTCAATGTTAGAATCAGTTTTGGTGAAGAAGAGCCCAGCATCAGGAAATGCCACAGCGACTCAGAATGGCCCGGAAAGAAGAACATTTTCCTAGTGGAAGAAGACTATGTTTTTTCTTTACCCAAAGGAAGACCTCTCTGGATATTGTTCCCAGACTGCAGACTTGTCTTAAAAAAATAAATTAAAAAAAAGGGGTGTGTGACCCTGGGTAGTTCACACTATACAAATATACAAGATAAAAAAAACATTCTGGCCTCCCACTCTGGTCACCTTCAGATGCATCACTGTAACAAAAACTTCAGGCTGTGGGTTGGTGTCCGGAACCTTGATAACAACTTCAGATAATGTTTAAGGTTTAAATCCTGGAGATTTTAATCTAGTAAGTGCTAAAAGCAGAGGATTTAATTCAGTGAAGCACAATAGCACCCACGTCAAGACATGGAAAAACATGAATTGGAAGCCTGTACACCAGATAGCACTTTATGTAGTCCTATGTTGTCACATCCTGGGTGGGCAGAGTTGTGGCTGAGGGCGCAAGGCAGCACTAGAGAGCTGCTGCTGGGGGAAATGATTCCTGATGCAGAGTGGCACTTGAAGAATATTAAGGTGAGGATTCTGTGAGAACCATCCATCAGAATTGACAAGTCAATGCCTGCAACGTCCATCCCTTTCATAAAAGAAAAGGAAACAAGTACTTTAAGGGGAGGGTTGAAATAGAAATCACCACAATGCCATTCCCTAAACTCCAACATACCCTGCCAGGATTTAACAGCATACCTTCTGGGGTAACAATGGAGTGCAGTACGTCCCGGTAATATGTCAGGATTGTATTAGATAAGGTATTTATGTTCTTAGCAGTAGTTTTTACCTGAGGTTTCTCTACTGATCAAAAAAGAGACAGCACTTTAAGGCTGGTAAAGGTTTTTTTGTGAAGCATGACAGATTTCATGAGAGTGTCATGTTCGATCAGCAAACAGAATAGTTATGCTATTCAAATAATCTGGTAGAAAGGGCTTGACATAACTGTTTGTGCAATAGCTATCTGGTCTACTCTCCAAAGGCATTTCCTACTTGGGAAGTGATGATTTTATGGATGTTGTAACACAACAGCATCAAAAACATACACATGAAAAGACTTGCTGGCAAAAGCAGCACTCTGCAGCAAATACCATTTAACCAACTGGTGCCCTTAGTTGCCAGAATTCACTGGGAGCCAGGCTATGCACCTTCTGTAGATCTCAATTATATGAAAAAGTTAAAACAGTATAGACAATGTCAGTGATTGCCTCAGAATTTTGTAATGGTCAGGTGTGACCTCTTTAGGTGTACAGAAGCCTGGGTGGTGAAGTCTGGTGCTACCTTGTGAGGTGCCTGAAGATAAGTGAATAAGCAATTTTGAGGTAAGGTCTACAATAGCAAGCATTCGTTAAATCACCAAGGGATTAAGGTCAGTCTGTCAACCCGGTGCAGGAATTATATATAGGCAAACACTGGATGACTGTGTCAACGTCAAATTGTGCACAGGTGTCACAGTGCGCATGCCAGGCTCAAAAAGCCTCAATGATTAATTCTGATGACAAATGAGATGTGGAGAGGTGCCAGAGTTTTCTTTCCTTTTTTTTTTTAAACAGAATGGACACCAAGTTTCAGCATTCCTGGCGGTGTAAGAGAACAAGGGGAATAGGAAATGTGCAAAGGACGTAAGGCCCAGAGGCTAAGCTGTTTATTTTTTGGCAATGGGTCGACTTTAAAAGTGCCAGCCAATGTATAACTCTCTTTACCAAATCCTGCATCTTTAACCATCATAAACAGTAGACATTTTAGAATGTTTTATGGTTTCTGATTGGGTTTTGAGTTGTACTGTGCAAGTCATTAATCATCTGATCAAACTTGGGTCACCATCAGTGGGATTGGCTTGATCTATCATGACTTTACCAAGTGAACATACTGGTTATCTCAAGCTATTTCATTACTACTCTAACAGAGTTTTGGTGATTTAAATATTTGATCCAAAGTGGGGTGGGGGGGATGGGTCTCTTACAAAAGAGGCAAAATGAAAATCTTCAGGCCATTTGGATGTTTATAACCACTTGGATCTGTCCAGTAGTTCATAAGCCAACACATGAATGGCTTCATGGTACCACAGTAGAAGGTGCTAATTTATCAGCTAGAACTGTCCTGTCAGATCATAAGTAATTTTTGTTTTTCCCCTTTTGACTAAGGGGCTATTGAAATTAAAACTTTCTTTGGGGGTGGAGCAGGGGGTTGTTTACTCACTGTTTGCTGACCTGGAGGGATTTTCTGCACTTCAAGAGTCCTTTCTGAGTTTGAGCCTTGAATGGCAACAGCCTCCTCATCGGCAGTGGAAGCCTCATGGATCTCCTGCTTCTGTTCTGTGTCCGACTTGGTGTCTTGGATACCTTGGTTGTTGGGCGTCACCTAAACTTCTTGCCTCTGCATTTCTATGTGACGGGCTCTTCTGTCTCACAGTCTTTTTCTACCACAATGACTAGCAAGCTTCACAGTCTTCTTTCCTTTGTTCCGTTGACAAGCAAAGGTTACAGACCTGATGTCAATCGATCCAAGGGAATTCAGAGTGACACTTCGGACAGAAATGGAAAGGCACCCGTTCTATCAAGCTTTCATTCTCTGAGGTGTAGGATAGAGAAAATAGCACCCAAAGGGCACAGCCCTGAAAGCCACTAACAGAAGAGTTTGAAAGAGCAAAGATTACTTTGATCCGAAACGCAGCGATAAAGAGAAACATAATTGATAATACCAACTGGGTTGAGGAGGTTTTCCAGAACGGAGAGACGTAATACAGTGCCAAACCAGAGCGCCGAGGGAACGTGACTGGACCCGACAGCGGTAGGTAACAATCTAAGCTGGAGTCGAGGACCATGAGCATTGCCAGCAAGAGGAGGAGTCACTACCTCGTCACTCGAAAGACTTCATACAAAAACAATTTGTAACCTTCCGGACTCAACACTAGATGGCAGAAGTATGCAGAGCATGTGTATCTACAGCCACACAGACCATCAAACATGTAAATTCTCCTAGGCTTCTGGCCACAAAACATCTCAACATAAGAATTTTCCTACATCCTATATCATGTTCTCTTTTCATACCATATCTTACAATATTGTTCTTACTCAGTTTGCCTCCATCACTCTCTTAAAAACACGCAAGTCATTATATGCCTCTTTATGCGAACTCAGACTGACTCCCTATGTCTGCTCAGAATCTGGCATCCCCTAGGTCTACTACTTACCATTAATGACCTCATGTTACAACAGACAATTATCTAGCACGTTTTATCCCACGGCATCCATGACCAATTTTACTGAACGTGCGTTTGGAACCCTTTACACTTTTCTATTTATCATTTATTCCCTTAGCAAGTACAGATCCATTTCTGTTAAATTGCTTAATTAAATCCCTGAATTAGATGCAGGCACAATCTGAACTTAAATTCAGCAGTTTGTATTAAAATGGTAAATTATTATTAATTCTACTCAGTTTCTAGACATGGATTTCTAGCAAGCTTCTACTTAAGGCCCTTAAGTGTTCAGAATGGGTGGACAGATCATTTCAGTGGGCTTCTCTTGTATGTATTTCTGTATACTTTCTTGGCATTTAAACACCTGCATATTCTTTGCTGAAACCATACTAGAATCTTCTCCCTCCCACAATCCACAAACCAAATTCGCCAAATATATGAATGACCCTGCTTAGCAAGTTAAGAAATTTAACATAGCAGAAAAGACTGTGATGAATTAATTTACAGAATCAGCAGAGAACATAGATAAGTGTGCATTAAACTCTTTGCATGCCACAGACAGCGAGAGAGCCAAGACTGGAGGACAGGTGTGTTACAGGAAAGTTTACAGAAGGTAGGGGGTTTTAGATCTACCCCTCTTGAGATTAGCAATGGTCTTGCCCACACTTTCCATCTCACCTGGTGCTCTCGACTCGCTCTTTGCCTTCTGGCTCGTTCGGGTTCCTCAAAAAATAGAGTTGAGAGTTTAGTGTACTGTCAGCTTGCGGTCAGGGTAGTTTATTTTACATTTTGTCTTGGTCACATACTGGAAATACCCCAAGCATGCTTGCTCTGAAGCCAAGAACCCATACAGGAACAAATTAAGAACTACAACACTTAATTTAAATGGTAATGGAGAGGAATTCTTGTAGCATGGACAAATGATTAAAAAGTGTACTGCACCAGTAGCCAACATACAGTAGCTTTGCTGTTTGTCCAGTTTAAAGCGAGCCAATCACAAGAACCTCTTGTGGACATGCATGCGTGTTCATCTCTGACACCAGGGAGAATATTTAAATACACATATATACTTAAGAACCGTATGGAATGTCTCCTTGGTACCATTCAGCCTGATCCAGAGATCAGAAGAAGCAGGGTGTGTGACAGCAAGGAGCAACTGCATGTGCGCAGGCATCAATACTAAACTGTGCACCAAAAAGTACCTACAACCATGGGACTTCTAGCCTTTTTACCCCTGCGTGAATGCTACCTTCTCACTCTACCTAACCATAATATGAAGAAGCATTGTTTGAAACAACGATACAGTGAGGCAGGAAACAGAGCCCAAGTCACACGCCAGGTAATGATGAAGGAGGTCACTCAAGCTTACAGTAAAATGTTAAAGGTAATCCGAATAAAACCATAAAAGCTGATAGGCCATTTGTTTGTCAGAGTACATTTGAGTCGTCCCCCCTGCCCACCCAATCAGTATTTTCTCTAGAGTATGCAACAATATTACGGAAAATGATTTAACACCCCCAGCTTCCCAACTAAAAAAAAAAACAAGAAAGGTGCGAATCATACATGTGTGTCCTTCAGCATGGAATTAAATGGCTCTGCCACCTAGGGCTAAGATGCTCATTGTGAAAACCAGGCCCAGGATGGTGAATGTAAATCCATGGTTTGAATGTAGATAGAGGCACTTTGTCTACCAACCTCAGAGGGTGACAAAACATATGGGTCAAGGGCACAGTCTGGAAAAGGGATCATGACAAGCAAATAGCGTTCACTCAGAATAGCAGTCAATGACATTCCATAAACTACTGGCTTGGATACCTACATAACCCTTAAATCAGAATTATCTCCATGTAATTGTTGGAAAATACAGCAATCATTTAATGTAAACACAAAGTCCTTTATTTGCCAACTTTACCAACGACCACATGTAACCCACAGGATCCCTTCAATTGAGATGTTAAGCCAAACATATAGCTAATAGAGTGTTGGTGACATGAGGATGCAAATGTTCCTTTATCGGTACTCAGATCACTTTTCCTTATGTGTATGCCTGAGTGTCTCCTGTTCTGTCAGGGGATTAGGTTAACAGAATACAAACTGGGAAGAGAAGACCACATCAATTCAAAGTAGACTAATTATCAAGGACAGTGTGCTATACTGAGCAATAAATCTCAATCAAGAATTGAGTAGTACTTCCAGAATGCATGTAGAGGTATTTTCATGTGTCTGCCCAAGAAATGGGATGGTTGTAGCCTAAGACATGTGAGGGTTGTACTCTAATGGAAACATCACAAGTTCTCGCTCTGCTGGAATGAGCATGGAAGTTCTTGGATCAAATAAAAAGTGAGAAGGGATGCTCTCCATCTCCCACTAGATGACTTCCAGGGCATTCTAGCCCAATGTCATTAAAGACCAGGACCTCTCAGCTCACACAAACCGTGCAGGGAAAACAGAAAACAATACATTTTCTTATTTCAGGGGTTTTGCATTGATATTTAAGCTCAGAGAGGGACTCACCTTAGTTGATTTCAATGTGATTTTAATCTTCATGTTTTCCCAATAAGAGATCTAATTTGATTTATAATTTTACAATTAACCCTTGGATGCCAGGTAAAGGGAAATTTGAAAACAAAGCATGGAAAATGATCCACTTTTTATTTAATAACTGCAGAGAAAGGCATTCTGTCTCTCTAAACGTTTGTGCCCAAAAGGGTTTTCATTGTCCCAGATTTTCAGTACTGAGGGCACTCCTATTTCTGACCACTATCTGGGCAGGCCCTGTTGTTGGCATGCTTCTCATACTCTCAGCAGATAAGCATGCACCCTAGAAGTGCAAGACCAAACAAGTTCCTTCGCAAAGAAAAATATATTTTTCTGTTGACTGGACCAATGCTGCAGTGTGGATACGAAATGGTCACATTGGACCTTTAGGATGCCTTTTTAGGGTAGAGCGCGCAAGAGCTCTGGGCTGTTGTAATAGCTCTGTGAGCTTTTAACCATGCCCACTCTTGCTATTCACTCTTTGTTGTGCTGGTCCTAAATGCTTAATTTTTAATTGGTGCATTTTGTGTGCTGAGTTCTCTCCCAGGCAATTTCACTAAGTGAACATTTTTGTTGGCCATCACACTACGTGATGCTTGCTCCTGTTACAGCGTGTGATGGCTCATCCTCTGGCTTCGGTTTGCCTTTCATCTCAGCAGAGATCCTTTCTAGACATTCACGAAGGGGGCCAATAACTCTTGCGCTCAAGCACATGGTAGCGGTGGCACTTTGAATTGACTTGCTTCTGTCAACTGTTTTTCTTTTCATTTTCAATTCATGTGGCAAGAAAAGTCCAGTTTGGAATTTACAACGCTAATAACTCTAACTCAAGCAAACGTGAGACCCATTGCATTGCAAATGCTTGTTTTAAATTAGGATTAGGCATCATACCCACTGATGAATCAACATCTGAAAAGGCACAGAGCCTTGCCAGTTCAAAAAATATATTTCATGCCAAAATTGACACTGAAAGTGTTCACTTAGTTGCTTGTTGTGGATTAAGTTAGCTAATTGTCCTAAGCATCGCTCATTTAACCATAGGTGGACAATGCATTTGTTAAAGCCCCCTACCTTGGAAAGACCACCTGAACTCTGCAGGTTAACTTAGACCTCCATCCAAATGGATTTTCAGACATACTGTCCACTCCTCCCTAGAAAGAAGGTACTTCTGTGGTATCACACGTGGACATGAGTAAAACCTGTTTTTGTCCCTGAAAAGTTGTTTGGTATATGAGGCTTTCCATTTGAAAGTTGTCATCGGTCAAGCAGACAGCCTTGTTCTCCGGTTTGTCTTCTGAAATTGATCTCTTCCTCAACATTTGCCTCAACATGAGCAGGACGTTTACTACTGACAAGATCACAAATTGCATCCCATGTGCAGGAACAACTGAAGACCAGCAGAGAAAGGGTGTTAGATGGCAGCACCCCAGTGCATATAGAGAGAGAGTTGGTGTTGAGGAGCTTGACATAAGAGACAGGCACAAAACAATCACACCATCTCTAATGCCATGACATATTTGATGGCACCTATGACGAGAAGAGAGTAAAGTGTGATTTTCAGCCACCAGAGGGTGACAACTATTTTTAGAAATGTTTCAACCCGTACATTCATTGTGTGCTACAATAATTTGAGAAAGTGTTCTATTACTTGATCTGCATTCTTTAAGCCATGCAAAGCTGGCAGAAAATGAAAACGTTACTTACCTTCAATAACACTGCTTCTGGTGGATAGTTCAACCACAGATTCCTCACATTTTAAATTCTACCAGCCACTAGATTTGCTCTGGAAGAAAAATTCCAACAATACTTCCATGCAGCAGCAGGACCGCCATTTGGCCCCACAGTGAGCTTGTACCACTGAGGAAAGTGACAGAAAACAGCCACATAAGATAAGCATCACCCCTACGTGTTGACACCTGTTTCTTCAGACAGTGTGCTGATATCCAATTTGGAACCTTATTATGATGGTCAGAGTGACCTCCACAGAACAGGGAGGTTGGAGGCAGTCAGGGAGGTGGGAGGGCAGTGAGAAATCGGAGGTTCAATAGAATATCAACCAGATACAGAATTATTGAAGGCAAGTAACCTGTTCTTCAGATTCTAACCACAAATGGGCCACCTTTACAATGGATACCACAGCAGTACATCCCAAGTAAGTGGAGGGTCTGGAGAGTGGACTGACCACAAGCTCTTGCAGGACCAATTGGGCAAAGTGGCCTTCCTGACAGATCTGAGTGTCAAGGCAGCAGCAGCACCTCTGTAATAGTGGAGGAGTGTCACTCCTTTTTATTATCATTTATTTTTCACCAGGTGAGCCAATCCGTGCCTCAGGCAGGGTCAGGCAATCCTAGATTTACGGCAGCAGGGGCTGGGAAGAGTGGCGGGCACTGTAAGTGTGCATGTCGGTTTGCCACACATTAAGCCACTCTGTAATGGGCCATCACTAAAATCTTTTGTCACTTATATCCTTGGCTGGAAGTAGGTGTCAAAAAGGAAGGGACTCAAAATATTCTTCAAACTTTCCTTCAAACCACCCTCCATCCTTTGATAGTCACATTGTGGATACGTTTACACTTTATTAAGGCAAAGATGACCAGAAAAATATGATTGGTAATCATGTATTTGATTGCATTTTTAAAAAGGATAATAGAACCCAACTGCTATGTTTAAATATGCCAAATTATTAAACTCTTCAAAAATTTGGGTCGGGGGGATTTTGTTTTTACATACATGGGGAGCAGCATTAAGAAGTTTGAAGATCACTGTTCTACATGATGGTCCTTAGCACATTCAATGTAGTTCAGGGGCCTTTTAGGGTTGAACAGATGGACCCTCTCCCTCTTTCGAGTGGTATGTTGGTGTGAAAAACACTGGAAAAGTATCTGATTGTCAATGTCAAAAGAAGTCACAACTTTTTGTAGAAGGCCACCCGAGGCCTTAGCACCACTGTGGGAAAAGGTGATGCAGGGATATTGCAATAAAAGTGCCTGTAGTTCATTCATGCAGCACACATAGGAGGGTGCGTGCATGTAAAGTGTCAGAACTAAAATCAAAACCCATTATGGCATGACAAATGGCTCCAAGGGGAACAGGACTCAAACCTTTTAAGATAGGCATGAGTCCAGTGATTAAAAGATCTTACAAAAACAAAAGGCAGAAAGGGCCAACAAATAACTGTTTCCTGTGCCACTCCGGGGCCTTGCTCAGCTAAAGAAAGGGGAAATAAAATATCTGAAAGTTTGGGTTTCAAAGGTTATGTTTATTTATCATCACAGGAGGCAACACATTTTTCCCAGCGCCTAAGATAGACTGACTCTGTGGAAGGAAAAAGAGGACATCAACCATCTTCATTAGCAAATGAAAAGCATTTATTGGCACCTGCTCAATCTTCACACCTGGAGGTAAATGTTGTGGAGGTTAGGGTGCACACAAAACCGTCAACACTGCACATTCTCTACACCTGTGAGCTCAGGAATAGCTCATTGGTCAAACAGCTTTACATGAACTCAGAGGAAAATGCCAGGCGACATCTTCTTAATTCATCAGCTTCTTCCAGAGACCCAGGCAGATGGCTGATTATCAGAAAAATATTCTGCTAGGAACTTTATGTAGTGCCTGGTCTCTGCTGTAGACTCCCTAATCTCCACCTCTCCCCTGGTGATCCCACAACCTAGAGGGACCAGCCTGTCACCACAGTGAACTCTGGTTCAGTAAGTGAGAGCAGCTCAACACAGATCCAGTTGGTGCTCATTGTCATCACCGTAGATACTGGGTATTTTCTAATGAAATATGAACAGGGTGTATGAAGTTGGCCTTGAGTTGGGCCCTCCGAGACCTGCGGTTTCACCACAGAACTTACATATGGCATACAGTGTTTGGAATGAGAAGGGTGCACAAGACAAGGCTATCAAGAAGCCTTAGAGCCAGCCACACCGTGAACATTGTGATCATATCTCAAAAAATTCTGGACCAGCTCTTTGGTGGAAAGGTCTTGAACTCCATGTCGAGAGTAACCCTAAAAGGGAATCCTCTGTGTGAGGCTCAATGTGACTTTGGCTCTTTAATGGTAAACCCCAATGATGTCTGGAGTTCCGCCATATTCTCAAGATGGTCTACAATCAACTGCAACGCCGCTGCTTGAACATAGGGGTGTTGAGAACAGAGAATATATGCAAGTCTTGACCTTCAAAGATGATCTGTGACCACCATCATCACTTTTGTGAACATGCAAAGGTCCAAGATAAGGTCGAATGGCAACAAGGTAAATTAGTAGTGTTCCATACTGCAGCTCAAACAGCAGGTAACACCTGTGTCACTACAGGAAGAATTATGAAGATGTGCACCATGTAAGTCAAGGAAAATCATTCTCTCTCCTCTGTCAGAGATAACAATCTGAGATAAAGCATTTTGAATCTCTCTTTCCTTAGAAAGGCATCCAAAGTCTGGAAGTAGAGGGAAAGCCAGAGGACTCAGTCTTTCGTCGGCACAAGAAAGTAGCACCAACAGCCCTCTGCCCATCCTCATCTGAGTTTGGCACCTGCTCAGCTCAACAGCACCTTTGAACAGGAGAAGCCAGTGGTCCTCCATGTCACTCCAGTGGAGGAGAAAGATGGGATGCTTAGGATATGAAAGATAGGTCACAGCCCCTATGAAAATCTGCGACACACCTATCTCATGTGATGCATCTCCAGCTGAGGAAGGAGGTGGTCTCAGCTGCTGCCAGTGGCTCTGCCTCAAAAGTTCTGCTGCTGTGGTGCAGGCTAGGAGGGCTGCAGCGGTCTGAAATCCATCCCTGTGGAACAGTCTCAAAATGTTAAGTGCTGCAGGAGAAACGAATTGGCAGGAGAAAATAGTTCTAAAGATCGCGCTGTGGCATGACTACCCTGAAATCTTTCTACTGCCAAATCAAACTGCTCTCCAAACAACCTGGACATATCTAAGGCCTTTCCATCAAGGGAGCTTGCGCTTCTCCTGAAAAACTGGTTGATCTCACCTAGGTGTGCCTGCTAAGAATGACACTGGTGCCACTTACTCTTTCTATGTATCTGTGGTTTTCAGGCCAGTACGCATAAAGTACTTGGCTGGGTCTTGACCATCCTATATGGTCTGGTATTGATGTCATTTGGGACACCCAGTATCATCTTGCTAGAAATGTCCCACTAAGTGTGGGTGTATCTACTCAAACGGAATACTGCATCAAGAGCTCTGAAGCCTGAGCATGCAGAGGAAATTACTTTATTTCTGAAAGGTTCAATCGATTTCAACTCTCTATCCAGAGAACTAGTTGAAAAATAATTTAGAATAACCCTCCTGAAAATCTGAACCACCACGCTTTTGAGTGCAGGATGTCTAATCAAGAAATTCAGATAGGAGAACCGGAATGTCTTAGCTGGATCTGGGTCTGGCACCTACTGAGTCAGTTTCCGCATGGAAGGAACCAGTGTGGACCTAGAGTCCAGCATGGAGGTCTGAACCAGCATCGATAAGGGCCCGAATGGTCAGTAGGAGATGTGGAGGGTCTGCCTTCAGAAGTCCAACTGGCCAGAGTATGCAAGACTGGTTCGGATCAGGGCACACCAGAGGGTCTTGCGACTTCTTGCCAGACTGAGTGGTGGGATGGGGTCAAGCTCTGTTTAGCCTTTTTTGTGCTTATGGCACAGACTTACCAAATGTTTTTGAGCAAGAAGTGCACTTTCGACGTGAGCGAACACAGGACAGCGAGCAGCACCATGACTTGGAACAGGACTTGTGGTTCAACAACAGCCTACTGTTATATTTGATCAAACAGAGCTTTTGCTTCCCATTCTCAGATCGCCTTTGGGCACCTTAAAATAAATGTGTACCATAAATTAGAATTGTGGCCAGATCCCAGACCTCCTAGGGCATGCCATTTTTGGTGGGTTAGTTTCACTAGCAGACTGTTGTGAAGTCGACGAAAATGGCAGTGGAGCTTCAGGTGCATGTTAAAGGTCACAGAAAAATAAAGTAGTAACTCAGGATTGCAGAGGTGGCACTTACATGTGGCTCCGCTCTATTACTTCTGGAGCAGTGTGGAGCAAAACGTTGATTCTTACTGGTGCACACAAGCATTGCACATAAATGTCTACAAATCCAGTCTTATGCCTTGGAGTATTCTAAAGGTAAGTAAACTGTTGTTACATCCATGGTTTACTGTTTGCAACTACCTTCAGTACTTTTGCTGGAAGCTCAGAAATTATGATCTTGGGTACTATGGAGAGGCATGAAAGCACACCTCCTAGGATATCAAAACTAAGCAAGTGCTTCAAGCAAACACTATTTTGAAGGACATGAATAACAGTCCCATCACAATGTTTTTAAAAATCTGTTTGCTGTCTAGGGAACATCAGAATGAGACTTTAGCACAAAAGAAAAATACTAAATGGCAACTGTACACCCTGGGTGTCCCAAGTTGAGGATCTCTGGGAAAGGTTTTTATAAACTGGCAGCAGTTATCATTGAGTGTGGCAGACCTACATTGGCCGTCGGTCCTCAAGATAATCAAATTTAAATCTCGCTCATCAAGTGATCCATAACTAAAGTTCTCCTTTAATTCAGTGGTGTTAACTCCCTACAGCTGCCCCAAAAGATCATTACACTCTGCAGATCAGATACTTCGGACTACCAAAAATAAAATCTAGGAGCAGAGAGCGTCTGTTTGCCTAGTTAGCACCTAGACTTTGGAATTCGCTGCCTCTCACTCTAAGAATGACCAAGGAATTACCAAGATTTAGGAAACTTCTTAAGGCCTATCTTTTTGAATGTTTGGCCTGCTTAATCACTCTGTGATGGACTGGTCATTAGCGCTGGTAGGCCCACTGGGTAGCCATGAGCTTTACAAATAACTAGCATAGCAATGCATTGTAGGCTTTTTCCCTGTAACTCGAACTAGAGTAAACATTTGCAAACTCAAAGTGGAAATCTGCAATGATTATTTTAAAGTCCAAGTGACGAAGGCAGCTCTGGTATGTACCAAGGCCTCCCGCACAGTTCCATCAGATGCTATTTCATGCTGCCGTACAGGTCAGATTCACAAATGAAGGTAGGACTGTCACAACAGCCTGGCCCATGAAGCTTTCCAATATGGGATTCAGAATTTACCTGAAAATTGTGAAATAACTCTGCAGGAGCCTACACTTTAACTAGCTCTTATTATTACCTAAAGTGGATGATGTTTTGCACCTGGTCTCAAAGGAGAAGTTAAGAAGTTAAAGTTACTTAGTAACTATGTTTCTGGTGTATACTCTATCTACCTGCAGATTTCCTCACCTGTAGAATAACCATAGGACTCAGGCTAAATTCAGAAACTTCAAAGGTCTCACACTGCAGGTTGGGGGTGCTGGCTTCGTATTTACGTCAGAAGGGGTGTCATGTAATATCAAAGAGATGATATAGGGCCCAGCACAGCAAAACATCAGTTTCCAATCATTTTTTTCCTAAGCCTTTAAGGCGAGCAGATGGACTAACATCGAAATAGTCCAGTAACAAATTATATTCGGGGATATTACTACTTTCTCTGCAACAATCCATCAAACGGGGAGGCAGGTGGGTTGGTGAGGAATCTACAGGTAGATAGAGTAGCCACCAAAATATGGTTCCCGCAGGTCAGTAAATTCTTCTACCTGTAGATTTCAGAACCAAACCCCATCGAGGAGGAGGGCTAATGGATGGTTACACTAGGAAATTGTACAAGACAAATCTGGCAAAGTAACTATCTCTACACACGTCAGAATCCAGGCAGTGTTGCGAATAATCACTTTTTCAGGGCTCACTTATAAATACAAATGGAACTATCTTGAGTGCCTGACCGCAATATCTTTATTCCCCCTTCATAAGGGTACCTCGGTCTTCAAAGTTGTGTGTCGTAATTGGACCGCTACGGTTAACTGCAAGATACCCTTATCAAGGGAGATAAAGATATAGAAACAAGGCACTCAAGTCACGTGTAGACTCTTACCAATTACTCTATACAATGAATGATGGTGGTCATGTATTATTTTGCATGAAGAATCATGTCAAAGCGAACATTCATTTGTGACAATGAAAACATTTCTATGAAATATTGACAGTTCAAGGACTTCATATTGACTCTCCGATGATCAGTTATATCTTATTGACAGTACCATTGCACCCCTTTTCTGAGCAATGGAAAGTGCAAACTGCAGGAACTGAGATGACTTGACCTGCAAGAGGTCCAGGTCATTGTCAGCGCACCATGCAACAAAACTGCTCCAACTGCATCAAGTAAGCAGACTTTGCGGAGGGGTAACGTGATGACAGTATAACATTAACCACCTTTTGATGGCAAAGGGTATGGACTTAGATACCAGAGTTTAATCTACAGGCACGTAGGTTGAGTTCTTGGGACTGCAGCATCGTCCCCTTCGATTGGAAGAAGAGGTCATCTGAGGAGGAGGGTTGAGACATGTAGTGTAGCTGAGATCCACCTCAACAGAAACATGTCACACCCCTCCCATCCCCCGCCCCCACACCAGATGATCAGCGCTGAGCCAGTTTCTTTGGCAGGGTGCCCAAGACAAAAGTCTGAATGCTTATATGAAATAGAGGGGTGACCTTAATCCCCCTTGCATGTTGACGTACCATATTACAGCTGTGTTGGCCTGTCAAGATCTGGACAGACCGACCTTGGATGGAGGGGAGGACAGCATTGAGAGTCAGCTGAATCATCCATTTCCAAATGGTTTATATGAAGAATCTGGTCTTCTGTAGAACAGAGGCCTCCGATATCTAGATCCTCCAGATGAGCTCCCCACCCTAAGGTGGAGGCAGCCATCACTACTGTAGTCACGGTTGGGAGGTGGAGTAAGGACCATCCTGCAGGTCAGGTCTACCTTTTCCTTGAAGCATTGGCGCAAACCACTTCCACAGCAGCACTTGGAGAGATTAGGATGGAGTTCGAAAGGTGGCCTATGTACCTGTGGAACTAGGAAAATGCAGGAAGTCCTGCATGCCTTGGAATCTCAGGATCTCCAGAACTTAAACTCGTACACAAAGGAAGGGACCACATTTTTATATTGATAATCCCTTGAGGTGAAGGAAAGGTGTAGAGTATGGTGGTATCCAGTAATGACCAGCAACCCAACTTTGACCAGCCAGCTGTCCATTTAAGGGAAAATTGTGATTCCCAAGCTTCAGAGATGGGCTGTAACCACTGCCATCAACCTGATGAATAATTAAGGTGCTAACTTCAAACTAAATGGGAGCAGAGCATACTAGTAGTGGGGAGAACCTGCCACAAAAAGCAAATATCTCCAATGGGGATGCAGGATAGGCAGGTTGATCAATACCATCCAGTCTCCAGCTTGCAACAGCAGTAGATCTTGAGAAAGGATAAACCTTTTGTACTTTTCCTTTTCGAAGAAGAAGATAAACTCCTTGAGATCCAGGATTGGATGCAGACAGCTGCGTTCTTCGTGGGCACAGGAAAATAACTGAAATAGCATCCTTGTCCCTCTTCCTGCACAAGCACAAACTCCACAGTTCCTTTCTGTAGGAGTGCTGCCAGTTCCTGCTGCAGGATGGCAAGGTGGTCTGGGGTGAGAGAGGACCATGGTGATTGGGGGTGGGGGGGGGAGCACGCCTGAAGGGAGGGGTGGAACCTACAGGAAGGGAAGAGTGCAGCCACTTTCTACTATTTGAAAGACCCAATGATCTGAAGTACCAGCATTCCAGACTGGCAGAAAAGAGGACACTTGCACTTCCACAGGCTCCAGGGAAGAGAACCGGGATGGCTTTCCTGGGGGAGCAGGAGAGGAGGGTGTAAAAGAAGCAAGAGGCTTGCTGAAAAGTTCCATGGCCTTTCCCCAGAGCACTTCACCTGTAGTGGTAGACCAGCAGGTTTTGTTATTGGTGTAGTGTGGGGAATCCACCTACACCACCCAAGGGTGCCAACACAGCGAGCACCTTGGTGAAGTCTTGCATAGCAGTTGTAAGACCAAAAGGCAGTTCTGCAAATTGGAAATGTTAGGACCCCATGGTGATGTGGAGTTGGTAACTGTACAGTTGATTAAAATAGGTGTCCTATAGATTTAGGGACACAATACTATTTGGCCTATTCAAGGTCAAAAGGAATTGACTCAAGGAAAACATCTTAAACTTGTCCTGGTGGAAAAAAGGTTCAAGATTATCAACTCCAGAATGGAGTAAAGGCCACCAGTCCTTGTTATCTGGGGAATAAAGTAGGTAAAATCATGTATCGTTATACTCTATGGGCTCCACTTCCACAGCCTTTTTCAGTAATAGGTTCAGGACTTCTGACTCCAAGCTCAAGGCATAGACTGAAAACCTCTTCCTGTTAGAAGACTTATGGTCAGAGGAGTTCTAAATCAAAGAGCATAATCCTTGGGGATCAAGTAGAGTATGTAGAAGATCTATGCTGATGAACTCCCACTGAGGCAGAAAACTGAAAAACAACCTTTGTACATTAGTGGTTGAAAGCGGGAGAACAAACCAAATTGGCTTAGAGGCAGCAGAGCCAGCTGGACATGGTGAAGATACTGCTGCAGAACCTTTGAGTTACACATCAGGGAATAAGGAGCGGAAGAACAGCTTTGGTGTTTGCACTAGCCGAGAAGATTACGGGGGATGGGAAGGTTGGCAACTGAAAAAACTAAAAAGTGATAGCACTGCTAGTGAAATTGTTTGAATTGAATAGCCATAAGGAGAGAATTACAGCACAGCTGTTTAAGAAATGCCTCACAGGAGAATTTGCTTTATCACCAAAAACCTTTTCAACATCACCTGACAAATCAGTTAGGACAGCCTGAATAATTCGGTGTAGTGAACCCCAGCAGGCCTTCAAAAGATACATGTAGTAGCCCAAGAATGGCCACTCGGTCAGCCGAGTATAGCAGCATTTTACAAGGACAAATGGTAAAGAAACGATAATCTGTCCGGACACTAAATGCAAATGTTGAGCTTGCGTTAGCTAGCACACAATCAGGGATCAACTGTTTGTAGGCATTCCTCATGTTACAGGAGTGATTATCAGATTAACTTTACAATAATCTGCGCCATCAGTATAGCTATAACAGCTGAGACAAAACAATATCTAGAAGCGAACTATGATAATTATGAAACAAGCGTGCAGCAATAATTGAGCCCTGGGATACATCTGCCGTGGATCCCATGGTTCAGACAAGGAAAGGTGATGTAGTGAGCATCCAGCCTGCGAGGTATGAAGTAATCCATTTCAGGATGGTATCTTTAATTCAAAAGTTAAAAAGTCTCTGAGGTGGTATGCAGTGATGAAGCATGTTGAAACCTGGAGACAGAATAAATAGGAGGGCTTTGCTTAATTTGGTATCATCCCACATTGCCATTAGTGATGCTTCAGTGCCACGTCCAAGACTGAATACATTTTGACAGTATGCAAACAGGGTATAATTTTCTGTGAATGCCACTATTTGCTTGAATGCTGATTATTTTTTCAAATTGCTTAAAACTGATGCCTTTAATGCCCAGAGATTTATGGAACCACAAATGAAATTACAGATTGAGTCTAAAAACAGCATGTCGCACCCAAAGAGTAGTTTAGTTACAGTGTGAAGCAAATGCAAGAAAACCAAGTTCCAAGGAGCAAGACCAAACGAAATGAAAAAAAATAACTGAAACACTATGGGTTCTTTTAGGCGACATCCCTATAGGCACACTGGAAGTAAAAGCTCAAATGAATTTGACAAAACGTCAAACAAACAGTCCAAAAATGGACTGAGGTCGCTCTCTCCGGACCCCAGCTGATGGTGAGGGAAGAAGAGAACTGATGTCAGAGAGTTGGGGTGGCACCTATATGAGCACTGCACGTGCCACATCTGGTGCAGATGCCACCAGAGCGGAACCTATCAATGCCACCTGCCGGCACGCAGAGGTACTGCTCAAGGTTTTCTGGCCACACTGGTGCCTGGGGAATATTCTAAGATAAGAATAGGTGGCTAGAACTCATTTTCAGATAGAGACTTACTACTTTCTTTGTTAATGAATAATAACTCTGTGGCTATTGTGCAGGATTTCTTGATCAATAGTAATTCAGTATGCACTATAAATGGGCCCTTCTGCTGTAGCTCATCTTTGCCCCTTTGACTCATGATGAGAATGGAACAAGCACTGAGTTTAGGCAGCATAAATTACTCTACATTCTTTAAATCAAACTGGCGAGTGCTCTCTGGCCAGAAGTGTTGGGGCTTGAAAATTGCATTTATTGGTTCCTTCTTTCAACTGCTGGTCACTCTAGAGATGTGGCTAGTTCATAATGCTGAATTTCATCAGAACGTAGAATTGGAATACTTGTCTCCCCATACACCCAAGTATTGTTTTGGAAAAAGTAGCTAGTGTTTTCTACTGGAATTAATCCCCAATCCCATAATACTTGGGGGAAAAAAGAGACCGCATGAGGCAGCACAGAAAGCATACTAAGAAAGCAATTCCAACACTAAGTAGTTGTTCAGCTGTAACTTCCATTCAGCGTGTTGTTTTTGCAGAGCCCGGAGGGAGGTCTATGAAACACTTATCTATTAAACACTGCACTTCCCTTTATGCCTTAAGAGCCATGGTATGGGTAAAGAGCAAACAGCTGGATGAATACAAAGAAATACCAGGTAATAGAGTGTAAAAAACAGTTTCAAAGGCAAATGTGGATGCTTACACATAACAGAACAGTTACTTTTATTCGGCATTTCACACACCAGGCCTGACTAGTTAAAATTTGGCCAACGCCCAACAGATGGCATAAGCAGACACAATATAAAGGTGAATATAGCATATTCCAAAAACAAAGAAACTCAAATGAATACGAAGTGCCGAAGGATTATATTGCAAATGAACTCTTTTTCTTTATGTTTAAATAGTGCTCCTACTATGGCAGAGATAAAAAAAAAATCACCGGAGACAGAATACGCTTGTCAGCAACATATAAACCAAAAGAATGGCACAGAAGGTCCTCAGTATCCCAGTGATCACACAGTGCATACAATGCTACAGAACACAGAATAGTTTCTCAAGTCAATATTGGAATAATTTCTTGTAGTTCCTACGTCTGAGTAACCATATTTTCCATCCTTATGAAAGTTGTTTGCTCTTCTATATACACACACACCAATTATCTCTGACTGTATGCCACTGGGACACTCTGCACCTTATACTCCGGTCTTTTGGTTTATATGTTTATTAAAATAACTAAATAATCATTGTTTCACCTTGGAATTAATAGGTTAAGCAAATTAGTTACTATGAATAAAACAACCATACCAAAGAAATTAGTGTTAAGTGAGCCACTGTTGCCATTATAACTATTGAACCCAGGCTCCTACTAAGCATTTTGGGTTGCCCTTGTTTCGTCTATCTACTACTAATCTAAGACACATCAACCAGAATCTCTCACACATGTTGCATTATCGCACCAGCAATGGGTGGTAAAATAGAACAACTATTCACCGTAGGAGCCAAACTGAATGGTTTGCCTACTTTTTTTTTTTGTTTCCGTGGAGGCTATCCAACATCATCCTTTAAAATGAAATTTGTTTTTTTTAAACAAATCTCCAATAATTGTATTTCATAGGATAGGTCAAAGTGGGGACCACTCACAGAATGTTCAAACACTTCCACAGGCAAAATAAAACTCTGCTTGGCCAACGTTCATGGACTCAAATTGGGGAATACTAGTAGAAAGCTGCACTTTAAGAACACACAATTCTATTTGATTGACTCTTTAAAGATCTTGGCCCATGCCTTCAATAATTCTAAGACTGACATGTATGACAGTGTTAGCTTCAGTTCCCTGTGAGGAAACTTTAGGTTCACTGTAGTGGAGGACTCATCTTCACTTAAATCAACATCAAGGGTCCAGAGCATGACATCCATATCCTCGTAGTGGCAGGGGATGTTGAGGGTGGTGGATGTAAGACACCCAGATTCTTCAACTGTGTACCTCTACCCATACTATTACTATAATCAAGGCCTTAACCTTGGCATAGAGTTTCATGCCATCTTATGCTTAAATTCCCCCACCTACGTGATGCTGTAAGTCATTTGTCTCGACTTTGTTTACTCGATTTACCATTGACTACCAAGAAATCATACATTTAGACTTTCCACATGACTGTACCTTGACTACCTGGACATCTGAGGTGAAATTCATAGTCTTTGTACTGAGATCATCATGAAGGGTGTTGTGGTCTTCAGTAGGGCCTATTTGTCACCTGTGACAACAACATCATCTGTGACCTCATTGAGTAATGCATTCTTATGCAGGTCCCAGAACCAAACTTGCCATTGGTAAAATATAGCACCAGTAAGATGACAAAACCTCCTGGACGCGTTCTAATTGGACCAGAGTAAGTGGAATGAAAGCATACAGGTATACCCCTGACCAGTCACCCCCTGGTATCCAAGCAGCCACAGACCTTGACAATTGCATTAAAGATATCTTTGTTTATCACCCTCTTGAGTAGAGACATTTGTCCAGTTTATCTGCACAAATACTGTTGAAACCCACAGTCAGGTAGACCATCAGAAGTATATCATACTTATTCATTCATCAATTACCACTGTTCAGCTATTAGCAAAGATGCCTCTTTCTTTGACATATAGGTGGCAGCAATGTTGTTTCTGTGTTTCACTACATCTGTAGATCTCACTAATGGTGAGAAACACTACAGTGCTGAGATGATTATCTTCAAACCATAGTTTTTAAGGGGAGAAAATAATTTAATCTAGCCCAAAATGTCCTGATAGACTTTCCTATGTTGAGCCACCCAAACATAAATGGTTGAACATGACCATTAATTGTAGATGCAACATACAGAAGGATTTCCATCAGAAGTTTGCAACCAAGTTTGGAAGGCCTAGATCATGCTTGGACTGTCAGTCCAGCAACAGGTCCCAGTGCTCTGCAAGATGGAAAAGAAGGGCGCACATGCAGAGGCTAGGTTTTGGGCCACTATTACGCAGGAAGGTCATTGACCAGGCAGCCTCTTGAACTTCCCCCAGGCTGATAAGGTCCTGTTCAAGAACAGTTTTCTTACCTTACCCTGATGAAGGCAGTTTGCCTCTGGCAGACAGAAAGAGCTTTCAAGGCTAGAGCAAAAACAGAAATCCTCTTAGAAGACATGAAGAACGATTTATGCAGCTCCTAGAGCAGTCAGCCTCTAGCCAGATACTGAGCATCAAGGCAAGACAAGACTGCTTTCTCCTGGGATGCAACTCTGAAACACCCAGGAAGGTAAGAAAGCTGTCAGGCCAGGACACTATGTCCTGCACAACTCAAGTGATGGTGACCGATCCTTATTCCAATTATTCTTACTGCCCCTGGAAACGTAAATAGATACTACGGTGAGCTCTCAAATTCAAAATACCTACTTTTTAGTTGCAGACTCAGAGTAGTGAAGTCAGTGAGACAAGGTTTATTTTGCAGGGTGGTGTGGAGGAAATGTATAGTTCAAGCAGCACCAGTATCATATACGAAAGCCCCAAAGCAGTGTTACTTCAGTGGATTTCTATCCAAAGGTTTCTCAGTACAAAAATGAAAATAAGACCAGTAGCTTCACAAGTTTGTTGTTTTTTTTTAGCATTTCTTCTGAAAACAAGTATTGGCAACTCTGCCCTTCATTAATTTTGTTTTATGCAAAAAATAACAAGCATACAGTTAGACAGGCTAATCTTCTTCTAGAAGTCAACCACAAAGTCTACTTAGAGAGGAGTAATGATGGCACAGCATTGCTTCACCTTCCCAAGAATTGGGCAGAGGGGCTGCATTGCTCGACCAGTCTGTGGTAGTGTTAATACATCTTGGGGTTGCTGGATGCTGAAGGAAAAGACCAGCAGTGGAGTTTAACAGTGTGCAGCAACAGTGGTGTCATGACCAGGTTCTCGGACAGCCCTTCTGCAGTCAAATGGCGATGCAGTGAAAATGCAGGGCACATGGGCCACACGGTTGTCTCACATCACTTAAAAATAGGGTGAAGTGAGCCTGAAGGTGCACAAGCCTGAATGTATCCACGTGTGGTCTGAAGAACTTATGCCACCCATGCAGCTTGCAGGCTCACAGGGCCCACAAAACCGTTTGTGCCACTCAGGGAGCAGTTGTACTGCAATCCAGGATGTCTGCTTACTGGACTTGAAAACTAACCCTGAACAATGTTGGAGAAGCTGGCATCAGTCTGACAGTGATAACAGCCAGAAACATGCTGCCTTAAGAAGCACCACTCATAGAAGACTCACATGTCAAACATTGTAGGAATTGCAGGCCCTATCTTGACAGATTCAGGACTTCTGACGTCCGTGTGGAAATTTTATAATGTTGAGTTCTGCTCTCGCTGAAAAGGACAAGTGCTCTCCCCACTGGCAGAAAATATGCTGTTTCCTGTTAAGGCAAAAAGGATGAAAGCCAAGATGCTGACTCAAGTTCTCGTCTCTCTTTATACAAAAGTGCAGAGTCCAGAGTAAAAGATGAAAACAGGACAACCTGGGGAGGTGGTACATTTTCCTTACAGTTGGCCACAGATGCGTCAGAGGTCTTAGTTGCATCTAATGTTATAAGGTCTTGGCCCAAGGATGACTCACAAGCTTGCATATCAGTAGTACGACCACTGAAATAGCTTATGATATTCCGAGCATCATTTTCACATTTTTCAGCTGCTTTTAAAGTTCTCTTCCTCGTCTTAGGATTTGTTTATTTAGAAATAGCGCCAGTGTGATTAGGAGCATTGCTGTTTGAACTGTTCAGAGTTAGCCCAGGTGCAACTCAAGATGGCGCATCTGTGCCAATTAACGACTCCAATCAGAAGGCCAATCTCTTTACAAGTACAATTATTTTGTTTAGCAGAATTGTTTTAACTATGCTCTGAACCACATTATAAAGTATACTGCACCTAAATCGAAATTAAAGTAATTCAATAATACTACTTTGGTTCCACCTACAAAACTGAATTTAGGCAATTGGTTAATAAATATATAACAAGTCAGCTGAAGCCCACATAAATATAAAACTACATGGTTAATGAGTTCTAAAATCAAAGACACTAGCCCATAAGGGCAGGGAAAAAATGGACACAACGACAGTCAGTTATTATAAGACACTTTAGCAGTCCATGAACCAGTGTCTGATAGATCAACCAAGTGAGGGCCCAGCCAAGCCTCTTCCAGGCACGGATGGGCCTGCTCTTGGCCCGGGCTGTGCCTGGGCACAGCCTGCGCGCAGTGGTGGAAGTGGCAGGAATCTATGCGCCGGCTGGCGCAGCGATGAAGCAGCATGCAGCTCCTGCCGCAAAGTTAACTGGGGCCCATAGTCCTGGGCCTGAGTGTCCTCAGGCCACAGCTCGATGGTAGTCATTAGTGGTGCAAACTGTTCCTTGGTCACTGCATATGCCATGAAGACCACGTCTTGAGGTTCTTTCTGAAGAGCAGGAGGTCCTGGGTCTTGCGGAGGTTGGTGGGGAGGGAGTTCCAGGCCTTGGGGGTGAGGTAAGAGAAGGATCTGCCCCCTGTGGTGGCGCGTTGGATGCGGGGGCTGTGGCGAGAGCGAGGTCAGCGGAGCAGAGGTCACGATTGGGAGTGTGGAAGTTCACTCTCTCGTTGGGGTAGGTTGGGCCGGTGTTGTGGAGGGATTTGTGTGCATGGATAAGGATTTTGAAGGTGATCCTCTTGTCGATGGGGAGCCAGTGAAGGGATTTGAGGTGTGACGAGATGTGTTTGTGGCGAGGGAGGTCCAGGATGAGGCGGGTGGCTGTGTTCTGGATTCTCTGGAGTTTGCGTTTGAGTGTGGTGCCGGCGTAGAGGGCATTTCCGTAGTCCAGCCTGCTGCTGATGAGTGCGGGGGTGACGGTCTTTCTGGTCTCTATCGGAATCCATTTGAAGGTTTTTCGCAGCATGCGGAGTGTATTGAAACAGGAGGAGGTGACGGCGTTGATTTGCTGGGTCATGGAGAGGGAGGGGTCCAGGATGATGCCGAGGTTGTGTGGGTTGTTTGGGGGGTAGGTGCGAGGCCTAGGGCAATGGGCCACAAGGAGTTGTCCCATATGGTTTTGTTGGGGCCGAAAATGATTATTTCGGTTTTGTTGGAGTTGAGCTTGAGGTGGTTTGCTGTCATCCATGTGGCAGTGTCAAGGAGTGCAGCATGGAGGTTGGTTTTGGCGGTTGTAGGGTTGTAGGGTTACGGGTGAGGGAGATGAGTTGGGTGTCGTCTGGTGATTCCATGTGGTCGGAGGATGTTGGCGAGCGGGGTCATGTAAATGTTGAAAAGGGTAGGGCTGTGGGAGGATCTTTGGGGGACTCTGCAGATGATTTTGGTGGCTGTGGAGTGGAAGGGAGGGAGGCAGACTTTTTGAGTTCTATCGGTGAGGAAGGAGGTGAGCCAGTCTAGGCCTTTGAGTCGAATCCCTGCGTTGTGGAGGCGTGTGTGGAGTGTATGATGGCAGACAGTGTCAAAGGCAGCGGAGAGATCCAGGAGGATGAGTGCAACGGTCTCGCCCTTGTCGACTCTGGTTCGGATGTCGTCAGTACATTCGATGAGGGCGGTCTCCATGCTGTGGTTCCTGCAGAACCCAGACTGGGAGGGGTAGAGTGTGTTGTTTTCCTCAAGGAAGTGGGACAGGCGGGTTTCTCAGCGACTTTGGCGGGGAAAGGGAGGAGAGAGAGAAGGCGGTAGTTGGTGAGGTCGTCCGGGTCAGCTTTGGGCTTTTTTAGGAGTGCGGTGACTTCTGCGTGCTTCCAGTGGTCTGGGAAGGTGTCGGTGTCGAAAGAGCTGTTGATTATGTTGCGAAGCTTGGGGGCGATGGTTGGGCTGGCTTTGTTGTAAATGCGATGGGGGCAGGGGTCAGAGGGGGAGCCAGAGTGGATGGAATTCATTGTGTTTTCAGTTTCTTCGTCGGTGGTCGGGCCTAGGTGATTAGTAGGTTGGGGTGTGGGGTATCTGTGTTGGACGAGTTGGAGGTGTGTGTGGTGGGTGCGTGTGGTTTGAAACTGTTGTGTATGTCTAAGATTTTGTGGTGGAAATGATTTGAGAGGGAGTCGCAGAGGAGTTGTGTGTGCATGGGGTCTATGTTGCTGGCTTTGGAGAGCTCTTTGATGATAGTAAAGAGTTATTTGCTGTTGTGAGAGTTACTTTTACTGAGTTAAATGTTCAGGAAAACAGGCCAATGTTTCTATTGCGAAAACTGCAGTATGTATTAAATAAGCTTTGTTTGGTATTTAAAAAGGGGTGTTGTCAGATTCATCCAGCTCCTGGGAAGTATGTAAAAGTTTAAGTATTTGAGGAAAGAAGGCTAAACATGGCATGGATTTCCGCACTAATGCTGGTATTTTCTTTACAGGATTTCAAGTACATGAATAAACATTTCTCAAATCGAGCACAAATGTTAATACTTGAAAGAAGGAGGATACAGTGCAGACTAGGACTAGAATAGCTACATTATGGGAACCGGACACCATAGAGTAGTTCTTAGGAGATTCTCGCTGAGCAACCCATTCTCTGATTGAGGTTTCATTTGCCCTTAAATTAAGGTTATACTTGATTGTCTTTACAAAAGAGAAGTCCTAGTGTTCCTGGGACAGCAATCAACAGGGAGCCAGGGGGCACATTAACTTTGAATAGTCAGCATTTGATGAGAAAGCACCAACAATACAGATGTCCCTTCAGGATTGATTTTAAGACCTAATTAGTCTGGGGCTATGAATGAAATATCACGTAGTGCATCACTTTCTCTCACTCCTTCAAAACTTAATAGTTCACAAGTGTCTTAGCGTTGGGTATAAAGGTTACTACTGGACAAAATATATCTTGAAGTATAATGACCAATAAACAGCCCCAAAAAAAAGGAAAAAAATCAACATATGTGCACATTCCAGCAAGGTCTGATCCTATAGCCTAAGATGTACAGAAAAAAACTACCATTGGGAGGTACATGCATAAATGAGTTAAAGTCTGACTAATGGGCCCCACTGCTCAGGAGGTTAACTATGTTACTCCTCAGCACATAACATGTGTAAACATTTTCTGGATCTAGTCTGATCCCTTACGACATTTAAAAAGCACTATAATTTTGAGACAGAAAGTATACATTCACAATATTATTCATAAAGACTGCTTCACAAGCACTCACGTTTATGAATGGGGAAAATAAATGAAACTGTGTCAGGAAAGTTAACAGTACACCCTCAAGACAAATGTAGGAAGTAACAGCACAAGGGATATGGACTTTAAGGTAATAATTCAACAAGTGAAGCACTGACGAGTTCTGATGCAGAAATATTTACCCTAATGCAGGGGACTGCCCCAGTCTGTGACATTTATTTACGGGGCACTAGATAAACAGACTTGAATATGATCAGAAAATACCCACTAAAGAACTGAACACCTCCAAAAACAACAGGTGAACATAACTTGCCTAGCGTTCTGGATTGCGTTTCTTTCCATTTGATGTATTTAGAAATACTCAATATTCTAAATGCCTGCACCTCCGCCACTCTGCATAGCATTCAGTGAGTACAATATGGCAAGAAAGCATGGGCAAAGACTGCAAGTTAAGTTGTTTTTAATGATCTATACCAACCAATTTAGGAAGGAACACTTGTTGCAATGGCATAGAACGCTTAGCATTTTAGAAATGATCCCAAAAGGATTTTGCCAAATTCAACAGCTCACTGACAGGATAAAACCTGACAACTGCAGATGGGCATATGGTATATTAACAGGGCATTGCACACTAGAGTATTCTGTTACTCGTTAGAATGTATCTAAATCGAAGGTTGCCCCAGGCAAAGATTCTGGCTGAGCAGGGACAGCACCTGAGATGCAGACTCACTAGAAGTGATTGTTTTTCTTTTTTACTGAGGAGCCAGTGATTGTGGGATCCTTGCAATTCAAGCAGTACATCGCTTCCTATGTGCACGCCATGAATATGGACCCAAACAAGGCACCAAAAAGGAGGATAATAGTGCGTCTGAGATAGATGAGGATATACTTTAATCACAAGGAAGTTCAACAAGAGGGAGCCTTGAGTACGTTTAGCAGAACCTTTCAATGACAAACTATAATTTTGAAACAAAATGAATTCCAGGACAGGTAAACGTTAGTAGGCGAGGTGTTTAGTATAAAACAGAAAAGGGGTTAGGGCAGTGCTGGTATATTTCTTGCACCCGTAATTAATGTTACTGAGAGAGCGTAGCTTATATAATCTATATTAACATGAAATGTTTATGAATTAATGTGTGGTAATGCCGCATAGAAACTGTAGTAATGGTTTTTTGCTTAAACGTGCACTTGAAATGTGACAACGGGGAGTGGCCGCCAATGTATACGTGGACTAATACAATGACTAAATGTTTATGAATTATTGTAATTGAAATAGTTTTATACTAATTATCAATGATTATGTTATTGAAATTGTGCTAATAAACTTGTAGGCCTTAAGTTAGCATGAGCCGAAGCTTAGCTGCCTGGCTCTCATATCAAATGTTTTTTTCCTAATGTGCAGTGTGCTGACTCGCAAAAGGACAGGACCCCTTGTTTTCTTCAAACCAGAAGCTGAATGTAACCATAGTAGATCCGTTCTCATGAAATTCATATTGCTTGTAGAAAAGTGTTAGCTAAAATGCAACAGTGTAGATTAATGTAATGTACAAGGTCGTTCAAACCGGTGAAGACAATGGAGCTACTGACCAAAAGATGTGCAAAGAATTACAGAAGGATGAAATCATACCGGACGTGCCACCTCTGAAGACGTCAATCATATGGACCAATAAAATATCGGTGAACTAATGTGGAGTGAAAGATTAATGACATAACCTGTTTCCTAACTGGTTAAAGATAGTGGGGTATAACATTGAACCAATTAAGTTTTAGGGGAATGTACAATGAAAAAGGGATAAAAACCCATGACACGAGGAGCCATAGAGAGTTGTAAGGGAAACGCTGTCGATTTGATCCAGAGACTGTCACTTTGCTTAGTGACTTTGCTGATTTTACTTCGAACCATCCTCTTCCTTAGATTGCCCATTTTACACTTTACCTCCTTATGAGGGAAGTGCCCCTTTTCCTCCTGAGAGTTGAGTTTTGACTGATGGCGAATCAACTGATGTCCTGAAGACGAAGATTGAACCTGATTGCTGACCTAAACCTTGGAGGGTAACTATGACAATGAAATTGTGATTTGTCTGTTTGCTCTTCCTTTCTAGGTACCAACTGCTTACTTTTGACAGGGACCATAGTTAGATGTTTTCCAAATTGGTGTTCTAAATTGTTTTGCATGAAGCCCAACATGCTAATGCTAATCGGTGGTTAGGACAGGGGTTCACTACACTGACGCAAATAGACAAATGACTGAAGCTATGTTTTGTTGGACTGACACATTGATGACCCTCTGCTAGGAAGTTGATCTATGTTGACGCTGTGCTATGTTCTAAATATTGCGTTCCTTGCATTGTTTAAGCCTTATTCAAGTTGCCAAATAATGACTATGTTATTGAGTGTTTTAGTATTGAGTTTAACACATCTGCTTTTAGAATTGTAAACTAATAGGGAATAAACTTCATAAAATTCTACTAAACTGGTGTGGTTATTCATGACTACAAGGTCATGGTAGCGTCTGAAGTCAATTAATGTCTTTGACTAAAGTGAAATGCATTGTGCTAGTAAATATTGATGACATTATTGATGTATTGATTGACATACTGATTAGCTATCTCGTCCTAAGGTGTCTCTCAACTGGGTCAAAAGATTCATTGGCCTAAAACGAGTCCTAATGTGTAATAAATAATTATAGAGGGACACGTTAACATTACCACTGGAGCAGCGACTTGGGATAAACCTCAGAATGGACTGGTCTAAGAAACAGTGGTAGCAGCACTATCCTCAAACCATCAATGTAAGTGTCTAACACTTTTCTGAATGCCACCTTATAAGAAAAAGGGGAACGATAAATGAGATATCAAAGGTTGTGGAGCAATCCAGTTTACAAACAGTGACTTCTTACATCAGTTTCAAACACTTCACAGATCCCCGTATCTCCCTCTCTGTTGATCACACCTATTACACATAAAACGATCTGCACAGCAGGAATTCACCAGGACAATTCAAGACAGTAGTAGGGCATATTTCTTTGGATATTACGAGAGACCTAATCCTGAAGAATGCTTGTCTGGGAGAATCTTGGCAGAGGACATTAACTTCTGATAAAGAACAGCACTGTTTCTTAGAAGGTGTTTCCATATACTGACAAACCCAAAAAAGAGATACGGTGGAATTGTATTTCTCTAATTATCTTTTCTATACGCAATCCCACCAAGTGAATTATCTCCTTGCCGGAGATGTCCCCAGGACCTGCATAACTACAGAGACAAGAGAGTAAGTGATTTATGTACTTTCTACAGATTAACACCATTCTCGGGCCCTGAAGTGCTAATCATGGACTCTAAAAACAGATTTATAATCTAAAATTGTAGCACTATGTTGCTATATATAGCTCGGAATTCGATGAATAGCTGCTGTGAACTGTGATTGTCACACCTCGACCACAATGTTAAATGGAAGGCTTCAAGGAAGAAACAGATTTAACTATGGTTCCACGATGAGAATTAACATTCAAAAACAATGCTCTGTCAGGGATTGTCATGTGGTAAGCAATACCCACTGGTCATTGGAGTTAGAAACGGCAGCTATCCTCTGAGCAGAGGGAATCGAGTTCTGTCAGAAGCTTGCATTAGGCTGCCAATTGGAAATTAGAAATGTTTCATCCAATTAAAAAGAAGCTCCTCTAACGGTGAAGCTGGTTTTAGAAGGAATGGTGACCAGATGAGAAGCAATGGATTTACCAATACAGCAGACACCATGGAGGCAAAGAATCACTTCTAGAAAGAGAATCTAGAAGGCCAACTGATTGTGTCACAGTTGTCTGTGCTCTACATACTGTGACGTCTGCACTCAATGTGGGAGAAACCACGCTGCATTCTCTACCTAGGTAAATTACTGTACAATGGTAGGAGCAGACAAGTGACCAAAGAAAAGGCAACCCATAAAGAAACTGTTTGATATCATTCCCCACTGAGGCACTTCATGAACAGAAGAAAGTTATAAAACTTCTTGGAATTCTTCATGCTGAGTGGAACTCTTGGGAGCAAAAAGATGTATATTCTAAAGAGTGTTCTGTTATGAAATTTCATAACCATCACATGGTGCCATGCCTGCGGATAAAAAAAAAAAAAAAAAAAAAAAAAAAAAAATCTTTGGTGCTCCAAAAAAGGGAAAAAAATAAAAAAACTTCAGGGAATCAATCGTAACATTTGAAGCACCAACTAAATGAGTTGCAATGTGACAGAGCAGCACACAATTGAGTGGGAAGTTTGGGCACATATTTCAAGTCCCCAGTTAGATGGCAAGGCAGCTTTTGTTGCAAACCTTAGATGGCAAAGCACTGTACGCATTTATTGTTCGAAATCAAAGCTTGGATTGCAAAAAAATGACTGGTGAAATAGAGTCTTCATTTGATATTGAATAGATCTGGTGTTCATATCACAAGCGACCACTTAAAGTAAGATTAGACAATGCAATAGAGTACAGTCACGGAGTTTCAACATTAAAGTAATCCAAACGATCCTCCTGGTGAAGACAAAAGCAATATAGAACTAATACTTTCGTAACTGGGAGCATGACAGTTTACTAATAGCGTTCATAGCATATTCAGCGCAGGAGATGATAGGTGGTCTAACAAAGGAGGTTGCTTGGTTAGGAACAGAACAATAAATAAGCATTGCCAGGTGTGTCCTTTTCCTAATATAATGGCTGGACCTTTTCATGTTATAAGGTCTTTTAAAAAAATACCAAGAATCTGTGCACAGAAGTCCACCACTAAAGACACTAACCCACATATATAGTTCCACGAGGCCAAAGATAGGGATTTCAGGTTTAGTAATTACAAAATTGCTCATATGTAAAACTCCTATTTTAGGCTAGAATATTCACTTAGAATTCCTTCAGACGTATCTTTCAATGAACTGCAGTGACAATGCCACACCACTGGACACGTTTTAGAATATATCTCATTTTACCTTGTCAAAAACATTTAAGCATCCCCTTCGCTTAAGGTGAACAGTTTGCACAGCACCATTTATTAATTACTTGAAGATTTTCATCTTTTCCTAGCTTTTATGCCCCTTACTCTCCAACAGCAGCAAAACCAGTTGAAACAGACAATGCTTTCAGAGCAACTATCAACTGGAGACCACACCTTATTCCAGCCATATTCCCTTTCAAACGTGGTAAACACATCACTGGATCAGTTTTTTTTTAAATGCAGTTTTTTAATGTACAGGGAAATCTAAGCTTTCAAAAAACTTAAGCAATGGTGAAAGGCTTTTGTTTATTCACCAATATATTTCTCACACCCCATTATGCTAGCAATCTAAAAAAGTCAAGAGCACCAAGAACCCCAAAAAGTATGAGCAACCCACATGCACATATTAGATGGTGGAATAGCTTTAAGAGGGGTATTGTATAAGTGTAAAGGGTAAGAAAAGTGAGCAAAGATGTGGTTAAAAGAAACAGCAGCCAAGCTTTTGTAACCATAAGTAAGAGGCTGGGTAACCTTGGGGAGAAGTCCACACTATTAACTGATTTCATTTGTATAACAATTCCAACCTAACCCTATATTATCACCTCACTTTCTCCAAATGACCATCACTGGGATCTTATCTTTCATTTAAAATGTTCCATTGTGTGCCACTTCCCCATCTTCTCACCAAATGGAAAGTTTCACAATTCTAAAGCCTGTTCTTTGTATGCCTCAGTTATAGCAGGAGGTACAAGATGGATTATGAATAAGTGTCACTCCTTTACGAAGGAGGGAGAATTTAGCTCCCCTGGAACATATAGGGCAGAGAGTCCGATTAAATTTCAACTGAAGGACTGAAATGCTCATTCTGATGGTGTTTTCATGCTTATGAGCACATTATAGAAACTTAAGCTGTCTTTTTCAAGTGAGACTCATAAGGAGGAACTACCCTTTTGGATCAGTACGTGATCTTCGCTGCCTTTTGGACAATGTGACCCTAACATACACAAAACTACTGCCCCCTCAAAGATCAGGACCGACCCCCCTCAAAATGTAAGTGAACCTACAGAATGACTGTTGGGGCAAGCAGAGCTGTCTGTCAGTAGAAAGGATATAAGTTTTTTTTTGTTTTTAAATAAAATCAGCAGCTCCAATCACCACAGGAATTTATTTGCAGTGCAGGCAGAACTGTGAGGGAATCCACGTACTGAACCAACAGAGGAGTCTCGCCTAGGGCCTTTTCACCTCTGCACTTAATTTAGTTTGTTTTACCCCCAAAGCACAGACAGGCAGTCACTCCAATGTACACGGAAGCTGAGGAAAGTAGGGGAGGTAGAGTCTACAGAAAGAGACCATTAGTAAGAGACAAACAATTCACAGACAACACAGAAGAGTGGGATGGATGCCTACCTTCTTGGAAACCTGAAAGATAGATTTCTATGAAAAAAAAGAAAAAAGAAAAAGGGGGAATAAAATGGGTTGGGGTAAGTATGGAAAAAATCTATACGTCTTGAACAAAAAGCAATGTAACACTTAAAGTCAGCTATATGGAGAGATTTCAAAATGGATATCAGGTCAATTGTTGAATAAAGGTATACAGCACGTGGCGTCTTGTGATAGAAAAAGCTACCTCTCACTGGATGAAAAAAATGGCTTAATTTCCACTGGCACATCCGTGTAGCATGACAGGACTTATTATTTTGCCATGACCTTTGTGCTTATTAAATAACACCCAATGGAAGCAGCCCTTGTATCATGAGACATCACAACCAGACATTATTTTCTATGTGCAAAAAGACTGTTCATAGGAGATCTCTCCAGATGCTCCCTTATTGCTAACCAGCATAAGGTGATCTCATTCATTTATTGGTTTTCACCTATTACAGGATACGATTTGGCCTTGAAACATGGTTCACAATCCCAATCAACTTTAAGTATGAAAGGACTGATCGAACAGAATAAAAGGCAAAACGTTTTACAGGGACCCAACTATTTGCCCATTTGTCACAAATTAATTCAATGTCAGCGTTAGAGCCAAGTCTTTCTAACTGACCACTCAGTTCTGTGCCTCAACAAATCATCAAAAAAAACGAGCCACTATCCTATCCTCAGTTCCCAGAAAGAAAGACAAAACAAGCAGCATGGGCTAAGCAGTTAGAAAGCAGAGATTTATGATGTCTTATGTGCAGTGGCACATTACAGAGCCACCATTCTGAAAAGGATGTTTCAAATGCAAGATTCAGTGAGGAACAGGAAGAATCAGTAGAACACTTTAGAAAATGTATCTTAAGTAATCCTTTATATAGCAGAATGGACCCCAATCTGACATCATCCTCAATGGGAAACCACGCTCTCGCAGTGAAGCTTAGCCATGCTGTAAAGGGCTTGTTCATGCATGGGCTAAATAAGATTCAATCGTTAGGGTTACAATTACATGGCTCCTCCTTGAACACAGGAAGATATCTGTGCTGAATGTACACGCAGGATAGGAAAACAGTCTACCACTGTGCTGCTCTGTGCTCCTCTCAAATCTTGCTGTGTTAATACAGCCAATGTTCAATTGGTGGTAAACAGGTGCTGAGAGTGAGTGAGTCTCAGGTTGTACAATTGTTAGAATTAGTTAGGAAGCTAAATGGGCGAGGGAAAGAACTAAATTGCTAGCCTCATAACATAAAACAAAGATGAGGG
Source organism: Pleurodeles waltl (assembly GCF_031143425.1). Lineage (NCBI taxonomy): Eukaryota > Metazoa > Chordata > Amphibia > Caudata > Salamandridae > Pleurodeles > Pleurodeles waltl. Next base: position 403,121,099 of record NC_090448.1, read on the forward strand.
GGCACAACCCTCCTTTGCCTCTGAGTTATAACATATGATCACTAGCTAAAGAGCCTACAGTAACCTCATGAATGCTGAAGATAAAAGGTTTTCAAGATACTAGTATAAAATTCCAACTCTGCCTAGGGTAGCTAAATGCTCACTATTTTAAAGGTATCATACAGTACTGAGGTGGGAAACCTAATAGAATGAAGATTCAGAACGAAAGTAGACAACTTAACACTTTGATAACTCTTCTGCATGGACTTCAACCAGTGCCACCTATCAGTCTAGCTTATTGTTCAGCTTACCTGCGACCAAACTTAGAAGTGAATTTGCTGAAAATGCTGCCTGAGGCGCCTCTTCGACCCTGGCTGTTCCCGGAGGGGGAGGCAGGTGTGACGTTGAACTGTGGGTTTTGCTGGTCCCGCACCTGCCTCTGTTGACCAGCGTGAAAAGTGCTACGACTGGAGACACCACGCGGAAAGTTGGTACGCTCAGGGATGGCGCTGCTGATGTTGTGTGCAGAGGGGGAGGCGATTGGGACCCTCTGAGGGGCAGTGCTGTTGAAAGAATAGGTCATACAATTAAAAAAATCCACAAACATTCCTTACAAATTACTTTTATACAGTGCTTGAATTGCATACATTTTGTGATCCTCCCAATGGCACAAATAAGGAAAATGTTACTTACCGTGTAAGCATCTTTTTGTGGCATATAGTTCTGTAGATTCACATGCTGTGCATACTCCTGCCATCTAGTGTTGGGCTTGGACGTGCACAACTTGTTTTTCTTGAAAGAAATGTTTTTTCGAGCCACAGGACCTAGTCCTATTAGTGGTAATGAGCATGGGCATCTGCTCCCTTGTTAGTCAACCCCCCCCCCCCCACGGCACAGAGAGCTTGACTGGAGAGGGAGCACAGAGACACAGTAAATATGACCATGCAAAAGTAAAGTATTAAAGATAACAAAAGGAAGGAATATCTGCAACAACCACAGGCGACCAGGGAGTCAGGTGGGTACATGTGAATCTACAACACTACATGCCACAAATAGATTCTTGAGTAACATTTTCCGTTCATGACATATGTAGCTGTAGATACACATGTGCATTGACTTTAAAGCAGTCCTCCCAAAAATGTTGGCTGAGCCCCATGATGTTGGAGAAGACTGAAAGAGTGTGAGTAGGACAGCCTGGCCAATCTTAGCTTGCAGTCTGGCCAGGCCATCCACACAGTAGTGTTAAGTAAATGCAACAGCGGTGGACTAAGTAGCTGCTTTACAGGTGTCAGCTAGTGGTATGTTACGGAAGAAGGCCATAGACGCTCCTTTCTTTTTAGTGGAATGTGGTCTGGGGGTATAAGCATGGATCTTTTACTTTTAGCGTAATAAGTTTGTATGCACTTGACCAGCCACATATGCCTCACTTGGAAATGGTTCACCCCTTGTGAGGCTTGGAAGAAGTCATCAAGAGCTGCTGTTTAGTTCTGTCAATATAATACATTAGTGCTCTTTTGACATCTAATGGATGCAAGGCGCGTTCTGCTACATTCTGTGGGTGCAGAACGAAAACTGGGAGCCCAACTGTTTGGGTAAGATGAAAGCTCAAGACTACTTGATGGAGACATTTGGGATTAGCTCTGGGGATCACCCTATCATGATGGACCTGGACGAAAGGCTCCTCCAAAGTAAGACCGTCAATCTCACCGATACTACCAAAAGAAGTGCTGACTTCAAGAAAAGCCACTTCCAAGAGAGAAACTGCAGAGGAGAAGAGTGGAGAGGTTCAAAAGAATGGCTCATGAGTCTAGTGAGAACTATGTTGAGGTTCCAGAGCAGGAGGTGTAATGGGTGGGATGACCTGTTTGAGGACCCCCATGAAAGCCTTAATCTAGCTATTCTGAACAATGAAGTAGGTTGTCTATTTTGTAAATAGGCGGCTAAGGCAGCAAGGTATAACAATGTAAGGGTAAGCAAGGCATGACCTCTGCAGATGAAGGAGGTAAAGGAGAATGTCCTGTACAGGTGCTGTAAGATGACTGATTTGTTTAAGGAGACAGCAGTGTACGAACAGTTTCCCTTTTGCTATCTAGCCAGCCCTGGTAGTGTGCCTGCGGGCCTCCTTGAAAACAGACATAAATTTTTCCAGTAGAATGAGATAACCAAACTAAGACTTCAGGGGCCAAATCGAGGACGAGATTCTCAGGGTAGGCCTGAGAGGGCCATGGTTTTATGTGAGAAGGTCTGGCCTTGTTGGGGGGCTTCTAGTGGGAAAACTAGAGAGTTCCGGCAAGGTGTGTACTGTGGCTTGGGCGCCAAAGTTGGTGCTACCAGAATGAGAGCAAGGAATGATTGCCTCAGCCTCTGGACCACAAGCGGTAAGAGCCGGAGAGGCAAAACAGTATAGATAAATATCCCTGAACAGTTCATATATCCCTGAACAGTTAATCTATAGTGCATTGTAAATGTACCGGGGGTGGCGAAGTTTGGGCATTTTGTATTTTCAGTGGTAGAGAACAGGTCTATCAGCGGAAACCCCCAATGCTGGAAATATGGGAGTAGAACCTGGGATGGAATTCCCACATTTGGACTTGTTGATGTGTCCTGCTGAGCAGGTCTACCCGACTTGTGTCCACCCTGGAAATATGTTGGATGAGCAGATGTACTCCAATGTATCGCCCGCCGCCAGATGCACTGAGCTTTGTGGATAGCTGTGGGGAGTGTGTGCCCTCTTATTTTTGCAAGTAAAACAGGTCAGTTGTGTTGTCCATTCAGACTAAGACTATCCTGTGTTGAATGAGAGAACACACGGTCCGGAAGGCCAGCTGGATGGCGAGCAACTCCAGTTGCCTGGTGTTGAGGGACTGCTGAGTATGTGCTCTCTTTCCCTGAATAGTAAGGTGACTGAAATGCACGTTCCAAACTGGTGAGCGAGATATCCGTGGTGATGGTCTCTTTCAGAACAGGGTCTCGAAAGTGCTGCCTCTGCAAAGGTTGTGTGCATTCTACCACTGCAGCAAGTGATGGATGCAGCCCCAAACCAACACTAGACCCTCTAGATGACCCTCCGCTTGAGACCACTATGCCACCAGGCATTCTTTCAACAGGTGCATATGCGGCCTGGCATGAGGATTATGGTGATGCAGGATTCCATCTTTCTGAGCATGTGCATCACTGTTCTGACTGTTACTTGGCCAGCTAGCTAAAAAAGAGGTAGCCTGTATTTGAACGCTTGCTAGAGTGGGGTAAGCCTTCCCCACCATTGAGTCTAGGATTGCCACCAGGAAGGGCTGTACTTGGAGATGGGGTTTGGCCAAACTGACCGTAAAGCCTAGGTTGTACAAGAGCTAAATGGTGGTCTTGGTGTGCGCTAGGCATTGTTGGTGCGGGGTGGTCTAGATCTGCCAGTCATGCAGGGAAGAAAATACATGGACACCACCCCTCGGGAGGTAAGCTCCCACGACAGCCAGGCATTTAGTAAACACCCTGTGGCAGTAGTAACCTCAAACGGAAGCACACTGAATTGGTAACGTTGTCCTGTCACCACAAACCACACGTATATTTGACACTCTGGATGGATGAACATGTGGAAGTAGGCATTCTTCAGATCTAAGGCAATAACCCACTGCACACACCCCTCACTCACCCAACCCGACCCCCACTCATGACCCCCCCACCACACTCACCACCTGGACCCCCACCACACACGAAGAAACCGAAGAAACCGAAAAAACCATGAACTCCATCCACTCCGGATCCCCCTCCGACCCCTGTCCACATCGCATATACAACAAAGCCAGCCCAACCATTGCCCCCATACTCTGCGACATAATCAAGTCCTTTTTCGACTCCGCCACCTACCCAGACCCCTGGAAGCACGCGGAAATCATCGCTCTCCTAAAACAAAAACAAAAAAATGACCCGGAGATCCTCTCCAACTATCGCCCCATCTCCCTCCTCCCTTTCCCCGCCAAGGTGGCCGAGAAACTAGTCAACGCCCGCCAATCCCACTTCCTCGAAGCAAACAACACTCTTGACCCCTCACAATCCAGGTTCCGCAAGAACCACAGCGCGGAAACCGCCCTCATCGCATGCACGGACGACATCAGGACCAAAGGCGAGACAGTCGCACTCATCCTCCTAGACCCCTCCACAACATAGGAATTCGCCACAAAGCCTTAGACTGGCTCACCTCCTTCCTCACCGACTGGACCCAGAGAGTCCGCCTCCCACCTTACCACTCCACCACTTCCAAGATCATCTGCGGAGTCCCCCGAGGGTCCTCCCTCAGCCCCACACTCTTCAACATCTACATGATACCCCCCTAGCCAACATCCTCCGAGCACACGGAATCACTATCCTCTCCTACGCAGATGACACCCAACTCATCCTCTCCCTCACCTGCAACCCCACCACCGCCAATACCAACCTACACGCTGCTCTCCTCGACACCGCCAACTGGATGACTACTAACCACCTCAAGCTTAACTCCAACAAAACCGAGATCATCATCTTCGGCCCCAACAAAACCACATGGGATGACTCCTGGTGGCCCACCGCCCTAGGCCCCGCACCCACCCCCGCAAACCACGCACGCAACCTCTGCATCATCCTAGACCCCTCCCTCTCCATGACACAGCAAATCAATGCCCTAACCCCCTCCTGCTTCCACACACTTCGCACTCTAAAAAAACAAACCTTCAAATGGATTCCCCCAGAAACCAGGCAGACAGTCACCCATGCACTCATCAGCAGCAGACTAGACTACGGCAACGCCCTCTACGCTGGCACCACACACAAACTCAAACGCTAACTCCAGAGAATCCAGAACACAGCCGCACGCCTCGTCTTTGGCCTCCCCCGCCACGAACAAATCTCACCACACCTCAAATCCCTTCCCTAGCTCCCCATAGACAAGAGAATCACATTCAAGATCCTAATCCACGCTCACAAATCCCTTCACAACACCGGCCCAACCTACCTCAACGAAAGAGTGAACTTCCACACGCAACCTCTGATCAGCCGACCTCGCCCTAGCCAGAGTTCCCTGCATCCAACGCACCACCACAGGAGGCAGGTCCTTCTACCTCGCCCCAAAACCTGGAACTCCCTCCCCACCAACCTTCGCAAAACCAAAGACCTCCTGCTCTTCAGAAAGAGCCTCAAGACATGGCTGTTCTAACATTGCCCCTCCCTCTCCCCCCCCCCCCTTTTTGATTCCCCTCCCATGACCTTGAGACCCTCCCATGGCCTTGAGACCCTCATGGGGAGCAGCGCGCTCTATACATTGTTTTGATTGAGTAATGAAGACACCCTGCTGCAGTAGTGGTATGACGTCTTGTAGCGTCACCATATAAAAATGCTCTGACAGAATGTATTTGTTGAGCGGTTAGAGATCAAGGATGAGTCTGAGTGGGTTGTCCTTTTTGGTTATAAGGAAGTATAGTGAATACACCCCCCTTTCCATGGTGTTGTGGTGGACCAGCTTGATGACCCCAAACCCTGCCCTCCATCCCCACCCACTGGTTGAAGAGAGCCTGTATCTCCTCCTGGAGGTAATGTTGATGGTCTGCAGGCAGTTTGTTCTGGGGGGGTGGGGTGGGGGGTGGGGAGGATGTTTACTGGTGTAAGATGAGTTTTAGACTGTAAATAGAAAAGGAGGCAGATGGAGTTAGCTACCCACCACTGAGTGGTGAACATAACTGCTACTCTGTTGCCCCTTGCATAGACTTTCCTGCTCTACCAGCCTAGAGGGGGAAGAGACCGCCTGTGTCCTGGCTTTTAGTGCACCACCTACCTAGATACCTACGCCACTAGGGAATCAGAGGGCAACTGACTCCTTATGTATAGGGGTGGAAGCTTGGTTTGAGAGGCTTGAACTTTTTCACAAACCCTAGATGTCACCACACCATCACCTTGAATGGCTGGTTAAAAATGTCAGTGGCTGATCTGTAGACTCCCTTGAGCATCAGGACTGTTGGGTGAAGGAAAGGGTCTCCATAAAGAAGTCGTCCTCATCATACTGGACATGTATCTCCTCTTTATGAAAGGTAGCTGCCCATATAAGACATTGTGGTACGAGGTGATGATGTCTGGAGTGAAGGTTTTATGTGGGTACAGGTCTGGATCAGCTGAAGACTATCTGTCATCCCAGGGGTCTGGGACCTGTGGGCGATGCTGGGTGTCACAGGAATCAAAGGGTAACCTTGGACTGTCCACCCCTGAGTGTGGGGAAACTTGTGGTGAGTGTTCTGGGGAGTCCACAGACACAGATAGCAAAGGAGAGATAGGTAAAGGTGAATAAGCGTAGGAGAAGAGGGAGCAGGAGGCAGTGGAGAGATGGTCCCATCGTGTTTCTTAGACTTCTTTGGCATATATTCCATTAGAGGGTTGATGGCTTTCTCAAAATTCAATGAGTTCTTTGACACATGCAGATGCTTTGCCAGGCCTCCCATCAGTGCCTGCCAAATATGGATCAGATGCAGCTTGGCATGGAGTTCTTGCAGCTGATGGAGGATTTGTGGGTCAAAATCTTAGAAAGTGGCAGAGGATACAGCAATAGAAGGCGGTCTTGATGGAGCCAAAGAGAGTGGGCATCTAGACGGTGCTGAGCTCTATTTCTGCTCAAGGTGCTTTGAGTCCTAACGTTGAGTCTGGACGCTTTGGATCTGATGGTGGTTGGGCATGACTCTTTGAATACAGAGCCGAAGCAGCAGTTGACACTTAAGGCTTCAACGCAGTGTGTGGAAGAAGCGTCAGGTGTGCCTCAGAATGACGATCTTGACCATGACTGGAAGGGCAGTGGTGCACTGGAGGCCTCAAAAACGGCACAGGAGCTCAAAGCTTGTGTCTCTTTGTGAGTAGGAGGGGTAAGAATAGTTCTCACTGTAGTCTTTAGGGGACGCTGGGCCAGCAGGGGTTGGTCTGATTCAAAATCTCCATAGGAAACTACACTTTCTGGTGCGAGGGACACCTCAACTTCAGAGTCTGGGGCATCCAGTTGCTCTATAGCTTCCTCCTCTTATTGCTCCAGGTTATCTTCTACCTTGTGTCTGTGCGCCATTGAAGCTGAAGTGATGTGGTGAACTAGTCGGTTCCAAAGGGTTTTTTGTTGCAGAACGTAAAACATACCAAACAGGATTCCTTATGGTGGTTCAGGCAAGCACCGATTGCAGACTTCGCGGAGGCCTAACATGGGATACTTGGCATGGCAAGCATGGCAGAATAAAAATTGAGTCCTTTCCATTAAGGGGACATCCTTGACTGAAGTGGTGGTATTCCAAGGGGTCTTTGGTAAAAACAGAGCCAAGTACGTGACAGTGGAGACCGATGAGTAAGAGTGATCGTTTCTACAGACAAGGAATGGATTCAATGGCCCAGCAAGAACAGTGCACAGATTCAATCCAGAACGCAAACAGCACTGAACCCGGCAGCAGAGAAAAAAAACAATCTAACAATGGAGCTGATGCCCAGGCACATTACGACCATTACGTGGAGTCAATAGGAAAACAAGTACACATCCAAGCGCAACACTAGATGCCAGGAGCATGAACAGCAGTATCTACAGCCACACATGCCACAAACCAATTGTTACTTTTACCCAACTTACAAACCTACAAAGAATTAATGGATGAGCAGACCACTTGTAAATAAAAGCTGCTACTGGCCAGCCAACACTGCAGCAAGTCCTAAGTGTCTGAGCAATCTAATACTAGCTCTCTACAAAGGAAAATAGATAGTCAAATTATCTTTCGCCTTTTCAAGAGCCCATTTGAGAAAAAAGTTTTACAACCTCCCTTTTTCTGTTATGACTAATATACACAAAGTTCATTACCTTCACGTTGGGTGCACACCATCTGTTAAGAAGGTTTTGCTAAAGCTTGAAAGAAAAATGTGAAAAAGAAGCAGGGGTTCGATAGAGGGGAGAGGAAGTGAACAATGACAAATGTGGAAATATTGAAACACAGAGAAGGAATATGTTACTCTGTAAGCATCTGTCTGTGGAGTGGAGTGCTGTAGATTCACACACTCTGCATACTCCTGCCATCTAGTGTTTCGCTTGGACATTTGAAACTTGTTTGTATTTGAAGAAGCCTTTGAGTCACAGGGCTTAGTGACTCCTCCTATGGCTGGTAATGCACCTGGGCATCGGCTCCATTGTTGTTTTCCTCAAAACAGGGGAGGATGAAAATAGAGAATAGGATAATAATGTTCGATGACCATACAAAAGGAATAAATAGAAATGAGTGCTAAAACCACCACAGAGGTGGGAGGTGGGCATGGCCATGTTAATCTAAAGCACTACACATCACAACACAAACAGATGCTCACAGAGAAATATATTCAGTTCGCAGCATGTGTGACTGTAGATACATGTTGTAAGCGTTGGCTAGCAGGAGGATGTTGCAGAGGACTAAAAAGAGGTTGTAGAACAGCTTGGCCAACCTTTGCTTGTTGACATGCTAAGATGTCAACACAGTAGTGTCTGGTAAATGTGAGGAGTAGACAATTTAAGCCTCCTTACATATGTGAACTATGGGAATATTGCCAAGGAAAGCCATAGTGGCCTCCTCCTTGCAAGTGGAGTGTGGGCTGAGTGGAATGGGCAACTGTCTTTTAGCCTTAACATAGAAAGTTTGGATACACTTAATCCACCTGGGCAGGGTGTGTCCCGTGTGGGGTTTTGTTGAAAGCAACAAACAGTTGCTGAAATTTATGAAAAGGCTTGCTTCTAGCAGAGGGCGCACTTAACATCCAGACAATGAGGGTCTTCTCTGCCACAGTGATGGATTGTGGAAAGAAAAACTGTGAACTCAATGGTTTGACTGATGTGGAACAGGGATACCACTTTCGGGAGGGAGCTTGGGTTGGTCCTTAGGTCTATCCTGTCATTATGAACTTGGAAGAAAGGGTCCTTCCAAGGTAAAGGCCTATGGTTCGTTTACACTCGTTAAAGAGGTGATAGCAACTAGAAAGGCAACCTTTGAGGATAAGAACTGTAGAGGGCATGAGTGTAGGGGGATCGAAAGGAGGGTCCATGAGCAAGAAAAGTTCAATAGTGACGTTCCTGACAGGGGCAGGAGGTACCCTGGGTGAGAACTCGTTTGAACCCCTCCATGAAAGCTTTGATAATGGGGAATTTAAATAACAGAGCGCTCCGTATTTTGCAAGTAAGTTGTGACTGCTGCTAGATAGAAGTGTATAGAAGTGAAGTTAAGCCTGCTTTTTGAAGATAAAGAAGGTAAACTATGTCCTGACTGCTGGTTTCAGTGAGTCGGATCTACTCTGGAAGATAATAGTGGACAATCTTCTTCCATTTGACCACATAACAAGCTTGTGTGGTGGGTCTACGTACCTCTTTAAGGACACACACACACACACTGTGAAGGCAGATAAAAATAATTGAGCTCTAGGATCTCAGGAGCCAAAACGCTAGATTGAACAGCCTGCGATTCAGATGTCTTAATGTGGGTTGGTTCTACATTAGAAGGTTTGGCCTGTTGGGTAGCTTCTCATGGGGAACCACTAATGAGTCTAGAAGGGTCATGAACCAGGGTTACCTGGGCCACATGGACGCCTCCCAGATTAAAGTAAGAGAAATTTGCTGAGGCTTCCAAACCATGTATGGAAGAAGTGGGAGAGCCTAGGCAAATACACCTGACCAGTTTATTTATGGTGCAGTGCCCATGGACTATGGATGAGCAAACGTCAAGGAGAAGCTTTGGTATTTTGTGCTTTGAGCAGTGGTAAAGAGGTCGATGTTGAGAAACCCCAAGGAACAAATTTACGGTAGTGGGGGGTAAGGTCGTTTGGGTGGACTGTGGCTATACAGGAGGCCACCAAGACACAGTGCATTACGGGCCTGACTGTCAGGTGGCAATCTGGCTGAAAAAGAGGCAATAACATTTGGATAGCTTGATTGAGTGCTTGGCTGGGATAAGCTTTCCTAGTGACCCTTGAGAATTGCACCTAGAAAGGCCTGGACCTGGAGGGGTTGAAGGTGCGTTTTTGAAGCCTCAAATGAGTAGAACGTTTATGGAGGTGTGGGAAATATACATTGTTGCTCGTTTGCACTTTTGATCAGTCAATCGCCCAAGGAAGGGAACATGTGGCTCCCACCCCTTATGAGACGAGTGGCTACTGCAGCGAAGCACTTTGTAAATATTCTGGGAGCTGTAGAGACCATGAAGGGAAGCACTTTGAAATGATAATGCTGACCACTCATAACGAACCGCAGGTAGCTGCAGTGAACAGGACGGATATGCGCAAGCATGCGTCTTTTACATCAAAAGCGATCATGAAGTTACCAGATGACTGACATCTTGCAGAGTGACCATATGAAGATGTACTCACTGAGGGTCCTGAAGTAGAGTATTTGCTTTAGGGTTCTGTCTTTTTTTGGGTATGAGGAACTAGAGTGAGTACATTCCATTGTCACGCTGGTGGGTCAGTAGAGGTTTTTTGCTCCTTTGAAAATGAGTGCCTGTACCTCATCTTGAAGGAGGAGCTCACGTTTGGCAAAGAGGTCTGCACAGTGAGATGTTTGGTGGGGATGCACTGAGCTCTAGATAGTAAAAGTGTTTGTATGATGGCGGGGACCCACTGGAGGAAGGTGATTCCTTCCTACTGTGGGAGAAACCTCTGCAATCTTCCCGACACAGGTGTAGTATGATGGAGGAATGAAAGTCACTTCTTTGTGGAGGCAGTTCCCTTGGCCGCACCCCCTTTTCCCCTACCTCTAGTCTTGGTAACTCTGTAACTACCTCTAGAGTAAGCCCTCATTTACTGCTGGCACTGTTAGTAAGTGGCAGATGAGTTTGTGGAAGTGGTTTTACTGCCTCCCACCTCCCTGTTCTGAGACCTTTGAAAGGAGCCTTGTGGAGAGGGTGCCTAGAGGGCACGTATCACCTTGGCTGTATCTTTCTTTTTTTAAGTTTCTCCAGCATCTGATCCAAGTGAGGCACCGCAGAGATGTTTACCATCTAACAGCAGGTTAAGCAGATGCTGTTGAACTGCTAGCATAAAGCCAGAGACACCAAGCAAAGCACTGCACCTAATTAGGATGTTTGAATTGATTCTCCTAGCCACAGTATGAATTGTATCAACAGCTCAGTGGATGGTGGTGTTGAAAATTACCTTTCCCTCGGTGACCAGCTTCTGGCCACGCTGCCTTATGGGAGGTGCTGAAGGAGTGCCTCTATTTTGTCCTAATGGACTCTGTCATAGCCTGAGAACAAGCCTCCTGTCCACGAACACTAGGAGAAACATGGGAGTCCAAAGTATTTTCTGTATCAACAGGACAGGTTAGGCTGAAGAAGTCAGACGAACACCAAGAGGCAAAAACCCAGGATAGTACTGAGTAGATATGTATATTAAAGATATAGTAGATAGATACCGAGTAGGATCGGTAAACATGTGCGAACCAGACATCGAAAAAAAATAATACAAAAAAAAGCTAACCATGGAGCTGATGCTCATGTGCATTACTAGTCACAGGAGGAATCTATACTGCGCGACAAAAAACAAGTTGTAAATAGTCCAAGCCCAACACTAAATTGCAAGAGTATGTAGAGCATGTATATCTACACCTAAACATCCCACAAACCTGTAGTTACAGGTAAGTAACTTGCCCTTTGCATCCATGTCATTAACCTACATGTTCCTAGCAAGTGAACTGGATATCAACCAACTGAAAAAACAGGAGAGTTTCTTGTGTAAAGCTTAGTCAGAAATTAGGGGCTGTAGCACAAATATGTTAAACTGAGTCCCAATCCGAAATCAAATAAAGACAGTAATAGCCACAAAAACAAAATCACAACATGCTATGCAAGGTTCTCAGCTGGTCTTTATGAGGCACTCGACAATAACAATTTAGTGAGTTATCTTCCTCAACTGTCATCTTTGCAAAAGATTATAACCACAGGAACTTGATTACTTTACAATTATACAAGCAGCTTTTTATTATTATTCATCTCTTGAAATATCACTCAGGATGAGTCTGACTCAAAATGTAAATCTAATACATACCTTAGGGGGTTGATAACCTTAGATGCTTGTAGGACCTTTTGACAGGAATAAAACTATCCCAATATTCATTAGTCTAACCAACTATTACATCACCTTCCTCAGAGACAGGGAAGACCTGCCACTAAGAGACACAAACAGCATGTATTACTGGCTAGAGCAACCAATTAGCAGCCAACATCACCATGATTAAGGCTTTTGTATGACACAGGCTACAGGGGAGGTGAGATTTACTAGGCACTACCTGACTACAACTCAAAATATGATGGTAACTTAGTACTCAATTGATTTATATGAGTGGTCTTATTACAAATGTGATCTGACTCCTATCCTTCTAGTATGCCACAGAGGATGTCATGCCCTGATTTAGGGCGTAGGCATGTGAAACCTCTCTAAAAGCATGCCCTATCTGTATTAAATGTCGTTTCTAGGTTCACAACAACTTAAGTCCCAAATCCTGTGTTTCCTGTGTTAATCAGGACACTTTAGTAGGGGACTCCAGGGTCCGAGCTGGCCATTTATTTAAGTATCATCATTAACAGCAACAATGTGAATATCCCCGTGACGAAGGACGGCTGATCACTCAGAACGCATTGGGGACTAATCAGATAATTGTTATAAAAATGAATCAAGAGTTATCAAAAAATAAAATTAAACTGTATGAAGTCAACTCAAAATAAATGACTGAGCAACGAGCAAATAATCAATTAAAGTGTTCACAAGTTTCTGATTAACATAGGAAACATGTGAACTGGAAGGATAAGTTACTTACCTGTAAATCCTAGTTCTCTTCCAGGGGGATCCTCATCAAAGTCATAAACATTAAATATTCCCGCCGTTGTGCGGGGACCCCGGAGCATATATAAAATACACATATAAAGTATGAAATATGCACGAAAAATATATATAGCATTTTTAGTAGACAAATTTTCATACTAAACTCATATATACATGTGTAAAACAGCAATGCAGGCTATAATCATAAACAGGCTAAAATGCTTTATTTCTATGGAGTTTTTTTTTGTGTTTTTTTTTTTTTATCTTTTCAAAATTACAATAAGAGAAAAAATATCTACCAAAGCCCCACAACTGGGCCTAGGGAAATAAGCAGTAGAAATCAGAGAAAAAAAGAGAAAAAACTACATTGAAAAACAATGGAGCATTCTTAGCCAATAGGCTGCATGCAGGTTAACACAGGAGAACCATAAAAACTTTGGCACCGTGCCTTTAAGACCCTGAGCACCTCTAGTATCCCACCATGCCTCAGGGGTGAAGGAGAGGTGACTGTTGGTTCACAGTTAGGTCAGTACTTTTTTACGGTGACAAGCTGTGTAGCCGATTCGAAAGATAGTCTGTCCTGCACTTCTAGGAGACGTGCGTCCGGGGAGGAGGGTGGGTTGTTTATGACTTTGATGAGGATACCCCTGGAAGAGAACTAGGATTTACAAGTAAGTAACTTATCCTTCTCTTCCAGGGGATCCTCATCAATAGTCATAAACATTGAATAGATTAGCAAGCCCATCCCTTGACTCTGCGGACTGTCCAATAGAAGTGCAGGAATAGATATGCGAACAAATTCCTCAGAGAAGCTTGCCCAACTTGGGCGTCTGCTCTTGCATCTGAGTCCAAACAGTAATGTCTAGTAAATGTATGTACAGACTTCCATGTAGCAGCCTTACAAATTTCAGAGATTGGAACATTATTAAGGAGGGCAGCAATAGCCGCCTTTCCTCTTGTGGAATGCGCTGTAGGTCTAGCAAGTAGTTGTTTGTTAGCCAACTGGTATGCATTAACAATACAAGAAACTATCCATCTAGATATGGTTCGTTTTGATGCTGCCTCCCCTGTTCTCAAATGACCATAATTTATAAACAAGTGGTTGGAATGTCTAATCAGCTTGGTTTTATCCAAATAACATTTTAGTACTCTTTTCAGATCTAGGGAGTGCAAAGCTTTCTCCGCCGGAGTCTCTGGATTGGGGAAAAAAGTTGGTAGAGAAATAGTCTGATTGATTTGAAATTCTGACACCACCTTCGGTAGGAATGATGGGTGAGTTCGTAGAACCACTCTATTCTCGTGGAAGACTGTGTACGGTTCTTTGAAGGACAAAGCTTGAATTTCACTGACCCTCCTTGCGGAAGTAATGGCTACCAAAAAAGCCGTCTTCCACGTAAGGTGTTGCAAAGAGGCTTTGTGTATAGGTTCGAAAGGAGGGCCCATAAGTTTTGATAGTACTATGTTCAGAGCCCATGGAGGGGAGGGTTTCCGAATGGGCAGAAAAACTTTTTTCAAACCTTCTAAGAAATCCTTGACTACTGGTTTCGTAAAGAAGGATTCCTGAGAAGGTGACTTACGATAGGCTGTAATGGCAGATAAATGTACCTTAATAGATGATACCTGTAGACCGGATTTTGCCAAATGGAGTAAGTACGACAGTATGACCTCCTCCTGAGCCCGTATGGGATTCTGACCTTGCTGAAAGCACCATATGTAGAACCTCTTCCACTTGAACGCGTAAGAACGCCGCGTGGAAGGTCGTCTGGACTCCTTCAAGATGTTCATGCACTCCTGCGAGAGCCCTAGGTGCCCATACTGCAAAAATTCAGGAGCCATGCTGTCAAGCTCAGAGAGGGTAGGTTAGGGTGAAGTACCCTGCCCTCCATCCTGCACAGAATATCCAGTCTGCACGGCAGCCTCCTGTGAGGTTGTTCCGATAGGTTGAGGAGATCTGTGTACCAGAACTGACGGGGCCATTGCAGAGCTATGAGAATCATTCTGGTGCTGGATCTGTAAAGTTTGTTGATCACTGCCGGTATGAGGGGGATCGGTGGAAAAGCGTAGAGAAATATCCCTGACCAGTCGATCAACAGGGCATTCCCTCGAGATCCCGGACGGTAGAACCTGAACGCGAAGTCTGGGCATTTCCTGTTTACCTCGTCTGCGAAGAGATCCAATTGAGGCCGACCCCATTGAGCGAAGATGTCTTCGACGACTTTGTCGTGCAGGACCCAATCGTGGGCGTCCTTGAGGTGTCTGCTCAGGAAATCTGCTTCCACGTTTTGTTGACCTGGTAGGTGAACCGCTGTAAGCGGCATTCCTCTCGCCAGGAGCCAATGCCAGATTGTTTGAGACTCCCGAGATAGGGAGGGATCTCATTCCCCCTTGTCTGTTCAAATAATACATTGTGGTTGTATTGTCCGTTTGTTAGGAGAGATTTCCCCTGAATCGATGGAGCAAAAGACTTGAGAGCCAGATGGACCGCTCTGAGCTCCAGCAGATTGATGTGGTACTTCCTTTCGTTGTCGGACCACAGGCCCTGAGCTTGAAGGGGACCTAGATGAGCCCCCCATCTCTGAAGAGACGCATACGTTACCAGAGTGTCGGATGGAATTACCTGGTGAAACGGAGCTCCTACTGACAGGTGAGGTCTGTGCTTCCACCATTGTAATGACTGTCGTGCTGCTATCGGCAGCCGCACTGTCCTCCCAGCGGCCTGTCCTTTGGTTCAAGTTGTTTTCCAACGCCTCTTGGAGGGGCCTCATATGTAGCCTGGCATTCGGGACAATGAAAATGCATGATGCCATGGAGCCCAGTAGAGATGTCACCTGACGGGCCGTAGGTGAGTCGGATTTCAACAGGTCTTGACACTTTTTCTTTATTGATAATAGTCGTTCCTCCGAAGGATACACTCTTTCGAGCTCTGTGTCTAGTATTGCTCCCAGGTAGTGGAGGTTCTGCGTTGGAATCAAGGTGGACTTTTGGTAGTTGACTTGAAGACCTAGAGACTCGAAAACCTTGAGCACAATGTACCGATGGCTTCTCGCCTGTTCCGGAGAGGAGGCTTTCAGTAGCCAGTCGTTTAGGTATGGGTAAATGAATATTTTTTGCTTTCGTAGATGTGCCGCTACCACTGCTACGCATTTCGAGAAAACGCAGGGGCAGATTTCAGGCCGAATGGTAGCACCTTGAACTGATAGTGCTGTGAGGCTATCCGGAAGCGCAGGAATTTCTGATGCTTGGGAACTACCGGGATGTGAAAGTACGCATCCTGCAGGTCGATGGAGCACATCCAGTCCCCCTGATGTAGCTGAGGGAAAATCTGATGAAGAGCCAGCATCCTGAACTTTTGCTTTTTTATGTACTTGTTCAGTAGTCTTAAGTCCAGAATCGGTCTGAAAACACCCTCTCGTCCTTTTTTCGCTTCCAGAAAATAACAGGAGTAAACCCCCTTCCCTCTGTGCGCGAGTGGAACTTTTTCTATTGCTTTCTTTCGTAAAAGGGCGTGAGCTTCTTTGCGCAATAGGCTGACGTGAGACGGATTGCATTTGGCTGGTGACAAGTGCGGTGGAGGTTGCCGGAAAAGAAGAGAGTACACATTCTCGACAATGTTGAGCACTTATTTGTCTCTTGTTATACCACGCCACTCGTGAACAAAGTCTGTAATACTTCCCCCCACCGGAGTGGTGCACAATGTTAAGGGAAGCGAGTTCTCATTGTTTGGCCAGCGCTTTGGGTGTGGACTGCTGTGGTCTACTTGATCCTCGTTCCCTCGTGGCCTTACGAGACTGAAAAAGCAGGCATCCTTGCCTCTGCTGTGGCCTCTGGGACCAATGAGGGGTTTGAACCCTCTGCTGGGAAGGGCGCCTGTCATAAGGCCTATACCTTCGCCTGAAGTCCTTTTTTCTCTCCAGGCCTACTGCCCTCATGGTGTCCACTTCCATCTTCATGCGCGCCATTTCTTCGTCCGTATGGGTACCAAACAGCGAGTTCCCGTTGAACTGAAGATTTAGGATACGCTGTTGTGCATCCTGTTTTAATCCAGTCAGTCTCAACCAGGAAGACCTTCTTGCACAAATCCCATGTGCGTATCCATGTGCAGCTAAGTCTGCCCCATCTGCCGCTGCGTGGATGACCTGGTTGGAGACCAGACATCCCTCTTGAAGGATCTCCTGGAAGTCCTGCCTGTCCTCCCTAGGTAATTTGTCTGCGAACCTGTTCAGAGAGTCACACAGTGAACGGTCATATCTGCCTAGGAGTGCAGAAGCGCTGGAGACCTTCATCATAGATGCCGCTGTGCCGCACATTTTTCTCCCCAGAGAGTCTAGATGTCTGCTCTCCTTGTCCTGTGGAACCGTGAAGGATGATGCTACTGAGTGAGTTTTTCGGGCTGCAGCCAATATGACTGAGTCCGGCGGCGGATCCGTCCTGAGAAATAAAGGATCTTGTTCAGGCGCTTTATATTTTTTCAAGATCCTAACAGGAGCTGATTTGAGGGTGGCTGGCGCTAAAAAGATGTCCATGGTTGGTTGCAACAGACCAGGCACTAGCGGCAGCAGCTTTTTCGAAACCGCTCTATGCTGCAGAGTCTCAAAAATGACGGATGAGGAGGTTGACGGTTCTGGAACCTCTATGTTTAGCTTCTGTGCTCCCCTGATAAGCACCTCATTAAAGGTAGTGATGTCGTCCACCGGTGAAACCCTAGCTGGTGGAGAATCCGTTAAGGTGGGCGAGTATCGTCTGACGGATGACCCCGACGATGACCAAGAGGGCGACCTTCTGTGTCTTGATCTTGACCTAGATCGTCGCTGGGAGCGTGACCTGCTGCGAGATGCTGTAGCAGAGCGCCCAGGCCTAGTGGACAGCTGGTGAGAAGCAGAACGAGCCCGTCCTGCCCGCGCTATCGGTGATGGCGTTCTCGGGAGAGACAGTAGGAGAGTACATCCTCGAATACTGCGAGTCCGGGGAGGCCGTTGGTCTATTAAGGCTCTCCAACCACCTCAGTGACAAATTGATGGGCGAGACATGCCCCGACGATGCAGCTCTCGACCGAGATGAACCACTTCTTATGGAGACCACCGGAGATGGAGTGGTCTTATCTGCTGGCGAAAGCCGATGCTCTGCTCCCTGCAAGACCGGTAAAAACCTGCGTCGACAGCTGTAATGACGTCGAAGGGAGCGCCGCTGGTTGCTCCTGTCTCGACGTTGAGTGCCTCGACGTTGACCGACAGTCTCTGGACCGCGACCTGCTCACCGTCGAGCGGTGGGTCGCCGACGGCGGATGTCCTCGCTCTCGCCGCTGAGGCGATTTCGACATCGCCTTTCTTGACGTCGAGGGGTGCGAGGCCTTCGGCGGCGAATGGGCACGCCGGTGATGGCTCAACGTCGATCGGCGGGTTGCCGTCGACGGAGATCTGCCCCTGAGGTGGTCATGTTCTCTTGACGCCGTATCCTTCGACGTCGGTCGGGTCGCCGGCGATCTATGACGGTGAGATGGTGGCAGCGACGACGTCGACGGTGAACAAACAGGTATCTTCCTACCTGCCTGCGTCGATCTAGCCTGTCTCTCCTGAGAATGGCTTGTTGGCTGCCTGGGAAGCGAAGAGGATGATGTTTTCTGCCTCTCGTGAAGCCCATGAAGCCTGATCTTCTCCCTGTCCTTCAGAGTCCTCTTTGACATGTTCTTGCAGTGTTTGCAAGTGTCAGGGCAGTGACTCTGAGGAAAGCACACAATGCAGAGAGTGTGTGGATCTGACTGGGCCTTCTTCTTCCCACAGGAAGGGCATTTCACAAAAAGTGAAGGCATTTTTCAGTCAGGAAAAAACTTCCAGACTCAGACAATGATGTTAGATGTCGAGTAAAGGTGGAAAAAACGCTGTTCTGAAGTATTTTTCTGAGAAAAACTCAGAAAAACTGAGAGCTCAATGCTCCAGGATCCTCTCAGAAGAAGCCGGAAAAAAGAACTGACCTAACTGTGGGCGGGAATATTCAATGTTTATGACTATTGATGAGGATCCCCTGGAAGAGAACTTAAGATTTTGTGCACCCCAGGGACAACATTTTCCCCAGATGGGGCAGAGTTTTTAGAGAGCTAGGCACTAACCTTTCACAAGATGAATTATGAAACCTAGTGTCATAGGTACTCTTGGAGAGTTACTGAAGTGAAACATGAGAGCGGTTAAAGAGGTTATAGGATGCAGTGAACAAATGACTGCTGTCTTAGCATAAAGGATGGGCCCCAAAAGTAGCAATAGTTTCTCACCTGTAACTCCAGTTCTCTCAGAGGGGAATCTCCAGTGAAGTCATTAGCAATTGAATAGTCCCACCCACGTGCAGGTATCCCGGAGCACTTCTCTATATAGTCTCCTCATAAGTGTAGTCACTTAATGTAGGCCTGTAAAGAGACCTAAGAAAGAAAATAATATGCAGCCTATGCAAACAGGCTACCGTGGTGTAATTCTTCAGATTGTACTTGGAAAAGGGTTAAAACCCTCTTATAAATGCATAATTTGAGGTAAATGTTTTACATTAGAGCTCAAATCTCCTTCGCAAACCCTTTTCTGGAAACGTAAGAGATGAAGAATAGGAAGGCAGTGTAGCCTCATAGGCTGCTATTGTGTGAGTGAAAAACGGTGACTGTTCCTGTAAGGCAGCAGAGGCCACCAGTATACCATCATGCTCAGCAGGTGGCAGTTACAGCAGTTCTTTTTTGATGATAAATGCCAGTGATATGCAAGTCCAATACTTTTCCCTGTTCTGTTTACCGGAGAGGAGGAAGGGCTGCTTATGACTTCAATGGAGACTCCCCTAGGAGAGAACTGGAGTTACAAGTAAGAAACTATTCCTCCTCTCGTAGTGGATCTGTATTGATAGTCATAAGCATTTGAATAGAATAGCATGCCCATCCACAACAAATGCAGTGGAAAAAACAGAGGAGAGCATCTCGGACTAGGCAAATAAACTTCTAAGGTGGGCCAGTCCCACTTGAGCATCTGCTCTAGAATCGGAATCCAAACAGTAGTGTTTTGTGACTGTGTGAACAGATCTCCATGTAGCTTCTTTACAAATTTCGGCAACAGGGACATTCCTCATCAAAAGCAGTTGTGGCTGCTTTGTCTCTTGTAGAATGGGCCCTAGGTCTTATCAACAAAGCTTGTTGGCCTTTTGGTAACACAAAAGTATGCAAGATACTATCCAGCGTGAGATGGATTGTTTGGAAGTGGCCAAACCTGTGCAGATCAGCCCATATTTGACAAAAAGCTGGTCCGATCTGCGCAGGTCGGGCGTCTTGTCTAGGTAAAATCTCAAGACCCTCCTTACACTAAGGAGTGAAGGGTCCTTTCGGCTGGAGGTTGGCAAAGAAACTGTTTGATTGACATGAAAATCCAAAATATCTTTGGGAAGAAATTTCAGATGGGTTCTGAGAACTACCTAATAAGAGTGGAAAACTGTTTAAGGTTTGTTCGCACACAACGCTTGGATTTCGCTAACTCTACAAGCTAATGTAACTGCTACTAGGAAAGCTGCTTTCCCAAAAAGATGTTACACAGTTGCCTTATGAACGGGTTCAAAAGGATCTTGCATTAAATGTGAAAGAACCATGTTCAGCTCCCAGGGAGGGGAAGGAACTGATGGGAGGGAACACCTTTTGTAACCCCTAAGGGAAATCTTTAATTACCAGGATCTTTAAAAAAGATGTTTGTGAAGGACATTTGCAGGAGGCAGTAACAGCTGCCAAATGAACTTTTATGGAAGAGAATTGTAAGCCAGAAGTTGCCAAATAGAGGAGACTGGGAAGGATTGTTTCTTCCTGTGAAGATGTAGGATCTATGTTCTTGGAAAAACACCAAATGCATAATCTCTTCCACTTTAAGGCGTAAGCTGTACCTGCTGAGGCAGTTTAGTTTCTTTAAGAATGTTCATGCAGTCTTGTGGCAGGTTCAAGTGTCCATAATGCACTAGCTCAGGAGCCATGCTGCCAAATTCAAAGAAGAGAGATTGGGATGGACCATGTGGCCTCCGAACTTTGTTAGTAGGTCTGGATGGCCAGGCAGATTGAGATGTGGACGTTGTGACCGGTGAAGGAGGTCCGTGAACCACCACTGATGTGGCGAGGCCGTGGCTATTAGGAGGAGTCCGGCTCTCGAATGAGACAGCTTGAAGAGGACTGCCAGGATCAGAGGGATTAGAGAAAAGGCAGAGAGAAATCTGCCTGACCAGTCGGTCCATAGGGCATTGGAAAGAGTCCCTGGATGGAAGTACTTTGAGGCAAAGTTTTGACATTTTTTGTTTTCTGCAGCATTAAGTCGATGTGTGGCGAACCCCACATCTTAAAGATGTTTTTGACGTCGTGGTGGTGAACGACCCACTTGTGATTTTCTTGCAAGGCCCTGCTGAGGGCGTCTGCCTCACATTTTGCACACGTGGGAGGTGTGTTGCCATGATACACAGGTTTCTTGCTATGAGCCATTTCCAAATTGCTTGGCCTTCATGGGACAAAGGTCTGGACATCGCTCCCTCCCGCTTGTTGAGGTAATACTTGGTGGTTATGTTGTCCATTGGAACAAGCAGGGGTTGGGTCTTAAATGATGGGTAAAATATGATATGTAATTTCCCTCAGACTATTTGTCTTGTATTTGGAGATGATCCTAGTGGGCTCCCCCATCCCAGTAGTGATGCATCTGTTTATATGGTTTGGGAAGGATTCATTTGGTGGAAAGTTACTCTGTGAAGAAGGTTGGATGGAGAGGACCACCATGTCAGAGACTGCTTCACGTGTGGGGAGAGTGATCTTGTCCTCCCAGTTTCCTGTTAATTGATCCCACTGATCCTCAAGACATTCTTGAAGGGGAAGCATGTGAATGCATGCATTCAGAGTAAGGGAGATACATGAGGCCATGGAGCCGAGAGGAGGACATCAACCTCACTGTGAGATAAGAGGCTTTCATTAGAGAGTGACACTTCTGAAGGATCAATGAAATCTCAACTCTGAAAGAGACACTTGCCTGTATGGAGTGGAAAGTGGCTCCTAAGTACTGGAGAGTCTGCACTGGATTGGAGATCGACTTGTTGTAGTCAATGTATAGACCCAACAGTTAGAAAACTTTGCAAGTCCAGTTGTAATGACGGTGGGTTTTCTGTGCATTTGAAGCTTTGATCAACCAATCATCTAGATAGGGACAAACGAAAATTCTGTGCCTCCTGAAATGTGCAGCCTCTACAGCCATGCATTTTGAGAAGGTCTGGGAGCTAATTTGATGCCACACGAAGGACTTGGTATTGATAGTGGTCGTGCCCCACTACAAGCCTCAAGAAATTTCTGTGTTTCTTTGCGATGGGTATGTGGAGGTCTATAGAACAAAACCAATCCCCCTGGTGTAGTTGAGGACAGATCTGATGTAATGCCAGCATCCGCAATTTCTCTCTCCGAATCCATTTTTAAGCTGTTTTAAAGTTGAGAATGGGCCTGAACTCGTTATTGTCTTTTGTCTTCACCAGAAAGTATCTGGAGTAGATACCTGAGCTGGTTGTTTCTGTGAAACGACCACCACGTTCTATTGAAGCAAGATGTTGACTTCTTTCCGAAGCATGGGTAAATGAATGTTGGATGGTCTTGTTGGAATGGACGGGGGAGAGCTGGTAAATCTGAGACAAAACCCATTGTGAACAATATTCAGCTCCAAGGAGTCTTTTGTGATTTTTCGCCACTCTGTCAGACAGTTTGAGATGCTTCCCCCTACCCGACGGAAGAAGGGGAAGTGGAGATTCATTGTTTTGCACCTTTTGTGGTTTTGCCCCCTTGGGTAGGTTGCTGCAAAGGTCGTCCTCTAGATTGTCTTCATTGTTGGTGCTGTTGGTAAGGGCGCTGCTGTTGTGGCTGCTGGTGACCCTGGTACCAATGAGGGGTATAAACCCTCTGAGGGTAAAAATGGCCGTGGCAGGACCTGAATGGACGTCTTTGTTTTTTCAATCACTCGAGGCTGACAACCTTCAGTGTTTACATTTCATCCTTCATGCGAGCCATCTCATCATCCGTGTGGCTGCCAAAGATGATAGATCCTAAAAATGGAAGGTTTAAAATCCATGGCTGCAATTCTGATTTCAAAGAAGTGATTCTTAGCCAAGAGTGACGTCTCCAGGCTATGCCATGACAGTATTCATGAGCCGCCAACAATGATGAATCTGCTGCAGCACTGATTATTTGGTTTGATACCGTGAGGCCTTCATTTACTATTTCTAGGAAGTTCTCTTGCCTATCCCTGGGAGGTCATCAGTAAATTCTGGGATTCATTTCCAGAGCGCTCTATCGTACCTACCCACGAGTGTGGTGGCACTAGCAGTCTTCATGGCTGTTGCAGCTGTATTACAAACTTTGAGACCTGAGTCCAATCTCCTGCTCTCCTTATCAGAAGGTAATGAAGAAGCAGGAGTAGTGGTGTGATATTTCTTTGCTGCTAGAATGACTACAGAGTCAGGAGGAGGATCTGCTCTAATGAACAGAGGATCTTGTCCCGGAGGCCTGTATTTAGTTTGTAGTCTTGAAGGAGCTAGTTTGGTGGCTGCTGGAGTGGAGAAAAGCCTCCAACAATCAACGCACTAATGGAAGCAGTGGTCTTGATGCTGGTTTTGAAGAAGTGTCTCAAAGATGACAGATGCAGAAACCAACATCTGTCTGTGTAATTTTGTTGCTCTCCTTACTAACACCTCCTAAAAAGTGGATATGTCGTCCACTGGAGAGATGCAAAAAGGGATGGACAATCTGTAAGCGTCAGTGAATAGCATCTCGTTGATGAGGAAGCTGTAAATCTGGAACAATGTCTAGATGTTGTACTTGTGCGTGAACAATAGCTATGATGTCTGGAGCGCCTAGAAGATGACGAACGCCTAGGCTCATGCCCATAATGGAGGTGATCTATGGTGCAATATGGAGCACAATCTAGGCTATGTCAGTGCCTTAGCCACAGGTGTTGCTGCAGGAGGTGTAGGTTGCAGAGATGGTGCTGGAGGCCTAGGTGGTGAAGGAGGAGGCGGAGACGATGAACACAGCAATAATATTGGAGGTGAAGGGGAGTAAACCCTTGAGTACTCCGAATCAGATGAGGAATGAAAATGTCACTTACCCAGTGTACATCTGTTCGTGGCATCAGTCGCTGTAGATTCGCATGTTTTGCATAGCTCGCCATCTGGTGTTGGGTCGGAGTGTTACAAGTTGTTTTTCTTCGAAGAAGTCTTTCGAGTCACGGGACCGAGTGACTCCTCCTTTTGTCTCCATTGCGCATGGGCGTCGACTCCATCTTCGATTGTTTTTCCCCGCAGAGGGTGAGGTAGGAGTTGTATTGTAGTAATAGTGGCCATGCAATGGAGTGACTAAGTATGTACCTATTTAAGGTTAAAATAATATATATACAAATAGTTGAAGGTACCTTCCGAACTGCTACAGGCTCCCGGGGAGGCGGGTGGGCACATGCGAATCTACAGCGACTGATGCCACGAACAGATGTACACTGGGTAAGTGACATTTTCAGTTCGATGGCATCTGTCGCTGTAGATACGCATGTTTTGCATAGACTAGTAAGCAGTTATCTCCCCAAAGCGGTGGCTCAGCCTGTAGGAGTGGGAGTGGGAGTAGTCTGAAACAATGTTCTTAATACGGCTTGACCTACTGTGGCTTGTTGTGCGGATAACACGTCTACACAGTAGTGCTTGGTGAATGTGTGAGGCGTAGACCATGTGGCTGCCTTACATATTTCTTGCATTGGGATGTTTCCTAGAAAGGCCATGGTAGCACCTTTCTTTCTGGTTGAGTGTGCCCTTGGTGTAATGGGCAGTTGTCATTTAGCTTTAAGGTAGCAGATTTGGATGCATTTAACTATCCATCTGGCTATACCTTGTTTTGATATTGGGTTTTCTGCATGAGGTTTTTGGAATGCAATAAATAGCTGTTTAGTTTTCCTGATGCTCTTTGTTCTGTCAATGTAATACATTAATGCTCTTTTGACATCTAAAGTATGTAGTGCCCTCTCAGCTACGGAATCTGGCTGTGGGAAGAACACTGGAAGTTCCACTGTTTGATTTAGATGGAATGGTGAAATAACTTTTGGTAGAAATTTAGGATTAGTCCTTAGGACGACCTTATTTTTGTGTAGTTGTATAAAAGGTTCTTGTATTGTAAACGCCTGAATCTCGCTTACTCTTCTTAGAGAGGTAATGGCGATGAGAAATGCAACCTTCCATGTTAGGAACTGTATTTCGCAGGAGTGCATGGGTTCAAAAGGTGGACCCATAAGTCTAGTTAAGACAACATTTAGGTTCCATGAAGGAACAGGTGGTGTTCTTGGTGGAATAATTCTTTTAAGGCCCTCCATGAATGCTTTAATGACTGGTATCCTATATAGGGAAGTTGAATAGGTAGGCTGCAGGTATGCAGATATTGCTGCAAGGTGTATTTTAATGGAAGAGAAAGCTAGGTTAGATTTTTGTAAGTGAAGCAAGTAACCCACTACATGTTTTGGGGTTGCGTGTAATGGTTGGATTTGATTAATATGGCAGTAGCAAACAAACCTCTTCCATTTACTGGCATAGCAGTGCCTGGTGGATGGCCTTCTGGCTTGCTTTATGACTTCCATACATTCTTGGGTAAGTTGTAAGTGTCCGAATTCTAGGATTTCAGGAGCCAGATTGCTAGATTCAGCGATGCTGGATCTGGGTGTCTGATCGTTTGGTTGTGTTGTGTTAACAGATCCGGCCTGTTGGGCAGTTTGATGTGGGGTACTACTGATAGGTCTAGCAGCGTTGTGTACCAGGGTTGCCTTGCCCAAGTTGGTGCTATTAATATGAGTTTGAGTTTGTTTTGACTGAGTTTGTTTACCAGATAAGGAAGGAGAGGGAGAGGAGGAAAAGCGTAGGCAAATATCCCTGACCAGTTGATCCATAGGGCATTGCCGTGGGACTGCCTGTGTGGGTATCTGGATGCGAAGTTTTGGCATTTTGCGTTCTCTTTTGTGGCAAACAAGTCTATTTGAGGTGTTCCCCAGAGCGTGAAGTAAGTGTTCAGAATTTGGGGGTGAATTTCCCATTCGTGGACCTGTTGGTGATCTCGAGAGAGATTGTCTGCGAGTTGATTCTGAATTCCTGGGATAAATTGTGCTATTAGGCGAATTTGGTTGTGAATTGCCCAACGCCATATCTTTTGTGCCAGCAGGCTCAATTGCGTTGAGTGCGTTCCCCCTTGTTTGTTTAGATAATACATTGTTGTCATGTTGTCTGTTTTGACGAGAATGTATTTGTGAAATATTATTGGTTGAAAAGCCTTTAGTGCTTGAAAAACTGCTAGCAGTTCTAGGTGATTTATATGCAGTTTTGTTTGATGTACGTTCCATTGTCCTTGTATGCTGTGTTGATCGAGGTGTGCTCCCCACCCTGTCATGGAAGCATCTGTTGTTATTACGTATTGTGGCACTGGGTCTTGGAAAGGCCGCCCTTTGTTTAAATTTATATTGTTCCATCATAGAAGCGAGAGGTAAGTTTGGCGGTCTATTAACACCAGATCTGTAAGGTGACCCTGTGCTTGTGACCACTGTGATGCTAGGCACTGTTGTAAGGGCCTCATGTGCAGTCTTGCGTTTGGGACAATGGCTATGCATGAAGACATCATGCCTAGGAGTTGTAATATCATCTTTGCTTGTATTTTTTGTGTTGGATACATGCGTTGTATGATGTTGTTGAAATTTTGAATTCTTTGAGGACTTGGAGTGGCTACTCCTATTGTTGTGTTTATTATGGCTCCTAGGTATTGTTGTACCTTGCGCGGCAGAATGTTGGATTTTGCGAAGTTGACTGTGAACCCTAGTTTGTAGAGGGTTTGTATGATTTGATTTGTGTGGTGTGAGCACGTCATTAACGAATGGGTCTTGATTAGCCAGTCGTCTAGATACGGGAATACATGTATTTGCTGCCTTCTGATGTGTGCAGCGACTACTGCTAGACATTTGGTAAAGACTCTTGGTGCGGTTGTTAAACCGAAAGGCAGTACCTTGAATTGGTAGTGTATTCCTTTGAATACAAACCTCAGGTATTTCCTGTGCGATGGATGTATTGGTATATGGAAATACGCGTCTTTGAGGTCTAATGTTGTCATGTAGTTTCAGCAATGGTAACACTTCTTGTAGTGTGACCATGTGAAAGTGGTCTGATTTGATGCATGTGTTTAGTATTCTTAGGTCTAGGATTGGTCTTAGCGTTTTGTCCTTCTTTGGTATTAAGAAGTACAGTGAATAAACTCCTGTGTTTCTTTGTGTGTTTGGTACTAACTCGATTGCGTTCTTTTGCAATAGTGCTTGAACTTCTATCTCCAGGAGCTCGGAATGATGTTTTGATAAATTTTGTGCTCTTGGTGGTATGTTTGGAGGGAATTGTAGAAATTCTATGCAATAACCATTTTGGATAATTGCTAGAACCCAAGTGTCTGTAGTGATTTCCTCCCATGCTTTGTAATAATGACCTATTCTTCCCCCCACTGGTGTTGTGTGGAGGGGGTGAGTGACATGTGAGTCACTGCTTAGTTGTAGGGGTTTTGGGGCTTTGAAATTTTCCCCTATTCCTAGGGAATTGCCCTCCTCTATATTGGCCCCGAAAGCCTCCCCTGTACTGTCCCTGGTAACTGGATGGTGTTGCCTGTGAGGTGCTGGCTTGTGTGGCCTGACCCCGAAACCCCCCTCTAAAGGGTGTTTTGCGGAAGGTGCTGTAATTTCCTCTGCTCTGCGGGGAGTAGAGTGCGCCCATGGCTTTAGCAGTGTCCGTGTCCTTTTTAAGTTTCTCAATCGCCGTGTCCACTTCTGGACCGAACAGTTCTTTTTCGTTGAATGGCATATTGAGAACTGCCTGCTGAATCTCTGGTTTAAACCCAGACGTTCGTAGCCATGCATGCCTTCTGATGGTCACAGATGTATTTATTGTTCTTGCAGCGGTGTCTGCTGCGTCCATGGAGGAGCGTATCTGGTTGTTTGAAATGTTCTGTCCTTCCTCAACCACTTGCTTTGCCCTCTTTTGTAGGTCTTTGGGTAGATGTTCAATGAGATGTTGCATCTCATCCCAATGGGCTGTCATAGCGCGCAAGAAGTGCCTGTGAGTTAGCGATGCGCCACTGGTTTGCAGCTTGTGCTGCGACTCTCTTTCCAGCTGCATCGAACTTGCGGCTTTCCTTATCTGGGGGTGGTGCATCCCCAGATGTGTGGGAGTTGGCCCTCTTCCTAGCTGCTCCTACAACGACAGAATCTGGTGGCAGCTGTGAAGTTATGAAAATAGGGTCTGTAGGAGGCGCTTTATACTTTTTTTCCACCCTTGGTGTGATTGCCCTACTTTTGACCGGCTCCTTAAAGATGTCTTTTGCGTGCCGAAGCATACCAGGGAGCATAGGCAGGCTTTGGTAGGAGCTGTGGGTGGCGGAGAGGGTGTTGAATAGAAAGTCATCCTCGACTTGTTCTGAGTGGAGGCTTACATTGTGGAATTGTGCTGCTCTAGCCACCACCTGAGAATATGCAGTACTGTCTTCTGGTGGTGATGGCTTTGTAGGGTATGCCTCCGGACTGTTATCTGACACAGGGGCGTCGTATAAGTCCCATGCGTCCTGATCCTGGTCACCTTGGCTCATGGAGGTGTGAGCCGGGGAATGTGATGGAGTTTGTGCTGGTGAGACGTGAATTATAGGTGGAGGAGAGGGTGGCGGAGTAACCCTTTTCACCATTTGTGTTTGTGGTGTTTGGTCAGTTTGAAATTCCAGTCTTCTCTTTCTCCTAATAGGGGGAAGGGTGCTTATCTTTCCTGTCCCCTGCTGTTTTAAAAATACGTTTCTGCGTATGGTCTACATCGGTGGATTGCAGGTCTTCCTCAAACCTATGCTTTCGCATTTGGGAGGTCATTGATTGCTCTTCTGTATAAGAGCCTGAAACTGGGTCGGTTGCAGGTTGTTTTGGCACCGAAACCCCGTCTGCATCTTTTTTCGGCTCCGAGGTGACTTTTTTCTTTTTCGGAGTCGAAACATTTCGGCGTCGATCTTCATCGGTGCCGCTGTCTCGGCGTCGAGCCGTGTCTACACCGCTATCTCGGTGTCGATGTATGTTTCCAGCACTTTCTCGGTCCCGAGAAGGCTGCGTGCCGGTGTCTCGACCGGAGTCGGACGGTCTCGGCACTGATTGGGCCTTTTTCGGTGCCGACGGTCGGTCACCGAATTTATGGGTGGAGCCATGGCCTGGTGGCAGTGGCGTCCCCTGGGCCTTGACAATCTTCTTATGAGTGGTTTTCGACGTCTTACTCACGGTTCGTGGATCGTCGAATTCCTCGGAGTCCGATTCGTGTATCGAAAAGGTTTCTTCCTCTTCCTGTACCTCGAACTCTCGGTGCGCTGTCGGCGTGGACGCCATTTGAAGTCTTCTGGCTCGACGGTCCCGGAGTGTTTTTCGGGACCGGAACGCACGACAGGCCTCGCAAGTGTCTTCACTGTGCTCAGGTGACAGGCACAGGTTACAGACCAAGTGTTGGTCTGAATAGGGGTATTTTTTGTGGCATTTGGGACAGAAACGGAACGGGGTCCGTTCCATCGGCGTTCTTCTACACGCGGTCGGGCCGAGCAGGCCCCGACGGGGGATCGAAAACTACCCCGAAGGGCTCCGGAGCTCTTCGATCTTCGATGCGGTGTTGATTTTAACTACGCCGATCCCGAACGCAACAATACCGACGAAAATCTTCCGAAATTTAGCTGTTTTTCCGTTCCGAAACTCGGAGCGACAGGAACACGTCCGAACCCGATGGCGGAAAAAAAAACAATCAAAGATGGAGTCGACGCCCATGCGCAATGGAGACAAAAGGAGGAGTCACTCGGTCCCGTGACTCGAAAGACTTCTTCGAAGAAAAACAACTTGTAACACTCCGACCCAACACCAGATGGCGAGCTATGCAAAACATGCGTATCTACAGCGACAGATGCCATCGAACTATATAACCTCCTTTTCCTCCTTGACGTCGAGTTGGACTTCGACATCGACCTGTGACGTTGACTCGGCAGTACTCGATGTCTATATCCTCGATGTTGTACTTCTCCCTGGCATCGAAGGGTCTTGCTGCCATGACATCAATATGCTCAACGTTGACCTCGCGGTGTGTGCCGAAGGCATGTGGATTCTACCTTGTCCTGACGTCTGTGCTGTACCTGGTCTCGACAGACTCCATCAACAGAGAAAGATGGCGTTTTCCAGGTACCACACTTAGTGGACCTTAAACATCCCTCAGAGGCAAATGTAAGAGCCCTGACAGAGGACTGACCCTCTCCTCACTCGGAGGTCTCCCGTTGAGACGGATATTGCTGCCTGCACCACTCTTTCGTGCCATGGAGGCAAATCTTCGCCATCCCAGGATACGGCGAGAAAACTTCTTGCAGTGAGGACACTGCTCTGGATGATGACTTGAGGGAGGGCAAAGAATACAGATGTTGTGAGGGTCTGTTTTAGCCTTTTCTCTCTCAAAGGAAGGAAACCTGCCAAACAGAGAAGACAAGATATACGTGAAAAATACCTCAAAAACCTGTCAGAAAAAAACTTTAAAAAGTGAGAGACTGATGAAACGTCAAGTGACCCAGTTCAAATGAATATTCACTGGGAATTTTGATGAAAAAAAAAAGCCAAAAGGCTGAGTTCAGTGCTCCAGGATCCTGTCACCAGGTACCAGAAAAAAGAAGCACAGTCACTGTTTTTTACTCACACAAATGTAGCCTGTGGGTCTACACTACCTTTCTATTCTTCAACTCTCACTTTTCCAGAAAAGAGTTTATGAAAAAGATTTGAGCTATGGTGTAAAACTTTTACCTCAAATCATGCATTTATATGAGGGTTTTAACCCTTTTCTAAGTATAATATAAAGGATTACACCACTGTAGTCTGTTTGCAGAAGCTGCATAATGTGTTCTTTGCTAAGTGTTTTTACAGGCCTACTTGATGCAAGGCGAACGACTACAGTTAAAAAGAGACATATAAAGAAGTGCTCTGGGATACCCACACATGGGTGGAACAATTAAAATGCTTGTAACAATGGAGATCCTCTACGAGAGAATAACATTACCACTGTTGATGCTGCAACAGAAACAAACAGCTGAAGCATCTCTCAGTGGAAACGCTGAACGACTAAGAAGGAGAAAAGAAAATCTTACTCAAACAGAGAACAAGCGGAGCGTGCAGGGGCAGAGGACAGGATTTGTGTGTATTTCATCCTCCGATCTCCCTTTTGTCGGAGGACCACTGTCGCTGGAGGACACTATAGCTCCTGAACTTTCCCTGATACACAAATCTCAGTAGTTTTTAACCCCTTCCCCGCCACGGACGTAATGGTTACGTCCATGGCAGCGCCCGTGTGGCGCCATGGACGTAACCATTACGTCCAGGGACTGGCAGTCGGGGGAAGCGCTAGCGCTTCCCCCGAGGGCCGCCCCCCAACACCCCCAGGCCAGGGCTGAAAGGGGAATCCCTTCCCCTTTCACGCCCATCCCCCCCGCCCCCCCCCCCTTGACGTCAGCACGCGATCGCGCGCTGATTTCATGGAAACGGGGAATGACGCGCTGGAAGCCATTTGCTTCCAGCGCGTCAAGGGAGAAGGTGAGTATTTCACCTTCCTGCGGGGTGGGGGTGCTCTCAGAGAGGCATCGAGGGAAAGGAAAGGGTTTTCCTTTCCCTCGATGTCTCTTTGAGCATTCCTGCTGCCCGATCGCGATGCGATCGGGCAGCAGGAATGCCCACTAGACACCAGGGATTTCTGTATGTGTGTGTGTGTGAGTGAATATTAGTGTAGGGGAGCGACCCCTTGGGCAAGGGTCGCTCCCCTTTGGGGGCACATGTATTTTACGTCGTTTCTGCCCCCCCTGGGGGCAGATTGGCCCTATTTTTAGGCCGAGGGGCAGAAAGCCACTAGACACCAGGGATTTTATTGTTGATTTGTATTTTTTGTGTTGGGGGCGGCCCCTTGGGCAAGGGTCGCTCCCCTTTGGGGGCAAATGTATTTTACGTCGTTTCTGCCCCCCCTGGGGGCAGATTGGCCCTATTTTTAGGCCGATCTGCCCCCAAGGGGGGCAGAAAGCCACTAGACACCAGGGATTTTATTGTTGATGTGTATTTTTTGTGTTGGGGGGCGGCCCCTTGGGCAAGGGTCGCCCCCAGGGGCCCTCATGTATTTTTGGGCAGTTCTGCCCCCCTTGGGGGCAGAGAGGCCTATTTTTTTTAGGCCTTTCTGCCCCCAAGGGGGGCAGAATCCCAATAGCGCCAGAAATAGTATGTATGTATGTGTGCTTTGTGTTGGGGGGTGGCCCCTTGGGCAAGGGTCGCTCCCCCCAGGGGCGCAATGTATTTATTGTCGTTTCTGCCCCCCTTGGGGGCAGATTGGCCCTATTTTTAGGCCGATCTGCCCCCAAGGGGGGCAGAAAGCCACTAGACACCAGGGATTTTATTGTTGATGTGTATTTTTTGTGTTGGGGGGCGGCCCCTTGGGCAAGGGTCGCCCCCAGGGGCCCTCATGTATTTTTGGGCAGTTCTGCCCCCCCTAGGGGGCAGATATGCCTATTTTTTAGGCCTTTCTGTCCCCAAGGGGGGCAGAATCCCCATAGCGCCAGGGATACTATGTATGTGTGTGTGTGCTTTGTGTGGGGGTGTGGCACCTTGGGCAAGGGTCGCCCCCCCCCAAAGGGTGCAATGTAATCTGGGTGATTTCTGCCCCCTCCCCTTGGGGGTAGATTGGCCTATTTGTTTTTTAGGCCCATCTTCCCCCAAGCAGAGAAGACTAGACACGGGAAAATGAAAAAATGGTTAGTGGCGGAGTGTTTGTCAACTGGCGAAGTATTTACTTTTATGATAATAACAGTTTTTCTCCTTTTTGTTTTAGTTCAAAGCTTTTGCTGACTTTGCTGTGGCTTGTTGCAGTTTTGGCAGTAGTTGTCCTGCGGTTTGCGTAGTTGCATGTTTTAGGTAAGTAAATAAATTTACTCCAAGTGAGTATTGTTGCAATGCATGAATGACATGTTTGTAGGTGGTGTACTGAATGCAGGATTGTGTGTGAAATTGTCCTTAGAGTTATGCACAATGATTATTGTGTTGTCTTATGTCTAATTTGCTTTTTTTTTTCTCTTTTTAGTGGGATATCGTTGGTGATTGCTGTGGCTGTGCAGAGTAGTTGCTGGTGAGTCAAGCTTTTTCAGGCAAGTGAGCAGTATAGTTTTTGAGTTTATAATTCTTAGTGATAAACCTATACTTTGTTACTTATCTTACACAGTGCTGGTTGTTGGTGGTGTATTTGTCCAGTTAATTTTAGTAGGAAGGATCATGGCCAGCCGTAGGATGACCGCTCAGCAGGTTGTTAGTGTGCTTTTTGAGTCATCTTCTTACCATGAATATGAGACTGACTCTGCATCTGAGGCAGAGGAGGAAGTGCAGGATTCTGGAAGTGAATTTTCTGTCAGAGATGAATCATCTGATGATGAAGCCACTCTCAGTGCTGATGAAGGGCCTGTTTTAGAGGAGGACAGTGATGTGCCAATGGTGCAGGAGCCAGCGGCTGAAAGGCTTCCCATTGGAAGACCTGACGCATGGGTTGCACCAAACATGGAGCAGCCACAGTTGCCTGCGTTTACTGGTTTTCCAGGGTGTCGAGTTAATACGGAAAACTTTTTGCCCGTCAACTTTTTTGAGTTGTTTATGGACGATATATTTTTGGAAGAGATTGTTGAGCAGACTAATTTGTATGCAGAGCAGTTTTTGAGGGACAACGCTGCCAGACTTAGGCCACACT
Source organism: Pleurodeles waltl (assembly GCF_031143425.1). Classification (NCBI taxonomy): domain Eukaryota; kingdom Metazoa; phylum Chordata; class Amphibia; order Caudata; family Salamandridae; genus Pleurodeles; species Pleurodeles waltl. The sequence goes on from NC_090448.1 coordinate 403,154,696, forward strand.
CTAGAGCTAGCCGGTGGATTCCCACAAATCTGGAAGAGTTGAAAAAGTTCTTGGGTTTAACTTTTTTGATGGGGCTGATAAGGAAGCCGTCGCTGTCTTCATATTGGTCTACTAGTCCCTTGATGGCAACTGCTATATTTCCTGCCATCATGAGTCGTAACCGGTATGAGCTTCTTCTTCGGATGTTGCATTTTGTAGATAATGCTTTAGCCTTGCCACGAGATCATCCTGATTCTGACCGTCTTTTTAAGATTAGACCTGTCCTTGATCATTTGGTAGATCGGTTTTCAGAGATCTATGTTCCAGGGAAAGAAATATCTGTAGATGAGTCTTTGGTCCTGTTCAAGGGTCGTTTGGTTTTTAGGCAGTACATTCCTAGCAAGAGGGCACGGTATGGAATTAAATTGTATATGCTGTCAGAAAGTAGTACAGGATATGTTTATAATTTCCGGGTCTACACTGGTAGGGATTCCAATATTGACCCCCCTGGTTGTCCTCCCACTTTTGGAGTTAGTGAGAAAATTGTGTGGGAACTTGGTAGACGACTGTTTAACAAAGGTCACCATTTATATGTAGATAACTTCTACACTGGAGTTCGGTTGTTCAAGGAGTTGTTCAGAGTGGACACTGTTGCTTGTGGCACAATCCGCTCTAATCGGAAAGGCTATCCAAAAGAGCTTGTCTGTAAAAAACTTGAGAAGGGACAGTGCAGTGCCTTGCGGAATGATGAGCTGCTAGCTCTGAAATTTGTAGACAAGAGGGATGTATACATGCTAAGCACCATCCATGATGAGAGTACTTCACCTGTGGCTGTTTGGGGTCAGGTTGCCGAAGTGCGCAAACCTGTGTGCATCTTAGACTATAATAAGCACATGGGTGGTGTTGATAGAGTAGATCAGAGGTTAGAACCTTACACTGCTGCTCGTAAGTCTTATGTGTGGTATAAGAAATTAGCGCTTCACTTGTTCCACTTGGCAACTTTTAATGCTTTTGTTGTGTTTAAGGATAGTTCTCCAGAGTCAAGGATGACATTTGTGAAATTTCAGGAGTCTATCATAGCTAGCCTTGTTGTGCTGGAACAGGCAAGAGTTCCTAGAGAAGCAGTGGTGGAGGATGTGGCTAGATTGAAAGATCGTCACTTTGCTGAGCACATTCCTCCCACGGCCAAAAAAAACTTTCCTGCTAAGAGATGTAGAGTCTGTGCTCGAAGAGGTATCAGGAAGGAGACTAGGATGTACTGCCCTGATTGTCCTTCAAAGCCTGGGCTGTGTGTGGGCGGCCGTCATGTAGGGAAACCTACAAAACCCAGAAACTTTTTAAAACTAGGCACCCCAAGGAGTCTAGGGAGGTGTGGCTTGTGTGGCTCCCCCAACATTTTCTTACCCAGACTCCTCTGTAAACCTCACAATTTGCATAAAAAAGCATATTTTCCTGATTTTTCTTAGTAGGATCACCGCTCCAGCACAAAATTCCTACTCCCCAGTTTTCCCCTCAGTCTCCCAAGTAAAATGACACCTCACTTATGTGGGTCCCCAAAGCAGAGTCCGTCTAAAGATGTATAAAAGAATATGCCCTTATAAACTTGCTGTGCTATCCCTTCTATCCCTTCAGGTTTTGGGCCTTATTATGTTGCAGGCACCTGGGCCACCCACACAAGTGAGGTATCATTTTTATCGGGAGACTTGGGGGAACGCTGGGTGGAAGGAAATTTGTAGCTCCTCTCAGATTCCAGAACTTTCTGCCACAGAAATGTGAGGAACATGTGTTTTTTTAGCGAAATTTTGAGGTTTGCAAAGGATTCTGGGTAACAGAACCTGGTCCGAGCCCCGCAAGTCACCCCTCCTTGGATTCCCCTAGGTCTCTAGTTTTCAGAAATGCACTGGTTTGGTAAGGTTTCCCTAGGCGCCGGGTGAGCTACAGGCCAAAATCCGCAGGTAGGCACTGTTTTCTCCCAAAATTGTGGATGTGTCCACGTTGCGCTTTGGGGTGTTTCCTGTCGCAGGCGCTAGGCCTACCCACGCAAGTGAGGTATCATTTTTATCGGGAGACTTGGGGGAACGCTGGGTGGAAGGAAATTTGTAGCTCCTCTCAGATTCCAGAACTTTCTGCCACAGAAATGTGAGGAACATGTGTTTTTTTAGCGAAATTTTGAGGTTTGCAAAGGATTCTGGGTAACAGAACCTGGTCCGAGCCCCGCAAGTCACCCCTCCTTGGATTCCCCTAGGTCTCTAGTTTTCAGAAATGCACTGGTTTGGTAAGGTTTCCCTAGGCGCCGGGTGAGCTACAGGCCAAAATCCGCAGGTAGGCACTGTTTTCTCCCAAAATTGTGGATGTGTCCACGTTGCGCTTTGGGGTGTTTCCTGTCGCAGGCGCTAGGCCTACCCACGCAAGTGAGGTATCATTTTTATCGGGAGACTTGGGGGAACGCTGGGTGGAAGGAAATTTGTAGCTCCTCTCAGATTCCAGAACTTTCTGCCACAGAAATGTGAGGAACATGTGTTTTTTTAGCCAAATTTTGAGGTTTGCAAAGGATTCTGGGTAACAGAACCTGGTCCGAGCCCCGCAAGTCACCCCTCCTTGGATCCCCCTAGGTCTCTAGTTTTCAGAAATGCACAGGTTTGGTAGGTTTCCCTAGGTGGCGGCTGAGCTAGAGGCCAAAATCTACAGGTAGTCACTTTGCTAAAAACAGCTCTGTTTTCTGTGATATGTCCACGTTGTGTTTTGGGGCATATCCTGTCGCGGGAGCTAGGCCTACCCACACAAGTGAGGTATCATTTTTATCGGGAGACGTGGGGGAACACTGGGTGGAAGGAAATTTGTGGCTCCTCTCAGATTCCAGAACTTTCTGCCACAGAAATGTGAGGAACATGTGTTTTTTTAGCCAAATTTTGAGGTTTGCAAAGGATTCTGGGTAACAGAACCTGGTCCGAGCCCCGCAAGTCACCCCTCCTTGGATCTCCCTAGGTCTCTAGTTTTCAGAAATGCACAGGTTTGGTAGGTTTCCCTAGGTGGCGGCTGAGCTAGAGGCCAAAATCTACAGGTAGTCACTTTGCTAAAAACAGCTCTGTTTTCTGTGATATGTCCACGTTGTGTTTTGGGGCATATCCTGTCGCGGGCGCTAGGCCTACCCACACAAGTGAGGTATCATTTTTATCGGGAGACGTGGGGGAACGCTGGGTGGAAGGAAATTTGTAGCTCCTCTCAGATTCCAGAACTTTCTGCCACAGAAATGTGAGGAACATGTGTTATTTTAGCCAAATTTTGAGGTTTGCAAAGGATTCTGGGTAACAGAACCTGGTCCGAGCCCCGCAAGTCACCCCTCCTTGGATTCCCCTAGGTCTCTAGTTTTCAGAAATGCACAGGTTTGGTAGGTTTCCCTAGGTGCCGGCTGAGCTAGAGGCCAAAATCTACAGGTAGGCACTTCGCAAAAAACACCTCTGTTTTTTTCCAAAATTTAGGATGTGTCCACGTTGCGCTTTGGGGTGTTTCCTGTCGCCGGCGCTAGGCCTAGCCACGCAAGTGAGGTATCATTTTTATCGGGAGACTTGGGGGAACGCTGGGTGGAAGGAAATTTGTAGCTCCTCTCAGATTCCAGAACTTTCTGCCACAGAAATGTGAGGGACATGTGTTTTTTTAGCCAAATTTTGAGGTTTGCAAAGGATTCTGGGTAACAGAACCTGGTCCGAGCCCCGCAAGTCATCCCTCCTTGGATCCCCCTAGGTCTCTAGTTTTCAGAAATGCACAGGTTTGGTAGGTTTCCCTAGGTGGCGGCTGAGCTAGAGGCCAAAATCTACAGGTAGTCACTTTGCTAAAAACAGCTCTGTTTTCTGTGATATGTCCACGTTGTGTTTTGGGGCATATCCTGTCGCGGGCGCTAGGCCTACCCACACAAGTGAGGTATCATTTTTATCGGGAGACGTGGGGGAACGCTGGGTGGAAGGAAATTTGTGGCTCCTCTCAGATTCCAGAACTTTCTGCCACAGAAATGTGAGGAACATGTGTTTTTTTAGCCAAATTTTGAGGTTTGCAAAGGATTCTGGGTAACAGAACCTGGTCCGAGCCCCGCAAGTCACCCCTCCTTGGATCCCCCTAGGTCTCTAGTTTTCAGAAATGCACAGGTTTGGTAGGTTTCCCTAGGTGGCGGCTGAGCTAGAGGCCAAAATCTACAGGTAGTCACTTTGCTAAAAACAGCTCTGTTTTCTGTGATATGTCCACGTTGTGTTTTGGGGCATATCCTGTCGCGGGCGCTAGGCCTACCCACACAAGTGAGGTATCACTTTTATCGGGAGACGTGGGGGAACGCTGGGTGGAAGGAAATTTGTAGCTCCTCTCAGATTCCAGAACTTTCTGCCACAGAAATGTGAGGAACATGTGTTTTTTTAGCAAAATTTTGAGGTTTGCAAAGGATTCTGGGTAACAGAACCTGGTCCGAGCCCCGCAAGTCACCCCTCCTTGGATTCCCCTAGGTCTCTAGTTTTCAGAAATGCACAGGTTTGGTAGGTTTCCCTAGGTGCCGGCTGAGCTAGAGGCCAAAATCTACAGGTAGGCACTTCGCAAAAAACACCTCTGTTTTTTTCCAAAATTTAGGATGTGTCCACGTTGCGCTTTGGGGTGTTTCCTGTCGCCGGCGCTAGGCCTACCCACGCAAGTGAGGTATCATTTTTATCGGGAGACTTGGGGGAACACTGGGTGGAAGGAAATTTGTCGCTCCTCTCAGATTCCAGAACTTTCTGCCACAGAAATGTGAGGAACATGTGTTTTTTTAGCCAAATTTTGAGGTTTGCAAAGGATTCTGGGTAACAGAACCTGGTCCGAGCCACACAAGTCACCCCTCCTTGGATTCCCCTAGGTCTCTAGTTTTCAGAAATGCACAGGTTTGGTAGGTTTCCCTAGGTGCCGGCTGAGCTAGAGGCCAAAATCTACAGGTAGTCACTTTGCTAAAAACAGCTCTGTTTTCTGTGATGTGTCCACGTTGTGTTTTGGGGCATATCCTGTCGCGGGCGCTAGGCCTACCCAAACAAGTGAGGTATCATTTTTATCGGGAGACTTGGGGGAACATAGAATAGCAAAACAAGTGTTATTGCCCCTTGTCTTTCTCTACATTTATTCCTTCCAAATATAGGGGTGTGTGTAAAAAAGACATCTATTTGAGAAATTCCATGTAATTCACGTGCTACTATGGTCACCCCGGAATTCAGAGCTGTGCAAATAACCACTGCTCCTCAACACCTTATCTTGTGCCCTTTTTGGAAATGCAAAGGTTTTCTTGATAGCTATTTTTTACTCCTTATATTTCAGCAAATGAATTACTGTATACCCGGTATAGAATGAAAACGCACTGCAGGGTGCAGCTCATTTATTGGCTCTGGGTTCCTCGGGTTCTTGATGAACCTACAAACCCTATATATCCCCGCAACCAGAGGAGTCCAGCAGACGTAACAGTATATTGCTTTCGATAATCTGACATTGCAGGGAAAAGTTACAGAGTAAAAAGTAGAGAAAAATTGATGTTTTTTTCACCTCAATTTCAATATTTTTCTTTTTCAGCTGTTATTTTCTGTAGGAAACCCTTGTAGGATCTACACAAATGACCCCTTGCTGAATTCAGAATTTTGTCTACTTTTCAGAAATGTTTAGGTTTCTGGGATCCAGCATTGGTTTCATGACCATTCCGGTCACTGACTGGAAGGAGGCTGAAAGCACAAAAAATTGCACAAATGGGGTATGCCCCAGTAAAATGCCAAAATTGTGTTGAAAAATTGGGTTTTCGGATTCAAGTCTGCCTGTTCCTGAAAGCTGGGAAGCTGCTGAGTTTAGCACCGCAAACCCTTTGTTGATGCCATTTTCAGGGGAAAAACCACAAGCCTTCTTCTGCAGCCCCTTTTTCCAATTTTTTTGAAAAAAACGAAATTTTCACTGTATTTTGGCCAATTTCTTGGCCTCCTTCAGGGGAACCCACAAAGTCTGGGTACCTTTAGAATCGCTAGGATGTTGGAAAAAAAGGACGCAAATTTGGCTTGGTTAGCTTATGTGGACAAAAAGTTATGAGGGCCTAAGCGCGAACTGCCCCAAATAGGCAAAAAAAGGCCTGGCACAGGAGGGGGAAAAGGCCTGGCAGCGAAGTGGTTAAAATCCATGTCTGCATTGGACGCAGGAGGGGTGATGGGTGACAACAAGGAGTGGTGGCAGCCTCAGGGCGGGGTGAGAGGGGATCAAAATCTGAAAATGGCACTGCTAAAAAAGACACCTTGAATTAAGATTCACCTCCAAATTGCTTTGACCAGCTCAGGACAGAGACTGAGAAAGTAATGCTTTACCTAGCTCTAGGAAACCCCATAACTTACAGTGTATATTGACAACTCTGAAGCAACATCATCTCCTACTGTGAAAAGAGCAGGCAACAACTAGTAATGATTACAAAAACCTCAGCTCTAGTATCTAAATGCCAATAGTTTTCTTTGGGTGTTAGCTCAATTGACGTAGATTGGCAATATTTAATCCAAGCTGTTAGCTTCCATACACTCTGGCAATAGTACAATGGCCGAGAAAAGGAAGAGACCAGCAGCAATCAACTGGCAGCACAGAAGTAATGTTGAACAATACTGCTCTTAAATGGACTATAAGTGTCTATGCTACAGTTCCAAAGTCCAGGAACACTGAGCAATGGCAGTGGTGGATGCCTTTCGTCATGTAGAAGGTGCTTTTCCAGTGCACCAGAACAGTTCAGACTCCTCCTAACATCCCCTTTTTCTGAATACAACTTTCTAACCTCTGAGGCATTGTGTCCGATTGACAAGCCAGACATTGATAGGTTATTTCTCCTTTTCTTACCCTGCTCATTTTCAGAACCCTTATTGTAGCTCTTTGCCAATCTATATTTTGATCTTCCTTAGGCAATTTAGCAGACAAGTGCTTTTGATAGACAACATTCCCACAAATGTTTTCAGGTTTTTCACATTTAATTTAGTAGTGAATCAGATGCATATTTGTAAACGGTTAAAAATGCAAAGCCTGAGCCTCTGAATTCCAATCTAGAATAGAGGGAAGACACCAGATGTCTACAACTTCCAAGTGTTCATGGTGGATAACCTGTACCAGAAGAGAGTTAGAAGTACAATGTTAACTAACGCCACAGTTCTGAAACAAGTCTAAAAGGTAGTCAATGAAGTGGACTGTAGGAGGCTGACTCAGTTTATGGTGTACACTTATGGTGTGGCACCCTATACCGAGTCCAGGAAACACTTAGTGATAGTGAATAAGTGTCCAGATAAAAGCTCTCTATGGATAGCTGAGACGAACAGATGAACCTTATCCAAGAGGAACGTAAAGCAGTAGTCAGACAGTAACTCACTCACAAGAAAGAACCACACGTGTTGCAAAAAATAAAGGATACTTTATTACAGCACTACCACTAGACTAGCATTGGTATATCTTCCTTTGGAGATATCTAGACACAATATACACACAAAACAACCAACTGAAATAGCATAAACTATACATGGCCCTATGGGGAGGGACCAAACCATATACTAAACAAATGGAATGTGAAATAGTGCACCCAACCAAGGTAAGTGAGGTAGTTAGCTAGGGGCTCAGGGTAGATGAAATCACCAGAGTTAAGTATGATAAGTGGCCTCAGCGACCAGGTGCAAGGTAGTTACCCACCCACTTGTCCCATAGACAAACACAGGGAGTAGTGGTTGGAGTTTGGGGGATTCAGGATCCTTCCCAGTGGACCCCAAGGAAACCAGCAAACAAGAGAAAGGTTAGAGAGTGCCCCCACCCAAGGATGCCCAGAAGACAGGAGTACTTACACCAGGGACCCAGAAGCAGAGAGGAGACGGGCCTCTCTCTGTAGTCAGTAGAAGCCTCAGATTGTCCAGCAGCCGTCACGACTTGTGGACCAGGCCAGTCAAACCCAAGGACTGATTCCTGACGTGGAGGATGTGAAAAGGAACGAGCGAGTCCAGCACCCTTGGGGTGCCCAGGTGGTGCAGGTAGCAATGCCCACCCCCCTAGAGCTGAACCTCCTGCAAGTTGGGGGAAGAATTCCAGCTGTGGGGCCAAGGAGCTGCAGAAGATCCCAGCAGTCAGCTACGAGCTGTCCCTTGACGGTAGCTGGACTGCAGGAGGGTTGGTGACTGGCCAGGTCACCAACAAGCAATGTCAAATGCAAGCAGGAGCTTAAGAAGTATTTGCAGTGTTTTGGGGACCAGCAAGCTTCAGGAGACTCAACCCCCTGAGGGGGAATCAGGGCTGGCCCTCAGCACGCATGTAGGCCAGCAGAAGGCATTGGAGCCCCCACAAGTGACCCACAGGCGATGGACACGAAGTCAAAAGGAGGCCTCAGCAGAACAAAACAGAAGTCCCACGTCATAGGAGTTGCAGGACAGAGGCTGATCTTCAAGTTGTAGGGTGCTGGAGGCTAGGTTTTTTTGGAACCTGAACATCTCCTGGATGAAGAGTCAACAAGTCTTGGCTAGTGCAACAGTCACTGTGCACAGGGATTCCAGTCCAGTGGCAAGAGCAGGGGCTCACAGTCTCCCAAGTTGGTCAGAAGACAAGCAGGACCCAGAGGAAGCCATAGACTCACCACCTTTGAAGCAGAGCCTTTCAATGTTTGTGGAACAGCAGACCCCCACAAGCCCTCTGATGTTGGCTTGAGGTGCCTGCGGATGCAGGGGAGTGATCCCTTCCTCCAAGGGAGATTCTTTCGTGCTTCCAGGTGCAAATAGAGTCCTTGTGACCCTGGGGGATGCACAGCCTTGGATGTTGCAGAATTCTTGCAGGATCCGGAGAAACAATGTTGCAATGGGAGCCTTCTCTCCAGAAACAGATGTGTTTCAGCTCCAAAGAAGACCAGCAGCGGTTCCAGAGGCCAGGAGCAGATGTCGTCTTGCAGAGTTCCTTGGATAGTCTTACTCATTGAATCTGAGAACCAACCCTCAGGGGAGCCCTGGAGTAACCCTAAAAGGGAGTTGGTCACTCTCTGAAGTGACCCACTTATTGGGGGGGTGCAAATCAGGGACGTCATCTACCTGGCCTAACCAGACAGATGCTCACAGGGGCCCCTGCCCATCTTGTTTCCAAGATGACAGAATCAAGCAGCCACCAAGCATAGCTCTGTTGACCTTGCTATGGGTGAAGCTGGATAGGGGGATGGTCACTCCCCTGCCCTATGTGCAGTTTCACGTCAGAGGAGGAACTGGAGGTTCCTGAATTAGGGCAAATGAGATTTTGGAAAAAGGGCACCCTTTAAAACAGTCTGGTGGCACTCAGAGGTCACCCCTTAGACACCTAATACATAGAGAGATGGGGTCACACCTCTCCCTTGCAGGAAATCCTTTGTTCTGCATCTTCAGTCTGAGCCAGGCTCACCAGCATGAGGGCAGAACAGTGTCAGGGGTCAGCAGCAGAGTGGGCTGGCAGCTAGACCCAGTAAGGCTGCTCAGGCAAAACTGGGTGATCCTCTAAGGACGCACCAGAGTACACGGTATTATGCAACTAGCACTGGAAGTGGTGTAGTTGCATGATTTCAGCATGTTTGATACCAAACATGCCTAGGTTTGGAGAATCCATTATGTAGTTGGACCACTCGTGTTGAGCAGTGTCTACTACATACCTTAAGATGACTTCCTCATACTTACAGAGTCCAGGGAATGGAGCCTGGGGTCTGTGAGGGCACCCTGCTCATGCAGGTGTACCCTCACACTTCGGGACATGCACCCTGCCCTTGGGCTGAAGGGCTTCCCAGAGGGATGACTTACTGTGTCTAAGTGCAGTGACCTGGATATAAGGCAAGCCTTATATCTGTGGTGAAAGGGTGCATGCACCATTTCATATAGGCTGCAATGGAAGGCCTGCAGACACAGTTTGCATGGGCTCCCATGGGTGACACAATATGTGCTGCAGCCCATGGGTACCTCGTGTACCAATGTCCTGGGTACCTAATTACCATACATACGGACTTACATGGGGAACCAGTATGCCAGCTGTGGGTGTAAAAATTTACCAAGAAACCAAATTTAGTGGCACTGGGTCCCTGGTTAGCAGGATCCCAGTGAACTACAGTCCAAGACATACTGACACCATGCAAAAAAGTGGGGAGTACTACAACAAGAACTACATGGACAACATGACAAGATGGGGGTTCAAATTAAAACACATTTCACCAGATTATCAAGGAGGGTATGCTTTTCACGGATGAAAACAACGCTTTTAGGTAGGTACCCCTTCATGCCTTTGACACATCCAGCACCAGCAGGCGCACTCCTCTGGTTTTGATGCTGGTTTGGTGAATGTCAGGGCACTGCTTCAACATGAGCTATCTATTGTGCAGTTGATCACTGATGCCAATCTACACACCCTCTTCGTCAAAGAGACACAGCTGCAACCAGAATCAGGCCTTTATATCTGCAAAGCTATTCCTTCAGGATTCACTTTCTACCATAATGTACTGTAATGACAGAATCAGGAAAAAAGGAGGAGGCATTGCAGTGGTTATTCACAATGATCAATGTCGCTCATATTGTATTCAAAATCGTAAAGATGCTGAGGGCCTTGGTTTTTGTGTTTATCTTACCCCTGTCACCCTCCACATCCCATCTCTCTTTTTCAGGGCTGTTGGTATGTGTCCCTCCTGGCTCGGCTACAGATTTTGTAGCATCCTGGAAAGAGGTACTTAGCATGAAGGATGTTAGGTACTCTAATCAGACCATATTAGGTGACTTTAACCTTCATGTGGCTTTGCCTAATGAGAAGGTAGGGAGGTCTTTGGTGGAAGACTGTTAAGCCTTTACCCTCCTCAAATTCATCATGCACCCATCCCACCAAAGGTCATATGTTGGACCTTATTTTTGCCAATTTTATAATTTGTGTGAATGCACCCATTACGTTAATATGGTCTGAATGCGTTTTATTTCTTTTTCATTGAGAGGAGGGGATTGGGTTTCCTCAGCTTATCCAGCAGGATCCAGTGAAAGTCAAGTTTTAGTCTAAAATCAATGCAGAGATTATGCATGCAACTCTGCCATCTACTCAACCGGCTTGGTCAGGTAACGTGGATGATGGCGCCACATTTTAACAATTAGTTGTGGGAGGCTGTTACTTGGGCTGTCCCTACTAAGTTAATTTATTAGAAAGCTACACAGCCTTCTGCTCCTTAGTCCTCGTCAGATATTTTGGTCAGGATAAAACAATTCAAACATTTAGAAAGACAGTGGTGCCGAGATAGTAGTTATATTAGTAAGATGCATTATAAATTAGAAGGAATATCATAGAGCAATTATTTAGGCCAAAGACTTCTTCTACACCACTGAAACTGTATCATCTACAAATTCTATGGACATTTTAAAACATGTCAAATCCTGTTTGCAGCCAAGGGCCTGCAATCATCCAATTGGATCCTGTGATCAGTGGTGCGAGCAATTATCAACTTTCTTTGAGGACAAAATATTGAGTATTCACAGTTGGTTTGCTACCATCAATGAAGACAGCAAACCTGTTTATGGCTGACTCAGCATCAATTCCTACTGCATCTTACTTCTTGAATAACTTTCATCCAATTCCTCTGTCAAAGATCCTATCGGCTCTACTATATTGACACCCAGGCCCTCCCTCAGATCCCTTTTCACCTTCGCCTTTTAGGCAATTTGCTACCACAACAGAATTAACTGAGCTTTTAAAAATCAGACTTTGGGGGCTGCCTCTGTTCCTGCCTGCTGGAAAAAAATGCAAAATGAATCCTTCTCCTGAAGAAAACGTCTGCAGATCCATCCTGTTTCAACAATTATCAACTTATCTCGCTACTACCCATGGCTACGAAAATATTCGAGGACAGAAGTCAATATCTAATTAGCCAACTATCTGGAAACCAATAAACTTAATTATACCCTGTCCGGTTCCCATCCACAACACAGCATGGAGTCACAACACAGCATGGAGTCACAACACAGCATGGAGTCTACCCTCTTAGAAATTACTGTAAGTATTTAAATTCCACTTGATGACAGGAAAAGATACTCTTCTTCTGTAGGATTTATCTGTGGTTTCTGATACAGTCTCCCATCAAGTGTCATTACAGATGCCGTCAGATACTGGCAAGGGGTCCAGGCATGACTTTGGTTCAAGTCTTTCCTCGAAGGGAGATCACAAGTGATCCCTCCATGTCTTGTTGAAGAAGTCTTACATTTGGAGCACTAAAGGGAACCTCTGAGCCCTACCCTATTCAAAATGTAGCCACCCAGTTACCGTCCCTCACTGAATCGCATGGGGTGGCTACCATTTTGTAAGCGGATGATACTCAGTTGCTCCTCATTTTTGATCTTTCACCTACATGCAAACTTTTTTCCTTAGCCGCTTGTTTTAAGGATGGACAGTATTGGAAGAAGAGAAACCTGTAATGTAGAACTGACAAGACTGAGTTTCTACTCAGCAAAGCAAGAAATCTGTAGACCAAGTTTTGTTGGCTACAAGATACTTTCTCCCCCCCACCCCCCAGTAAAGTCAGCCAAAAAACTGGGGGTTATAAATCGATAAAAAATTATCCTTTGACACTCAGATTGGGTCGGTGGTTATGGTCTCTTACATTCCTTAAAGAAATTCCTGAATTTCCTCCCAGTTGAAACAAGGACAGTTATCCATGAGCTGATCACCTCTGCCTTTACATTAGTTTACCAGATTATTTCATCCGGAAACTACAGATTGCTCAAAATGCAGCTATTCAACTCCTAACGGGCCTATGGAGAAGGGACTCCGTCTCTACTGTGCTGCGTAACTTGCACTGGCTAACTATTAAAAATGGGATATTGCTTAGTAAAAAAAAAGGATATTATTCAAAGTTAAGATCTTTATGCACAGTTGCTTCTACAGTGGAGGTCCTTCTTTACTGCTAAAGGAATTTTTCCTCTATACCCCATCTAGAGTTTTGAGGTCTGCGTCGTCTCTGATAGTTCATATTGCAAAGTCCTGCTTGGCGAGAGTTGGTGGTCGCTCCTCTGTCCTAGCAGGCAGGACCTGGAACATATTCCTGCTCTATTTGCGCACCAATCATTGAGAGAGACAGTTCAGGAAAGAATTAAATTCTTATCTCTGTCTCAAATATACAGAAATCTGCTAGCTTCATTTCAGACCAGCGTCTGGACACTTATTAGAGTAGGCGGACACCATATAAATATCTAATTCATTCATATCAGCATTGACCCCAGATGATAACTGAAGCATGAAGATAGGCTACCTGTTGGATCAGAATGACTGTCTTGGTACAGCAGAGCTAAAAACTGCTCTCGGTCAGCCCTGAAGCCAGAGGCCAAAGCCGCAACTCGGGGTCTGAGATGCAATGACTGTGCCCTGAAGCCACTTCGCCATTAAACCACAAACACTCGTCATGCCCTGGGTCGCCATAAGCCATACCGCTCAAGGCAAGGTGGAACAGAAAGCATATGGAGAGGAGGGGACAAAAGAAAACACCAATCCAGCAGCTACATCCGCTTCAGGTCCTAGAGCGAATGCTCGCTGAGCACATTAATCCTAATTGCTCTCTGGAGTGCAATGTGCCCTAACTGACTAATTTTACTGCCTGACAGCTGAATATTCCATTGCCTTTTTACTCCAGACAAAACGATCTGAACCCTGAAAATCATCACAAAAAATTAAAATTACGACGTATTAGTAATGTTTTCAGGTATTTCTGGATAAAAAAACATACCAACGACTTTCTCTGGTCATCATTTTGTGTGAAACTATTGAAGGGTAGATAAATTCATAGGGTAGGGGTAAAATAAAATGTTGATGGGAATTATCTAGATAAATCTAACTTTGACACTGCCCAACCTTTCGAAAATAACTTGAAAAGTAAGGGCTTACATCTGTAAAAACCAACCGGTTGTACTACCCATATTAGTATTTTGGGGGTTTTGTAGCATGTGGCAGTAGTCACTGAGCGCTAAAGATCAGATACATGAGTCCAGCTAACAGCTAACTAAATATAAATACACTATATAACCACTGCCTATGTATATTGACTACAGATGGTAAAGCCTTGGGAAACTTAAAAGGGTAATAAACGATAAGTGACCCATGTTGAAGCAGGAGCTGATTATAGGTGTCTAGCTTGCACACTTGGATCACAGCAGGGGAAAGCTAAAGCAAGTAAACTCATACAGACAAACCATTTGTGTCTGGATATGAGTGTTTTTAGCAACTCAAATCAACACCCCCTTTTTGTCTAAGCCACAACTCACATCCATACTGATCTCTTAACTCAAGTAATGAGCATTTAGGCAGTTAATGATGAAGATTGACTTAATCAGCTTATACTCGTTTCCCTTCCTACAACAAACTAATTTGGAAATACTTTCAAAGGAGGCAAGCCCTTTCTATGTCATTAGGGTTATATTCTGGAACATTGCTGGTCTCGGTACAAAAACAAATAATGGCAAAGCCAGTATGTCTCACCTATAACGTTATCTATTTTTTCAGCCTTATTGTACAGTTCCACAGTTGCTGTGCAACATCGCTGAAAGTTGGGGGGGGGGGGGGTGCAGAGGGGGAGCGGCATGTGCTATAATGCTGCAGCGGCCAGAGCATATTCATCTTATTAACACTTGCTCAAATCTGGGGAGGTGGGTAGAGTGCATGTGAAACTGCAGCACTACAAGCTACAGACTGATAAAGGTGAGTAGTACTTTTCCATTTGGTACATGGGTAGCTACATATCAGGTGCTTATCATAGACTGTAAAATAGTACCTTCCTTTCTGATGGAGTTGCCTCCAGTCACGTGGACTGCGTGTATGGAATAATATTTTTTGCATTAGGCCTACCCTCACAAGTGAGGTACCATTTTTATCAGAAGACTTGGGGGAATGCTGAGTGAAATACTGAGGAGAAGGATGTTTATAGCTCCCTGCAGGTTTCAGAACTTTCCATCGCAGAAATGTGTGGAAAATCAGTTTTTTGTCAAATTTTGAGGTTTGCAAGGGATTCTGGATAAAATACCCGGATGTGAGCCATGCAAGTCATCCCATCCTAGATTTCCCTAGGTGTCTGGTTTCCAATAATGTACAGGTTTGCTATGTTTCCCTAGGTACCTGCTAAGCTAGGGCCCAAAATCCACAGCTAGACACACTGCAAAAAAAAAAAAAAAGTTTTAAGGAGAATTATGTGATATAGCCATGGTGCGCTTAGGGCTTTTCCTATCTTGGGCACTAGGCCTACCCACACTACTGAGTTACCTTTTTTACTGGGAGACTTGGGGGTGCAACGTGTTATTACCAATTGTTTTTTTCTGCATTTGTGCCTTTGAAAATTAAGCCAGTGTATAAGAAAGAAGACATGTTGAGAAAGGCCCTCTAATTCACATGCTAGTATGGGTAACCACAAATTCGAGATTAACAAATAACCACTGCTTCTAAACTCCATATCTTGTGCTCCTTTCAGACATACATATGTTTCCTTGATAGCTGTTTTGACTCTATATTTTAATATATGAATTGCTCTATACTCGGTACACAATGGAAAAAAAATGCAGGGTGGAGTTCAGTTACTGGCTCTAGGTACCTTGAGTTTTTGGAAAACCCACAAACCCTACATATCCCTCAACCAGAAAGTACTAGCAGATGTAATGGTATATTGTATTTGTAAATCATCCCTTGTCCCAAGAAGTTACAAATAGCAGTAATTTTCAATTTTTGTTTTATGTCAACGCTTTGTTCTTTTGGGAAAACCGTGAAGGATCCACACAGTTGACCCCTTGCTGAAGTCAGAATTTTGTCTAGTTTTCAGAAATGTATAGCTTGCCAGAATACACCACAAACTGGAAGGAGGTTGAAAGCACAACAAATAGAAAAAAAGGGCTATCTCCAGTAAAAAATGCCCAAACTGTTTTTTTCTTTTAACTCAAGTCTGCCTGTTCCTGAAAGCTGAGAAGATAAAAGTATCACAAACCTTTTGTTGATGCCATTTGCAGAAAAATAAAAAAGACACTTTCTTCTGCAGCACTTTCTTCCCCATGCCCCCTCCACCTCCCCCCCCCCCCCCCCAAAAAAATAAT
Organism: Pleurodeles waltl; assembly: GCF_031143425.1. Classification (NCBI taxonomy): domain Eukaryota; kingdom Metazoa; phylum Chordata; class Amphibia; order Caudata; family Salamandridae; genus Pleurodeles; species Pleurodeles waltl. The sequence continues at coordinate 403,170,745 of NC_090448.1, forward strand.
TCTCAGTCCTCCCCACAACCTCCCAGGGTAATCAACAAACCCTGGGTACCTTTAGAATCCCCAGGATGTTGGGGAAAAAAAGGATGCAAATGTGGCATGGGTAGCTTACGTGGACAAAACGTTATGGAGTTCTAAGTACAAACTACCCCAAAGAGCCAAAAAAGACAGGCAAAGCACTAGGGGCGGTGGAGGCCTGGCAGCGAAAGTTTAGAATAAAACTGAAATTGTTTGCATCACATGATTTAAATTTGTAACTGATTATGGAATCAGTGGCACCATGGAAAAAAGGGTAAGCAAGTATGTCTGACCAACTCATACATACATTCCCCAGTTGCACGGAGGATGGGTGTTTGGATGCAAAGTACAGTATTTTGCACCTCCTTAAGTGTTGAACAAAAATGTTGTTGGTGTCCTCCAATGTTGGAAGCACTGTTTTATTACATGGGGGTAGATATTTACCCTTGTGCGTTTGCTGATGAGTTCTGAGTACAACTGCAAAAATTGATAATTCATACCTGGGAGATGTTCTGCCAACAAGTATATTTGATGGAGTAACGTCAATGTTGAATTGTCTGTGCATGCCTGGGCAGATTTTGGGTCTGAACCAAGGCCACTGTTTCTGAATTTTTGCATGAAATGTTCTGAGGGATCAGAATACGTTCCAGCACACTTATAATCATTTCCTGTGGATCAACAGATCCTTGAACCTGCACTGTCAAATGCATGATATACAGATGCCAACATGTCAAAGATGTGTTCATGTGAATTACCTGTTGAGATTGAGAAACAATCTGAGTATTCCTAATTACATCATTACAGTTTATGCTGCAAACAGGGCTCCACTAACACAAGTCATTCATTCACCAGCCAATTATGACCTTTTCCTGCTGAGATGTTTTTGAAGCTGATACCCACATGGAACTGCATGCAGGACTACTGCAATGCAAGATACGTCACTCCCAGCAGTTTCATAATGTTTCTCACCATTAGGACGTGACATCTGGTAAACGGGAATTAGAATGAGGAATGCCATCACTCTTTCCTGGGGAATACTTTTACTGTGAATTAAATGAGTATGCCTCCTAAGATATTGTGTGTTTGTGCTGGACATCAATGGGGCTTCAATGAAACTCTATTGGTGAAGAAAGGTCACCTGCTGAGTGTGCTCTATGCACTGCACATTAATTTACCAGCCAGTTGTCAAGGTATGGGAGCACATGAGTTTTCTTGTGCTTTAGATTAGCTGGTGCTACCACTGGTGTAGGAAGTTGGCTCTGTATGCACTTTTTCAAAGTAAGGAATAGTATGCACAGAGTCCAAGGGTTCCCCTTAGAGGTAAGATAGTGGCAAAAAGAGATAATACTAATGCTCTATCTTGTGGTAGTGTGGTCGAGCAGTAGGCTTATCAAAGGAGTAGTGTTAAGCATTTGTTGTACACACACAGGCAATAAATGAGGAACACACACAGACAATTCCAGGCCAATAGGTTTTTGTATAGAAAAATATCTTTTCTTAGTTTATTTTAAGAACCACAGGTTCAAGATTTACATGTAATTCTTCAAATGAAAGGCATTGAAGGTAGGTACTTTAGGAACTTTGAATTAGCAAAATAGCATATACAGTTTTCACATAAATCACATATAGCTATTTTAAAACTAGACAGTGCAATTTTCAACAGTTCCTGGGGGGGAGTAAGAGTTTGTTAGTTTTTGCAGGTAGGTAAACCACCTACGGGGTTCAAGTTTGGGTCCAAGGTAGCCCACCGTTGGGGGTTCAGAGCAACCCCAAAGTTACCACACCAGCAGCTCAGGGCCGGTCAGGCGCAGAGGTCAAAGTGGTGCCCAAAACGCATAGGCTTCAATGGAGAAGGGGGTGCCCCGGTTCCAGTCTCCCAGCAGATAAGTACCCGCGTCTTCGGAGGGCAGACCAGGGGGGTTTTGTAGGGTACTGGGGGGGGGGGGGGGGGAGACGGACACAAGTCCACACAGCAAGTACACCCTCAGCGGCACGGGGGCGGCCGGGTGCAGTGTGCAAACAAGCGTCGGGTTTGTAATAGAAATCAATGGGAGACCAAGGGGTCTCTTCAGTGACGCAGGCAGGCAAGGGGGAGGGGCTCCTCGGGGTAGCCACCACCTGGGCAAGGGAGAGGGCCTCCTGGGGGTCACTCCTGCAATGGAGTTCGGATCCTTCAGGTCCTGGGGGCTGCGGGTGCAGAGTCTTTACCAGGCATCGGGATCTGAGGAGCAGGCAGTCGCGGTCAGGGGGAGCCTCGGGATTCCCTCTGCAGGCGTCGCTGTGGAGGTTCAGGGGGGGCAACTCTGGCTATTCACGGTCTCGCAGTCGTCGGGGAGTCCTCCCTGAAGTGTTTGTTCTCCACAAGTCAAACCGGGGGCATCGGGCGCAGAGTGGCAAGTCTCACGCTTCCGGCTGGAAACGCAAGTTGGTTTAAAGTTGCTCCTTAGTTACAAAGTTGCAGTCTTGGGTGGACAGAGCCGCTGTCCTAGGGAGTTCTTGGTCCTTCCAGGGCAGTCCTCTGAGGATTCAGAGGTCGCTGGTCCCTGGGGAAAGCGTCGCTGGAGCAGTGTCTTTAGAAGTGGGGAGACAGGCCGGTAGAGCTGGGGCCAAAGCAGTTGGTGTCTCCGTCTTCTCTGCAGGGTTTTTCAGCTTAGCAGTCCTCTTCTTCTTAGGTTGCAGGAATCGGAGTTCCTAGGTTCTGGGGAGCCCTTAAATACTAAATTTAAGGGCGTGTTTAGGTCTGGGGGGTTAGTAGCCAATGGCTACTAGCCCTGAGGGTGGGTACACCCTCTTTGTGCCTCCTCCCAAGGGGGGGGGGGGGGGCACATTCCTATCCCTATTGGGGGAATCCTCCATCTGCAAGATGGAGGATTTCTAAAAGTCAGAGTCACCTCAGCTCAGGACACCTTAGGGGCTGTCCTGACTGGCCAGTGACTCCTCCTTGTTTTTCTCATTATCTCCTCCGGCCTTGCCGCCAAAAGTGGGGCCGTGGCCGGAGGGGGCAGGCAACTCCACTAGCTGGAATACCCTGGGGTGCTGTAACAAAGGGGGAGAGCCTTTGAGGCTCACCGCCAGGAGTTACAGTTCCTGCAGGGGGAGGTGATAAGCATCTCCACCCAGTACAGGCTTTGTTACTAGCCAAAGAGTGACAAAGGCACTCACCCCATGTGGCCAGCAACATGTCTCTAGTGTGGCAGGCTGCTAAAACCAGTCAGCCTACACGGATAGTCGGTTAAGGTTTCAGGGGGCACCTCTAAGGTGCCCTCTGGGGTGTATGTTACAATAAAATGTACACTGGCATCAGTGTGCATTTATTGTGCTGAGAAGTTTGATACCAAACCATACAGGTTAGGGAAAGAACACTGGTGCTGGGGCCTGGTTAACAGGCCTCAGCACACTTTCAAATCAAAACTTAGCATCAGCAAAGGCAAAACGTCAGGGGGTAACCATGCCAAGGAGGCATTTCCTTACAACTGGGCATTTGGTAAATACTCACAGAGCAGTTGTTACTCTGAACAGCAGAACTTTGAATTGTTAATATCTACGTAACAGAAGCCCCAGACATGGAACCTGCACCTGATCGCATCTGTATTGGGACATGAAAGTATGCATCTTTCAGGTCATATGGCTCCATGTAACCTCCAACTGCTAACATAATTGTCGTCTTGTAGGAGGTCTATCTTGAAGTAACCCTACATGATGTACTGGTTCAATGGTCTAAGTCCAGTACTTTTTTGGGAACATAAAAGTATAACAAGAATACATCTTACCTTTATTGATTTGGAGGCACTACCACAATGGCCCTTTTTGTGGTAGTGCATAAAAAAAACTTTGATTGGAAGATTCAGGTGTTCCTTGTTGATGTATCAAACGCTATTTCTTCCCATTCTAGAAGGTATAGCTTCGGCCTTCAACCAAAAGGTGGTCAGGTGGTGTGTAAGGTTGGTCACTGTTGTGTAACAGAGGCTACCTACTCTAGGCACACCTTCCGTTGCCTCAAACATTCCAGCAAACTGCACCTTCTTTGCTACACGGTACCACCCAGAGTGCAAGCCTTCTGAAACAGACTGCTGCTGTTGATGTGGTTATCTTTAGGTGGCAGGACCACTAGTTTTTGGTGGTGGTATGGACTGTATAAGGCAAATTCCTAGTGCTGTAGGACAACTGTAGCCTTAGCCGTGCCAGGTTCCATTTTGATCTTTTTCACCAAAATATCTACTTGGGGTGAATCAATTGTTCCCTTTCAAAGGGTAGCCTAATGAGATGTTTTTGTACCGCAGGTCAAAATGTGTAATCATGCATGTCAGTGTAGCACTATATTAGTTTACACCTGCCTGACGAAAGTGACTAAAGCATCTGGGGCACAGCTTATATTTACATTAGACACAAGTTTGCTTTCATCAATAACTTTCTTTGGCTTTCTTTTTATTTGCATTTCGGAGGTGACATATCTGAAATCTCCACCACTGAATTCTATCATAACGTGAAGGAACCACAGACTTAGCAATACGTCACTGTGTGGTCACTCTCAGAAAGGCAGATTTACCTACTGCAGCAATCTTCTATTCTACTTTATCTGTTGGGTTAATAATCCTTGCTCTTTTCTTCGATGCCTTTACAGTCTGCATGAACTACAAGTCAGCCTCGCACCACATGGCCAAGAATAAAGAAGAGATCCTGAGGCACTGTTTTAAACAACTTCTATACCCTGGGTTTTACAACGCAAGCTTTAACTGGACCTTGGAAATTCTTTGTAGAATATTCCAACGTAGTTTTAAGCACTGGGATGAACTGTGTACTACGTTCTGTGTTTGGAATTGTTTCAATAATAAAATAACCTTTTTCTACAAGCAGCTCTAATTTGTGATGAGCAGTGTGGCATCTGGCAGCAAAGCCCCAAGAGGATCTAAACTTCTAGAGACAAATAGTCTTTCACATCCAGCCTATAATCCATTTATCACCTTGCTGATCTAGGTACACAGTCTGAGTGAACTCATTGAACAGAATGTGTAGGAGAGAGTTGTGGTCTCTTATGTCAAAGATGTAATCTCAGCTTTTCTAATCTAAGATATAAGGAGTGCCCTGATTTTTTTTCCAGAGAAATGTCCTCCTCAAACATGGATTTACTGTTTTGGTGGACAGCTGCTAAGTTTGTGATGGTCTAGCCACAATGTGTCCACTTTTTGGACTGATCGATCCGGTTCTGTGTTCGATATCCCATTGTTCTGCTATTTGGTCTCCATGTGAAGGAGTAATAACGATGGCAAAGTAAATTTGAACTGTGTTAGAGTCATGTCAGCTCAGATGTGCAGTGTCATGGCCTTGACAAGTCTTCAATGTGTATCTACTTTGAGGAGTGTTGTGTTTTCCTGATGAATGCTGAAAACCTTTAGCTACCAGTGTCTAACACAGTACATGCTACAGATTGAAGAGGCTTTTTTGGAGGTGATTGCTCATGGTGCTCTTGGGGCTGTTAATTAGCGTGGTCTTGGGGCCCTTTCAAAGGCAATTCTTTGTAGGTACCAGTGCTATCTAACTCAGAGGCAGAGGATGGAGTTGTTGGTTCTCTGTGTCTGTTCCTGAAATACTGGCAATAGTCTGACCTGTGTGTGTTTCAATGGGAAAACTGAAGACTTTTTGACTCTAGAGTTTGAGTCTTCAGGGGACAAAGAGATAAGACTCCTTTCTCTTTGGACTTTCACAGTGTCCGGTAGACTCCTTAAATAGTCAATCAAAGCCATCAACATCCTCTGCTACCACAGCAGGAAGGGAAACTGTTGTATTCTAGTACTGCATTTCTGTGTAGCGAGAGCACCTACCACGTCATTCCGAACAATCTTTTTGGCCAGGAAAGCATTATGCACCAATCTGTGCTGTTTCAACAATGTAAACTTGCTGCTCCGAGGCACAGAACTGAAATACCCTTTCCACATTTTATGCCCTAAGTGCAGTGGGTATGTCTAGACGTGGGTTCCAGGTTCACTGCGCCACCGGAACCAAGCTATACCCAGCTGAAGAGCCCGTAACATGGGTAAAACCAGTCCTGGGATGCCTTTGTTTCAGTTGAGAGAGGACCTGGCAGCTGAGGTTGGACTGTTCTCACGAGTAACCAGGTCAAGACTGATTTGAATATGGCGGAGTTCAAACTGAGGTGGCATTGTGGGCAACAAATGATGGCTTGGGATGCGGCCCGAGCAATTGCCAGTGACTGAGATTAATTCAAGCATTCCATCTATCACCTTGTTGTTTTGGTATTTGAAGCCTTAAGTGCGCCGGGTATGCCCAGATCGTGTCCCGGGCTCACTGTCACTGGAACCAAGATAAACCTCGCTGAAGAGCCCATAACAAGGCGAAAACTAGTCCTGGGTTGCTTGTGTTCCTGTTCAGGGAGGACCTAGCCTGGAAGTTTGGGCTGGACTGTTCCCACAAGGAACTGGGTCAAGGCTAATTTGCATATGGCTGGGTTCAAACTGAGGTGGAATGATGGGCGTAAAATGATGGACTGGGATGCGGCCTGAGCTATTGCCAGTGCCCGGGATTAATTCAAGCATTCTATTACCTTGTTGTTTTTGCAACACCTAGTTGGAGGCAGAGATACTGCCTGTGTTTAAGAAAGAAAGTGCTGCGATCCAGAAATTATTGGCTACTAAGTTTATTTATAAGATACAAATCATTTTCTGTAAAATGTTCTAGGAAAAACTAAGAGACTTGATAGAAGAGTATGTCTGTATCTTCAACTTGCAAGCAGGTTTTAAGGCTAATATCTGAACAGTAAATTACGTTCTGTTTTTGCCTTTTTCTTTGGAACCGAGCGATACAGAAAAGGAAGTCCATGTGTGGCAACTGCTGACAAAACACAACCGTTGACACAATACTATGCCCTCTGCTTTGGGAAGCGTGTATCTGGTAATTTGTTGCTAATTATTTATTTAAATTATAATAAATATGCAAAAGCTGACTGGTAATAACACAGAGACCACCAACTTATTACTGTGGACAAGGGTGTGCCCTGGCACCCATCTCGTTCACATTTTGTCAATTGTATGATTTAAGTCTTTTGAACTGGATCAGATGCCACTACTTCGGCAAACCCAAAAGGTTTACCTTACATTTTGTTGATGATACCTTACTGATCTCCGCGACATATGGGTCAACCAACCTTCTGAATATGTTTATGCAGGAATAGGGTCTGGGCATTCACATAGCAAGCCTACGTTTATTGCTTTCAGTTTGCATCAATCCTTTTGAGAAATTTATGGGGGTGAGTGCTTGAACTTGTGTGCATTGAGAGTGGCAAAAAATAAACCTTGGTCTAAGCTGTCTGATAAAAAATATTCTTATCCTGAAGCAAAGTGCAAATGCTAAGTAATAGTTTTACCCACCCTTGATGTTTATCAGCCTCAGATGCAATATGTGCCTTCAAGTCACTACTTCAGCTTGGTCAGTACCAGGAGCTGGATGAGGATACACAAGGAGGTCCTGCTCAGCCCTCGAGAGACACCAAAAGCAAACAGGTGTGGTTGGGCAATGGGACCGCGGCATGCACAGGCATGTACACTCAAAGATGAGCCTTGGCAAACAGATCACTTCTTTTATGGCATTATGCCTAATACAGAAAGACAGTCAAATATTAAAAGGATTTTTGAAATGGAGAGCATCCTTGGATTCTTGAAGGATGTTGAAAAAACTACAGCACTTATGTCAGAGCACATAGTGGTGGCACACACAGCTCCTGGTTCAACAAAATCAGTCTTACAAGCTATGGGACCTACAAGAAGTTTGCACTAGCCCAACAATCATGATCCACTTGAACAACACTAATGTGACTAATTATAAATGTAGCAATAAATAGGAATGATTTGATGTATTTTTCACTATGCCCATATCATACAGTTGAAAAGTGAGTAATAGTGCACCAATGTTAAAACTGGCTGCCCAAAAAGTGCAGAACCAAAGAAGAAATCTCTTTTGATTACTGATAAGAGTCACAAAGTTTAAAAAAATAAACCATTCTGTAATATATATGTTTACAAAAAAAATAAATCAACTGTGAACTGTAATGAGGCTATAGCTAATAAGTTAGAAACTTAATTTCTAAAATCGAGAAAGAAAGTGATCAGTCATCTAGCTAGTAAACAAGATCCAGTTAAGGATTCTGCAAAATATTCTAAAAGGAGCTGATGAAATCCATTATCTGTAAGAACAAGCAAATCTAAAGCACATTCTTCTTCTAAAAGGTATGAAATACACTAATATTAAGATGGTGGCTTTCTTTCAGGCTAAGAACAAGGCGAAATTACATGATCTTTAGCTCCCGGATAGTTTGCTCCTAGGTTTTAAGATCGGGTGAGAATTAAGCCTCAGTAGGACTATGTATAATATTGAAGGATGATATAAGTATGAAATAAAGCTTGGTAAAACTATAAACAAGGTAGGATTGTCGAAACTTCAAGGAGGAAGATTTCTTGCAACTTATCCAAAAGCCGCTTTTCTTTTTAATGAGGGATCTAGAGCTAATAAACAGAGGCAAGTCAAACAAAATCAGATTACACTATGAAAAGGTCCCCAAAGCAGGCTGCTCATTCCCAGTGTGGGAGAATTACAGATACTCGGAGGATGGAGAAGGCTCGATTCTCATAGCAACTGCACCAGATCTCATTTAGTTTGGAAAATTTCGAGGTCTAAGCCATATAAAAACAGGGTAGGGCTTTTTAGACATAGTTAAAAGTAATGACCACACAATGCTTCAAAAGTTTGGTTAGTGAAGACTAGTATGCATATGGCTTCTCAAGGTTTAATAAGTGCACTAGAGCCAGAGGTAGTGTTCGCTCAACAGGAGGCTTGTTCACTTTGGTGTATGCAGAGTTTAATGTGTCGCCAAGGGTTGTGGTGACTAAGTGCCCATGGATATTGGTGATTGCTTTGGGACTGCATGAAATTTTGAGTGCATCAAATATACCATATTGGTGAACCTATATTTAAATTCTATGCTAAGTGATGATTATAACACTGACCTGCAAACTTGAAAAAGTAATTTGTTGTGATACATAATTTCTTTTCATTATAGGAGAAAAATTTAAATAAATCTTAGTCACAGAAAATGTATATTTGCTTCAAAAGTTTTTGGGTTTTTTTAAATTTGTGTTCTGTGTTTCATTAACATATCCCATACCATTCATCTGCGCGTGCCATCATTAGTGGGAGCTATTTGTGGAGCATCACTTGATTAAGTTGAATGGTCATTGATTGGGTAATCAGCCAGCAAGTTACACCTTTATCTTTGGAAATTGTTCCAACCCACTTTAGTACGTAGTATTTAGTTCAGCTGACATTTTCTCCAAATCTAAATGTTTCTACGCCAAGTGAATAAATGAAAATCATCATCACTCCTTAAATGCTGACAACACATCCTGCTGCCAGCTGAAAAGGTACCAAGCTCCTGAATTTGAAGTAAAATATCTACAACTAGATAGTTCCTCAATCTCTGCAGCTAGGCCACATCTGATCTATTTGCTGAGAAGGTTGTGTGCACCTACTGACATACTATTACAGCAGAAAAACAATGGTGTAATAGTTGATTATAAGGAAAGTAATGACTGAAGATTTTAGAAATTACTTAAAACTTGCACCAAAATAGAGTCCAATCTTTCAGATCATATGATCAGGGATAGGGCAGCAACAATTCTAGCAAAAGCGGTTCTTTTGCTGCTTTCTGGAAGGTACTCTAATAATCACTGTCTGAGCAGAACAGGCTGGATTTCAGAGGGGCTGCTATACTATAGATTGGGGAGGCTGCCCCAAGGTCTATGGAATATACATGTCAAAGCACACCTCAAAGACAACGAAACACTAATATAATGTGCTTTATACTGTGGTTGCTGTGATTTCAAGGTGGGAATTGATATAGTAGATTTGGAGAGGCTTTGGACTAAATTAAGAAAATGGGAGATGGACGAGGGTGTATTATCAATTGTGCAATTATTCCATTTTGAAGATTGAATGCAAGTGGAACTTTCAGCAAAACAAAGCTACTGAATAAGACTCCTATTGATAATGGACTGGAACAAAGCTACAGACACAAAAAAGCCATGGGAGGAGCAAGGTTTTTTTTTCCCTAATTACTGCTGATTTACCAAGCTCAGTGGCTAAGACTAATTCATTTCCCCCCAAAGACTGGACCCCTGTATAATGGCACTTAATTATTTGCAGATGTCCTGGTAATGCTTAATTTTGCACTAACTGGTATCCAATGGAAGATCGATCCTTTATCAAGGTATTAGAACACCAGTAATTAAAAATAAAAATAAAAATGGCTGGTGGCTAAAAAATAATAAACTAGAGGTTGTAGGTAATTATAAATATCTGGGGATGACTTACTGAATCTCTGTCATGGCTGGTTTGAGACTAAAGCATGTAGTGCTGTCGTTGGCCTGATATATTTTAACTAAGAATTCAGTTGATGCCCTATCCTGCTACTAATAAAGGCTATTTCTGGAAAGTTATACGTTTGAGATGGGGAAAATCATAGTTCAAGTTAGGAAACAGTATATTTAATTTAAAGAGGCCTTAGCCTTCCTCCTTTGGCAACGATGAGCCAAGATTTTCGTTTAGAGGTTGAGATTTGCTTATGGGATTCGTTGGAACACATGCATACAATTATTTCTGATGACTTTCAAATAGGCAGAAGATGACAAATTATTGGCACAATGTTTCAAAAATTATAGAGCGTATGATAAGTTTTCAAATGCATTGCCCAAGACAGCCATTGAAATTTTAAACAGTGTGAGCCCTGAATTCAAGTGTATGTCTATTTGGCCGATGGCTAACCTATGTTGTGATTGCACTTGAAGTACTGCAGATACCAGAGGTGAAAACGATCTGTGGACAGAACAAGAAAATTCTTCAGATCCAATTACTTTGTGTTGTTGCCCGACCTACAACTACACCATTCACTTCTGAGATGGAGGACAGGAATCACCTTGGAAGGAAGCTTGGGGAATTCAAGGAAACCACCAGAAAGATGTAGGTGTTGGCACATGAGAACTAAAGGGTAGATGTCCTGTAGAGAATCTTGTTCTGGATTGCTTGAAGGTTTATATGTACTATATCTGCTTATGTTCAATTCTTAGTTGTTTAAAGTGCCGTAATCTAAGTGAAGTTTTGGGAGACTAAAACACATGGCTGTTGCTCTTGCAATAGGAAAAGTTCACTGCAAGATTATAAGATTTGAATAAAATGTAAAATAGAAATATTATTGCCTTTTATTAAATACATGTTGTAAATGTTATCAGGGCTTTGGCACATGAAAATGTAAATAAATGTTCAAGTGGTTGGCAGAGATGCCTGTAGTCAGATAAGAAAGCAAGTTTGAGTTTGGACGAAGAGAATTATTTAGGTTGGCCCATGTTAACACAACATGTCCTGTTTTGTTTAAGGCGAGTGCTTGATTCAACTGCTGATTTGTCTTTCTGAGGTCTAGGCTGAGTAATGGGGATGTTAGTCAGTGCAGCTTAGAGATAGGTAAAGGAAATACAGGATCATTGGGTTTTCAAGAGCTTCATGAATCGAAGATTGACTTTGATCTCAGCAATTTTCCAAAGTTGCCTGCTGGGAGACAACAAGAACTTAAGATGGGAGCCGAACCAGGATCAACCTTGGAGGGGTACATCAGGTTGACTTTGAGAGGAGTAAGGAGTTTTGAATTAACCCTCTTTAGACACATTAAAGAAAGTCTCCTACCAAGTTACTTACCTTCGGTATCACCTTAAATGGCAGAGACTGTACCTACAGATTCCTGATTTTAGAATTATCCCCAGGTATCAGACTGAAGCTGGATATTTTACGTGAGCAGTACCCCTGCGCGCTATTAAGAGACATAGTTCGGCTCTAGATGGAGGCTGCGTCCATGTAAGTGATGTGTGTGATGCCTATATAGGAGCCACCTCAACGCAGTAACACCAGTTTCTTTTTGAGACTTTCCACGCCGGAAGTGCAGAGCCACTAAGAACACTGATCAGTGGTGCGTCAAATTGGGGCCCATGAAGGGGGAAATCCCTTTACTCTCAATCCGTTCACAGAGCAGAGAGGATGGGTGGGTCAGTAAGTATTCTGTGATTAGACAGTCTCTACCGGCTAAGGCGTTACCAAAGGTAAGTAACTTGTTCATCTGATAGTCTTCTAGCTGCAGATTCCTTATCTTTGAATACCTCCATAAAGGTAAGGCTGCAACACAGATTACATTAGAAAGTCCTGTGGGACCGAACAGGCAAAATGCCCATCTTGACAGACCTGACCGTCAAGGTTGTAGTGCTTCATAAACTTGTGCAGAGAAGCCCACGTTGCTGCTCAACTGGTTTTCAGGACGGGTACTCCGTGAGCTAACGCAGTGGTCACAGCTTCAGTACAATGAGAATGCAAATCTTCAAGAGTTTGCTTTTTGGACAATGCATTGCAGATTTTGATGCAGAACACTATCCATTGTGAGATGGTTAGTTTCTGCACTGCCTTTCCTTTTTGTGGCTCCAACATACCCTACAAAGAGTTTATCGTCCACCCAGAACTCTTGTGCTGTCAAAGCAGAGCAACATTGTTTTTGGGTCCAGCCGATGGAATCTCTACTCTTCATTAGAGGGTTGGGTGGGGGATAAAAGGTAGGCAGGGTTTTGGACTGGCCCACATGAAAAGGGTTGACCAACTTCTGTAGGAAGGAGGTTCTCATTCAAAGAACCTGCTTGTCTGGGTAGATGGAAAGGTACGGAGGCTGAGATGATAAAGCCTGTAATTTACTGACCTTCTGGGCAGTTGTGTAACAGCTCGAAAGGAGCACACATCAGGAATGTCAGGACTAAATCGAGGGTCCCACTGAGGCATGATGAAGGGAGAAGGTGGGAACATGTGTTGGCGGCAACCTTTCAAAAACTTGTGTACAACAGGGGACTTGAATAGGGACGGGTGGTCTGGCAACCGCAAAAATGCAGAGATGGCAGAAACATAGGCTTTTATGGTGCCAAAAGCAGAACCCTGCTGGGCTAGAGTGAGAATAAATAGAAGAACTTGGGAAAGTGGTGCAGAAATAGGCTCACACCTGCTTATCTGTAGAACTTGCCATGAACTTGCTCCAACGGCAGATGCATGCAGTCTTGGTGGAGGGATGCCTGGCTGCCAAGATAACATTGCAGACTTCGGGCTGAAGGTTGAATGCTGTCAACTGTTGCTGCTCAATCTCAAACACATGAAGGCGAATTGTTGCCAGGTTCGGATGCTGAACCCCACCTTGTTGCTACAACAGAAACTCCTCCCAAAGAATAAGTTTGATCGGAGGACCTGTACCCCTGCTCAACAGCTCATTATGCCAGACTCTCCATGCCCAATCCGGACCCACAAGAATGACCAGGGCCCAGTCGTTCCTGGTCTTCTTGAGAACTCTGAGCAGGAGATATATTGGCAGAAAGGCGTACAGAAGACCAGAGCTCCACTTGAGACGAAAAGCATCGGAGTGACAGCCACGTTGGAAACTACAAAGCGCAAAATTGCTGATACTGTGTTCATGATGGAGGCAAACCGATCCAAACAAGGCTCTCCCCATTCTCGGAAGAGACCATGCGCCACCCTCAGATGGAGATGCCATTTGTGATCTGGTAGGCATCAACGTCTGAGTTCATCTGCCCTGGAGTTAAGAGAGCCTGACCGGTGTTGATCCACCAGTGATATGCCGAGGTGTTGCAGCCATGTCCAGAGGTGCAGAGCCTCATGACAAAGGGTCCTCAATCCTGCACTACTTGTTGTAGTATCATGGTACATGAATATCTGAACCAAACTACCTGCTGATTGAAGGAAGGCCTTCAATGCTAGTACTATCGTCCGGAACTCCAACAGGTTGTTGTGTAGTCCAGCTTCCGCCAGAGACCAGAATCATCTGGCACCACCTCTATCAGATGGCCACCCCAGCCCAGAAGTGATGCATCTATCACCACAGTCAGCTCTGGGTGGGGAAGGGAGAGGGCTCTGCCACTGACCAAATTGTGGTTCTTTCGCAGCCCCGTCTAAGATATGGACCATTGTCAGAGAGCATTCCCTGATGCTGTACTCATTGAACTTCAGGTCCCACTGCAGAGCCCTCATATGCCACCAGGCACACGTCGCAAGAAGGATGCAGTAGGCTATGAGGTCCAACAGCCTCAGAATCAGTCTCACAGAAAACCAGGATAGAGGCTGGAACATTAGTATCATAGCCTAAATATCCTACACTTGCCACTTGGGGAGATAGGACTGAAAACTGTACTGTGTCCAGAACAGCTCAGTTAAAAGAAAGCACCCGAGATGAAGTCAGGTGTGACTTTGGCACGTTGATAGTGAAGTCCAGCAAGTGCAGAAGGAGAAGGTTCGTCATAGTCTGGAAGTAGGAGATGACTGCCTGGGCAAGCCTGCCTTGAGCAGCAAATCGTCGAGGTAGGAAAAGAGGGCAGTCCCTGACCTCTCCAGATGATCAGCAATGACTGCCATCACTTTCGTGAACAACCGAGGGGCGCTGGTAAGGCCGACGGGGAGCACAGCAAACTGAAAGGGCTCTTGGCCTACCACGAACCGAAGGTAGCATCTGTAGGCAGGGAGGAAGTTGATGTGAAAATGGGCATCTTGCAACATAGCGGGAATGGCAACCACAACTTACTTCTGAGGCTGGGACCTTCTCTATAGTCTCCTTTGTCAAGTGAGCTAACATTTCCTGACAAAGCAAGGAGAGATTGTATTCCGTCAGCTTGTCATAAGAAGGTGGCGGCGGGGTCGCCTTTTACAAAGGGGAGAGAGTAGCCCCTTTGGATGAGCTGGAAAACCCAATGGCCTGATGTTACTGGCTTCCAGTGGTGCAGGTAATGGTGCACCCAGACACTCACTGGATGCCCATTATAGTCAAAGGGCATACTGAAGAGGTTTGAGGCTGAGGCTACCTTGCAGCTTTTAGTAAAATGTAGGAGAGAATTAGAGCATGACACTTTGTTCTTGGAAGGTACAAATAATCTCTGTTAATGGTAGATAATATCTTTATGTCTTCTAAGGTGACAATGAAATGTTTTCAAGTGTAATAAAGTCTAACCAGTCTGTCATTATTATTGGTAAGATACAAACTGGACTACTCTTTGTACTAAGATTTAGCTGTGCTGTATCAATGTTTCCACATTTGTTTAAGCTAAATATCACTTTATCTACAACAAAGGGATTTGGAGGTGAAAACAATATGTCCTGGTGTTCAGCCCAGTGCATGTCATTACCACAGAAACTAATAAAGGCATAGATTGCTCATTTAGCTCACTCTATCAAATGGAAATGTTAGTATGGCTTTTTAGGTTGAGCATTGCAGCACGCAAGCGCTGCTTTTCCGATGTGTTGGTGTGTATCTGGGCTTTTAACAACACCCACCTACCACTACTACCACTTGTTCGTGGGCTTGCCCTTCAAAAATCCCTTGATTACATTGGTAAATGGTTTACCTTTGTCCCTCCTTGGGAAGGTTTTGTTACCGCCTTGGCCTTTGCCCGTTACGTGTCTAATTGCACTTTTGCCGATAAGTTTAACTGTGAGCGAACTTCTTTTCCTTTTGTGTATCTCTTCACGCTGATGCAAATGGCAGCCGTGGTGCTGTGAATTGGCTCCCTTATGTGATAGTGTTTAACTTTAAATTTTCAATTTATGTGTCAAGAAAAGTCGGGTTAAGAGTTTATAACGCTAATAGCTCTAACTCGAGCAGATGCGAGACCCATTGCATTGCAAATGCTTGTTTAAAGAGGGAACACAACAACCCAGCACAGCGAACAATACTGAGGTGGTGCTTTTTCCTGTTCAAACCAGGCTCTGCCTGATCTGAGATCAGGGAGGTATGGTGGCCTTTGCCCTGCTTTATTTGTCAAATAAAGTACAAGTAGCTCATAAGACACTGAATGCTAGTCTATATGACGCTGGACCCTGGGTATGAGTACTGAAGTGGATAACCTTTCGCTCCAGACAGTCAAGAAGATATTTTACCACTCTTAAAGCTTCTCAGCAGCCCAACTGACCTGCGGCATCCTCCAGGGCACCTCTTCAGTTGTACTCTTCTCAATATTTATGTAGCCCCTTCCGCTAAATTACTCGGTTGTCATACATAAACTATATAGATGAAACAGATGATTCTCAGATTAGAAAGAAACCGTGAGACAGCCAGAATAAACTTCCATACTAAACCAGATGAATAAGTGTCAGAAACTGTATGCTGTTAAGAAAAAGATGTTAGTGATGACGAGGCCCCTGTATATCAGTTAACTGCTTGGTGGCCTGACTTACTGAAATGCTATCCCTCTCCATTCCCATTTGCTAAAAAACCTGAGGTATAATTTGATGACAAACTTTCTCTAAAGCCGCAGGTGGCTAAGGTTGCCTCTCGGTACCTTTTCCATCTTAAGGTTTTAAGGAAAGTTCTCCCATTCTTCCCAGAAGAGACTTTGGTATTATTTAGTCCATAGCTCTCTTAAATAGTGCCAACGTCTGCTACCTGGTTCCACCAACCATTTGCCGAAGATGGTCAAGAAAGAAACAGCAAAACAACTGTTTTGCCATTATGTCCCTCCTTGATTCTTTTCGATCTGCCCAGCCTTCTTTGGTTTATATAACAAAGGTTATAAAAAAAATATAAAAAAATAAAAAACAGACAAAAAAATAAAATACACCACAACTCTTCCCAGTATGGTCAAAACATATCGTATAAGCTGCCTTTCTTTAAAACTCCCTCCCACTTGAGCTACACACTATGACCTAGTATATTTTAGGTTTAGGAATGCCTTGAAAACTTCCCTCTTCCAGTTTTTACTGTCCCTTACAATCGCTTGACTTTAGTTCAACAGCCAGGACACCCACGGGCTTGGGCACACTTTATAAAAACTAAACAGAAAAAATTGCAGTACACCATTGAAGGAGAACAGGTTTTAGGGATGTTTCCTTCTGCTGCAAGGGATTCCACAAGATTTATAAGCAAAAAAAAAAAAAAAAAAAAAAAAAAGCTTAAGTGTAGCACTCCAGAGCCACATTAGGAGAGTCGAAATTTGGGATAGACTGATAAATATTCTTCAAGTGGGCTTGCCATAATTAGGATTCATTTGAGCACTAGGTTCTATAGGAATAGATATACGGATAGATTTCCAAGTGACTGCCTAGCAATTCTCCAGCACTACATTCCTCCAAGAGGGCAGCCACAGAAACTTTACCACAAACAGAATGGGTTTCTGGCAACAATATAATACAGGCCACCTTCAGGGTGAAGGCTACCAAACAGTGGCCTGTTTGCAAATGCATATGGGGGACATGCTGAATGCTTCCCTAGGAATGTATTTTGCTCATTGCCTACCATTGGTTTTGTCTTTTGTAACACAGATTTGCTTGCTTTTTATTTGTGGCTCTATATACACATTAGGCTGTCCAGCATGTCTTTGTTCTTACTGTGATGCATAACCTGGTTACTACTTCCGACTAGGTCCTTGTAATCTTCCTCAAGTGCTCTCTTTCTAGGAACTCCTTTTTTTCTTTTTTGTGAGGCATTCCTGGAAGGTACATGTGTTTTCAGCTGTCTCCCTTATGCTTGACTGATTTTTCTTATTTCTGCCACTACTAGTCATCAATATAGCTTCCCTGTGAGGAACAATGTTCTGTCTATGAGCTTGTTTATTTTGGCCACTACTCTTTATTAGTAGCATAACTTAAACAATCCTCTGCCTTAATCTCACACCCATGCCAAAGGCGCTGTTAAGGGGAATACAAATGCATCTAAAAAATAAGCATACTTATTTACAGAGGTGAATCAGCAAAAAATGGGCCTTTAAATCTTGTTTTTATCTGGTAACATTTGCTGAGCATTCAAAGACAGCGTCAAATGTTAGACTCTGGCTTCCCAGGGAGTTAGTGTTTACTCTTCTTTCTTGGACTGCAAAGTGAGAGGATTTATGTGGTAATCTTGCTGGGTACTAGGGGTTAAAGGAAAGGCTATGGAATGTTATTTTCTAGCACAAAACAAAATTGAAATGGTAGTAAATGAACTGTAAAAATATAGGAAAGCACAAACGGAGCACATTTTTGGAAATTCTTATGTATGGTGAAAACAAGTGTTTTAATACGATCAAAACAAATACTCCAGGTGATACACATTTCTACACATTATCGATCGTTTGTGTCCTGTATAGTTTTATCAGTAAAACTGTGGAAATATAATGGTCATTTCAATTGAAAATGTGTTGTCTGTAATGGTAGTGCGCCACTACACCAAGCATACTCCAATCTTTTTCACTCCACTCTAATCCACAACACTATGCAACTCCACTTGACACACTACTATGATACTCTCCTCCACTCCGCAAACTCTAAACCTCTCCACTTGAACATACTCTATGCCTCTCCACTACAAAATACTGTACAATATTGAACAATACCCCACTCCACTAACTTTTAGCCATGCTGAATAGCAGCCACACTGGTGTACAACATAGCTATAACACATTGGCAAAGCCAATAGCGTTTGCATTGGTGGGACCTACTTGCTTTGCCAATGCTTGTTTAAACTAGAGATGGATGGCCTGCACATACACAAATTTAATTCATTACTTACTACACTTACCGTGAACAATCATCTAGGCCTCAAAAAACACCCTTGTCCAAGAGAACATCTTAATGTCCTTTTGACTGCCAATATGTGCAAAGGTTGAGCCACTTAGGATGGCAGATTGCTTAGTTCAAACACACCTCGTAACAGTACTTAGGAGAGATTCACACCCATTTCAACTGTGTTGCTGTATAATACAGCCTGCGATTAATCTTTAAAAAAACTAAAAAGAAAATGAGTCTTGCTCATCCCACCGGTTGATAAAATATCAGGAAAACCATCTTCTCAAATAGATGCTAACAGTGCACTTGTGCATGAGTACACGCGTTCATCATCAGTTTGAAATGAATTACATTCAGCTCCCATGTTGGTTGTTTCAGCACTTGCAGTATGAAAATGTCACTTACCCAGTGTACATCTGTTCGTGGCATCAGTCGCTGTAGATTCGCATGTTTTGCATAGCTCGCCATCTGGTGTTGGGCCGGAGTGTTACAAGTTGTTTTTCTTCGAAGAAGTCTTTCGCGTCACGGGACCGAGTGACTCCTCCTTTTGTCTCCATTGCGCATGGGCGTCGACTCCATCTTCGATTGTTTTTCCCCGCAGAGGGTGAGGTAGGAGTTGAATTGTAGTAATAGTGCCCATGCAATGGAGTGACTAAGTATGTACCTATTTAAGGTTGAGATGATATATATACAAATAGTTGAAGGTAACTTCCGAACTGCTACAGGCTCCCGGGGAGGCGGGTGGGCACATGCGAATCTACAGCGACTGATGCCACGAACAGATGTACACTGGGTAAGTGACATTTTCAGTTCGATGGCATCTGTCGCTGTAGATACGCATGTTTTGCATAGACTAGTAAGCAGTTATCTCCCCAAAAGCGGTGGCTCAGCCTGTAGGACTGGAAGTAGTTTGAAATAATGTTCTTAATACGGCTTGACCTACTGTGGCTTGTTGTGCGGATAACACGTCTACACAGTAGTGCTTGGTGAATGTGTGAGGCGTAGACCATGTAGGCTGCCTTACATATTTCTTGCATTGGGATGTTTCCTAGAAAGGCCATGGTAGCACCTTTCTTTCTGGTTGAGTGTGCCCTTGGTGTAATGGGCAGCTGTCGTTTAGCTTTAAGGTAGCAGATTTGGATGCATTTAACTATCCATCTGGCTATACCTTGTTTTGATATTGGGTTTCCTGCTTGAGGTTTTTGAAATGCAATAAATAGTTGTTTAGTCTTTCTGATGTTCTTTGTTCTGTCAATGTAATACATTAATGCTCTTTTGACATCTAATGTATGTAGTGCCCTTTCAGCTACGGTATCTGGCTGTGGAAAGAACACTGGAAGTTCCACTGTTTGATTTAGATGGAACGGTGAAATAGCCTTTGGCAAAAATTTAGGATTAGTCCTTAGGACGACCTTATTCTTGTGTAGTTGTATAAAAGGTTCTTGTATTGTAAACGCCTGAATCTCGCTTACTCTTAGGGAAGTAATGGCGATGAGAAATGCAACCTTCCAGGTTAGGAACTGTATTTCGCAGGAGTGCATGGGTTCAAAAGGTGGACCCATAAGTCTAGTTAGGACAACATTTAGGTTCCATGAAGGAACAGGTGGTGTTCTTGGTGGTATAATTCTCCTAAGGCCCTCCATGAATGCTTTAATGACTGGTATCTTATATAGGGAAGTTGAATAGGTAGTCTGCAGGTATGCAGATATTGCTGCAAGGTGTATTTTAATGGAAGAGAAAGCCAGGTTAGATTTTTGTAAGTGAAGCAAGTAACCCACTACATGTTCTGGAGTTGTGTGTAATGGTTGTATTTGATTAATATGGCAGTAGCAAACAAACCTCTTCCATTTACTTGCATAGCAGTGCCTGGTGGATGGCCTTCTGGCTTGCTTTATGACTTCCATACATTCTTGGGTAAGTTGTAAGTGCCCGAATTCTAGGATTTCAGGAGCCAGATTGCTAGATTCAGCGATGCTGGATCTGGGTGTCTGATCTTTTGGTTGTGTTGTGTCAACAGATCTGGCCTGTTGGGCAATTTGATGTGGGGTACTACTGATAGGTCTAGCAGCGTTGTGTACCAGGGTTGCCTTGCCCAAGTTGGTGCTATTAATATGAGTTTGAGTTTGTTTTGACTGAGTTTGTTTACCAGGTAAGGAAGGAGAGGGAGAGGAGGAAAAGCGTAAGCAAATATCCCTGACCAGTTCATCCATAGGGCATTGCCTTGGTACTGTTTGTGTGGGTATCTGGATGCGAAGTTTTGGCATTTTGCGTTCTCCTTCGTCGCAAACAAGTCTATTTGAGGTGTTCCCCAGAGTTTGAAATAGGTGTTCAGAATTTGGGGGTGAATTTCCCATTCGTGGACCTGTTGGTGATCTCGAGAGAGATTGTCTGCGAGTTGATTTTGGATCCCTGGTATAAATTGTGCTATTAGGCGAATTTGGTTGTGAATTGCCCAACGCCAAATTGTTTGTGCTAGCAGGCTTAACTGCGTGGAGTGCGTCCCCCCTTGCTTGTTTAGATAATACATTGTTGTCATGTTGTCTGTCTTGACGAGAATGTATTTGTGAACGATTATTGGTTGGAAAGCTTTTAGTGCTTGAAAAACTGCTAGAAGTTCTAGGTGATTTATATGCAGTTTTGTTTGATGTACGTTCCATTGTCCTTGTATGCTGTGTTGATCGAGGTGTGCTCCCCACCCTGTCATGGAAGCATCTGTTGTTATTACGTATTGTGGCACTGGGTCTTGGAAAGGCCGCCCTTTGTTTAAATTTATGTTGTTCCACCACAGAAGCAAGAGGTAAGTTTGGCGGTCTATTAACACCAGATCTAGAAGATGACCCTGTGCTTGAGACCACTGTGATGCTAGGCACTGTTGTAAGGGCCTCATGTGCAGTCTTGCGTTTGGGACAATGGCTATGCATGAAGACATCATGCCTAGGAGTTGTAATATCATCTTTGCTTGTATCTTTTGTGTTGGATACATGCGTTGTATGATGGTGTTGAAATTTTGAATTCTTTGGGGACTTGGAGTGGCTACTCCTTTTGTTGTGTCTATTATGGCTCCTAGGTATTGTTGTACCTTGCACGGCAGAATGTTGGATTTCGTGAAGTTGACGGTGAACCCTAGTTTGAAGAGGGTTTGTATGATCTGATTTGTGTGATTTGAGCACTCTATTAACGAATGGGCCTTGATTAGCCAGTCGTCTAGATATGGGAACACATGTATTTGCTGCCTTCTGATGTGTGCAGCGACTACTGCTAGACATTTGGTAAAGACTCTTGGTGCGGTTGTTAATCCGAAAGGCAGTACCTTGAATTGGTAATGTATTCCTTTGAATACAAACCTTAGGTATTTCCTGTGCGATGGGTGTATTGGTATATGGAAATACGCGTCCTTGAGGTCTAAAGTTGTCATGTAGTCGTGTAGTTTTAGCAATGGTAATACTTCTTGTAGTGTGACCATGTGAAAGTGGTCTGATTTGATGAATGTGTTCACTATTCTGAGGTCTAGGATTGGTCTCAGCGTTTTCTTTGGTATCAGAAAGTACAGTGAGTAAACTCCTGTGTTTATTTGTGTGTTTGGCACTAATTCGATTGTATTCTTTTGCAATAGTGCCTGCACTTCTATCTCCAGGAGATTGGAATGATGTTTTATCAAATTTTGTGCTCTTGGTGGTATGTTTGGAGGGAATTGTAGAAATTCTATGCAATAACCATGTTGGATAATTGCTAGAACCCAAGTGTCTGTAGTGATTTCCTCCCATGCTTTGTAATAATGACTTATTCTTCCCCCCACTGGTGTTGTGTGGAGGGGGTGAGTGACATGTGAGTCACTGCTTAGTAGTAGGGGTTTTGGGGCTTTTAAATTTTCCCCTATTCCTAGGGAATTGCCCTCCTCTATATTGTCCCCGAAAACCTCCTCTGTACTGTCCCTGGTAACTGGACGGTGTTGCCTGTGAGGTGCTGGCTTGTGTGCTCTGACCCCGAAACCCCCCTCTAAAGGGTGTTTTACGGAATGTGCTGTAATTCCCTCTGCTCTGCGGGGAGTAGAGTGCGCCCATGGCTTTAGCAGTGTCCGTGTCTTTTTTGAGTTTCTCAATCGCTGTGTCCACTTCTGGACCGAACAGTTCTTTTTCGTTAAAAGGCATATTGAGAACTGCTTGCTGAATCTCTGGTTTAAATCCAGACGTTCGGAGCCATGCATGCCTTCTGATAGTTACAGATGTATTAATTGTCCGTGCAGCTGTATCTGCAGCGTCCATGG
The DNA here is from genome assembly GCF_031143425.1 of Pleurodeles waltl. NCBI lineage: Eukaryota > Metazoa > Chordata > Amphibia > Caudata > Salamandridae > Pleurodeles > Pleurodeles waltl. Next base: position 403,193,642 of record NC_090448.1, read on the forward strand.
AGGAGCGGATTTGGTTGTTGGAAATGGTCTGTCCCTCCTCAACCACTTGTTTTGCCCTCTTTTGTAGTTCCTTGGGCAGATGGTCAATGAGATGTTGCATCTCATCCCAATGGGCTCTGTCATAGCGCGCAAGTAGTGCCTGGGAGTTAGCGATGCGCCACTGGTTTGCAGCTTGTGCTGCGACTCTCTTACCAGCTGCATCGAACTTGCGGCTTTCTTTATCTGGGGGTGGTGCATCTCCAGATGTGTGGGAGTTGGCCCTTTTCCTAGCTGCTCCTACAACGACAGAGTCTGGTGGCAGCTGTGTAGTGATGAAAACCGGGTCTGTAGGAGGCGCCTTATACTTTTTTTTCCACTCTTGGTGTGATTGCCTTACTTTTGACCGGCTCCTTAAAGATTTCTTTTGCGTGCCGGAGCATACCAGGGAGCATAGGCAGGCTTTGGTAGGAGCTGTGGGTGGAGGAGAGTGTGTTGAATAAAAAGTCATCCTCGACCTGTTCTGAGTGGAGGCTTACATTGTGAAATTGTGCTGCTCTAGCCACCACTTGAGAATACGCAGTGCTGTCCTCTGGTGGAGATGGCTTCGTAGGGTATGCCTCCGGACTGTTATCTGACACTGGGGCGTCGTATAAGTCCCATGCGTCTTGATCTTGGTCACCCTGGCTCATGGTGGTGTGAGCTGGGGAATGTGATGGAGTTTGTGCTGGTGAGACGTTAATCACAGGTGGAGGAGAGGGTGGTGGGGTAACTTTTTTCACCACTTTTGTTTGTGGTGTTTGTTCAGTTTGGAACTCCAATCTTCTCTTTCTTCTAATAGGGGGAAGGGTGCTTATTTTTCCTGTCCCGTCTGTATGAAAATAGGCTTTTGCGTATGGTCTACATCAGTTGATTGTAGCTCTTCCTCAAACCTATGCTTTTGCATTTGGGAGGTTAGCGAGTGCTCTTCTGTATAAGAGCCTGAAACTGGGTCGGTTGCAGTTTGTTTTGGCACCGAAACCCTGTCTGCATCTTTTTTCGGCTCAGAGGTGACTTTTTTCTTTTTCGGGGCCGAAACCTCTCGACGTCGATCTTCGTCGGTGCCGCTGTCTCTGCGTCGAGCCGTGTCTACACCGGTATCTCGGTGTCAATGCTTGTCTCCAGCACTTTCTCGGTCCCGAGAAGGCTGCGTGCCGGTGTCTCGACCGGAGTCGGACGATCTCGGCACTGTTTGGGCCTTTTTCGGTGCCGGCGGTCGGTCACCGAATTTATTGTGGCATTTGGGATAGAAACGGAACGGGGTCCGTTCCATCGGCGTTCTTCTGCACGCGGTCGGGCCGACCAGGCCCCGACGGGGGATCGAAAAAATTACCCCGAAGGGCACCGGAGCTCTTCGATCTTAGACGCGGTGTTGAATCTAACTACGCCGATCCCGAACGCAACAATACCGACGAAAATCTTCCGAAATTAGCTATCTTTCCGTTCCGAAACTCGGAGCGACAGGAACACGTCCGAACCAGATGGCGGAAAAAAAACAATCGAAGATGGAGTCGACGCCCATGCGCAATGGAGACAAAAGGAGGAGTCACTCGGTCCCGTGACTCGAAAGACTTCTTCGAAGAAAAACAACTTGTAACACTCCGGCCCAACACCAGATGGTGAGCTATGCAAAACATGCGTATCTACAGCGACAGATGCCATCGAACATAGTTTTATGTAGCTCTCACAAAATCATGAAAAACTGACTTGAGATAAGCAGTCACTACTGATATATGTCTTAAAGAGGAAACTGGGCTATGGCACAAGATTCTAAGCTTGGCAAAAGTGGCCCAATACCTCACACTAAGCAACACAAAGCACTTTCACTTCAATGATGAGCTGTGAGGTACATACCTGCTATGAAAGGCATTATGGATGTTGGCTTGGGGTACTAGCTCTAATCACCAACACTTAAGAAACGAAAAGGTATGGCAAAAAAATTGGCTTAAAAGATAAAGTTGGTAGACTTGTTGATTGTCACCCTTGAGGTCTATTATTTCAATACTATCACTGGCAAGGGTAAAGTTTCCGGTAGTACTCTTGTCTCTTTGCCTCTCCAAGAACCTGCATAAACCTATCCATAATAAAAAAAAATAAAAGGTTGAAAGACTGATCAACTAAAGGTTTTAATGCTCAAAGACACCTTAACAAATAGTTTCACCAGAAATTACTGATGAACCGAACATATTAGTGTGGTCTCAATTCAAGTAATTTTATGTAGTTCAAGATCTCACAAAAATTCTCAGGTCCATGGAATCATCACAGATACAAAAGGCCTCAAAAGGGCACAAACTCACTGAAGATGCTAAGCAAGTTAGAAATTGGAGTTCTTGGCTCCTTTTGTTGTCCCCTTTATATATTACCCTCCTCCCACATGCCTCGTCGAGGATCAGAAGCCATGACCACTGGAGAGATGTAGTATGACTTGCCTGGGCCGCTGCGCCTCACAGTTATTTTCCGTGGGCGGCAACGAGGATTTGCTGGGATGTGCTGATGTGGACATGGATTTCTGATGCTGGCGCGGCCGCGCCGACGACGTCATAACGGCCGAAGCAGAAGCAGTAGAAGCCCTGGACCCTGGCGTAGTTAAACTAGGAAACAAAAGCATGGAGGCACAAATTTAGGGAAACAACAGGGGGAAAGGAAGATGGAGGATGTAGAGCAATGAAGACCAGGAGGTTCTAGGCTGTATTCAAAGCTGTGAACATGGTAACAAGCATACTGGATAGAGCACATGGTCACACTCAGAAGGAATCACATTCACACACTGTTTACAATAAAGTAAGTGGCCACATTTTATTATTAAAAAAGTCACAGATGGTGGTTGGGTAAAAGATGGTCCCAGGGGACTGTGTTGGCCGAAGTTGTCCTTTGGAGCATATTAACATAACCAATTCTGTAGACATTCCCTTTTCACTATAATTCTGCAGCCAGTTAAAAATCCAGTGCTGTTTCGTTGCTGGAAAAACTGACCCTGTAATAGTTATTAGGGAATATCAGTAAAGTACTAAACTAGCTGTGAAATAGAATACATTTTATTTCCTAAAATACTTCCTTGGTTATTTAAGAATTGACAAATACTCGGTTTTCCACAGCAGCAAAAACTCTTCAGAAGTAAAAAAAACAAATTTAAAAAAAATCATGCCACATCAAAGGGAACGAGCATTCTGGTATATAATTAAAACAAATAACAGGCATAGAAGTTCAGAGCAAGCAACGGCAATGCTCGAGTTCCCCTACCTGACTTCAGAAATGTTAGCAGTAATAGCAGAAATAACTAGTTACTCAACCCAGTGAGACAAGTTTGAAAATCAAAGGTATGTCAGCCTGCTTGGCCAATGTCAGCTCTAAATCTCATACAGGCTTTGGGATGCAGTATTTCAAAGTGATGTTCTGTGTGGGTACTTGGAAGGACAACTTCAGCACCGTATATTCAGCTTTTACAAAAAGCTGTGTGTTAGCCTTAGTTAAAAAGTCTTGGAAGACCTATTTTATCCCGAGGGACCATCTGTGTGTTGTCTTGTGACTCTTACTGTAGATGTCTAGGAGACTGCCTCTCTGAAAGGTGAACTTATTTAAGTGGGTTTGCCTGCAGGGCCACCAATGAGAAGAAGCAATGGTTTGAGGGAGGACAGTGAATGTTTCACCAAGCATTCCATAGATGGCAGTCACCAACTGGCCTGGCACTCTGAACTAGTCTAACTAGGAGGCAGGAATATAATACAAATATGCAGCAAGAATACCTAAAACCCAGAAGGGTTTTAAATGGCTTCAAAGGGGCTCCAGGTCTTTAACTGCACGAATCATTCTTTATATGTGCTGAATGATTTTTCAAATGATAAATTAAGATACAAATAGCAGAAAAAAATCAAAGGAACCAACAATTGTGCAGTGGAAAACCGAGTTTCACTTTCCTTGCTTTTATCTCCAAGGACAAGCCATTGCTGACATTGAGAACAACCAATGGACACAACGTAACCCTGTTTCTCAGCACACATTTGACCAATGGTCACTGCTGGAAAACCTTACATATCAAAAATGCAGGGCTTGTAAACTCAGCTCGTTCTTAGGAGTTTTGATCAGTCAATTGTATATGTGTGGGTAAATAGTCTTACATATTACTAACACAGGGATGTGTCAAAAATCCAGTGAAATGCCCCCCAAAAAAATACTGAATGTCCATATTCTCTGTGGACACTCAAAGACCAAGCTGCATAACTTTGGTTAGGCCCTCTCAGGGGATACTACGTCTAACCACAAATCCCATACTTTAATTCCTTCAGGTGCCAAAATGGATCTGGAACTTTTTCAGCAATTGCTGCTGATTGCTGGTAGGTGGCATCATCAGATTCTGCAGAAACTTCGCTCTGACCCTGGAAGTGACAGCAGAGGGTCAAATACATGCACAATGCCTGTGTGCCGCGGTTAGTTTAAAACTAAGCTTTGTGCACCTCAATAGTGAGCATCCTTGACAGACTGAGAAACAATATGGTGCAAAATCTTACTTGAGGACCTTATTAACACCTAGAAGGCCACTCCGCATAAAAGGGTGAAGGGAGGGTGGTGAGGAATCTGCAGGTACAGTATCCAAGAGAAAGAGCATTACCAAAACGAACTTGTCCTTCTGACTGATATTTCCAATCGCAGAATCAATTTGAAAAGATACCAAAACAGTACCTTCCAAAGAAGGAGAATTTGGGGAGTGGGCATCAGACAATGTTCTGATGAGCTCAGAGAGAAAGCAGGAGGAACTTTAGGAGGAGCTGATAGAAAGGGAAAGACACAGCCATGACTTACAATCTACAGGACTCACTGGCCCGAGATAACAGCACATCTGTTAGGCCAGTAAAAGCACATTCTACCCCCTCCATTCCACCACTGCACAAAAGGAAATCGGAAGGGCATGGCAGTGAAAGAGTAAGGTGGGGACTCACTCTGTTGATGGTGGTTTGTCCTCTACTACCACTAAGCCCTCTACGGCTGTGAAGGAGCTGAGATAGCTGCCTCAGGTGGTAAGCTAGGACCTAGGAATAATCTGAAGTTTTAGAAGAAAAAGCCACAATCGGTATGGCCTCCAGCAAACAGGTAGGACCTGCTAGCAGAAATCAAAACATGGTGCGTCAGTGGATCCAAGGGTGGAGAGGGCCCGAAATCACACAGAAGAGATGAAGCATTAACACCATGAAAGCATCAACCTGCTGCTGAGTTGAGGGTGCAAGAAAATTACAGCTCCAGCTACATAATAGGGTAAAGTGCCAACTGTGGGATCTCTCCCTGGAGCGGGACAAATGGAGAGAAGACGCCAGCGTGACCTTCTTGTGCTTTTGTCATTATTTGTTCTTGGACTTCTTTTTAGACCTACTAGAGAACTGGGACTACATCTTAAAACTGCAGCAGGAACATGCTTGACCCCTGCTTCCTGATGGCCTCCTTGTGAATTAGTGGGCATTTGTTGCATTACTTTGAACCATGTCTGAATCCAAGACTTTAGAAACAAACCAAGCTAGTCCGTAACCTGCTTCTGCTTCGTGCAGGTGCAGCATGGTTTGAAGCTTGTAGCGTTTGAGGGCAGACATCTACAGTACATTATAAAAGAAAAAATTGTTATGAAAGTCAGTAAAGAAGCAGAGCTCCAAATCCACAGTGAAGGGAGCAGACAGTAGGGACATCAGCACATGCACTGTCACTTCCAGAGGCGGAGCAAGGTCACTAACGGGTCCAATGGTGCCACCTATCAATGCACGGAAGCAATTTATGAAAAAGTTCTCAATTCATTCTGAAGCCTGGGGGAATTGAAAAGATGGGGAATATGCAGTTATACATATACATAACTGGACATGTGACTAGTTTACAGACTGACTTAAGAGTTTTTTAAACAATATGACTTCTCAGCAATCTGAAAGCAGATGTAGTCTAAACATCTGAATATGGAAAACAGGCTGGGATAAGGACAGTTCTGGACATTAGAAATTTAATTTCTGCGTTTAATGATAAAATTAACAGCCTCGCTAGTTTTGATTTTAAAGATGTTAATGTCCATTCTTATTGTTAATGCAGATGATAAATCTGTTTTCAGGTGATGAATGTATTGTAATCTCAAACATCTTGCAGGTGACAGCACAATAAATCGATAGAGTTATTAATTTGCTAAAAAGGTGGTAAAAATGTTTGTGATAACCCATAAAAGTAATTGTAACAAACCGGTGTCTGGGGAAGAGGGTGGGCGCACATGAATCTACAGAACTACATGGCACAAACATATGCTTACTGGGGAAGTACCCTTTCCATTTGAGGCATGTGTGGCTGTAGAAACACATGCTTAGCATAGACTGTAAAGCAGCCCTCCTCCATAAGCTGTGTTCTTTGAAATAGTGTACATAAAACTGCTTAGCCTACATTGGCTTGCTGACAGTCCAGCACATCTACACAGTAGTTGTTTTAAATGTATGTGATGTAAACTATGCAGCTGCTTTACATATGTCAGTTATAGGAACACTACCCAGAAAGACTATTGAAGCTCCTTTTTTATCAGTGGAGTGAGCTCTAGGAGGGATAGGTAAAGTTATTTTAGCTTTAGGATAGCACATTTGGATACACTTTACATTCCAACATGCAATAGCAGACTTAGAAATAGGCCTTCCTTTGTGTGGTTTTGAAAAGGCAATATAGATTTCCTCAGCTGAATCAATGGGCTGTAATTCCTAGGTAGGCAACTGGACTCTGACACCTAGTTTTTATTAAATATGCTTTTTAACTGTTTTCACAGTCCACTCAACCTGGCTTGTTGCAGAACTAATGTATTAGATTTAAAGAGACACTGGTAGTAATTTGTGCCAATGGCCAATGGTCACGGCTTTTAACGCACCAGAAATACAGAGACTCTGGCAAGAAGCGGGTTGGCTTCAAAGAATGGGATCATCATAATGTGCTGCTAATAAATGGCCTATAGTTCATGTGAACCAGGTGTGCTAGGTTTAATGGCACTGCTTAATGAAGACTTGACAAAATTAAAAACTGTAAAAAAAGAAATCTAAGATGGGCAACAATGATCTTCCTTTGCACTTTTGAGAAAATTGAATATTTTGCTGGTTCTTTGTTAGTGTGACCAAAACTCCATAATTTGTGTAAAATGTTTGTAATGAGTAACGTTAGGTCTTAAACTGCCCCATTGTTCAGGGACTATGAATACAGCCTCCTCCAACACAAGACATACTTAACACTGCATATACAATATACATACAGAGTATATGTGTATATTCCAAGGAGCACAGTTACACAGTAACAACCGCTTCCACACTCTTTCCCCCACGTGGGAGAACCAACATACACAAGTCATGTTAATGAAACCTGGGATGCAAGAGAAAAAGGAAAAAACAGGCAAGCGCAGGGAAGCACTATAAACAGACAGATGACCAAGACTTAAATGTTTGCTCATTAGTTGTTCACAGGCTGCAAGGAGTCAGCATCGCTGTTCATGTCTGGCAACTGGAAACCAAAGTCTATGTGAATTATCTCTAGGAGAAATTACACTTACCTTTTAAGTTGCACGTATAGGTCCTGAATGAAGACAAATTTAGTTTCTTTGCAACTAAAAACAGGATGTTTTCAAGCAAACCAGAAGATTTAACTTAACAGGGCACTGAGGGTTTTCTGTGTGAGTTGCTGACCGTTCAATTATTATAGCACAAAGGCAAAGTGTTACTTCATCTCATTTGGTCAGTTATACCTCTCGTTTTCAAAGCAGTATCCACTCACTGATATGCTTGAGGGGAATCGTTTGAAAGATCACTTAACTAAGCTGGTGAAATCCTACATAGGAATGTTTCAACTGTTACCAATTTATGGTAAAAATACAAGCTTAGCTGGCATCTAATCTGCAGAATGTTGTTTTAGGTTTGCATATGTAACACTGCAAACAAAGCCAAAGACATTTACTTTAAAAATGATTAGTTTTATGCAAGGACTACTTGGGCCATTTTACGGTATTCTGAAGCACTTTCCACTTTCAAGAGGACATCACAAATTAGGGGAGATGCTGGCTAGCGATTACGAGTTTTCTCCAGTGCTTCAGACAAGAACCTGAGATAAAGAATATGAAGGAGGAGTCTCTAGAGACACTGGTATAATATCTGTAAATCTCAAATGTGAACCTCAAGGAGTATGCCCATAACCTTAACAGATTACATTTTCTGGATCACTTGTATATGACACTAAAAATGCCTTAGAGCTTGATTCAGCACCATCCAGAAGTAGAAGTAGAAAGGTGACCCCAAAACGTCCATTTTCACAAGACCTCTCCAAGATAATGTTCTCAGATTTAAATGATCATAGACATGTTTGATTCAAATCCACATTTTGTGAACTAATGCAAAGCATCACAGAGAATACAATGTATGGCCCCAAAATGGTTTGGAGACTTATGAGAGCTTTTATAAACCTAGTTTTGTTATAAAAACACCTTTTCTCAGAAGCATAGAAGTATCATTAACATATTCCTTATTAATATCTTGGAGCAAAAGTCCAAGGAGAAGGGTGCTGAGTTGGTAATAGCTGTGGCATACATTGAGTCAAAGAAATGTCCAGTAACATGGACAGATAACGACTTGCAAGAAAGCATTTTAATAGAAAGGAGCGAATAGCAATCTACATTTAGACATCAAAAATCAGCCGACAAGTGATCTCAAACTTTTCCAAGGTCTTGGTATGCAGAATACCTTAAATTAAACATGTTATTTTCATCAACTAGTTGTTGGAGTGAAATCATTTTCCACGCTGCCTGTTTAAAATCACCCTTACAGCAGAGTACACCACCTCCGGTCTCATCTTACCATAAGGACAGAAAGCTCTGGCTCATGAATGCAAATATTGAAAAGGGGCAGAAATTAACTGTAATTTGGGACCTAGTCCTTTTGAACTGAGGGATCCACAGAACTGAAGAACTCTATTCACTTTTTAACTTTTCAAAGAGCAGGCTTCCTTCCACTAAGTGAAACACAGGAAGCCTCAAATACGTACAGTGTCCCCGAGGCTGAATTATGTAAGTGTTCCTCTATTAAAAAAATAAAAAAATAAAATAAAAAAAACAGCTCACAGCCTGAGGATTTACTGCAGCTCAAGGAGATCTTTAGTACTCTTTGTTCGAACAGTAGACATGTTAATTTTGAGTGTCTTGGGGGAACAGTAGCTCCAAACTTGTTTTTAGAACAAACAGGAGGGTTCTGCAGAAAAACAGGGGCAACTTACTCATGCAGAATTTGCGTTACACGCTGTTGCCGTGGGAATACCTGGGTCTAGATCTTCCCAATAAATCCATCTTTAAAAGTGGACATTTTCGTTTTAAGGGACTATGAAAAAACTCTACACTAATGTAAAGTAAGCTGAAAAGCAAGTTCCCAGTAGCTCTTTAGCCGGCCAACAGGCAACGAGTTATGTTTTCCTGAATATTTTGATTATATCAGTATACCACAACCTCCAAGGTATGTAGAGCCCTTTCCCCAACTGGATCAGTTTGGGGAAAAAAATGGAAATTCAATAGAGTAAGATGGAATTGAGACACCACTTTGGAACACATTTAAGGGTTGGTACCCTTACCACCCTACTCCTATGTAATGAAAGAAAGGTTCTTCTAAAGGTAATGCCTGAAGCTCACAGACACACCTGAGTGAAGTGATAACAACCTGAAATGATACCTTTCAGGATAAAACCTGGAGTGTAAATGAAGGGACCATCAATCTTGTTAGTACAATACTGAGACTCCAAGTGGGGGCTGGTGGCACCCTAGGAGGATGTATTTAAATCCTTTCAAGAAGGCTTTGATGACTGAACTCCTGAATAGTGAAGTGTGTTGTCTGTTTTGTATATATGTGGATACTGCCGCTAGGTGTAGCCTTATAGATGTAAAAACTAAACCTGAGGTATGTAAATGAAATAAATAGCATACACCATCTTGAACCTTGGCTGCCAAAGCATCAAAGTTTTGGGAATGACAATGAACAAATCGTCTGTTTAGTAGCATCACAGGCAAGAATAGAAGGCTTGCATGCTTCTTTAAGAACGTCCATACATGGCTGAGATAGGTTCAGATAATCAAACTCTAAGACTTTAGGAGCCAAATCGCAAGGTTGAGAGACCTTAATCAATCGGATTTGTAGAGCACAGCTTATCACCAGATTGGGTGTCCAGGTGCTGAAACAGCCTGGTCTTCCAGTTCTTAAGGCCTTTCCTGAATTGAAGCAGCAAGGATGATGTCAGACGGTGAAGGGGGAGGTCGTTCCAAGATTTTGTGGCAAGGAAAGAGAAGGCGCCCCCTAACTGTTCCTTTGGGATGCGGTAGGGTATAAGTGAAGGATAGGGAGGCGGGGCACAGGTGTCTGGAAGGTTGGTGGAAGTTCAAGCAGTGGTTGATGTATGTTGGCCTTTGGTTTTGTAAGGCTTTGTAGGTGTGGATCAGCTTCTTAAATAGACATTTCTTTTGAATGGAGAACCAGTGGAGCTTGAGAAGGGAGGGGAGGGGGGTGGTTGAGGGAGGAGGGGGTGAAGTGGGTGCTCTTGGGGACGATGAGTATGGCCCCTGAATTTTGGATGGTTTGCAGTCTTTGCAGGAGGTGAGAGGAGATTCCTACGTAGAGTATGTTGCCATAGTCCAGTCGGCGGGTGACAAAGGCTTGAGTGACAGTTTGTCTGGTGTTGATGGGGAGCCATTTGAAGACCTTACAGAGCATGTGAAGGGTGAAGAAACAGGCAGAGGAGTAGACTGCATGGATATGTTTTTTTTTTTTTTTTTACAATGAGCTTGCTATCAAGGATGATGACAAGGTTGTCTTTATGGTATGTCGGCATGGGTGAGGGTCCTAGTAGGGAGGGCCACCAGGAGTCGCTCCAAGGGGAGGTGTTGGTTCTGAAAATCAGCACTTTAGTTCTGTCCGTGCTGTTTTAAGAAGTTGTCTTTCTTCCAGTCGGTGATGCTCGTCATGCATCTGTGGAAGTTGGTCATTGTGGTGGAGCGGTCTTTTGATACTGAGAGGATGCGCTGATTGTCGTCGGCATGGGATATGATGTTTAGTCCTAGGACTCTGACGATGCTGGCCAAGGGGGTGATGTAGGTGTTGAGCAGAATAGAGCTGAGGGACAAGCCTTGAGGGACTCTGCCAATTATGTTCTTGGATTCTGAAGTGAAAGGAGGTAAATGGATTCTCTGTGTTCCGCCAGTGAGGAAGGAGGCGATCCATTTGAGGGCGTCTCCTTAGATTCCAATATGGTGGAGCCTCTTAGAGATAAGTGTGTGATGGGATACCGTGTCGAACATAGCTGAAAGGTCAAGGAGGATCAGGGTGGCTGTATCTCCCCAGTGAAGAAGGGTTCTGTTGTCACTGGTGGCGGCGATCATGGTGGTTTTGTGTGGTTGATCCGGAATCCAGACTGATAGGAGTACAGAATATTGTTTCTCTCACGGTGTTCAATGAGTTGGTGGTTGATGGCCTTTGAGAACTTTGGTATTGGTTAAGGGAAGTCTTCAAGGCGGCACAGTCTGTGGGCTCCTTGCTGGTTCGTTTTTTCCTTTCGAGTAGCTTGCAATTTCATTTGGTGGTTCTCAGCTGCTAGGTGTACCAACTGGCCTGTTTGGAGAATCTTTTAGTTTGACAGGGCGATTTTGTTGGCGCAATTGGTGATCTATGAGGAGAAGTTCTTGACAGCCTTTTCTAGATTGGCTGAGGTTTCCGGGCAGGTGGTGTTAAGGGCACCCTGAGGGTGTGGGTGTCTTATTTCTTCATGGCTCTATGTGAGAAGGTCCTTCCTGTTACGCAGTACCTCGTGAAGAACTACTGAGTTCCAGGAATGTGTTGGATCACCCATGTGGGTGGCACTTAAATTAGGGCGAGAGATGTCTGTGAAAATTTGTAAACCACAAACTGAAGCAGTGAGAGACGTGGAAAAAAGTATGTAAAAATCCCAGACAAGTTCATCCACAGTGCATTGCCCCTGAACTGTGGTCGTGGGAACCTGGAGGTGGAGTTTGGGGATTTTCTGCTGTGGCAAAAAGGTTTATCTGTGGTTGACCCCAATGCCGGGAGAATAGAAGGATGGCTTGCGTTTTGAGTTCCCACTTGTGGACTTGTTGGCAACTCTTTCTAAGTAGATCTGCAAAGTCATTGTCCACTCCTGTGAGTTATTCTGCTAACAGGTGAATGTTGTACCGGAGAACTAACCTCCAAATGGTTTGGGCTAGTTACGAAAGCTGAGGGGACCTAGTGCCCCTCTGCTTTTGAAGATGATACATGGCAATCATGTCTGTTTTGATCAGGACTACCTTGCCTACCAGATGCACAGAAGGCTTTGAGCACTAGGTGAACAGCTAGCAACTCCAGGTGACTGACATGGAGATGTGTCTTGCTGAGTTTCCAGCATCCCTGGACGGTTAGATCTTGCGAATGCGCCCTCCATTCCATGAGGGAGGCATCCGTTATGGTTCTCTGCGGAACTGGGTATAAGGACAACCTTTTAAGAGATTGTTGGTGTTCCACCAATGCAGAGATTGGCCAGCTTGACAGTAAAGCAACGCTAGATTTTCCCACTGACCCTCCACTTAAGTCCATTGGTGTGCTAAGCACTCGTGCAACAGGTGCATGTTCAGTCTGGCATGAGGTACTATGGCTATTGATGATGCCATCATACCAAGGAGAGGCATGACTGTCCTTACTGTTACTTGCTGATGAGGCTGAAACTGGGGAATGAACACCTGGAAAGATTGCATATGGGTGGCATTGGGATATGGTATCCCCCGTTGTGAGCTGAAGATAGCTCCCAGATATGGTTGTTTTTCAAGTGGTTGGAGGTGGGATTGGACAGCACTGATGGTAAAGCCTAGTTGATGAAGTAGGTTTATGGTGGCTTGACTGCCATGCACTTTTGAATAGTTGAGCTTCTGTCTAGATATGGAAAGATGCGTGTATTTTGCCTGCACAGGAGAGCCACTACCACAGCAAGACATTTGGTGAAGACTCTTGGGGCGGTTGTGACCCCCAAAGGGAAGCACTTCAAATTTGAAATGCTGCCTGTTTATTAGAAACCGGAGGTATCAGCAGTGTGCCGGGTGAATAGGGTTGTGAAAAATAGGCAACCTTGAGATCAAGAGCTACCATGAAGCTGACTCATTGCTGTAACAGGATGACATCTTGAAGAGTACTCACGTGAAAGTGCTCTGAGAGAAAGTATTCATTTAGGGGTCTGAGATCTAAGATTGGTCCCAGGGACCCGTCCTTTTTGGAAATAAGGAAGTAGAGTGAATAGACTCCTGTGCCGTGCTGGTGTATTGGCAGTGGTTCTAAGGCCCCCTTTTTTTCTTTTTTTCCAGAGTCCCGGACCTTCAATGTGAATGACAAACTATACATAGAAATTGAACTAAAAACTTACACCATTTCTTTTCAAGTTTTCTTCCCATGCAAACTGGAGGAAATTCTGAAGATGCAACTAACTAAAACAAGATTGGGGAATCTGTGAAAGCCAAGCAATTTTTATTTAGTGACACTGAAACCATATTCATGTCAAAGAGATGGAATATTTAGATGAGGAAGAATAACTAGTAAAGCAGTAAATCCATCTACAAATACAAAAAGAAATGTCTCAGAAAAAGAGGTCCATGTCATAGACTTTACTATGAAAACATTACAAGTAGAAAATTCTTCTGCTGCTTGACACCTGCTCCTAATGAATTATACATGACTTGCAGTTTGTTTCAATGTTGTTGCCTCAATCAGTAACAAGCCTAGTCACGTTGCTGAAGTATCCAAATTCAGTGTGAATTACACACAAAGCAGAACTATGTTATTTTGCATTTAATTGTTGTAAGGAAATGCCTCCTTGGCATGGTTGCCCCCTGACTTTTTGCCTTTGCTGATGCTATGTTTACAATTGAAAGTGTGCTGAGGCCTGCTAACCAGGCCCCAGCACCAGTGTTCTTTCCCTAACCTGTACTTTTGTATCCACAATTGGCAGACCCTGGCATCCAGATAAGTCCCTTGTAACTGGTACCTCTGGTACCAAGGGCCCTGATGCCAGGGAAGGTCTCTAAGGGCTGCAGCATGTATTATGCCACCCTAGAGACCCCTCACTCAGCACAGACCCACTGCTTACCAGCTTGTGTGTGCTAGTGAGAACAAAATGAGTAAGTCGACATGGCACTCCCCTCAGGGTGCCATGCCAGCCTCTCACTGCCTATGCAGTATAGTTAAGAAACCCCTCTAGCAGGCCTTACAGCCCTAAGGCAGGGTGCACTATACCATAGGTGAGGGTACCAGTGCATGAGCACTGTGCCCCTACAGTGTCTAAGCAAAACCTTAGACATTGTAAGTGCAGGGTAGCCATAAGAGTATATGGTCTGGGAGTCTGTTGTACACGAACTCCACAGCACCATAATGGCTGCACTGAAAACTGGGAAGTTTGGTATCAAACTTCTCAGCACAATAAATGCACACTGATGCCAGTGTACATTTTATTGCAAAATACACCCCAGAGGGCACCTTAGAGGTGCCCCCTGAAACTTAACCGACTGTCTGTGTAGGCTGACTAGTTCCAGCAGCCTGCCACACTAGAGACATGTTGCTGGCCCCATGGGGAGAGTGCCTTTGTCACTCTGAGGCCAGTAACAAAGCCTGCACTGGGTGGAGATGCTAACACCTCCCCCAGGCAGGAGCTGTAACACCTGGCGGTGAGCCTCAAAGGCTCACCCCTTTGTCACAGCCCAGCAGGGCACTCCAGCTTAGTGGAGTTGCCCGCCCCCTCCGGCCACGGCCCCCACTTTTGGCGGCAAGGCTGGAGGGAACAAAGAAAGCAACAAGGAGGAGTCACTGGCCAGTCAGGACAGCCCCTAAGGTGTCCTGAGCTGAAGTGACTCTAACTTTTAGAAATCCCAATAGGGTTAGGATTGTGACCCCCTCCCCTTGGGAGGAGGCACCAAGAGGGTGTACCCACCCTCAGGGCTAGTAGCCATTGGCTACTAACCCCCCAGACCTAAACACGCCCTTAAATTTAGTATTTAAGGGCTACCCTGAACCCTAGAAAATTAGATTCCTGCAACAACAAGAAGAAGGACTGCCTAGCTGAAAACCCCTGCAGAGGAAGACCAGAAGACGACTACTGCCTTGGCTCCAGAAACTCACCGGCCTGTCTCCTGCCTTCCAAAGAACTCTGCTCCAGCGACGCCTTCCAAAGGGACCAGCGACCTCTGCATCCTCTGAGGACTGCCCTGCTTCGACGACGACAAGAAACTCCTGAGGACAGCGGACCTGCTCCAAAAAGACTGCAACTTTGTTTCAAGAAGCAGCTTTAAAGAACCCTGCAACTCCCCGCAAGAAGCGTGAGACTTGCAACACTGCACCCGGCGACCCCGACTCGGCTGGTGGAGAACCAACACCTCAGGGAGGACCCCCGGACTACTCTACGACTGTGAGTACCAAAACCTGTCCCCCCTGAGCCCCCACAGCGCCGCCTGCAGAGGGAATCCCGAGGCTTCCCCTGACCGCGACTCTCTGAAACCTAAGTCCCGACGCCTGAAAAAGACCCTGCACCCGCAGCCCCCAGGACCTGAAGGACCGGACTTTCACTGCAGAAGTGACCCCCAGGAGTCCCTCTCCCTTGCCCAAGTGGAGGTTTCCCCGAGGAAGCCCCCCCTTGCCTGCCTGCAGCGCTGAAGAGATCCCTTGATCTCTCATTGACTTCCACTGCGAACCCGACGCTTGTTCTAACACTGCACCCGGCCGCCCCCGCGCCGCTGAGGGTGAAATTTCTGTGTGGGCTGGTGTCCCCCCCGGTGCCCTACAAAACCCCCCTGGTCTGCCCTCCGAAGACGCGGGTACTTACCTGCTGGCAGACTGGAACCAGGGCACCCCCTTCTCTCCATTGAAGCCTATGCGTTTTGGGCACCACTTTGAACTCTGCACCTGACCGGCCCTGAGCTGCTGGTGTGGTAACTTTGGGGTTGCTCTGAACCCCCAACGGTGGGCTACCTTGGACCAAGAACTGAACCCTGTAAGTGTCTTACTTACCTGGTAAAACTAACAAAAACTTACCTCCCCCAGGAACTGTGAAAATTGCACTGTGTCCACTTTTTAAATAGCTATTTGTGAATAACTTGAAAAGTATACATGCAATTGAAATGATTCAAAGTTCCTAATGTACTTACCTGCAATACCTTTCAAACAAGATATTACATGTTAAATTTGAACCTGTGGTTCTTAAAATAAACTAAGAAAATATATTTTTCTATAACAAAACCTATTGGCTGGATTTGTCTCTGAGTGTGTGTACCTCATTTATTGTCTATGTGTATGTACAACAAATGCTTAACACTACTCCTTGGATAAGCCTACTGCTCGACCACACTACCACAAAATAGAGCATTAGTATTATCTCTTTTTACCACTATTTTACCTCTAAGGGGAACCCTTGGACTCTGTGCATGCTATTCCTTACTTTGAAATAGCACATACAGAGCCAACTTCCTACAATTGTTGTCTTTAGAATATGTCCTTCGAACACAAAATAGTAAAATAAATCCCTGAAATACCTAAAGCATTTCCTAGAACAGGAGTCATTCTCAAAGTAAGGCATTTCTGGGTTGGAGTGCAATTTCAACTACGTTCCAAACACTGGGGAAAAATAGAAAAACTTACTACCTGTAACCCCTTTTTTAAAACTTTAATAGACTATTCTAGAATCACATGTTTGTGCATCATTCCATCAATATGTTAGTGGGCTAAAAAAGCATCTTGTTTACCAGAATAAAGGCTTGTGTGCCGATAATAGGTGGAATCAGTGTGACTCAGTATTTACCATCTTCATATTATATTTTTATTGACTGCATTTTATATCAGAAACAGATTAAAGCTATGTAGGAAGTTGGCTCTGTATGTGCTATTTCAAAGTAAGGAATAGCATGCACAGAGTCCAAGGGTTCCCCTTAGAGGTAAAATAGTGGTAAAAATAGATAATACTAATGCTCTATTTTGTGGTAGTGTGGTCGAGCAGTAGGCTTATCCAAGGAGTAGTGTTAAGCATTTGTTGTACATACACATAGACAATAAATGAGGTACACACACTCAGAGACAAATCCAGCCAATAGGTTTTGTTATAGAAAAATATCTTTTCTTAGTTTATTTTAAGAACCACAGGTTCAAATTTAACATGTAATATCTTGTTCGAAAGGTATTGCAGGTAAGTACTTTAGGAACTTCAAATCATCAAAATTGCATGTATACTTTTCAAGTTATTGACAAATAGCTGTTTTAAAAGTGGACACAGTGCAATTTTCACCGTTCCTGGGGGAGGTAAGTTTTTGTTAGTTTTACCAGGTAAGTAGGACACTTACAGGGTTCAGTTCTTGGTCCAAGGTAGCCCACCGTTGGGGGTACAGAGCAACCCCAAAGTCACCACACCAGCAGCTCAGGGCCGGTCAGGTGCAGAGTTCAAAGTGGTGCCCAAAACACATAGGCTAGAATGGAGAGAAGGGGGTGCCCCGGTTCCGGTCTGCTTGCAGGTAAGTACCCGCGTCTTCGGAGGGCAGACCAGAGGGGTTTTGTAGGGCACCGGGGGGGACACAAGTCCACACAGAAATTTCACCCTCAGCAGCGCGGGGGCGGCCGGGTGCAGTGTAGAAACAAGCGTCGGGTTTTCAATGTTAGTCTATGAGAGATCTCGGGATCTCTTCAGCGCTGCAGGCAGGCAAGGGGGGGATTCCTCGGGGAAACCTCCACTTGGGCAAGGGAGAGGGACTCCTGGGGGTCACTTCTCCAGTGAAAGTCCGGTCCTTCAGGTCCTGGGGGCTGCGGGTGCAGGGTCTCTCCCAGGCGTCGGGACTTTAGGTTCAAAGAGTCGCGGTCAGGGGAAGCCTCGGGATTCCCTCTGCAGGCGGCGCTGTGGGGGCTCAGGGGGGACAGGTTTTGGTACTCACAGTCTCAGAGTAGTCCTGGGGTCCCTCCTGAGGTGTTGGATCGCCACCAGCCGAGTCGGGGTCGCCGGGTGCAGTGTTGCAAGTCTCACGCTTCTTGCGGGGAGCTTGCAGGGTTCTTTAAAGCTGCTGGAAACGAAGTTGCAGCTTTTCTTGGAGCAGGTCCGCTGTCCTCGGGAGTTTCTTGTCTTTTCGAAGCAGGGGCAGTCCTCAGAGGATGTCGAGGTCGCTGGTCCCTTTGGAAGGCGTCGCTGGAGCAGGATCTTTGGAAGGCAGGAGACAGGCCGGTGAGTTTCTGGAGCCAAGGCAGTTGTCGTCTTCTGGTCTTCCGCTGCAGGGGTTTTCAGCTAGGCAGTCCTTCTTCTTGTAGTTGCAGGAATCTAATTTTCTAGGGTTCAGGGTAGCCCTTAAATACTAAATTTAAGGGCGTGTTTAGGTCTGGGGGGTTAGTAGCCAATGGCTACTAGCCCTGAGGGTGGGTACACCCTCTTTGTGCCTCCTCCCAAGGGGTGGGGGTCACAATCCTAACCCTATTGGGGGAATCCTCCATCTGCAAGATGGAGGATTTCTAAAAGTTAGAGTCACTTCAGCTCAGGACACCTTAGGGGCTGTCCTGACTGGCCAGTGACTCCTCCTTGTTATTCTCATTATTTTCTCCGGCCTTGCCGCCAAAAGTGGGGCCTGGCCGGAGGGGGCGGGCAACTCCACTAGCTGGAGTGTCCTGCTGGGTTGGCACAAAGGAGGTGAGCCTTTGAGGCTCACCGCCAGGTGTGACAATTCCTGCCTGGGAGAGGTGTTAGCATCTCCACCCAGTGCAGGCTTTGTTACTGGCCTCAGAGTGACAAAGGCACTCTCCCCATGGGGCCAGCAACATGTCTCGGTTTGTGGCAGGCTGCTAAAACTAGTCAGCCTACACAGATAGTCGGTTAAGTTTCAGGGGGCACCTCTAAGGTGCCCTCTGTGGTGTATTTTACAATAGAATGTACACTGGCATCAGTGTGCATTTATTGTGCTGAGAAGTTTGATACCAAACTTCCCAGTTTTCAGTGTAGCCATTATGGTGCTGTGGAGTTCGTGTTTGACAGACTCCCAGACCATATACTCTTATGGCTACCCTGCACTTACAATGTCTAAGGTTTTGTTTAGACACTGTAGGGGTACCATGCTCATGCACTGGTACCCTCACCTATGGTATAGTGCACCCTGCCTTAGGGCTGTAAGGCCTGCTAGAGGGGTGTCTTACCTATACTGCATAGGCAGTGAGAGGCTGGCATGGCACCCTGAGGGGAGTGCCATGTCGACTTACTCGTTTTGTCCTCACTAGCACACACAAGCTGGCAAGCAGTGTGTCTGTGCTGAGTGAGAGGTCTCCAGGGTGGCATAAGACATGCTGCAGCCCTTAGAGACCTTCCTTGGCATCAGGGCCCTTGGTACTAGAAGTACCAGTTACAAGGGACTTATCTGGATGCCAGGGTCTGCCAATTGTGGATACAAAAGTACAGGTTAGGGAAAGAACACTGGTGCTGGGGCCTGGTTAGCAGGCCTCAGCACACTTTCAATTGTAAACATAGCATCAGCAAAGGCAAAAAGTCAGGGGGCAACCATGCCAAGGAGGCATTTCCTTACACAACCCCCCCCCAAACGAAAGAGGATGAGACTAACCTTTCCCAAGAGAGTCTTCATTTTCTAAGTGGAAGAACCTGGAAAGGCCATCTGCATTGGCATGGGCAGTCCCAGGTCTGTGTTCCACTATAAAGTCCATTCCCTGTAGGGAGATGGACCACCTCAACAGTTTAGGATTTTCACCTTTCATTTGCATCAGCCATTTGAGAGGTCTGTGGTCAGTTTGAACTAGGAAGTGAGTCCCAAAGAGGTATGGTCTCAGCTTCTTCAGGGACCAAACCACAGCAAAGGCCTCCCTCTCAATGGCACTCCAACGCTGCTCCCTGGGGAGTAACCTCCTGCTAATGAAAGCAACAGGCTGGTCAAGGCCATCATCATTTGTTTGGGACAAAACTGCCCCTATCCCATGTTCAGAGGCATCAGTCTGCACAATGAACTGCTTAGAATAATCTGGAGCTTTGAGAACTGGTGCTGAGCACATTGCCTGTTTCAGGGTGTCAAAGGCCTGTTGGCATTCCACAGTCCAGTTTACTTTCTTGGGCATTTTCTTGGAGGTGAGTTCAGTGAGGGCTGTCACAATGGATCCATATCCCTTCACAAACCTCCTGTAATACCCAGTCAAGCCAAGGAATGCCCTGACTTGAGTCTGGGTTTTTGGAGCTACCCAGTCCAGAATAGTCTGGATCTTGGGTTGGAGTGGCTGAACTTGGCCTCCACCTACAAGGTGTCCCAAGTAAACCACAGTTCCCTGCCCTATCTGGCACTTGGATGCCTTGATAGAGAGGCCTGCAGAGTGCAGAGCCTTCAAAACCTTCCCTAGGTGGACCAGGTGATCCTGCCAGGTGGAGCTAAAGACAGCAATATCATCAAGATAAGCTGTGCTAAAGGACTCCAAGCCAGCAAGGACTTGATTCACCAACCTTTGGAAGGTGGCAGGGGCGTTCTTTAAACCAAAGGGCATAACAGTAAACTGATAATGCCCATCCGGTGTGGAGAATGCTGTCTTTTCTTTTGCTCCAGGTGCCATTTTTATTTGCCAGTACCCTGCTGTCAAGTCAAAGGTACTTAGAAATTTGGCAGCACCTAATTTGTCTATGAGCTCATCAGCTCTTGGAATTGGATGAGCATCTGTCTTGGTGACAGAATTGAGCCCTCTGTAGTCCACACAAAACCTCATCTCTTTCTTTCCATCTTTGGTGTGAGGTTTGGGGACTAAGACCACTGGGCTAGCCCAGGGGCTGTCAGAGCGCTCAATTACTCCCAATTCCAGCATCTTGTGGACTTCCACCTTGATGCTTTCCTTAACATGGTCAGATTGTCTAAAGATTTTGTTCTTGACAGGCATGCTGTCTCCTGTGTCCACATCATGGGTACACAGGTGTGTCTGACCAGGGGTTAAGGAGAAGAGTTCAGGAAACTGTTGTAGGACTCTCCTACAATCAGCTTGCTGTTGGCCAGAGAGGGTGTCTGAGTAGATCACTCCATCTACTGTACCATCTTTTGGGTCTGATGACAGAAGATCAGGGAGAGGTTCACTCTCTGCCTCCTGATCCTCATCTGTTACCATCAACAGATTGACATCAGCCCTGTCGTGGAAGAGTTTAAGGCGGTTTACATGGATCACCCTCTTGGGGCTCCTGCTTGTGCCCAGGTCCACCAAGTAGGTGACCTGACTCTTCCTCTCTAGAACTGGGTAAGGGCCACTCCATTTGTCCTGGAGTGCCCTGGGAGCCACAGGCTCCAGAACCCAGACTTTCTGCCCTGGTTGGAACTCAACCAGTGCAGCCTTTTGGTCATACCAAAACTTCTGGAGCTGTTGGCTGGCCTCAAGGTTTTTGGTTGCCTTTTCCATGTACTCTGCCATTCTAGAGCGAAGGCCAAGTACATAGTCCACTATGTCCTGTTTAGGCTCATGGAGAGGTCTCTCCCAGCCTTCTTTAACAAGGGCAAGTGGTCCCCTTACAGGATGACCAAACAGAAGTTCAAAGGGTGAGAATCCTACTCCCTTCTGTGGCACCTCTCTGTAAGCGAAAAGCAGACATGGCAAGAGGACATCCCATCTCCTTTTGAGCTTTTCTGGGAGCCCCATGATCATGCCTTTTAATGTCTTGTTGAATCTCTCAACCAAGCCATTAGTTTGTGGATGGTATGGTGTAGTGAATTTATAAGTCACTCCACACTCATTCCACATGTGCTTTAGGTATGCTGACATGAAGTTGGTACCTCTGTCAGACACCACCTCCTTAGGGAAACCCACTCTGGTAAAGATACCAATGAGGGCCTTGGCTACTGCAGGGGCAGTAGTCGACCTAAGGGGAATAGCTTCAGGATACCTGGTAGCATGATCCACTACTACCAGGATATACATATTTCCTGAGGCTGTGGGAGGTTCCAGTGGACCAACTATGTCCACACCCACTCTTTCAAAGGGCACCCCCACCACTGGAAGTGGAATGAGGGGGGCCTTTGGATGCCCACCTGTCTTACCACTGGCTTGACAGGTGGGGCAGGAGAGGCAAAACTCCTTAACCATGTTGGACATATTGGGCCAGTAGAAGTGGTTGACTAACCTCTCCCACGTCTTGGTTTGTCCCAAATGTCCAGCAAGGGGAATGTCATGGGCCAATGTTAGGATGAACTCTCTGAACAGCTGAGGCACTACCACTCTCCTAGTGGCACCAGGTTTGGGGTCTCTGGCCTCAGTGTACAGGAGCCCATCTTCCCAATAGACCCTATGTGTTCCATTTTTCTTGCCTTTGGACTCTTCAGCAGCTTGCTGCCTAAGGCCTTCAAGAGAGGGACAGGTTTCTTGTCCCTTACACAGCTCTTCCCTTGAGGGTCCCCCTGGGCCTAAGAGCTCAACCTGGTAAGGTTCAAGCTCCAAAGGCTCAGTTCCCTCAGAGGGCAGAACTTCTTCCTGAGAAGAGAGGTTCCCTTTCTTTTGCTGTGTTGCAGTTGGTTTCCCAACTGACTTTCCTGTTCTCTTGGTAGGCTGGGCCATTTTTCCAGACTCCAGCTCTACTTTTTCACCCTGTGCCTTGCATTGTGCTCTTGTTTTCACACACACCAGTTCAGGGATACCCAGCATTGCTGCATGGGTTTTTAGCTCTACCTCAGCCCATGCTGAGGACTCCAGGTCATTTCCAAGCAGACAGTCCACTGGGATATTTGAGGAGACCACCACCTGTTTCAGGCCATTGACCCCTCCCCATTCTAAAGTAACCATTGCCATGGGATGTACTTTTCTCTGATTGTCAGCGTTGGTGACTGTGTAAGTTTTTCCAGTCAGGTATTGGCCAGGGGAAACCAGTTTCTCTGTCACCATGGTGACACTGGCACTTGTATCCCTCAGGCCCTCTATTCTAGTCCCATTAATTAAGAGTTGCTGTCTGTATTTTTGCATGTTAGGCGGCCAGACAGCTAGTGTGGCTAAATCCACCCCACCCTCAGAAACTAGAGTAGCTTCAGTGTGGACCCTGATTTGCTCTGGGCACACTGTTGATCCCACTTGGAGACTAGCCATACCAGTGTTACCTGGATGGGAGTTTGGAGTGGAACCTTTCTTGGGACAGGCCTTGTCTCCAGTTTGGTGTCCATGCTGTTTACAGCTATGACACCAGGCCTTTTTGGGATCAAAGTTTTTACCCTTGTACCCATTGTTTTGTGAAGAGGCTCTGGGCCCACCCTCCTGTGCAGGTTTTTGGGGGCCTGTAGAAGACTCTTTACTATTTTTAGTTTTGGTTGTCTCATCACCCTTCCCCTGGGGAGTCTTTGTGACCCCTTTCTTTTGGTCACCCCCTGTTGAAGTCTTGGACACCCTTGTCTTGACCCAATGGTCCGCCTTCTTTCCCAATTCTTGGGGAGAAATTGGTCCTAGGTCTACCAGATGCTGATGCAGTTTATCATTGAAACAATTACTTAACAGGTGTTCTTTCACAAATAAATTGTACAGCCCATCATAATTACTTACACCACTGCCTTGAATCCAACCATCTAGTGTTTTCACTGAGTAGTCAACAAAGTCAACCCAGGTCTGGCTCGAGGATTTTTGAGCCCCCCTGAACCTAATCCTGTACTCCTCAGTGGAGAATCCAAAGCCCTCAATCAGGGTACCCTTCATGAGGTCATAAGATTCTGCATCTTGTCCAGAGAGTGTGAGGAGTCTATCCCTACACTTTCCTGTGAACATTTCCCAAAGGAGAGCACCCCAGTGAGATCTGTTCACTTTTCTGGTTACACAAGCCCTCTCAAAAGCTGTGAACCATTTGGTGATGTCATCACCATCTTCATATTTAGTTACAATCCCTTTGGGGATTTTCAACATGTCAGGAGAATCTCTGACCCTATTTATGTTGCTGCCACCATTGATGGGTCCTAGGCCCATCTCTTGTCTTTCCCTCTCTATGGCTAGGATCTGTCTTTCCAAAGCCAATCTTTTGGCCATCCTGGCTAACTGGATGTCCTCTTCACTGGGGCTATCCTCAGTGATTTCAGAGGTGTTGGTCTCTCCTGTGAGGGAACCAGCATCTCTGACTATTATTTTAGGAGTCAGGGTTTGAGGGACCCTGTTCTCCCTAGATAGGACTGGTAGGGGGGAATTGTCCTCCAAGTCACTATCCTCTTCCTCTGAGTTGCCACCCTCGGAGGGGTTGGCCTTTTCAAACTCTGCCAAAAGCTCCTGGAGCTGTATTTTGGTAGGTTTGGGGCCCATTGTTATTTTCTTTAGTTTACAGAGTGACCTTAGCTCTCTCATCTGTAGATGGAGGTAAGGTGTGGTGTCGAGTTCCACCACATTCACATCTGTGCTAGACATTATGCTTCTAAAAGTTGGAATACTTTTTAAGAGACTAAAACTGATTCTAGAATCTAATTCAAACTTTTAACAAACTTTTAAACTCTAAAAGAAATGCTAAACAGGATCTAACACAAGGCCCTAGCAGGTCTTTTAAGAATTTAGAAAACTTTTCAAATTGCAAAAATCAATTTCTAATGACAATTTTGGAATTTGTCGTGTGATCAGGTATTGGCTGAGTAGTCCAGCAAATGCAAAGTCTTGTACCCCACCGCTGATCCACCAATGTAGGAAGTTGGCTCTGTATGTGCTATTTCAAAGTAAGGAATAGCATGCACAGAGTCCAAGGTTTCCCCTTAGAGGTAAAATAGTGGTAAAAATAGATAATACTAATGCTCTATTTTGTGGTAGTGTGGTCGAGCAGTAGGCTTATCCAAGGAGTAGTGTTAAGCATTTGTTGTACATACACATAGACAATAAATGAGGTACACACACTCAGAGACAAATCCAGCCAATAGGTTTTGTTATAGAAAAATATCTTTTCTTAGTTTATTTTAAGAACCACAGGTTCAAATTTAACATGTAATATCTTGTTCGAAAGGTATTGCAGGTAAGTACTTTAGGAACTTCAAATCATCAAAATTGCATGTATACTTTTCAAGTTATTGACAAATAGCTGTTTTAAAAGTGGACACAGTGCAATTTTCACCGTTCCTGGGGGAGGTAAGTTTTTGTTAGTTTTACCAGGTAAGTAGGACACTTACAGGGTTCAGTTCTTGGTCCAAGGTAGCCCACCGTTGGGGGTTCAGAGCAACCCCAAAGTCACCACACCAGCAGCTCAGGGCCGGTCAGGTGCAGAGTTCAAAGTGGTGCCCAAAACACATAGGCTAGAATGGAGAGAAGGGGGTGCCCCGGTTCCGGTCTGCTTGCAGGTAAGTACCCGCGTCTTCGGAGGGCAGACCAGAGGGGTTTTGTAGGGCACTGGGGGGGACACAAGTCCACACAGAAATTTCACCCTCAGCAGCGCGGGGGCGGCCGGGTGCAGTGTAGAAACAAGCGTCGGGTTTTCAATGTTAGTCTATGAGAGATCTCGGGATCTCTTCAGCGCTGCAGGCAGGCAAGGGGGGGATTCCTCGGGGAAACCTCCACTTGGGCAAGGGAGAGGGACTCCTGGGGGTCACTTCTCCAGTGAAAGTCCGGTCCTTCAGGTCCTGGGGGCTGCGGGTGCAGGGTCTCTCCCAGGCGTCGGGACTTTAGGTTCAAAGAGTCGCGGTCAGGGGAAGCCTCGGGATTCCCTCTGCAGGCGGCGCTGTGGGGGCTCAGGGGGGACAGGTTTTGGTACTCACAGTCTCAGAGTAGTCCTGGGGTCCCTCCTGAGGTGTTGGATCGCCACCAGCCGAGTCGGGGTCGCCGGGTGCAGTGTTGCAAGTCTCACGCTTCTTGCGGGGAGCTTGCAGGGTTCTTTAAAGCTGCTGGAAACGAAGTTGCAGCTTTTCTTGGAGCAGGTCCGCTGTCCTCGGGAGTTTCTTGTCTTTTCGAAGCAGGGGCAGTCCTCAGAGGATGTCGAGGTCGCTGGTCCCTTTGGAAGGCGTCGCTGGAGCAGGATCTTTGGAAGGCAGGAGACAGGCCGGTGAGTTTCTGGAGCCAAGGCAGTTGTCGTCTTCTGGTCTTCCGCTGCAGGGGTTTTCAGCTAGGCAGTCCTTCTTCTTGTAGTTGCAGGAATCTAATTTTCTAGGGTTCAGGGTAGCCCTTAAATACTAAATTTAAGGGCGTGTTTAGGTCTGGGGGGTTAGTAGCCAATGGCTACTAGCCCTGAGGGTGGGTACACCCTCTTTGTGCCTCCTCCCAAGGGGTGGGGGTCACAATCCTAACCCTATTGGGGGAATCCTCCATCTGCAAGATGGAGGATTTCTAAAAGTTAGAGTCACTTCAGCTCAGGACACCTTAGGGGCTGTCCTGACTGGCCAGTGACGACTCCTTGTTATTCTCATTATTTTCTCCGGCCTTGCCGCCAAAAGTGGGGCCTGGCCGGAGGGGGCGGGCAACTCCACTAGCTGGAGTGTCCTGCTGGGTTGGCACAAAGGAGGTGAGCCTTTGAGGCTCACCGCCAGGTGTGACAATTCCTGCCTGGGAGAGGTGTTAGCATCTCCACCCAGTGCAGGCTTTGTTACTGGCCTCAGAGTGACAAAGGCACTCTCCCCATGGGGCCAGCAACATGTCTCGGTTTGTGGCAGGCTGCTAAAACTAGTCAGCCTACACAGATAGTCGGTTAAGTTTCAGGGGGCACCTCTAAGGTGCCCTCTGTGGTGTATTTTACAATAGAATGTACACTGGCATCAGTGTGCATTTATTGTGCTGAGAAGTTTGATACCAAACTTCCCAGTTTTCAGTGTAGCCATTATGGTGCTGTGGAGTTCGTGTTTGACAGACTCCCAGACCATATACTCTTATGGCTACCCTGCACTTACAATGTCTAAGGTTTTGTTTAGACACTGTAGGGGTACCATGCTCATGCACTGGTACCCTCACCTATGGTATAGTGCACCCTGCCTTAGGGCTGTAAGGCCTGCTAGAGGGGTGTCTTACCTATACTGCATAGGCAGTGAGAGGCTGGCATGGCACCCTGAGGGGAGTGCCATGTCGACTTACTCGTTTTGTCCTCACTAGCACACACAAGCTGGCAAGCAGTGTGTCTGTGCTGAGTGAGAGGTCTCCAGGGTGGCATAAGACATGCTGCAGCCCTTAGAGACCTTCCTTGGCATCAGGGCCCTTGGTACTAGAAGTACCAGTTACAAGGGACTTATCTGGATGCCAGGGTCTGCCAATTGTGGATACAAAAGTACAGGTTAGGGAAAGAACACTGGTGCTGGGGCCTGGTTAGCAGGCCTCAGCACACTTTCAATTGTAAACATAGCATCAGCAAAGGCAAAAAGTCAGGGGGCAACCATGCCAAGGAGGCATTTCCTTACAAGCTACAAAACAGTTTAATGTTTACAGCAAGAACAGATTCTAGAACCATATTTTCTCCAACCTGCAAAGCAGTGTGAAGAGGGTGGAATAAAATTCTTACTGTCTGCCCAGGGTGGCATCATCCCGGAGTTCAACAAAGTGATGTCTAGTGAATGTATGGATTGACAAAAAAAAAAATCGCGTTTACATATGCCTGCTAAGGAGGGACTCCTAGCACAGGAGATGATTTTGTTCTTGTAAAACATGTCAGAATCTTGAGTATCATGTCATGTCCGCCAGGGAATAGCATGAATGCATGTACGGAATGGTACATGCTTATTCTCAGTCCTGCTCAGCTGCAGCATTCCATCATGGAATAGCCATGACAGAGCTTCATAGCTCTCATGTGACCTTCGGATGCTTGAGCTCCATACCCCACAGGATGGCTCCCCTCCTGGGTCCATAGCAGGAATTCAGTGTCAAAGCATACTTGTCAAAGGGAGCTGAGAAATCGGACAGTCAATGAGAAAGATTACCTCCACTCAACCATGTCAAAACTACAGAAGTGTCAGTCCCCGGTCTGTGATAGGAGGAAATGTGGAATGATAAAAAAAACATTCCTCATCGTGGTGGTTTTGTCCAATGCCCTATTACACAGGGATCTCACCAGGTTAAACATTACCTCTTTTTAGGCTCTATGACGCCACAACTGGACACATACATGAGTTACCTGCAAGCTACATGACCTTATGGTTCCACTTCTACAATACTGGTGCTGAAACCACAGTAATGTAAAGTAACATTATGCTGAATTTATCTGTATGCAAGTGAAACTACTTCTGTAAGCTGCATGTACTATGAAAGTGTTCACATGTAAAGTGATCTTACAACCATTTGGTATTGCTGGAGATAAATACAACTGCAAAATAATATAATAAATGCTCTTCAAAATAGCTTAACCCCATCGAGTGGTGTATTTGGCATAAAGTGTTGCTGAATCCTCCTTGACAGTTTTGACATGTCAATATAAATTATGGAGCCTAGGGTAATGCAATGTATGTAATGGCATTTATGTCAATGATTTTAAAATCTCAAAAACTGGTAAATTACTGATTTTATTATTGTGAAATACCTAAACATAAGGATTTAATATAAGGATTTAATATGGGTATGCAAGACTTCTGTGTTGTTTTTTATTTGTAGGCATGCCCTAAGTAGAGTCAGTGTCTCAGTCTCACTGGCTCTGCAAATGAAATATACAGACTCCATCAAAGATGCTCAAGTAACGATGTATTCACTGGCCCAAAAAGGAGCTGCGATAAATATGTGAATTCCAAGTATGTTTTTTTTTGGGGGGGGGGGGGGGGGGGGGGGGGGGGGGGGTTGTCGTTTTTTCAGTACAGACATTTATGGCCCACTAACACTAGAATAGCTAGCACAAGAATTTGAGAAGGATCCTAGTAAGCATACAAATTTACTCTGGTGATATATAGCCCAAACGGTTGCCTACTAATCGAAACAATAGTAATAGTACGTTTGCTATGCTACGTGTACACTCAGTAGAGGTCATGTATGGTGAGTGAGATTCAATTAACCAATCTCTACTTCAGAATACAATCCACCAAATTCAATCCCTATTTTCAATGCCCAAAAACCTTTACTCTGCCAGGCAATATGCTTTCATATGCCATGTGATTCATATTGTAGGTAGGTATCAGTGATATTCTCACGTGTGTTAATCTGGAAAACAGACTCTTACCATAACGGGATATGCTTTAGTAATGAAAGTAGCTGTCACCAACTCACCAATGCTTGCAAAATTGATGACATCCTCACAGCTTGAGGCACAAATCTTTTTCCAAATATTCACCTCTATTTGAACCTACTTGCAACTCCACACCTAAAAATGTTACTTCTATCTGTAAGGAGAAAACTAATAGCTGAAAATGTTGTACCTGTCTTTGCCATTCTGTATAGAGCCTGGTCCCAAGCTGGCACGTTCAACCATAGGCGAATTCCTGCTCCGGTTGGTGCCAGTGGAGAGAACACTGTTCTGTAAAGATGGATAGAAAAAACATACTTTGTCAATAGAAGGACGGACGAGCACTGTGAATCAGGCATAAAGCAGTTTTATCACAGGTGTTAGAGGGAAAAAAAATGTAATTGTTTCTTTTTCAGTTCATAAAGATTACACCAGCCTGTGTGTTGAAAGGCAATTGTTTTAAAGATAAGCTATTTTTCTTTAAACAAAATCATAAATAGAAGGATGGACGAGTACTGTGACTCAGGCATAAAGCAGTTTTATCACAGGTGTTAGAGGGAAAAAAACATTTTTCATTGTGTGTCTTTTTCAGTTCATAAAGATTACATCTGCCTGTGTGTTGAAAGGCAATTGTTTTAAAGATAAGCTATTTTTCTTTAAACAAAATCATAAAGAAAATATATCTAGAGATTATTCACATTTATGCTTATTTCCTCAAATACAATTAGAATTAAAAAATAACAGTAAAATATTGAAAAGCAAAGCAGTACATGGTAGGCTGCAGTTTCAACGAAACCAGAGGCTCAAATGTCGCAGAAAGCAGTGCAGTGTTGAAAGAGGCAGTTTAATTTGACTCGAAAGGCTTAGTAATAACTTGAGTAACTTATCTCCTGCTATGCAATTGGTTTAGTAGGAGCAAGAAGGATTCTTTAAGAATTCAAGGAAGATGTCCATCACGCAGAAGTAAAATTACAACTAAACCATTACTTCACTCCGAGGTCATCGCTGATATTCTTTTCTAAGGTCTATTTGCATCAACTTTATTTCTCAAAAAGTAGGAAGGAAGTTAAGGTGATGGAGAGAAAAGATAGTTACCACAGACGTCCACAGCCGCTAGTCTTTGTCCATAGTTCTTTGCGACCTAATGGCAGCATGAGAAACTGCTTCTTTACCTGCTGTAGCAGGGCTATCCTAACTGGTAACACGTGTGTGGTTTATGTATTTGACACACATCATCCCAGTACCTATGTCCACATTTGCTACTTTCTGTTTTTGGAAAAAAGAAGCCCATTTTTGGGTGTTTTGATCAAATGCCGAGGGTTGGCAGGAGGAAGATATATTAAGATAAGTCACTTTGAAAGGTGATGTTATCTCACTCGAACATCCTGAAATACTTTCGATTTCAAACTGTGGGTAGTTTTGGAGATATTTATGATAAAGAGGAACAGAGACACGAAAACCAGCAAGGCATGCCAAAGGCATACGCACACAGGTTGCAGCAAGCTTTCTGGATAAATCTTGCCTCTCTTTAGGACAAAGGCATGTGAGCATAGGGTCTCTGAAATGCACGTGGCATAGACCATCTGGTCGACTAGCATATTTCTTTAATAGGTACATAACTGGCAATTGCCACTAACCATGCACCTTAGTTTTGATGGTGTGTGCGCTCTGCCACATGATGGAGATCAGGCTCCATGCGAAATGTAACAATGAGGGAAGCATGACATCCATCTGGCCATGGTGGCTTTAGCTGCCAGTCAGCGGGCATCTTGACCTTCTAAAACAATCATAAGTTATGTCCCTTGTTTGGTCCAGACAAATATGGACAGTGCACCTTATGTTCAGATTGTGCAAGATTTCTCTTCTGAGGACATATTGCAGAGAATGTTCAGCAAGCATTTGCTTAATTTAAATGGAACTCAGCACTTCAGAAATGCATGCCAAATTCGAAGATTCACTCACCACTACAAAACACAGTGAGATTGTTGGAGGTGCAGACAACCATTCATTGCATTTCATTTATTAACTGTGCCAATGTAATGGCCATCGAAAAGGAAGCCTTCCACAAAAGGAGCTTAATGTCACAGCAGATCATCGGATCAAAAGGTCCAGACATCCAAGCAGCTGTGACTGGATTCAGGTCGCAAGAGGCAGTATAATATCAAAGGTTATGCAAGTCCAATATTGCAAGCCGATGATGGCACAATACACATGGCTTTAACTCGGGGCACTGAGGCACAAATTACTAGACCTAAAGGAAAATGGGATAGTTAGCCAAAAATATCAAAAAAGATCAAACATATCAGGGAGAGGCTGTGTGTTTGGAGTTCTAACAGTGCACAACAATAGAATTCTAATCCACACTGGGAACAAAGTTTCCAGTTCCTCAAAAGTGAACTTAACTGCACAAATGTGGGAGCACAGCATATAATGCATACACTGTACCAGCAAACTGAGGTCTGTTTTAATAGATACAGAGGCAGATTCTACTCCAAATACTAGGTGCCATTGTACACACAAGTTGAGAATTGGAAAAAGCCATGACGACGGAATAGGTTACAATCAAGAAGAAAGCTTGGATAGAGAAGCACAGCAGATGAGGAGCTACTCTGCAAATCTCACCAACAGTAACATTTCTCATAAGAGTAGAGAATCCAACCGGTTCTTATTACTAAATTATGTGAGAGGTCTTTCTTTGCATAGGAAACACATTGCTCGAGAAGCCCCAAACAGCTGCACAGTGCCAGGAGTTTGGCTTTGATTTGAGGAGATATTTATTTGTTTAGAAGGTGAGCTGCCTACAATGATCCAGTGAGGATATTTTGCCTCTGCCCCCAACATTAATTCAATAGTGCATGAATAGTGCTGCTGTCACCTATGAGACTTTCTGTCAAGGGGTTAGGTGAGGAGTTCTAGAAGTTTAGTGTGTTTTATCCATGGGAGGGTCATCATCTGTAATGACCAAATTATGGCAACGTTTTAAAACTAAGCATAAGGTGGGTCATATTTGCACAAGATGGGTCAACTTTAAATACCATCTCTTGTTGTGGTAAGAATCCACCGTTGTTGAAGGTACAACAGAGCAATTACTATCCCAATTCAGAAAAAAAGCAGGGACAGCCAATATGTTTTAAGAGTATAAAAAGGGATGCCTTCGATAGAGCTTTTGGACACCTTGCCAATTAACAAGTGCATGTCTGCATGTAGTTACAAGGGATCTGAAAGGAGTCAGAATAATTCATTCAAACTTTTACATACTGATGACTTGGATGGAAAAACTAGTGTGTTTCGGTAAAGCCCATTTGGTAAATACAGTGGTGGATGAAGTATTCAAAGTTGACCATTTCAGATATAGTAGTTTCGCCTATCAAGATTTTGAACAGTGATAGAAATTAGTGACGGCATTGGAAAAACAGCACACAGCACTTTAATCTCAAACTGGGAATTGGTGGCTGAAACCACAAGTTTCTTGAGAGACTGGGACCCGTGTCTGGGAGCCTTTCACCTCCTATTGACATTTTGATCCAATTGACAATCAAAGTCTGCACAGTTGCATATCAGGCCTCTCACCTAATCAGTATTTAGTATGCATGGATCAAATGTTACAGTGAAAAAATTACAGCACTTTGGCCCGGGTTATGTGGTCAACAGCAAATGTATGCACAGTCTGCACCCTTTTGTGCAGAAGGGCATACAATACCTTGCCTGTTTCAAATTATATTGCAGACAGTAAAACGTTCAGAGTCATCCAATAAGTTATCCTATTTTTAATATAGCAAATATAGTTAAGCCCTTGTTGTAAAACCTAATGTGACTCTATGGTTGATTACTCAACATCTCCCAAAGAAATAGTGTGAAATCTAAAAAGCATACACAAGTCAAAAACATATCTCCCAAAGGAAAATTTTAAAAAACAGCCTCTCTCAGAGGCCAATTCACCATGGAAGGTTAAGTCTGCAGAAGGAAATACAATGAACGTTGGGTAATCTGAAAAAAAGCAGGAAGCTTGCTTGCAATTTCAGATTACCAGGATAAAAGTGAATCAGGTCAGAGAGGATACTGCTTCTTTCAAGGCTCACAAGCTTCCATCTTCCTTTGTTAAATATTCCTATGATGCAGGTCTGGAACAATAAGTAAATAATATTTCCTTCAGCATCATAGGATCCTCGCTGATGGTCCTAAACGTAGAACATAGTAGGAAGCATATCCCTCATAGTAAAAGCCAGAACCTTCAATCAAATCTCTGAGAAAGAGAGCAAGACTTAACCAAATAGGTTCTTCAAAGCTGTCTGACCAACCGGAGAGCAAGGTTTAGTATCCTCAGCTAAACAGTAACATCTAGTGAAAGTTCTGACTATGTAGCAGCTTTACAGATTTTCAGAAAGGGGAAAGTTTCTCAACCAAGCAGTAGTAGCTACTTCACCTCCCTTGTAGAATGTGCTCTTAGTCTACCAGGCAAAGGCTTCCGAGTCTGTTGATAGCACACTATTCAGGACACTAACCATTTAGCGATGGTTTAGTTTAGTTGATGCCACCACCATGCAGTGAAGCTAATAACTGACATGTGTAGATGTGCATGTCTTTGGTTCTTTCTACATACAACTTTAACACTCTTCTTACAGCTAATGAGTGTAATGTTCTTTATGCTCAGATAGAAGGATTGCAAAAAACATACTGGTAGAGGGAGATTGATAGGAAAATCAAAGCCAACTTTGGGTAGAAAATGAGGGTGTGTTCTTATAACTTCTGCATTGTGATGAAACACAGAATATGGTTCAATAGCAGTTAGAAATAAAAGCTCACTAACCCTTCTAGAAGAAGTGACCACAACCAGAAACGCTACCTTTAAGGAAAGTAGTTGCAATGATGACTTATGGAATGGCCCAAAGGGTGGCATCATTTTCTTAAATACCATTAAGTTAAGTTCCAATGGTGGAAAAGGCCACTGTCTCGGGGGTAGGGTTTCTTCAGTGCTTTAAAACAATCGTTTATAACTGGTATAATGAAACTGTATCACTGATATTTTCCTTTTCTGTAAGCAGTGATGGCAGCTAATTGTAAAAGAATTTAAGAATATTGTAAACTTGATTTTGCCAGATGAAAAAGATAGGGTATATTGACATTTTACTGGCATGGAATTGGATAGTGGTTATTCTGCATACACAAGGTGATGAATGGTTTCCATTTGAAACTATAAGACGCACTTGTAGAGGCATTTTTGATTTCCTTAATGTTTGTGCATTCCCGACGTAAACCTTAGATTCCATATTGCAGGACCTCAGGAGCTATGCAGCCAACTTTAAATGACTATTTGGGATGATTGAATTTCCACTGCATTGTCAACAAACAATATGGTCTGCGCAGCTACTACTTGTGTGGTGGGAATTGCTAGATGAGTTAGTTCTATGAATCACTTCTGTCTCAGCCATTCTGAGGTGATAAACATTTTTGAATTGCAATGCTTCATCCTCATCTGCACTGTTGAAATGAGTGGCAACAGTGGAAAACCATACAGAAATGTGTTGGAACAACTGATCAGAAGAGCATTGCCAATTGATCCTGGTTCCCATACCTCTAGGTATGGAGACTTGAACTTGGCGCAAGCCCTGTTCAAATAATTACATTGTGGGTGTATGGTCTATCTGAACTATTAACCTTCTGGTTGAGCATGATGATTAAAAAGCCTTTAAAGCATGATGTACAGTTGATCGTCTAAAGTATGGTTCTTGTTCTTTCTGACCATATGGATTATGGGGCCATGATTAGGATAGATCCCTGTAAGGAAATGGCTCCCTGTTGCAGTTACCCCCCACTTTTTGCCTGCTACTGATGCTGACTTGACTGAGAAGTGTGCTGGGACCCTGCTAACCAGGCCCCAACACCTGTGTTCTTTCACCTAAAATGTACCATTGTCTCCACAATTGGCACAACCCTGGCACCCAGGTGAGTCCCTTGTAACTGGTACCCCTGGTACCAAGGGCCCTGATGCCAGGGAAGGTCTCTAAGGGCTGCAGCATGTCTTATGCCACCCTAGGGACCCCTCACTCAGCACATGCACACTGCCTCACAGCTTGTGTGTGCTGGTGGGGAGAAAATGACTAAGTCGACATGGCACTCCCCTCAGGGTGCCATGCCAACCTCACACTGCCTGTGGCATAGGTAAGTCACCCCTCTAGCAGGCCTTACAGCCCTAAGGCAGGGTGCACTATACCACAGGTGAGGGCATAGGTGCATGAGCACTATACCCCTACAGTGTCTAAGCAAAACCTTAGACATTGTAAGTACAGGGTAGCCATAAGAATATATGGTCTCGGAGTCTGTCAAAAACGAACTCCACAGCTCCATAATGGCTACACTGAATACTGGGAAGTTTGGTATCAAACTTCTCAGAATAATAAACCCACACTGATGCCAGTGTTGGATTTATAAAAAAATGCACACAGAGGGCATCTTAGAGATGCCCCCTGTATTTTACCCAATTGTTCAGTGCAGGACTGACTGGTCTGTGCCAGCCTGCTGCTGAGAGACTAGTTTCTGACCCCATGTGGTGAGGGCCTTTGTGCTCTCTGAGGACAGAAACAAAAGCCTGCTCTGGGTGGAGATGCTTCACACCTCCACCCTGCAGGAACTGTAACACCTAGCAGTGAGCCTCAAAGGCTCAGGCTTCGTGTTACAATGCCCCAGGTCACTCCAGCTAGTGGAGATGCCCGCCCCCTGGACACAGCCCCCACTTTTGGCGGCAAGTCCAGGAGAGATAATGAGAAAAACAAGGAGGAGTCAATGACCAGTCAGGACAGCCCCTAAGGTGCCCTGAGCTGAGGTGACTCTGACTTTTAGAAATCCTCCATCTTGCAGATAGAGGATTCCCCCAATAGGGATAGGAATGTGCCCCCCTCAGGGAGGAGGCACAAAGAGGGTGTAGCCACCCGCAAGGACAGTAGCCATTGGCTACTGCCCTCCCAGACCTAAACACACCCCTAAATTCAGTATTTAGGGGCACCCCAGAACCTTGGAAACTAGATTCCTACAACCTAAGAAGAAGAGGACTGCTAAGCTGAAAAACCCTACAGAGAAGACTGAGACACCAACTGCTTTGGCCCCAGCTCTACCGGCCTGTCTCCCCCCCTTCTAAAGACACTGCTCCAGCGATGCTTTCCCCAGGGACCAGTGACCTCTGAATCCTCAGTGGACTGCCCTGCTCTAGAAGGAACAAGAACTCCCGAGGACAGCGGCTCTGTTCACCCAAGACTGCAACTTTGTAAAAAAGGAGCAACTTTAAAACAACTCGCGTTTCCCGCCAGAAGCATGAGACTTGCTACTCTGCACCCGACGCCCCCGGCTCGACTTGTGGAAAACAAACACTTCAGGGAGGGCTCCCCGGCCGAGTTGCCCCCCCTGAGCCCCCACAGCGACGCCTGCATAGAGAATCCTGAGGCTCCCCCTGACCGAGATTTCCTGCTCCTCAGATCCCGACACCTGGTAAAGACTCTGCACCGGCAGCCCCCAGGACCTGAAGGATCCGAACTCCAGTGCAGGAGTAGCCCTCTCCCTTGCCCAGGTGGTGGCTACCCCGAGGAGCCCCCCCCCCCCCCCGCATCGCTGAAGAGACCCCTTGGTCTCCCATTGATTTCAACGACAAACCCGACGCGTGTTTGCACACTGCACCCAGCCGCCCCCGTGCTGCTGAGGGTGTACTTTCTGTGCTAACTTGTGTCCCCCCCCCCCCCGGTGCCCTACAAAACCCCCCTGGTCTGCCCTCCGAAGACACAGGTACTTACCTGCTGGCAGACTGGAACCGGGGCACCCCCTTCTCCATTGAAGCCTACGCGTTTTGGCCACCACTTTGAACTCTGCACCTGACCGGCCCCGAGCTGCTGGTGTGGTAACTTTGGGGTTGCTCTGAACCCCCACCGGTGGGCTACCTTGGACCCAAACTTGAACCCCGTAGGTGGTTTACTTACCTGCAAAAACTAACTAACACTTACTCCCCCAGGAACTGTGAAAATTGCACTGTCTAGTTTTACAATAGCTATATGTGATTTATGTGAAAAGTATATATGCTATTTTGATTATTCAAAGTTCCTAAAGTACCTACCTGCAATACCTTTCATTTGAAGTATTATA
Organism: Pleurodeles waltl; assembly: GCF_031143425.1. Taxonomy (NCBI): domain Eukaryota; kingdom Metazoa; phylum Chordata; class Amphibia; order Caudata; family Salamandridae; genus Pleurodeles; species Pleurodeles waltl. The sequence goes on from NC_090448.1 coordinate 403,230,848, forward strand.
TATAAAATTTGAACCTGTGGTTCTTAAAATAAACTAAGAAAATATATTTTTCTATACAAAAACCTATTGGCCTGGAATTGTCTCTGAGTGGGTGTTCCTCATTTATTGCCTGTGTGTGTACAACAAATGCTTTACACTACTCCTTTGATAAGGCTACTGCTCGACCACACTACCACAAAATAGAGCATTAGTATTATCTCTTTTTGCCACTATCTTACCTCTAAGGGGAACCCTTGGACTCTGTGCATACTATTCCTTGCTTTGAAATAGTGCACACAGAGCCAACTTCCTACAATCCCTCAGCATATCCTAATACCAGTAGTCTCCACAGCAATATAGGATTTTGAAATACTTCTTGCTTTCTTTAAGACCCATCGTCTTAAGAATGTCTGCTTCCTTCCTCATCATTTTGTTCTTTTTATCTGTGTGTACCAAACAGAACTTAACCAGAGAATGGAGGATTCATGATTTTCCAAAAAGAGTCCTGTTTCAAGGATCTCAATATCAGCCTACTGAGACATGCTGTAACAGAGATGCATGGTCAAGAAATCCACAGAATCTACAGTTGAATGCATCACTTGACTGCTAACCAAGTAACCTTTCAGAGCCACCTACAGAAAAACTTTACTCTGTTCAGGTATTCCACAAAAGAGGACAGTCTCCCACAATTACCAGTCATATCTGCACAACAAAGCTGTGTCACTAGCTGTCTTGAGAGCCACTGCCGCTGTGCCACATAAACTTTGTTTGTTGCCTTTTTAATTTCTTTACCAATTCTGCAATACCTGGAAATGGCAGTAAGGTTGCACTTGGAACTTATGTAGGGTGAAGTGGGTCCATTATAACAAACTGTGGATTGTGGCATTTCCAGTTGATTACTAAGTTTGTCTGCACCGCTTGTTAATATTGCCTTAAAAGTGTTACTATCATCCAAAGAGGATGTGCATAGATCAGATGTTATTGGTGACGTCAGGGTGTATATCGACACAAAATATACTGATGATGACTAAGATCTGAATTGTGGTGATCTTTTGCACCCATCCAGTGTTGGTGGAGGAAGTGGTGTCAGTTCATGGATGGGTGCCAGTGGAAAGTCTGGCAATAGCATCTTTCTTAACTGAGACATTTGACATGCGTTCCTTTGAACCACTTGTGGCTTGAAAGGCAGATCCAGAGGTGCTGAAAGACCCTGAATGGGAATCAGCGCCAGGAATCACCATCACTTGCATCTTCACCAGAAGAGGCGAAATGGGAAAAGAGAAGGAGCCGTCCTGCTGGTGACCCTGAAGATAGAAAATGGGAGGATGTCTCTACGTTAACGCATTCAATGGCGTCTACTTCAACATTGATGAGTAGTTCAGCAGCAGTGGATGTCACAACAGCAATAAAGATGGATGTTCCCAATGATGATATATTTGGCATCGCCGACATCGTCAACAAAGTTGTAACCATCGTAGGTGCTAACAAGCTCTTTAACGGCACGCAAGTCAGAGTCCAAGCATGCCTCAACATTAACTAGTGCTTCTGTGATATCCGGCACTTGATGAGTGATAATGTCGGTCACTTCTTAGTCTTAGAGCTTCCTTCTCAGGAATCTTATCTAGGAGAATACATAGGTTCATGAAAGGACTCACCCGCTCTGGTCAGTCTCCTCACCCTCTCTGGTCAGTCTCCCGTGGTTTCCTCTCCCATGCTCTGCCTTTAGATCTTAGAGCTGTCCCCTAAGACACGTCTTCCCTGTCTTTAGGGTTTCTTCTGGATGTCTTAACAAAACCAACAGGACTTCATTGAATGAGGCGAAAGACATACTATGCAGAGTGGGGATCAGGGATAGCCTTTTTTCCCCACTGGAAAGGCACTTCACAAAAACTGAAGGCATTGTAAAAATGACCTCACAAATGTGGGAACGACAGGTGATTGTGAACAACAGCTGTGAAAGCCATCAAGTTGAATAAGAAATAAATTATTTTGAAGGTAAAAACCTCAAGAATGTAGGAAAAAATCTCAGACTTTTTCAAGGATACAGTGAGCACAAGACAGGAAAAAGAACATAAGCCATGAGGCAAACTACCAGTACAGTGAATGCTGGAAGATGGAAGCTATACATCCAATAAAGGAGCAATCTCGTTGTCCAGGCGCGATGCAGACATTTATTTTCTTAATTTTTCTCTACTGAAATACAGGATTGCATGTTTTGTGAACCTGGGAAGTTATCATTGTTAAGCTAGGTGCTGCAACGTAGTATTTTGTCTATTCTCTAAATTGTTTCTTCCTGTGAGAAAGAAACTTAGTAAGATCCTTCTTACCTTGCAGAATGATGAAAAACAGTGGCAGGTTAAGAATGTTTGCTGGTCTTTTTTTATATACTTATAGTAGCAATAAGCCCTATCTGGTCAGGGTACTTGCTGCAGACTCAAAAGTAAAAAAGGTTCTGTACAGGAAATGATTGAATGAGGAAAAAGATATCCATACTTTCTAAACTGTTGATTCTAAGAGACAACTCTATTTCAATTCATATTTTCAGTGTAAGATCAAAATCAGCACTGCCCATAAGTGCTAGTGATGTTTTAACATATCTCCCAACTGATAACATGACCAGATAGGTGTGTGGAAATCCTAATCACTGGACAGGACACTATATAGCAAAGGGGAAAATTAAACTCTGATCATCTTGCTGTCGCTCTGTTGGCCTAGGTTTGCCAGAACAGCTCCCAAAAAATGCTAAGGCTCAAATATCATCTTCTTTGTCCCTTGTGGTGGAGCAGAACTTTACCACAGCAGGCTTCCTCCTTTCCCAAGAAGAGCCAATTAAGAATTCATTGTGCTGCCACCCACCAGCCCAGTCTCCAAATCATCATCTCCTGGCATTACTTATAAATGATACAAGCTTGGAAGGCAACCACCTACGAAACACACTTGTTATCATGCCATTGTTTTTTGTACTCACTGGCGGTAACCTGTAAAGAGAGCAAGCAAAAACAGGAAGAGTAGTTGAGGAGAGGTTGACCACTGCAAAAAAAAAGAATACATGTGTTTTGTACATAGCCAAAAAATGATTAAATGAGTGCTAGGCAACTACAACTTACCGTATAATCCAAAAGTAATATAAAAACAATTTATAAGAGAAAGGAAAGAAAAAAGTGATAGTTTGCTATTGTGGATACTCGCTCCAAACAGTAGAAAAATGAAATTGTAAACCTACATTTCCCTCGATTCTGTCAGAATCCATACTTCTCTTTCTTTAATTTCAACACAACAGCCAGAAACAACTCCAAAACTACATTTCCCATAACAGGAAATTAGGTTAAAAAAAATCACAATCTTGAACCAACTATCTGCCCAGACAGGTAAGAGGCACACAAAGACTCCCAACACTAACCTTCTGTGCCCAAGTAAGCCCTGTGTGAGTACAGGACAGCTTTCTACTTGTTTTTTTGCCCACTTATTTTAGCATCTAGTAGGCCACCCTGCTCTAGTCCACCATTATATGCCCTCTGAGGTTGGCACAGCATTTTTGATCCATGGGGAATGACCACTGTGAAGGACCTGGTTGGGCCTGAAAACAGTACATTACTTTTGCCCAGATTTTGTAGTTAGTAATAAAGAGCACCTCCAGATTAACAAGAGAGAAGGTCAGCAGAGTCTGAGTGCAAGAAATTGAGGAACAATCCTTCACAATGAGAGAACAGCTTTTCTGACGAGTTAGTCCCCAGTTCATAGAACAGGGTACATGCCATCAAATGGTTGGGCAGATATCTGCCAAGAGTGGGGGATGTAGTATGCTCAAAAACGCGTTTGAAAGCAAGCTGTTGAGCCCAATGTGATGTCGCAAAGTGAACTTGCATATATTAATCAGTAACTCTACCTGTAACTTATACTTATAACTTCTACAGCATACTCTCCTGTAAAATTATTTCTGGCCTAGAAGTCCAAGCAATTCTACAAGCCTGGATTGAGGCATTCTAAACCCCAGTGTGTGTGGACTTGTGGATCCTTTCAAAGCAAGAACAATACAAGGTCCCAAGACCTTGAACCCCAGGGTTCTGAAAGGGCTGGCAAACATGCAAAGGCCAAGAGAGAAAGGGACACTTCTGCACTTGGATGCCTTGAGAAACTGCAAGAAGCCTTCCTTGAGAAAATGTGCCTTAAGACATCTACCCTCTGGCTGGACGGTTGTGGATTCAGATTCAGTGGAAAACTAGTGGTCCTCTTGCACAAGCCTATGGAATGCCTCGAAGCATACCCTAGAACAAATAAGATTAGGCGGGACGGTCCTCTGGTAATTCTACATTTGAGAATTCTTATGTCACAGTATGGCGGTATTCCTACTGCACACAGCACATTCTTAGTGAGATTTGGAGACTCTGTCCTTGGGGATCAGGATCATGTAGACTTTGCACATGACAGAAGGTCGAGTGCGAACATTATTTATCACTTCAGTTCCCCTGACTTGAGTACTCAGACTTTCCACCCATCACCTTTTCTTGGTTTAATGGAAATCCCTGAAGAGCGGGGCTGGGGAAAACACCGCCTGAAATGCCCACCTCCATCACTAGAAGGAATGTGTGAGATGGAAAATGTCACTTACCCAGTATACATCTGTCTGTGGCATGTTGGGCTGCAGATTCACATGCTGTGCACCGTTCCTGCCATCTAGTGTTGGGCTTGGAGTGTTATAAGTTGTTTTTCTTCAAAGAAGTCTTTTCGAGTCACGGGACCGAGTGACTCCTCCCTTTCGGCTCCATTGCGCATAGGCGTCAACTCCATCTTAGATTGTTTTCCCGCATAGGGTAAGGTAGGGGTTGGTAAAATAAGGATACTAAAGTTGCCCATGCAATGGAGTAGATATGTATGTACATAGTTTGTAGTAAAGTAATATTTATTTACATATATACAATTTACATGCAACTAAAACGGCTACAGGCTCACGGGGAGGTGGGAGGGCGCATGTGAATTTGCAGCGCAGCATGCCACGAACAGGTGTACACTGGGTAAGTGACGTTTTCCGTTCAATGACATGTGTAGCTGCAGATACACATGCTGTGCATAGACTACAAAGCAGTAATCCTCCCAAAAGCAGTGGTCAGCCTGTAGGAGTTGAAGTTGTTTGAAATAATGTTCTTAGTACAGCCTGTCCTACTGTGGCTTGTTGTGTTGCTAACACATCTACACAGTAATGCTTAGTAAATGTATGGGCTGTAGATCAAGTGGCTGCATTACAAATCTGTCATTGGTATATTACCTGGAAAAGCCATTGTGGCATCCTTCTTTCTAGTGGAGTGTGCACTTGGTGTAATGGGTAATTCTTTTTTAACTTTAAGGTAACAGGTCTGAATATATTTGACTACCCAGCTGGCTATGCCCTGTTTGGATATAGGGTTACCAGCATGGGTTTTTTGGAAAGCTACGAACAATTGTTTAGTTTTACAAAATGCTTTTGTTCTGTCAATGTAAAACATTAGCACTCTTTTTAGATCTAATGTATGCAGTGCCCTTTCTGCTACTGAGTCTGGTTGTGGAAAGAAGACCGAGTTCAACTGTTTGGTTTAGATGAAATGGTGATATGACTTTTGGTAAAAATTGTGGATTTGTACGGAGAACCACTATGTTTGTGTATTTGTATAAAGGGTTCATGTTTAGTAAACGCCTGTATTTCACTAACTCTTCGTAGTGAAGTGATGGCTATTAGAAAGGCTACTTTCCAAGTCAAGAATTGGATTTGACAGAATGCATGGGTTCAAATGGTGGACCCATGAGTAGTGTTAGTACAATATTAAGATTCCACGAAGGTACTGGGGGTGTTCTTGGAGGTATGATTCTTTTTAGTCCTTCCATAAAGGCTTTAATAACTGGGATTCTAAAAAGCGACTTTGTATGTTTAATCTGCAGATAAGCAGATTTTGCAGTGAGATGGATTTTTATGGAAGAAAAAGCGAGATTTGCTTTTTGTAAGTGTAGTAAATAACTTACAATGTTTTGTATGGAGGCCTCTAGCTGTGTGATTTGATTTGCCTGGCAGTAGAAAACAAACCTTTTCCATTTATTAGCATAACAATGCCTCGTTGTCGGTTTCCTTGCTTGTTTAATGACCTCCATAAACTCATTTGAAAGGATTAGATATCAAAATTCTAAGACTTCAGGAGCCAGATTGCTAGGTTGAGCGATGCTGGATTGGGGTGTCTGATCTGTTGTTTGTGTTGTGTTAACAGATCTGGTCTGTTTGATAGTTTGATGTGCGGTACTACCGAGAAGTCCAACAGTGTTGTGTACCACGGTTGGCGAGGCCACGTTGGTGCTATGAGTATTATTTTGAGTTTGTTTTGACTCAGATTGTTGACCAGGAAAGGAATGATTGGGAGAGGGGGAAAAGCATTTAAGCAAATATCCCTGACCAGCTGATCCATGCAGCATTGCCCTTGGACTGAGGGTGCGGGTACCTGGATGCGAAGTTTTGGCATTTCTGCGTTTTGTTGCAAACTGATCTGAGTTTGGTGTCCCCCAGCGGTAGAAGTAATCTTGCAGAATCTGGGGATGTATTTCCCACTCGTGAGTTGCTGGTGATCTCGACTGAGATTGTCGGCTAACTGATTGTGAATGCCTGGTATATATTGTGCTATCAGGCGAATGTTATTGTGAATTGCCAAATGCCAATTTTTTTGTGCTAGGAGACAGTTGTGACGAGTGTGTCCCCCCCTGTTTGTTTAGATAATACATTGTTGTCATATTGTCTGTTTTGACGAGAATGTGTTTGTGGACTAGAAGGGGCTGAAAGGCTTTTAGTGCTAGAAAGACTGCTAGCAGTTCTAAGAGATTTATGTGAAGTTGTTTTTGTTGATTGTCCCACTGACCTTGTATGCTGTGATTGTTGAGGTGTGCTCCCCACCCAATCATGGAGGCGTCTGTTGTGATAATGACGTGAAGCACTGGGTCTTGAAAAGGCCGCCCTTTGTTTAAATTTACAGGGTTCCACCATTGAAGGGAAGAGTGTGTTTGGTGGTCTACCAACACCAGATCTTGGAGTTGACCCTGTGCCTGCGTCCATTGTTTTGCTAGGCACTGTTGTAAGGGCCGCATGTGTAGTCTTGCGTTTGGGACAATAGCTATGCATGAGGACATCATGCCTAGTAGTTTCATCACAAACCTGACCATGTATTGTTGGTTTAGCTGCATGCTTGATCTTATATTTTGAAACGATTTAACTCTTTGTGGACTTGGAGTGGCAACTGCTTTTTGTGTGTTGAGTGTCCTTCCCAAGTATTGTTGTATTTGGGATGGTTGTAAATGAGATTTTTGGTAATTTATAGAAAACCCTAGTTTGTGTAGAGTATCTATTACATATTGCGTGTGACTTTGACACTGTTGTTGAGTGTTGGCTTTTATTAGCCAATCGTCTAGATAAGGGAATACGTGCCTGTGATGTCTCCTTATATGAGCTGCTACTACAGCTAGGCATTTTGTAAATACCCTGGGTGTCGTCGTTATTCCGAAGGGTAACACTTTGAATTGGTAATGTTTGCCTTGTATTACAAACAAGAGGTATTTCCTGGGAGATGGATGAATGGGTATGTGAAAATATGCATCTTTTAGATCCAGTGTTGCCATGTATTCCCCTTGTTTTAGTAAGGGCACTACTTCCTGTAGTGTTACTATGTGGAAATTATCTGATTTGATGAAGAGATTTAATGTTCTGAGATCTAGAATAGGCCTTAACGTTTTGTCTTTCTTTGGAATAAGGAAATATATGGAGTAAACCCCTGTTCCTTTCTGGTGAAAAGGTACTAGATCTAAGGCTTGTTTTGCTAGTAGTGGTTGGACCTCTATGTTTAAGAGGTCTAGATGTTGTATTGACATCTTGTGCATTCTTGGGGGAACAACTTGAGGGAATTTTGTGAACTCTATGCAGTAACCATGTTGGATAATTGATAGAACCCTGTGTCTGTGGTAATGTGTGCCCAATTGTTGTGGTATTTTGTTAATCTCCCCCCCCCCCCCCCCCAACTGTTGATGTGTGTTGGGGAAGTGTGACATTGAAGTCACTGCTTGCTACTAGGGGTTTGCTTAGCAGGCTGAAATTTCCCTCTTTCTCTTGGGAACTGTCCTCTGTAGGTACCACGAAACACCCCCTCTCTGGTACGGAGACTGGTAAGTGGGCTTTGTTTGGGAGGTGGATGGTTCTGCAGGTTGGTGTCTGAACCCTCCCCCTAAACTGTGGTTTCCTAAATGTTCCCCTGTATTGAGAGGAGTAGAGCGCGCCCATGGCTTTGGCCGTGTCCGTGTCCTTTTTAATTTTTTCTATTGCGGTGTCCACCTCCGGCCTGAATAGCTGGTGTTGAATAAACAGCATATTCAATACCGCTTGCTGTATCTCTGGTTTAAAACCAGAACTTCGCAGCCATGATTGCCTTCTAATGGTGACTGCTGTATTGACAGTCCGTGCCGCTGTATCAGCAGCTCTAGTGCAGAGCGGATCTGGTTGTTTGAGAGGGCCTGTCCCTCCTCCACCACTTGTTGGGCACATTTTTTATACTCTTTTGGTAGATGTTGGATAATATCCTGCATCTCGTCCCAATGTGCTCTGTCGTAGTGGGCAAGGAGAGCTTGCGAGTTGGCAATACTCCACTGATTGGCCGCTTGCGATGCCACTCTTTTCCCTGCCGCGTCAAACTTACGGCTTTCCTTATCAGGGGGTGGCGCATCCCCTGATGACTGAATTTGCCCGCTTTCTTGCAGCCCTCACTACAACTGAGTCCGGAGGGAGCTGTTGTGTAATAAACACAGGGTCTGACGGGGGTGGTTTATATTTTTTTGCGACCCTTGGCGTGATGGCTCTCCCTTTTACAGGTTCTTGGAAAACCCGTTGTGCATGTTTAAGCATGCCCGGTAGCATTGGCAGGCTTTGGTACGAAGCATGCATGGATGCCAGAGTGTTAAATAGAAAGTCATCCTCCACTGGTTTTGAATGCATTGTAACATTGTGAAATGTTGCTGCTCTGGCCAGTACCTGCGTGTAGGACGTGCTATCCTCTGGAGGTGAAGGTTTTGTAGGATAACACTCTGGACTGTTGTCCGAAACTGGTGGGTCGTATAAATCCCAGGGGTCCGCATCGCCCTGCATCATCCCAGTATGTGTGGGTGACTGTGCCATTGGTGTACCCACTGGTGATAGTTGCGGTGATTGAAGTGGGGACGTTTGTGGTGAGAAATGTGTGGGTGGTGACTTTTCTCTAACCACCTTGCCTTTGGTTGCATTTCAGTCTCATGAAAAGCCAGTTTTCTCTTGAACTTGAGTGGAGGGATGGTTTGTATTTTCCCAGTGTCTTTTTGGATTTGGAGCCTTGGTTGAGTTTGGTCAAGCTCTTCCAAATCCAGTTCCTGCTCGAATCTGTGCCTTTCCTTGAGCTGTTGAGAGAGCCCCTGCTCTTCCATATAGGAAGTCTTTTTCGTCTCCGAAGCCGTCTTTTTCGGTACCGATACCCCGATGGAAACTGTTGGTCTCGGCTTTGAGAGGCTTTTTCGAGGTTTGCTCGACTCGACCACTCAATGTCGACTCTTTTCGGTGCCGGTTTCTGGACCGGAGTCGGAAGTCTTCGGCAATATTTTGGCCTTTTTTGGTGCCGATGATGGTATTTGGTCACCACCTTTTCTGTGGGTTGAGACATGGCCTTCCGGCAGTGGTGTCCCCGAGGCCTGGTGTTTTTTTTTTTTTATCTGACCTTGGGTCTGGGACGGGGCAGGTGTACTCACTTTTTGCGCCGTCATTGATGGCTGATCCCCGGAGTCATCCGAGTACAAACCCTGAATGGATATTCTCGTTTCTTCTTCCTAGACGTCGAGGTGTTGTGTCGGCTTCGACGCCATCTGTAAACGTCTTGCGCGTCGATCTCTTAGGGCCTTCTTGGATCGAAAAGCTTTGCAGGCCTCACAAGTAGCCTCTCTGTGTTCGGGCGATAAACACAGGTTACAGACCTGATGCTGGTCTGTATAAGGATACTTGGCGTGACACGTCGGACAGAAACAGAAGGGGGTCCGGTCCATGAGTCTTCGACGACAGGTGTGGTCGGGCCGAGCAGGCCTTGGTTAAGTGCGGAAGCCCCGAAGGGGCACCGACGCTGTCTTGTTGTCGGTGCCGATGTGTTTATACTAAACCGGTCCCGAACGCAAACAGTACTAACGGATTTCGATGATTTTCTAAGTTTTCCCGATTCGAATTACGGAGCGAAGAAGAACACGTCCGAACCCGATGGCGGAAAGAAAACAATCTAAGATGGAGTCGACGCCCATGCGCAATGGAGCCGAAAGGGAGGAGTCACTCGGTCCTGTGACTCGAAAAGACTTCTTCAAAGAAAAACAACTTGTAACACTCCGAGCCCAACACTAGATGGCAGGAACAGTGCACAGCATGTGTAACTGCAGCTACACGTGCCATCGAACATATATATATATGCAGATTCACATGCTGTGCATTATCCTGCCATCTAGTGTTGGGCTCGGAGAGTTACAAGTTGTTTTTCTTCGAAGAAGTCTTTTCGAGTCACGAGATCGAGGGACTTCTCCCCTTTCGGCTACATTGCGCATGGGCGTCGACTCCATCTTAGATTGTTTTCCCTATAGAGGGTGAGGTAGGAGTTGTATATATAGTAATAGTACCCATGCAATGGAGTGAGTATGTATGTACATAATGTGTCTAAAAGTGATATATATTTACAAATTTACAAATGTACAAGTGTTATCAACATATAATATATAATTTTAATCAACTTATAATGGCTACAGGCTCCCGGGGAGGCGGGAGTGCGCATGTGAAACTGCAGTGTCTCATGCCACGAACGGATGTACACTGGGGTAAGTGACATTTTCAGTTTGATGGCATGTGTAGCTGCAGATACACATGCTGTGCATAGACTAGTAAGCAGTTATCTCCCCAAAAGCGGTGGTTTAGCCTGTAGGAGTTGAAGTTGTTTGAAATAATGTTCGTAATACTGCTTGTCCTACTGTGGCTTGTTGTGTTGTTAACACATCTACACAGTAATGTTTCGTGAATGTATAAGGCGTAGACCATGTGGCTGCCTTACATATTTCTGTCATAGGTATATTTCCTAGAAAGGCCATTGTGGCGCCTTTCTTTCCAGTGGAGTGTGCCTTTGGTGTAATCGGCAGGTCTTGCTTTGCTTTTACATAGCAGGTTTGAACACACTTAACTATCCATCTGGCAATGCCTTGTTTGGATACTGGATTTCCTGCATGAGGTTTTTGAAAGGCTACAAACAATTGTTTTGTTTTGCGAAATTGTTTGGTTCTATCAATGTAATACATTAGTGCCCTTTTGATGTCTAATGTATGTAATGCCCTTTCGGCTACAGAGTCTGGTTGTGGGAAGAACACTGGTAATTCTACGGTTTGATTAAAGTGGAACGGTGAGATAACCTTTGGTAAAAATTTTGGATTTGTCCTGAGAACTACTTTATTTTTATGTATTTGAATAAATGGTTCTTGTATGGTAAATGCTTGAATTTCACTCACTCTTCTTAGAGATGTGATGGCAATCAAAAATGCAACTTTCCACGTTAAGTATTGCATTTCACAAGAATGCATGGGCTCGAAAGGTGGACCCATGAGTCTTGTTAAGACAATGTTGAGATTCCATGAAGGAACAGGTGGTGTTCTTGGTGGTATGATTCTCTTTAGGCCTTCCATAAAAGCTTTAATGACTGGTATTCTAAATAGTGAAGTTGAATGAGTAATTTGAAGGTAAGCTGATATTGCGGTGAGATGTATCTTTATGGAAGAGAAAGCTAGATTTGATTTTTGCAAATGTAGTAAATAGCCTACTATATCTTTTCGAGATGCGTGTAATGGCTGAATTTGATTATTGTGGCAGTAATACACAAATCTTTTCCACTTATTTACATAGCAGTGTCTAGTGGTAGGTTTCCTAGCTTGTCTTATGACCTCCATACATTCTTGTGTGAGGTCTAAGTGTCAGAATTCTAGGATTTCAGGAGCCAAATTGCTAGATTCAAAGATGCTGGATTTGGATGTCTGATCTGTTGTTTGTGTTGTGTTAACAGATCTGGTTTGTTGGGTAGTTTGACATGAGGTACTACTGAAAGGTCTAGTAGTGTTGTGTACCAAGTTTGCCTTGCCCATGTTGGTGCTATTAGTAGGAGTTTGAGTTTGTTTTGACTCAACCTGTTTACTAGATATGGAAGGAGAGGGAGAGGGGGGAAAAGCGTACGCAAATATCCCTGACCAGTTCATCCATAGAGCATTGCCTTGGGATTGATCTTGTGGGTACCTGGATGCGAAGTTTTGGCATTTTGAGTTTTCCTTTGTTGCAAATAGATCTATTTGAGGTGTCCCCCAGATTTGAAAGTAATTGTTTCGTATTTGGGGGTGAATTTCCCATTTGTGGGTTTGTTGGTGATCTCGAGAGAGATTGTCTGCCAACTGGTTCTGAATCCCTGGAATAAATTATGCTATTAGGCGAATGTGGTTGTGAATCGCCCAATGCCATATTTTTTGTGTTAGGAGGCACAACTGTGTCGAGTGTGTCCCTCCTTGTTTGTTTAGATAATACATTGTTGTCATGTTGTCTGTTTTGACAAGAATGTATTTTTGGGTTATTATGGGTTGAAATGCTTTCAGTGCCAGAAATACTGCTAACAGTTCCAAGTGATTTATGTGAAACTGCCTCTGATGTATGCCCCATTGTCCTTGGATGCTGTGTTGATTGAGGTGTGCTCCCCACCCTGTCATGGAAGCATCTGTCGTTATGACGTATTGTGGCACTGGGTCTTAGAAAGGCCGCCCTCGGTTTAAATTTGTACTGTTCCACCATAGAAGCGAGATGTATGTTTGGCGGTCTATCAACACCAGATCTAGAAGTTGACCCTGTGCTTGTGACCATTGTGATGCTAGGCACTGTTGTAAGGGCCGCATGTGCAATCTTGCGTTTGGGACAATGGCTATGCATGAAGACATCATGCCCAGGAGTTTCATTATCATTTTGACTTGTATCTTTTGTGTTGGATACATGGCCTGTATTACCTTGTGAAATGTTTGAACCCTTTGTGGACTTGGAGTGGCAATCCCTTTTGCTGTGTTGATTGTCGCTACTAAGTATTGCTGTGTTTGACACGGCAAAAGGTGTGACATTGCGTAGTTGAAGGAGAAACCTAGCTTGTGAAGGGTTTGTATGACATATTTTGTGTGCTGTGAACACTGTCGTAGCGTGTTTGTTTTGATTAACCAGTCGTCTAAGTACGGGAACACATGTATTTGCTGCCTTCTGATATGTGCAGCTACTACTGCCAGGCATTTTGTAAAAACTCTTGGCGCAGTTGTTATTCCGAATGGCAACACTTTGAATTGGTAATGTATTCCTTGGAATACGAACCGTAGGTATTTTCTGTGTGAAGGATGAATTGGTAAATGGAAATACGCATCTTTTAGATCTAATGTTGTCATGTAGTCTTGCTGTTTGAGTAGTTGATTACGTCTTGTAACGTGACCATGTGAAAGTGGTCTGATTTGATGTAGGTATTTAGTGTTCTGAGATCTAGTATTGGTCTCAGAGTTTTGTCCTTTTTGGGTATTAGAAAGTACAGTGAGTAAACTCCTGTGTTTTTTTTGTAGATTTGGTACTAATTCTATTGCGTCTTTTTGTAGCAATGCTTGAACTTCTAATCCTAGAAGATCTATATGTTGTTTTGACATATTGTGTGTTTTCGGTGGGACGTTTGGAGGGAATTGGAGAAATTCTATGCAATAACCATGCTGGATAATTGCTAAGACCCAAGTGTCTGTTGTTATTTCCTCCCAATGTTTGTAAAATTGGCTTAGTCTTCCCCCCACAGTTATGTGATGGGGTTGTGTGACTTGTGAGTCACTGTTTATTTTGAGGAGTTTTGGGGCCTTGGAATTTTCCTCGATTTCTTGGGAATTGGCCCCCTCTATATTGTCCCCGAAAACCTCCCCTCTGATATTGACCCTGGTAAGTAGGCCTTGTTTGGGAGGTTGTGGTTTCTGTGGATTGACCTCGAAACCCTCCCCGAAAAGGTGTTTTCCGAAATGTGCCTCTGCTCTGCGGGGAGTAGAGTGCGCCCATGGCTTTGGCTGTATCAGTGTCTTTTTTGAGTTTCTCAATGGCAGTGTCTACCTCCGGCCCAAACAATTGCTGTTCATTAAATGGCATATTGAGCACAGCTTGTTGGATTTCCGGCTTGAACCCTGAAGTGCGCAGCCATGCCTGCCTTCGTATTGTGATTGCAGTGTTTATTGTCCTTGCAGCTGTATCTGCTGCATCCATGGAAGACCGTATCTGATTATTTGAGATACTTTGTCCCTCTTCCACCATCTGTTGCACTCTTTTTTGGAACTCCTTGGGTAAATGTTCGATGAAATGTTGCATTTCATCCCAATGAGCTCGGTCGTATCTTGCCAAAAGTGCTTGTGAATTGGCAATACGCCATTGATTTGCTGCTTGTGCTGCAACCCTTTTTCCCGCAGCATCAAATTTGCGGCTCTCCTTGTCTGGAGGTGGTGCGTCTCCTGAGGTATGAGAGTTGGCTCTCTTACAAGCTGCCCCGACAACTACTGAGTCTGGTGTTAGTTGTGTTGTAATATAGATTGGATCTGTTGGCGGTGGCTTGTACTTTTTCTCCACCCTTGGAGTTATGGATCTGCCTTTAACTGGATCCTTAAATATTTGTTTTGAATGCCTTAGCATTCCTGGGAGCATGGGAAGGCTTTGGTACTGGCTATGGGTGGAGGATAGGGTGTTAAAGAGAAAGTCATCCTCAATTGGTTCAGAATGTAAGGTGACGTTGTGAAATTCGGCTGCCCTTGCGACCACCTGTGTGTAGGAGGTACTGTCCTCAGGTGGTGAGGGTTTTGTAGGATAGGAGTCTGGGCTGTTGTCAGACACTGGAGCATCGTAAAGGTCCCATGCATCGGGATCATCCTGACTCATTGTGGTATGAGCTGGTGAGTGCATCAGTGGTGGAGTTGTTGCTGGTGATGCATGTGTTGATGGTGGTGGGGAAGGTGGTGGGGTTGTTTTCTTTGCCACCTTTGCCTGTGGTTGCTTGTCCCCTTGTTGAAAGGCAAGTTTCCTTTTTATCCTGATTGGGGGAAGAGTGGTTATCTTCCCTGTGTCCTCATGAATATGAAGCCTTCTTTGCGTGTAGTCAGGCTCTACAGCTTGAAGCTCCTCTCCAAATCTATGTAATTGGGAGGTTAATCCTTGTTCCTCTGTATAGGAACTAGTTTTCGGCTCCGAGGCTGGATGTTTCGGAACCGAAACCTTTTCGGAAGTCTTTTTAGGCTCAGAAGAAACCTTCTTTGTTTTCGGCGTGGTGTCTCGGTGCCGAACTTTCTCGGCTCCGAGGTTGCTGTGTGGTGGTATCTCGACCGGAGTCGGATGACTTCGACACCAGCATGCCCTTTTTCGGTGCCTTGGATCGGTCACCTAGTGTTCGGGTTAAGCCATGGCCTGTTGGCGGTGGCGTCCCCTGGGCTTTTGTGGACTTCTCGTGAGTCTTGATTTTCGGCGTCTTACTCACGGTTTTGGTTGTTTCTTCGGCGTCGAGTTCTTCAGAATCCGACTCGTGGATGGAGAAAGCTTCTTCTTCCTCCTCGAAACGTTCTTGGCCTGTCGGCACAAGTTACAGACCAGATGCTGATCGGTATACGGATACTTGTTATGGCATTTTGGGCAGAAGCGGAATGGGGTCCGTTCCATCAGCCTGGAAGTCACACGTGGCCGGGCCGACAAGGCCCCGACGGGGGATCGAAAAAACCCCAAAGGGCCACCGGAGCTCTTCAAAATTCGTTGTCGATTTGTTGTAACTAACCCAATACCTAACGCAAACAATACCGACGTTTTTTTCCGAGATTCTAACTAACTTTCCGACCCGAAACACGGAGCGAAAAGGAACACGTCCGAACCCGATGGCGGAAAAAAACAATCTAAGATGGAGTCGACGCCCATGCGCAATGGAATCGAAATGGGAGGAGTCCCTCGGTCTCGTGACTCGAAAAGACTTCTTCTAAGAAAAACAACTTGTAACACTCCGAGCCCAACACCAGACGGCGGACTGTGCACAGCATGTGAATCTGCAGCTACACATGCCATCGAACATATTGAAAATGTCACTTACCCAGTGTACATCTGTTCGTGGCATCAGTCGCTGAAGATTCACATGTTGTGCATAGCCCGCCATCTGGTGTTGGGTCGGAGTGTTACAAGTTGTTTTTCTTCGAAGAAGTCTTTCGAGTCACGGGACCGAGGGACTCCTCCTCTTTGTCTCCATTGCGCATGGGCGTCGACTCCATCTTCGATTGTTTTCCCCGCAGAGGGTGAGTTAGGAGTTGTTTGTTAGTAATAGTGCCCATGCAATGGAGTGAATAAGTATGTACCAATTTAAGATTTAATATATTTACAAATGTACAAAGTTGAAGCTAACTTCCAAACGGCTACAGGCTCCCGGGGAGGTGGGTGGGCACATGTGAATCTTCAGCGACTGATGCCACGAACAGATGTACACTGGGTAAGTGACATTTTCAGTTCGATGGCATCTGTCGCTGTAGATACACATGTTGTGCATAGACTAGTAAGCAGTTATCTCCCCAAAAGCGGTGGCTCAGCCTGTAGGAGTGGAAGTAGTCTGAAATAAGGTTCTTAGAACGGCTTGACCTACTGTGGCTTGTTGTGCGGATAGCACGTCTACACAGTAGTGCTTGGTAAATGTGTGAGGCGTAGACCATGTGGCTGCCTTACATATTTCGTGCATTGGAATATTCCCTAGGAAGGCCATGGTAGCGCCTTTCTTTCTGGTTGAGTGTGCCCTTGGTGTAATGGGCAGTTGTCTTTTTGCTTTAAGGTAGCAGATTTGGATGCACTTAACTATCCATCTGGCTATACCCTGTTTCGATATTGGGTTTCCTGGGTGAGGTTTTTGAAATGCAATAAACAGTTGTTTAGTCTTTCTGATGTTTTTAGTTCTGTTGATGTAGTACATTAGTGCTCTTTTGACGTCTAATGTATGTAGTGCCCTTTCAGCTATGGAATCTGGCTGTGGGAAGAACACTGGTAGCTCTACCGTTTGATTTAGGTGGAACGGTGAAATAACCTTTGGCAAAAATGTAGGATTGCTCCTTAGGACTACTTTATTTTTGTGTAGTTGGATAAAAGGTTCTTGTATTGTAAACGCCTGAATTTCACTTACTCTTCTTAGAGATGTGATGGCGATGAGAAATGCAACTTTCCAGGTTAGGAATTGTAGTTCGCAAGAGTGCATAGGTTCAAAGGGTGGACCCATGAGTCTTGTTAAGACGATGTTGAGGTTCCATGAAGGAACGGGTGGTGTCCTTGGTGGTATAATTCTTCTGAGGCCTTCCATAAACGCTTTAATGACAGGTATCCTAAATAGTGAAGTTGAATGGGTAATCTGCAGGTATGCAGATATTGCTGCGAGGTGTATTTTAATGGAAGAGAAGGCCAGGTTCGATTTTTGTAAGTGTAGTAAGTAACCCACTACATCCTTTGGAGATGCGTGTAATGGTTGAATTTGATTATGATGGCAGTAGCAAACAAACCTTTTCCATTTGCTTGCATAGCAGTGTCTAGTGGATGGTCTTCTAGCCTGCTTTATGACTTCCATACATTCTTGTGTGAGGTTTAAGTGTCCGAATTCTAGGATTTCAGGAGCCAGATTGCTAGATTCAGCGATGCTGGGTCTGGATGCCTGATCTGCTGTTTGTGTTGTGTTAACAGATCTGGCCTGTTGGGCAACTTGACGTGGGGTACTACTGATAGGTCTAGCAGTGTTGTGTACCATGGTTGCCTTGCCCATGTTGGTGCTATCAGTATGAGTTTGAGTTTGTTTTGACTCAATTTGTTTACTAGATATGGAAGGAGAGGGAGAGGGGGAAAAGCGTACGCAAATATCCCTGACCAGTTCATCCATAGGGCATTGCCTTGAGACTGCCTGTGTGGGTATCTGGATGCGAAGTTTTGGCATTTTGCGTTCTCCTTTGTTGCAAATAAGTCTATTTGAGGTGTTCCCCAACATTTGAAGTAAATGTTTAGAATTTGGGGGTGAATTTCCCATTCGTGGTCCTGTTGGTGATCTCGAGAGAGATTGTCTGCAAGTTGATTCTGGATCCCCGGAATAAACTGTGCTATTAGGCGAATGTGGTTGTGAATTGCCCATTGCCATATTTGTTGTGCCAGAAGGCACAGCTGTGTCGAGTGTGTCCCCCCCTGTTTGTTTAGATAATACATTGTTGTCATGTTGTCCGTTTTGACAAGAATGTATTTGTGAGTTATGATTGGTTGAAATGCTTTTAATGCTTTGAAAACTGCTAGTAGTTCGAGGTGATTTATATGCAGCTTTCTTTGATGTACATCCCATTGTCCTTGTATGCTGTGTTGATTGAGGTGTGCTCCCCACCCTGTCATGGAAGCATCTGTTATCACGTATTGTGGCACTGGGTCTTGGAAAGGCCGCCCTTTGTTTAAATTTATATTGTTCCACCATAGAAGCGAGAGGTATGTTAGGCGGTCTATTAACACCAGAACTAGAAGGCGACCCTGTGCTTGTGACCATTGTGATGCTAGGCACTGTTGTAAGGGCCTCATGTGTAATCTTGCGTTCGGGACAATGGCTATGCATGAGGACATCATGCCTAGGAGTTGTAATATCATCTTTGCCTGTATTTTTTGTGTTGGATACATGCGTTGTATAATCTTTTGGAAATTTTGAACCCTTTGTGGACTTGGAGTGGCTATTCCCCTCGTTGTGTCTATTGTCGCTCCTAGGTATTGTTGTACTTTGCACGGCAGAATGTGTGATTTCGCATAGTTGATGGTGAAACCGAGTTTGTAGAGGGTTTGTATGACCTGATCTGTGTGGTGTGAGCACCCTGTCAGTGAGTCGGTCTTGATTAGCCAGTCGTCTAGATACGGGAATACGTGTACTTGCTGCCTTCTGATGTGTGCAGCCACTACTGCTAGGCATTTTGTGAAGACTCTTGGTGCAGTTGTTAAACCGAACGGCAATACTTTGAATTGGTAATGTATTCCTTTGAATACGAACCTTAGGTATTTCCTGTGCGACGAATGTATTGGTATGTGGAAATACGCGTCTTTGAGATCTAAGGTTGTCATGTAATCTTGTTGCTTTAGCAATGGTAACACTTCCTGTAGCGTGACCATGTGAAAGTGATCTGATTTGATGTATGTGTTTAGTGTTCTGAGGTCTAGGATTGGTCTCAGCGTTTTGTCCTTCTTTGGTATTAGAAAGTACAGTGAGTAAACCCCTGTATTTGTTTGTGTATCTGGTACCAGTTCTATTGCTTCTTTTGCAGTAATGCTTGAACTTCTATTTCTAGGAGGTCCGAATGTTGTTTTGATATATTCTGTGTTTTTGGTGGTATGTTTGGAGTGATTTTTAGAAATTCTATGCAATAACCATGTTGGATAATTGCTAAGACCCAAGTGTCTGTTGTTATTTTCTCCCACTCTTGGTAATACTGACTTATTCTTCCCCCCACTGGTGTTGTGTGGAGGGGATGAGTGACGTGTGAGTCACTGCTTGGTTGTAGGTGTCTTGGGGCCTTGAAATTTTCCCCTGCTTCTAGGGAATTGTCCCCCTCTGTATTGGCCCCGAAAGCCTCCCCTTTGGTACTGTCCCTGGTAGGTGGACGGTGTTGAATGTGAGGTACTGGCTTGTGTGGCTTGACCCCGAAACCCCCCTCTAAAGGTTGTCTTGCGGAAGGTGTTCAAAGTGCCTCTGCTCTGCGGGGAGTAGAGCGCGCCCATGGCTTTTGCAGCGTCAGTGTCCTTTTTTAGCTTCTCAATTGCCGTGTCCACTTCAGGTCCGAACAATTGTTGCTCATTGAATGGCATATTGAGCACCGCCTGCTGTATCTCTGGCTTAAAACCAGATGTTCGTAGCCACGCGTGCCTTCGTATGGTTACTGCCGTGTTAATTGTTCTTGCAGCTGTGTCAGCTGCGTCCATAGAGGAGCGTATCTGGTTATTAGAGATGTTTTGGCCCTCCTCAACCAATTGTTTCGCCCTCTTTTGTCGTTCTGTGGGTAGATGCTCAATGAGGTGTTGCATCTCATCCCAGTGGGGTCTATCATATCGCGCTAGGAGCGCTTGAGAGTTAGCGATGCGCCACTGATTTGCAGCCTGTACTGCGACCCTTTTACCGGCTGCATCGAACTTGCGGCTCTCCATATCTGGGGGTGGTGCATCGCCCGATGTGTGAGAGTTTGCTCTCTTGCGAGCTGCCCCTACCACAACCGAATCTGGTGGCAGTTGTGAGGTAATGAAAGCTGGGTCTGTGGGAGGTGCTTTATATTTCTTTTCCACCCTCGGTGTTATTGCCCTACTCTTGACAGGCTCTTTGAATATGTCCTTTGCGTGCCTTAGCATTCCTGGAAGCATAGGCAGGCTTTGGTAGGTGCTATGTGTGGAAGAGAGGGTGTTGAAGAGGAAGTCATCCTCGACAGGCTCCGAGTGTAGAGACACGTTGTGGAACTCTGCTGCTCTAGCCACCACTTGTGAATATGCTGTGCTGTCTTCTGGTGGTGAGGGCTTTGTAGGATACGCCTCTGGACTGTTGTCCGACACTGGGGCGTCGTATAAGTCCCAAGCATCTTGGTCCTGGTCACCTTGGCTTAAGGTGGTGTGAGCCGGTGAATGTGACGGAGTCTGCGCCGGTGAAAAGTGAGCTACAGGTGGAGGAGAGGGTGGCGGAGTTACCTTCTTCACCAGTGTTGTTTGTGGTGCTTGTTCTTGTTGGAATTCAAGTCTCCTCTCCCTCCTAATAGGGGGAAGGGTGCTTATTTTCCCTGTTCCACTCTGTATAAAAATCCTTTTTTGAGTGTGTTCCACCTCGGTGGATTGTAATTCCTCCTCGAATCTATGCTTTCGCATTTGAGAGGACAGTGATTGTTCCTCTGAATAGGAACCGGTAGTTGGCTCGGTTGCGGGTCGTTTTAGCACCGAAACTATGTCCACGCTCTTTTTCGGCTCCGAGGCGATTTTTCTTTTTTTCGGAGTCGAACCCTCTCGGCGTCGATCCTCCTCGGTGCCGCTGTCTCTGCGTCGAGCAGCTTCGGCTCCGCTATCTCGGCGTCGATCTTTGTCGGCAGCACTATCTCGGTCCCGAGATGGCTGGGTGCCTGTGTCTCGACCCGAGTCGGACGATCTCGGCACTATTTCGGCCTTCTTCGGTGCCGATGGTCGGTCACCGATTTTATGGGTTGAGCCATGGCCTGAAGGCAGTGGTGTCCCCTGGGCCTTGTCAGTTTTCTTATGTGCTATCTTCGACGTCTTACTCACTGTTTCGTGGTCGTCTAATTCGTCCGAGTCCGATTCATGGATCGAGAAGGCTTCTTCTTGTTCCTCGAAATCTCGGTGTCCTGTCGGCGTGGACGCCATCTGCAGTCTTCTGGCTCGGCGGTCACGGAGCGTTTTTCGGGACCGGAACGCACGACAGGCTTCACAAGTTTCTTCCCTGTGCTCGGGTGACAGGCACAGGTTACAGACTGAATGTTGGTCTGTATACGGGTATTTGTTGTGGCATTTAGGACAGAATCGGAACGGGGTCCGTTCCATCAGCGTCGATGTCACACGCGGTCGGGCCGACCAGGCCCCGACGGGGGATCGAAAACTACCCCGAAGGGCAACGGAGATGTTATCGTATCGATTCGGTGTCGATGCTATCTAACCCGATCCTGAACGCAACAATACCGACGGAATTTTCCGATTTTAGAGCTAACTTTCCGTTCCGAAACCCGGAGCGAAAGGAACACGTCCGAACCCGATGGCGGAAAGAAAACAATCGAAGATGGAGTCGACGCCCATGCGCAATGGAGACAAAGAAGAGGAGTCCCTCGGTCCCGTGACTCGAAAGACTTGTAACACTCCGACCCAACACCAGATGGCGGGCTATGCACAACATGTGTATCTACAGCGACAGATTCCATCGAACATATATATACACACACACACACACATATACATATACAAATACACAAAAAAGCACATGCTGGGACAAACGGATGAATGCGCCTGGCCCTCTCAAAAAAAACTTGGTATGGCAGAGAAGACCAGGGGTTGGTCAGCTCTAAATCCTTGGAGACCCTTTTCCTGAAGGGCTCCATTGGTAATGTTTTTTAGGAATGCTGTGGGTTATCCAGTTAGGTCTCTACTCACGTAAGAGGATCCAAAAAAAGGTTCTTATAAGGCAGGCCCTTTCCCCAAGTGCTGTCTTTTTGTGCAACTGATAATTTAAGATTTAGGGAAATTTACCATTGAATATACCACCTCTGGTCTAAGCCGATGTTTCTATTAAGGATTATGTTACTAACCCTGTAAGCATCTGTTTGCAGCATGTAGTGCTGCAGATTCACATACTTTGCATACTCCTGCCATCTAGTGTTGGGTCCGGACGTGTGCAAGTTGTTTTTCTTCAAAGAAGTTTCTCGAGTCTTGAGGTAAAGTGACTCCTCCTCTCGACGATAATGCCCATGGGCATCGACTCCATTATTAGATTGTTTTTTCTGCAGCTGGGGTGATGGAGTGTGGTTAAGAGTTATAAGAGATATGAAAGCATAAGAAGATACTGCAATGGACACAGGTGTCTGGAGAGGAGGGTGGGCGCATGTGAATCTACAGCACTACATGCCACTAACAGATCCTTACAGGGTAAGTAATCTGTTTGATGGCATGTGTGGCTGTAGATACACATGCTTTGCATAGACTATAAAGCAGGGCCCTCTAAAAAGGGTGTTGCATTTGTTTGAAAAAGGGCATGTAGCACTGCCTGTCCTACATTTGCTTGTTAGCATGTTAATACAGCCACACAGTAATGTTTAGTGAAAGTGTGTGGAGTTGATCATGTAGCTGCTTTACAAATTTCAGCTATTAGTATATTGCCCAGGAAAGCCAAATACGCTCCTATCTTATGTGTAAGAGTGTGCTCTAGGGAGGTGTGGGCAAAGTTCTTTTAGCCAGAGGTCCTAATCCCTCTTTTAGTTTTCGCATCACATAACTGAAAGCATTTAATTATTCATCTTGAAATGTCAGATTTAGATGTAGGCTTTCCTGTGTGAAGGGGCAGAAAAAGCAACAAAGAATTACTTGGTCTTAAGAAACTCTTTAGTCCTGTCAATATAGTACATTAAAGCTCTTTTTACATCAAGTGTATTAAGGGCTATTTCTGCAACTTAATCAGAATGTGGAAAGAAAACCAGTAAATTAATCTTTGGAAGGAAGTTTGTGTTAGTTCAAAGGACTACCCTGTCTCTGTGTAGCTGGAAGAAAGGTCCTTCCAAAGTGAACGCCTGGAACTCACTGACACATGTAAGTGAAGCGATGGCAACTAAAAAAACAACCTTCCAAGATGGAAAATGGAGAAGGCAGTTAAGAAGTGGATCAAATGGTGGACCCATAAGTCTGGCAAGTATTATGTTGAAATTCCATGCAGGTGCAGTGGAAACTCTAGGTGGAATTACTCATAAGTCCTTCCAAGAATGTCTTAATAACTGGTACTTTGAACAATGATAATGCTGTCTGGTTTGCAGGTGGGCAGCACTTGCAGGCAAATGCAGGGGCATATTGAAGTGTACGCTAGACCAGAAGTCTGCAAATGAAACAGATAGAAGGCAATGTTTTGAACAGTTGCATTAAACGGGTCAATATGTTTACTATGGTAGTAGAAAAACAAACCTTTTCCATTTAGCAGGGTAACGCGCTCTGGTTGTGGGCTGAACCCGGTGTGTTATTGTTGTATTAGAAGAATAACATCCTGTGGAGTTACCAAGTGGAAGTGCTCTGAAAGAATGTAACAATTTAATGGCCTGAGGTCTAATATATGCAGGAATGAACCTTTTTTGGGGGGGGAATGATGAAGTATAGGGAGTATACTCCAGAGCCTTTCTGTTGAAGACGGACAGGCTCTATGGCTCCTTTAAGCAAGAGTCTGTACTTCCTGTTTGAGCAAGGTTAGATGTTCTGAAAAGTATCTGTCTGCGAGGTAGGATGTTTTGGAGGAGTTTTGAGGAGCTACAGACATAACCATGTTGGATAATATCCAACACCCACTGATCGGTTGTAATAGTTTGCCAGGTGTGGAAGAAATGTTGTTGTCTTCCACCGACAAATGTTAAGTGATCAGGGGAATGAGATAAGAGTCACAATTATGAGGTGGAGGGTGCCGTGCAATGGGAAGCACCCTTTCCACCACCCATGGAACGGTTTCCTCTACATGTGCCTCTGTAAAATCACCTTGGAGGGGAGGACTGATGCTGTTGCCTGTAAGACTAGGTAGAGGCATCTGACGTGTGTGGTCTTCCTGCCCTGCTTATATGTGGGATTCCAGAAGGAGCCACTAGGAGTGGTGGTTTGTAATGCACTAATGTTTGGTCCAACGGGAGACCAAACAGATGTTGCTGATCAAAGGGGGCATTCACAAGTATCTGTTGTACCTCTGGCTTAAAGCCAGATATGTGCAGCCAAGTGTGTCTATGCAGCAATACACTGGTATTGATAAACCTGGCAGCTGTGTCCATTGATTCGAGGCCACACCTGATTGAATTATTTGAAATAAGTTTGCCCTCCTGAACAATTTGATGACCTCTTTTCTTGTACTCCTGAGGGAGATGTTGGAGGCCTTCCTCCATTTCATCCCAACTGGCCCTGTCGTACCTTGCCAGCAGCCTTTGTGTGTTAGCAATTCACCAATGGATGGCTGCTTGTGCTGCAACTCTCTTCCCTGACACATCAATGAGTTTAGACTCTTCATCTGGTAGAAGGGCATCTGCTGTTTTCAAACTGGCTCCCTTGCAGGAATTAGATACTACCTGTGAGTCTCCCTGATCCCCAGTGTAAGTGACACAAAGTGAGTGATGTGGTGAATGAGGTGGTGAGGGAGGTAAAGGAGGTAGAGAAGCAGGCAAAGGTGGCTGTATAGGACTGGTGGCAATGTCCTCCTTTTTTCTTTTTAGGAGGTGCAAAAAGATAGGTAGCTTTCCTGAAAAACAGCTGCTGCTGGGATAGATTAGGAGCTGACTGGACTGCCTTTGCCAAAATCTAACCAGTAGAAGGCTGAATGTGGATCACCTTCTGCATCCGATCAAGCCTTTCAGTCATAATTTCTAGGACCAGTTCCTGTGTCAAACTTGGCCTTTGTTTCAGTGCTGAGGTGTTCAGAGCCAATGAGGCAGCTGGTCGGCCCAGCACCAATACTGGTCAGCTCGATGCAGTAGCGGAGGCTTTGTCTTGACTTTCGGTGCCGAGCCTGAGAGTGGGGCATCTTTTGCAAGGGTTCAGTGCCTACCATGGCCTGTCGGCAGTGGTGGCCCAGAAAGCTGCAGTTTCGGTCAGAACCAAGTGTCTCTTGATGAGTTTGATCTCTAGGCAAGGTTGACCTTGAATAAAGAAATAGGAAGCCCTGGGAGTCACAAGGTGTTTTACTACTGCTCAGGACTACTGTCTGTTTGAAGGTTGAGATTTATTTTCTTTCACTTCAATTCCGGTTTTTGTGAATGGTAGTTCTGAAGTTTTTCTGGCTGTTAAGGATAAATTGAAGGAGACAAAAAACACAATTCTCTGTCCCATGTCTCTAATAGAATATTAACTGTGTCCCATTAGTTAGAAAATGTTTAATTGTGGGACTCAGGATTTAATCTCAAAGTCGCAGTGCTACAATCACCTACCTTGAAAAAGTAACAGCAAGGAGAATGTGAACCAATACCATTTGCTGATTTGCTGTTCCTTTTTCACAAGAGAATTAAAAAAGGCTTAGCAGACAAATGGTTCTTAGGTTCTCAAACTTTATTTTCAATTTATTAAATTAATTGTGCTAAGTGATCATTAAAATGATTTCTCAATTTAAAATTAATTCCAAAATCTACTACAGAAAAAAAAACTATTGTAATGCTCTTGTATCTAAACAGCAATGAAAACATCAACCTTGCAAGAGGAGTGTGAGGAGCAGACCTTTTTACAATACTACTACTCAACAGCTTAAGGGTTTGTGACAGTATACTGTTACCCAAAAACAAACATTATATTTCCAATGCTTTCCTCTAAGGCATTCATCCCACAAACTTAACAGCAGTTCGCATAATGTGTCGCTCAATTTGAACACAGGATGGTCCAACAGGGTGAGTCCCAGATTACATACTTGATTGTCCTTTGTTGAAAAGTGAATATCACTGGGACAAAGACCCACATATAGAATGTCAACTAACTGTAATTACTGAACCATAATTGCCACAGTGTGTGTATTCAAAGTGATAAATGCCAAAAGCCAAACACACTGCTAGATCAGCAATCACTTGGCATACTTCAAATAATTAGCCGACCAGAAAAACTTAGAAGTAGGCCGCACAAATCAACCAAGCTCAGCGTACTTCTACAGCCAGATGTCTAAGGTGTATGAGTGAAAGTAAATGCGCATTCTGCAGCTGTTCCAGCTCTCTACTGGAATGCAACCACATGCATGTTTTTTGCAAGCCTTTACCTTTTCTTTTTAATCCTCAGGTCATAAAATCCAGCTATTCCCTCTTGTTCCTTTCCAGAATGCTCAGAGCCGACAACAGGTGCTACCACATATCATGAGGAGAAGCAATATGGTACTGTGCTCCAAGAGGTTTTCGAACTTCAAGCACAAAAGGGGATAAGAAGGAAAAGCCTTTGGTTGTACCACAAGGATTGTGTACTGCTATTTAGTCCGTGCTGACCTGTATCGCCTAGAGTTTAACATTTTGTTCCACTGTCAACAGGTGCCACTGAGATTTTCCATTCATATTCAGAATGGATGAGGAGGGTCTTCAGTAAGGCTACACTAGAGGGTTGCACCCCATACAGTGAGTTTTCACCACCAAAACTCTTGTTATAGGTGAAACAAATGTTGTAGCTGGTCGATTATAGGCTCTTAAATGACTGGTATTGGTGAATGATACAGACACAGTGTTGGGAACTCTGATCTTTAAGACATGTACCAAGTGAAGAGTTTTATGGACATGTTTTCATCACATCTTCAAGTCAAAGACCGACTGGGCACCTTGTATTTGAATCATTTGAAGTTTACCAAGATATTTATTATCAAGCCTGTGTTGACAGCACTGCAGTGGACAAGAACATGACTATTGTGAAAAGCACGGATTTTTGGAACAGCTCCAAGAAGTTTTTTGCATTGATGGTGGAACCATAATACCTGCAGATGAAGCGGTGCAATACATCTAATGCGTGGCAAGAGCAAGACGTCAGTTGTCTGAGCCAATCAAGTTTCATCCATTGCTTCACGACTTTCAGGCAGTTAAGCATTCTAAGGCAAGCACCCCTTCCCTTTCCTCTATATCAAGGTAGGTGATACTTGTAGAAAGCTGGCCTGATGTGTGGTGGACACCTATGGTGTTTATCACGCTATACCAGGCCCGGGTATCCCCTATTAGTGAAGTGTAGGAAGTGTCTGGGAAGCCAGGAATCTCTAGATGCACTCTCCAGTTATTTCCAATTAGAAAAATAAGGACTCAACTGGGCAAGGTTAGTCTGATTGTCCTTCACAGGGAGATGGACCGACCTGCGAATTAGGGTTTTTCTCTGTTATGTGTTTAGAATAGAAAAGCTTTTTTCGGTCCATTGACCATCAAAGCAACACAGTACAATAAATAATCACAATTAAATACCATTGTCTATAATCAATATAAAACATTAATACATATAAATAAAATCAAGATACACCTGAGAATTCCATCTAAGTCATCTTCATAAATCCTTGGTTTTTAAAAAACACCGATGTATGTGCCACGCAGCTACTAAAAACTTGCTAACTGCAATGATCAGATCATATGAACTGTGACTTTTTAAAATCCTTAGTGCAGAACTAAAATTATTCAATTCCATATCTCGACAAATTTTACGAATCCATCTTGACCGTGGGGTAAAATATGCAGGACAAAAAAACAAAATGAGCAACAGTTTGAGGCACTTCCACATACAAGGCATATATCAGAAAGAGAGGATGGCCCCCAGGTACTGGTGAAGGACTGCAATGGTAGAGTTCCAAACCGAAACCTTGCGTACAAACTCTTGCACTGCAGATCTAGTATAATATCTAAATAAGGTTCATATTGCGGAAGCCATTTAAAATCAATATAAAGATTCGGCAAGCGACTATGTGATTTGCTGATTATATAGTTGTCCCTTACATAGGACCAGTAAACTGATTTAAAAACATTTTTATGACGTCTCTCTAAATTATAAGGATTTTCCCAATAATCACCCAGTTCCAACACACGGAACCAATGGGACACATGTCTGATCCAAGGAATTGTAACAACATTTTGGCTTTTTAGTAAGTCAAGTAATGAAACCTTATATATTTCCAACTCTGGAGTAGTCCATATCCTTATCCAGTATAAAAGAGGTCTTAAAACAAATATATTGGCTACTCGATTTAACCCCAAATCATAAAAAAAAGAGGAATCAAAGGTGTACTACGGGGACATGCAATTAAAGCCCTCGCAAAATTGTTTTCACCCAGTGATATCTTGCTGCAATTGCTATATCCCCATACTTCCGCCCCATACAAGGCAGCTCCCTGCGCTTTGGCTATGTAAATTTTGATTGCAGGGGATACTGCCTTTGTTGTAGAGCTTCGATAAAAGCGCAGTATGGGCGCAGCTCTGTATTGTAACAGCCCGTACTCTTCGAAATCTGGTTTTCCCAGGATAATTTACTGGTTAGCCTAACACCCAAATAATCTATGGAGCTAACCTTGTTCAAAGGAAGTCCAACAATATTGATGGTACATCTTTTGCTGAGACCAGAACAAAGCACCATCAATTTTGTTTTGCTGATGTTTACCTCCAACCCATGTTCACTGCAAAATTGCTTAAATCTGTCAACTAATGTTTGCAACCCCCTTGGTGTTTTTGAGATGAGAAGTGAATCATCTGCAAAAAGGAGAATAAGGATCTTTTGTGCCTTCAGAGATGGGGCTCTGGCATGTGATTAGATCCTTTGCCACCTCATTAATAAAGAGGGTAAATAATAAAGGGGCCAACACGCAACCTTGGCGAACTCCCCTTTTAACTGGGATTTTTTCGGTCAACTTGCCTTGTTTGCCCCATCTCACTTGTGCGTAGGTGTTTTCATGGAGTCGCTTTAGCAAAAGTAGTATGTCGGCTGGGACCCTCAGTCTACTTAACACTTCCCAAAGTTTAGCTCTGGGGACCAGGTCAAAGGCAGATGGCAAATCTATAAATGCTAAATCTAAAGGCTGTTTTAAGAGAGCAACATATTTCCAGTACAAAATGGCCAGCCTAAAGACCTGATCCACCGTGCTTGTCTTTAGGCGAAAACCTGCCTGAATTGGGGAAAGTATCTGGGTCTTCAACCCAGCCGGTTAGCCTCCGAAGAAGTTGTTTAGCAAAAATCTTTTGCAGATTATCGATGAGGCTAATCGGTCTGTAGTTAGTGGGAAGATTAACATTACCTTTTTTATAGATTGGTATAATTTCAGCCCTCTTCCATGTGTCAGGGATTAACCCACCCTGCAGCTATACGATTTGAGATTGCATTTATATACCAGGACCATATCTTTGGTTCTGATTTATAAAGATCTCCTGGGAGTTTATCCGGCCCAGGGTCTTTACCGGGTTTTAGAGAATTAATGGCATCAAGAGTTTCATTGATGGAAAAAAAAAAAAAGATGCAATCGTTGGCGGTATAGGCACCTCCCTCGGGTAAAGGCAAACTAGAACATGAATTTAATCTCACTGTCTGAGGGTAATCTTCATCATATACCATCAGATCTGTTGGGAGAGCATAAAGGCTCGAAAAGTGCTCCACCCAACTTTCTGGTTGTATATGATTGTCTGGAGAGTTCCTGCCACTATTTTGTCTTTTGGTCTAGAGTTCCCAACAGTACTTGTTATCATTAGATCTTGAAGCTTGTAATAATTCCTGCCACAAATGGTCCTCCCACAGGCTTTTTGCTCGCGCTATGGTGTCTTTATATATGCGTCTAGCTAGTTGAACCTCCACCTGGGGGCCTGAAATGACCGCTGCTTTTAACCCGGACTTTGCCCTTGAGCAACTCTCATCGAACCATCCCTTACCGACTGCTTTACTTCCACTATGCCTAGGGCCACCCCTGTTGCAGAGAAAAAAAACTCTGCAATTGATCGGCCAGACTATCATGTATGTTGAGGATTGGAATGTTGTCAACAGCCTGATCCTCATACGCTGACAGATTATCTAAAAAGAATTGATAGATCCTTTTAGCGAATGGGGGTTGGACATCACTTTAGGCCAGGCAACCTTCGTAAAGTTATTATTCCAGCATGGTAATGGGACCGCTGTATATAAGTTGTTTGCTGTCCTCCTAAACATCTTCCCAGACAATGTGAGAAGCAATGGAAAGTGATCACTCTCTCTCACTTCCACTCTCATGTCCCTCAAGTGAGGCCACAGCCTAGCATCCACAAGAAAATAATCAATGGTACTTGTAGACATACCCCGTTTAAAAGTCAATGCAATATTTGGATCTGAAGATGTTCTACCATTACAAGCCCTCAGTCCATACTTTAAAGATAGGGTGGCCAGTTGTATAGCTACTCGAGAACGTGTGGAAGACCAAGTACTAGTTAACTGTGGTATCCCCGTAACTCGTCTTCAACGTCCGTTAAACCACTAAGCAAGGGGGAGGGTTCAAAGGTACAATTCATATCGCCAGCAATAATTAGGAAAGTGGAGGGTTGGAGACTGTCCAAAAAAAGGGACAATATAATCAGTGTCTGGGACTCAGAGCCTTGTGGAACTGAACGAATGTACACATTAACAATAACAATTGTAATTTCCTGTTTAAACTTAATTTGTACAACCATTAGGTCAGCAGAGCCAATATCCAATATTAAAAAATCACATTGCAATTTCACATTTAAGAGTATCGACAACCCGCCTTTAGCACTACCCCGTCCCTTCTCAGAAGGTAGGGCAGGAACACAAAATGAAAGGAATCCATCTAAATTATTAGGGCCCTCAACCCAAGTTTCCTGAAACAGGCAGATGTCCATGTCTTTGATATAAGCAACCCATTCAGGATCTGTCAATTTCTTTTCTAAACCAGCTATATTCCATGTCGATAAAGATAATGGACTTTTTGTTGAGTCATTTCCAAGAGACAAACTACCTGAATCCCTCATGGCCATATCATTGTCATAAGTACCCAACAACGACACCTTGCCATTCTCCTTGGTTTGTAAATACTGGTTATCTCCCCTGGCCCTTTCACTATTTACAACAGGGGGGTCGGGGTTGCAAGTCCTAATCCCTGGGTGGTCTCTATATCTGAGTGCTCTATCGGGCACTCCCCTGTGTCTCCAATTGTCGTTGGTATAAGTAGGGTAGTGACCTTCTCTGCCAATTGGGGGCAATTTCCCACATTCAGAGGAGGCCATAACCCCCCTTACCAATGCCCCCTTTGATGAACTGACACTAGTAGGGGCATTGTAGAAAATGTGAAGATGCACAGGCCCTTGAATCAGGTCAAATTATTTTGCTGAAGGCAGTAATCCAATTGCATAAATCACGAGGTTCAACCAACCCAGCCCCTCCCAGGTGGTGACAAAAATTTTATCTTGCTGCTCCTTTCCAAAGGTTTCGCAAATTCAACTGTTAAAGATGGAACACCAAACCCGCTAAATTTAGCCACAAAGAGGGATTGCCCAGCCCAGCCTTTATCGGTCTTTGACGGGCCCGCCCTTGGCCCGGGGCACGGCCCATTTTAAATGCCCACGACCAAGTCCAGCCCCCTCCAAACAGCAGGTGTCTCCTGGGACAGCGAGTCCCACTAGGAGATTAGAGCTGTGGGCAAAAAACGTGTTTAACCCAAATGCCCTCTGGTTCTTGAGTTGCAGGTTGGTGCCTCAAGTGTATTGAGCAGGACAGGATTGCTGTCCCAACTGTTCTAGAGTAGGGTGGGGTTGCTGTCCTAAGGGTTGTAGAGCAGGACAGGGTTGCTGTCCTAAAGGCTCTCGGGTAGGGCAGGATTGCTGTACTAAGCTTTCTGGGGTGGACCAAAGTTGCTGTTCCAGAGTTTCCATGAAAGGACAGGATAGCTGTTCCAAGTTTTCTAAAGTAGGATAGGGTTGCTGCTCTACACTAGCTTCCTTCCAGGTGGATTATCATACCCCTAAGGAGCTCAGCTGTTGTAGCCTTAGGCTGTTGTGGTGTAGGTTCCACTGAGGGAGTGGGTTGCTCCCTCAGAGGAGTGGGAATCTCAGTGAGATTTTGGACAGGGGGTAACTCTGTACCCTGCCTGTCTCTGTTAGGAGTAATCTGAGCCATTTTTCCAGGCTCCAGTGCTCCTTGCTCTTTAGAGCGTGTTTTGGTTAAGGCAAGGAGGTGTTTAGGGATGCCCAGCATGGCTGCATGTTCTTCAAACTCTACCTCAGAACAAGCTGAGGTCTCCAAGTCATTATCCAAGAGGCACTTTACATGTAAATTAGGGGACACTACAACTTCCTTTGGGTCATTTCCTACCCCCACCTCAAAGTCTACCATAGCTATGGGTAGGCACTGACTTATGCATATCAGTGACTTGGTACTTGTGATCAAGTAGGTGTTTTTCACATGACACCGGTTTGTCACTCACCATGGTGATACTGACAACTGTGTCCCAGTAGGGCTCAACCTCAGCACCATTTATTAAGGGAGCAGCTAGGGTGGAAAGGCCACTGTCAGTCTAAGAGACAAAAGCTGTCTTAGGGGTTTCTATGGCTACCCAAGGGCCCACTACTGTCCCAAAAGTGAACCCAACTACACTCTGAGGCGGAGTACTGCTGCCACTATTGTTGCTACTGGTAGGAGTACTAGGAGCACTAGTGTTAGTAGTGGTAGACGGCTTGGTGTTATTCTTAGGACACGTGATGTCACCTGCCCTATGGCCTGGTTTTCTACATACGTAGCACCAAGGTTTTGTGGGTGAAGAGGACTTAGAGTCATCCACAGAAGGGTTTTGTGGGCCTGTTGAGGACTCTTTCTTTGTTTTTGTCCCCACACTTGTCCCGATTCTTACCTCAATCCTTCTTGTGGTCACCCCTGTGTGAGTTGTTCTACCCACCCCGGTGTGACCCACTTGTCTGCCTTCTTTCCCAATTCTTGGGGAGAGGTCAGATCAGAGTCCACTAGGTATTGATGCAGCTGATCAGAAATGCAATTATTAGGTATGTGCTCTCTTAGAATTAGATTATACAAGCACTGGTAGTCACTTATATCGCTCCAATGCAACCAGCCTTCCAGAGCTTTAACAGAGCAGTCCACAAAGTCTACTCAATCCTGGGAGGACTCCTTTTTATTCTCCCTGAACTTGATCCTATATTGCTCAGTGGTTAGCCCAAACCCATCCAAGAGTGCATTCTTAAGTGCTGTGTAATCATCTTCATACTTCTCACTGAGAGTGATGAGTTTGTCTCTGGCTTAGTCAGTGAAGGAGAGCCACAAGACTACGGCCCATTGTCTCTGAAGAACTCTTTGTACTTTTACAAGCCCTCTCTAAGGCAGTAAACCACTTGTGGATGTTATCTCTCCTGTTGTAACGTGGCACTATTGCACTCAGGTTCCTAGAGTCGTAGGAGCCCTCCCTGGGGTCCCTAAAGTTAGCACTGCTGCCACCATGGAGAGCTAGCCACAAATCCTGTCTCTCCCTCTCCACTGCTAAGGTCTCCCTATCTAGGGCTAACTGCTGCTGTAGTCTCAGCCTGGCCTCCTCCGATCTCAGTTTCCTAAGTTACCGATTTAGGGAATCTTCCCCTGAGATGGAGCAGTGGGTCCCATCAGATACTGATGAGACATTTGTGCTGACAGAGGAGGACCTATCCCTCCTTCTCTTTGAACAAACCCTCTAAGAGTAAAAGTGGGCCTATTTGAGTGACCCCCCCTTTACACTACCTGCAGTGCTCCTTAACAGGACAGCCTCTACTTCCCCCCCGGCTATCTGTGGTGTCTTTGTTCAGCCTGGAATAGTAACCCAGAAGTAGACTTTTATTGGGATTTCAGCTTCTCTTCAGCTTTCTGGAAGCACTCATCTCCCTTAACTCTTGAAAACTACAACTCTCATATTGAGTCTGGGACCTGATTGAGTTTTCCACTGAATACATCTTGCTAGAGTGGTGTGGGTGGACCTGACTAACTAGGCTCTCTGAAAGTTCGGAGAAAGGGCTATGTTAGATGCCCTCAACTTTCCCACACTAAGACTAGTGATCCTGATCACTAAGTGCAGTGTTTCTAACAACTAGTAGTGGAATTTCCGGTGGAAAGTGACTAGTGACAAAGTGGTAAGGCAACTGCAAGTATCATATCCCACTGCTGCACCACCAATGTAGGGAGCTGGCCTGCTGTTTGGTGGGCACCTATGGTGTTATCACCCTATACCAGGTATCCCCTATTAGTGAAGTATAGGCAGTGTCTAGGAAGCCAGAGCTCTCTGGAGGTAGCTGTGGATGAGCACCCAAGACTTATCTAAGAGACATGCAGAGCTTATGCAATACCACTACAGTCACACAGCAACTTATCACACATTAAATAACCACAAAATACTGCAAAAATAAACGTACTTTATTATAGTAACACAACACTAGAAAGGTTATAGGCAGTTCCCACAACTGGAGACAAGTGCACACTAATTATATACACAATAGTAATCAGCATATAGCAATAAAAAAAAGACCCTAGGGAAGGGCCAAACCATATACTAAGAAAGTGGAATGTGAGAGTCGTTAGAGGGGAGCTGGAGGAACTAGGAACCCCAAAAGATACGTGCCAGAGTGACAACCCTCCCCCCCCAGTGGCCGGGAGAGCAGAGATAAGAACCTGGCTTCCCCCAAAACTAACAGGAAGACTTAGGAAAAGGACTGTGCAAGACCCAGACCAGTCTGGAAGAACCCAAAGGTGGATTTTGGCAAAAGAGGACTTGCAAAGGAAGGGGACCAAGTCCAGTTCATGATGGAGTGTCCAGTCGTGGCAGGAGCCACTACCCACCCTTCTGGGGATGCAGGACCAGGTCGCTGGGGGAAGAAGACGACCAGCTGTGCAGCGCAGCAGATGAAGAGGAGTCCCTGAAGCGATGCAGATGGTGTCCCGTGTCAGCTGTTGGGTTGCAGTGGGTCAGGGGTGCCAGAGAACCACCAACAAGCCTTGGCAAATGCAAATGAAGAAAAAGAAGAGTTACAAGGCTGAAGAGGACCAGCAAGGCCCAGGGGACACAAACCAAGGAGGGGAGTCCAAGGTGACCCTCAGCAGTCGAGAGAGGCAACAATAGCAGTTGCAGCCCCTACAGGCAACCCACTGGCAGAAGGCACAGTAAGTCACACTGAGGCACATCACAAGAGGAGTCCCAAATCGCTGGAGCAGCAGAGAGGAGACTGTGCTTTGCAGGAAGAAGTGCGGGAGCCGGGGCTACATGGAGCCTGAAGGAGCAGCAGGAGCAAACAAGCCTTGGTAGCTGTAAGAGTCACTGTGCACAGGGGTACTGTCCTGCAAGGAGAGGCAAGGGCTTACAGTCTCCCAAGTTAGCCAGCTGGGAGAGAAAGACCATCACCACCTGTGATGCAGGGTACACGCGGTTCCAGAGGAAAGCAGAATCACGCAGCCAGTCGTTGTTGCAGTTAGTGCCTGCAGATGCAGGGGAGTGACTTCTTCACCCCAAGGGAGATTTCTGCTTACTTCTTGGCGCAGGCTGACGTCTCACCAAACTCAGAGGATGCACAGCCGGGGAAATGTTACAGTTGCTGGAAGGAGTCAGAGAAACAATGTTGCAAAGCGGAGTCGTTGCTGAAGCTGCATATTGTTGGTTCCTGCAGAGTCCAGTTGCAGTTCCAGTAGACAGAAGATGAAGTAAACAATGCAGAGGATTCCTGGCGGAATCTTGCATGTCACATCTGAGGACCCCAACCCAAGAGGGAGACCCTAATAGCCCTGGAAGGAATATGGTCACCTAGCAAGGTGACCACCTATCAGGAGGGGGCTGTGATGTCACCTGCCTGACCTGGTCATTCAGATGCTCCCAGGTGCCTCTGCACATCTTGGATTCAAGATGGCAGAATCAGGTGGCCACCTGGAGGAGCTCTGGGCACCACCCATGGGGTGGAGATGGACAGGAGAGTAGTAACTTCCCTTTGTCTAGTTTTGCGCCAAAGCAGGGACCAGGGGGTTCCTTGACTGGTGCAAACCAGTTTATGCAAGGAGGGCACCAACTGTGCTCTTTAACGCAAACCAGTGGCTTGGGAGGCTACCCCTCCCAAGCCTTGTACCACCTATTTCGAAGGGAGATTATTTGTTCTGCCTACAATTGCCTCAGCTGGTCAAGCCGCAGCGGGGGCTGCCCGGAAAATCCCAGAAGACTGGTAGGAGCAATACTGGAAGTCCTCTAAGGAGCCCCCAGAGTGCATGGAATCATACAATCCATATTGGCAAACAGTATTGGGGTATGATCCCGGCATGTTTGATATCAAAAATGCCCTGGTTCGGAGTTACCATTATGTAGCTGGACACAGGTAGTGACCGGTGTCCAGTACAAGGGTAAGATGGCTTTCCCGCACTTCTGGAGTTCAGTGCAATGGAACTGGAGTTCAGAGGGGCACCTCTGCTCATGTAGGGGTGACCTCACACACAGGGATCTGCACCCTGCTCTGCGCTAGGAGGGCCTACCGTAGGTGTGACTTACAGTGACCTGGTGCAGTGCCCTGTGGTAAAAGGGTGCATTCACCTTTTCACGCAGGTTGCAATGGCAGGCCTGCAGACACATTTTTAATGGGCTTTCGTGGGTGGCACAATACATTATGCAGCCCATGGAGTACCCCTGGTGCCCCAAAGCCCTGGGTACCTAAGTACCATATACTAGGGACTTCTAAGGGACACCAGTATACCAAGTGTTGGGTGTGCAAAGTCCTAGACAACCAGGGAGAGAGCACAAACACTGGGGTCCTGTTTAGCAGTGTCTACATTCGGTATATGCTGCTAAAAGGCACAGACATTGCCTTTAATCCAGTGAAATGAGCATGAAATCACAAAGAAGCCTAAAGCATCTAATTTAAAAAAGAAAATCCAAATACAGATGATTAAAAACACCTGCAATTGATTCTTTCAAGAAACAATGTTAATGCTCAAAAGACACCCACACTATCTGTCATTCATTAGCCAAGGAGGGATATGGTCCTGAATGGGAATTAATCTGTTAACACTTTCAGAAACCATGAAGGGACCCAATGATGGACTTTGCGGTCTTTGTGGAACAAAATCTAAAGCTCCCTAGAGTATGAAATCGGAAGCTTGACATCTTTGGCACATATACTTGCAACAACAAAGGATGACTAGCAAACTGATGTACTATACAATATAGTCTCAAAGGATTTGTAAAGATGCACTAGGACAAACCTCAGAACCCATTGTTGCACTTGGTCTTTTAAAGGACTATTGAAATGAAGCACTTGATACTTCAGTAACCATGTATCAGAAGGTCTATTTAGACAGATATCGACTGCTAAGGTTTTGATGTTAGAATTACCATTTCTGTGAAAACCAGTGGAACAGCCTGAGCCACATGCTCCATATGGCTTTCTAGATGAGTACATTTACACATTGCCTTTTACAAAAAGGTAACTCTAGGTACTGTACAGCATAGGGCATTGCCTGGACAGAGCATGGATTAATAGTCCACACTGTTTTAAAGGATGGTGGTCATGCTCTTGCCACACTAAATCTGAACCAAAGTTCAGACTCTGGAGGATGGACAAACTAATAAGGCTGAAGTTGTCTGAACCTGAGGGCAACAATAACAGCCACCAACAGAACTGTTTTGAGAGTAGGGAATACAACCCAGCAGCTGTGCATTAGCTAGAACAGAGAACCAAGTCTAAACAAGGTTCAAACCCCACTAAGGAACAATAAACGGATAGAACAAGTAAAGCAAAACTTTCAGAAAATACACCACTATTGCCGATATAAACAGGTAAGTGTGTCAAGACAAATACATGAAAGGAGACAGGACATCTAGACAGACCTTAACTGTAGCCACCACCAGACCTTGGTGAGCAGGGAACATCACAAGCTCCAAAGGTGACATTTAAATGGGCTGATGACATTTGAGTTGCACCAATGAACAATCTATGTCAAACAGCCTGCCCAGACTAATTTTAGAAGAAGGATTCTAGGCTTCGAGGATAATGTCTAAATTTTATCAGGAAGGTAAAGTTTCTCTAACTGCTCAATATCAACATGTGTAGCAACAATGTTTGCAGATTGGGGTGGAGGACAAGGCCATCCCGCTGCAAGAGCAGGTCTGCAGGGCAACCTAGGAGAAGAGGTGTGGCTGAAATCGGAAACAGACAAGCAGATCGACCGCAAGCTGCCTGGGGTGCTCAGAATTGGCCAATTGACCTCAAGCTGCCTGGAGCAATCAGAATTGGGCAATCGACCTCAAGCTGCCTGGGTCGATCAGAATCAGCCAATCGACCTCAAGCTACCTGGGTCGATCAGAATTGGCCAATTTACCTCAAGCTGCCTGGAGCAATCCAAATTGGCCAATCGACCTCAAGCTGCCTGGGTCGATCAGAATCAGCCAATCGACCTCAAGCTGCCTGGGGTGATCAGAATCGGCCAATCTCCTGAGAGCAAGGTCAACAGGATCTGGTTAACGGACAGCATCTTGACCTTGTACTGCCAGATGTCTTCTCGTGAATCACTAAAATCCCAAGGACTCTTCAGGAGCTACCAATTTTGGGGCTCCTTCTTCCAGCAAGTCAAGGACATCCACCTGCAGGATCAAGAAATGAGACCGCAAGCAAGGAAGGTGGTGGTCTGATGGGGGAGGGTACAAAGGAAAATGCCTAACCCCAGGCAGTGATCCATCTTCATCACCTCTGTAACAAAATGAGATGTACCTCCACCTTTGCCCCTACCCAGATAGAAATCTAAAGATATTTGGGGCTTTTGGAAGAGGTAAGGTGGACTGCCGAAGACAGGTATCTCCTTTATCCACCTATTAATTGAAACTAGCAATACATTTGATGTGGCATTTAGACAGGTTGACATGGCTGCTGTATAAGGAATACAACACCCTAGAATAGCCACAAAGCTGATTGTGCCATTGAAATTGCTCTGCACCGGAGGTCAGGCATGAGGTGGGGGGCTCTAAACAGCCAAGGTCTGCCAAAGACATATGTAGATGTGTAGCCTGCACAATTCCCGAAAACCCAGTGTTTATCCAGCACAGCAGACATATCTATAAACCAAGCAACCTTGTCTGCATTATCAAGGCAAACATTTCAGGTTGTTTTGATTCATCCAGGTCCTAACCTATCAAGTCAGAGAATAGCCTCTTCATATGTTGTGCCAGCTGACAAACAAGTTTTGCCAGCCACCACAAGGCTTTGACACATGGGCCTAATAGGCAGGTGGCATCAGCCGTGTGGAGTGGAAAACTTTAGCAACCCAAGGTATTAACCTTTTTGTCTTCCCTCTGCAGGGAGCCAATTGGTTCTGCTTTGAAGATGGCATCTGAATTATCAGGCTCTCCAGTGATAGGTGGGAGGGCAAAAATTAAGTGTCACCTGGAACAGTCCTATGTTGTCTGGCGAGCTGTGCGTGGACTTCTGGGACTGAAAAGACGTTACTTTCAACAGTCATTATAGGGTTTAGGAGAGCTACAGTAAAGGTGAGCAAGGGCTCATCAGAGTCTAGGTGAATTACAATATTTCCGCCAGAATGTTGGACCTCACTTCTACAGAAGGAAAACGCAGTTCTAAGGACTCCGTCGTCTTCCAAATGGCCCTAGTAAATGATTAGAGCTCCTCTGAAGCAGGACCAGAGGGTTAGGAAATGGCCTCCACTGAAGTGAATAGAGCGCTGACATTTTGCAAGTCCAAATAAATGTTTACATGAGTACTGTAAGGAGGCAGAACATGATCACCTTGAGAGAAGTCACCCAACCATAGTCTTCCTCTCACAATGCCAGCCTGAATCTGAATTTAAACATCTCACACCAGCAGATGTTGTAGTTTGGAGAGTTGATCACATTATAGTTTATCCTTGAAATTGGGCTTGAGCTTCTCCATCGGTACGCGGATAACACTCTCTGCTATCAACTCCTTGGCCAGCACTTAAGTTGGTTCCTGGGCTGCAGAATTAATGATCTTGAAAGATGTGCCCAAGAGACGAAAGTAACCAGGGCACTATAATCGTGGAAGAGCAGCACTGGAGCTGCATAAATGGACTCTGCCATTTGACAAGCACCTAAGAAGAGTGTGGCACGAACATGAAAAGATCCAGCATCTATACATGGAATGCCCTGATATGTGAAGGGTCAGCTGAAGTATTGGAGATCTCGTCTCATCTTTTTAGGCCATGTGGCAAAGGACACTGAAATCAGTGAAGAGCCTGGCCTGGAGACTGAGTGGTCATGGAAATAGGACTGCTGCCTCAAGGAATAATAGTTCTCTTTGCCAGAGGAAGTACATTTGGGGGTCTTCCAGTAGGATTTAGCAAAAAATAACTAACTCTTGCTCCCTTATGTGCCTTCAGTGGAGGAAGGCGAAAGAGAAAAAAGTTTGCGGCATCATACCACAAACTTAGACGTCACATACTGTCACATCTTGTGGCACCACCTACCAGGCCTAAAGACTTGACCTATTCACTTCTTGAATAGCTGAGAAATTTGTTGGTAAAACATGAAATATGCCCTGGACTCTTTCTGAGGCATAGATAAACAGGAACTAAGGCCTGTGTATGGTTGGAGCCTAATATAGCACAGGGGTGACCCCAAGAAGCAGAGTTGCAACAGGAGTCTCAACACCACTTGTTAGTGCTGGAGAGGCATTGCAGGGGAAGTGTTTTCAGAACCAGCAAGAAGCCTACAAGGAGTATTTGTAAGGGGAGGAAACTGTGGGAATATTTAAACATCAGAAGCAATCAACAAAAGATTTGGCATATCCTGAGTTTATAAGGAAGTAAGGAGCCTGTATAGGATTGTGTTGTCATGCAAGCTTACTACATATCAAAGAGATCCTCAGAAGCAAAACACAAGGAAAATGCAGTTACAGAAAAACGTTTGGACTTGAGATTCTTAAGGCAGTTTCTTGATGTGATGGATGGTACCAGCAGGAAAAGCAATACACAGGATAAATGCACATGCTAAATATTTTCTATCAGATAGCCATCTTCCCATGATGATTATGTATCTCAGGTCTATAAGTGACTACATGCAAATTTAAGCACTAACCGTAGAGGGGGTAGGGGTAGTTCGTTTTCGCTCTAAGCCAGAGAGTGGACTTGCTGGTACTTTAACAGTGCTGCTCGATTTTCGCCCTGACTCCCTCTCTTCATCAGGACGTTTATTCTCAGCATTGTTTGTCTGTGTCTTCTTGGAGTAAGAATTGGAGGTGGGGATAGCTGGACCAGCTATAAAGAAAGAAGTGATTAAAGAAAGATGCAGATAAATAAACACCACAACATATTTTGGGGAAACAAGGGTGCAGGCAATACACATTCATGTAAATTTGATATGGTTTTCAATTGGACACAGTTTC
Organism: Pleurodeles waltl; assembly: GCF_031143425.1. Taxonomy (NCBI): domain Eukaryota; kingdom Metazoa; phylum Chordata; class Amphibia; order Caudata; family Salamandridae; genus Pleurodeles; species Pleurodeles waltl. The sequence goes on from NC_090448.1 coordinate 403,272,461, forward strand.
TCTGGGGAAGTGGGGACCGATGTGAGGCAAGAGATGGAATATGTACACTTGGAACTGATGGGTCTAAACCAATATTCAAGCAAAAAAACAGTAGGGCATTAAGAAATTATAAGCATACACTCACTCTGGTCACTGAACCGCCTTGGCTTGGGGTTGGCAGATGCACAGCGCTGTACCTTGTTTGAGGGAGAAGGAACTGCTGTGCTATTTGTAAGCTCTGGTGCAGGCCTTGGCTTTAAGGTAACATTCTCATTGTCAAGCTGGAAAAGACAGTTAGATTTAATAGACACAGGATATTGTGAGGAAATTCTTCAATGTGTACCTTCAGTGAGTTTTATTTGATACTAACATTGACAGCATCCCACAGGAGCCAGGCATGCATGAATTTTCATCAGGACTTAAACAGATTTCTTACCTCAGAAGTCTTGTATCCTAGCAGCAGGTAAGTGGACATGACTTCATTGTACTTCTGGCTGATTAGAGAATCCTGGATCTCCTCACGTGTGTAACCCATTGTGACCATTAACTCTGCAGAAAGGAACAACAAGATAATAGCGATGAAAATGGATAAAAAAGCACAACATTTTTCACAGGGGTTCTCAGGATACATTCAAGATGTTTTTACAAAAAAAGAAAGTAAATCACTTTTCCTATCAATTAACATCTTATTTTACACAGGACACAGAAATTTAAATGTCTTGAAGTGTAGTAGACACCCTGTCGTAGTCGAATATATTGCTTTCCTTTGGTAAATCTCATTCTGGTGGGCAATCTAAACAGAGATTACTCACCTTGTGAATCTTGCAAGGTCTCAGACTGGATATGAAAATCAGTCTTGACCCTGCTCCCCCTGGGAACAGTTCAGGCTGAACTGTTAAGCCAAGTCCGCCCTGGAGCGGGAACAAGCATTCTGGGAACTGTTTCGGGGTATCACCCCTTTTCAGCCAGGCTAGCTTGAATCTAGTGGCACAGTGAGCATGGGACCCATGTCGGGGTATATCCTTCCCACTTAGGAAAACATAAGCAAAAAGAACAGATGAAGGACTGAATGCTGAAAAAATCGAACATTTACCCCCAGGTCAGAGATCTAAATTTAATCCATCTTTGTTTTGCTCAACACGCAACCCCACTTTCTGACCTGACATATGCATATCAGCCTTGAATCTGTCTGATGTTCATCAGCTCTTTTTGCTCCTCCCCTCCACACATGACATGGAATCGCATATAGGCCTTTCACTTGAGATGCTGTCTGATCTCATACTACTTACTAGGACTTCAGAGGCAAAGAGGCTGACAGGATTGAGCTTGTAATAGTGGTGAGTAAAAACTAAGTGGGAACCTTATTATTCCCATACACTCCCTCCAACCTAAAAAGATCCAGCATCTGTACATGGAATGCCCTGATATGTGGAGGGTCAGCCGAAGTATTGGAGATCTCTTGTCTCATCATTTTAGGCCATGTGGCAAAGGACACTGAAATCAATGAAGAGCCTGGCTTTGAGACTGAGTGGCCATGGAAATAGGACTGCTGCCTCAGGGAATAATAGTTCTCTTTGCCAGAGGAAGTACATTTGGGGATATTCCTGTAGGATTTAGCAAAAAATAACTAACCCCTGCTCCCTTATGTGCCTTCAGTGGAGGAAGGCATAGGCGAAAGAGAAGAATAAGTTACTTACCTTAGGTAACGCTTTTTCTGGTGGATACAGTAACTACCTGTGGATTCCTCACCAAAAGAATTCTCCCCTCGCGCCAGCCTCGACGGAAATTTCTTCTAGCTCTGCACGTCGACGTCACAATCGCCCGACTCCAAGCGACGCCGTATGGCGTCATCCAGGCAATAAGAAGCCCTCGCCGACGTGCAGTCGTCAGTTATCACCGTTTTTTAACGTGCCATAGAGGCGAACAGGTTAAACCTAAAGTGTACACACTCATCCAGAATAGGTGAAAACAAAACACTGAATATAAAACTCAATATAAATCACAATTACGAACTTTCAATTTGATACAAAAATAAATGAATATATATATATATATATATATATATATATATATATATATATATATATATATATATATATATATATATATGTACAATTCCAGTTCGAAATATCCTTTTCACTACCTTAATTTGTAAAGGAAAAGGATAAACCATGAACACAACTATATGCATGAAACAGCTATATACATTTATACACAAGTCCAAGGATGCGCACCCAAAGAAATCCTGCTTTGACCAGTCAGGCAACGGGGAGGTGGGTGGGACCGTGAGGAATCCACAGGTAGTTACTGTATCCACCAGAAAAAGCGTTACCGAAGGTAAGTAACTTATACTTCTGATGGATACACCTACCTGTGGATTCCTCACCAAAAGAATAGAGTCCCCAAGCAGTATAACCTCTGGTGGCGGGTGCCCAAATGGTCAAACCAAGAAATCTTGCAGCACCGAGCGAGCAAAATGGCCATCCCTCCTGACCTCAGAGTCCAAACAGTAATGTTTGGACAAAGTATGGAGGGATACCCAGGTCGCTGCCCTGCAGATGTCAGCCACAGGAACACCTCTAGCCAAAGCCGATGAAGCTGCTTTGGCCCTGGTGGAATGGGCACGAAGCCCCACAGGTGGATTTCTCTTCGCCAAAGAATAGCAGATCTTAATACATAGAATGACCCACCTGGATAGCATTCTCTTGTGGACCGCTCTACCTTTCCTCTTCCCCACGTATCCAACAAAGAGCTGTTCATCCTGTCTGAACTCTTTCGTCCTGGTGATGTAGAAGCTCAGTGCTCTTCGCGGATCCAGCCGGTGGAGCCTCTCTTCCTCCTTGGATGGGTAAGGTGGAGGGTAAAAGGAAGAGAGAGTAATCGACTGCCCCAGGTGAAAGGGTGTAACAACCTTCATTAGGAAAGCCGCCTTGGTCCTCAACACCACTTTGTCCTTAAAGAAAGAAAGGTATGGGGTTTCCACAGTAAGAGCCTGAAGCTCGCTAACCCTTCTGGCAGATGTTATGGCCACCAAGAAAACAGTTTTAAATACTAGGAACCGTAAAGAACAAGAGTGCATAGGTTCAAACAGGGCCCCCATAAGAAAAGTAAAAACTAAGTTAAGGTCCCACTGAGGCAGAACGAATGGCGTGGGCGGATAATTATTAGTGAGTCCTTTTAAAAACTTTAAAACAATTGGTGATTTAAAGAAGGATGGTTGATCAGGAAGGCACAGAAAAGCAGATAGTGCAGACAGATAACCCTTAACAGTGGCAATTGAAAAACCTTTCTGTGCTAGAAAGAGCGCAAATGACAAAATGTCAGATAAACCAGCTTTTAAAGGATCTAAACTATTCTTTCCACACCAGTTTGTAAATTTCGCCCAACAATTAGCATAGATTGACTTGGTGGAGTGTCGCCTGGCCGATAAAATAACTTCCACCACATCTGGTGGGAGAGAAAAGGAACTCAGATTGCCCCGTTCAATCTCCAGGCATGAAGATGTAGGCTCTGGAGGTGGGGGTGTAGAATCTGCCCCTGCGACTGCGAGAGGAGGTCCACCCTGCAAGGGAGACGGAGCGGAGGGCACTGAGAGAGTTGGAGTAGGTCCGAATACCACACCCTTCTCGGCCAATCCGGAGCTATTAGGATGACTTGGGCTCGGTCTTGGCAGATCTTCCTGAGAACTCGAGGAATCGAGGGTATGGGGGGAAACGCGTAAAGCAACTGACCCTTCCAGGTCATCTGAAACGCATCCCCCAAAGCTCCTTGCACCGGATACTGGAGGCTGCAAAATAGCAGGCACTGCTCATTCTCTTGAGTGGCAAACTGATCTATTTGCGGATATCCCCACATCCTGAAGATACCCAGAACTAGATCTGGATGAAGGCGCCTCTTGTGATCGACCGAGCTGCGTCAACTGAGAATGTCTGCACGCACATTCAGGACTCCGGCCAAGTGAGGTGCAATCAAGCAGATTTTGTGGTCTTGAAGCCAAGACCAGAGACGAAGAGCTTCTCCTCCCTGTTTGTTTATATACCACATCGCGGTCGTGTTGTCCGTTAGAACTTGGACTGATTGACCGCGAATGTAAGGGAGGAAGGCCTTGAGTGCCAGACGTACTGCCCGCAACTCTAACAGATTGATATGCAACTTCTGTTGCCCTGGAGACCAAAGGCCTTTGATCTCCAGGTCCCCCAGATGAGCTCCCCAGCCTAGAGTGGAAGCATCCGTTACCACCGTGGCCACTGGTGGAGGCAGCGAGAACGGCCTTCCTTGAGACAGGTTGTCGACCGCTACCCACCATCGAAGATCCTCCGCAGTGTCTCTGGAGATCTTTATCAAATCTTCGAGATCCCCTTTGTGTTGAAACCACTGCCTGCGGACGCACCACTGGAGAGCCCTCATGTGCCAGCGTGCATGAGTGACCAACAGTATACAAGAAGCAAACAGACCGAGCAGACGAAGGACCTTGAGGATTGGAACTACCGCTCCATTTCGAAACATTGGAATCAAAGCCTGAATGTCCTGAACCCGCTGGGGCGGAGGAAAGGCCCGATTCAATGTTGTGTCCAATACTGCCCCTATGAACAGGAGGCGTTGAGAGGGCTCCAGGTGAGATTTGGGTACATTGACTGAAAAACCCAGATCGTACAACAATGGAGTCGTCGACTGGAGATGGCACAGCACGAGCTCCGGAGTTTTGGCCTTGATTAACCAATTGTCCGGATAGGGAAACACAGCTATCCCCCTCCTTCTGAGCTCTGCTGCTACCACCGCCATCACCTTTGTGAAGACTCGAGGTGCTGAAGTAAGACCAAAGGAAGGACCGCAAACTGATAATGCTGCGATCCCACTACAAACCGGAGATAATTCCTGTGCGATTTGAGGATCGGAATATGAAAATACACGTCCTGCAAATCGACCGACACCATCCAGTCTCCTTCGTTCAACGCCAAAAGAACCTGTGAGAGGGTCAGCATTTTGAACTTTTCCTGTTTGAGGAACCAATTCAAAATCCTCAAGTCCAAAAATCGGTCTCAGCCGACCATCCTTTTTGGGAATCAGAAAGTATCTTGAATAGCACCCCAGACCCCTCTCTTGCTCGGGAACCAACTCTATTGCACCTTTTTGTAATAGGGATAATACCTCCTGCTGTAACAGGAGAAGATGGTCTTCCGAACAGAAGGAAGGGCGGGGAGGGAATTCCCGAAAGGGAAGAGCGTACCCCCTCTTCCCAATGTCGATGACCCAGGAGTCCGATGTTATGACCTCCCACATTGGAAGAAAAAAGGCAAGTCTCCCCCCTACCGGAGACGAATGGACAGGGAATGGTGGAGGACTACGGCTGCTTTCCTTGCTGCACCCCTCCTGAGGAAGAGGCAGAGTGCTGCAAGGTGGCTCCTCTCGTACGGACTCTGCCCCTGAAGGATCTGTAAGGCAGGGTAGAAGCAGACTGTTGTGGTCCTTGCAATCTTCCTCGATAGGAACCACGTCCAAATCCCTTAAATCTCCGAAAGCATCTAAAGGTGGATGAGGCCGACGACTGGATTCCCAAAGACCTAGCTGTCGCTGTGCTCTCTTTAAAACGTTCCAAGGCTGAGTCAGCCTTAGAGCCAAAGAACTTTTCCCCATCAAACGGAAGATCAAGGAGTGTGGCGTGCACATCCGTCGAGAAGCCTGATGATCGAAGCCAAGAATGCCTCCTAGAGACTATGGTCGTGCCCATAGCCCTAGCCACCGAGTCCGAAGTGTCCAATCCAGACTGGATCACTTGCATCGCAGCCGCCTGAGCATTCGCTAATAGTTGCAGCATCTCCTGGGACAAATTAGGATGGCCCTTCGCCTCTTCCATAAGGGCATGGATGTAATGCCCCAGTATGCATGTGGCATTGGATGATTTTAGGGCCATACTGCAAGATGAAAATGTCTTTTTAGCAGTATGGTCCATCTTTTTTGACTCTGTCCGCAGGGGCCCCAGGGAACGAGCCAGGAGAGGATCTGGAGGAACATGAAGCTTGGACCACTAGGCTCTCCGGAGTTGGCTGCCTGGAAAGAAACGCCGGATCCCCAGGCGCCGTCCTGTACCGCCGAGCCACCGCTCTGTTGACTGCAGCGGTGGATACAGGTTTCAGCCAGATGTCATTAATAGGGTCCAGCAGAGCCTCATTGAATGGTAGAAGAGGCTCAGCAGAAGCAGACGTCGGATGGAGGACTTCTGTCAATAAATTTCTCTTGACCTCCGCGGTAGGAAGGGGAATATCCAAAAAGTCTGCTGCCTTACGGATGACTTTATGGAAAGAAGCTGCTTCCTCCGTGACCTCTCCAGGGGAAGCCAGATCCCATTCCGGGGTAGTGTCAAGGCCACTAGCTGAGTCCAGTCCCTGGAAGTCACCTGAGGGCTCTACAACTCCTCCTTCCTCCAGGTGTTGACTCGCGTACTCCTCCTCCTCCAAGAGACGAAGGGCCAGACGTCTTGACCTAAGTCTTGACTCCAAGCCTGGAGTCGACAAGGCGTCGGCCGACGCCTAAGATCTTTGTCGGCGCCGAACCTCGGATTCGTCCAAAGTGTTCTTGGACGTCGATCGAATCCGAGGCGAATCCGACGGCGCCGTAACAGGTGTAGCCATCCTGAGCGACGTCGTAGACATCAGCGCCGCTTCAGATGCCACAGACATAAACGGGGTGAACGGCGCCGACCTGTAAGACGCCGGAACACCCAAATCATAGGCCAAAGGGCCAGACGGACCTGCATGACTTCCACCCAGCGTCATGGAAGCAAAGATGTTATACATAGCGTTCAAAAACGCTGCAGGATCCGACCCCGGAGTCGGGAAAGCCGGGTACTGTTGCTGCTGCACCGGCAAAGCTGCCAAAGAGGGTCCAGGTAACTCCTGGCCAGGAGAACCTTCAGGCCTCTGGGAAGGCTCGACCTCAAAGACCGACCCGGGTGACGTCGGGGTCGTCGGAGGCGGAGGGATGACGGTCGGGCTTATCTCCCACGTCGGACGACGCTGAGCCGACGGAGAAGCCGATCTAGATCTGGACCATCCCTTGCTCGATCGGCGCCGAGATCCATGACGGCGCCGAGAGCCACTATGATGGTGGCGAGACCTGGAGGATCTCGACGAAGACTCCCTCCTATGACGCCTCTCCTCCTTCTTGGACCGGGCCAAGAACAATTTCGCCTCCCTTTCTTTTAATGCCTTAGGGTTCATGCGTTGACACGAACCGCATGCCTCGACCTCATGGTCGGAACTAAGGCACCAGAGGCAGTTTTCGTGGGGGTAAGTAACAGACATTCGACCCCCGCACTGGCTACAAGGTTTAAAGCCGGATTTTCTAGGCTGCGACACATTAGCTCCCTGTGAGCCTCGAAGAATTAACCGTTATTCGGGCACGGAAAAAAGGGAACTGACGTCTGCACATAGGCGAGGGCTTCTTATTGCATGGATGATGTCATGCAGCGTCGCGTGGAGTCGGGCGATTGTGACGTCATCGTCGACGTGCAGAGCTAGAAGAAATTTCCGTTGAGGCTGGCACGAGGGGAGAATTCTTTTGGTGAGGAATCCACAGGTAGGTGTATCCATCAGAAAAAAAGTTTGCAGCATCATACCACAAACATCGACATCACATACTGTCACATCTTGTGGTACCACCTACCAAGCCTGAAGCCTAAAGACTTGACCTATTCACTTCTTGAATAGCTGAGAAATTTGTTGGTAAAACATGAAGTATGCCCTGGACTCTTTCTGAGGCATAGATAAACAGGAACAAAGGCCTGTGTATGGTTGGAGCCTAATATAGCACTGGGGTGACCCTAAGAAGCCGATTTGCAATAGGAGTCCCAACACCACTTGTTGGTGCTGGAGAAGCATTGCTGGGGAAAAGTTTTCAGAACCAGAAAGACGCCTACAAGGAGTATTCGTAAAGGATGGAAACTGTGGGAATATTTAAACATCAGAAGCAATCAACAAAAGATTTGGCATATCCTGAGTTTATAAAGAAGCTTACTACATATCAAAGAGATCCTCAGAAGCAAAACACAAGGAAAATGCAGTTATAGAAAAACGTTTGGACTTGAGATTCTTAAGGCAGTTTCTTGATGCGATGGATGGTACAAGCAGGAAAAGCAATACACAGGATAAATGCACATGCTAAATATTTTCTATCAGATAGCCATCTTCCCATGATGATTATGTATCTCAGGTCGATAAGTGACCACATGCAAATTTAAGCACTAACTGTAGAGGGGGTAGGGGTAGTTCGTTTTCGCTCTAAGCCAGAGTGTGGACTTGCTGGTACTTTAACAGTGCTGCTCGATTTTTGCCCAGACTCCCTCTCTTCATTAGGACGTTTATTCTCAGCATTGTTCGTCTGTGCCTTCTTGGAGTAAGACACAGAGGAGCTCCATACTTTTGATGCGGGCAGGTGGTGAGTAATCTTCAGTCAGGTAAAGCATAGATCAAAAGAGCAATACTAAAAGGTAAAGTAGGAAAATGTTCTTAACCTTGTGAGCATCTGTTTATGGCATGTCGTGGTGTAGATTCACATGCTTAGCACAATCCTGCCACTGAGTGTTGACCTCGGATGCATGCAAGTTGTTTTTCCTTTAAGAAAGTCTTTAGAGAGGGCATGGCCCAACAAGATGACTGCTTAGACGTGCCTCGGAGAAGCCCCTGATCTGAGCATTGTAATCTTTTAAAATCCTGCCACATCCATAAACAATAACAGCCTGAAAAGTGAGGAGCAGTGTATGATGGTGCCTGCTGACTTATCGGCAGTCCTGAGAGATTGCAAAGCCAGAAGCTGATGATCGAGAGAGACCAGAAAGGAAGGAGGGATGCTGGTGTTTGGGGAAGAGTGGTGAGCAGTGTCCTGGGGGCAGTACTGAAGGCCTTGAGAAACTTGCTGATGGGCACCAGTACTGTGATGCTCCCAAGCAAAGAACCAAAGCAGAAGCAGTGGTATGGAAGACGGACGCAAAGGAGCCGCCAGGGTGAGTCGGATCCGTGCAGTTGAAGAAGAGGATTGAAGGAAAGGCTGGTGGCCCGAGTGATGGGACCACACCAACGCACGAGAGAAGAGCATCGGAGACTTAGGCCTTTGCAACCTTTGGCAGGCCCTAGGACCGATCGCATGCCTGCCAGGAGTGGGCTGGATGGAGTCGTCCTGATAGTTACACAAACAAAAGGTACTGGGAACAAAGCGCAACGAATTACAAAGCGCAGAACGCAGATAAAGCCTAAATCTAGGCGAAGACATACTGAAGCAGTGCTAGGCCCACGCAAAATACTGAGTCGGAACAACTAGTTGTGTTGGTGCTGTGGTGTTCCCAAGCAGAGAATCAGAGCAGAAGCAGGGGCTCGAAAGACTGACGCGAAAGACCTAATGGGGTGAGTCAGACCTGGGAGGGCAGAGATGCGAATTGCAGGAGGGGCTGGCGGCTCGAACTGTGAAACCACGCTGATGCACGAAGGAAGAGCAGCAGAGACCTCGGCCTCCCCAACCCGCAGCAAGCCCCTGGACGATCAGCTGCCTGCTGGGAGTGGGCTCGATGGAATCGCCCTGAAATTTAAACAAACAAAAGGTACTGGGAACAAAACCCAGCAAATTCCAAAGCGCACAGCACAGCTGGAGGCCAAGTCTGGCAGAAGACATAGCGAAGCAGCCCCAGGTCCACGCAGAAGATAGTTGGAACTGGCAAGTATATTAGCAATTTGACAGCAAGTGCACACTGCAATATTCCCACCCCCTTGTTCCCTCACCCACCCCCACCATGTGCTGACTGTTAGAAACGGGGTCTGTAGTTGGCAGTCGGTTTGCACCCTGTCCAAGTAGGGACCCTCACTCTAGTCAGGATAAGGGCGATACCCGCTCAGATAGCTCCTGCTCACCCCCTTGGCAGCTTGGCACAAGCAGTCAGGCTTATCTCAGAAGCAATGTGTAAAGCATTTGCACAAACACAGTAATACAGCAAAAACACTACTAGAGGAGTCCACCCCAGTTTTAGAAAAATAGTCCCTATTTATCTGTGTAAATAAAGACAAAAACAAGAAAAATCCAATATATAATAATAAAGATATGAATTTTGCAAGAATTACTTGAAAATACAGTTCCTTGAAGTCAATACCTGTCTAGGGCTATCACGGCACCGTGAACAACAAATCCAAGAGTTCAGGCCAGCTGCGGCATCGCGGGCAGTACTGAAGGCCTGAAAGCTATGGTGTCAGGAAGACCCGCAAGCAGTACCTTGGGAATGCAAGGCCTCGTGATCATCACAATGAGGTCCGGAGAGCAGCGTCGGTTTCGGAGGTGAGTGTGGGGGATGTCGGGCCCTGAAAGTCACACATGTTGCAGATCGAACCATGGGCTGAGGAAGCCAGGAGCGCAGGTGTCGGGCTGTGGTGCGAAGCAAGACAATGCAACAATCGGTGCACACAGGTCATGGTGCAAGCAGCCACTCAAGGCAGCCTCCAGCAGCATTGGTGAGACCAGGGCTGCGGTGTGAAGCGGGGCAGTGCGACGTGCCAAGCCACCAGGTCACAGTGTAGGCAGCGGTGGTGTTGTTGCTGAAGCGCTGTTGTCCGTAGGCCCAAGTCGTGGTGCAGCACAGGACAGGCTCTGTACAGCATCCACAGGTTGCGGTGCAGACAAGGACGTCTGGTGACGACACTGGAGTCAATAATGCTGGCGTTGGTGGACTAGGGCTGCGGAGTGGAACGGTGCTTCGTGTACCTTACGAATGGTGTCCACAGGACACGGTGCTGCTAGTGGCACCGGCGATGCCCATGCTGCGGTATGAAAAAGGCGATGCCAGAGTGCGGGGCCCACAGGTCACGGTACAAGCAGTGGCACGGTGGCGACATCGGTGAAACCAGGGTTGCGGTGTGAAGCAGGGTGGTGAGGCTCCGTGCGGCATGGGCAGGCCACTGGCAGTGTCGCAGTGGCTTTTCTTCTTTAACAGCCCAAAACAGTTCCCAGTTGAAGGAAGCTGGCCTGGTGTGAGGTGGGTACCTATAGTACTTACACCTTATACAAGGTCCAGATATTCCCTCTTAGTGAAGTGTAGGCAGTGACTAGAAGCCAGGCTCTCTTAGAGGAAGCTGTGGATGAGCAGCCAAGGCTTATCAAGGAGACACTACATATACACACACACACACACACATATACACACACACACACACATATACACACACACACACACATATACACACACACACATATACACACACATACAAATAAACACTAAGAGCCATAAAAAGGTTAGAAAACACTGTAAAATAGCAATAAGCAATACTGGCCCTAGGGAAAGCCCAAACCATATGCTGAGAAAGTGGAATGCGAACACGGGCCCCCCCACCTAGGTAAGTAAATTGTGTAGAGGGGAGCTGGGAGTACTAGGAAGCCACACAGGTAAGTAACAGTACCCAACAGTGACCAGGAATGCTGGAGTAAAACACTGCATTTCCCCCAAGACCACTGCAAAGGATAAAAAGAAGAAAAAGAAGACACCCAGAACAGACTGCAAGAAACCAGCAGTGGATTATCAAGGAGGGACACCTGTGGAGAGAGGGGACCAAGTCCAGAAGTGTCTGTGGAGTCCAGGAGGAGTAGGAGATACTGCCTACCCAGAGTTGCTTATTGGTCGACGAAGAAGGAAGACAGGTCACCACTGCAGCCCGGAAGCCAGAGAAGAGCTCCTGATGAGTGCAAAAGTTGTCCCACGCTGGAAGCTTGATTGCGGATGGGTGTTGGTGAAGGATTTCCACCAACAAGCTTTGGCAAAGGAAAACTTGCAGTTGGATGAAAAGAGGCGCTGCCGGGGAGCAGCAAGGTACAGGAGGCCTCTACCTATGAGGGGGAGTCACTGGGGACCCTCTGTGTTGCAAAAGGTCTGCAGGAGCGGAGGCAGCACCCACAGGTGTCCCACAGGACAGTGACAGAAGTCGCTGAAGAAGCCCACGCAGCACCACAGAAGTTGCTCCCATGTCGTTGGAGGACCATGCAGAGGCCCAGGAGTAGCAGGAGGGAGTGCTGGGGGCTGGAGCTACACGTTGCCTGAAGTTCCACTTGGAGGTGAAGCAAACTAGCCTTTTCAGCTGCAAAGGACACAGTGCATGGGGGTACTGTTGTGCGTGGAATGGAAAGGACTTACCACCACCAAAGTACGACAGATGGTAGAGCGGACCAACGGGTCCACTCCGGACCACCACCTGAGATGCAGGATCCACACCACTCAGTATGAGAGGAAACCCACGCGGCCAGTTGTCGTTGCAGCCAGGTACCTGCGGATGCAGGTGAGTGATGCCTTCACCCCAAGGGAGATTCCTTTTTCTTGTGCGGGCTGAAGAGTTGCAGTCTTCTGGGGATACACGGCTGCGGAAATGTTGCAAAGCTGGCAGGAGCTGGAGAAACAAAGTTGCAGAAGAGTCTTCTTCCAAGTTAGCAGTGATGTTGGTTCCTGGAGGGTCCAGGAGCAGTTCCAGTAGCCACAAGTCAAAGTGGAGGTTGCAGAGGAGTCCTGCAGGAATCTTGGAAGCTGAATTGGAGGACCCACCCCAGAGTAAGACCCTATATAGACCACAGAGGGGGTTAGTCACCTAACCAGGTAACTACCTATCAGAGGGTGCCTCTGACATCACTTGCCTGGCCTGGCCACTCAGATGCTCCCAGAGTTCCGTGCCAACCTTGGAATCAAGATGGCAGAACTCAGGGACACTCTGGAGGAGCTCTGAGCACCAACCCTGGGTTGGTGATTGACAGGGGAGCGGTCACTCCCCTTTCCATTGTCCAGTTTCGTGCCAAAGCAGGGACTGGGAGTCTCTGAATTGGTGAGGACTGGTTTATGCAAAGAGGGCACCAAATGTGCCCTTCAGAGCAAAACCAGTGGCTGGGGGAGGCTACCCCTCCCAAGCCAGTCACACCCATTTCCAAAGGGAGAGAGTGTTACCGTCCTCTCCCAAAGGAAATCCTTTGGTCTGCCTTCCTGGGCTCGATCAGGTCAAGCAGCAGGAGGACAGAAACCTGTCTGAGGGGTGGCAGCACCTGGACTGCCCGGATATCCCTGCAAGACTGATGGTAGCAATGCTGGGGGTCATCTAAGGTGACCCCAGAGTGCATGGAATCATACTTCTAATACATGCAACAGCATTTGGGTATGATTCCGACATGTTTGATACCAAACATGCCCAAGTTCGGAGTTACCATTATGTAGCTAGACATAGGAAGTGTCCTATGTCCAGTACACAATAAAATGGCATCCCTGCACTCACAAAGTCCAGTAAAATGGGGCTGGAGTTCGTGGGGGCACCTCTGCCAGTGCAGGGGTGCCCTAACAATAGGTACCTGCACACTGCCCTCTAGGCTGAGAGGGCCTACAATATGGGTGACTTACAGTGACCTGGTGCAGAGACCTGTAGTGAACAGAGGTGCGTGCACCCGGTTCACAGAGACTGCAATTGCAGGCCTGCTGAACTTTTGCATTGGCTCCCTATGGGTGTAAGAATAACTGCTGCAGCTCATAGGGATCTCCTGGAACCCAATGCCCTGGGTGCATAGGTACCATATACTAGGAACTTACATGGGAGGGGACCAGTATTCCAACTGTGGGAAGAAAAAGGTACAATTTAGAGACGAGAGCAAAACTACTGGGGTCCTGGTTAGCAGGATCCCACTAGAGACAGTCAAACATACTGACAAAAGGCAGAAATTGGGCGTAACCATTCCAGGAAAGAGGGTACTTTTCTACACCAGTGCTGTGGGACGATTTATCTGAAGTCTTTGGTATCCCTGAGACCTCCAACAGGAGGCAAGCTCTACTCTAAGCCCTTGGAGAACTTGCTCAAGCAGGATATACGACAAAGTTCACCCTTTGCTCTCTTTTCAGGCAGAAGCAGCAACTGCAGGCCAACCTAAAAAGCAAAGGGGTAGTACTTCTCCTCCAGCTCTTCTCCTTCGTAGAGGTTCCTCTTGATCCAGAAAGTTTCTAAAAGTCTGGGGTTTTGGTTCTACTACTTATACCCCTTTCTGCCTTTGAAGTAGGCAAACTTCAAAGGAAAGTCTCTGTTGTTAACAAGATCCTGCCTTGCCCAGGCCTGGCCCCAGACACACGCCAGGGGGTTGGAGACTGCATTGAGTGAGGGCTTGCAGAGCCCTTTCAGGTGTACGTGAGCACTCCTCCCTCTGCTCTAGCCCAGATGGCCCATCATGATATGCAGGCTACACCCCAGCTCCCTTTGTCTCACTGTCTAGAGAGTATTCACAACAGCCCAACTGTCAGACTGACCCAGGCGTGGAACAGACAAGAAGGCAGAGGCACAGAATGGTTTAAGCAAGAAAATGCCCACTTTCTAAAAGTGACATTTTCAAACAAGCTATTAAAAAACACAACTTTACCAAAAGATGTATTTTTATTGTGAGTTCGGAGACCCCAAACTCAATATTCTATCTGCTCTCAGGGCTACTTATGTGGTCGGCACAATCAGTGCTGCAGGCCCACTAGTATCATTTGATTTACAGGCCCTGGCCACCTCTAGTGCACTTTAATAGGGACTTACCAGTAAATCAAATATGCCAATCATGGATAAACCAATCAACAGTACAATTCATATAGGGAACACTTGCATTTAAGCACTGAAGGCAGTGGTAAAGTGTGCACAGACAATAAACCAGCAAAAACAGAGTCCAGTATACTGTAAAAACAGGAGGTCAGAAGGCAAAAATACAGGGGAGACACACCAAAAAGCTGCCAGGCCTAACACTAACAAAGGGAGCTTGCTGGATTAAGGGGTCCTGGAGAACTGATGGTGTAGCAAACTCTCTGTATTGAGTGACTGTCCTAACTGGGCATGCTTGATAGGGAGGCCTCCTGCTCTGTGACATGGCAGGTGGAGGTGCTGTGGTGGCCTACTGGTGACACCCACCTTCGGAAGGAGGTGGGTGGCAGAAGACACCCAAACTTGGATCATGCCACAAAATGGTTAAGGATAAAGCCCAACAGGGGTGAGGAGATGGGGAGTGGGGTGGGGGGGGGGGGGGGTGAGTGGGTCAAGCAAACAAAATAGTGCTATAGGAAGCTGGTCTGGTGAACACCTAGGGTGTTATCTTATAACAGTTCCATGTATACTCTATTAGTAAGCTGAAGCCAGTGTCTAGGAAGCTAGGCTCTCTAGAGGTAGCTGTGGATGAGCAGCTAAGATTTATCTAGGAGACATGCAGAGCTTAAGCAATACCACTGTAGTCACACATCATTTACACTTATGAAAGAACCACACACTGTTACAAAAAGTAAGGGTACTTTATTATGGTAACACAAATACCAAAAAACTGTACAGGCAATACCCCAGCTGGAGGTAAGTAAACACTATTATATACACATTAGGAGTCAAGAATTAGTATAAAAAGCAGTAGAAAACAGTGAAACCAATATTAAGTACTGAGGGCCCTAGGGGGGAACCAAACCATATACTAAGAAAGTGGAATGCGAAAGTCGGGCCCCCACCCAAGGAAGTGGAATCAGTAGAGGGGAGCTGGAGGAACTACGAACCCCAAAAGGATAGTACTAGAGTGCCCCCCCCAGTGACCAGAAAAAGAGAGCTAAGTACATGGTTCTCCCCAAACTCACCAAAAGGAGTTCAGAAAAGGATTTTGCAAGTCCCAGACAAGACTGCAAGAAACCAAAGGTGCATCGTGGCAGAGGAGGACCTGTAAAGGGAGGGGACCAAGTCCAGATCACGGAGTGCCCGGTGGTGGTAGGAGCCACTATCCACCCACCTGTGGATGCACGACCTGGTCGAAGACAGTCAGCAGTGCACCACTGGAGGAGCTGAAGAGTTCCTGGAGTGATGCCGTAGACTTCCCACATCGGAGAAAGGATTGCAGTAGGTCAGTGGTGTTGAAAAACCACCAACAAGCCTTCACAAAGACAAATGTCATGGAAGAAGAAATGTGGTGCTGCTGGGGACCAGCAAGGTCCAGGAGGACTCAAACCATGGAGGAGAGGGTCTCTGGTGACCCTCACCAGTGAGCAGAGTCACAGGAACAGGAGGCAGCCCCAACAGACAACAAGCAAAGAAGTAAAAGTGAGGCCCACTCAGCACACCAAGAAAGGAGTCCCATGTCGCTGGAGAAGCATGCAGAAGGCTGTGTGTCGCAGGGAAGAGTGTTGAGGGCTAGGGCTAGACGGAGCCTGAAATCCCTTGGAGGAGATGCCAAGAAGCCTGGATACTTGCAAAAGATGCGGTGCACAAGGGTACCACCACCTGTGATGCAGGATCCACGCAGCTGGAGAGGAGATCCATTCAGCCATTCGTCGTTGCAGTCGGTGCCTGCGGATGCAGGGGAGTGACTCCTTCACTCAAAGGGAGATTCCTTTGTGCTTCTTGTGCAGACTGAAGATTCGTCACCCTCAGAGGATGCACAGCCGGGGGAATGTTGCAGCTGCTGGAAGGAGCCAGAGAAACAATGTTGCATAGCAGAGTTGTTACAGTAGATGCAGACTGTCGCTCCCTGGAGGGTCCATTTGCAGTTCCAGTGGCCAGAAGGTGAAGTAACAGCTGCAGAGGAATCCTGTTGTAATCTTGCACATCGAATCAGAGGACCCACCCAAGAGGGAGACCCTAAATAGCCCAGGAAGGCAGATTGGTCACCTAGCAGGGTGACCACCTATCAGGAGGGGGCTGTGATGTCACCTGCCTGACTTGGCAACTCAGATGTTCCCAGGGACCTCTGCCCACCTTGGATTCAAGAGGCCAGAATCAAGTGGCCACCTGGAGAAGCTATGGGGACCACCCCTGGGGTGGTGGTGGACAGAGCAGTGTTTACTCCCCTTTCTATTGTCCAGTTTTGCACCAAAGCAGGCCGTGGACTGGTGCTAACCGGTTTATGCTAGGAGGGCACCAAATGTGCCATTCAAAGCATACCAGTGGCTTGAGGAGTCTACCCCTCCCAAACCATGTAATACCTATTTCCAAAGGGAGATGGGAGATTGTGTTGCATCCCTCCCCCAAAGGAAATCCTTGTTTCTGCCTTCCTGAGTTTGAGCTGGTCAAGCTGCAGGAGGGCAGAAACCTGTCATCTAGGATGGCAGCAGCATGGGCTGCCCAGGAAAACCCCAGAAGACTGGTGGGAGCAAAGCTGGGGGTCATCTAAGGAGCCCCCAGAGTGCATGGAATCATACAACCAATACTAGAATACGGGCAACAGTACTAGGGGATGATTACGACATGTTTGATACCAAACATGCCCAGGTTCAGAGCTACCATTAAGTAGCTGGACACCGGTAGTGACCTATGTCCAGAACATGGGTAAAATAGCTTCTCCGCACTTATGAAGTCCAGGAAAATGAAGCTGGAATTTGTAATGGCACCTCTGCTCAGGCAGAGGTGCCCTCACACACAGGTACTTGCAACCTGCCCTCTGGGCTAGGAAGGCCTGCCATATTGGCGACCCACAGTGACCTGGTGCAGTGACCTGTAGTGAAAGGGTGCATGCACCTTTTCACACAGGCTTCAAGGGCAGGCTTGCAGACACATTTTGCATGGGCTCCCATGGGTGGCATAACATGCTGCAGCCCATGGGGAACACCTGGTATCCCACTGCCCTGGGTACCTCAGCATCATATACTAGGGACTTACATGGGGGCACCAGTATGGTATTTGTGAAGTGTACTAAGTCAGGAACAGCCAAATTTAGGGGGCGAGAGCACAGTCACAGGGGTCCTGGTTAGCACGATTCCAGTGTACCCAGTCAAAACACAATGACAGCAGGCAAAAAGTGGGGTAACCATGCCAAAATGAGGGTACTTTCCTACAAGTGCAATATACAGTTGTGGGCCGGGGCCCCGGAAACTGGTCTATGGGCAGCCAACAGGAGACAATAGAGACCCAGTGCAAGCAAGAACAAATAGTGAAGTCATAAAGGGGACCTGAGTGGCACTAGAAGCAAAATGGACTCAATGCCATAGATACAAACCATCTGCACATGGCTCTACGCAAAGTAGCAGAGAGTCACCACTGAGGAGGACATATCCACTCTACGCACAGCAGTGCAGGAACCGCAAACAGTAGCAGGGCTCAAATGTAGTGAGACCCAAATGGATCCGCATTTGGAGGAAGCCGAAGGAAGATCCCGACTGAGTAATTTGAACTTTCTTGGTTTGCCAGAACGAGCTGAGGGCTCATCAACAAACTTATTTTTGGAAGAGTGACTAACTACTGCCCTCCAACTGATACAACTATTGAAATTCTTCACAGCTGAGCATCCTCCCTGGGCGCTGGTGCAGGAGCCTCTCCCTGGCACCATCCCACCTAGGGCAATTATAGCCCATTTGTTCAATTACAGAGACATAATTCTGCAGCACGTTACACCTCCACTATGGGGACATATCAATTCAAATCTATTCTAATTATACTAGGAAAGTGCAGGAACTCCAAAAAAACATTCTTGGCGATTAAGAGACGCTTAAGAGAGAACAATAAATACAATTTTATATTTCCAGCAAAGTTCAGAGTCCAGTACAAAGGAAATGTGTATTTCTACGAGACACCACAGGAAGAAATGGACTGAATGGACAGCATAGACTTGAATCGGAAAGAACAAAATGACGACTGGAGCGCAAAGGGCCAAGGCGGTTCAATCATCACCGGGACCCGTCCAATCAGCAGAGCAATGCATCCACCAGCCAGTATGTGGACAGAAGTCTAGTTAACTCGGATGTTACTCTCTGGGCCGAAAGTGAACCTACTGAGACACACAATCCCTACTCACCACTGCAGTCTGTCCAGGAGAGACAGAGTGGTAACACACCCACAGAATAAGAAATTAATGGGGACGCCTGGTTGAAGATGAAAATAATGGTAACTGGTAACTCACAAATGTCATAGTGCATAGAAATGACACTCTATGACAATATTACCTTAGTAACTCACACTGTCGGGCGCCTTTGGAGGTAAGCCTTGAGAATAATGATGGGTGAGTACTGAAAACTGCCAGGGAAGGGAGGTCTGTGATCTGGACTAATGCAAATTGGTGAACTCTTGTTTAGGACTTGTGACTAGCGGAGATTCCTGTGATTTAGACAGTTGATACACTCATTGTTTAGTTGTCTTAAAGTTTAATAAAATCAAGTAGGATTTGGGAAGACAGGAGTGGGGTTTATGGCCCTCTTGACTGTTAGTTGTGCCAGGAAGGTTCAGTGACTGCTGCCTGAGAAGGGCGGCAATTTGGGAATTGTTGAATATAACGATTTACAAGACGGCTTTGATATTCTGTTCAAATGTATGGATGGATTACGAGGTAAGGGAGAGCTTTCATGACAGAGAACGTATAGAAGTGAGAAAGCTGCAGCTTTCTAAGTGATGAGAAGAGATCTATTGACTGACACATGCATATGGATCGACAGGGGACCAGATATAAAATGATGACCTGGAATGTGAGAGGTCTGGCTAACCCAACAAAACATAGTAGGGTGCCTCAATACCTTAAACAATATAAGTTAGGAATGGCATTCCTACAAGAGACTTACCTATTGGAGGACTGTGCCAAACACTTTCAGAAACACTGGTGGGGCCAGGTGTTTGCTACCTCCTATTCGGGATCTACCAGGAGGGCTTTGATATGGGTAGCACTGGGGCTCCAGATTAGGCCAGCCCGAGTGGTACTGGCTGAGGAGGACCAATAGGTCATCCTAGAAGACACACTAGATGCCCGCCATCTTTACCTGATCAACGTATACACACCTAATACCGATGATGGTGACTTTATGGGGGAGGTGGTGGAGGCCATAGGCACATCACTAGGTTCAAAGTTATCCTAGCGGGAGACAGTTACCTGGATAGAGACAACCCCCCCACATAGGAGTTAAGCAGCAAGCAACAATGGCATTATTGCAGACACAAGAGTCTTCAGGTGAATGTATATATGACAACAGCGTCATCAGAATACACGTGCATACTATTGCTATGCCACAGCCACACACAGCTGATTAGATTACTTCCTTGTGCAGGTGAATGCTGCACATGGGGTTGTAGACGTACAATGCTTGGCCAGAATCCTCGTGGACCACTCACCACTTTTGTTCACCTATTCCTTGCTTAGCCTGCCCCCAAAGAGCCCATTATGGAGGCTTAAGGCGGATACACTGACAGATCCAGTATTCAGGGACTCTATACCAAAGGAGTTGACACACTATTTTGAGGACAATTGGAAAAACCACAAATATATGGGCAGTGGAGTGGGACGCCATTAAAGTGATGATAGGTGGGGTGTGCCTGACAACTGTGATGGTGCAACGCACACTGGAAACAGTCCTCACTCGCCAGGAAAAGGAACTAGAGAGGCTGGGGGACCCCCTTGCCATTGGAAATACACTAAACATACAGCACAGAGACGTTGGTATCTAGAGGGAGATAAGGCAGGTAGAATGCTAGACCACCTAAGTAAGACTGAATCAGCACCATTGCCAATACTTATAATAAGGGACAGAGGGGGGGGACAGAAGTCTACACACAAAAGGCTATATATGTGATAATGCAGGCACACTTGCAGGACGTGTACAGAGCCCAACAGTGAGATGAACATACACAGGTTCTTGATGACTAGCAGAAGAACCTCCTGTTGCAGTGCTTGGAAATGGGGGACAGGGAGTCATTGGAGGCCCGATCACCAAACAGGAGCTACTTGGGGCAGTGAAGGCTCTAAAGACAGAAAAGTCACGGGAAGTGCCGTACTCCCAGTGGAGTTTTAGATAAGTTTTCCTCAACCCTTGTTAGACAGGTTGTTGGAGGTATATGCTGAGGTACTCAAAGGCGAGCTCCTGGGGTCAATGACGGAAGGGAAGCCTTAGTAACAGTGATCCTGAAACCTGGCAGGGACCCCCTGGAGCTGGGTTCTTATAGGCCCATTTCCATCTTGAATGTCAACCTTAATTATTAGCCATGTCTTGGCACAGCGCCTAATGTCATATGCCCAGACTGATCCATGATGATCAATCCAGTTTTATCCCACACAGAAATCCACTGCACAATCTGCGATGTTTAGCGCATGTCCTACATTCACCAGGACTGCAGGAAAATCCATGTCTTGACTTATTAAACACTGAACAAACTTTTGATTCTGTCTGGTGGGAATATATATGGCAGGGATGCCCCAACTGGGATTCAAACCGCCCTATAATAGATGAGTTAAAATACAGCAAACAAGGGTACGGACATGGCAATACATCCCAGGGCGATTTTCTTGCAATGGGCTACGAGACAGGGATGCCCCCTGATCTTTGCTATGGCAATGGACCCATCAGCATGTAGACTCCAGCAGACCCTCTGGGGTTTGGGGAATGACTGTGGAAAACTGAGCAATTTGTTTCACTAATACACGGCATCACCCCTGACACCGAAAAACTGGTCCAAGGTACATGCAAGTGTCCACAAGGTGGTGGTGAGTGCCAGGTTTACACAGATACAATATAATATAATATAATGCATATGACCTATCTCGCTCCGAAACGTCCCCATGACATACACCCCACGAGAGAACAGATGCCGTGAGTGCAAGGCTGGGAGGCAGATTTTATGCATATGGTGTGGTACTGTCCACAAGTGGTCTCTGTTTCGGTACAGGTACTAGCCCAGACAAAACTACTGGCAACTTAGGACATTCCCCATGTGATTCAACAAGGTATACAAACCCAGAGAATCGCGCTCCTCCCCCCTTCCCCCCCCCCCCCCCACCAAAAGATTAGTAGACTATATGCAATATTGGGTCTCAGTGGAAAAACAACGTATTGCAACACAATTGGATGGGTCCACGGGCCCCAACTAGGCATATACAGGTGACAGACATGGTGGAATGGGCAAGCAAAGAAGAAACTCATATACAAATAACCTAAAGAGATGAGAAGATAGCCTGATGACTTGGGCTCAATGACGAACTCTCATGGAACCTTGAGATACAATTTAAGTGTTTGCGGCCACAACGCAGGTGCTGGGACTAGAGCAACCCGCGGGAATGTGAAATCAGGTGTTTCGTCTCAAACAAAACATATCGGTAGAGATGAACAATATTAAAATGGTGGAGAGCATTGTCAATATCATGGAAGTAAGGGGGTTACCCCTATCTGTTGTCATCGGATTGGTTGTTTCTAGCTGCTAAAGGGTGATGACCAATGACGTAATTGCATGTTAAGTACCAGCGGGTTAATTGTAATACCAGAATTGTACAAAGTAAAGTGTAAAATGTCAATTTACCAAAAAAAAAAGTATTTCAAGTCACGGGGTAGTGCAGTGACGCGGGGACCGCTGTGTGCTGCTGCTGATTTGGTGCCTGGAGGAAGGAGCGGGCTCTGAGCCCCTTTAAACATTTATCGCGCTCCTGCTTTGCGGGTCACGTGCAGACGGCGTCCGGACCAAGGGCGGGCCAGTCCTTTGCCCGTCATAGACAGGAAGAGGCTGCCCTCCCCCCCAACATTCCATTTTGTTTCATCTGGAGGTAAATTCTCTTGGAAGCTGTTAAAGGAGGCGAGTGTGATTATTATTTAAAATGGGGAAAAGAAAGATCAATCTCCAAAAGGGGGAAGGTGGGTCTAGTTCTTTAGCCCAGTCTTCTATTACTAGCTTTCTATCCTCTGTAATTGGGGCTATTGAATCTGAACTGGAGCAAGTTGAAGAAAGGATTGGGGCTGTTAAAATAAAACTGCTCAGCAGCCCCCACTTGGGGAACCTATTGTTCATTTAACCACTAATTCAAAGGAGGGGTCATCTTCACTGGCTTCGTCTATTAACATTACACAATCTGTTCACTGCAATATGCCCCCACAAGTCTTACCTAAACCCCCTGTTCAAAGTGTTAATTCATCCTTGGAACGCTCCCTGGTGCTGCCCCCCCATTGAAGAAGAGGAGAGTGGGTAAAAAGTCCAAGAATACAAAAAAGATGTTGGGCCCTAAAAAGAGAATTCATATTTCACCGGCAATTAGTCCCAATGAATCAGTTGTTTTGGTTACAACAAATGAAAATCCAAAAAGCAATGATGCTTACAGTGACCCTTTTGGTGTAATAGACTCTATACTGATATCTTTTTGTACTACCCTAGAGAAGAAACTTATTACCATGATTACTAAAAAAACTTGACTGTTTTTGTAACATTGTGCTTAGTACTTTTGCCCAGTTACCTAATTCAGGAGTATCAAGTGAGGGAAAGGTACCTAGCCGGGATGTGGCAACAAAGGAAAACTTATTACCTATACGGACATCTCAAGATGCCGGCACACTCATGGCCAGATCTTTGGTTATACCTGGCCAAGGTAATGCTGTGATTAAGTTGCCGCAAGCAATTCCAAAAGAAGTTATCCCCCCTGGCTCAAACCCTCCACTATTAAGTAAATCCATTAATCAAGCAGATGTATTGCACTTACCTCCTGATTGCATTACTTATGTTTTGGTGTTAACAAACATGCCTCCTTTAGACAGTAACAAAAAAGAAGACACCCAAGCTTTGATTAGGAAGTCTGTTCATTGGTTGAAATCTAAATTCAAGGTTTAATATCATCCAAATAATAAGATTCTTATGGCCCGTAGAGTGAAGCAGGTGGGCCACCGAAGAAATATGGATGACGGAGATTGTGTTGTAATTAATTTTGCTAACCTGTGTTCAGTTGATCACATTTTGGCAAATTTAGATTGTTCTAATTTCTTAGTTAATGGGATTCAAATACACTCCCTATGTAATTTTTACGACCATTCCCTTTTTCCACAATGCTTTAGTGCTGACCCTAGCTATCATAACTGAGTTCCAGTTAGGCCATATGCGCAGGTAAATGTTCCCACTAGCAATTGTCCTTTGGCCTTTAATTCTCTCGACAAGAATGATTGACTTACGGTTATCGCAAGTCCGGGTCCTAAAAATCTGATGAGAATAATGACCGACAACGATCATAACGAACCTATACAGGAAGAAAGAGAGAACATTTCTGATACCTCCCGTTTAAACAATACTGACAAATTGGCGATACACTCAGGACCAAAGCCCTTATCTTTGATTAGTTGGAACATTGCAGGGCTTCGATCTAAAATAAATAATCCGGACTGGACGAGTTTTATATAATCTTTTGACATAATCTGTTTACAGGAAACTTGGTCACAAGATACGTTCCTTTTGGATGGGTACACAACTCTTTACCAGCCGGCATTAACTCCACAATGGGAAGAGCACGAGGAGGTCTTTAGTGCTTGTATCCTTGCGACTACCATCATTGAAGGCTTCCTTAATTTGGTCCACACCTTATTTTATGATTGCTTTACTATCCATTAAGGGGTGTAAAGGTATTTTGATTTTAAATTTTTACAACAATGTCCACGCGGTCTCCTTAAAGGAATGTTAGAGGACGTTGTGGATTTTATCGATTCTTCCACTGAATTACAGGATGAAGATTTAGTAGTTTTATGGGTCGGTGATTTTAATACTCCCTTATGTTGTCCGGAAAATTTTGAACTATGCGCTATTCCCATTGAAGGCAGAGAGTTGTTAACCCACTTTACTCATTCACCTGAAGGAAAAGCTCTGAACTCCTTTTTATGTAACTTTGATCTGGTTCATGTTAGGGAGAAAGTGGCACTAGATTCTTTAAATGTTCCAACGTTCACAGGGAATGCAAAGGGGAGTACTATTGATTTTATTCTTATTGGCTCCCCAGATTACCATTTAATCTGTGATTTTAAGATAGTCCCTCACTGTGCCAGTGACCACAATCCCTTGTGTATTAACCTAGACTTAATTAAAGATCAGGTACCTAGGGATAAGGGATTGAGAAGAAACACCACTTTTCATACAAATTCTGGCCTACGTCTGAATTGGGACAAAATAAACCCAACGATTTTCAATCAAGAAATTATAAGATCTAGGTTTGACTCCATTAACATATGTTTATCTCAGCAGTCTGATCATGATCATAGTTCAAGAATTTGAAATATTAAGTAATGCTATTTCGCATGCCCTTGTGGTGGACAGGCCTACTATGGGTTTGCCCGCTCACAAATGGTTTGATTCTGCGTGTTCAACTGCTCACAAAAAACTAAAAGATGCCTTTGAATCAGTTCCTTCTTCCAGTCACTTAATTAAATCAGATAGGGCTGAGTATAAGGCCAGCTTGGAAAAAAGGAAATCAGAGAGAAGGTCTAAGGCGTGGGAAGAGCTACAGGCTGCGTCCGATATGAAGGATACCTCAACATTTTGGAAGGTGGTCAATTATTCTTATTTCTTGGATAGTAACACTAAGGTTGATGATTGTCTTATTGCAGAAGAAGTTTGGTTGAACAACTTTAGGATAGTATTTGATCCAGATAATGACTTTCTGACTAAGGAGGATAATATTAACAACAAGATCAACGTAGACCCCAATACAAACGCCCTAGATATTTCATTTGATCTACATGAGATCCTCGGAGCCATTAATCGTTAAAAACAAGGGAAGGCTCCTGGCCCTGACGGTGTCACCATCAATATTTTTTAAATCTATGCCTAGTCTTTGGGGCCCCCTAGTTACAAATGTCCTAAGAAATGCTGTTAAAAGTAATATACCCCCTTCTTGGAAACTGGCAATTATTATTCCTATATTTAAAAAGGGCAATAGACAAGACCCTTCCCGTTACAGACCAATATCTTTGATTGACTCCAAGATTCTGGGCAGTGTGATTTTATCTTGCCTGGAGGATTGGGTGCTACAGACACAGATTTTATTTCCAATTCAATTTGGTTTTCGACCCGGTTTGGGTACAGTTGAGCAAGTATTAAACTTGCATCTCATTCTTAGCAAATATCTAACTGCCAAAAGGGAGCCAATTCATATGGCTTTTATTGATTTATCCAGCGCTTTTGACTTGGTAAATAGGGAGAAGTTGTGGCAAATCATGGAAACCCTGGGATGCGACACAACTCTATTGGAACTTATAAAGCGCCTTCATATAAATTTAAAGGTTTCAGTTCAGTTTGGCCCATCGGGACAGAGAACCGCCCCCATTTCCTCTTTCAGGGGAGTAAGACAGGGATATATTCTGGCCCCTTTTCTTTTTTTGATATATATAAATGGGCTTTATGATTTTTTTGATAAAAATGGGAAGGATGTGCCAAAGATGGGTCAGAGATTGCTCCCAGTTTTATTATATACAGATGATGCGGTACTTATTGCACGCACTGCAAATGGTTTACAAGGCCTGTTGGATCTCTTTTTGAACTTCATGCTCTGAAAGTTAATTATTCTAAGACATTTGTTACGACATGTGGCCTCCGAAATACAAAATCTAAACAATTTACTATGGGGGGGCAATATCATTAATAAGGTGAGGGATTTCTGTTACCTAGGTATGCATATAAGTTCTTCCATGCTTTGGAATACTCACCTTAAATTTAAGACCCAACAAATGGCAAGGGACACGGAAGCGATTTTTCGTTTTACTCGTAAACTGGGTCACAGACCGTCTTCTCAGATTATGACGCTTTATAACTCCAAGTGTGCCTCAGCAGCCCTATACGGGGCTGGTGTCTGGGACTACATTAAAGTACCCACTTTCCAAAGTACTGAGAATAAATGTAGGCGCAGATTATTTATGGTACCTAAGTGCATAGCAAACATCATTATCCACGAGGAGGTGGGTCAATGCTTTTTAGAGGACACAGTCTCTATTGCCCCCCCTTTTGCTGTGGATTAGATGTTGGACAAATCCAGCGGCAAGTCTTGTGCAGGAATGTATTGCTGAATGCATACACTTGGCCAACTCGAACAGGATTTCCTGGCTCTCGTATTTGCGATCATCCTTTGACAAGCTGGGGCTTAGGCATATGTATGAAGAACCACAACTGCTAACCACAACTGCAAGGTCCTTGCTGAAAGCACGTCACTCTGAGCATACTTTACACATAAGACTTCATAGCTGTTTGAAACTGAAATCTTTAGATTCTTATACCCAGATTGTTACGGCCTTACATATAGAACCCTATTTGACTTGGTTTTCATGCCCAAAAATATATTCTCTTTTAATCCTTTTTAGACTGAACTTGATTCATTTTAAGGTGGCCTTTCCCAATCAGTGTATCTGGCAAAAAGACTTACCACCTTGTCCGTGCGATGCTAGCTCCAAGCAAAGTACTTCTCACTTCTTTCTCTTTTGTTCCCTTTACGTCACCCCTAGAAATACTTTTATCTTACCTATTTTACGCACACTAAGACTGATCCATTATAAGGAAGCTTTGATATATTTTCAGAAATTATCAAATGCCAAAATTTATTCTCAGGTTTTAAATTTTATTAGAACATCTATTGCTATTAGGAACCGGTATTAATATTTTGTAATTTATTAATCTAATTTATGCTGACTCTTAAAACTTATCTTTTGTTTAAAACTTTAGTCTTCATTAATGGTATAGGCTAGTTTTATTCCATAGGGAGTAAGGTTTTTATTATTTTTTAGGGTATTTAAAAAGATTTTTTTATTATATTGTATGACACTAGTAAATGATCTGATAAGAACATTGGAATATCTGTGAAAGAGGAACTTGGATTAGATTAGTTTGCCCTCTTTTTGTAATATATGTAAGATGTGTTTTAATCTTTTTCCTGTTTGTTTACTTGAAAATGTGATTTTAATTTGTACTTTAATGGCAATCGCCGAATAAAGATCTTTGACTGACTGACTGACTCCTCTTACTGGTAATGTGCATGGTCATCAACTCAATTGTTAGACTGTTTACCCGCATGATGGTTAGGGAAGGAACAAAAAGCAAAGTGTAGTATAAGGGGATGTCCATGCAAAAGGAGTTTGTGGATAACCCATAAAAATACCTAAAACACACAGGTGTAGGGGGATGAGGGTGGGTGCATGTGAATCTACATCATTACATGCCATGAACAGATGCTTACTGGGTAATTCATATTTTCTGCTCGCGGCATGTGTGGCTGTAGATACACATGCATAGCTTAGACTGTAGAGCTGTCTTCCTCCGTAAGCGGTGGCTAACCTGTGGGGGTGTACGGTTGTTTGAAATAATATACGTAGAACTGCATGGCCCACAATGACTCGTTGATGGGCCAGCACATCTACACAGTAATGTTTTGTAAATGTATGCAGTGTACACCATGTAGCTACTTTACATGTCAGCTATAGGTATATTTCCTAGGAAGGCCACACAAGCCCCTTTTTTGCGAGTGGAGTGATCTGGAGGTATAGGTAGAGTTATTTTAGCTTTAGCATAGCACGGTTGGATGCCTTTAACAATCCAACATGCAATGCCAGACTTAGACATGGACCTTCCTTTGTATGGTTTTAAAAAACAACAAAAAGTTGTGTTTTCCTAATTGATTCAGTTCTGTCAACATAGTACATAAGAGCTCGTTTTACATCTAAGGTATAAAGAGCTTTTCCACAATTGAGTCAGGTTAGAAAAATAGACAGGCTATTCCACTGACTGATTAAGGAGGAGTTGAGAAACCACTTTTGATAGAAATTTAGGAATGGTACGATGTAGCACCCTATCTCTATGTAGCAGGAAGACAGATTCTTCTAAAGTTAATGCCTGAAGCTCATGGACACATCTGAGTGAAGTGATGTGACTTGGAATGTTACCATCCGGGATAAGCACTGGAGGTGGCAGGAGTGAAGGGGTTCAAATAGAGAGCCCATCAATTTTTATCATACAATATTCAATTTCTATGTAGGAGCTGGCGGGACAGTCAGTGGAATGATTCTTTAAAAACCTTCCAGAAATGCTTTTGACCGGAATTTTGAATAGGGAAGTGTGTTGTCTGATTTGTAGATATGCGGCTACTGGTGGTAGGTGTACCGTTATAAATGTAAAAGCTAATCCAGAGGCATACAAATGAAATATGTAGCAGGCAAGATTTTGAAACTTGTCTGCTAATTGATCAATGTGTTAGGAATAACAATAGTTAACAAATTGTTTCCATTTCGCAGCATTACAGACACGAGCAGTAGGCCTGTGTGCTTCTTTAGGAATGTTCATACACTATATACTGCTGTGGGAGATTTAAGTAACCAAACTTTAGAACTTCAGGAGCCAGATCGCAGGGCTGAGGGACCTGGAATCTGGGTGTTTGATTTCCCCATGATTCTGCATGAAAACGTCCTGCCTGTTCAGCAGTACCTTGTGGGGAACTACTGAGAGTTCTAGAAGTGTGGTGAACCATGGTTGCCATGCCCATGTGGGAGCCACTAGGATGAAGGTGAGAGATGGCTGCTTAAGTTTCCAAAACACAAACAGAAGCGGGGAGAGAGGTGGTAAAGCATAAGCAGTTATCTCAAACCAGCTCATTCACACTGCATTGCCCCTGGACTATGAGGTGAGAGAATCTGAGAAGTTTGTGCATTTGGCATTTTCTACTGCGGCGAAGTGGTGTGTTTGTGGCTGACCCTAACATCTGAAGCACTGGGGGCTGAGTTCCCACTCATGGAATTGTTGGCGTCTCCTGTTGAAGAGATCTGTAAAATCACTGTCCACGCCAGGGAGGTACTCTGTTACTAAGCTATTGTTGTACTGAAGGGGCCAACTGCAAATGGTCTGGGCTAAATGACATAGTTGAGGGGAAATGGTGTCCTATTAATTTTTGGAGCTAATAAATGGCAGTCATGTTGTCCATTTTTATCAGGACTACCTTGCCAAACAGGTGAGGAAAGAAAGTTTTGAGCACTAGGTGAACAGCTAGTAATTCAAAGCAATTGATGTGGAGATGTCTCTGGCTGGGTGTCTACTGCCCCAGGATGTTTAGATCTTGTGAATTTGCTCCCCAGCCCAAGAGGGAGGCTTCTGTAGTTACGATTTTCTGAGGAACTGGGTCTGGGGAAGGCAGTCCTTTCAGAAGGTTGTTTGTGTTCCACGACTGCAGAAAGTGGCAAACTTGACAGCCAACCAAAACACAGATCTCCTAATGACCCTAGACTAGAATTCATTGGGGCGCTAAGCACCCTTGCAACAGACACGTGTTCAGTATCCAAAGCCTCGTGAAAGGATAGCTGTCTCTTAGCTGGCTGTGCACCAGTGAATGGAGGTCTTGTATGGATGCATTCAGTGCCTGGATGAATCATATGTTTTTGCCTGAAGTCTATCTCACCCTGTAAACGCTGAAGCACAGGTTCCTCAGGCTCAGAATTTTGTGAAGGTCACGTAATGTAAATCTTTTCAGCTCCGCTTTGGAGGTTTTTGGAGCCGATGGTTTTAGATCTGAAGGCGGCGTTTAAGGACAATGATTTCAGCTCCAATGGTCTGCTTGGCCCGATGCAGGAGTCATTGACTCTGGAGCGTGCGACTTGTACCATTTTTTTTAAAGGCCAAGCAGAGGCTGGCTGTGTCTGAGACAGCCAGACGGTACAGACAATGGCCCGAAGGCAGTGGTGGCACAACATAAGATTTTGGTCTGTTTCATATTGGTATTCGACCCTTTGAGGTGGTCTCCTGGGGTCAGGGTCGAGGTGGAGGGGGCACTGAACTCACGACCTGACTTGGTGGGAGATCCTAGTTTTCAATCTCAGAGTCTGAGCTGTCATCGGAGGAGAAGGTTCCTTCATCTGCAGCAGACACCTGTGCCTGTAACTCTTCTTGAGCGTCCTCTGGTCCAAAGAGTTCTGATTTTTCTTCGAAGCTGGTGCAGGACATTTTGAGGCATTGAGCTAGGCGATCATGCAGCGTCTTCTTGGACCAAAAAGATCGGCAGGCCTCTCAGCTGGCCTTGTGTTCCGGGGAAGGCTCAGGTTACATTCCCCAAGGAGTTCAGTGTGTGGGTACTTGGCGTTGCTTGGAGGACAAAAGTGAAAGGGCATCTGTTTCATCACGGGAGGGACACAGTGTGGAGGAACGCCAAAGACGTAAGGTTCACCCTGAAGGACAAGGGGCCATGAGGGTCATAGCCGACTTAAGTCACCTGATGAAGTTTACGTTGTTGAATGGACAAAAGAGAGAAGAAGATGCGATCAAACCAATGTGATGGTAAAGCTTGAGATGTCTCACTGTGATTGGGACCTCTTTTAGGAGATGGACCGAGTAGTGGACTCACTCCATGAAGTTCTGTAGACTGGAGAAGCTAAAACGATTCTCCCTGTAGACCTTAAAGCCACTGCAACAGTGGGTGGTAAATGTTTAGTGAAATGCCCGGTAGACATCAACACTAAATAACCCAGAGCTTGGGCCACAGTGGCAACTTTCAACCTTGGAGGATTGAACTCTAAGGCCCTCAGGAGGATCCTTTTGGCTAAAGCATAACATTTTCATGCAGTGGACAATCCACCATAAGATTCTCAGTTTCTGGGCCACCTTTTCCTTTCTTCACACCAGTGAACCTAACAAACACTTCATCAACAACACATTACTCCTCAGTCCTATCAATGTTGGAGCTAAAGGCACCACATAGTTTTAGTGGACATAAGGAGGGCAATTCTGAGTGTCACTAAATCATTGTGGGTAGCGCACTGTCATTCACTGACAGCACATTTTCCATTGAAATGATCACATATCTGCACAAACATTCAGTTTTACTGATAACACTATTGCACATGAATGACAATGTGTGCATCATCAAGAAAAGTGTCTTGGTTTGCTTTGATCCTAGTAAAGTCTTCGTTTCCATCACCCTTCAGAATTACAAAAAAGTTTTGCTTCATTTTTGCTTTCCTAATTGATGAATGCGCACAGTTCATTTACAGGTATTAACAATTTGTTCTGCGTTACAAAAAATTGCATCCTACTGCTTCTCCTTTCACACTTTCTGTCCTCCAGCACAACTGTCACATAATTCACTTTACTTTTGTTTCTGCCTGCGAGTGAGAGGTGCTTGTAAACGCCAATGCTCATGTTTAAAAAAAAAAAAAAAACATAAGCAACAATTTGACAGAAAACTTCGCCTAATATTGGACCTCTGTATTTGAAGCACAGTAAATGTCACAAGACAAATACAGAATTTGAAGGCAGCTTTATTTAAAGCTTGGGCTTATGCACCCACCAAAAATCAGCTTGACAGTTTGGGAAATGATGGTGTAGCCCTACTTCCCTTTAGATGGACACAGTGGAGAAAATAATGCATGGAGTGGGATAGGCTGCCCCACATAAAGAGGTGACACCACTTTTGGAAAAAATGAAGCAAGTACAAGCTTGTCAGGAAAAACAATAGTGTGCAGAGAGTGAACTGACGATGGCGGTACGGTCCACAGTGTGAAACTCCTGAGGGCATCTATACAGGGGTTCAAAGACAGCAGAAATCAAAATGTGAACAGCAAATTTAGGTCCCACTGCTGCTAGTAACGGAAGCGGGGGGGGGGAGGGGGCACATCCCACAGCCCTCTCAAGTAAAGCATCACAAGGGGGGGTGAACAGGAAAATAAAGTCAGGCTGATAGGGTAAGGAGATTTTTGCCTATAGAAGGTTGGTATGCTTCTCTACACAGCAGACGCAACCTCGACATACAGAACTGGAAGAAGGGGCGACTTGCAGCCTAAACTACATCCCCCCCTTACAATGTGAGATCAAGTCCCCTTAATTGGCTCCTCTCAATCTAATTGCACAGATGTGTCGAAAGTGAAGGTTCCGGTGTAAACCATCTTTACCCTGGGCAATTAGGATAAGATATGCTTGATCTCATGTTTCTTCAGCATGCACAGGATCAGAGGCAGAGGAGGGAAAGAGTACAAGAAGATTAGGTCAAACTAAAAAAGGAATGGGTGTCCTAGGGACCCCTTCAGAGGGAAACTATAGAGAGCAAAACCCTGAGCACAGAGAATTCTCGAAAGGGACCAAAAAAAAAAAAAACCTACAAAGGACACGCTCCAATGTGCAAAGATGTCCAGTGCCACCATGAGGTGCAGACGGCACTCATGCTTGGCAAGATGATGTCTAGAGTTCATCAGCCCTTATGTTGAGAGATCCCACTAGATACTGTCAGGCATATCCTGTGAAGTGTCAGCCACTGAAAAAGATACAGGTTCTGTGATCTCACTGCCAACATCGCCCTGATTGTTGCAGTGACATAGCACAGTGATGTTGTCAACAGCACCGGTCTGAACTGCCCTTGGTTTAAGGTGGAAAGGCCTTGATAGCGAAGATGCATGAAGTGGCAGCAGAATTCTGTGATGGCACTACACCACTGGCAACCAGAGGCCTCCAATCTACACATTATCCAGGTGGCCTACCCAACTTAGATAGGACACATACATCACCAACATGTCCTCTGGAGGGAGTATAGAGAACAGTAGCTGCAAATAAAACTTGTGGCTGCTATCCACTGTGGTAGTCCTGAGTCACCTTGACAGCAATGCGCATCTCATCCTGGGGTCATCTCCAATGCTAGACCCACTGCAGAAGCAGCTTCCATTTAATGGTATACAGAACCAAGAGTGAGGTACCAGCAGGATGCAAGACATTAGCAGACCAAGTGGCCTCATTCATCCGACCTGGAATACTAGAGTGTTCCTGAACTACTAATCTTAACTTGAACGTTCCCCACCCAATGAGGAAGCAGAAATGCCTTAACATATCCAAAATAGCCCCAATAACAAGCATTCTTTGTGAAGGATGGAGACTGCCTCACTGAAGGAAAACCCCTCACTGGATGTTGGAAAGTACCCTCTTTTTGGCATGGTTATCCCCACTTTTTGTCTGCTGTCAGTGTGTTTTGACTGTTCACTGATCTTGCTAACCAGGACCCCAGTAACTGTGCTCTCTCCCTCTAAATTTGGCTGCTTAGGACTTAGCACACCTCACAATTGGCATACTGATGCCCCCATGTAAGTCTCTAGTATATGATACTTAGGTACCCAGGGCACTGGGGCAGCGGGGGTTTCCCATGGGCTGCAGCATATATTGTGCATCCCCTGAGAGCCCACGCAAAATGCATCTGCAGGCCTGCCATTGCAGCCTGTGAGAAAAGGTGCATGCACCCTTTCCCTACAGGTCACTGTAAGTCAACCCTATGGCATGCCCTCCTAGCCCAGAGGGCAGGGTGCAAGTACTTGGGCATGAAGGCACTCCTGCATGAGCAGAGGTGCCCCCACAAACTCTAACTCTATTATCCTGGATTTCATAAGTGACGGGAAGCTATTGT
Source organism: Pleurodeles waltl (assembly GCF_031143425.1). NCBI lineage: Eukaryota > Metazoa > Chordata > Amphibia > Caudata > Salamandridae > Pleurodeles > Pleurodeles waltl. Next base: position 403,306,526 of record NC_090448.1, read on the forward strand.
ACCCCTGTTCTGGACATAAGTCACTACTTGTGTCCAGCTACATAATGGTAACTCCGAACCTGGGCATGTTTGGTATCAAACATGTCAGAATCATACCCCAATACTGTTGCCAGTATTGGTTGTATGATTCCAGGCACTCTGGGGGATCCTTAGAGGACCCCCAGCATTGCTCCTACCAGTCTTCGGGGGTTTTCCAGGCACCCCGTGCTGCTGCCACCCCACAGACCGGTTTCTGCCTAACCAGCTCAAGCAGAGGAAGGCAGAACAAAAGATTTGCTTTGTGAGAGGGAGGCAATACCCTCTCCCTTGGGAAAAAGGTGGTACATGGCTTGGGAGGGTAGCCTCCCCGAGCCACCTTAATGCTTTTAAGGGCATATTTGGTGGCCTCCTTGCATAAACCGGTTTACACCATTTTAGGGAAGCCCTGGTCCCTGCTCTGGCGCAAAACTGGACAGTGAAAATTCAAGTGACCAGTCCTCAGTCCATCACCACCACAGGAGTGGTGCCCAGAGTTCCTCCAGGTGGCCACTTGATTCTGCCATCTTGAATCCAAGGTGGGCAGAGGCCCGTGGGAGCATCAGAGTGGCCAGGTCAGGGAAGGTGACATCACAGCCCCCTCCCGATAGGTGGCCACCCTGCTAGGTGACCAATCCCCCTTCCTGGGCTATTTAGGGTCTCCCTCCAGGCTGGGTCTTCAGATTTGACATGCAAGATTCCAGCAGTACTCCTCCACTCTGCAACATTGTTTCTCCAGCTACTTCCAGTAACTGCAACATTCCATCTGAGGACGACAAGTCTTCAGCCTGTTCAAGAAACAATCTTACTTGGAGTGAAGGAGTCACTCTCCTGCATCTGCAGTCACCAACAACAATGTCGAGTGGCTGCATAGATCCTCTATCCTCCAGAACTGCGTGGATCCTACAACACAGGTTGTGGTCTGGAGTGGTCCCTTTGATCCCCTGTACTAGCTGCCCAACTTGGAAGACAGTAATCCTTTGCCGCTCCTCAGACAGTAAACCTGTGCACTGCGACCCTTGCAGCTACCAAGGCTTGTTTGTTCCTCCTCCAAGGGATCATCAGGCTCAGTGTTGCCCCGGCCTCCAGCACTCTTCTCTGCAAAGTACAGTCTCCTGTCTGCTGCTCCAGTGACATGGATCTCCTCTTCAGCTGTGCTGAGTGGGCCTCACTGAGACTCCTGTGCCTGCTGTCCGTGGGTCACTTGTGAGGGCTGCCTCCTCTTTTTGTGACTCTACCAGCTGCTAAGGGTCACCTCGGACTCCTATCCTTGGGTCGAGTCCCCTGGGCGTTGCTGGTCCTCTTCAGCCTTGCAAAATCTTCACTGACTCTTGCATTAGCCAATGCTTGTTGGTGGATTTCCAGCACTATTGATTTGACTGCATAGCGACCACCAACATGGGACATCACTTGAATCACTTCGGAACCTCTTCTGCTCCTGTGCTGCACTGATGACTTTCTTCATCCAACATCAACTAGGTCATGCATCCACAGAAGGGTGGGTAGTGGCTCCTACCACATCCAGACACTCAACTCGTACTGGACTTTTTCCCCTTTTTTTGCAGGTCCTCTTCTGTCAGGATCCACCTTTGGTTTCTTCCAGTCTTGTCTGGGTCTTACACAGTCCTTTTCCAAAGTTCTCCTGTGGGTTTGGGGAAAAACAGGTACTTACCTCTTCTCTCCTGGTCGCTGGGGAGCACCCTGGTAGTTACCTTTAGTGGATCCTAGTTCTTCCAGCTCCCCTCTACAGATTCCACTTCATTGGGTGGGGGACTGCCTTTCACATTCAACTTTTAGTATTGGTTTGGCTCTCCCCTAGGACCCTCACTATTTGCTATTGCTTTTGCCAACGTTTATTGCTTTCTAAGCTATTTACTAATTGCTAATTTATTATAAGTGTGTTTACTTCCCTCCAGTTGGGAGACTGCCTATTCAGTATTTTAGTATTTGTGTTATCCTAATAAAGTGCCTTTATTTTTGTAACACTGTGTGGTTATTTCATGTGTGTAAGTGCTGTATGACTGTGGTGATATTGCATAAGCTGTACATGTCTCCTTGATAAGTCTTGTCTGTTTATCCACAGCTATGTCTAGAGAGCACTTGCTTCCTAGACACTGCCTCCACTTCACTAATAGGGGATACCTGTACCTGGTATAGGGTGATAACACCATAGGTGTCCACCACACACCAGGCCTGCTGCCTACAGGGTCACAAAATGAAGTCATCCAAGAGGACTAAAGGTTCTTCGACTTCACCCAGTCGGTTGGCCGATGCGACACGGGAAGAGCATCGCTGCTCGAGGCCTACGTCCAAAGAGCCTACTTCAGGGTATGCTCCACGCCACCCCTAACTTCCTGGAGCCGGAGCTATCCCTTCCCAGCTAAAGTAATTTTATGAGGACATGCGCCTCATCTTTGAGCAGACCAAACCCCCTGTGGTGCCTCTGTGGCCTGGGAGCTCGGGTGGGGGCCCTTCGGGTACTGCGTGAGCGGGTCTAGCCCAGCCTCCAGGGGCCCCTCCGGATCCGTTCTCACATCCATGCCGATGCCAGTCATGCCAATGTGACATTCCCTTCTAAGACATTACCAAAAGCTCCACTCCACGAAAAGTGTTAAGCTCAATGTAAGTTGCTTTAATGCCCCTGCCAAAAGGCTTTTGATATCCCCCATAATCCCTAAACCAAAGAGACATTGGCCTAATGCAGGAGACACACTTAATAGCAAGGGATTGGTACAGACTCAGATTGAAGTGGTTCCTAATTTTCTCCTTTATAGGAGTAATTAGGAAGACTGTCAGATGTGAAGGACCAGGTTCTGGCATAAAGTATATTGTAGGGGATGCTTAGCTCTATGCTTGATAAAGCACCAAATTAGGACCCAGAAAAATCCTTGGCACACATTATTCCATTGATCGTCCACTTCCAAAAGGGTGATAAGAGGGGACAATCTATACTGGGTGACGGTCAATACCCTACATAGATCGTCCCCTAGAACGCATCAGGCAGAGTGGGGAGGGTGGGGCGGGGAGCGGGTGTGGTTAAACAGTCTGGGGCTGACTGTCCTCTGCAAAGCCTAATACCACAACTTGAAAGGCTATACTTACTGTTCTGAAGGTTATCATTTACGTAAAAATTCACCACTTTCTGGTGCTTCCCTCAAAGGCACATAAAATCAATGAAGCGGGAGTGGGTCTATCACACTTTCTGATCATGACAAACATTTCCAACTGATAAGCCCCATGCCTGCAAAACAAAGGATGCGTAACATGCTTTCATGATCTCTGCCAAATAATAAAGGCATTTAGGAAGGGATTGCTCAATATCTGGCAAATAACAACAATGGGAAGGTGAACCTGAAGATGTATGGGATGCTTTAATAGCTACAGTAAGAGGGGTGGCCAATTGATATTTGAACCAGACTAAGTAAATTAGAAAGGACAAACACCCAACTGTCAGAACTAGATGAAATACATATAAAAGGATGACCTCAATAAAAGTCTGGCGTAGTTTAGTAGAAGTAAGAGAGCAAGTCAAATTGCTTGATGGTAACAAAGCATAGCATACCTTGCTGAGTACTAAACAGAAATAATATATGGAAATAAATAAATTGGGGACCAAACAGGTATGTACGATCAGGGCCAAAGCGAACAGGGAAAAGATGGCAACCATACAGGGGAGGCATGAATTACACGAAAAATGACAATTAAGTGCTGGAGTTCAGCATTGTTTACACTGTATTGTATAAAGTGGATTTCTGAGCCCAACACAGGATTATCTTACAGACTTTGGTCACCAAAACACCATAGAAAAGCATTTAAAAATGAAAAATATAGTGATAAAGGGAACTCCTTTACTTTAGCTGTAATAGGACTAAGAACTCCAGAAACTGCCCTGTGATGTCAGGCTCACAGTTCGTTTTTAGAAATCAGCTAGGGATAAAGGATATATTCATAATGAACAAGCCAAACTGCACTCTCTTACACGAGAAGGTGGCTGGGATGTTTATGAATTCAGAAAGGAAACCTAGGAAGAGTAACTAAAATTGAAAGTAACAAAATGTACCTTTTCCATCACTGGATTATTTCAATCATTCATAAAACAGAAATAGAATAGCAAGATGAACCCAAATAGCACAATAAGGGAACATAAGACTATGTATGCAAAATCTAACACAGGAAAGTCAAACCAGAAAGAATATACTTTCTGGAATCAGGGTCTAAGCCATAACATTCGGGAAAAGCAGAAATAGACCTTTAGAAAGCAGACCAGTAAATCTCAATATGGAAAAGCTTCTCATGGAAGCATCAGTGGGCTATCTCTTTGAGAGTGTTCTGTACCCTAGGTTTACATGGTAGGGTTCAACCTCGTAAGGGTGTGCTCAAAGGAAGCTAATCCAACACAAACAGAATTACAGTTTACAAAAATGTCATGATTTCCACACTTGCTTAGTCTTTTCTAAATAATACCCTTCTCGCTCTTTTAATAGATAAGGTGTGAAGAGAACCTTTTTGCTGAAGAACGTCTCAGTAAGTCAGAAGTTAACATGGAAATCTGAAAAGACAATGGGCTGGAAAAATAAACCTATCTCACTGCAAAGGAATACACTATAGGACTTGGTGCACAGAGCTTGCGTCTCAGGAACCCTCTTACCCTTAGTGAAAATCACAAAGTATAAAGCCTTTCACAACAACTGTAGAACAGTTTGTGCATATGTGCTTAATTTTGAAGAACAAGTTACTTACCTTCGGTAACAAATTATCTGGTAGAGACATATTCTGGTTGCAGATTTCTTACCTAAGAATTACCCCCAGGCGTCAGACTGGATCCGAAGATTTTTCTTTAATCACTACCGAGCACTGTCAGGTGCTGTCGGTCGACTCCGCGTCCATCTATGGCATCGTGGTCGTTGTGATGTCCCGGTCGTATATAGGCGACACCCATCGCTCTGAAGTCAGTTTATTTTCACAACTTCACACACCAGAAGCGCAGAGCCATGGAGTACAGATTGTTGCGCCAGAACTAAGGCCCTGGAAGGGAGTGCCTGTCCCTTGAAATCAGTTTGCGCGGAGGATGGGTGGGTCGGCAAGAAATCTGCAACTAGTATAGATAATTACCAGATAGTTTGTCACCAACTGTAAATATCTTGTTCATCTGATAGAGACTCCTAGTTGCCGGTTCCTTATCTGAGAATAGATACCAAAGAAATATCCCCGGAGGGATCATATTAGCAAGTCCTGCAGGACCGAACAGACAAAATACTCATCCCCGACTGTCCAGGCAGTAGTGTTTGGTGAACATGTGCAGGGAGGCCCACGCTGCTGCCTAGCAGATGTCCAGGACTAGAACTCCACATGCTAACGCAGTAGCTGTGGGTGTTGCTCTGGTGGAGTGAGCATGCAAACCCTCAGGGGGCTGCTTTTTAGCCAAAGCATAACACACTTTGATGCAGAGAACAACCCACCTGGAGTTGGTTCTCTTCTGCACTGCCCATCCTTTCTTCGCACCCACATAACCCACAAAGAGTTGAATGTCCACCCGATAGTTTGTGGTACGACTGAGGGAGAACGCCAACACTTTTTTGGGATCCAGACGGTAGAGTCTCTCCCTCCTCAAGGAAGGATGTGGGGGTGCGTAAAAAGTAGGCAAGGTGATAGATTGGCCTACGTAAAAGAGCATGACCACTTTTAGGCAGGAAAGAGGCCCTAGTACGAAGCACTACTTTGCCAGGATGGACAGAGATGAAGGGTGGCTTCGAAGAAAGATCTTATAGCTCACCCACTCTTCATGCAGAAGTGATGGCCACAAGGAAGGCCATTTTTAAGGTGAAGATCCGAAGAGGACAATTATGAAGAGGCTCAAAAGTAGCACACAAGGAAGGTAAGGACCAGGTTCATATCTCACTAAGGTATTATGAACAGAGTAGGAATCTCACAACAATGGGAGATTTAAACAAGGAGAGTTGATCAGGTAGTCTGAGGTAGGCAGAGATTGCATACAGACAACACTTAAGGATGCCCAAAGCAGAGCCCTGCTGGGCAAGAGAGAATAAACATTCTTTCTGGTACATCAAGCCACAAATTTATGCCAAGGACAGGTGTATACTGTTTTGGTGAGGGGCGCTTGGTTGCCAAGTAACATCACAGACTTCAGGGGGAAGGTCGAAAGCTGTCAACTGCTGCTTCCCAATCTCCACGCAAGAAGACAGACTGCACAGGTTCGGGTGGGGAACCTTCCCCTGCTGCTGCAACAGAAGATCCCCCTGAATAGTCTGAGTGAAGGATCTATGGCCTCGCTCAAGATATCATACTCTCTTTGCCCAGTCAGGAACCACAAGAATTACCTGGGCCCGGTCATTCTTGAACTTCTTGAGAACTCTTGGCAGAAGTGGAATTGGTGGAAAGGTGTACAGGAGGCCTGAATTCCACTAAGTGCCCCCTTGGAAAACTCCAAAGCGCAAAAAAGCTGACATTGCGGGCTCTCTGCAGAGGCGAACAGATCTAACCAAGGCTCTCCTCACTGCTGAAAGAAACCTTGGGCCGCCTACAGATGGAGATGCCATTTGTGATCGACCATGTATCGGCGTCTGAGTTTGTCTGCTGACGTTCAGAAAACCCAGCAGATGTAAAACCAAGAGGGATATGCCCAGACGTTCCAGTCATGTCCAGAGACACAGGGCCTCTTGACAAAGGGTCCACCACTCCACCCTGCTTGTTGAAGTACCACATGGTGGTGGTGTTGGCCGTGAACACCTGCACCACTTTCCCTTTGAGAGAAGGAAGTAATGCCTTCAATGCAAGCCTGATCGCCCTGAGCTCCAGAAGGTTTATGTGGAGCCTGGACTCCCAGATGCCTCTGATCTCTGCCTCTCCTATGTGGTCACCCCATCCTAGGAGTGACATCTGTCACTATTGTCTGACCTGGTTGGGGAAGGGAAGGGAAAGGAATCTGCCTCTGACCCAATCTTGGTTTGTTAGCCACCACTGCAGATTCTGTGCAGTTCCCTCTGAGATCTGGACCATGTCTGAGATATTCCCCTGATACTGCACCCACTGGAACTTCGGGTCCCACTGCAGAGCCAGCATATGCTATCTGGTATGTGTGACCAGCAGGATGGAGGAGTTCAGGAGGCCCAGCAGCTTCAGAGTCATTCTCAAAACCCAGGACAGAGGATGAGTATCATAGCCTTAATATCCTTGACTCACCACTCAGGGGGACAGACCCAAAACTGCACTGTGTCGGGAACAGCTCTGATAAAAGGGAGTATTAGAGGGAGTCAAGTGCAACTTTGGCACGTTTATAGTGAACCCAACCAAACACAGGCCTGCCGTAGTCTGGAGGTGGGAGAAGACAACCTGGGAAGAGCCCACCTTCACCAACCAGTCGTCGAGATAAGGGAAGACTGAAATCCCTAGCCGGTGCTAATGAGCTGAGACCACCACAATCACTTTCGTGAAAAGCCGAGGGGCGTTGGTAAGGCCGAAAGGGAGCATTGTAAACCTAAAGTGCTTGTAGCCTACCACGAACCGCAAGTTGCACCTGCGGGGAGACAGGAGTGGAATATGTAGATAGCCATCCTGCAAGCCCATCGCTACCATCCAGTCTCCAGGGTCCACAGCAGAAAGGACCTGAGCCAGAGTGAGCATTGTGAACTTCTCCTTCCTGAGGAAGAAATTGAGGGCCTGAAGGTCTGTAATAGGACAGAGGCCCTTGTACTTATTGGAGAAATTAACTTATACAATATGAAAATCCAATAAAAAGCTACTTAAAAAAAACATTCTGCGCAGGATATACGGATTCTCTCTACTTCACAACTCTGGAGTTCAACTCTGTTAAAAGATTTTGTTGCCATTACTGTGTACAGTGAATGGCCATATCAGCAATCTTTTCCCCCATTCATTTGATTAAAGATTTCTTTCCAAGTAGCCTTTTCCCAGTTAGACGATATATCTAAATGGATAGCTCCCTGTATCGGAAAGAGACTTCTATTTGGAGATTTCTTACCTTAGGGTTAGGATGTCCAAAGTTTAAAGTTCAAGTTGACCCCAAAAATGCACCACCCGCACCTTCAGGGCACAGAGGTGGGGGGGTTTAGATGAGCACCCGGGTTGGCACAGGTCAGCACCAAACATACACCCTCAGCGCTACAGGGGCGGCCGGGAGCAGGGCGAAAATACAGCATTGGGTGACCAATGCTTTTCAAAGCGGGCCCCTCACAAAGATGCTGCAGGCTTGGGTCCAGGGAGTCGGTTGCAGAAAACAAAAGGCTTGACAGGTAGGAGAGGAGCCTGCGGGACATTGGTGGACCATGAATTCCACAAGGTAGGGGGCTATGGGTGCAGGGGTACCTTTGGGCATCTGGAATCTTCATCGGATCTGTTCACTGTCAGGGGGATCCTCCGGATTTAGGCTGCAGGCATCGTTGTGTTGGCCAGGAGGGGCAACCCAGCATTGACTCAAGGTCAGAATCGCATGGGGACCTTCCCTGGACTGGTGGGCCACCTGGACTTGGGCTGTGGGCATCGGGTGCAGAGTGGGAAGGGCTCGCAGACCTGGAATTGTTCTGGAGTCCATCTTGGATGTTTCTTGTGGGCAGGGCCGCCGTCCTCAGAAGTTCTTGTTCCTCTGCTGGGCAGGCAGATCTCTGGGTGGGTTGTACAGGTTGCTGGTCCTGCAGGATGCCTCACCTTTTTGAAGCAGGAATCTTGAAGCTGCAGAAAGGCCGGTAGGGCTGAGGGCAAGTCAGTTGTCATCTGGAGTCTCTACTGCTGGGGTCAGCTGTAAGAAGCTGGCTTGGTGTGTAGCGAGTACCTAAGGTATTAGCACCTTATGCCAGGTCCAGGTATCCCGTTATTAGTGAAGTGTAGGCAGTGTCTAGAAGCCAGGCTCTCCTAGAGGCATCGGTGGATGAGCAGTCAAGGCTTATCTAGGAGATATTCAACGCTTATGCAATACCACTGTAGTCACACAGCACTCACAAATGAAAAGAACAAAACAGGGTTACAAAAACAAAGGTACTTTATTTTAGTGACACAAGTACTAAAATACTAGATAGGCAACTCTCCAGTAGGAGGTAAGTAAACACACTATATATGTAGAATAACAATAAGGAATAGGCATAAAAAGGAATAGAAAACAGTGAAAAGCAATAGGCAATACTGAAGACCTAGTGGGAGGCCAAACCATATACTAAAAGTGGAACGTGAAGGTCCGGTCACTACCCAAGGAAGTGGAATCGGTAAAGGGGAGCTGGAGGTACTAGGAAACCCCAAGGGTAAGCACCAGTGTCTCCCCCAGCGACCAGGAGGAAAGAGGTATGTTACTGGTTCTACCAAAACCAACCCACACAACTTCAGAGATGGATATTGCAAGACCCAGACAAGACTGCAAGAAACCAAAGGTAGATTCTGGAAGAGGAAGGGGACCAAGTCCAGTTCCAGTTGGAGTGTAGGGTGGTGGCAGGAGCCACTACCCACCCGTCTATGGATACAGGAGCTGGTCGACAGGGGAGACAAAGACAGTCCCAATGCAGCACTGGAGCAGATGAAGAGTTCCTGGGTAATGCAGTTGATGTCCCACGGCGGATGAAGGACTGCAGTCAGTCTGTGGTGTGAAAAAAACGCCAACAAGCCTTGGCAAAGGCAAATGGCGCGGTTGGAGGAAAAAGTGGAGCTGCCGGGGACCAGCAAGGTCCAAGGGGAAACTCAGCAGTGCAGAGAGTCCAAAGAAGAAGAGGCAGCCCCCACAGAAGTCCTTAGATTTAAGATGGCAAAATGAGGGGGCCATCTGGAGGAGCTCTGGGCACCACCTCTGGGATGGTGATGGACAGGGGAGAGCTCAATCCCCTTTCCATTGTCCAGTTTTGCACCAGAGTAGGGACTGGAGGTCCCTGAACCGGTGCAGTCTGGTTTATGCAAGGAGTCTGTATATCAGCACAATAATTCAGTACTATTTTACTGTGACATCCTTGGCAAGACCGGTTGGCCCACCTGCCATTATATCTGTTCCTTTTTGTATGATACTTGGTGTTCCTTATGTATTATGTTGGGTCCTTGTCACATTTTTAAATATGGTATGAGTGAATTAGTATGAGTGTGATTATTGTTTTTCAGGCTATGTATTTTTTCCAGGGTTAATGTCTGGTCCATGTATCAGTTTGTTGTATCTTTTTGGCAACATTTGGGTTTGTGAATATGTATATCATTTAATAAATGTAATATTGATTGGTCATATTTGATGGAGCTAGTTGCTTATGTATCAGTTGTGTTAGTAAGACTCTCTTTCCTCAGGACAGCTGGTATTCCTCCTTTAGGTACCAAGTGTGATAGTGGGACACTGTCAGTATTATTGATATGCAAGGAGGGCAACAAATGTGCCCTTCAAAGCATACCTGTGGCTTTTTGGAGGGTGGGGAAGAGGCTACTTCCCCCAAGCCAACTAACACCTATTTCCAAAGGGAGAGGGAGTTGCCTCCCTCTCTCATAGGAAATCATTTGTTCTGTCTTTCTGGGCTTGAGCTGATCAAGCAGCAGGAGGGCAGAAACTCATCTGAGGGGTGGCAGCAGCTTGGGTTACCCGGAAAAACCACAGAAAGCTGATAGGAGCAATGCTGGCGGTTCTCTACAGAGCAACCACAGTGCATGGAATCGTACTTCCAATACTGGTAACAGTATTGGCGTATGATTACGACATGTTTGATACCAAACATGCCCAGATTCAGACTTTCCATTATGTAGCTGGACATAGGTAGTGACCTATGTCCAGTACTACATGCGTAAAATGGCATCCCCACACTCACGAAGCCCAGGAAAATGGAGCTGGAGTTTGTGGCAGCATCTCAGCTCATGCAGAGGTGCTCTTACACACAGGTACCTGCACCCTGCCCTCTGGGCTAGGAGGGCCTACCATAGGGGTGACTTACAGTGACCTGGTGCAGTGACCTGTAGTGAAAAGGGGTGCATGCACCCCGTCACACAGGCTGCAATGGCAGGCTTGCAGATACACTTTGCATGGGCTCCCCATGGGTGGCATAATACATGCTGCAGCCCACGGAGGACACCTGGTACTTCCCAATGCCCTGGGTACCAGGGTACCATATACTAGGCTCTTCTAAGGGGGCACCAGTATGCCAAATGTGGGGTGTTTGTGGTCCAAGCAACCAAGTTTGAAGGGAGAGAGCAAATTCACTGGGGTCCTGGTTAGCAGGATCCCAGTGAACACAGTCAAAACATACTGACAACAGGCAAAAAGCTGGGGTAACCGTGCCATAAAGAGGGTACTTTCCTACATCAGCTCTTCAGTCCTTCTTCTAGAGGTCACCAGGAATCAAAAGAGAAAGATTCGGGGTGCACCTAAATACTAGATTTCGGGGTGTTACCGGAGTCAGAGGGCAGTAGCCAATGGCTCCTATCCCTGACGGTGGCTACACCCTTCCTGTGCCCACTAACTTTTGGGGGGGAGAGATACAGTCCTAACCTTATTGGCTGATCTCCTCCTCCTCCATAGCAAGATAGAGAATTCTGCAAGGAAGGGGATCCCTTCAGCTCTGGACACCTAAGGGGTGGTCCCAACTACAGGTGTCACTCCTCCTTGTTTTACCTAATTTTCCCACCGGACCTACACACCTCTTCAGATTGTCCCAGATGTGGAGAGGTAGAAGTGGACTTTATACACATGGCATGGGATTGCCCAGACATAGAACGTTTTTGGGTGAGTCTGTTCACTGAGTTGGAGGTTATCGTGGATAGCCGACTGGAGCGCACACCACTCGTGGCCCTATACTACAATACACAAATAGACACCTATAATGAACTAATTCCCCCCCAAAAGTCAGCCTAAAACGTACTGGGATCCTTATCATAGGTATTTAGTTGGAAAGGAGACAGGTGAACTAAAAGAATAGATGTGAAATATTGATATGCATATATCACATGAATTGACAGTTTGCAGTATAACAGTTTGTGAGTTTACAATTAATAAGCATTTGCAGCATGCATTACTGCTCCCGAAGCCTCGGTTGCCGCTAAGAGGCCACTACTGTAATACGCAGTCATAACGGGCCCTGTGGAATGGACATGGGGCCATATGTACGAACACTTTTTCCCATAGACACAGAATGGGGAAAAACCTTTGCTACATCTGGCCCATGGTCTCTTACTGTAAGAATGCACATAAAGATTCAATGCACTGCATGTACGTAATCAATGGTGTAACTGTGGCTTGCTTGAGTTTGAATTGATGTATTCATAAAAGCATAAATAAAACATTTAAAAAAAAAAATCTAATTCACACCAGACCTGCCACCAAAAGTGGGGCTTTGTCCAGGAAGTGGGCATCTCCACTAGCTGGAGCGCCCTGGGGTACTGTAACAGGAGGCCTGAGTCTGAGGCTCACTGCCAAGTGTTGCAGTTCCTGCAGGAGGAAGGTGTGAATCACTCCACCCTGAACAGGCTTTGCTCTCGACCCCAGAGAGCACAAAGTCTTTCACCTCATGGGGTAAGAAACTTGTCTGCCAGAAGCAGGCTGGCACAGACCAGTCAGCCATACACTAGAAGGTTGGGTAAAATACAGGGGTCATCTCTAAGAAGCACTCTGTGTGCATTTTGCAATAAATCAAATACTGGCATCAGTGTGGGTTTGTTCTGAGAAGTTTGATACCAAACGTCCCAGCCTTCAGTGGAGCCATCATGAAGCTGTGGAGTTCGTAATGACAAACTCCCAGCCCATGTACTGCCCAAACTGCACTTACAATGTCTGAGAATGGATTTAGACACTGTAGGGGCATACTGTGCATGCAGCTATGCCCTCACCCGTGGTATAGTGCACCCTGTCTTGAGGCTGTAAGGCCTGCTAGAGGGGTGAATTACCTATGCCACAGGCATGGTTTTTAGTCATAGTACTCAGAGAGGGATGCCATGTCGACTTTACCTTTTTCTCCCCAACCACACATGCTGCAATGGCAGTGTGCCTCTGTTTGGTGAGGGGTCCCTTAGGATGGGATAATACATGCTGCAGCCCTTAGGGACCCTCCCTGGCCACAGAGCCTTTGGTACCACTGGTACCATTTAAAAGAGACTTAGCAGTGTGCCAGGGGTGTGCCATTTGTGAAAACAATAGTACAGTTTGAAGAAAGAACACTGGTGCTGGGGCCTGGTTAGCAGGTTCCCAGCACACATACAGTCAAGTTAACATCAATATCAGGCTAAACAATGTGTGTGTGTTTGGAGGGGTTGGGGTAGGGAGAGGGGAGGAGGGGTGTAACCATGCCAAAAAGGGGCTCTTTCCTACACAACCCCCTCACAAACGAACGAGGATGAGACTAACCTTTCCCAAGAGAGTCTTCATTGTCTTAATGGAAAAACCTGGAAAGTCTATCTACATTGTAATGGGCAGTCCCAGTTATATGTTCCACTGTAAAGCCCATTCCCTGTAGGGAGATGGACCACCTCAAAAGTTTCTCACCTTTCATTTGCATCAGTAATCTGAGAGGTCTGTGGTCAATTTTAACAGTGAAATTAGTACCAAAGAAGTGTGGTCTCAGCTTCCTCAGAGAACAAACCACAGCAAAGGCCTCCCTCTCAATGGCACTCCAACACTGCTCCTTAGGAAGTAAGCTCCTGCTAATGATAGCAACAAGCTGGTCATGGGGGAGTGGCTGCCAAAGATGGCAGCGGCGTAGTGGAGCAGCTCCGGACTGGCCTGTAGTGTATCCTGCCGATCTGGGTGCTGCCTTGGGCTGCAAACACCTCTGGACCCAGTGGCATGCGACTGGGGTACGGAGCGGCCGCGGAACAGAGGACAACAGCCTCCTGTTGTGCAGAGCGGCGGAGCTCCTGACGCTTTGAGTGGAGACGGCGCGGGTGCACAAAATGGTGGGCGCACGCCATCGCTGAGGAGTTAGCGGTGTGGGCCTGCTGCCGCCGGGGAACAAAGCACGCCGGCACACCGGGCGCTTGCGCACAGACACTGCAGGGGCACCAGGCCCGGGCCCTCGGGTGGCAGAAGTTGGATGAGGCAGCAGACGGTGCAGACAGGAAGGGGCATAAGGGCCGACAGGGCCTCAGCTCCCCTCCCCCACCCGGCCCGCAATAGACGAGGAGGGGCAGATGGCACCTGGTGTGTAGGTGACAGACCCTCATGGCACAAAAGGTGAGCTGTTACACCGTGATGAGGCAGTGCCATGAGGTGCGACCTGAGCGGAGGTACCTGTGCCAGTGAGTGCGGTGAGCCAGGCCTTTCATAACCAGCCTGGGCGCAGCCCATAGCGACTGCAAGGAGCGCAACGGAGGGTGGAGCTCATAAAACGCCTGGGGGTGGCTCAGGTTGTTGGTGGCCCTGCATCCTGGAAAACCTGCTGTGACGCACCGGACCCTGAGCCGTAGAGAGGGTGCCAACATTGGTGGCAAGAAACCCCCCCATACCCAGCTACTGTGACCAAGTGGGCCTGATGGGGAAGCCACGCCCTAGGCCGCAGGAATTACACCGACCGTGGGACCACAGCGCCGACCCCACAGAGAACACCCCAGCCGCCCCAGGTGCAAGACACTCTACAAAAGATCCTGGTGACAACTGAGGACTCTAAGAACACCCTCAGACAAGAAATAGGAAAAGTGCCAGCGGAACTGGGCCTTCTAAGAACGGACCACGTAAAACTGGTGTAGAGAGTGGACAATGCAGAGGAAGAGCTGAATGAAACGGGCCCATCCAACCAGGCACAACAAACTCAACTTGCCCACCTAACACAGAGTGCAGAGACTGGAACAAAGGGCCGCAGCCGGCATAACAATGTCTGAATAGTAGGCCTACCGGACGGAGTGGAGGGCAGCGACATGGTGGCCTACCTGGAACCCTGGATGAAAGGACTTCTGGACCCTCACCAGCTCACACCATTCTTTGCTCTGGAGAGAGCACACAGGGTACCGACCAAGCCACCTGCACTGGGACGACCTCCCAGACCTGTTGTGGCCAAACTGCTCCATTACAAGGATTGGGACTTGCTACTTCAAAAAACGCAGGCAGAGGGGCCCTTTGACGTGTAGAACAGCAGGGTCAGTATGTACCCAGACTATACAGCCGCAGTGCAGGCCAAGAGGGCATCTTATACTGAAGTGAATAAGGCCCTCTGGATTGAAGGGATCCGATATGCTCTGCTCTTTCCCTCGAAGCTGAAAATAATGTGGGATAGCCACACCCATTTCTGCCTGAGCCCAGAGGAAGCTTGGTCCTGGCTTGAAATATAAAAACGGGACAGTAGAGCAGAACCTGCATGAACCCTCACCGGCTAGACGTCGGAAAAAGACGCCGCTCCGGTGACCACACTCGAGTTAGGGTGCTTGGAACAACGAAGACACAAGCTAGCCAACAAACGTGCGGCGATTGAAGCAGCCGCATCTGATGGAGTCGCCCTCCTCTGATAAGAGCAAACTAAGTCACACGGATGCAGGCAAGTCAGGGGATTCATTGGCCCATGAATTGGTTGTGAACTCACTTGGCGGTCTGCCGCACGTGACATCTCAGACAGCTGAAGACATTATTTAGCCCTCGCCGCTTCTCGCTACTACATGGAACTCCGCTCTATGGGAGCAGCGTCCTGAGTGTCAGTATGAGCCACTCTGGCTACACCAATGACCAACGCCACTGCGAAGCTCACAGACTAATGTACCACCCCATTTGCCCCTGGACTGTTTCAGCAGGGTGAAGATGATGGCCAGTATTAGACTGTTAACACAGATATGGGCGGTCAGCCGTTGCCGTTCTGCCCTGGGGATGGGGAGTTGGGGATTGATTATTACTGTTGATGTTCTTGCTGTTGGTGATGCCCAGGATAAAGATCAATGTGAGTGATTGTAGGGCGGGATGGGGGTGGTAGGGATCTAGCAGTGCAGGACATTTCCCGGATGCCTGCATTAACAACTGATGTCTTGGAACATTCGGGGGATGGGGAGCATGTCAAAGCGTCACAGTATCTTGGCCCTTTTCTTCTGTGTGGAAGACTTCAACGCTGTCCCTGATCCAGACATAGACCATTCTACTCCACCTCTACAGGGAGCGACGGCAATTAGGGTGGCTAAGGGCCTGATGAGTTGGAGATCTGGGTGGGAACTGGAAGATATATGGCGGTTGCCGCACCATCACAGCAGGGATTTCTCCCACTATTGACACAATTATCAAATACATACTATAATCGATCATATGCTCTGTACGGCCAACATTAGCAGTACGTTCACACACACAGAATATTTAGGCTGTACAGTGTCAGATCACAGTCCACTGTTAGTGACGATGCAGACAGCTGAGAAATTACCACTGATTCAGACGTGGCACCTGTATCCTAGAGCCTTAGAGGACAAGGCCTTCTGCGGTGCCTTGACTAAACTGACAGAGTACTTCACGTTAAACAAAGGGACAGTCTCAGATCGGAGGGTGGAATGCGAGACCCTGAAGGTGGTAATCTGGGGCCACTGCCTAGGTCAACCAGTGGGAATCAGAAGGGAACTGAGGACCGAAGTCCTTCGCATAAAGACAACAGTACGTAGGTGGGAGTCAGAATTGGGTACTAACCCAAAGACGCCTCAACTGCTCTCAGCAGTGCAGGAAGAGCATAATGAGGCACTGGAACGCCTTTGTTGCCACGACTATAAAGTACACCCTAATAGGATTCACGAGAAGGAGGGGAGGGCTGGAAAGCTACTGGCATGGCTGATAAAACTGGAAAGTAGGAGCACTTCAATAACCCACCTGACAACCCAGGACAGGACTATACTGCATGCACCAATGCACATTAAAGATGAGTTTATATCTCACTACATGTCTTCTCTATAGCGCACCACCGCTGGCAGAGAGGGTCGCACTGCATATTTATTTGAGTGGCTTACAACTGCAAACACTGCCAGGACCTGACAGTGAACAATTGGGGGCGCTAGTGACCGCACTGGAGATGTAGACCGCTATAAAAGACCTGGCGATGGGGAAAGGTTCGTAGGAGTATTGACGTCAAAAGACGTCCGTGTTCCCTATGATAGAGGGGGTGACACGCCCACCCTCGTGCCCGATGGATGTACAATGGGCCCCCCGGATGTTCAAGTACTTGGGGATCCAGATTTATCACAATAACAAAGACCTCCAGGTGGGCCACCTGAAAAAAGCATATTGGGCTGTGAAAGCGAAGGTAGCCTTCTGGTGATCCTTAAAGCTACCAGTTATGGCCGGAATTGCGCTTACCAAGATGGTGATGCTCCCTAGACTCCTCTACTACTTCACCAACTTACCGCTGATTGTGCCAGTATCGTGACAGACAATGGATTCTCTGCAACGTGAACTGATATGGGATGGGGGACGCCATTGTGTGGCACTGGGGACGCTTTGACTACCAACTGAAAAGGGGGGAGCCCCAGATTTTGAACTCTATCTGTCAGCTCAATTACAATGGCTAGCAGGATGGCTAAATGGGCTAAACTTGGCAGAGAGAACGCTGGACCGTGAACCCGAGCGAGGGGAGGAACTCATAATACGTATGCTAAGGGGGAAACCAGTACCGCCCAAACTGAACATACTGGTATCCACATCCCTGGCAGCATGGCATACAGCCCTTCGGAGAACAAATACAACTAATCCCTATGCGCCTGCACTTCCCCTTGTGGGAGTCCCATGTGATGCAACTGGGCCAGCCTTCACCCCGGACAACTTAAACATTGGATAGAGGCAGAGATCACTACTGTGGGCGACTGCTACGGGGGGGGGACGTTTGATCCCTTCAGGGACCTTGCAGACCAGATGAATCTGCTGTTCAGCCAATTCCGGACTTATGAGGATATGGCACAAGCAGTGAAAGCACTGTGGAAGACGGTAGTGGTGAACCAACCATGGCGGCAGCCCTCCAGACTGTACTGGTTGTGGGAGGAGGTTCGCACTTAGTTACCTGGATATATTAAGGCTCTAAATGGGATGACTGAGAGGCCACTAGACGGACTGTGACTCAAGTGGGACGCCGACATAGATAGAACCATGACGGATGCCAAATGGCATAGGACTTTAGCCTTGGCATGTAAGATTTCACGTAGTACACGTCTGAAGTTTATACAACTATGTCCATAGGACCTATCTCACCCCGCACAGAATTAACTTGATCTACGGGAGGATGGCAGGAGCGTGCCCCCGATGTCGGATGGTTGACGCAGACCTTCGCCATATGACCTGGGGCTGCCTCTTGCTAAGACCCTACTAGGGAAAGGTGACTGCCCGTCTCAACACAGTCTTACCAAGACAACTAAACGATGGGCCAGCGGTGTGCCTGTTAGGCCTTTCGGACAAGCCTTTAGCTAAAAAAGTGGGGAATAGGTTTGCAGAGTCGGCATCAGTACTTGCGCGCAGGAGAGTGGCGATGGCCTGGAAAAGCAAGTATGGATCCCCCGCTTGCCACGTGGGTGATGGATGTTACTCATTGGGCAAGGGCACTGCAAAGAGAGGAGATGAGGGGACTGAGGCGCCAACTGATTGCCCCTTTGTGGGTGGAAGTAGTGGATGCATGCGACGTATGATGACATGGGTGAAGCCCTGACTTCGAACGGCACAGGAATGACTGAGCCCTAATGCAGACCGGACCGCTGGCGGTCTGTGTTCTGGGAGGGACTCTACCCCCCACCCCCTTGGGACCTCCCCTCCATATCACGCCTCTCTCACGTGCCCTCTCCCCCCTCCCCCTTCTCTCCTCCCGGACCCCAGGAACAGGGGCTGGCACAGACCACCACAAACCACATACATGACCTTTGAAACTCTGGGCAAGTTAATGGGTTAGTTAAGTGGGATGTTTTGTTTCGTTCTACTTTGTTTTGGGCTTCCATACACAGGGAAGACAGGTTAGCATCTCTGAGATGTTGATTGGAGAGATTACCAGCTCCCTGTCTCAGAAACATACAAGTGAGACCTTGACAGGGATTGAGATTTTGCCACTGTGATTCTGTATGCCATCATCATTAGTCTGAGACAGGAATGCTCCTATTCCATGTTCAGAGGCATCTGTCTGCACAATAAACTGCTTAGAGTAGTCCAGAGCTTTGAGAACTGGTGCTGAGCACATTACCTCTTTCAGGGTGTCAAAGGCCTTTTGACAACGAACTGTCCAGTATACTTTCTTGGGCATCTTCTTAGACGTCGGTTCTATGAGGGAGGTCACAATGGATCCATACACCCCTTCACAAACCTCTTGAAATAACCAGTCAAGCCAAGGAATGCCCTGACTTGGGTCTGGGTGGTAGGAGCTTCCCAGTCCAGAACTGTCTGGATCTTGGGCCGTAAAGGTTGCACTTGGCCTCCACCTACAAGTTGGCTCAAGTATATAAACAGTGCCCTTGACTTAAGCTGGCATTTGGATGCCTTAATAGTGAGGCCTGCAGATTGCAGAGCCTGCAAAACCTTCCCCAGGTGGACCAAGTGATCCTGCCAGGAGGAGCTAAAGACAGCAATATCATCTAGATAAGCTGCACTGAATGACTCCAAGTCAGCAAGGACTTGATTCACCAACCTTTAGAAAAGATGGTGGGGGCATTCTTTAAATCAAAGGGCATAACAGAGAAGTGATAATGCCCATCAGGTGTAGAGAATGTAGTCTTTTCTTTTGCTCCTGATGTCATGCAAATTTACCAGTACCCTGCAGTCAAGTCAAAGTACCCTGCAGTCAAGTTTGCTGCACCTAATGAACAAATTACTTACCTTCAGTAACGATATATCTGGTAAAGACATATTCTAGTTGCACATTCCTTACCTTAGATTTTTCCCTAGGCGTCGGACTGGATCCAGAGATTTTTCTTCAAGCAGTACCCCTGCGTGCCGTCAAATGGTGTCGGTCAACCTGGCGGGTCTCGGAGTCATGGTCGCTATGATGTCGTCACGGTCGTATATAGGCACCACACTGACAAGCTGACGTCAGTTTCTTTTCACGACTTTCCACGCCAGTAGTGCAAAGCCATGAAGAACACTGAGAATGGTGCGCCAAAACTAGGGCCCTTAAAGGGAAGTACCTGTCCCTAGAAATCAGTTAGCAGAGTAGGGAGGATGGGCGGGTCGGTAAGGAATCTGCAACTAGCATAGATCTCTATCAGATATATCGTTACCGAAGGTAAGTAACTTGTTCATCTGATAGAGAATTCTAGTTGTAGCTGCAGATTCCTTACCTTAGAATAGATTCCCAAGCAATACCAACCCCAGTGGTGGGCTGTGAACTAAGATCACACCAAAAAAGTTCTACAGGACCAAACGGTCTAAGAAGCCGTCTCTGCGGACCCGACTATCCAGGCAGTAATGTTTAGTGAACATGTGCAGGGATGCCCACGGTGCTGCCTGGCAGATACCTAGGACTGGAACTCCGCTTGCTAACACTGTGGTAGCAGCAGTTGGTCTGGTGGAATGAGCACGCAAACACCCAGGTGGTCGCCAACGTATAGCACATCTTGATGCCGAGGACTACCCATCACGAGATGGCCTCTTCTGCACCGACCTTCTTTTCTTCGCACCCACATAACCCACAAAGGGTTGATCATCCACCCAGAATCTTTGGTACGACTGAGGTAGAACGCCAATGCTCTTTTTGGATTCAGGTGGTGGAGTCTCTCCACCTCATGTGAGGGATGTGGGGGTGTGTAAAAAAGTAGGCAAGGTGTTGATTGGCCTACATGAAAAGGTGTCATCACTTTGGGAAGGAAGATAGCTCTAGTACAAAGCATCACTTTGTCAGGATGGACAGCTAGAAATGGTGGCTTCGAAGAGAAAGCCTGGAGCTGAATCACTCTGTGATCAGAGGTGCTGGCAATCAAGAAGGCAGTTTTAAGAGTCAAGAGCCGCAGGGGACAGTTGTGGAGTGGCTCGAAAGGAGTACACATGAGATATGTGAGGACCAAGTTCAAATCCCACTGGGGCATTATGAACGGGATAGGAGGGAACATGTGGGTGAGTCCTTTAAGAAACCTCCCAACAATGGGAAATCTGAATAGAGAAGGTTGGTCTGGCAGCACTAAAAAGGGGAGAGATGGCAGACAGATAACACTTGAGGGAGCCCAGAGCAGAGCCCTACTGGGCAAGAGAGAGAATGAAGAGGAGCACCTCTGAGACAGGTGCAGAAAGGGTAATCAACATACTTGTTGATATACCAAGCCACAAATTTATTCCAACAACAGGCATATACCCTTTTGGTGGAGGGACGTCTGGCTGTCAAGATATCACAGACTTCGGCGGGGAAGGTCGAAAACAGTCAACTGCCGCTGCTCAATCTCCACACAAGGAGGCAAAGACTGGACAGGTTCGGGTGAAGGACCATCCCCCTACTGCTGTGACAGAAGATCCTCCTGAAGGGGCAGTCTGATCAGAGGATCGATGGCCATGCTCAATAGCTCAGGGTACCAGACTCTTCAAGTCCAGTCCAGAGCCACCAGGATTACTTGGGCCCAGTTAAGCATGATCTTCAGAACTCTGGGCAGAAGTAGTATTGGCAGAAGGTGTAAAGGAGGCCTGAGCTCCACTCGTAACGAAAAGCATTGCTGAGCGAATGCCACCATGGAAACTCCAACACGCAAAACAGCTGACACTCCGTGTTCTCTATGGAGGCGAACAGATCTAACCAAGGCTCTCCCCACTGCTGAAAGAGACCTTGCGCCACCTCCGGATGGAGGCGCCATTCGTGATAGACTATGCGTCAGCAGCTGAGTTTGTCTGCTCTGGTGTTCAGAGAGCCCCCTTGATGTTAAACCACCGGTGAAATGCCCTGGCGTTCCAGCCATGTCCAGAGGCGAAGAGCTTCTTGATAGAGAGTCCACGACCACACTCTCCCCTGCTTATTGCAGTACCACACGGCAGTGGTGGTGTCCGTAAGCACCTGCACCGATTTTCCTTTGAGAGACAGTAGGAATGCTTTCAATGCAAGTCGGATTACCCGCAGCTCTTAAAGGTTGATGTGGAGCCCGGACCCTGTCGGAGACCACAGGCCTCTGACTTCCACCTCTCCCATGTGGCCTCCCCACACCAGGAGTGACATCTGGTTGGGGAAGGGAGAGATCTGTCACTGACATAATATGGATTTGATAGCCACCCCTGCAGATCTAGTGCAGTCCCTTTTGAGATATGGACCATGTCGGAGAGATTCCCCTGATGCTGCATCCACAGGAACTTCAGGTCCTACTGCAGAGCCCACATATGTCATTTGGCATGTTGGACCAGCAGGATGCAGGAGGCCATGAGGCCCAACAGCCTCATTCTCACTGAAATCCAGGATAGAGGCCGAGTACCCTGGACTCTGTTTTGGGGAGGATAAGCCTGAAAGTGCACTGTGTCCAGAACTGCTCCAATGAAAGGGAGCGTCTGAGAGGGAGTCAGGTGTGACTTCAGCACATTTATAATAAACCCCAGTGAATGCATGAGGTTTAGCTTAGTCTGGAGGAGGAGAAGACTACCTCCTGGGCCGAGTTCACCTTCAATAGCCAGTCGTCAAGGTGGGGAAGACTGAAACTCCTAACCTAAGTAGAATAGCTGTGACCACTACCACCACTTTCGTGAACACCAGAAGGGCGATGGTAGGGCTGAAGTGGAGCATGGTGAACTGAAAGTCCTCGTGACCTACCACGACGAAGTAACGTCTGTGGGCTGGCAGGACAGGAATGTAGAAATAGGCATCCTGCAAGTCCAACGCTACCATCCAGTCTCCAGGGAAGATAGGACCTGAGCTAGAGTTCGCATTTTGAACTTCTTCTTGGGTCAGAGGTTGAGGGACCAGAGATCTAAGATAGGGCGAAGGCCCTTGTCCTTTTTGGGCACCAGAAAGTAGCGGGCATAACAACCACAACCTACTTCTGGCACAGGGACCCTCTCTATGGCTCCCTTGGCCAAGAGAGCCTTGACTTCCTCACAAAGAAGTGACAAATGATCCTCAGACAGATGATCAAATGATGGTGGCATGGCTGGAGGGGAAGTCTCACGTTGGGTGTTGGGGGTGGGGAGAGAATGGGGGGGAGTGTAGCCTCTTCGGAAAATCTGCAACATCCACCTG
Organism: Pleurodeles waltl; assembly: GCF_031143425.1. Taxonomy (NCBI): domain Eukaryota; kingdom Metazoa; phylum Chordata; class Amphibia; order Caudata; family Salamandridae; genus Pleurodeles; species Pleurodeles waltl. Next base: position 403,329,565 of record NC_090448.1, read on the forward strand.
TCCATGGTGATGGATACCCAGAGGGGCATGTGATGGCAGATCCTGCCACCAACTGGTCCTGAAAGTTCCAACAGACTAGGAAGGCTTGGAGGCAGTGGAGGGGGTGAGAGTGGACTGGGTGGACTGCTGGCTCCCTGATCCACAAGCATGTGGGATCCCGCATCCAGGTGGAAATGAATGCAGTTGGGCGCCCCTACAATAGCCATCAAAGTGGCAAAAAGCAGACTGTGGGGGACGAGTAGCAGCTACAAGGCCAAGGAGCCAAGCCATAGCCCAGTTTAGGAAGCTGGCTCTGTATAAACTATATCAAAATGAGATAGTGTGCACAGAGTCCAGGGGCTCCTCAGAGGCTTAAAATAGGCTAAAGTAGATAATACTAATGCTCTCTTTTGTGGTAGTGTAGTCGAGCCGTTAGGCTTTTCAGAGGGTAGTGCAAAGCATTTGTTGTACACACACAGTCAAAAACTAGAGCACACACTCATTGACTAACTCCAGGCCAACTGTTTTTATATAGCAAAAAAAAAATTGTTGTTACTTTATTTCTGAAACCAAAAGATTCAAATTGTAGGTAAGTACATTTACAATTAAATATCCAACATATGTATCAATACCACTTTGTTTCAATTTGCTAAGTTATATGGTTTTCAAATAAATAGCAATAATCTGTTTTAAAAGTTGACAGTGCAATTTTCAAAGAGTTTTGGGGGGAAGAAAAGTTAGCTCAGTTTCCAGGTAAGTACAAGACTTACAGTTCCAGTCTCCAAGGGTTAGGATGTCCACAGGTTGGGGTTCAAGTTAACCCCAAACACCCGCCACCAGCAACCCACGGCCAGCCTGGTGCAGAGGTCCAAGTTGAGGTCGATTTAACATGGGCTCCTATGGAGACTGTGGGCACTCGCTATCAGGCATGCTTGCAGGTAAGCACCCGCATCTTCGGAGGGCAGACATGGGGGCTTAAGAGGAGCACCAGGGGGCCACAGGTCAGCACTAAATACACACCCTCAGCAGTGCATGGGCAGCCGAGTGTAGGGTGCAAACACAGTGTCGAGCTCCCAATGCTTTCCTAAAGGGGGACCCCGGGTGTGTCAGATTCTGCAGGTAAAGTCCAGGGGGTCGGGCTGGGGAAACCAAAGGCTGGACAAGGAGGAGGGCTGCCTGCTGGATGTTGCTGCACCGAAGATCGGATTCCCCAATGCCAGAGATTGCAGGGGTACCTTTTGGCGTCAGGAATCTTTGTCCTGTTCTGTCACGGTCAGGGGGTACTCTGAATTCAGGCAGCAGGCTTTGTGTTGGACAGGAGGGGTCAACCTAGAGTGGGCACTTGCTCAGAATTGCCTGGGAACTAGCTCCAGTTGGATGGGCCACCTGGACATGGGCCGTCGACATCGGGTGCAGAGCGGGCAGGACTTGTGGATCTGGGGCGGTTCCAGAGTCCTTTGATGGTGTTTCTTTCTGGACAGGGCCACTGTCCGCTGGTGTTCTTGGTCCTTTGGAGTGCAGGCAGTCTTCCTGACGCTTTTAAGAGCTCGCTGGTCCTGCAGGGTGCATCGCCTTCTGGTTGCATGTCAGTTGGTGTCAGCAGATGTCTCTGCTGGGGGTTGGCTTAGCAGTCCTTTTCTTCTCAAGGTCGCCAGGAATCTGACAAGCTAGATTGAGGGGAGGCCTTAAATCCTGGATTTAGGGGCTTTACAGGGGTCAGTAGCCAATGGCTACTGTCTGAGGGTTACTACACCCTTCCGGTGTCTACTTGCTTTGGGGAGGGGGAAAGAGACCTAACCCTAGTGGTCCCTGTCCTCCAAACCAAGATGGAGGATTTTGAAAAGGGGGGGGGGGGGCACTCCACCTTAGTGGTGGTCCCAGCTAATGTGGCCACTCCTCCTTGTTTTCCCTAATTTTCCTGCCAGACTTGCCACCAAAAGTGGGGCTTTGTCTGGGGGACAGGCATCTCTACTATCTGGAGTGCCATTGGGGCACTGTAACAAGAGGTCTGAGTCTTTGGGGCTGAGTGCCAGGTGTTACAGTTACTGCAGGGGGGGAGGTGTGAAGCACCCCCACCCAGTGCAGGCTTTGTTTCTGGCCACAAAAAAACACAAAGGCTCTCATCCCATGTGGTCAGAAACGTATCTGGAAGTGGCAGGCTGGCACAGACTGGTCAATGCTGCACTAGAAGGTGGGTAAAGTACGATGTCGCCTGAGTGCATTTTTCAATAAATCCAACACTGGCATTAGTGTGGGTTTATTGTGCTGGAAGGTTTGATGCCAAACTTCCCAGACTTCAGTGAGGCCATTATGAAGCTGTGGAGTTTGTAATGACAAACTCCCAGCCCATATACTTTATATGGCCACGCTGCAGTTACAATGTCTAAGAATGGTCTTAGACACTGTAAGGGCATATTGCTCATGCAACTATGCCCTTACCTGTGGTATAGTGCACCCAACCTTACGGCTGCAAGACCTGCTAGAGGGGCGATTTACCTATGCCATAGGCAAAGGTTTGTGGGCATGGCACAGAGAGGGTTGCCATGTCGACTGTCTTTTTCTCCCCACCAGCACACACAAGCTGCAAAGGCAGTGTGCATGTGCTTGGTGAGGGGTCCCCCAGGGTGGCATAATACATGCTGCAGCCCTTGGGGACCTTCGCTAGCCACAGGGCCCTTGGTACCATGGGTACTGTTTACAAGGGACTTAACTGTGTGCCAGGGGTGTGCCAATTGTGGGAATACTGGTACAGTTTTGGGAAAGAACACTGGTGGTGGGGGCCTGGTTAGTAGGATCCCAGTACACTCAGCATCCTTCTCAGGGAAAAGTGGAGGGGTAACCATTCCAAAAGAGGCACTTTCCTACACCTGGAATCCTTAAAGTGCTCAAGCGCTGAGTCCACTTTGTCTCCGAAGAGACGGGTGCCATCAAAGCGCATGTCCATTAAAGATTGCTGGACATCTCCTGATAAGCCATACGTCCTCAACCAAGCGGGGCGCCTCAAGGCCACTGTTGAGACAACCGATCTACCTAGTGAGTGTCGTATCCAGTCAACAATGAATCATGAACTTCGCTGACTCACTTCCGCCCGTAACAGCTTGGGAGAGAACAGCCCGGGCCGCCTCCGGGACTCAAGGCAGCACTTGCGCAACCGTATCCATGAGAGTATGTGAGTATTGGCCCAAAAGGCATGCGGTGTTCACAGACCGCAGAGTTAGACCGGTGGAAGAAAACATTTTCTTCCCAAAGTTATCCAGTAATTTTGATTCCCTATCCGGGGGAGCGGAAGGGAATGCACCAGAAGAAGAGGAAGCCTGGACAACAATGCTCTCAGACGTAGGACGTTGGGCCACAAATTTTGGAACGGTCGGTGCAGGCCAATGGCAGCGGGCAACATTCCTATCCACAGGAGCCCCTGTGTTGGGTTTGGGCAAGGTACCCAGGAGGACGTCCGTAAGGGCTTCATTAAAGGGTAGGAGGGGTTTTGAACTGGAAGCCTTGGTCTGACGCAGCTCAGTTAGGAGGTTGGACCTGACCTCCACAGACGGAAGCTAAAGATCAAAAACCTTAGCAGCCCTTCTTACCAACATGGAGTATGAAACTCCCTCCTCCATAGCCACGTTAGGGGGAGAAAGCATGCCAGCATCAGTAGAGGTATCTAATCCGCTGGTGTCCACCCAAATCCTGAACCCAGTCCATGTCAAGGTCAAGCTGGTATTCTAAAGGGTCCAGTGTTCCCTCTACACTATCCCCATACCCATAGAAAGCAGGGCCTGATTCCGCCCTGGGCCCAGGGGAGCCCATGGAAAACAGAATCGGCGTCGAGAGACACCAGTCCAGGTAGTTGAGATAAGTATAAGATGGACGCTGATTGTGGGCCCAACTGACATCAGGAGCGTCAATGTCCGTCTTGATGCCGGGAAGGTCACACTGACACGACCTGCATTGTTACAGATACTAGAGTGGATCTAGAGGTGTCTCCAGGAGCCAAGGCCAAAGCCACCAGCATGGAACCTGAGGGGGCCCTCAACGACTCACCTGGGCCCAAAGGCACCGCATACAGGTCGGTCTGCCCAAAGATGAGGCGCATGGCCTCACAGAACTCTTTCAACTGGGTAGCAGTAGCACCGGCTCCTGGAAAGTCAGGGAGGCGCAGAGCCGACACAGGGTCCAAAGGTGGAGACCAAGGGCATCGATGCTCTTACCGCATCGTATCGTCCGAACGGAGGGGTGAAGTCAAAGAATGTTTGGCCTTCTTCGACTTTTTTTCTTGTGACCTGATAGCCCCGATGACCTGGACAAAGAGGAGTGGTGATGACTTCGCGAGCGGTTTTGTGACCTTCCTCTTGATGGAGACTGGGAGCAACCCAGAGTCGGGTGCCGGGTCCCTTTGAACTTCAGGGACTGCTCCCTCAAAGCCTTCGGGTTCATAGCCAGACACTCTGAGCACAACTTCAGGTCATGGTTGCGCTACAGACACCAAAGGTAGACGCGATGCAGACCTGTCACGGACATCATTCGGTGACATGAGTCGCAGGGTTTAAAACCAGTCTTTCGGGATATCCCTCGACACATCCAAAACTCGCCAAAAAGTATTCAACAAAAGTGTTGGTTAGTCAAAAAGTGACTAGGGGTAAGCTCTTCTCTCGGATCTGCTCGCAGATTGGCACGGAAAGGAAAGAACTGACGTCAGCGTGCTGGGGTGGTGCCTATATACGACCACAACGTCATTACGGCGACCACAACGACGCCCGGGGAGTCAACAGATGCCACCTGATGACCTGCAGGGGTACTACTCGAAGAAAAGTTTCTGACGGAAATTCTAAGGTAAGGAACCTGCAACTAGAAGTCTCTATCAGATTTGCGTATCAGCTTATCAATCCTGGGTTTGGGGTGAGCATATATCTTGGTGAGAGAGTTGAGACCTCTGTAGTCCACACAGAAGCCCATTTCTTTCTTTCAACCCTGGGGGTGAGGTTTGGGGACTAAGACCACTGGGCTAGCCCAGGGACTGTGAGCAGGTTAAATAACCCCTAAATCCAGCAGCTTGTTGACTTCAACTTTGACGCTCTCCTTAACTTACCAATGGATCCTGGATTTAAAAGGTAAGCTGTCTCCAGTGTCCCCATCATAGGTACACCAGTGTGTCTGTCCAGGGGTTAAGGATAAGAGCTCTGCACACTGCTGCAGGACTTGACTGCAGTCGGTATGTTGTTGGGTAGTGAGTGTGTGAGTAGACAAGTCCATCAACTGACCCATCTTTATGGCTGAGAGAGAAGAGGTCAAAGAGGTTCACATTCTGCTTCCTGGTCCTCATCAGTAACCATCAGCAGGGTTACATCAGCCCTGTCACAAAAAAAGCTTTGAGGTGGTTCAAATGGATCACTCTCTTGGGTGTCCTATTAGAGGCCATGTCTATCAAGTAGGTGTCCTCACTTTTTTTTCTAGGATAGGGTAAGGGCCACTCCACCTGTCCTGAAGTGCCCTAAGAGCCACAGGCTCCAGAACCCACACCATCTGTGCCCTGGTTTAAACTCCACCAGTGCAGCCTTTTGGTCATACCTTTGCTTCTGGAGCTGTTGGCTCCTCAAGGTTTGTGGATGCTTTTTCCATGTACTATGCCATCTTAGAGCAGACATCTAGCACATAGTCCACCACATCTTGCTTAGGTTCATGGGGAGGTCTCTCCCAACCCTCCTTCACAAGAACAAGTGGTCCCTTAACAGGGTGGTTAAACAGAAGTTCAACGGGGTAAAACCCTACTCCCTTCTGAGGCACCTCTCTGTAGGCAAAAAGCAAGCATGGCACAAGGACAGCCCATTTCCTTTTTGATCATGCCCTTCAATGCCCTGTTGAACTTTTCAACAAGTCCTAGATGGTACGGTGTGGTGAACTTGTAAGTCACCCCACACTCATTCCACATGTGTTTTAGGTAAGCTGACATGAAGTTGGCACCTCTGTCAGAAACCACTTCCTTATGTATCCCTACCCTGGTAAAGATACCAATGAGGGCTTTGACTAGTGCACGGGCTGAGGTAGACTTAAGAGGAATTGCTTCAGGATATCTGGTAGCATGATCCACTACTACTAGTATATATTGGTTTCCTGAGGCTGTGGGTGGTTCAAGTGGACTCACTATGTCCACACCAACTATTTAAAAGGGAACCCCAACCACTGAGAGTGGAATTATGGGGGCCTTTGGATCGCCATGGCAGATGACACAGGAGGTGCAAAACTGTCAACTTTTGCGACATGTTGGGCCAGTAGAAATGGCTCACTAGCCTATTCCATTTTTTAGTTTGGCCGAGCTAGGGAGATGTCATGTGCTAGAGTGAGGATGAATTCCCTGAACTTCTGAAGCACGATCACTTGCCTGGTGACACCAGGTTTGGGTCTCTTGCCTCTGTGTACAAAAGTCCCTTCTCCAAATATACCCTGTGGGAGGCCCTGACATCTCCTTTTTCTTGTGCAGCAGCTTTCTGCCTCAGGCCATCAAGAGTGGGACAGGTCCTCTGTACCTGGCACGGCTGGTCCCTAGAAGTCCCCCCTGGGCCAAATAGCTCGTCTTGGTAAAGGTCAAGTTCCATGGGCTCAGCTCCCTCTGAGGATGTTAAGACTTCCTGAGGAGTTTTTTGCTTTTTTGCTGTACAGAAGCTGGCCCCTAGTCTTCTTGCCCTTTCTCTTGGAAGGTTGGGCCATTATTCCAAGTTCAAACACTTTTTTCACCCTGAGCTCGGCTTTGTGCTCTAGTCTTAACACACACACCATCGCAGGGATTCCCAGCAATGGCTCCATGGGTTCTACCTCAGCCCAAGCCTGAGGACTCCAGGGCATTCCCTATCAGACACTAACCTGGGATAGCAGAAGAGACCACTACTTGTTTCACACCAGTAAACCCTCCATATTCTAAGGTCATTATAGCCATGGGCTAGACCTTAGCTACATTGTTAGCATTGGGCCTGGTTAGCAGGATCACAGCACACACTCAGTCAAGTTAGCATCAACATCAGGCAAAAAGTGGTGGTGGAGTGTGGGGGCCGGGACAAACCATGCCAAAAAGGGGCACTTTCCTACATGCATTTTAGGTGTTAGAGGGCTATTTTTTAACTAAATTAAATAACATGTATTAGATTATTATAAGGTGTTTGAATCTGTTGAAGATCGTGAGACTATAACCCACCCATTAAGAACAATGAGTCCAATAATTGAGAAATGGTGCAACCAGGTTTAAAAAGCTATGTGTCAGTGGTGGCTTTAAAATATAACAGGATTCAAGTCATAAGTCAGCAAAAAAGTAAAAGTTCATGAAAATTATTGCAGTAAGATAATGTGAAAGTCAGAGGTCAGAATGCAGAAGAAAGATCACCAATGTAACAGGTACAACGTGGAAAGGAAAAGAAGAGTTTTCCACTGACTCAATGTTTTCTGACAGGGCAGCAAATGACGTGTAAGAATAGGATTCAAGTAAGTGTCAAATATAAATGTCGTCCTCACGCTCTAATAATTACACCAGAACACCTGTGTGTTGATGGAGCAATCTGCCAATTCATAAAGACATATTCAGGCAAGCAATGCCAAACAGCTTTATTTTTGGTGCACTGACAGATGAGGCCATCTACCTTTTCAAATCTGATTTCTTGGCAACAGTCTACATGGACATAACCGGGTACTTAATTAACTTCACAGCTGGGAAGCATGCTATGCACAGACCAATGGGAAATGCTGTGGGCTGGTTTAAAAGGTGACAAGTAAAGCTTTGGAAAGGGAGACTGCAGTAAACAGATTCCCCCATGTGCTAAAGGATTTATCACTGTTTGTGCTTTAACTGCATGGAAGGTATCACAAAACAAATGAAGAAACAAAGAAATGCCTGTGTTATGGAACAGAGTGAAATAACAGCGCCATTCCTCCAAAAAGCCACTCTGCTACACATGCAGACAGCAGAACACTGAGCACTAAAGATCACACTGATCTCTGAAAGTCTCACCTGTTCTCCTGGGGTCCTTGTAATCTGGGACAGGTTCTACATATGGCTTCAGCTCATCGTCCTCGTGACCTACATTCATCCAGCGGTCTCGCATAATTTGCTGCTTGGGGAGGAAGCATAAAGATGTCAGCATCAAAGCCAAACACTTATACAAGGGCAGAACAAGTCTGAGACAGTCCTAATGATACTCGCCTCTAAAGTGCCTCTTTTGCTTGGGTTCAAGATCAGGAATTTTTTCAGCAGGTTTTCGCAGTCTGTTGACATGTAAAACGGTATGCGATATTTGCCCCTAAGCACCCGCTCTCGCAGCTCCTACAGAATATGAGAAGAGGTTGAAAAAAAAAATGTATTACCTGCCAGATAAGAATATAAATACACTCTTCATCCCCACTAAGAAATGAGAAAAGGAAAAGTTGTCCCTTAAGAGCATATTCTAAAACGTTCATGCGTAGCCTGTCAAGGTCATTACCAGTAACTGGCTCTCAGTAGGCAACAATATCGTGAGCACTTGCTATCTGGGCCAGAACAAGTCATTGACTGCTTGCAGCTCGCTTCCAAGGTCTGCACTTTGTTATCCCTCTGCATAAGCCAGGTGATCTAATGAAACCTCCCAGGACACGCCTGAAGGTGTCATTGCAATAAGACCAGTGATCTGCTTGCCAAAATAAACGATGAAATGTGGCAAAATCTACCCTGGCTACATTGTTATTTCAAATGACAGATGAGGAATGCAGAGGGGAATGTAGTTGATGGGTATTTGGGGGGGGGGGGGGGGGGGGGGGGGGGGGGGGGGAGTTATCAGGCAAAATTGTTCTTTCAGTGTCCTCCTAAACTAATACATTTAGTTTACTCAGATCGTGTATGCTTCTCCAACCTAGTTTCTTGTTAAATACATCCAGAATGAAACAATCCCTTTCATTAAAACTCCACCTGTAGATCTTTCTGCTACCATCTAAACGCTTACTCCCAACTGAGTATGAAATTTGAACAAAAAAGTAATTTTTTTTTTAGCATGGTTCTGATGTGTACCTTGAGGTTTTGCCCATCAAAAGGCAAGGAACCGCTGACCAGTGTATAAAGGATAACACCCAGGCTCCAGACATCCACTTCCGGCCCATCGTACTTCTTGCCCTGGAAAAGCTCTGGTGCAGCATATGGGGGGCTGCCACAGAATGTGTCCAGCTTGTTTCCAAATGTGAACTCATTGCTGAAGCCAAAGTCAGCAATTTTAATGTTCATATCTGCATCTAGTAGTAAGTTTTCTGCCTAGGAAAGAAAAAAAGATTGGATATAAAAGGCTGGACAAAATCCAAACAGGAATCCAGTGAGCAAACTCATGTATATATCAGATACGAATGGGCTTTCCAAGGTTCAACTACGTAGCACGTCAAGAGTTTATAATTGGCTCGCTGCCCATATTCTTCAGGGAAAAAAGATACTTACCTGTAGAAATAGTTACACATAAGGGCATCTCCTTTAGATTCACATACTCTAAACATGTCTTGTCAAGGTGAGGTTCTCAGGACACCCTCTAACTTTAACTTTTATTAGGACACACACGGGCATAAGAGAAGGATTCATGTTTATGCCATTATTCTTGCATGTTGATTGAAAGAACTCATCAGCCAGTATCTAATTTATTTTGAGTGGTAGAAAAGTAGGCCAGTGAGAAATGTAAATCATGCTGGCATAATTTACGCTTCTCACACAAAATTACGCAAATAAGATAGTCCAGTAATTATGCCATGGCTAATTGTAAAAAACTATATAGTACAGGAGCGCGTGAACAATACAAGGAAGCAGAAAGTAAGCAGCTGTTTGAGGAAACGTTTTTTCATGTTTTTTTAAGCACAAAATGCGTCCTCAAATCAAAAACTGATCTAAAGAATTTTCGCACTAAAACATAGCGTTAAATGACTTGTGCATTACGCATGATTTACCTGAAATTGCAAGTCATTATGGGAATTTCGCACATCTCTAATGAAAAGGCATATTACTAACAGTTCAGGAATGCCTAACTTGCCTAAGACTGGGAAATATGTTCTCTAAAAGATACCACTAATAAATATTTTCCCCAATGAGAAGCAGAACCGGTGTCCCATCCTTAAGAGCAAAACTAGTGCGTCACTAACTGTTTCAAGCTAGTGACAGTTTTTCTCCTTTGTATGGTTACAACACAGCTTAAGATTAACGACAAAATTACTTGGTGACTGGTGTAAAGACAAGAATTAACTGTATTTGCACCATCTTTAAGGTATTTTCTTTACTTTGTGGTTCTTGCTCTCCCACTTCACCAACTAGTTGAGAAGCCGAGTCCTCTGCCCTAAAAATGCTATGAAGGAGAGTATACACAAGGCAATGCTTAAAGCAAATAGGATGCACTGAGCCTCTCTGACCAAAGACTATACTGCAGAAAGATACAGCCAGAGGGACACTTACAAAGGCCTTCAGGGTAGTCCAATGAGTTGTCTAGAAGAACACTTTGAAAAGTCACAAAGGAATGCAATACTTAGCATCCACACCTTTAAAATACTGCAAATTTGGAAAATCATGTATTTCAGGTCATATGGAAGATCCCTAAAGCAGAAAGCTCCACAGTCAAACATGGCTTTGACGAGCCTGGCAGGTAAGGTCTGGAAGAGATTCCTGTGATGGCATGCTAAGGGGCCATAAACCAAGTCAAGAACCTGCACTGCCTTTTGCAAGGTTGCAAAACAACCTTATCAGACTGTGATCTTCATTAATCGCAGGAACAATGTATGTGTAAGTTTTAGCTTGTAAGCAGGAGCCAACCGTAGAACAATAGGTGGTTCCATTGCTAGGAAGCTGGAACAATGGCCATGGGTTCATTCTCAGGCTGACTGAGGTTAATGAAAAAATTATTAATTTCAGGATCTTTACCCCGTTCATATAGCCCTAACCTTTCACCTTGATTTTTTAATGTTGTTCAGAATAATGTGTTTTTCTAAACTATTATTCTATATTTACTTTTTCACTGTGTGGGAAGCCTGCATGTGCACCCTTCGTCAAACTAACCTGATGTCAATTAACCTTAGCCTTTTCCTTATGCTATACCCTACCCACAAAATTAGCCCATACCCCTTAACAGTTTATAATTTCTGCTGCTTTTAATTGTTTTTGTCTCCACTGTTTATGTTTCCCATGAGTTACTACTGAGAGGTTTTTGTAGCCAACATTCAGCATAATAAAAGACATTATCAATTTATGTTGTGTGTAGTCCAGATTTTAATTTCTGTTGAAACATCCAGAAAAGGCAGACAATATACATTTTAAAACACCATTTGTTATTTCCTTTGTCAAGCTCAAAGTCTGGAACAATCTCTCATCTGGCAGGGATAAGTACTCTTGCCAGGTCCAGTAGAATTTCAAAACGTATATATTGTGGTACTGGTATATGGCCCAGGCCTCTCATAACCAGACTCACTGAGCCGTGAGAGCTAAGCCTCTGGATAGGATCACCAGCCCAGTTTCTCAATAGCAATAGCTTAAGCAAAGTTTCTTTGAGGCAAGTTAATGTCTTATCGTTCTCAATATAAATGCTTTTGATGCAAGCAACCAAACTAAAATGGCCACGTTTAGCATTTGTCTACATCTTTCCACATTTAACTTCTTGTTTACCACCAAAGTATACACAGTGTTTGAGAAAGGGATCAAATCCACTATACCATAGGGAACTAAAAATGAATTAGTGAACAGACCATATTTTTGGTTACAAAATGTTAAAACATCTAAAAATGTAGTCTTACCTTTAAATCTCTATGTACAATAAGCTTTTGATGACAGTACTGCACAGCAGACACTATCTGAAACAGAAGAGAAAAAGAGTGGGGAATTGGTCTTTGACAAACCAGTAAGAGTATTTCCAAAGACTAGCCCATTCACGAAATTCAGAAAAACTTACAAGTGTAATCGCCAGCTACAGTGTTGGGTTCCAGAGAACAAGGTCTGTAGCGCATTAAAGTTAGAGAACCGCCATGCAGTTGTCTTATCAGTTGGGGCTGAAATACCAACAAGCGTGGTGCCATTTTCAATTATGTGTAGAAGATGTCATGAGTAATGTAATACGTAGGGTAATTAGCAGTGCATGGCAAGAGTTAACTTCTTGAAGTAAGTATAATTATAAAACTGTTGAATTTATATTGTTTTGTGTGTGTGAAATCTGATTAGCTACAAAGTCCCTCAAACCTTTGTTTTTTTTAGTGAATTTCAAAGGTTTTTAAATTCTATTTCCTAACTAGAACGTCCCTGTAATCTTTGGGGTTTTTTTTCAAGTGAATTTTTTTTTTTTTTTTTTTTTAACGTTACTTAAGCAGAAGCATCTGTACGTGACATGTAGTGCTGTAGATACACCTGCGCAGCATACTCCTGGCATCCAGTGTTGGTTTGGAGTTGTGCAAGTTGTTTTCCTTCCAAGAATTGTTTCGAGTCACCAAGTCGAGTGACTCCTCCTCTCGGTGATAATAAACATGGGCATCAACTCCATTGTTATATTGTTTTTCTGCAGGCGGGTGAAAAAGGAGTGTAAAGTATATGTAATTAATGCGATGACCATGCTAAATGTAAATATATAAGGAACTGCAACGGCCAGCGGTGTCCGGGGAAGAGGGTGGGCGCAGGCGAATCTACATTATTATATGCCAAGAACATATGCTTACAGGGTAAAGTAACATTCCATTTTCCATGGCACGCGTGGCTTTAGATACACACGATCTGCATAGACATACATATGTCAGCTATAGGGAGGTTTCCTAAAAAAAAGAAAAGAAAAAAAAGAAAATCCATGGCCGCCCCCTTTTGGCAAGTGGAGTGTGCTCTGGGAGGAACAGGTAAAGGTCTTTTGGCCTTAAAATAGCAAGTTTGAATACTTTTTACTATCCATTAGGTTATATCTGATTTGGATATAGGATTGCCTTTGTGTGGTGGTAAAAAGGTGACAGTTTTTTAGAATTTACGAAAGCTTTAGTTCTATCAATGTAGAACATCTGTGCCCTTTTTACACTTAACGTACGAAGAGCTCTTTCCGCATCAGAATCCGGTTGGGGAAAAAAACTAGCTACATAATGGACTGGCTGAGGTGAAACAGACTACCTTTGGTAGGAATTTAGAGTTGGGGCAGAGAACCAACTTTTGTCTGTGTATTTGGAAAAATAGTTAAAGCCTGGAGCTCATCAGCACGCATAAGTAAAGAGATGACTACTAAGAATGCCACTTTCCAAGAAAGAAATTGAAGGGGGCATGAATGTAGCAGTTCAACTAGGGGACCACAAGTCCGGTAAGAATGATATTAAGGTTTCCGGAGGTTGCTGGGGAAACCCCTGGTGGAATTAGTCATTTGAGTCCTTCCATGAAGGCTTTGATGACCGGAATGTTGAACAGAGGGAAGTGCTCTCTATTTTGGAGGTAGGGAGCCACTGCAGCGAAATGTAAACGTATGGAAGTGTACAGTAAGTTTGCCTTTTGTAAGTGAAGCATATACTCTGTACTGCGTGGTCTTGCATGTGAGCACTCCATCCAGTCTGTGATTAGTCTGTTGACAGAGTGACATGGGGAACATGGTCCAGAAAAGGCCGCCCCTTCAACAGGTTGTTGGTGTTCCACCATTGCAGTGAACAATTAATGTGGCAGTCTATCAACACTACATCCTCCAACTGACACTGTGACTGAGACCACTGACCATCTAGACATTCCTGTAACAAATGCCAGAGAAACCTTGTGTGGGGAACTATGGCAATGCAGGAAGCCATCATTCCTAGCAGATGCATACCCATCCTTACTGTGAGTTGCTGGTTTGTATGAAACTGGAGAAATGTTGCTTTAAAGTTTTGAATTTGTGTGGGATTGGGGTAGGCTAATCCTAACTGTGTTTAAGATTGCTCCCACATATGGGTGAACCTGTAGAGGTTGCAGGTGAGATTTGGGGGCTGCTGATAGTAAATCCTAAACCGAGGACAAGATCTAGTGTAATTTGAGTGTGCTTTTTTGTCACTGATGATGTGTACTGGTTTTGATAAGCCAGTCATCTAGGTAACGGAATGCGTGAACATTAAGTCTGCACAGATGAGCTGCGACCACTGCTAGGCATTTGGTGAACACTCACAGTGCAATGGTTACCCTTAATGGAAGAACCTTGACAATGGGTGATGGTTGCCTGCTATGACAAATCTTAAGTATTTGCAAACAGTTGGGTCTATTGGTAGGTGGAATTAGACGTCCTTTAGGACTACTGTTGCCATAACATCACTTTGTTGAAGTGGAATGGCATCCTGTAACGTGACCATGCGGAAGTGCTCCGATATGATGTATTTGTTTAGAGACCTGAGATATATGATTGGTCCTAAAGACCTGTCCTTTTTGGGGACTAGCAAGTACAGGGAGTATACTCCTGAGCCCTGATGTTGAATAGGAACAGGGTGTATGGCTTCTTTGAGGAGAAGGGGCTTAGACTTCCTGCTTGAGTAATGTTAGATAATCCTGAGCCAACACATGCGTGCGAGGTGGAATGTTGGACAGTGTGGTAATGAGCTCCAGACAATAGTCATGTTGGATAATGACCAGTACCCATTTGTCTGTAGTGATAGAATGCCATGTTGGGTGAAAAGATTGCAGTCTGCTCTGCGTGGGGTCGGGATCTAACACAGAAGCCACAGCACTCAAAACAAAGTTTGTAAAGAAAATGTCCTTCAGTTGAGTTGGTTGTAGTTGAATCCTTTAATTAGTAGAAATGAGCATCAAAGTATTCGGATGTACATTGTTCCAGAAACATAGCCAAGTAGTCGGTTGAGCATTGGTCCATAAACACAGCCAAAACGTGTTTTGTCACAACAGGTGACTTTTTCAAGGCTCCTTATGTAAACAGGCTCGGAAGAAGTGGAACTCACGTCTACGAGACGGCAACAGTGAGTAGGGAGGTAAATGAGGTAATTCACTAGTGAAATAAACAGGGTGATGGGTAAACCCGGTTTACTATGACTGTGGTAAGTCTTGTGCCTGGTATGAGGCGACCGCACCTTTGCAAGAAAATGGAGTCCAATCTGCAGGTTTTGAGTGCTGCGGCTTCTGTGTTAAATGTCATGTATGGTGTGTCTTCGAAGCACTACTTTATGCTCTCGGGTAGTGGGGCATTTTTACCGCATAGCACCATAGTCCACCCCATTTCTGCATGATTATCATGATGAATTACTATTGATTTTACTTGCTCAACGGGTGGGAAGGGCACCCCTTTCAACCACCACTACCTACCCCCTTTCTTGTATACTGTGTGGGGGCTGGTGGGTAGGTTAAGTTAGTCACTGATTGGCAGAGGGTGTTGATCCACAAGGGGAGGCGCCTTTACCTCTACCTTCATTGTTGTTGCTTCTAAATGAGTCACAGTAGCTTTTGGTGTAGGAATGTGTGCCTCTGCAGAGGTAGACTTATAGGTCCCATAGTATGTTGGGCAACAAAGTACCCCTGGGAGTGGGTGCCTGTAGTGCTCTCATAGCCTTAGCGGTCTATGTATCCATTTTTACTTTTTCCAAGGTGGAGTCTACTAGTGGACCAAACAAGTGCACTTTATCGAAAGTCAGGTTAAGAACTGACAACTGAACCTCTGGTTTGAAAGCAGAAATCCTAAGCCAAGCGTGATGCCTCAAGAGAATACTACTATTGATTCCCCATGCTGCAGTGTCTGCCGCATCTAGGGCTCAGCATATGGAGATGTTAAGGATAGTTTGCCCCTTAGCTACCAGTTGTTTTGCCTGTGGCTCAGTGAGACATTTTGAGGCGACAAGCCATGCGGTCGCGGACCATCCATTTTGACCTAAAGGTTCAACACATGTCACAGTCAAACTCCTTGTGATCCAGTGACACCGACAAGTTGTACACAATGTTGGTCCTTGTGCGGCTACTTCGTGTGACAATGCGGACAGAACAGAAAGGGCATGCATTCTATTACAGCGGAGCATTCGAGAAGACTGTTGGTAAGAGCAAAGGAAGGCCCTGAAAGGTGGTGTCCCAAAGGGGCTGTGGTCAAACGGAGTTGAACCGGTGGAGTTTCAGCGGGAGCACAGATGGAGAAAGTGCAAATGATGGCAATACCATCAAAGACAGACAAACTGGAGAATCTAACCGAAGCAGAGGCACACACAAGTCCGAACCCGACGGCGGAGAGAAAACAATCTAACAATGGAGTTGATGCCCATGCACATTATCACCTAGAAGAGGAGTCACTTGACCTCACGGCTCGAAAGACTTCTTCAAAGGAAAACAGCTTGCACAAATCAGGACCCAACACTGGGTAGCAGGAGTATTAAGAGCATGTGTATCTACAGCCACCATGCCATGGAACTATTAAATTACCTTGTGTTAATCCAACCCTTGGACCGCATCTCTAGGCCACCCACCTAAGCATCCCACCCCACACCATGCACAGCCAAAGCAGTGTGCGGCAGGGGTTGGACGCAGGGCCAGGTCTGCAGCCAGACCCTGTGGCCAATCCACCATAGGCACCCAATCCGGCGCAACGTGCTTGCTCTGCCTTGGATGAATTCAATAAGTTGGGAGAATTTGTTCTTTAAAGAAATGGAGCTTCAACTAGAACATCTGCTATGTTTATATTTCGAAGTGCTTTCTGTTGAATTTTAATTTCTGTGAAATGAGCATTGGTGTCAAAATGAATTCTCACTTGCTTATTTATTCAAGATGAGTCCGCAGTTTTGCAGAAAATGTATACCCAACTGGAGTAATTTCTACTGGCTGATTAGTAAGCCCTACCTTGTTGGGTAAATGTATAGTGCACCTTCTACACTATCTCTGTGTAAAGCACCACAAGGTAATGCCTCCAGTGACTATGTCTGGTGTAATTTTGGCAATGTGACTATTTGTTGAGAGTCTTGCATAGACCACGGGGGGAGCCTCAGTTCCCCTGCGGTCTCATTGCTCCTGCATGCAGGGAGCAGTAAGAAACAATGCTCCCTGCATGCAGGAGCAAACCTTTCTTCTGTTGCTTGAAGAGTCTGCTCCCAGTGAGCAGAAGCTGTTTTCCTGCCTACTGGAAGCAGAGTTACAGTTTGCTCTTGCTTGGTGGGTGATGTCATTGCTCTCACCAAGCAACAGCAAACTATTATGTCCTAAAGGTGGGCACCTCAGTACATATGGAGCCAGCCCTGAGGGGTGGCAGTCCCCAGGGCCATTAATGGCCGCACGCCTGTTTTAAAAAAAAAATGTTTTAATATAGTGCCAGCCCTAGGGAAGTGGTGGCCCTCAGGGCTGAAAACAGCTTTGCCTCGGGGAGATGATGCTCCCTGGAGCCAAATATAAGCCCAGGAGTGGGGGCCATATGGCCCCTCTTTGAAAATTCCTTTTGCCCTAGGGAGGTGGGGGTCCCCGGGGCCTTAAGAGGACTGCTTAAGCTTGCATATTGCCTGGCCCCGGGGAGGTGACCGCATACACCTCCCTCACCCATATTATACTATGGACCACCCAGGGGCTGAAATACCAACAATCGTGGGAGACCGCACTTAAAAAAATATATAAATAAACAAAAATCACTGGGCTCTGCAAATTTTTTGTGGGCCCAGGTGGGGTCCCTAAGTGGCCCAAGCACCAGGCCTAGGGGGTCAGAGTATTAATGCCCTGTCCCCTTTTCTTTATTTTTAACTTTTTCAGCTAAGTCTGAGCCCCAGAATGACTGCCAACACTTCTTGGTTGAAAAGCTGGCAGCCAATCAGATCAGCATGAGATCTATGTGATATCCGAATGATCCACGTCCCTAGATAGCTAATTTTGTTTTGCTTTACTATCTCCAAACCTACTGAACAAATTGATACCAAGTTACAAAAAGGGTGTTTTCTAGACCAAAATCTACCTTTCTGCCAACTTTGGTGTACTTCTGACCAGCGATTCAGGCTGCAGTGTCTAAAAATCCCTACTGAAATTACATAGGGAAAAAGTATTTTTTCCTCAGACCCAGCGTCACGAATCACACCAAAACTTTCAAGACAGCTAGTCTGAACTAGTTTGGAAAATTTAAGGAGGATTTGTCAAATGGCACCAAAGATATTGGCAAAACAAAAAATCTTTTCCTATGGAAACTAGGTCCTAGTCCTAATTATACCTACTAGCGATCATCAGTAGGAATGTGTGAAAGGGTTACTTGCTGAACCATTAGTAAGAATGTGTGAAAGGGTTACTTGCTGAACCAATTTGTTAACAGATTTGTGTTGTACATTAACATGCTTTGAACACTCTTGCCATCTACTGCTGAACATGTTCACTGCAAGTGTTTTTGTTTGATGAAGAGGTTTTGGTTTCAAGGTGCCTTTGATTCTTCCTCGAAAACCACAAGGCAGCAGGACAGATGCCACCTTAGATTGTTTTTCTGGCCCCTATGTGTAATAGTAAGTTGGTGTAATAATGCAAAGCAGGACATTCTATGTGCACTGTTGTGATTTTAGTATGTAATGCAGACATAATAACTTAGGAAAATGCCATCCATGAGCTTGTCCCCAGGGAGGCCAGAGGGCACATGTGAATCTACAGCACTATAATCTGCAAACCGATCTTAACAGGAAAGAAAAATGTTACTTGCCCTGTAAGCATTTGTTTGTGGCATGTAGTGCTATATATTCACAAGCTGTGCATACTCCTGCCATCTGGTATTGGGCTCGTGTGCCTTCAAGAAGTTTTTCCAGTCACAAGGTACTGTGACTCTTCCTTTTGGTGATAATGTGCATGGTCTTACTCCAGTGCATGTATACAGTGTACATATAATGCACTGTATCCTCCATGTACTGTACCACTCTTAGGCACACATACATCCCGCATGCACACTGGATCCTTCATGTACTGTACACCTCCGACATGCATACATCCGCAGCACGTGCATTAAATCTGCACAACCAGCACCCTTCATGCACTATACCACTTAAAGGTAAACAAAGCCAATACATACATTTAACCTGCACGCACTGCACTACATCCTTCATGTATTGTACCACTCATATGCGCACACAAATCCAGCACCGCCAGTCACAATACACGGCAATGCAATCATTAGTCCTGTATTGAACCCTTCTAAGGCACAAACACCCAGGGCAAATACGCTACTTCTGTGCTGCACGTCACAACAAACCGATGTAGGCCAAGGATGAGTTAAGCACGCTGCCACTGAACTTCAAAATGAGTGAGTCTGTAGGCCTCATTCTAGTGACACAGGTTAAAAGGACCTGTTCACTCCTACTGATCACTACACAGTATGCTGCCACCACTGTGCTTGTGCTGCTTAACTTCTGGTGAACGCCTTGTGCCACTGCCTTGGGCACTCCTCCTAGTCTTGATTCATGTTTATCTACGGCCAAAAGAAATTTGCAGACACCATTACAGTTGGGCATTCAGGGCAGGGGTGCATATTCATCATCATGCAAAGGACATTTCAGTTTCAACATGCTGCAAGATGAAATCTGCGTTTCCGGGTACTTTGGAGGGTTGCAGTTGGTGTAAGACCAGGTGCCCATCAGCATATCAGAAATAACCTTATTAAGGGGTGGTTCAGGTTTTTAGCTCCTCTTTCCTGGTTTAAGGACCTCCCTTAGGACATTTGCTTTGATTTCTGTAGTGGGTGAATACTAAAACTCCTACCACAGCCTCCTAATTACTGTTGCGAAGGAGGCAGACTCTTCTGTTGCCATTGCAAGATAATGGGAGAAAAGTTCAATGCTTAAAGGGTATCCAGGCCAAAAGAATCTTGTAAATCTTGGAAAAGGTTGTCACCATTGTAAAGGTCATCATCATTATATTGTTGGTACATTTTAGGGTTAGAATGGGGGGAGAAAAGCCAGGAAGATGTTGCCAATGAGTCTCAGAGTCCGAAAAAACTATTGGCTCTGCTTCAGACATCACTGACAGTGCAAGGGTTCGGACCAAGGGGAGAGTCAGCGTGGGGGATGGATATGCTGGCTGTAACCAGAGTGGGGGCCACTTCAAATCCTGAGAGACAGAAGGTGCTTCAGAGGAATTAGGATGGGTACTAAAGATTTGATCCATAGACAATCGCAACTCATGCAGTAGCTGTTGTATCGTTGATGGACCAGGACAATCAGAAAGCCTCAGAATAAAGGTCAGAATCTGTTCCAAAGTTGAGGAACGACTCCATGGCCTGGAGGTACCATTGTGCACATCTAAGTGTAGGGAGTGGTGGGATGAAGAAGAGCAGTTTTTGGACATCGTATGTTTCGTAGGTTTTTTCAACTTACCTTAGCTTTATAACTTCAATTACAATCGATTGTGAGAACAGCCTCAGGAGAGAGAGTGCATCCATGCCCTAGATCGGTACCAGGTCTTCAACTTCCTTCAGAATTCTATGACAAGTTTAGCTTCCCGATCACAGATGGCCTTTTGTTTCACCTTTGCACAGCAATAGTACAACACTGACTGTGCTTGGAGCCAAGACTGCAGAGGCAGTCATCGGGCGTGACTGTCACTGACACCTGGTGATGACAGTCCTTGCATGGTTTTAGGAGGAGACATTATAGCAAAAAGAAAAAGTTTTTGAAGGCGAAGTCTGTCAAAACTGACCGAATAGATGGCGCTCTTGATCCACATCAGAAGGTGTGGAAATAAAGGAACTGACGTATTCATGCAGAGATGAAAATTAGTTACTTACCTGTAACTGCAGTTCTCCAGTATTGGTATCTTTCATAGATTCACATGCTTGAATCATCCCCATCGTCGAGGTGGGAGCCTCACGGTAACTTTAATTACACAAAGCAGTAAGTTTTGAAACTAGTAGGCCTCAGTAGGCCCCATAGGTTATTTTATAGCCTATCCACTTTGTTTTGTGAAAAGACCCAAACTTAAGTGCCAACCAATCAGGCTTCAGCACCCTCCCAAACACTCCCAACAGAGGCTGCTTTCCCTCAGATTTTCTAGTACAAGTGTGAAGTTCAATATCTGTATATTAGGGGAGCCTCTGAGGGGAGGAGGGTGGGTCGCATGTGAATCTATGAACGATACCAATACTGGAGAACTGCAGTTACGGGTAAGTAACTAATTTTCTTCTCCAGTATTGGATCTTTCATAGATTCACATGCTTGAATCAGTAGCGAGCAGTAATGTTGGAGAATTAGTGAATTAATCTGCATTTTGTTTTATCGTAATTCTCCGACAGATATCAATAATATTAATAAATATAACAGTAATACGAAAAACTGTGTCTGAATATTATGCTACAAAATGTGCCCCTGTTGTTCTGAAGTTTACAATATTTTTACACAATATCAAGAAGCGTTGGTATTACGACTAGTATGAAGCAAAATATGAGAGTAATCAGCACTGTAATATAAAATTAGATGTTAACGAAACTGAAGAACCATATCGCACCTACCTTGATTGTGGTGGTGGGATGTTGTAAGAGGCTCACCTTAACGAAATAAATGCCTCAGCACTGCCTGCCCCACCGCTGCATCAATTTTACTTGTTTCTTCGAGACAGTAGTGTTTTGTGAACGTATGCTGGCTGGACCACGTGGCCGCCCTGCAGATGCTATGCAGTGGCACCCCAGCGAAGAGTGCGGCCAAAGTGGCTACCGATCTTGAAGAATGGGCTCTCACCTTGCTGCGGAGAGGTTTGCCAGCCTTGGCATGACAGAATTGGATCGCCAGGCCAATCCACCTGGCTATAGTCTGTGTGGACACTGCGTGGCCCTTTTTTTGTTCCACCAAATGCCACAAATAACTGGTCAGACTGACGTATGACTTGTGTTTTCTGTAGGTAAAATTTTAGACACCTTTTTATATCCAGGGAATGTAATGTCTTTTCCGCTACTGTCTTCAGATTTGGAAAAAGGGTTTTTAAGATGACTGGTTCATTCAAGTGGAAATTTGAAGGAACTTTTGGGATATACTTAGGATTTGTTCTCAGGATTACACCAGAATTTGTAAATTGGAGGAAAGGCTCTTTAATAGTGAAGGCCTGAATGTCGCTCACTCTTTTGGCTGAAGTAAGAGCCAGTAGTAACGCGGTCTTCCATGAGATGAATTTGAGATCGGCTCTGTGGATCGGCTCAAAAGGAGCTTTCATGAGTTGCATTAAGATAATATTCAGGGACCATAACGGCGGAGGTTTCCGGACTGGTAGGAAAACACAGAACAGGCCCCTCACAATCCTATTGGAATATAATGAGAGCATGTCTTTTGATCTACGGTATCTCGAGATTGCTGCCAGATGTACTTGAATAGAGGAGTATGAAAGTCTTGACTTTGCCAAAAGCAACAGATATGGTAGTATTTGCTCTGGAGGAGAAGAAATAGGATGTATACCTTCCGCTGCACACCATATACAAAAACGTTTCCATTTAAGTTTGTAAGTTTTATTGGTAGTGTCAGCTCTAGCTTTGGCTAAGATTTCTCTACACTCAGAGGAAATGTTCAGATTTACATACTCATTGAATTCAGGAGCCAAGCAGACAAGTGAAGAGGTGACGGATCTGGATGCCTGACATGCTCCTGGTGCATTGTCAAGAGGGTTGGACTCTGAGTTGCACATGTGGCTGTTCGGAGAGCATTAGGAGCTCCGTGTACCAGACCTGTCTGGGCCACCTGGGAGCTATCAACAGAAGGCGACACCCCTCTATCTTCATTTTCTTGATGACTCTCGGTATCAGCGGGATCGGAGGAAAAGCGTAGGCATAGACCCCGGACCAGCTCATCGAAAACGCATTCCCCCACGATCCTTTCTGGGGAAGCCAACTTGCATAATACTGGCTTTTCTTGTTCTCGAATGTGGCAAACAGGTCGAGATTTGGTCTGCCCCATAAACGGAAGAGTCGATCGAGAAGTTCCTGGTCTAGCTCCCACTCGTGGTATGGTATCACTATCCTGCTCAGGGCGTCTGCCAGAACGTTGGTCTGTCCTGGCACATGCTCCACTTTGAGCTAAATGTTGTGCGTGATGGCCCATTTCCACATATCCTGAGCCAGTTGCGAGAGTTGTAGAGATCTTGTGCGCCCCTGCTTGTTTAGATAAAACATGCTGGTAGTATTGTCCGTTCTGATTAAGACGCTTGAGTTTTGAAGTTTTGGCAAAAAAGCTTTGAGAGCTAGGCCTATCGCTTTGAGCTCTAGGTGATTTATGTGGAGCCGAACCTCTTTTGCATTCCAGGATCTGCTGATTTGTAAATCCTGGCAGTGTGCACCCCATCCCTCGAGAGAAGCATCCGTTGTTACTATGTAACTGGGTACTTGATGAAGGAATATGAGCCCATTAGACAAATTGGTCAGCGTTGCCCACCACTCCATGGTGGTCTGCATTATAGGTGTTATGCGAACTCTGTCTTCGAACGAACCATGCACCCGAGTCCACTGTACAACCAATTGTTCTTGCAGGGGTCGCATATGGAGCCTGCAATCTGGGACCAGCGGAATGCATGACGAGATCATCCCTAGCAATGATTTCTATGTGCGGACTGAAACAAACTTTTTTGTAGAGCGTTTGCGTGCTAAGGAGCTTCGTTTTTGCTTCCTTTCGTGAGACGGATACGCCTTGTTGTGGACCGTGTCTAGTATTGCTCCTAAGAAATTCAATACCTTGTGAGGTGAAGATGAGACTTTTGATAATTGACGACAAACCCTAGGCTGTTTAACAATTGGAGGCAAACCGAAATAGGACGTACCACCTGAGGCTTTGAAGGTGCCTTTATGAGCCAGTCGTCTAGGTAGGGAAAAACCTGCATGCCCGACTGGCGGACATGTGAGGCTACAGGAGGCAACATTTTCGTGAAAATTCTGGGGGCCGATTTCAAACCGAATGGAAGGACTCTAAATTAGAGGTGCATACCAGCTACTTTGAACCTGAGGAATTTGCAGTGGTTGCGGTGTATTGGAATATGAAAGTAAGCATCCTGGAGGTCTAGGGATGCCATCAGATCTCCGGTATTTAAAAGGCGCAAGACATCCTGTAGTGTCACCATCCTGAACGATTGTTTCTTTAGGAACTGGTTTAGTGCTCTTAAGTCCAGAATGGTGCGCCAGTCCGGAGGGTTTCTTTACGAGAAAGAAGCGGGAATAGAATCCCCTGTTCCTGTGAGAAAAAGGGACCAGTTCTATTGCTCCTTTGCCCAGCATCACTTGTACTTCCTTGAGGAGTTGGTTCACTCTCGGGGCGGAGGGCCTGACGGGAGAACATCCGGTGGTGTCTGTATGAATTCCAGAGTATAGCCTCTGGCCACTACATCGAGCACCCACCTGTCTGATGTTATTGCTGCCCATTGAAGGAAATAAGAAGTGATGCGACCTCCAACCCTCGAGATTGGTGAGGGGGAAGTACGCTGGTATGGCTGGTAGGTCATTGTTTCCTGCCCGTATCCCTTCCTCAGGCAGCCACTCTTCCTCTCGCTGGATGTTTATAGGCCGCGGCAAGCGGTAATGTTGATGCTGTTGGTGGTACTGTTGCCGGGGTCCTGTGGAGGAAGGCTGATACTGGGGTCTGTACTGATGGTAGCCCCCTCAAAAGGAGTAACCTCCTCTACCCCTTGCTCCACTAAAGGGTTGCTTCTTATACTGTAGGTACCTAATGATTTAGCTGTATCCATATCCGTTTTGATGGCTTATAACATGTTGTCGACATGCTTTCCAAACAGACTTTCACCATCAAATGGCATGTCGAGAACCCGGCTCTGGACCTCCGGTCGGAAGGAGGTAGACTTTAGCCATCCTTGCCTAAGCAACACTGCTGCCCCAGCTAATTGTCTGAAACCTTTTAAAGAAATGTCTATTGCGCTATCTATAATCTCTGCCGCAATCCGTTCCCCTTCCTGCAACACCTTCTTCGCTTCCACCTTGACATCCTCCGGCAAGAGATCCAAGAAAGCAGACATGTCTGCCCACATCTGGCGATCATATCTCCCTAGGATGGCCAGGGAATTAGCTGCCTTGACTGTGATCGCCGCTACAGAGGATAATTTATTTCTGATATTATCCAATCTCCTCCCTTCTTTGTCTGGGGGAGATGCTATAGGGTGTGGAAGGGTTTCTAGAACGTCGCTGCGCCGCCTGCAATATCACTGAATCCGGTTTCGATAGCAACACTAAACAGGCCGGAGAGTCATCCGTGGCCTTATATTTCTTTTCTAGCCTTGCCATTTGTGAAGGCACTGTCGCCGGATTCTTCATCGCCTTCAACCCTTCCTGCCATAAGAAGTCTACTATCGGTATAGCCTTTACCGATCTCTTTGATGGCTCCTTGAAGTCGTAAAGAAAGCACTCTGTTTCATGAGAAATAACAGAGGCCAAATCGCTTTGCCGCTCTCTCAATCAAATTATGAAAACCTCCTATGTCCTCTGGAGGCGAATCCACCGGACCTGCTGGAGGTGGAGATGGTGTGGGGACGAGGTAATCATCCCATTCACTGGCCACTGAATCTCTTATCTCACCCTCTTCCCTCTCGTCGTCCGATGAGGGATGATCTTCTTGCGTTTGGCTCCTCAATGGTATGCCAGTGTGCGGCGTCTACGGGAGAATGGTCCTCGTGGTTTGATGAGGCGTCTGGTGGCTTTCAGGCCTGGGTGGTGTGGTAGGTGTTGATGGTGGAAATCTTCTGTAGTAGTCGTTGAGCATACATTGAAGGTCTGCCACCAATGTGCTTGGCATGGAGAGGGATAATTGTTGTTCTCTCGGGGGTATGACGTTGAAGCATAGCTGGGCTGGTACTGCCCTTCATCTTCCTCATCAAAGTCCTGACATTTTACATGCACCTGAGAAGGGCTACTAGCTGCACCAAGCATTCCCTCATCTTGGGCATATGCGTCATCGTCGTCATCCAAGAGATGTTGCAGGGGATATGGCAATACTTTGCTCAGGAGGTATGCATCAGAAGAATATCAGATGATTTCTCCCTCATGGTGATGAGTGAAAGAGGCAAGAATCTTGTTGAGAGTAAGTCATCATTGTTGACGATTGCTCCGGTGAAATCCCCAGGAGGGTCGATGGTTTATATGTTGTCATTACTGTCGACAGTTCCCTCGTCAACGGTTCCCCTGTCAGCATTTGTGTCGCCAACAGTGCTGTCGTCGCCTGTGTGCTTGACGACAGTGCCTTCTTAAACCTCATCGACAGGTGCTTTGTCGACGGTAGTGCCTTAGTCGATTGGTGGACCCACGATGTCTCCGCCGTCGACGATGTCTTTGTCGACGAAGCTTTCTTAAATATCTTAGCTGTAATTATCATCGTCGACGATAATAGTGACGACGTCATGATCTTTTGTGAGACCGCCGTTGTAAACGTCGACGACACTGTCGTTGATGTCACCGTCGTCGACGGGCGTTTCTTTTATGAAGAGAACTTTACTGAATCTTTCTGCAGTACTCTTCCTGTGCAGAGGCGAAGTAGGCTCTGAACGAACCTTTTTGGGCAAACTTGTGTGGGTCTCTGGTTGGGAAATACTCTTTTTTGCCTCAGTAGAGACCTGCTTCATCTTTTTGGCCATCTTCCTTGGTGGCTCATCAGGTAATCTTCCTCTCTCACCTGTTCTTTTTTGGGAGTGAGAAGCATGAGATGACGCTTCGCTTTCATCTGAGGAAGGATGCTCCTTGGCTTTCTGTTTCTGCAGCCACAAGAGAAGCCTACCCTCACGGTCTTGGAGGTTTTTTTTGACTGAAGGTGCGACAGATCTTTCAGTCTCTCAACTTGTGGTCTGGATGGAGACAGTAGATGCACTTTTTGTGGGGGTCATCAACATGTAGTCTCTGCTTCCCACAACTGCCACAGTCTCTGAACAGACCCTTTTTTGTCTTTTCAGACATGATATAGCTGGAAAGCTGGGTTCCTGAGAGAAAAATTTCCTGTCAGAAAAGGCAAACTGAGCAGAGCTCAGGGAGACTCCCTTCACACGACGTGCGGTAGAAAATCTGAGGGAAAGCAGCCTCTGTTGGGAGTGTTTGGGAGGGTGCTGAAGCCTGATTGGTTGGCACTGAAGTTTGGGTCTTTTCACAAAACAAAGTGGATAGGCAATAACATAACCTATGGGGCCTACTGAGGCCTACCAGTTTTAAAACGTACTGCTTTGTGTATTTAAAGTTACTGAGAGGCTCCCACCTCGACGACGGGGAAGATTCAAGCATGTGAATCTATGAAAGATCAAATACTGGAGAAAGTGCAGATACAGTGGCCCCAAGGTCACATCAAAGCGAAATGGATCAGATGCCAAGCTGAACACCACCACTTACCGACATACAAGGGAATTGCTAGCACAACAATCTCCAAACGCAGTCAGATGACTGGGGGAATTCACAAGGCGAGTTACATGCAGCTAAATGTCTTCATCAGAAAGTGTCTGCTCTTTACAACTTCTCTCCTAACTTGAACAACATCTACACACTAATGTCATGTAAATGTATATTCAAATCACTATGCAGCTTCTCTACAAATGGTTACAATAGGCAAACTACTTAAAAACCACTGTGGTCACTTACTTACTTGTTTAATGGGGCCAATGAAGCTGAGGCTGACAAGACAGAGCTAGGCTCCATATACAAACCCACCATACATGCCAAGAACCTCAGCATCGCCATCAGCGGCTAACTAGACATGACCGCCAAAGTCAACACTGTCACTACCTCATGCTTCTACAACCTCAAGATACTCCATACCAACACCCAGAAAACCATCACCCACCCACTTGTCAGAAGCAAGCTGGATTACTGAAACCCAATCTACTCCAGGATCAACAAACAATTCACCAGAAGACAGCAGACCATCCAGAACTCAGCAGCAAGACTCACTTTTGACCTCAGACACCACACCCTACCACCTCAAGGAGCTCTACTGGCACCCCATATACAAACCCACACAATTCAATCTCCTAAACCACACCATTAGGGTACTACACAATTCAGGCCAAGCATAACTAAACAACTGCATCTCCTTTTACAAACTCTCCAGACACCTCGTCTTTGCCAGACTCCAGCTCGTACAAAGCCCGATCCAATGGTTGCGCTGTCTCTTACAATGTTCCTAAAGCGTAGAACAACATGCTGCCACACATCCAAACCTCCTCATCACTTCTTGAATTTAGTAAGATTGTGAAAAACTGACTTTCTGAGCAGCCAGTCTCACTGCTTGGCACCAGGATGACCTCACCGGTTACAGTGTGCTCTACAAATCTATTAAATATTACACGTGGGTTGCCTGTCAGTGCTGTGGAGTAAGGGTATTTCAGCTGTTAGATTAATATAAAAAGAAGAAAACAGTGAGTAAGAACTTTGGGGGTATGTAGAGAACACGATTTTGACTATGTATCTGTAGGCAATGACCATCTCTGGCTAGCACTGTTAAATTCCCTGGAAACTAGAAATAACACTCTTTGAGGAATGATTTTTGAGACAGGGACGCATGGGAACAAACCACAGATGCATATTTTGTGTAGGGAAACACTTAATGGGGTAAAGACTGAAACATGGAATAGTTTTCAGCCCTTCTATATATATAACTATAACTATGCATTTTAGTTCTCTCTTCCATAAACGCACTGTTGCTGTATTCACCTGCAGAACATCAGCTGTATATGCTACCACCAATTGCTTACATTTATATAAATTCTGCATAAAGTCATAAACCTAAGCATGAAACTGGCCAACATGATCTGTAGTACTATTTTATGCAAAAGGTTTACATGTCGCTGCAGAGCATGAATATGTCATAAAGTAGCATGATACATTTACAACTGTCATACATTTTAGAATCAAGTTAAGGTAACTAAAGACAGCGACATTAGGAGCAATATTGCATAAATGAGTAATTGTGTTAACCTTCCTCCTTGTTGGCTTGAAAGCTGTTCAGTGCAGCGGTGACTACACAAACAAAGACATTTTCATTAAAGAGCATAAAACCTGGTTGTCATCTGTACTTGGCACAATTTCCTCACTAGATACCGTAGAATGGAAAACTGTGGTAAGGCATACACAAATAGCCTGACCAATCAATCCATAAAGCATTCCTGCGAGACTGGAGCTGTGAAACCCGAAGGGAAAATTGTCTTTTCACAAGTCTCTTTTTGAAAATACATTTCTTGTGTGCACCAGATTTTAAAATATCAGATTGGTAGGGCTGTTGCTCTCACTTATATGTTTCTTGGTGATCTCTGCTAAGTTTTTCTCCAAGTCTGGCACATGTTCTATCGGAGGCTATATGCATCGATGCGGAGTCAAAAATATACCTGCTGTGCTTGCTTTGATGGCTGGGATGTACTTTGCTCCTTGTCTCTGTAAATATATTGGTTGTTCGAATTATAACGATTGTGTTCTTAAAACATTTCAAAAGCTGCCAGTAATAGGTAACTGCCCGAGTTCCAATGCAGTGACATGTACGTGCAACCCCCCCCCTCTGAACTCCAAATATTCTGTAAAGAGATCTGGTTCTTTTAAGGTCCCAAACATAACCTTGATGCCTTTGCACTAATCACTGCCGGTGAAGTTCTGCATAGACAGTCCTTTGTAAAATGATGCGAGTTCCACCACTAGAGTTTACTTGATACAAACTAGAATGCTACATTGTAATCACTATGTTTACTGATATTCCTAAGGGCATCTCATATGTAGTCTTGCACTGGGAACAGGTGCAGAGATTCATCAATACCCAGTATGTTACTTCATGCTGTTCAGCTGAGAACGTCACTGAGATCAGCACACTAGAAGACCTTTACTTGGCTTTAGCTCACAGCTTTGGGCTAAAAAACTTCCAAAATCTATATCTGCTTGAATCAATGTCTGCATAGCAAGGGTGCCTTGGACTGGCCCTAATGTAATCATGATAAAAATGCACATCCGTGACAGCTGAATAGTGCAAAAAAGCAACAACTGGGGTGCAGCAGGCCAAACATACGATAAGTTCCACTCAGAGCCATTGCCCCACTAATGACGGCTCCGTCGCCATTTAGAACTCTACCTTCTTCCTAATCATGAGTGACCGGGACTAAGGAACAGGCAGAGAACATTTATGGCAATCTTTACAAGAAAAAAAGGCAACAGAGCACAGAGTTTACATCATCACTTCCTTTTACTGAAAATGCACTGTGACGTTTGCAGTTCTGGGATACTAAGTTAAACTTAAAGTTTGTTTATAGAAGTATGCAAGTTGGCTTCCATAAGAAGATAACACTAATATACAGGATGAAACCCTGACAACAAGCTCTGACAAGCCCCCACCGGTGACAATTTGTGCTGTACTTTTTCCAGCAGGCTAAATGCAACGTTGGGCGGCAAACTATATTAAAGATTCATTTGCCTGTGTGGTCTGTAGTAATGGAGACAGAAGTATCTGCACTTTCTTTTTAGATGTTTAGCTGCAAAACATTCTTAAACATATCGAATTTTTAAATATATTCAAACTGTTGGTTATGATGCAATGTTCGGTAAAATCTATCCATTAGTGCCCAAGAGCTCAGAAAGGACAGTGTTCCCTCAGAACTTTGATAAAAGCAGACAGACTCTGGCTTGTTAAAGCTTGGAATGTTACCTGAAATACCGTACCTTTCCAATTTGGAAGCTAAAGATGGTTGCATATGCACCAAATCTGTTCTAAGTGCCATATAAAGCACTTCCACTGTCCCAACAGACCAGACTATCTCTCCTAAAAAGTCTGGTGTTCAGGAACGCCACCGCCATAGTTTCCAGCTCCTTAAATGTGGCCTTGGGTGTCCATATTGCCAGTGCTGTAAAATGGTACAATAGTCGTGGTAGCACTATCATTTCAAGAATTGCTACTCTCCCTGCTACAGATAGTGGCAAGGTTTGCCAAAAAGCCATACTGGACCTTAGCAATCGTATGGAGCTCTCTATATTGCCCTCTAGGGTATCCTGTGGGTCGTGATAAATTTTGACTCCCAAGTATTGGAGACAGCTTGCAACCCATCTGACCAGACCCAGCCCCAGCGGTGGCATCACGGAGGGCCTCAAAGGAAACAATCCGGTTTTATCCCAGTTCACTCCCAGGCCAGAGTGTCCCCCAAACTGAGACAGCATCTGCTGCGCCTGAGGTAGATCTCGGTGTATATCCTCCAACAATATCAGCAGATCATCTGCATAGAGGGCTATCTGTTGCCTCTCGCCTCCACCCATTATTCCTGGACCACTCCCACCAGCTCTCGCCGCGGCCGCTAATAGTTCCATTGCCAAGGCGAATAGCAACGGCGAAAGGGGGCATCCCTGTCTAGTACCCCGCTCAACCATATAACTTCTAGATATTGTCCGCCCGTGCGTACAGAGGTGAAGAGCCTCTTGACAAAAGGTCCACGACCCCACTCCGCCCTGCTTCTTGCAGTACCACATGGCAGTCATGTTGTCTGTGAACACCAACACTATTTTCCTTTGGAATGAGACACAAGGAATACTTTCAATGCAAGCCTGATTGCCCTGAGCTCCAGAAGGTTGATGTGGAGCCTGAACTCTGCTAAAGACCAGATGCCTCTGATCTCTGCCTCCCCCATATGGCCTCACCATCCCAGGACTGGCATCTGTCACTAATGAAGAGATCTGGTTGGGGAAGGGAGAGGAATCTGCTCTGACTCAATCTCCATTCGAAAGCCACCACTACAGATCTTACGCAGTTCCCTCCGATATCTGGACCATGTCAGAGAGATTCGCCTGATGCTGTGCCCACTGGAACTTCAGGTTCCACTGTAGACCACACATATGCCATCTGGCATGTGTCACCAGCATGGTGTAGGAAGCCAGGAGGCCCAGCAGTCTCAGAGTAATTCTCAGTGAAACCCAGGAGAGAGGTCGAAACATTGGTCTCATAGTGTGAATATCTTGGACTCACTTTTCGGGGGGATAGGCCCGAAACTGCACTGTGTTCAGAGCAGCTCAGATGAAAGGGAGCATCTGAGAGGGAGAGAGATGCGGCTTTGGCATGTTTGTAGCGAACCTTAGCAAATGCAGGAGGTTCGCTGCAGTCTGAAGGTGAGAGATAACAGCATAGAGCGAGCTTGCCATCAGCAGCCTGTGTGGTGCTGGTAAGGCATGGTAAACAAGTCCTTGTGACCTACCACAAACTGCAAGTAACTTCTGTGGGCAGGCAGGACAGGAATGTGGAAATAGGCGTCCTACAAGTCAAGCGCTACCATCCAGTCTCCAGGGTCCAAGGAAGATAGGAACTGAGCTAGAGTGAGCATTTTTAACTTCTCCTTTCTAAGGAAGTGATTGAGGGACTAGAGGTCTAGGATAGGACGAAGGATCTTGTCCTTTTTGGGCACCAGAAAGTAGCAGGAATAACAACCACAACCTACTTCTGGCTCAAGGACCCTCTCATTGGCTCCCTTGGCCAAGAGAGCCGTAACCTCCTTGCAAAGAAGTGCCAGATAATCCTCAGGTATCCGATCGGAGGATGGTGGCATGGCCGGAGGGGTTGACTGCAAGGGCAGCGAGTAGCCACTTCGGACTATCTGCAAAACCCACCATGTCCATCATGACTGATTCCCAGGTGAGGCAGCTAATGGCAGATCTCCAGGATGGAGCAACAAACTAGGATGATTTGAGGGCTGCAGCTGGAGCGGCCGTGTACTGGGTAGACTGCTGGATCCCTTATCCATGAGCACGTGGCTCGGTGGCTGTTGGGGAACAGACAGCTGGGTGGCCATTCCGTAGCTACGAATAGGGTGAAAAGTGTGTGGTGGGTGAGGAGCGAATGAAAGGCCAAGGGATCGAGCCGAAGCCTGGGAATCCTTAAAACACTTGAGCGCTGAGTCTGCTTTGTCTTCGAAGAGAAGGGTGCCATTGAAGGGCATGCTCATGAGTGTTAGACATCCCCCGAAAAGCCAGACGTCCTCAACCAGGCGTGGCGTCGTAAGGCCACCGTCTATGTAACCAATCTGCCCAGTGAGTCGGTTGTCTCCAGCCCACAACGTATGGTGAACTTGGCTGCATCCCTTCCGCCAGCAAAGACTGGGGAAGAGAACGGCCAGTGCCTCCTCCAGGATCTGCAGCAGCACCTGCATGACCATATCCTATGGGATATGGGAACAGCAGCCAAAAAGGCATGCAGTGTTTTCAGACCGCAATGCCAGATTTGAGGAAGAGAATTTTTTTTGCCCCAAGTTGATCCAGTCCCTCTGATTCCCTAGCCTGGAGTGCAGAAGGGAATGCACCCGATGAAGAAGCCTCGATGACAAGACTCTTAGGCATAGGGTGTTGGGTTAGGAATTTTGGGTTGTTTGGCACAGGCTGATAGCAGTGGGAAATTGTCCTGTTCACAGGAGCCCTTGAGCTGGGTCTGATATGTGCCCAAGTAGGACATCAGTGAGAGATTCATTAAAAGGTAACAGTAGATCTGAGGTGGAAGCCCCAGGCTGAAGCACCCCAGTCAGGAGGTTAGTCCTGACTGCCACAGAAGGTAGCTCAAGGTCAAGGACCTCAGTCGCCATTCTCACCACCATAGAATACGATGCTCTCTGCTCCATAACCATGGTAGGGGGGAGAAAGCATGCCAGCGTCAGGAGAGGTATCCAGACCAATAGCTTTGCCCACTTTCTGTGCCCAGTCCATTTCAGGGTCTTTCAACTGAAATTCTAAAGGGTCCTGCAACCCCTCCACACTTACCCCATTCCCATAAGAATAAGGATCCAACCTGGGGAATGTAGGCCCCATAAAATAAAGGACCATTGTTGAGCAACGTCTGTCCACCTTTGGGTCGGATTCAGATATAAGCATGGGTTTGAAGTTGATTGTGGGCCCGACCGATGTCGGAAGAGTCAACATCTTCGCCGCACCTGTGTAAAGTCGCATTGGCACATCTGGTGTCAGCATGGAGCAGACAACAAATCCCTAGGGGCCCGCCGGGGCCAAAGCTTCTGGCATGGAACCTGAAGGGGCCCTCCCTGTCCCCACTTGGCCTGAAGACATCGTATGGGGGTCGGTCTTCCCAAAATGTAGGCACATTGCCTCACATAATTCTTTGAGTTGTGCAGAGGTGGCTCTGGCACACGGAAACTCAGGGAGGTGCGAGTCGTCCCAGAAACAGGCTATGAAGACAGAGGCCTACAGCATAGAGGTTCTTCCTGTGTTGCTTCGTCCGAACAATGAGCCGAAGTTGAAGAAGGTTTGTTCTTCACTTCCTCTTTTGTGACCTGAACGTCCAGAGGATTTCAAGTGGGCCGAAAATGAGTGGTGTTGCTTCTGCGAGCAATCACGTGCCCTTCCTCTCAATCAAAACCAGGAGCGACTGAGTCGAGCGCCGGGCCGAAATGAGCTTCAGGGACCGCTCTCTCAAAGCTTTCGGGTTCACGGCCCGGCACTCAGAGCACGACTTCAGGTCGGTGTCACGCTCCAGCCACCACAAACAGACGAGGTGTGGATCCGTCACCGACATCATGCGGTGAAAGGAGCAACACAGCTTGATATCGGTCTTACAGGTTGTCCTCGACGCACCAAAAAGTGTCAAGTAACTCGACAAAACGTTCGAAGTCAGTCCAAAAAAATGACTGAAGGGAGCTCTTCTCTGGATCTGCGCATAGGCTGGCACGGAAAGAAAAGAACTGACATCAGCGCACTGGGATGCCGCCAATATATGACCATGTCATCACAGCAAACACGTCAACAACACAAATGGAGTCAACCAACGCCACCTGATAGCGCGCAAAGTTACTGCTCAAAGAAAGAATTCCGGATCCATTGTGCCATCTGGATGACCTTTCTAAGGTAAGGAATCTGCAATTGGAAGTCTCTATCAGATATCCTGTAACAATAAGGAGAGCCTTTAAAAGGAGAAGGGTGGGTTGCATGTTGAAAGATGCCAACACTGGAGAGCTAAAGTTACAGGTAAGTAACTTATTTTCCTCTCCAGTATTGGATCTACCATAGATTCACATGCTTGAATTAGAACAACAAGCAGATACCGTTCCTGTACAGTCTGTAGGAAAGTACCTTCTTTTTGGCATGGTTACCCACACCTTTTGCCTGCTGTCAGTGGGTTTTGACATGGTTCACTGGGATCCTGCTAACCAGGTCCCCAGTGACTATGCTCTCTCCCTCCTAATTTGGTTACTTACGACTTAGCACACCGCGCAATTGGCATACTGGTGCCCCCATGTAAGTCCCTTGTATATGGTACCTAGATACCAACGGCATAGGGCCATCAGGGGATCCCCATGGGCTGCAGCATGTACTATACCCTCCTTGCATAAACCGGTTTGCACCAGTCCAGGGACCCCTGGTCCCTGCTCTGGCACGAAACTGGACAATGGAAAGGTGAGTGACCACTCCCCTGTCCATCACTACCCCAGGGGTGGTGCCCAGAGCTCTTCCAGGTGGCAACTTGATTCTGCCATCTTGAATCCAAGGTGGGCAGAGGCCCCTGAGAGCGTCTGAGTGGCCAGGTC
The DNA here is from genome assembly GCF_031143425.1 of Pleurodeles waltl. Taxonomy (NCBI): domain Eukaryota; kingdom Metazoa; phylum Chordata; class Amphibia; order Caudata; family Salamandridae; genus Pleurodeles; species Pleurodeles waltl. The sequence goes on from NC_090448.1 coordinate 403,364,891, forward strand.
AGGCAGGTGATGTCACAGCCCCCTCCTGATAGATGGTCACCCTGATAGGTGACCAATCCCCCTTCCTGGGCTATTTAGGTCTCCCTCCAGGGTGGGCCTTCGGACTCGACATGCAAGATTCCAGCAGGACTCCTCTGCATCGTTTACTTCATCTTCTAGCCACCTGGACTGCAACTGGAGCACCCAGGAACCGACAATCTGCAACTACTCCAATTTTCAACATTGTTTCTCCGACTCCTTCTAGCAACTGCAACATTTCCCATGGCTGTAAATTCTCCGAGGGTGACGAGTCTTCAACCTGCCCAAAAAGCAAGAAGGGAAGGAGTCACTCCTCTGCATCCGCACACACAGACTGCAACAACGTCTGGCTGCCTGGATCTACTCTACTGTAAACCTGTGTGATTCATACAATACGGTTGGTGGTCTGGAGTGGTCCTCTATACCAGCTGTCCAACCTGAGAGATGGTGAGCTCTTGCCTCTCCTTGCAGGAGAGCGCCCCAATTGCCCGCACTCTTGCAACTACCAAGGCTTGTTTGTTGCTCCTCCAAGGGATCTTCAGGCTCCGTTTAGCCCTGGTGTCCAGCACTCTTCCCTGCAAAGCATGGTCTCCTGCTTGCTGCTCCAGCAACCCCTCTCCAGGTGTGCTGAGTGGGCCTCACTGTGACTCCTGTGCCTGCTGCCTGTGAGTTGCCTGTGGGGGCTGCCCCCTAGTCTTCCGACTCTCCTCACAGCTGAGGGTCATCTGGGACTCCCCTCCTTGGGTTGAGTCCCCTTGGACCTTGCTGGCCCCCGGCAACTCTGCAACTATTCATCTGCGACTTTTGTCTTTGTCAAGGCTTGTTGGTGGTTTTCTAACACCACTGACAAACTCTTTTTCTGTCGTGGGACATCGTCTGCATCACTTCTGGAACCCTTCTCCTGCTCCAGTGCTGCACAGCTGACTCCTTGTCTTCACCATCAACAGGGTCCTGCATCTCCAGAAGGGTGGGTAGTGGCTCCTGACCTAAGCGGACACTCAAACGCTAACTGGACTTGGTCCTCTTCTTTTGCAAGCCCTCCTCTGTCAAGATCCACCTTTGGTTTCTTCCAGTCTTGCTTGGGTCTTGCGCAGTCCTTATCCAAAGTTTACCTGTGGGTTTGGGGGGAAAACTGGCACTTACCTCTTCTGTCCTGGTCGCTGGGGGGCACCTTGGTACTTACTTCCCTTTTGGGGTTCCTAGTTCTTCCAGCTCCCCTCTACCGATTCCACTTCCTTGGGTGGGGGAACCACCTTTCACATTCCTCTTACTTAGTATATGGCCCCTAAGGTCTTCATTATTTTCTATTATTTTACTGTTTGCTGTTGCTTTCTATGCTAATCCCTGACTTCTAATGTATATAAAATAGTGTGTTTACTCACCTCCTAATGGAGTATTGCCTATACAGTATTTTAGTAATTGTGTTACCATAATAAAGTACCTTTATTTTTTAACACTGTGTGGTTCTTTCATGTGTGTAAATGCTGTGTGACTGTAGTGGTACTGTGTAATCTTTGCACGTCTCCTAGATAAGTCTTGGCTGCTCACCCACGGCTACCTCTAGGAAGTCATGGCTTCTTAGACACTGTCTGCACCTCACTAATAGGGGATACCTGGAATAAAGTGATAACACCATAGGTGCTCACCACACACCAGCTTCCTAGAATATATATATATATATATATATATATATATATATATATATATATATATATATATATATCACATACATTTATATCTGTATATGCACATTAAGCAAGCGCGTAATCGAAAAAGGCTCACCTTGTAGAAATAAATGGCGTAACACCGCCTGTCCAACACACCGAGTCACTGCGCTGTGTCAATTCCAGGCAATAATGTTGGCTGAAAATATGGGCGGCATTCTTCCATGTTGCAGAACAACATATCTTCTCAAGAGGCACTCCAGCAGACAACGCAGTCAAGGTAGAGGCCTCTAGTGAAATGCGCTTTGACTTTAGCCGTCAGAGGTCTGTAAACTTTGTAATGACAGTACTGGATGGTTGATGAGATGCATTGAGTGATGGTTGCCTTTGTGACGAGGGTGCCTTCACAAGTATTATAGGATATTAATAGTTGGTCAGTTTTCCTGATCTGTTTGGTGTGATGCAAATAGACCTTCAAACGTCTTTTGACATCTAATGTATACAGTGATCTTTCCACTGCTGACTGCGGACTGGGAAAGAAAGTTCTTAGTGTTACAGGCTCATCAAGATGAAAATCAGAAGGAACCTGGGGGATAAATTTTGGATTGGTTCTGAGAATAACAGTTGTCTGTAAAGTGTAGGAAATGCTCTTTAATTGTAAATGTCTATTTCGCTTACTTTCCTGCCTGATAACACCAGCAGTAATGCTACTTTCCATGTCAGGAACTCGAGGTCCACCTTCTGTATTGGTTCAAATGGACTCTTCATTAACTGTGCTAGCACTACATTCAGGTGCCACGCAGGGAGAGGAGCCCTTATTGGAGGGGAAACCCCTGAAAAGTCATTTAACGAATTGCTTAATCCCACTGGACTACAAAGACTGAGAGGACAAAGGTAATCTTTATCTTGATATTGTACTTTAACTGATGCATGGACGAATCCTGATTATTCCAGTGAGATGAGATAAGGCAGAATTTGTTCTGGTGATGCTTGAAGAGAATGCACAATTGATTTTTGGCACTAGAGATAGAAAAGCTTCCATTTCAATCTATATGTTTTTGTAGTGGTGTCCGCTCTGGCTTTTGCGGGAATGCCTTTGCAGTCATGAGGCATATTTAGATCTGCAAACACATGGAATTAAGGAACAATGTGAAGAAGTGGAAAGTCGTTGAAGTCTGGATGAAGAATGAGGCCTGGTTCATCGTCAATAGTGTCCTGGATGGTTTCAGGTAAATGTGGTTGGTTTTTGACAACCAGAGCACCTCTCTGAACCAATGCTGCCTGGGCCACCTGGGAGCTATCAGGATCAAGCAACACCGGTCTGCCTTAATCTTGCTGAGAACACTTTGTATAAGAGGTATCGGGGGAGGAATATGCATAGATTCCGGACCATATGATCTAAAACACATCCCCCCCTCAACCCTGGTTGTGGATGCCAACTTGCAGGCATTTCCAGTTGTTTCAAAGAGATTTAGATCCTGCTTGCCCCAGAGAGAAGACCTCTTTCAGAGACGCCTCCCTGAGCTCCAATCGTGGCAGCTGTTCCTTGTTCACACTGGTGTATCCGCTAAGATGTTGTTTGTCCAGGGAACATGTTCCGCTCAAAGCTTTATCCCGTATGTCATTAACCCATTCCAGATCTCTTGAGCATCCCTGGAAAGGGCTAGCGATCTTGTGCCTCCTTGTTTGTTCACATAGTGCCTTGCTGGTGGTATTTTCTGTGCGAACACTTTCTAACCAGTTACCCTTGGTAGGAAAGCTCGACGACTCAGATTGCTATGAGCTCCAGGATACTGTTCTTGCTCTTTTGATCTGGAGACCATCGTCCACTGATTTACAGATCCTCCAGATGTTCATCCCAGCCCTCTAAGAAGTCACTTGTGGTTATCACTTAACTGGGTATTTGAGGCAGGAACATTAGGCCGGTGGCTAGACTGTTGGCTTGTGCTCACCGGGTTAGAGCTTTTGACATGACTGGAGTGATCTTTATAAGATCAGCAAATGATCCTTCTGTTTGGACCTCTGTTTTGCCTGCCTAGTTCTTCCTGTTTCCTGTCTCAGTTTCAGGAGAGAAAAGGGCCCAGACATGTCGCAGAGAACATCATCCTTAGGAACTATTTGAACAGACACACTGAAATGGACTTTGTCAACAGTCTGAGGGCGAATTCCTCGAGTCTTCACTGTCTGTCCTGAGATAAAAATGCTGTGTCTTGGGTGGCACCCAAGGTTGCTCCCAGGAATATTATTTTGTTTGATGTCACAAGTCGATGATTTCTGCTGGTTGTCAGTAGGACCAAAGCTTAACAATGTCAGGCAAGCTTCTGTAGCTCAACAGACGGTCGGTGCTTTTATCAGCCAATCATCAACGTATGGGAAAACTTAATAACCCTTTTTTCTTAAGGAAGCTGCCACAGGAGCTAGGCATTTGATAAAGATGCGGGGATCTGAATTGAGATAAAATGAGATGACTTTGAACTGACACCTAGAGCTAGCTACAGTGAATCTTTGAAATTTTCGATGTTTGGGATGTGTGGGGATATACAAAATATGCATCCTCTAGATCCAGGGTTGTCATGTAATCTCAGTGGTTGAGGAGATAGAGGATGTCTTGAAGGGTTACTATGAAAAAGGATTGCTTCCATGGATATTTGTTCAATTTTCGGAGATCCAAAATGGTTAGCCATGCCCCAGATTTATTTTTTTATGAGGAAAAAATGAGTAGAAACCCATTCCCTTTTGGTGATGAGGGGCTTTCTCCATTGCTTAAGATAATGAGGGCTTCCTTCTGGAGTAAGTGAAGATGAGGTGGATGCAGTAGTAGGTGGTCTTTTAATGAATTCCACAGTATGATCGTAGGTGATGAGGACTAATGCCCATCTGTTTGATGCTTGCCACCAATGGTGGGAGAAGTGAGAATCTTTTGCACCCACTGTTTAGGTAGTGTTGGATGTAACCTGCCCTAGAGGGAGGTCACAGTTTTCTGGTAGTGTCTCTTCCCTGGGGGATCTGCTTTCACAAAGGAGCTTGTTTATTATAAGCTGCTGCAGGCAGTGTTCGATAGGACTGCTGCTTGTAGGATGGCCTACACTGCTGTTGGTAGGGCGGATATAGTTGAAAACGCTGGTAACCACCTGTGTAGGATGTAAAACTCCTTTCTTTTGCTTCTCAAAAGGGCACTTTCCGAAACTGCAGTGTACCCAAAGTTTTGCAGTGGCAGTATCTGCTTTAATGGCCTGCAAGGCATCATCCATATGTTTTTCAAGTAGGGCTTTGCTGTCATATGACATGTCCAGAATCTTACTCAACCTCAGGCTGGAAAGACGTGGTCTTCAACCACCCCTGCCGTCTTAAAAACGCGGATTCAGTCATCTGCAGGAACTCAGTGGAGGCTATATCCATAGCACAAGCAATGATCTCCAAAAAAGTTCCTCCGAGTACTTCTTGTAGGATTTGTTTTTACCTCCGCTCTTTTGTCCTTGGGCACGAGATCTTTGAAGGCACTAATGTCAGACCACATTTGCTGGTCATACCAGCCCAATATGGCTAAGGAATCAGCAGCACAAACTGGGATTGCTTACAGGGGAGAATATTTTACCAATGTGGTCCAGGAGTCTGCACTCCCTAGCCGTTGGAGTGAAGACAGGTGTGGATGGATTTCTGGACCGGCACGGAGCTGCTTGAGAGATGACTGAGTTCGGCTTCCGATGCTCTACTAGACAGGCAGGTGAATCTTCTATGGCCTTGCATTTTTGTAAATTTGCCGTAAAAATGCCTCAACAGGCGCAGGATTCTTCACAATCTTTGTGCCTTCTTCCCAGATGTAATCCACTATAGGGATTTCTTGCGAAGATCACTTGGTAGGCTCTTAGAAATCTAAGAAGACAGACTGCTTAACTGTCAGTGGCAGTTGTAACCTTTTTGCTTCTCTCTCCATCAGATTGTGGAGACTCCCAATGTCACCCAGAGGGGAATCCACTGGCTGCAGCGCAGGTGGTGATGGAGTAGGGAGTAAAGAATCATTACATTGGTTTGGGATGGACAGAGTATCTGCTATTATTCCTTTTTCTCCATCATGGTCCGATGATGAGGGATCATCCCTAGGAAGTGCCGCAATGTTGTATGCAGGAGTAGACCCGGGTGTAAGGGTGGTGGAAAAGTGTGGAAAATGGATTTCTTGACTTGGTGTGAGGGATCCATTTTGTCTAGCCTTTAACTCCATTCAGTACATGCTACAAGCAAAATCGGATGCCTTCAGCAGTTGTGCTTGTTTCGTTTCATAAAAATGTGCTGGTTTCACAGAAATGTTTTCAAAACTTTGCAGATGGCTTAAGCGCCCATCTTGTTCACAGAAATGTTACTTTGTGCTTGAACATCCTGTTCTTGTGGTTCAACTGTGTCATAGGAAACGCTTGTTTGAACGTGTTTGGAATTTATGGTGCGTGTATGGTGTGGTAGAGTAGGTACTGCAATAAAGGCATATTGGGGGGAAGGGAGTAGTTGCACTTAGCCAGAGATTGTCATGGACACTCTGTGGGTGTGACCCGCGGTGGCGAAATAAAATGCTATCTTGAAGCCTACTCTGAATCCTTGTATTCTATCTTGTGGACATCATCCTCATACAAGAAGAGGCTTGTGAACAGACTTCACAAAAGGTCTTGGTGTCCTCAGAGATGGAGGCGTGAACACTAGGCTGTTTTGAGGAAGGTTAGTTAATAGGCTCTGGAAACCATTTTTAGCAGCCCTGCAACATCCCTTGGAAATCTTGAAACAGGATCAAAGGAACCTGCACCATACCCTCTTGTAAAGGAGATTGGCCATGATGCTGGACATGTTCTCTGTTTAGGCCTGTTAGCATATCCCTTTTTCTGAGGATCATAATGTTCGTCATAATACTGGTCATCATTCTCATCCTAAGATTTGACATGGAGTTCAGAAGGGCCGTGGGCTGCACTGAACATGTCATCATCTGACTCTTCGACATCAAGAAGGTGGCTTAGAGGGAAAGGAGACACTTTGCTTGGGGAAGTTATGTTCAGGCAGGAGGAATGTTATTTATATTGTATTCTCGTCGCCTATCATCAACAACATTGTCGCCGAGTCCGTAGTGATAGTTTGCAGCTGCAAGGACTTTTTCGCGACTTTCAACACTGAAAAATGTATTTTTGTCCACAGGACTCTTGTCAATGGCGTTGTCATCAACAGCTGTACAGGTGCCAACGGCTGAGCTTTTGTGAACGTTATCTTCACAGAATGGATCGACTTCGACAATGAAATGGATGGTGTTGTCAATGTAGCCGTCGTTAATCCCGATATGGATGTCACTGTAGAGACTGTCGTCGTCGATGCTGGAATTCTAAACTGCAAGGTCGCAGTCGATTAAATTTTTTAAACAATCCTTGGCTTCATCGTTGGCGCCCCTGAGGATTTCTCTATACCCACGAATGACTTAGTAGATGGAGTGGTGGGTTCAGACCTTACAGTTTCAGGAAATTTTTTCTTTTGTCTCTCTTAGGGAACTGTATCTGATCGACTCATGGTGGGTCTTTAAGGCCTTTCCAGACTTATGATGTCCCCTGGTGATGAACCTTTCCCTCTTGGGAGACCTTTTCTGAGGTTGAAGAGGTGTCACTGTCTTCTTCCTCAGAAAGAGGAGACATTATAGATTTAAATTTTTGAAACAAAAGAAGATGCCTCCCTTCCCAATCCTTTAGGGTTTTATTAGAAAAGGTACAAAAGATTTTTCAGCATTTTACCTTGTGTGTAGGGGGAGGCAGTATATACAGTCCTTGTGGGGTTCCTCAGAATGAAGTATTTTCTTCCCACAGGTGCCACAGGGCCGGAAAAGGCCTTTCTTACATGACTCTGACATGGTAGTAAATAGAAGATAAGTCTTTTTCAAACTGTTGAAGAGAACTAAGCAGAGCTCAGGGAGACTCCCATCACACAATCTAGGGGCATCAGCCTCTGTGTGGAGTATGGATTGGCTGGAGTCCTGTCCCTTTTAATTTCATTTCCATTACAGCCTATGGCAATGTTATGTACTGCTTTGTTAAGGTATTGTGAAACTCTCACTTTGATGACATTCAAGCATGTGAATCTATGAAAGATCCAATACTGGAGAATAATATTTATCAATGATTTGCAACTGCAACATTAGTCACAAACCACTGAAAAGTTATTGATATTTCAAAATATGTGGGAAAGGATTCTCAAGGGAGAAGCTGCCACAGGGGTTACTTTCCCATTTGGAAATCGTGTTGGGCAGCCACGGCAGGGAGCTGAAATGTACACAAATGAGAGACTTTTTAAAAAAGCTACACTCGTCCCTAAATAAATTTGTTAATGTTTGGAAATGCGAATGCAGGAATGGTTGCTTTCAGGTCACCATCCCTGCCTTCATAATTAATTGGAAAGTTTAGCAAATGGTAGACGGCCTAGTTAATAATAAGGCAGGTTGTTTTGCAACTCACTGCGCATGGTAAATTTGTGAAGTGACCCATCAGTACTTCAGTAGCATTACAAACTGCATCCCTATTTGCAAACCAACTGATGTGTAATTTGCACATCTCTGGTCTGGGAATGGGCAAAGTTCATTGCGTCCCCCATTCTAGTCTCATTGACAATGACCAGCTAGAAAATATCAGAGTGCACAATAAACCTTTTCCAGTGCCACTAACAACTACCCAACCAATGAAAGAATTCCAGAGACATAAACCACTTCTGGAATTGCTGGCTCTCAAGATGGCACTCCTCTTGGTTCCACAATAATACAACTGTAATTGTGGAGTCAAACAGAAACAAAGCCAGACAAGTGATAATATTAAAGACTTCTGGCAGGTCAGCACATGCATTCAAACAAACTTTGACAAAACCTATAGGTATAGGACTAGATGTCAGCAATTTGATTTTGTCAATGTCCGTTTGTCACGAATTTTGGAAAACTTTAAATCTTCTATCCCATCGCTCACATAAAAAAAATATAATTGGCTAAAAGTAAAAATATTGGTGCAGTCGTTCCTAGCACTAAAGGGAACTTCTTGGTGTGGTCCTTCAGAAAGAGCAGAATCCCACCACTCGTAGTGAAGTCCAACGATGACTGAAGTGAGCTAATCCTCTGCCCCATTATGGAGTACACTGAAGTGGGGTGAAAAACAATGTCAATGATACAACAAGAGATCAATGGCTAAAGAGGGCTGACTGAAAGATATAGAAATACACACACACACACACACACACACACACACACACACACACACACACACACACACACACACACAGATATTATTAAAATCAAAAGGTCCTAATTACCAGACCTAGAAATGGTATATGCTGCTGACAAAGCCCTAATTGACCAAAAAGGGATAGCAATGGTTAGGTCAGCAGTATCTTGCTCATTTACTGAGAAACAGCTCAAGACCACTGACTGAAGAGATCAGAAAACAGACCTAAAAAACTAAATTACATTAACTATATAACAAACCTGTCGAAATTTTGCCCTGGCTTCCTTTTCTTTCATTCTCCCATGTGCAACCAAGTAGTCAAACACTTCGCCTGTGAAAGCAAAAAAAAAAAAAAAAAAAAAAAAAGGATGACGGCAGCTAAAATATACAAGAGGGAAAGATAAGTGAAGGATAAAAATATGAATTTGGAAAGAAAGAAATGGATCGAAAACATTGGAAAGATCTACATTTATAGTTTGAATCTTTTAAACACATTTTTAAAGCAATTCAACCAAGTGTGGTTTCTTCAGAAGTCCATTTACATTCTACTAATCATTAACAAAATCAGTTCAACCTGTGTTTTCTCAGAAACTAAGTACACCACTTACTTTTTCCAGAACAAGCTTTCTCCCATGTTCCGCATTCATCTTCATCCTCTTCCAGTTTCCCCCTCATCTGATTTCTTTGTTAATTCCTTGCAGAACAGCCACAGTAGGACTCAATTATGCCCTGCAACCATTTCTGTTTCTTTTACTCTACCCTCTTATTTATCACTACCACAAATTATATTTTTATTTGTTTCTAGAATTTTAAATAAATGTGTCACACCTCATTTTCCACTATTCCTATACGATTACTCATTTGAACCAAGTAATTTAATTTAGTCCCATGGTAACTGGGGAAAGAAGAGGAAGGAGAAAACAGGTTGGATAAAAAAGATAGGTAGGAGAATTAACAGACAGGGCATAGGTAAGAAAGTGACGTGAAAACCAAATCAAGATGACAGGCAGACAGTAGGGTGGCTGGTTAGTCAGGCAGCAGACAGTACTGCCAGGGTAGAAGAGGCCTGCCATGGCAGTGGGAAAGAAAATAAATGAGAACAGAGGTAAAGGAATGAGGGAACAAACAATTTTCTACGAAATAACCAATAAAGACCAATGAAACAGAGGATTTTAGGCAGGTGGAGGATGGAGTAAATTCCAGGCAAAAAAAATAATGCGGGATAAAGCAGAGAATCCTCTATGAAATGTATTAATTCGGAATTTAAGAACTGGTATTGGATATGAGAGGAAGAGGCAAAATTATCCCAAAGCACTATTGTTACACCACAGGTACCAACAATGCGGGTAGACAGGAAAGAAAGCCACCATCTACTCATCGAGGCGAGGGGGAAGGGGAAACTATCAAAGCTCAGTGAAGTGGAAAGAGTGGTGGGGGGGAATGGCTTCATGTGATGAAAAGGCAAGAATTAAGGATACCAGGTGCGGAATCGGTATGTCAATTTAAAAGACAGATCACTATGGTCAAGAGCCATAAGATAGTCAATAGCACAAATGGATACTAGAAGGCCATTTACGCAAGGTTCTTCTCACATAGCTGCAGGCACAGTAACTGCTTGAGACAGCACATCCCTGAAACAACTTACCTCCACTAGCATACTCCATCACTAGATATAGGGTTTTCTCAGTTTCTATCACTTCAAATAATTTAACTGTAAGATAAAAGAAAGAATCTGTCAGAATTTTAAGCGATAGAGTAACCTGAATAAGAGAAGTGGGTGCATCCAACAAAAACAACATTGCCAGCTATTTGCATGATTATGACAATACTGGATCCACAGAGTTAACCCACTTTACAGCTTCAGTTAATGGTATTTAAGTGACTTTCCTTATTTCAGTGCCACTCGTGAGGGAAGTGGGACGGAACATACATACATAATTTAAGAAAATCGTGTCTATCCAATATTCAGTTCAAGGCAGGGCAAGGTTTGAATGCTCTTGTACCAAATGGCTCATGGCTAATGGCTCCTTGCCCACTACGTAAAGGAAAGCTGATAATCAGTTCACCCAAAGTGAAAGCTTTCTTCTGAGTTTCTACTGAACACCAGGTTTGTGCCTGCACAGCATGTTTCTCTTAACTGTAGTTGTCTAATGCTTCAAAGCACTGTGGACAAACTAAAAGCACTGGATAGGTTGTCTTCAGGAGTGTCTGAAGCTTTTTACTTTCAAGGCAATAAAAGAAAATCTAAAATTAAATATGCAGGTGCAAACTCTATTCCAAGTGTACCTTGAGATATGAACTTGAAGACCCATAGATACCTGAAATTAATAGGCCATATCGTTAAATTTGGGTTTATCCACAGACAGAGGTGCACTGGGAGGTCTGTCCACATCTTACTCAGTTCAAGATTTCAAGAAACTCAGGAATCTGCAGATCCATGCGCATCTTTACTACATAGCCAAATTTCTGATGTCTCCAATTCAAAGAATAGAAAGGCCAAACTATTCATCCAGATGGACCTAAACACTTCATTTAATGGAACCAGACAGGTAATCTGCCAAGCATGTAAACGTTCCACATGTATTTCAATTAACACAATGGACATAAAACACTCTGATTTTTTCACATCACAGAGAAACCTCAGTACTTTGTTACATGTTCTCTCAATACGGACAATAACTAAGTAACATAAACAAACACTGAGAATGCAATATATTAGGCACATAACTGAAAGTACCTTTTAAATACCTGATTACTTAAGGCACTGAAGAAGTCATCATATGCATTGTCACTCATTCTTGTATAACCATTAATCTATACTCTGACTCAGACATCTATCCCTTACTTAAACATCTGAAATAAAACAGACACAAACTCAACATGCACACCAATAAAACATCAAAGAATATAAGTAAAGCAAGAAACCCAGTATGACAGACTGACAAGTTACAGGAACCTAAAAAAAACATACGAGGGGACATACGAAAGGGAAAAATGGAAAACTAAATGACTGTCCCGCTAGCTCAGTCACTTAAGCACACTAATTTTCAGGTGGGTGCGCATGTGTTCATCAAAAAAGGCAGTAGCCAATAGCAGAACTGTGCTAACCCACTGCCCCTGCAATTTATTGTCATGGAGAGAAGCAGAATATGTAAGGCATTCAAATAGGCAGATGAGGGATGATGCAAAGACCCTCCATTTATTTAAGTATATGTATGTATGTAGAGTTTAAAATAAAAAAAAAACATAACAAGGGACTGGCAGACAGCTACACCTGCCATGCCCTCTTAAGAGGATCTAGCAAGGTTTATCACAGGGATTGTCAAAGGAAGTAACTAACACTAAACTCTTGCCTACTACAGTAATCTGTGTATTGCCATGTACCAAAATGTCTATCAACAGAACTTAGCAGTATAGTAACAATCCCCTTATCATTGGTTCGTCGTTACAAATCCAGGTCTTCTACATAGAACAAACTTTCTCACAAGACAGAAATTAAGCAAACAGTAAGATTACAAATACATACATAAAAAAATAATTACAGTCAGCAAAATAACATCTATTAAGGATTATCACAGTGCAAATCTACTACCCCAAGGGTTTATCCACAGTACTGAAAAACAATCCTGTTTACTAAATTCATCCGCAAGGATTCCATGTAACAAAACACCTGTCTACAGCCTTTTAACACCATGTAATAACAATCCATTCTAGGAGTCAGTTGGCTTCAATGAAAGCATTATACAATAACTAATTCTGATCAACTGCCTTTGTTATTACTTTTCACAATAAACAGACCAGGCCTACAGGATATGAAGGATTTTCCCAAGGAATCAATCAAACCTATAGCTCTTATTACTTGCTAGTCACGATAACCAACACAGGCCTACTAAATTGTGCCAAAGCGTTCACATGTGGCAACTCTCATAAGTATACACAAAAATACTGTTGGCAAAACAATATTTAGCTCCTCCTAAGAGGGTTTACAAGGAGTATAAAAAGGGAAATATTCTACCTGCCACATCTTTTCAGAAAAGGAAGGCAAACAGCAAATCTTGTGCCAACTACAGCAATCTACGAGATAGCGTGTAATGCAATAGCTGTCTGTAGGCTTTAACAGAGTGGAGTAACAATCCATCTTTAAAACCTTCACTGCCAGGCTTTTTCACCCTCAAGTGTCAGGCCTTTTTTTGGCTATTTGGGCAGTTCGCACTTAGGGCCTCATAACTTTGTCCACACAAGCTACCCACTCCAAATTTGCGTCCTTTTTCCCCAACATTCTAGGGATTCCAGAGGTACCCAGAGTGTGCGGATTCCCCTGAAGGAGACCAAGAAATTAGCCAAAATACAGAGGAAATTTGTTTAAAAAAAAAAAAGGGAAAAAACGGCTGCAGAAGAAGGTTTGTGGTTTGTTCCCTGAAAATGGCATCAATAAAGTGTTTGTGGTGCTAAAATCGTCATCTTCCCAGCTTTCAGGATCACGCAGACTTGAATCCGAAAACCACATTTTTCAACACAATTTTGGCATTTTAGTGGGACCTATCCCATTTTTACTAGATTGTGTGCCTTTGGCCTCCTTCCAGTTAGTGCCAGAAGTGGGTGTGAAACCAATGCTGGATCCCGGAAAGCAAAACATTTCTGAAAAGTAGACACAATTATGAATTCAGCAAGGGGTCATATGTGTAGACCCTACAAGGTTTTCCTACAGAAAATAACAGCTGAAATAAAAACATATTGAAATTGACTGACAGGTGGGCGGAATTTTTATTGGTATAGATGAGACAATGCTGGGTAGTAGAATTTTTTTTAATTTCTGCAGATTCCGGAACGTTCCATCACAAAAATGTGGGAAAAATGTGTGATTTCCAGCAAAATTGGAGCTTTGCAGGACATTGTGGTTAAGAAAATGGTGGAGGGTGCATGTGGAGCACACCACCCTGGGCTCACCCAGATGTTTAGTTTTCTTATGTGTCTAGGTCTTGGAGATTTTCTACATGGCAGCATCCCACAGTCCAAAAAGTGCAGCCCTCACCATTCCAAGTGGGACGATTTTGAGAGTTAGACAAGTTCTCAAGGCCCAAATGTAAAACCAAAACCCAAAATAATAAAATGTCCTCTTGCTTGCCGTGGAATAACATGTTTTAGTGTGCAGGGGAGAGCTGAAAGACAGTTACCCCCTTCAGTTTGGGTGGGGGCATAACCATGCCCATACTGGTTCGTAGCCAGCAGCCCACTATTTTTTTTTTTTATTCCCTTGCATCTAGTAGGCTTTCTGCCCCTGGGGAGTGGATCGGGGGTAATTGCTCCATCTGCCCTCTGGCGCTCCCCCTTATGACAGTTTCATTTAAAAAAAAAAAAAATCCCTGGTGTCTAGTGGCTTCTGCCCCCCTGGGGGCAGAACGCCCAAGTCAATATAGGCCAATTTCCCTTCTGCATCGTGCTGGAAGCATGCTTCCAACGCAATGGGAGATGACCTCTGATGAGGTCAGCACGCGATCATGTGCTGATGTCATCAGACGCCACTGGGGGTGTTCAAGGGGGGGTCGGGGAGGAAGGGGAAGCGATTCCTCTTCCATCCCTGTTGCGGGGTGTGGGTGAGAGGCCCACGAGAACCGAGGCCGAGGGCGAGACCAGCTCATCCCAGGCACCGTAGGGGTTAAGGGTCTATTAGTTCTAACTTATAATTGTCAGATTAACAACTCTCCCTACAGTGTTTGTGAAATGTTTTCAAACTCAAAAGTTTATACTTAATGTTCTCTGATGTACCTTTTTCAAATAAACCAGTCAGGCCTATATCACTTGCTTGTTAGCACAACCAACTCAGGCCTTCTTTATTATGAATAATCCTTCCTAAAGTATAGTTATGCACTCACAAAATTACCAACATTTACAAAATCACAGCTGACAAAACAATACACAATCATTTTTAAAATGACATAACAAGAATTTTCAAAGTGAAAATCCTCGAGTCCAACAGTTTGTCACAAGGAATAACCAACAACAAAACCCTTGCCTATATATGGTAATCTGGGTGGTTCCAGGTAGCAAAATCCCTCCTAAAAGGGCTATTGGCTTGAACATATGTTTTTCACAATAAATAAGTCCTGTTTACTGCTTATATCATGACTTTTCATAATAAACATTTCAGGCTTTTATCTCTGATCACTGGCTCAAGTCCTGATGGACTTACAATTGTGCGTTGACAAGCCAGACTTACACGTAACAAAAAACAAGCAATCAAACACGCACCATCATTGATACACAAGACACACTCAAAGCACACACCCACAAAGAGGAACCTAGTGAAAGCAATACACGCTTAAGGAACTACACCTCTCGAATTCACATTTCATATTCTTCCAGGTTCTGGAAATTATGACTTACAAATCCTCTTGGAATCAGTACTACAGGAAAATTATTTGATAAAAAGTAAAAGGTTGGGAATTCTCAATGTATGAAGCATACATGTTTGCTTGGGCCTCTCCATTGTGTCAATATTAATACGGCAGAAAATCCTTTAAAATAAGTTATTTAGATTACTCGAAATATACAGAATTCAAACAAGTGTGTGAAACCTTTCGATAAATAAGAGTGGTGACAAGTGAGCAACTGCCAAGTAAGGCAGAAAAGAAGTGCAGGAATGTTTGGCAGAGGGAACATCTACGAAACAAATCTTGCTCAAGAGGGAACTGAGGCTTTCTGTGTGGGTTTGCAGACCATGCAACAGAACACTAAGCAAAAGAATACAAAAAAACAAAGCACAGACAAGAGTTGTGTTGCGTCTGCATTATATACAGATTAGGTTATATGGGTAAATGACATGTCTTCATGAGATCTGGCAGCAATCAGCACGCCCGTAGCAAAATCATAGATACTACAACCCAGCAGAACAATCAGAAAAATGAGGTCATCTGTCTGGAGGAGTGGCTATTTACATACGTAAGAAAGTGGGAATAGAAGTTCCAGTATTACACACATAAGAAGGCAAGCTTGTTATCAAACTACCTCGGTCAATGGTCATCCGATGCCAATTATCAAAAATATTTATATAAATCCCCTTCACCCCGCAAAGAAAAAAAAAGCATGAAAAAATAGCTGAGGTTTTACAAAACATTTTATTGTCGACCCAGATGTGCTATGGCTCCTAAGGGGGGACTATTTCTAACTAGTTGGTGAAAACATTTACATCAATGTGACAACAAGTCGAGGACTCAGGCCGGGATCTCCCCATAGTCAAGACCAATATTAAGGAATTTCGGAATGACTTCCTGCTGGCCAGCACTCTGAACAACTTAGGTTTCCAACCTATGAACAGTGGATTTACAAATGATCAGCCGTCTTCGTCTACTTGCATCTCGCGAACCAGAGTCAACACTGGCCTACATCTGGATTACAGCAGTTCACTTCCCAGGAATAGAAAAAGTTCATGTTAACTCTACCAACGACGGTGATCATGTGATGCGTAGGTGTCAGTTATTATCCCATGTCCAAGGGATCCAATTCCTCAGCTGGGCAATCAAATTGATATCATGGCCACTAAGAAAATCAGATGGCAACTACAACCTTTGGAAGATGATATGACCAACCTGATAAATTCATTAGCAAGGAAAACGGAGCCTCAACAGCAACCTGGCCTATTATCAGAAACAGTATATAGAAAGGTTTGAAAGTTTGGATACGCCTAGTGATATAATTATGCTGGAAACTGAATACTCCCTCAACTACTTCAGGGAAATTACTCAATTACAAAAAGAGCGAATTGTTGTGCCAAGTTTTTGACGAGAAATTGGGTCGGCACAAATTACACTAAATTAAGCACAGAGGGAATCCAAAAGAAAGAGCTCTTTCTAATTTATTAATCGATTGGAACTTTGTAATGTGTGCATGCACGTAGTCACTTTAGAGATACCTGTGCTCTAAAACAAAGCCTTATGTTATAGGCTGCGTTTAGGCAAAGTTATTTGCTGCTAAAATGTCTGTGTAATAGATCTTCCTAGCAAAAATGAGATAACATCTCTGCGAAGGATGGACCAAGCGCACAAGAATTGTTACGTCAGGGGTATGCTAACAGTGTGGATGATAAAATGGAGAGAATTTCGTCAGGAAGCAATGTAAAGAAAGTATTCCTTGAACTATTTTGCTCCACGTTGGAAAGCCGAAATGGACTGGTCACTATCGTATAAGGAAGAATTGGCAACAATATGGGTGTACAAGGTGCAGAACATTCCCACGGTAACGCAGAATTAAAATATTGGGAAGTAAATGCCTTGACCGAGTTTGTCAATGAAACGGAGGCAACAGGAATGGTTAGTTCCAACATGACATCCTGAACACAATGGAGACTTGCAGGCGTGTGGGCTTTCATGAGTTGAATAAGACCTTTTAAAGTGTACAGGTATCCATTGCAACAATCAGTGCATAGCGATCCTGTTTGCTTGCAATAGTTTAGCACTTAAAATTCCTCACCTGCTTACCACGAAAGTGATTTACACTTGGATTTATATGAACATTACACAATTTGTCATACATTTTATGAATGGAAGGAATACAGCAGTCTGCCTACTGGGCTAGATTTGTCATCAGTCATGTTCCAAAGAGTGATGTGCATATTATTTAATGAGACATGCGGTGCAGTTTTTTTTAATCACATGTAAATCTGACATAGGGATACATAGGAACAGGACTAACTTGGGAGGGATGGATGGAAGACTCTCTGGTATAATAATCCACCGAGATTGTATAATTTAAGTGTACATAGTGAAACATAACTGGGTCACATTACCAGCTAACAGAATATGCTTCAATGCTAGGATGGTAGGGGCTTTTGTGTATTTGGCTCCAACCAAATAACAAGGACGAACAATAACATTCTTTGGCGAAACAAGGTATCATGCCAAATAAATTCCCAAATTGTTCAGAAATGATTGGTGCTATGAGCACGGCTGCTCCGGAGACTATAAAATGTTGCTTGTTCTTTGGTGACTGAATGTTTACGGAAATTAAGGTGACGGCAGCATTTACGGATAAAGTGGGAAATTCTGAGGTGCAGGAGAAATCATTTTGACAGTGGCTACAACCAGGCTTAAGGCTATATGTGTAAACATCAGTTTAAACTGTCACCGTCCTACTGCTTCGACTGCACTGAGATACCAAAAGTAAATATTTGGTCATAGAAATAGGCTGCAACATGTTGGTGGTGTTCAATGACAAGCAGATTATTTTTACAGGGCATTTTGTACAGCATAAATTCAGATAATTCCCAACAAGTGTTGACTGTGAAAATAGCAGAATACCTCCAACTACAGCTTTGTCGGCATGTAGAATTGTTGGAATTTATGCTGCAGATGATGTACATTCCAAGGATGAACAATGCGGCAGTCAACTGCTCATCATAGCCATCAGTTTGCAAAAACAAAGTAAAAGCTTCAACAACTAGGCCTTGGAGTTGCACCTGTTGGTGCAGTAAGGTCTGCTTTCAGCAAGCAACAACAGTTAAGAGTACATGGGAGGAACTGAAATGGCTAACAAAGAAGAGAGTAAAGCAGAAATGGCCATAGGTTGGTGTGTGGCCATGAAAAATGTTGATGTGTTCATGCATTTTAAAACGAGCATTGGCAAAGACAATAGGTCTCGCTTGTGGGCGAGCTATTGCCATTGGTAATCGAGTGGGGAGGGTTAAGTAGAGGGTGGGTGAGGGGATGAGCGTGAAGGCGGGTGAGGGGGGATGAACGTGAGGAGGGGTGGTGAACGCGAGGGGGGGTGAATGGGAACGGGAGGGAGGGTGGGGGGGAACGGGAGGGAATGGAGGGAACGGGAGGGAGGGAATGGAGGGAACGGGAGGGAGGGAATGGAGGGAACGGGAGGGAATGGAGGGAACGGGAGGGAGGGAATGGGGGGAACGGGAGGGAATGGAGGGAACGGGAGGGAATGGAGGGAACGGGAGGGAGGGTGGGGGGAGGGAACGGGAGGGCAGGTGGGGGGAGGGAACGGGAGAGCAGGTGGGGGAGGGAACGGGAGGGCAGGTGTGGGGAGGGAACGGGAGGGCAGGTGTGGGGAGGGAACGGGAGGGCAGGTGTGGGGAGGGAACGGGAGGGCAGGTGTGGGGAGGGAACGGGAGGGCAGGTGTGGGGAGGGAACGGGAGGGCAGGTGTGGGGAGGGAACGGGAGGGCAGGTGGTGCCTGGTGTACGGGAGGGCAGGTGGTGCCTGGTGTACGGGAGGGAAGGTGGTGCCTGGTGTACGGGAGGGCAGGTGGTGCCTGGTGTACGGGAGGGCAGGTGGTGCCTGGTGTACGGGAGGGCAGGTGGTGCCTGGTGTACGGGAGGGCAGGTGGTGCCTGGTGTACGGGAGGGCAGGTGGTGCCTGGTGTACGGGAGGGCAGGTGGTGCCTGGTGTACGGGAGGGCAGGTGGTGACTGGGAGGGCAGGTGCGGGTGATGAAAGTTGATGAATGGAGAGGTAGCCATGGTGCTTCACCCACTTCGAGCCACTTTCATCCAAGGACTCACTTTGATCCTCTTGCCGTAGATATCCTTGGTGAGCTCACAGAAGACTACACTGAGGGTGGCTTTGGTGAGCAGCAGGAAGCAACCCCCGCAAAAGTGGTAGGTCAGGCAGGTTTTATCGACATTCTCCAATGACGATGAAAGGCAAACCTGAAACTAGACAGGAGGAGGGAGGTGAGGCCAACACACGCTTTAACAGGAGGAAGTGTGACGTAATGTGATAGGCAACAAAAATGTTCTCTCAGTGAAAGCTCCATGGGCGGGAATTTAGCACACAAAGGAAGGACATTTAGCACAATGCACCAATAAAAGTGAAGCATTCAAGAAAAGCACAACTGGCAAGAGGCGAAAGTGAAGGTGGCTAAAGTCCCTATACTGAACACAGCATGTCTCGCAGAGACAAGACACGTGCTGCCTAGGCTCGACCGGATGACCTGAAAATGAATAAAAAGAAATCACAACTTGGAGAAACATGGCTGTGCCTAGGTATTTGCAGGATATATATTTTTTTTTTTTTTAGCTCAAGCAGAACTTGGGTAGAAGCTTGACCCCAACAAAGTGGTTCCAGAAGCAGGTGACTCCTAGGAGTGATTGTACTTGGAGTCAAAGCACTGCTGATTTTTCACTAAGGTACTGCTCAGGTAGCATCCAGTTTTATTCTGGTGCCAGGATAATTGAAGGCTTGTGGCACCTCATAAATCTTTATAACTTCAGAAATTTCTGCAAACCTTTGACTGAGAAATACTTGCAAAGTGGGTAATCTAGCAAAAAACAGATACAGATTCGAATTATTTTAGTTACTCTTTCGAAACCCACTGGCCAGCTCTAAATGTTATACACATTTCTAATCACAAATGGGATTTACGTTGCATTAGCAATGTAACCACTTCCATTCAACGCTCAACAAAGAAAACTAAACAATTCAAAGTGCAAAAAGTATGAAGTCATTCTTAACAACGTAAGTGAGAAATAGAACTTCATTTTCGGGGGATTAGAAGCTGGCAGGAAAGAGAGAAGGCAAAGCCTACTGACTGTGAAACTATAAGTGGGACAAATGAGCGTGTCTGGTGCATTTGTAGACCTTTGGTTGTACCTTCCATGAAAAGAATCTTGGTTAAAACGTGTATGAGACTATGTGGTCTTGTGCTTTGTATCTAGACACATGAAAGGTGGCATATCATGAGTCACAAGCCAAAACTAAATGGGTGAGGAAGAAATGTAATGCACATATTTGTTGGGTTTGTTGGGCGTTAGGTGATGCCTCAAATGAACATATCAGTGGACTGGTGACCATACACTTCTGAGAGGCTTGGAACTTTTGCACTAGAGCCTTTTGTATTGTATTTGAAACAATGTTTTGGCGCTGTTGCCGACTTAGCATTTCAGATCTACGTGCATGGAACGCACTGACGAGGGAGAGACTTTTTATATAGACAGAATAACAGAGGCTTGGAGAGTGCACTTTATGGGTGCATAAGGGTTCTTTCTGTTGTTGCTCCACTATGGGCAAAACTAGGAATAAATTAGTATCACACTGACAAAGTGGTGTAGAATTTCAAGTACCTACTGTAGAACATACATCTATTCCACGCGTCTTAAGGAATGAAATGAAAAGTCCTGCAAGGTGATAATGTGGGGTGGGGGGTTCACAATACCAAGACACTGCACCTGAGATGATGGTTGCTAACACTAAATGTAGGCCATCTCAGAGTGGGTGTAAACTTGTCTGGCCCAAAAGCTTCTGGTCAGCCTAAATGCTCACATACACAGCAGTAAGATGAAGACAAAGCCATGGATCCTGCAGCAATTTAGATGGGCCACAGCCTTTGTCACCACTAGCTTGTAGGTTGCTACGGAGTGCCAGGTTTGGGTGCCTTTTTATCATTTAGCCCTACTACTAATGCAACTTCCATTTGCTACGTGTGCCAGTCGTTTTTGCCCTGCAGTGCTCCACTTAAGTACAACATTACGCTAGTTGTGGGGAGCTGTTTGCCTCCTGGGTGTGTCTGGGCATTCCAGCACATATTCCTAGGTCCATGACTCAGGATGGTTTATGGCACACTGAAACCCTTTGTGACCCTATCCAAAGTTCTGGCTAACTTTTGAAGTCTGGTGACTATGGGCAATGGATGAGTCTCCGTTTCAGGGTTCATCTAATTATCCCTTAGTCCGATGTGAATCCCCTCCTAAATTTCCAATAGTAACAGTTTAATTTGACACAGGAAGGCCTGACTACATGGTGACCTTTTATGCAAGTGCCGATTAATACTGTTTGGCTAGCCAGAACCTTGACATGCTTATGGGGTGTGATGGCAGCTGAAGGTGGATCATGATTCTAAACTCCTCCTGATATTCTCTGAGGTGAATGCCAAGCTAGCCACACTCACTCGCTTGTCATGCATGACTGATTGGGATTGGTGGGTTTAACCTGTCGTTTTGTAGTTGAGGTAGGGTTTGACTTTCTGAGCTGTGTTTCTTTCCCATGACTCAAGCAACGAGCTCGTGGTGGTGCTGTCTGAGAAACTTCTTCATTGCTTAGGATACTGCCAAGGTTCACAGCCTCACCATATCTTGAGCTGGCCAGAAAACTAAAATAACTTAAACACAAGTTTAATGCCCAGTTAGGTATCAAAACAACCCTAAAGCGGAGCCTATTTCTTGAAATATATTTCCAAGCCTATACATACAGAAACAATTGACTAAATTCCAATCACAGTTACACATGGCATGTTTCCCCAACCCAATTAGTTGCTGGATTCTGGTTCCCAGTTTCTCTGCACTCTCCTGTGTGGGAAATTAAGTTGTGAATCAGATGGAGTTGACATTGTTGTACTGGAGGCCGTTAAGGCAATCAGGAATTCACGTGGGTCAAGAGAAGAAAACTCCAACCAAAAACAAATAAAGTTGCTCTGCTGCTTGCAGCTGTTTAAGGAAGACTATGACTTCTGTCTAGATATGGAAAAATACCTGGGAGGGGATGTAATGTCAGAAAGCATTTGAAGAAAATATATGTACAGGAGATTAACCCCTTAGCTCCTGGGCCTCCCCCTTGACCCCCCCCACCCGTGCTGAGACCTTTTTGGGTTATTTGGGGTAGTTCGCACTTAGGCCTTCATAACTTTCCACATAAGCTATCCATGTCAAATTTGCATCCTTTTCCCCCCCCCCCAACACCCTAGGGATTCAAAGGTACCCAGAGTTTGTGGGTTCCCCTGGAGGAGACCAAGAAAATAGCCAAAATACAACTAAGATTTTGTTTTTTTCCAGAATAATGGGAAAAAAGTGCTGCAGAAGAAAGCATGTGTTTTTTTTTTTTCCTAAAAATGGCATCAACAAAGGCTTTGCGGTGCTAAAATCATCATCTTTCAGGAACAAGCAGACTTCAATCAAAAAAACAAATTTTTCAAAAACAATTTTGGCATTTTACTGGGCCATAGCCCATTTTTACTATTTTTTGTGCTTTTAGCCTCCTTCGTTAGTGACAGAAATGGGTGTGAAACCAATGCTTAATCCTGGACGGCTAAACATTTCTGAAAAGTAGACAAAATTCTGAATTCAACAAGGGGTCATTGTGTAGATCCTACAAGGTTTTCCAACAGAAAATAACAGTTGAAATAAAAAAGATATTGAAATTGAGGTGAAAAAAAGCCATTTTTCTCCACATTTTACTCTAACGTTTTCCTGCGATGTCATATTTTCAAAAGTAATATACTGTTACGTCAAGCTGGACTCTTCTGGTTGTGGGGATATATATGGCTTGTAGCTTCATCAAGAACCCTAGGTACCCAGAGCCAGTTAAGGAGCTGCACCTTTCAATGGGTTTTCGATGTCTACCGGGTGTACAGCAATTCATTTGGTGAAATCTAAAGATTGAAAAATAGGTATTGTAGGAAGTTGGCTCTGTATTTACTATTTCAAAGTAAGAAATAGTGTGTCCAAGGGTTCCCCTTAGAGGTAAGATAGTGGCAAAAGTAGATAATTCTAATGCTCTAATTTGTGGTAGTGTGGTCGAACAGTAGGCTTATCAGAGGGTAGTGTTAAGCATTTGTTGTACGCACACAGGCAATAAATGAGGAACACACACTCAAAGACTTACTACAGGCCATAGGTTTTTATATTGAAAAATATCTTTTCTTAGCTTATTTTAAGAACCACAGGTTCAAGATTTACAAGTAATACTTCAAATGAAAGGTATTTCACTTAGATACTTTAGGAAACTTCGAATAAAAGCAATATCATATACAGTCTTTGTAAAAATGGCAATAAGCTATTTTCAAAGTGGACACAGTGCAAAAATCAACAGTTCCTGGGGGAGGTAAGTAAAGGTTAGGTTTGGAGGTAAGTAAAACACTTACAAGTCTCAAAGTTGGGGCCAAGGTAGCCCACCATTGGGGGTTCAAGGCAACCCCAAAGTTACCACACCAGCAGCTCAGGGCCGGTCAGGTGCAGACGTCAAAGAGGTGCCCAAAACAAATAGGCTTCAATGGAGAACAGGGGTGCCCCAGTTCCAGTCTGCCAGCAGGTAAGTACCAGCGTCCTCAGGGGCAGACCAGGGGGGTTTAGTAGGGCACTGGGGAAAGGGGGGGGGGGGGGGAGTCACAGGACGTACATCCTCAGCAGCACAGGGGCAGCCGGGTGCAGTGTGCAAACAGGCATCGGGTTTTAGATAGGAAGTAAAGAGGGACCAAGGGGTCACTTCAGCGATGCAGGCAGGCACAGAGGGGGCTCCTCGGGGTAGCCACCACTTGGGCTAGGCAGAGGGTCGCTCCTGCACTGGAGTTCGGTTCCTTCAGGTCCTGGGAGCTGCGGGTGCAGTGTTGGTTTCAGGCGTCAGGTCCCTTGTTACAGGCAGTCGCGGTCAGGGGGAGCCTCTGGATTTCCTCTGCAGGCATCGCTGTGGGGGGGGGGGGGGTCAATTTGCGGGGGAGGAGGCGTTCGTCTCTGGTTACTCACGGGCTCGCAGTCACCGGGGAGTCCTCCCTGAAGTGTTGGTTTTCCACAGGTCGAGCCGGGGGCGTCGGGTGCAGAGTGGAAAGTCTCACGCTTCCGGCGGGAAACGTGAAGTCTTTAAAAGTTGTTTCTTTGTTGCAAGAAAGTTGCAGATTGTTGAACAGGGCCGCTGTTCACAGGAGTTTCTTGTTCCTTGGTTGCAGGGCAGTCCTCTGAGGCTTCAGAGGTCGCTGGTCGCTGGTCCCTGCTGGATGTGTCGCTGTTGCAGTTTTCTTCGAAGTTGGGAGACAGGCCGGTGGGGCTGGGGCCAAAGCAGTTGTCGTCTCAGGCTTCACTGCAGGGCTTCAGGTGAGCAGTCCTTCTTGTTAAGGTTGCAGGAATCTAGCTTCCTAGGTTCTGGGGAGCCCCTAAATACTGAATTTAGGGGTGCGTTTAGGTCTGGGAGAGCAGTAGCCAATGGCTACTGTCCTGGAGGGTGGCTACACCCTCTTTGTGCCTCCTCCCTGTGGGGAGGGGGCACAAACCTAATTCTATTGGGGGAATACTCCACTCACAAGATGGAGGATTTCTAAAAGTAAGGGTCACCTCAGCTCAGGACAGGACACGTTAGGGGCTGTCCTGACTGGTGGGTGGCTCCTCGTTGTTTTTCTAATTATCTCCTCCAGCCTTGCTGCCAAAAGTGGGGTAGTGGCCGGAGGGGCGGGCATCTCCACTAGCTGGGACGCCTTTGAGGCTCACCGCCAGGTTTTACAGTTCTTGCAGGGGGAGGGGAGAAGCACCTCCACTCAGTACAGGCTTTCTTCCTGGCCATAGAGTGACAAAGGCACTCTTCCCAATGTGGCCAGCAACATGTCTGGTGTGTGGTAGGCTGGCAGAAACTAGTCAGCCTACACTGGAAGTCGGGTATGTTTTCAGGTAGCATCTCTAAGATGCCCTCTGGGTGTATTTTACAATAAATTGCACACTGGCATCAGTTTGCATTTATTGTGCTGAGAAGTTTGATACCAAACTTCCCAGTTTTCAGTGTAGCCATTATGGAACTGTGGAGTTCGTGTTTGACAAACTCCCAGACCATATACTCTTATGGCTACCCTGCACTTACAATGTCTAAGGTTTTGCTTAGACACTGTAGGGGCATAGTGCTCATGCACATATGCCCTCAACTGTGGTATAGTGCACTCTGCCTTAGAGCTGTAAGGCCTGCTAGAGGGGTGACTTACCTATGCCACAGGCAGTGTGAGGTTGGAATGGCACTCTGAGGGGAGTGCCAGGTCGACTTAGTCATTTTCTCCCCATCAGCACACACAAGCTGTGAGGCAGTGTGCATGTGCGGAGTGAGGGGTCCCCAGGGTGGCATAAGACATGCTGCAGCCCTTAGAGACTTTCCCTGGCATTAGGGCTCTTGGTACCAGGGGTACCAGTTACAAGGGACTTACCTGAGTGCCAGGGTTGTGCCAATTGTGGAGACAAAGGTACAGTTTAGGGTAGGAACACTGGTGCTGGGGCCTGGTTAGCAGGGTCCCAGCACATTTTCAAATCGTAACTTAGCATCAGCAAAGGCAAAAAGTCAGAGGGTTACCATACCACGGAGGCATTTCCTTACAGGCATCAAGGAAACCTTTGGATTTCCAAAATGGGCACAAGATAAGGTCTTGATAAGCAGGGGATATTTACACATCTCTGTTTTCCGGGGTGCCCATACTAGCATGTGAATTACAGGGTGTTTCTCAAATAGATGTCTTTTTTACACATTGTCTTACATTTGAAAGGAAGAAATGTAGAGAAAGACAAGGGGCAATAACACTTGTTCTGCTGTTCTGTGTTCCCCCAAGTCTCCCGATAAAAATGGTACCTCACTTGCATGGGTAGGCCTAATGCGATCGACAGGAAACGCAACACGGACACATCACATTTTCACACTGAAATCTGATGTGTTTTTTGGAAAGTGCCTAGCTGTGGATTTTGGCCTCTAGCTCAGCCAGCACCTAGGGAAACCTACCAAACCTGTGCATGTTTGAAAACTAGACACCTAGGTGAATCCAGGATGGGGTGACTTGTGGGGCTCTCACCAGTTTCTATTACCCAGAATCCTTTGCAAACCTCAAAATTTGGAGAGAAAAAAAAAAAACTTTTCCCTCAGACTTTGGTGCTGCAAAGTTCTGGAATCTGAGAGAAGCCACAAATTTCCTTCCACCCAGCATTCCCCCAAGTCCCTGATAAAAAAAAGGTACCTCACTTGTGTGGGTAAGCCTAGTGCCCGCGACAGGAAATGCCCCAAAGATGGACACATCACATTTTCCCAAAGAAAACTAACCTGCTTTTTGGAAAGTGCCTAGCTGGGGATTTTGGTCTCTAGCTCAGCCAGTACCTAGGAAAACCTAACAAACCTGTGCATTTTTTTAAATCCCACACCTAGGGGAACCCGGGATGGGGTACCTTGTGGGTCCCTCACTAGGTTCTGTTACCCAGAATCCTTTGCAAACCTCAAAATTTGACCCCAAAAAAAAAAAAACACTTTTTTCTCACATTTCGGTGATAGAAAGTTCTGGAATCTGAGAGGAACCACAAATTTATTTCCACCCAGCATTCCCTCAAGTCTCCCGATAAAAATGGTCCTCACTTGTGTGGTTAGGCCTAGTGCCCACGACAGGAATAGATCACACAACAGTCAACGTTGGTCCTTACATGAGGGCAACTGTTGACCCTGGGGTGATCTATTCCTGACGTAGGCACTAAGTACAGGCACTCAAGTGGGGTAGCATTTTTATGAGGACAGTTGGGGAAGCACTGGGTAGTAGAAATGTTGTGGATCCAAGCATATTCCTGTAGCTTGTGTGACAAAAATGTGAGAAACAATTGAGTTTTTATTCAACATTTCACCTTTGCAAGGTATTCTGGGTGATAACACTTTGGGGAATCCACACAAGTCACCTCTGTAGACCCCCTCAGGTGCCTAGTTTCCCTAACTGTCTGTGTTTGGTAGGTTTCCCTATATGCCCCCTGAGCCCAGGACCAAAAACGCAGGTGCCTGCCTTACAAAACCAGGGTTTTTTTTGTTTGTTTTTTTTTTAGATAATTTTGATGTCTCCACAATACGACTTGGGCGGTGGAATTTGGGGCTGAACTAAATTGGGGAGCTCCCAAGAGAGCACTCTCTCTGTGTTTGCCTCCGCCTGCACCTGTTCTCTGGGTTGGGCTAACCCGCTATTGTCCCGCTGCACAGACTGCTTGCGAAGGGACAGTAGGACTGTCCTCATCAACTCCCTCATAATCAATGGAAGAGGAGTTATCAAATGGGAATCCTCTGACTGAAAAATCACTCCCAGATTCTGCGCCATTGTCTTATCCCTCAGTTGCTGTCTCAGTCTCTGATCCTACGCCAGAGCTGTCCTCTAAAATCCGAGTGAGGGTTTGAGCAACAGTCATCCAACAAGATGCCATCTCTGCTACAGGCTCAACTGTTGCTCTAAAACACTAGCCTACGTAGACAGTAACAAAATTGCTGGTGGGTGGGTGTGTGTGTCTGTGTGTGATACGTGCAACAGTAAAGGTCACCTTACCTTCTTCCCTCAATCAGCACATTCTTTCAAGACACACAAAAAAAAGACACACTATTACTTCACCTTGTCACATACCAATCGTCACAGCCTTTAGCGCCCAGTCCCACAATTATTATTGGCACTTCCCACTCCCATGACTTCCTTCTCGAATTCCCTCACTACAACCCAGCAAAAGTGCCCTTCATCTCTCCATAGCCACAACTCACATACATTTCATTTGTATTATTGCGCAGGTAATGGCTGATTTTACTAATCCTGTCAACTATTTACATAAAATACAGATTTGATCTTTGCAGTAGGCATATAAACCTTCTGCGCTACTTTATGGCATCAAAACAGCCACTAGACAAAAGTCAGACCCTTTTGTAGTAGAAACATCATCACAAGACTTACTTTTATTGCTGCCTAAAAGCTACAGTTGAAATGCGTCAGTTGAAGTATGTGCATTGCTTTGAAGAGACAAGCTGCAACTGCAAGAGAATATATATATAGAGAGAGCGAGAGAGATCACGTATATATGGGTGTGGTTTTCCTGAGGGCTGAAAGCAGCCAACGAGGAAACCACACACACGTTGACAAAAGTGATTGCTATCTACATAGATATATCTACATAGATATGTCTATATCGATATCTATATGTATCTGTATATCTATACATATCTGTATATCAATATCTATATGATTACCTATATCTATATGAATACCTATATCTATATATATCTATATCTATAGGAACATGTATATCTATATCTACGTCTATATCTATGTGTATATCTATATCTATGTGTATATCTATATGTATAGCTATATGTATATCTACATCTTAATTTTTAATAGCTGTATGGTTTCCTTGGGTGCCATAGTGGCCCCCAGGGAAACCATACAACTATTAAAAAAAATTATTGCCCCTGCAGGGGGGTGGCCCGTTTGCCGAAGGGGCCGACCACCCCCCAGGTGAAATCCCTGGCGTCCAGTGGGGTTTCCTGGACCTCAATCGCAGCACAGAGCCAGGAAACCTGTTCAGGAAGGCCTTGTTTGAAAGGGTAGAATTTCAAACGAGGCCTTCTCAAATGTCAGAGGAGCCCGTTTGGGCCCGTTTTCCCCACCGGAGCAGGAAAACAGACAATGACGTCATTGCGCTGTGCTGATGTCAAAAAGGGGTGGGTGGGGGTTAGGATCTTAAGATCTTGTGTGTCTCCTGGGGTTTTTTTCATTTAAAAAAAAAAAAAAAAAACTCTGATGCAATACATTGGAGGATATTTTTTTAACCCCCTCCCTGGTGTCAGCCAATGGTCGTGACCCGCACCAGGGAGGTACTGCTGACGCCCGCATTAAAGAGGTTAAGGAATTGCTTTCACAACATTGAAGTACTGAATTGTTTCATATGTGATTATAATTTTATGACATCTCAGATATAAAAATATCATAAGAATAACACAGCCATTTGCCTTCTCAATGTTTGTTATAGCCTTAGGCTAGTTGGGGGACGTCTGTGGGATCTTCAATTCTTCAAGTGCAGCATGCTTTTCTTATCCTATCTTAATCTCTCTCTCAAGAAAACCCTACATCTAGCTGATCTTGTGCAAATAACATATATGCGGCCAGCTACTGCATCCAACAGGACTGAGGACACAGCTTTCATTCACGTACGTTACAGGGATGCAAAATCTCCCTACTGCCTCCCAAAAACACAACCATCAGAAAATCACATCATATACTCTTACTTAAGCCAGAGACTGGCTCAAAAAAATCCAACCTCCCCCCACCCCCAGTTCACGCTCTCCTTCCTATCCAAACTAAACTGAGAACTGCATACACTAGTATTCTAATGGGACACTACCCTGCCGACAGTAAATGAGTCTTAATATTATGCCACAATTTTTTTTTTTTTTTTTAAATGAAAACAGTATCCTGAACACCATATAAATAACCTTTTATCTAACAGAAAATCGGCAATCAAGCCACAAAGCAAGAGTACAAGAAGTCGCACTTCAACCAGATTAACACCAAGAAATCATTCTTTTTTAGACAATCTGTTTCCCGAGACTTCTTATGAATCCCTTTACCGAAATAAAAAAGGAAAGCTAGATGTTTTACTGTAGGGAATCCACAGCTGGGACCTACCAGCATTTTTCATGCAGGACTATTCCATTTCGTATTGAGGAAGTAGAGAGCTGCAGACTTCTGTAAAAACTGCAGAGATCTCATCAAGCTTACACGGGGCTAATGCAAGATTCGTCACTTAGAGCGGTATCAATCTCAGAACTCTGAAACTTTCAATACTGCCTCCATCTGGCTAAGCAAGAGCTTGGCAACAACACAAATGAAAGAGGGGTACAGGCGTCTTCTTCAGACAGGAACAAAGTACGTCTTGGGAGAGAACACCTCAGAATGGACCAAAAATACATAGGTTTTGAACAGTGTACACCAGTTCTTTAAGTTTTACTCAAGCCAACAAACACGTACACTGAATTCACAGGCAGATATGTAGCGAGCACCCAAAGCTCCAGATGTGAGCCCTATCACCCAACTAAAAATGCAACTGGAGAGTGGAAACATGAAAAAAATAAGATCATGTTTCATGGTCCGATTTGGAATGCCAACACAAACTGCTGGTTTGGAAAGTATGCTAGAACGCATGTGTGAGCAGTTTAGGTTGGAGCATGGCACTATCTAAAACAGTGTGCAGGCAATTTGTATGCTTGTGCACACTAAGTAAGATCTACAGCCCATTAATTCCTGTCCAAGTTATGTGACAAAGATACAATTCATTCACACGCCCATGATACCCACTCCAACTGCCCTGTTCTAAGGAATGAGAATAAAAATATTTAGATTGAAGACTATACTCACCTATATTGGGGTGATTCAAAACCTTCATTATTCGTACTTCACGGAAGAGCTGAAACAAAACATTAAAAAACAAGATCATGTCAGATGTAGATTTCAGGCAGTGAAACTTGCAACAAACAACCAGGACTTTTTTTGGCTACAAGGCAACTAAAGTTACAATACGGGGTTGCAGGCTCAAAAATAGATCAATTTCTTGACCAGTGGCAGAAGATATGTGCAGAAGTTCAGAACGAGTTATGGTATCAATGAGAGGTATGATCTCATTAACACTATGAAGCGAAAGGATTCCAGCCAGAGAATGCCCAAGCACTGAGAAGTTATGTAACTCTACCGTCAGACTTCACTGTGGAATTCTCTACCCTTCTACAGTTTCCCATATCCTTAACCAAAGCAACAAGTACGGATAAAGCCAATAGGTCTCTGTAGTAACTGCACAATTCTGTATGACTTGTATAGTTCTTTATTTTTAAGGAATCTTCTTCCACATTAGTAGTAACTCCCAGCTACTAGTTGAACTAACACCTTTATCCAGAATTCATCCATCCCCATATTCTTCATTACATCATCAAGAATGCTCACACAATTCTTCTTTTACAAGCACATCTCTACACATCTTCCCATTACATATTTTAATGTTACCAAACTTATAAGCTCAAAAAGAAAAGTTTTTTTCCCTTTAAAATATAGCAGTAACAGAATACCTATAAAAATACTGATATATATATATATATATATATATATATATATATAATACAATGTTCACTACTCACTCACTGGCATTTTAACTTTGCACAAATGTCCTATACTCCACTCCTTACCACCATCCAATTAAACCACAGAATTCATTACCTTTGATATGCTCTGTGGTTTAAGAAGCTTGCTCTCACCTTTCTTCACAACCATATTTTCTCACTGCCACCCAGTCACCACTTCATGCAGATGTTCTTCACTCCCTTTCTGCTATCATAACTCATTTTATTATGTTTCTGTAAATTTGTCACCCTCATTTTCATACCTTCATGATCAACCCATACCTGTTTCTTCTCATGAAACCACAAAGGAGATTCCTTTGTTGCTGGCTGCCTCCCCTTAAAAAGCAATAAAAGGAGACACCCGTCATTGAAAGAGTTGGTATTCTACGTGCCCACATCTTGTTCAGATCCTCTCTCCACATCAGCCCATTTGCCAAAGAAAGTTGAATGCTCTACATAATTATTCGGTTAACTCTCTTCCAAAGCATTTGCTTGTGGCCGAAGTAATGTCACTCTATCATGTCTGATCCATAAACCTGTAAGAAAATCTGTCAAAGCTGGAGAAACCAACTGTACACCATTATCCATAACTAGGACTTTTGGTATTCCTTCTTCCAAGAATACTTTCCTTAGGAATTCTATAACATTGCTAGTTGCTATTTGCTCCACAGTCTTGACTACAAACCACTTACTATGATTATTGACTAGAACTATGAGAAAATTATTTCTTCTGCCCAGTCTATCAACAGGACCTAGAAAATTCAAAGCCAACCTTCCCCATGGTCCTGCAGGAAATTGCATGCACCCAAAGATGGTTGTCTAACAACTTTGAATTTATCACTATTGCTACACGCTTGACAGTCATTGACAATTGTTTCTACATCCTTGTCCATCCGAGGCCACCAACAGAATTGTCTCAACCTCCTCTTCGTCAAACTCCTTCTAAATGTCCTTCATGCACAATTTTTAATAACCTTGTCCTCAATGCCATAGGAGGAACAACCGTATGGTGCCTAAAAATCTTCTCATCCTGAATACTCAACTCAGCCTTTACTTCACAATACTGGCTCAGATTTCCATGTAAGACAGTTGTTGCCTGCCAAACACTACTTATAAATCTCTTTAAATCCTCATACTCCTCTCGTCTGCAACAACTGCATCATTCCATTCTTCCTGCCCTACGACGAATTCTCCATCAACGGAAAATGCCTGCGACTCCATCACGCATGTAAGTGAAATTTCTTCTGGAATTTCGTCCACAGGCATGCGTGACAATCAATCACTACATTTCTCTTTCCTCTTACAAGCTCAACAACAAAATCAATAACTAATCAGCCATCAAGAAATACGAGGGGTTACACTCCTTTCTAGCCCCCGACCACATTTGAAGATTTGCAACAAAGGTTTATGGCCAGTTCGAAGCACAAAAGGTAATCCCCACAGGTAATATTTAAAGTGGTTTATACCCCAGCAACAAGCTAATGTTTCCTTCTCAATGGCACAGTACTATCGTTCAGCCGCCTGTAACCATCGCAATGCAAACCCTAAAATTCTCTCCTCATTACTCAGCGTTTGAATCAGCACCACACCAAGACCCACTCCACTAGCATCACAATAGTTTTTCTATTAACCTCAAAGTGCCCCAATATTGGAGCATGAGCAATCAACTGCTTAATCTTAGCAAATGCAAGTTAAACATTCTGCTCCCCATTCAAACACTGTACCTTTCTTTAACACTCTCATAGGTTCTATAACGTCAAAAAAATTATGCACAAATTTAGAACAGCACTCAGCCAGTAGCAGAAATGACCTTAATTGGTGTTTGTTGCATGGTTGTGGAGCATCACTAATTGCTCTTACTATACTCTTCTTGGGTTTTATTCCTTAGTCAAATATCTCGTGTCCCAAATAATTTACTCATTCTTTTTTTTTCTTGGTCAAACCATGATCCTCAATTTTTTCCAATACCTCATCATGTTCTCTCAGGGATTTTCCCATTACTATTATGTCGTCTTGAAAACATAACATTGTCTATTCCATGAAAAATTTTCTGCATTATTCGCTGAAACACAGCAGATGCTGACGCCAGTCCAAAAGGAATTCTACAATAACGATACACCCCCAAAGGTGCGACAAAAAAAGTTAAGGAGCGAGATTCAGGATGCAAGTTGACCCAATATGCTGCTGACATATCCAACACGCTGAATACCTTACCACTACTCATCATACTCCACATTTCTGCAATATCAGGCAAGGGTTGTCTGTCCACCCAAATGTTTCTATTGCGATCCCTCAAATCTATACACAAACGGATCTTGGTTCCTTCTTTTGGGGCCACGACTATAGATGCCAACCGCTCAGATGACTACTGGTTCTATTATTTTTTCCTCTCATAACTTGTTCAATTCTTGCTGAAATGGTTGTCTCATTAGGAATGGTACAGGTCTCATTTTACGAGGGACGAGTACAGCACTTTTCTTTAAAATTATTTGCTGTTTACACTTTTTTTTTTTTAGCTTAACCAGTTTATTAGTAAAAACTTTCGGATATGTACCCATTAGTTTTTCACACCATTCTCTATGCATCTTGATTTTCCACATAACTTATAACCATTGATTCTACAACCATAACTGGCTCTTTGGCATTGGGATCAAGCACAATATTTAAATCTTTCTGATGACGCCACCCTAAGAGGCACGATCCCTCGTTAGTTACTTATATTTTTCCATGCATACCATTATTTCTAAACAAAATATCCATCCACTGTATCCCTATGTCAGTTCTCTTCCCACCATATCCAACTGCTTTTACATTAGCCTTTTGTAAATCTCCAATCTGTGTTTTTAAGACACTTTCATAGATCTCTTTGGATATTAAAGTAAACAGACTTCCTGAACCCACCAATACTTTCACAGTGGCAGTTCCCAGTATTATATCACAATGAGGCTTCTCTAGTTTATCTGAACTTTCTCTTTTAAAATTCCTACCACTCATACTCTCCTCGTTCTGCTAAATCGATTTCTCTGTCAATTATGGTTAAGATTATTTCTTCTTGATCTTCACTTGTATCTTTTATTGTTTTGACACTGTTGCTTTTCATCTTCCCCTTCGACCTACAAACTTTTGTCAGATGACCCCTTCTTCCACACAATCTACATGTCATGGTCCTTTACTTCCACTGTAGTCTCTTTCTCAGAATTCTTCCTATATTTTTTAGTCATCTCTATCTCTTCCATCCACACATCAGTATGCTCCATACTCCTTGCTATCTTGTATGGATTCTTCTAGAGAAGGATCAACAGATAATCTTTCTTACACTTTCTTGTTGTTTGTACAACACACTATTTGATCATGTATTAAAGAATTGTTGAACTCCCGGAAGTCACATGTCACCGCTAACCCTCTTAGGGTCGCAACATGAGTCATTATATCTTCATCATGACTGCGTATGAGAAAAAATGTATGTCTTTCAAATACTTTGCTTACTTTTGGTGTAAAATGTTTTCCCAACATCTGTAGTGACATTTCATATATCTTTATGGGTTCTCCTTCCCCCATGATATCTCAGGCAGATCTTCGTATATTCTTCTTTCTTTTGTTCCTAAATGGTGTAACAAAATTGCTTGTTTTCTTACAGGACCGTATTTGTCGGCCCCTATAGCCAATATATATGTAAAAAAAAAAAAAATCTCCATCTCTTCCAAGCAATTGTTGGGTCCCCAGATAAAGGTAAAAAACACAGTTGTGCTGTTAAGCTTTGTTCTGCCATACCTGCAAAAAAAGAAAAAACTACCACAAAATACTAAAATAAGTCAAATTAATAAGCTAAAATAATTATATAAAATAACTATTTAAAATAATAGATAGTTTTTCTGTTACTTGTTTCAAGCTTCATAAGCATTAATTGTAAATGTAGTGTTCTGTAAGGAGGTAGTCTTTCTTCCGTCTCCATTTCATAGTAGTCCTTTTGATATTACTGTTCCTGAATCAGGGCCGCACTGGGACATCTATCTGAGGTGCACAATACCCTTGGAGGGCTTCACAAGCACTGTATAGGTGTGTACACGTTATTTCAATGCATCTACCGATGTTGAAATGTTGCTAAATTCCAGCACTGAAATGTGGAGCGCGTTGAGGAACTAGTGTTCAGCACGTGTAGCACTTGTCCAGCGCGCAGTGGCAAAAGAATATCGATGCTGTGCATGCAGTGATAATTTTAAAAATCAATATATCACTGCATGCAGTAGTACATATATTGGAATGTGGCACGCAGTGAGATTTCCGTCAAAATTTCAATCAAAGATCAATATCAACTAAAAACTGTCACATTTAGGAATTTATTTTGAATCACTACAAATCGACCGGTGGTAGTTCAGATATGAACCCGGTCACATTTCTGAGACAATAGCCTCAGCAATTAAAAAAATGTCTTGCTGAATTATAACTGCTTGTCGAATCCAAGTATTAATATACAGATATAGGATTGACAGACCTACAGTTTCCTTCTGTTTCTTCCTTCTTTTCTTTTTCTTCACATGTGTTCGTTAGTCCCGTCTAACTAGACCAGGGGTTGGGAGTTACTGATATGTTCTCTGCGCAGAGTCCCTCGTCGCCACATTTTGTAGTAACTGTGCAATTCTGTATGACTTGTAGAGTTATTTTTTTTAAGAAATTTTCTTCCACAACAGTAGTAACTCCCAGCTTCCAGCTCCACTAACAGCTTTCTCCAGGATTCACCAATCACCACATTCTTTATTACTTCAAGAATGTTCACACAATTCTTCTCTTACAAGCACATCTCTACAGTCTCGCCTTTGGGACCTATTGGTTTTGCCAGTGGTTTTTAATGGTGTGCAGCATCCCCGATGTTGTGCATAGTGGGCAAAGAAGACACTGTGGGCCGCGTCATATTGCAGGCACACACAAAACGTGCATGCTTAGAAAATTCTGCAGGCAATTTATTTTTCTTTATTTGCCAAACTGAGTTGGATTAGTAGGTACAAAATAAAGTGAGCAAAAGTGATATTTCCCACCACCTTTAAATGGGTGAGAGGCAGCAATGCAGGAGGCGCAAGCAACACAGGGTTTGGGGGAAGTGTAAACAACAGTGACTGCTTGGTGGGGGAGAAAAGCAAATATGAGAGAGTAACATGGAGCATGAAAGGAGAAAGTAAACAGGCAAATGAGAGAGCAACGTGGAGCTGTGGGATAAGCACAAAGTCCTACAAGCCTAAAAACCTAAAAAAAGCAACAAGTGCAGCCTATTTTTATTCCTAAACCTGATGAAAGATGGCTAATCGTAATATACTCAACTCAAACATGGAAAATGCTCCTACACCTCTACACTACAAGCTCGGACATCCTTTAAGTCTAGTTATAAGAAGGTTTATAAATCAATGTTCCCTCCAAGCAAAAAGATTGACGTTTCACACCGCAGCAGCACGGTGAAAGGTCTTTAGTCAGCTTTATTTTCTACAGCTAAGCACTCAAGTCAGCATTGAGCAAACATTATTCAAGAAAGCTTTATCACCAATATTCTCCACAAGAAAATAATGCACGGTTCCACAAATCCAACCTCAACGCTAAAATGTTCGCCTACCTTTAACCCTCTATAGATACACAATTCCTATAGAGGGATCCAATCCTTACAAATCTAAACAAAATTTAAAACTTGTCCATCTGCATGCTCATCTGGCAAAGAACACTTTTACACCGATAGATTTAAAAATATAGTTTCGTTTTTTCAGACAACACAATTAAAGAAGTACTTGAGTAAAAGCAATTAGTGCTGACTTGGGGAGGAAATGTATATAACTAGTTACCAATCAAGAAAACAATGCAACACCCCCAAATAAATTACATTTTCCCGCTGCAATCATTCCCCTGGAGTTTCACGTCAGAAAGAATGAGACTAACGTTAGATGTACCTGTACCCCCACATCAGAACAACAAATTGTAGCTCCGTAAGATTACGACTGACTTCACCTGGTGTCTCGCGATAGTCCCTTATGTTACATATTCGAAATAAAAATATTTTCTACAATTATCTTTTTACCGCACTCAACCACTAGATGGCGAAATAGTACACAGCATGAAATTTGAAGCAGCCTCAAAACTACAAAACATTAATTTTATGATAGAGCTTACAAAAGATCCCATACTATTTCAACGGTTTAATTATCTAGGTATAATGGAACATGATCTGTTAAATCTTCACGACGGCCATCATAAGAAACATACGTTAGACAGTACAATAACACAACTCAGACCCTAGATTAAACATTGCTTATTTTTTAGCTTTCTGGTTTCATTTGAGGATTATAAACAAGACAAATTTACTTCATCAGAGTTCATGAGACATGGGGGCAATCTCGTATCAACCACCACTACCCTAGATCACAAGAGGTGCATCATGAGCTAATCGCCATAATGCAGCAGTGCATGATTTTATCTCTTCATAGCCACCTGTGGGTGTGGCCTTCCTCCAATCGCACAAGGTATTTACCATCGGCAGTATAGTAGTTACCCGCCGTTTGCCAGTCTGAGGTAATTCCTTAGTCCCATGTCGCATATTTCTTCATTTGTAGTGCAAGTGGTGAACGTGACTTCAAAAGGAACACAGATTCCAGTGCCTAATGGACCTTTCTTCACTAGTAAAGCAACTCAGGCCTGTGCGTAACAGTTGCGGCAAAATGTCGGTTCCATATATGTACCTTAAAAGAATGCCCAGGAACTGCATTGCAGATCAAAGTACTCCACTTTGCAGCTTCGTCAGGGTATGACGCTATATATACATTCTACAATGTTGTGCATAATCCATTATAAGTCTATAGCATAGTCTTCCAGTAACACGATTCAGACTAATATATGAAAAATTCAGCTGGGTTTTAGAGCAACGGTCGGAGTGCATTAAAAAAAGCATGGGAACTGCGGTACTGCATACAATGGGGGCGGGGTCAGTGAGCGCAGGACGGGGTCAAAGGCGTAGTTAAAAAAACAAAATATCATGTAGGTTTTTTATTTTTTGTCTTTCAACTTCCGGTAGCTACATATAAGTTAACGCATAGCTTAAATGAGAAATACATTTTAAAAAAAGTTCATCAGTGGCAAATGCACTACATTATAAAACCTCTATTAGGTAATACACTGTAAAGATCTGGGTGTAACCACAGAGGCACAGAAATAAATCTGGGTAGGTGCAGTGGAGAATAGTGACGTGCATTTTTAGTTCTACAAGGTCCCAGTCTGTGACAGAAAGCACTGAAAATAGAATCTTTATTTTAAATTTGCATTATAGACAGCTGCAAAAAGCGCAAAAGTGTTTAAGATAAAATGGTGTTTCCAAATAGTAGATTTGAGTAATACCCAGGCTGTAGGTAATGCGTTTTTTGTTTATTTTGCTGCCCCTCAAACGCAAGGACCACACAGCTCCAATGGTAATTCCCTTGCACTACCAAGCAAACCGTGTTTATCATTATCACAAATGTTCAAGTGATTACAGCAATTAAAGCCAGTCCGGACTTTCAAGCACTTATTACATTTGCAGATTAACCAGTTGCGCACATTCACATTTCTTTTAGGCAAGCAGGCACCCTGCCAAGAAGACATGTTTATTGTTTAGCTGTCTGCCCCTTCGTGTTTCACAGCACAGAGGCTCCCTGAATGATACTTAACCTGAATAATTTACACTATCTAAATTAACCATACCGGGACGGAAGTGTTTTCACAAAAAGAAGGGGAACATTTCTTTATAAATTAAAAAATATTAGCACCTCGTATCCCTCCGACCCCGCCCACTTCAACCCCTTGGTTTAGAGACATAAAGAAAAGAAGCCACAAGGTAACCTCGGTCAAAAAATACAAACATCAAGGCAAGTTTCAGATCTTAAAGGGACAAAATTATAGATTTTTTTTTTAAACTACTAACTCTGGTGCATGTGCACGAGAAACGCCAGGTAGGTGTCCTGCACCTGAATTATGACATCAGCACCTGGTTGCACCCATCAGTTGTGGGGCAACACCAAAAAACTGA
The DNA here is from genome assembly GCF_031143425.1 of Pleurodeles waltl. Classification (NCBI taxonomy): domain Eukaryota; kingdom Metazoa; phylum Chordata; class Amphibia; order Caudata; family Salamandridae; genus Pleurodeles; species Pleurodeles waltl. Next base: position 403,404,443 of record NC_090448.1, read on the forward strand.
CAGCGTCAAGTAAAGTTGCATGTTCGACTATACTATTGAAGCTCCTCCTGCCTAGAGACAGCACAATTAAGAATGTGGACATGATAAACATGCTACTTATTCAAGCAGATAAAAGATACAGTAACAATAGAATATATTAATAGTAACTAAACTAGGCACCAACACAAAATATCACACAAAGCTATAGCACAATGCCCAAGCAGGTTGAGCAGGGAAGGTGAGGAAAATAGGGATGGCCATCTAGCATGGGATAGTGAATACAGTACCTGCAACCTATAAAGATACATTCAGTTCCAGTAAAATAAAATGAACTGTGTCTTCACATTGGGTGAAGGAGTTCAAGGGAGGGTTATGTTCCAATCAGCATCCCTCGCTTGTAGCAAGAGGTACAGGCACTTTCTCTTGAGTGAACTGCAAGTAGCCAGAGGCTCCTATTCAATATTCATGGAAAGAATCATCAGGGGAAAGGCAGAGTTGTACAGGAAGTAATCCCTGCCTCCAATAAACCTACATAAAAAAATTGCTTACATTTTCATTTTTGATTTGTGTTTTGGATCATTAGAGAAGTAATTTGGCTTGGGTAGACATTGCTGATCAGGGCCAATTTTTTCTGAACAACATTTTTAAACATGGAGGATCTGTTGCAGTGAGTATGCCACATTTCAGGCACCATGAGACCTATATACATCATTGTAGTATCAAAACATAGGTTTTGGGGTCAAGTAGTCTTACAGAAACAGAAAATAACTCCTCAGCACAACCCTTCCACCATTTTACAAAATGGCAGCTATAATAGAGGAATACGAGACATATTGAAATGAAACAAATAATATATTTTTTAATCCTTTTATGTATACACCAAGGAATGTTTATGATCTGAATATAAAAATAAAATTGGTCACTCCTGTTTTAAACACATTTTCATAGTTCACTTTATGTATGTTTTGACAATTGCTTGTTGTACATTTGCATAATGTTGAATGTTTGAGAAGAGCTTTTCAACAGGGACATCTTTTTGTAGCACGTCTTGCAAGTACATATGTGTAAGTTCTATGGGTAGAGGCTTTAAAAAAGGTTATCGGTTTTGGCATTCTATCAATATCTTCCCAACCAAATTCACACGAATATTTCTCTACATATGCATGATCCAGACATTTAGACAGCTTCTGATCAAATAGAACGCTCCTTTAATGTGTCCATGCACAGAATGTGACGTCGGTGGAAGGTCACCTGAACTCTTGAACTTACTGTACGGAAGAACGGCAATGATTTGGCAAGTTTACATCTCCAAGTTCATCTTGTTCGATATTGATGACCAGAATTAATCAAGTTGCACAGGTATAGGTGTGGAATTTTTGATGCAGGCAAGGTCAATAGTCCCACTTGTAGAAATTCATCTGATTCTCTCACATTCTTTGACAGCTAGTTTAAGATAACTGTCAAAGACAATATGCAGTTCTTGCAAGGTGCACACTGACTGATATCTGTAGAACAGTCTGAACAATCTCTCCAAAGTTTTGCATGGATCAAATTGTGACATAGTCCAGAACAAACAGCAGTTTTTAATGAGGACCCCATTTCGAACTGAAATTCTTCAGGTGAAAGTTTTTTTCAAGCTCTTGTAGGAGTTTTTGCTCACTGGTTTGATTGCAGCATCTCAATCAAATAATGTGTTTGTTGGAAGAAGATCCTGCAAAAGTATGTCCTTGATAAATTTACTCCTTACTTTTGCTACATCCATTTTTCTAGGTGCTTGCTAAAGTGTTTTTTTGTAACCAGTGTTGTAGTGGCTGGTTGGACAAAATTCTTACTACGGCAACGTGTGGAAGTTAAGCTTTAGTGATTATGTCAAACAGCTTTTTCTCTTTCAATACAAATCTCTCCTACTTCACTTCTGCGTATAGTTTCAATCCATGTTCTAGGTTATATAATAGATATGTCTTTATATTGTTAACCACATATTGTTTGGTCATGAAGTTGTGTAGGGGCACAGACTCCGTTATTTCAAAGGGGTTTCCTTGATGCTGCATGAAATGAAAAAGGCGGTCAACATGTCTATTAAAACATTCCGCTCTCTTTTCCATAAGTTTGTGGTGAGGAACAGCTTTACGATGGTCTATTCTTTTAGAATTTTTCATCTCTGAAAACACTGCAAATAGAAAGAGCTTCATGGTAAACTGCCTGCCAATGAGCAACATAGTCACCTTTACGTGTATGACCAAAAGTTTTATTGAAGCTTTTCGATAAACTGTGAATCTTCTGTTCCAGTTTCATATATGAAGCCATTGCATTTAACCTTCCCTCTCTATCCTATCTTACACTAGAACATGTCTTTCCATGAATTTTCTGCATAGGTAGGGTTTTTCCATCTCTGGCTTTTAACTCTTTGCAAATACCAGGATCCATTTCTCGGGTAGTTTAGGCAATCGACTTCACAAAATACAATAATCAGTGACTTAACAGTGTTCATGTGCAGCTCCCAATCACCTTCCTGATCAGAATGTGCCACGTTTTTCACTGGACCTATCATGTACAAAACATTTCCCCAGTACTCGCAAGTTTCGGATTTTTCTTCACATTTTTAATAACTCTATGAACATTGTTTTCAGGTTTTTCTGATTTTGGACTGAGTGTACTGAACATTGAATGATATTGCATTATGTCTTTTGAATGAGGTGCACCTGTGCCTTGTTCACTTCGAAGATAAAATATGCAAAACATAATTTGTCATTCTTGTTCCAGAAAACATTCCAAGACAATGTTTCTGTAGCATCAGATAAGATGAGCATACCTTGAAATGAACAAACAATGAGTTCTGCTCAATACTGGCCGGACAGTTTTGCTTCCAAAGAATTCCATCTCAATAAGTGCATTGTCGATGCGCATCCACTGACCTATCTTTCTGCACACCACAACACAACTTTTGTCATGTATAAAGAGCTCATCATTGGATAAAGATCATCAAATTGTACTTGACCGCTAGAATACAGAAAACTCCTTCATCACAGAAAATTGGCAGGATAGGCTGTTCTTGAAACTGACCATGCACATTTAGGATATTTTTTTTGTATTTTTTTTTTTTTTTTTTTTTTTTAAGAGTTGTGTATACTGTTGCATAGTTTTTGACTGGAGATGGTATTACTGGTAAAAACCCAACCTTCTTCAGTGGGACAGTTATAAGGGAGATCAGAGCATGAATTCCAGCCCATGGAGGAACTGGCTTTTCTTCATCCTTTAGTCTGCCCTGAACAAGTGATATGATAAATTCAGTTAAATCAGATTTGCGGACCGCAGCAACAGGAAGAAGAAGATTCATACCCTCAGCCACTTTAAAACTTTCTGATAGACTGGGATGTGTTCATGGCATGTAGTGATTTTGCGCACATTGGCAAGGCAGATGTTATATATGTTTGCAGCTTTGTTTGTTTATGCATACAGCGGACAGCTTGTTTTCCAGCAGCTACTTCATTGGAACAGTCTTGAAAAAGCACCATGCCAGTATTGTGTGTCGGATGTTCCAGACAAAGAGCTGTCTTCAAGATCAAAATCATCAAGAGCAGCAATTGTAAATCCTTTCCCGGTAAAGTGACTCAGAAGTGGTGTGCTGTCAGATTCACAAGATTTTACACCATGAGCTGCTAACAAGTTTTTGCTCCGTACTATGTCATTGTTGATACACCAATCCTATTCACTGAAGTGATCAGCTCTCTACTTTTGCATTTGTCATAAATTGAGTGGGCAGTTATGTGTAGTGGAGTATTTTTTGCCATGATGTAATTAAAACATGACATTTGCACAGCAGAAGACTGTCTTCTTCCCTCATATCTTCAAAGCCATCACCAATGTTACTGCCTTCTGTGCAGAACTCAAGAACTTCAGTTTGTAACTGTTTTGCTTTGCTGATAGATATTAAACAATGATGTAAAAACATCAGGCATTCTTGTCAACTCCCATGATTTGCAGAGCTTTGGGGCATCACAAAATGTATCAGTAGATCCAAAATCTAAATCTTTTAGGACGTTTCTTAAAATGGGTCCTGCTGATCTTACTACATCATGTCATCTTATTCTGGCAGCAAAAACTTCAGGTGTCAAATCAGCTGAGATCATCATAAGTGGCCATTCTTTTTGTTAGACTAACTAAAACACATTCTGTCATTGTACACTCTCACCAGAAAAATCTTATTTTTATTATTATGGACCACTACAGTTGCATCAATGTTGACCATTATTTCTCTGATCTCACTGAGTGTGAACGTGTAGCAAGCACTCAAGAGTGGCTTTAAAACTTCATGTGTAAGCTTAACTGAAGGTGGGCGGTTGTGTTGCTGCTGGAACCTGCTCGTACATTAAAATTTTCGAAGGTATGCATGCATGCAGTTCAGGTGGGCATTCAAATTCGCTGCAAATACATTCACCTTGCTGTTCAGATCAGCTACTCGGCTGAAAACTTCATCTTGAAAGAAACTAGCTACAGATAAAAACAAGTGTGCCCTTTAAACCTAATATACTCAACTCTCTGTTTTCGTCACTTCCTTTGGCCCTTGTTCTGGTTAAACCACAGTTAAGACACCGAAGATCCTCTGCTTTCTTATTAGTTGTTAGAGGTGAATGAGGGGTAACCATCGATCTTCTATGTGGATGGGCATTGAGATTGGTTGTTGTCACTATCTCAGATTACTCGGATTCTTGTTGTGACTCATTAGATTCTGCTTTTTTTTTTTTTTTTTTTCCAGACTTTGTTCCATTGTATACGACTTGTAGCACTTGTTACAATGATAAAATATTTGATCCTCTTCACCCAGTTTTACTCTTTTGTGAACTTCATCTTGCCATATTTCTGCAGCATCTCCAACTCTCTTCTGTCCAGCCGCAGTTGATGTTAGCTTTTCTAATTAGTTCGACATAGGACACACTTTTCCTTGTTGAATGAGTCCTCAGATTTTGTAGATAGCAACACTCTCAGGAGGTAAATATCCTCTGCTACCACCTGCTTCACTTATGTTTACTCATTTGAATCAACGGAAACATGAAACAAAAAAATATTAAAATAAATTACCAATATAATGACTAAAACTCATCACTATAGAGCCCCCATTTTGGTAAATGGCGGAAAGGTTGATCTGAGGAGTTATTTTACATATCTAAGACAATTTCACTCCCAAAACCTATGTTTTGACACCAAAAGTTTATAGGTCTCATGATTCTTGAAATATTAAATCATCAACACAACACATTGGCCATTTAAAAAAAAATGTAATCCAGAAAAGAAAAAGAAATCAGCCCATATTAGCAATGTCTACCCAAGCTAAATTACTTATCTAATGATACAAAAACAAATCTTATGAAAATCTCTGGGCAACAATTTTTTTTTTTTACGGCGGTATAACAGGGACCAGGATTAAAGGAGGATGTATGGGTGATTAATCCTCCGCATCTAGTGTCCGCATTATACTTTTTGTACATTTTGATGTTCACAGAGTAGTAGATACACATCAATCTGCTTACGTCAAATTAATGTGGGGGCACTGAAGAGATAAACAAGTACTTACCTTCTGTAATTCTCTTTCTGGTAAAGACTATCTACAGATTCCTCACCTTTGAATCACAGAAGTCAAACTATATCCGGAAACTTTTTGTCATAGTACCTCTGCATGCCAGAAGGTGAAGCCATGCGGCTGCGCATCAAGACTGTTCCACTTCAGAAGTGACAAGCAGGGCCTATAAGGCTGCCAATCCCGTGCCTGGATGTCAGTTGCTTTAAAGGCTGCCTGCTTCTTCAGACGTGGTGCCCCAAAGCCAAAACTGGTATACCTTGGTGTTAGAAATGGGAGTCTCTATTTGGCAGTGGCTTGCATCCTGTCCATGTAGAGACTAATCTTCCTAGTCAGGATAAGGAAGCCAGACACCTAAAACAACCCCTGCTCACCTCCTTGGTAGCTTGGCACAAGCAGTCAGGCTTATCCATAGGTAATGTGTAAAGCATTTGCACATAACACACAGTAGTACAGTGAAAACACTACAAAAAGACACCACACCGGTTTTTAAAAAATAGCCGATATTTATCTGTGTAAAACTAGACCACAACGAGAAAAATCCAACATACAGTAATAAAGATATTACATTTTCAAGAATTACTTAAAAATACAGCTCCTTGAAGTTGATAGTCTAGTCCAGGGGTATCACAGCGTTGTGAACAATGAATCCAACAGTTCAGACCATCCGCTTGGTTGCTGGGCAGCTACGGTGTCAGAAAGACCCCGAAAACAGTACCTTGGAAAAGCAGGGCGTTGCCGTCCTTGCAATGAGATCTGAAGTGCAGCATCGCTAGCATCAGCAGGCGTAGGTTCCATAGGTCGATGGGCCCTCAAAGACAAAATATTGCAGATCGTACTCTGTGCTGATGACAAAGTCAGGAGTGCTGGCATTGATGGCTTTGGGGGCTTTGGGGCTGCGGTGCCAAGCGGCTCGATGCAAAGTGTGGAGCCCACAGGTCACGTGCAGACATCGGCTCGGTGACTGCATCCTGAGGAGTCAGTGAGACCAGGGCTGTGGTGTGAAGAGGGGCGTTGTGACATGCGGTGTCTCTAGGTCGCTGTGCAGGCAGTGTTATTGTAGTCACTGAAGCGCTGCCGTCGGTAGGCCCAAGGTTGCGGTGCGGAGCGGGCTTCGTGCTGAGTCCACAGTGCAAGCAGTGGTGCCTGATGCTGGAGTTAATGGAGCTTGCATTGGTGGACTGACGCTGCAGTGTGGGACGGAATGGTGCTTCGTGGACCAAACAAGCGGTGTCCTCAGGCCATGGTGCAGGCAGCTGCATGGGTGTCAGCGTAGAACGGCGGCCTCAGGGATACGAAGGCTGCAGTGTGAAGAGAGGCGATGCAGAGTGCCGAGCCAACAGGTCACGGTGCAAGCAGCGACTCGGTGACTGAGTCAGGCAGTGAGACCAGAGTTGCAGTGCGAAGCAGGACCTGACTTTGTGCAATGCCATCAGGTCACAGTGCAGATAGCGTTGTTGACGGCACCCTGGTGATTTTTCTTCTGTAGCACAAAACACACAGTTCCCAGTGCTGTAGGCAGATGAATCTGACTTTAAGTCATTGGTATCTCTGAGACTTCCAACAGGAGGCAAGCTCTACTTCAAGCCCTTAGAGAAACTTCACAATCAGAATACACAGCAAAGTCTAGTCTTTGTCCTCCCACAATAGAAGCAGAAACTGCAGGCCAACCCAGCAAAGCGCACACAGCAAAGCAGCAGTACTCCTCCTCACAGCTCTTCAGCCCTTCTCTTTGGCAGAGGTTCATCTTGATCCAGATGTGTTAGAAAAGTCTGGGATTTTGGGTCAACTACTTATGCTCAGTTCTGCCTTTGAAGTAGGCAAACTTTAAAGGAAAGTCTCTGTGGTTCACAAAATCCTGCCTTGTACAGGCCTGGCTCCAGACGGTCTGAGACTGCATTGTGTGAGGATAGGCACAGCCCTTTCGGGTGCAGGTGTCAGCTCCTCTCTCCCCCACTCTAGCTGAGAAGACCCATCAGGATATGCAGGACACACCTCAGCTCCCTTTATGTCACTGTCTAGAGTGAATTCAAAGCCAGCATAACTGTCAGTCTGAGACAGATGGGGATTCAGCAGCCAAGCAGATGCTGAAAATGGTTAAACAAGAAAATGCCTTTTTTCTAAAAGTGTCATTTTCAAACTTACAACTTAAAAAAAGAACTTCACTAAAACATGTATTTTCAAATTGTGAGTTCATAGACCCCAAGCTCCATATCTTTATCTGCTCCCAACGGGATATTAAACTTAAGAGGACTTTAAATGAAATCCCCATGTTAACCTATAGGAGAGAGAGGCCTTGCAATAGTGAAAAACAAATTTGGCAGTATTTCACTATCAGGACATGTAAAACACACTAACTCTTTTAAATGCACTGCACCCTGCCCATGGGGCTGCCTTGGGCCTACCGTAAGGGTGCCTTAAATGTACAAAAAGGGAAGGGTTGGGCCTGGCAAGTGGGGGCACCTCACAGCAACTATAATGGAGGAGAGGAAAAACTATCCTTGTCAAACCTCCCAACACATCGACCACTATCACTAAAGGACAAGAGAAACCAGTACATCCAACCCCCCGTGTGGGTGACCACCAGTGTGCAAAACTGCCCTCACCCACTTATTGTGGCATGCTTCATCATTGGGCTGCTGCTGCTAACACACTCCTACGTAATCCCATGTCGGAGTGGAGCAGGAAGGGTGGGGAACAAAAAATGTGATGCAACACCACAAAAACACAAACCAGGACCAGAACAAACACAGGACATAAAACTGTCTCAGGTGTGTCCCCTTCGTTAATTTTATTATAGGACCACCCCGGACAGGATTAAAATTGGACCCCTGGTGGTGATATCAGGATATTATTACCTGTTCACCCTAGTACCAGTTTATCAGTCAACATGTTTCTGCAGTTTTTTAATGCCCCCTAGGGTCAATCAGCCTTCATCAGGACCTCCACAGATCCCCGTTATTACTTTCCCCTACCTGTCATAGATCAGGGCTTATATCATTCTGTGTATCCAGGAATATTTCTCCCTGTTCGTATACACACTTTGGGTTATCTGTAATATAAAGGGTAGAGAAGCAGAACATAATACAGGCAAATATTCTTATTACAGTGGAAGATCTTTCTCTTCCAGTGTCTCCCTCCCCCCCAGACAATTTTTTATTTAACCACATGTGCATACTGAAGCGTGCATTTAATCTCCCATCTCTCACTGTAATTCCTTTCCACCTTAAGATGTCCCTGTGGTTTATGCCATCTCCCAGGTTCAAATTATCAACAAGTAGTGACCTTAGCATCTTTAAATAAAGCCAATCTCACACTCACCGATGTTTCATTAGTTCATTTTTCACCCAGAGCCAGGTGGGAGCACCACCCTGTAGTCACACACTAAATAAAATAAATTAAATACAGGGAGACCATATTTTTATCCCAACGCGTGTAAACATACCAGGTTTCCATAAATTCACAAACGCGGGTCCTTGTCAATTCCTTTTCCCTGGTATCGGGGTAAATGCTAGTCGCAAGTATTACTCAGACAACTTTGTTTTTCACAGTCAACCATCCTTCCCTCCGTGGTCAAAGCAGCCCCTCAACCACCCCTGCTCCTTACTACGTCAAGGGACCAGTGCCTCCTAATCCACCACCGCCCGGCTCCGTGTATGGAACCGGGCCGGTTTCTGAGGCCCTATGATATTCATCCCCTGATGGCAGCCGTCATAGCGTTGTTTGTAGCCGCCCTATTTCCGGGATGGCTCACCTCCCTTTTGCCTGATCATGGCCCAATTCAGCGGCCATGTTGGAAGTATTTTGACATTCGTGCAACATATTGAAGGAAAAAAAATTAAAAATAATCCACATCTAGCACCATTTGTAGATGTAAAGATTGTGCAAATTTAATCAAAAAGTAAATAAATCGCAAAAAATAAAACAAATGTTTTAATATTTTATCAACACTATTGCCAGTCTCTTGGGTGGGGGGGTGGTTGTTGGAAAGGGGGGTGCACTTGCCAGGTTGACATAGCAGTTCAAAACTGCACACAGACACTGCAGTGGCAGGTCTGAGACTTGTTTACAGTGCTACTCGTGGGTGGCACAATCAGTGCTACAGGCCCACTAGTAGCATTTGATTTTCACGCCCTGGGTTCACATAGTGCACTTTACTAGGACCTTACTCGTAAATCAAATATGCCAATCATGGAAAACCTTCCACAATCACAATTTACAGAGGGAATGTGCACTTTAGTACCGGTTAGCAGTGGTAAAGTGCTCAGAGTCCTAAAGCCAACAAAAACAGATCAGAAAAAATAGGGGATGACCCTGCAAAAAGGGCACAGTCCAACATTAGTATTGATATCTTATTAAGAGGTAGAATCCAATCACAGAATAGGGAAAATGGGAGGGTCAGTAAGGAATCTACAGCTAGGCAGAGTATCTACCAGAAAGAGGGTTACCAAAGATAAGTAATTTGTTCTTCTGATAGAGACTTCTAGCTGCAGAATTCTCGCTTTTTGAACAGATACCAATACAGTACCTATTTGGAGGTGGATCGAACAGTGAACTCCACCCAAAAAGTCCTGCAGGACCAAGCAGGCAAAATGCCCCTTTTGGCGAACCTGAATGTCCAGGCAATGGTGCTTCCTGAAAGTATGGAGGGAGCCCATAAAGCTGCCTGGTAGATGTCTAGGAAAGGGACTCCGTGCCAACACAGTGATAGCAGCTTCAGCCCTGATGGAGTGGACACGCAAGCCTCCTGGAGGCTGTTTCTTCGCCAGTGCATGTCAATCCTACTGCAGGGCACGATCCAGTGCAATTCTTCTGCACAGCTTTGCCTTTTTTCCCACTCCAGCAAACCTCATAAACAGCTTATCATCAACCCTGTGATCTTTGGTACAATCGATATAGAAACTGAGTACTATTTTAGAATCTCAGCAATGGAGATTCTCCTCCTTAGAAGATCCCAGAAGGCTGAACAACATGGAAAAGCATCACAACTTTCAATAGAAAGGAGGCTCTAGTTCGCAGAACCAGCTGAAGGAGGTACAAGATGGTGCACGGTGGATAAGAAAACACTGCCTGAATCTCACTCATATGCTGTGAGGAGGTGATGGCAATCAGGGACACAATCTTAATGGTGAGAATCTGCAGAAGGCAGCTGTGGAGCAGTTTGAATGGAGTACACATTAAACAAGAAAGGACAAGATTGGGGTGTCATTAGGGCATCACAAACCAAAAAGGGGGAAATGTGTTGCAACCCTTTAAAAAAATGCATCACAACTGGATTATTTTTAAAAAAGAGGGGTGATCACACAAATGTAAGAAGACACAGAGGGCCACAAATGAACCCTTAACACTGCTCGAGCAAGGCCTTGCAAGGTGAGAAATAGAACAAACAACATCAAACCGGATGATCTGGTGAGGCTCAACCTGGTGAGTGCGGCACCAAACCACAAATTTGTCTTGAAAGGTATATATAGTTTTTGTTGAGGGACACATGGTTGCCATGGTTTGGGGGCAGGCATGCGTGTTTTCTCCAAAGTGTTCAGCTGCCATCGCTCAACCTTCAGGTATGAAGGAAGAGGTTTTGAAGGCCCAGGTGCAGAACCCTGCCCTGCTGTTGTGACAGAAGGTCCTCTTGGAGAGGCCGCCTGACCAGAAGACACATGCTCAGGCCCAGGAAGCTGGCTAACGAATACTCCATGCCCAATCGGAAGCCACTACAATCCCTTCGGCCCAGTCGGTCCTGATCTTCTTACGAACTCAGAACTGAAGTGGTATTATCGGAAAGGCATACCGGATCTCAGAGTTCAACTTGAAGTGGAAGGCATCGCTGAGTGAGACACAGCAGAAACAAAAGCAACAGTGCTGATATTGCGTGTTCTCGTTGTGGTGAGTAGATCGAGCCAAGGTTCTCCCTAGTCACGGAAGAGACCTTGCGCAAGCTCTGGATGTAACTGCCACTTGTGATCCCCTTGGCACTGATAACCCACCTGACCCGCTCCAGCATTCAATGATCCCATCAGGTGGTTCACCGCCATTAAGATTCCTTAGTCATCCAGCCATTTCCAGAGGTGCACAGCCTCTTGGCACAGAGTCTGTGACCCCACCCTGCCCTGTTTGTTGCAGTACAACATGGAGTTTGTGAACTCTAAACACCTGCACCAGTCTCCCTATGATGGACAGTAGGAAGTCATTCAAAGCCAAGTAGATAGCTTCCAGAAGGCTGATGTGGCAGTGGTGCTCCACTGGAGATAAGAGGCCTCTGATCTCCACCTCATCCCATAAGTGATACATTGGTCACCACTGTTAGCTTTGGGTGGGGAAAGGAGAGAGGTTTACCACTGGCCCAATCACGGTGCAGCCTCCTCCAAAATCTGAACATGGTTGGAGAAGTGTCCTTGATGTTGGACCACTGGGACTTCAGATTCCACTGCAGAGCAAACAGATGCCACCTGGCATGCTTGAACAGCAAGATGCAAGAGGTTATCAGTCCCAGATACTTCGGAGTCAACCTCACTGAAATCCAAGAACCAGGCTAAAAGGTGGGGATCACCGTTAGCACACCCAATTTTCACTTGCTAGATTCTACTGAAGGACAACACTCTTGAAAAACTTGTCTAGAAATACATAGCACTGGCTGCATAAGCAATGGTGACTACTAAAGACTCAACTAAAGTGAGTGTTATCATGCACTGCAGGTCCACAATGCATCCGGCCTGTGTGCTTGTATGCCAGGCAGTGTGTTCCCTACACCTTTTAAGATGGGGATCATAGCCTGATTGTCCTGGACTTTACCTGTGTGAAAGTTGCAAAAACGAAATTGTGTAGAGAAAGACTCCAAAGAAGGAGAGCATTGAAGAAGGAGCCAGGTGCGACTTTGGTATGGCGATAGTGAGCCCTAAAGATAACAGGAGGTTCATCATAGTCTGGAGGTGGTTGACTACCTGCTTGTGGCCATCCAGCCCTCAACAGCCAGTCACTGGATGAAGACTGGCACCCTTAATCTCTGAAGGTGTGCTGCCACCATTTCTATTACTTTCATGAACACCCGATGGGCACAGGTGAGACCAAGGGGAAATGAAAATGCACCTCCCCCATCACAAACTAGAGGTAGCGCTGACGGGCCGAGCAGGATGGGAATATAAAAATAGGCATCCTGCAGAGTCAACACCACCATCCAGTCTCCTGCATCAAGAGCACACAAGATCGTGAGCAGGGTGAGCATTTTTTACTTCTTCTAGAGGTGGCAAGTAAGAGGACACAGGTCTAGACTAAACCAAAGACCTCAGTCCTTCTTGGACACCAGAAAGTAGTGGGAATAACAACCTTGCCCTACGTCCGACACCAGCATTCTCTCAACAGCCCCTTTGCCCAAAAGGGCTGGCACGCCATATTGCTAAATGGAAGGAATGGTCCTCTATAAGAAGCTGGGGTGACAGTGGGAGGTACTGCGGGGAAGAAAGGAACAGCAGAGCTTAACCCTTCCAGACAGTTTGAGCCACATGTGGTCTTGGCTGCAGTGGGCATCACGGCCTATCCAACAAAAACTGCTGGGTTCTCTGCTGGGAGGAAACAGGCTAGCGGCAAAGAATGCCTTATCCGAGGCCAAGAAAGGAACACCAAAAGTGCTGCTGATGAGGCTGGATAGAAATCCCCAGGGAGCGAACGGTGGCCCTGCTCTTCTTTAAGCATTCAAGGGCAGAGTAGGCCTTGCCCCCTAACAGGCGAGTCCCATCGAACAACATTTTCATCAGGAAAGACTGGATATCGCCTGAGAACCCAGTTGAATGTAGCCACGGATGGCGATGAATGGCAACACTGGTGCCTATAGCCCGTCTGACACAGTTTGGTGTACAAGTCACAACCAACTTGGCCGCATCACAACCATCTTGAGTTGCCTGTTCTAGAAAAGGTCGAAGATCTTCAGAAATACATCTGAGGACTTCAGCCACCAAGTCCAAGATGACATGAGTATAGCAGCCTAGCAAGCAGGAAGCATTAATGGCCTGTAGGAGGCGAGGGAAACTGATTTAGCACAGCATGGCTGAAGGCCCCAGAAACTCGGGCTGTACCACAACCAGCTACGGAATCGTCTCAAAAGCTGGCTAAGTTCAGGAGCGGGAATTTTGGTGCTGCCCATGAGCTTCCTCCGTGGAGTAGGAATGGTGCAAAGGAAAGGAACTCCGCTTTGATTTATGTTTCTTGTGCTTACCTGAGGATTTAGGGAACAATGAAAACTGGCCTCCAGAACAACTGTGACTCCGGGAACAGGAGTAGGATCAGGAACGTACTTTAGACTTGGAGTGGATGGAACGGTCTCTACGCTGTCTTCTTGTGCTTGGAGATGTTAAGTTTCGCCTAATGTTCAATGGTGTCCACTGGGTTCATCGATGAGCAGTCACCACAGGTCCTGGAGTCATGGCTCAACCCTGGGCATCACAGTCCACCTGGTAGGGATGTGTCACAGACATCTGTTTGAGACAGCCCTTACAGGGCTTAAAGCCGGTCGCCTTAGGGGGTGACATCCCTTGCAGTGTTAAAAATCTGAAATAAAATAATGACAAAAAAAGAACAGTCTTGAACAGACGAGAGAAGTTCCAGATTCGAATCTGTAGACATTGAAAGAAAGGAACTGATAAGCATGCATGAGAGCCTCAAGGCGCAACCTTCAGGCATGCAGAGGACCTAAGAAAATGTTAATGGATCCCGTCTGATACCAGAGGAATAATCAAAAGGTGAGGAATCTGCAGCTAAATGTCTGTCAGAAAAACACGGAACTGAAAATACTAGCTATAGGTCAAACCCAGAAGGCAGACAGAAAACACTAAGCGCAGTCTAAGCTAGAAGCAAACATGAAGACACTTGCTCAAACAGTTCACGAACCAAAGCACAGTAGGCTGGCTCAGCCAAATGTATGGCCATTAACCTGATTCCTATCTAGGGCCCACTATAATTGCACACCAATTTCCGTGCGAGACCATATCCCTCCGGCACCTAATGCAATTTCGTAAAGAAAAATATAAAAGCAATCAAGGCAACCTGTTGTAATATTTATGAATGCGCAAAAAAATGTAAAATATGTTGCAATTGCAATTGAAGTATCTGTTAAAAATAAACGCCCAACAAAAAGTTAATGTGTTGAGAGGATTGCAACAAGCTAAAGGTCAAAGATGCGTCCCATTCTGAAACTAAAAAGAGAGAAAAATCCCTGACAGCTTCTGTAACTTTGTTGATGCATATGACTTCTACTGAAATGGTTATGGTAGGGGAGTTAAGTTATTCTAGTGATTATTAAGAAATCAGAAATTGCTCGGCTTTCCTTAGATTAACTAATCTCAAAAGAAAACAAATGTACTTTAAAACGGTGTACTGTATTTATGCTTTAGGACAATTCTACAGCTGTTTTTTGTCTGTTGCTCTTATTGTGATTACACCACATTTCGTTTACTCAGTTCCTTACAAGATGTTCTGTAAAAAGACAAGTGGTGTGATTGTATGTCACCTTCAATTAAACACAATGTCCTGAGCGAGTTACGGAGAAACTAGGCACAAATCTTTGTCCTTTCCCACGTAGACTAAGTAGAGAAGGAAGGAGAGCTCTTGTGGCTGAACTGCAATCAGACGATGGGCACACTGGCTCAAATCTTCGCTTCTCCTTGGACTCCTTTTGGGATACTGATACAACTTCTTTAGGTCCTTAACTATTACTTCCAGGTACTCATTGTTGTAGGTAAGGCACAGTGTAATAAATAATGTGATGTATTAAGTTGAAAAGAATATCTTTTTAAAAACGCTTTTATTTTTGTATGTGTGTCTTTTCATATACTCTCAAAATTATACAATAGTTCGCCTGATGGTTCTACTTATACTCCCACTTACAATCAAGCCAAGCACCTACTTCGGGTCTCGTTCGGTTCTCACTAAGACTTTTGTGGCCTGCTCACAGCAATCAAACAGCTGGAATAACCGACAGTCACTGCTGTGGCTTCTATGCTTACAAGAAGCCAAAATTGTCGTATCCACCCGTAACCACGCACCTAACCCCTTCTTGCACCTTAAGATGGACAGGGATCCATTTAGCTCTCATTAAAGAGACAAGTCACGGAGTCAGGATACTCCTAGAACTGTAAAAGAGAACATAAGAATTTATATATTGAAAAAACTCAAGATACCCCGTAGCAATCTCCTGCACTGACATTCATAGATGCAATATGCACTGATGGCTAGAAAACAGAAATGTACCTATATAAGCACGCAAAATGATCTTAGGACGTACGTGGAATTGAAAACATGGTAATTCACGACCACCCAATGTCAAGTATTGACCGCACAGCCAGCACAACTTCTCCCTCCTTACCATGGGCACACAAAACTCAAAAGATCCTACTGTAGTGTGATTGGTGGGTAACCCTCTTACGGAAGCAACCAATACAGGCTAGACAGAACTGTGGTTAAAAAAAAAAAAAAAAAAAAAAAAAAAAAAAAGAGCGAGAGCACGAGTTGACGTCTGAGCCGTCACCAGCAAGCCCGATGGCACAATTCCTTCACATTCACGCGGTTCATAAATACCATCTGAAGAAAACAATAGTCATTTAGGTTAGCAGAGAGGTTTCTGTCAGAGAAAACACACAAACAGCACTTCTAATTATTACACAGTCTAGGGGTGAATAGGCAACTACGAGGAAATAGCAGAGGTTGCTCCTAAATGACAGCGGTTTGCAGTGAGCTTTACAAAACAAGTCGCCATTTTACGCTCATGGACGGTGAGGTGCACTGAAGATGAGTACAGTAGTCGGTGTAAACAGGAAACGTTCCAGGCGCAAACATGCCAGTGACTCAGTGTGGCCACCCATCATTAGCCCTGTCTAAAGCGTTCCTGTATAATTAAAGGGGTAGGAGTACCGGCTGAAAACAGTAAGATGGACGCAAGCTTGTTTGAAGTCACTAATGGGGTTTCTTGAAACTCCCTGTCTGGAGATATGCGCAGATGAAGCGATTGGGAAAGAAAGACAACCCAGGACATGGTTGTTCTGTTTGGTGGGAGGGCCAAGGCAGGTATGGCTAAGGTCAAATGTCTGCTGCGGTCTCTGCTACGGGTTTCGTTTCACAGGCGGCCTATAGTTGGGCACGACACTGACCTTCTGCACTCCTCCACTTGCACCCTGCTGAACAAGTGAGCTGCAGTAATGCAATTTGTCCACGGCTCAACTCTGAAGCATGCCTTTTGAAATCCACAGAAATTGCAGTTTCGAAGGGGGGCACAGGACGACAGTGAAAGAAGCGGTTACCTTCAGTAACGTTTTTTTCTGGTAGATACTGTGCAGATTTCTCTCCCTGTGAAAATTCCCAAGCACGAGACTGGATAGGGAGCGATGCTTCGGGTTAGCGTGCGGCTCAGCAAGGACTCGACTCACAAAAGGCAAGGAGAGCAGCATAACATTTGCGTTCACATAACGCTATCAGTTTCTATTGTAAGCATGTTCACACGCCTCATAGGCAGAGCTCAACAGCAAACTGGAAGAACCAGTGTATAGTTTTCCAAACTGAGACCATTTCAAATGAAAAAGAGACCAGTCCACATTACAGGGTGGGTGGTGATAAATTTGTGGTTAGATAAGAGTATTCGCCAGAAAGAGCGCCACCTTAGGTAAGTAACTTGTTCTTCTGGCAGATCCTGCAAACTGCAGGTTTCTCACCTTATGAATAGATACTAAATGCAGCCTCTCCCAAGGTAAATGCACCTAACTAAAGTCCTACAAGACCGAGCAGGAAAACTGCCCATTTCAATGGACTGGACTATCAAGGCAATAGTACTTCATGAATGTATGAACAGAAGCACATGTATCTGTCTGACAGTTATCCAGGACAAGCACTCAGTGCATTAACTGATGAGCAGCCTTGGCTCTAATGGAATGAGCCTTTACACAGTTTGGAGGCTGCTCCTTAGCCAATAAATAGCAGATCTTAAAACAAAGGTCTATCCTTTTGTGAGATGGGCTGCTTCAGCACAGCCTTGCCTGCCTTTGCCCCATAGAACCCCACAAAGAGCAGATCCTCCACCCGACAATCCTCGGTACAATAGATGTAAAACAACTATGCTCCCTTGGGTTCCAAACAATGGAGTTGCTCTTCCAGAAAGTCAGAAAACTGAAGGCTGGCTTGTCTGATGTAAAAATAAGTCATCACCTTTGATAAGAACGTAACTAGAGTCCTTAAAATCAGTTTGACAGAAAATGAGGTTTTATGAGGAGACTGGAGCAAGAGGGCTTAAATCCCAATCCCACAGCATGCTGCT
Source organism: Pleurodeles waltl (assembly GCF_031143425.1). Lineage (NCBI taxonomy): Eukaryota > Metazoa > Chordata > Amphibia > Caudata > Salamandridae > Pleurodeles > Pleurodeles waltl. Next base: position 403,422,286 of record NC_090448.1, read on the forward strand.
GTTATTGTAACCAGAAAAGTTGTTTGTGAGGTGAGGAAGAGCACTAGATTTCTCTGTATCGGTTCAAAAGGGATACATGAGGAAAGTGAGTATTAAGCTTAAGTCTCACTGTGGCATCACAAAGGGTTTTGTTGGAAACGTTTCAAACCTTTAAGGAAATGCAACACAACAGGTAATTTTAACAAGGGCAGTTGGTCCAGCAAACTTAAAAAAGCTGAGAAATAATTTTTAACAGTGCCCACAGCAAGGCCTTGCTGGGTGAAAGACAAAACAAACAATGCATCTGAAAAATTTGCCTACAACAGGTCCATCTGGAGGTGCAGCAATAAGCCACAAACTTATCTCGGTATTCAGCTTACAATGATTTTATGGCGGGCTCCTGACTGCCAGGGTGACATCAATGTCTTTGAGAGGGAGGTCACAGAAGAATAACTGTTGCTGCTAAATATTCATGTATGGAGGCACAGGTTGCACATTCCTAGGTGCAAGATCCCAGCCCTGCTGCTGTGACAGATCATCTTCCGGAAGCTGCAATTTGATCAGAGGACAGGTGCACATGCCCAGAAGTTACAGACACCACCCTCTCCTATCCCAAACCAAAGCAACTAGGATGACTTGGTCCTGGTCATTCCAGGTCTTCTTAGGAAATATGTTAAGGATAGTCAGCAGCAGGAAGGAGTACAGGGGTCCCGTGCTCCACTTCATGCGGAATGAATCTCCAAAAGGGAGCCTTCTTGGGGTCGCCATCATGCAAAATTGTTGAGAATGTGTGTTCTTCGCACAGGCATAAAAAAAATTGAGCCAGGTCCTCTCCATCACTGGACGATGCCCTGCATCTGAATATAACTACCATATGTGATCCGCTGTGTCGTACAATCAGCTCGTCCACCCTTTCATTTAAAGATCCCGCTGGATGGAAAAACAACAATGGAAATGTCATGACTCAGCTAGTTCCAGCTGAAAAAAGCCTCCTAGCGCAGGACCAAGGACACCACCATGTTTGTTGCAGTACCACCTGGCAATGGTGTTGCCAATGAGAACTTGCATTAGCCTCCTTTTGACGACTGGCAGGAAGTCCTTCGGTGCCAAGGAAAGCCCGCAATTCCAGCAAACGGATGTGGGTCTTGGCCAGAGTCCTCAGATCTCCACCTCCACATCTGGCACGACCATCAACTTTGAGTGGGGCAGAGACAGAGGTCTGCCACTGGTCGAACTGGGGGTCGAGCAGTCACCACTGTTGGTAGTGTCCTCTGACACCTGGATGGAATCTGGCAGGTTCATGTGGTGCTCAGCTACTGAGAATTCAGATCCCACTGCAGACCTTGCATGTACCATCTGGCATGATCGGCAAGCAGAATGCAGAAGATTGACAAGCCAAGAAGCCTCAGAACCATCCACTCAGATCCAGATCAGAGGCTGAAACATCTGGAATCATAGCCTGAGACCCAGACTTGTTGGTCCAGAGGAAAGACTCACACGGCTGACGTACTTTGCAAGTCACCTTCACTGAACATGTATTCATCTTTTGAATGAGCTGGCACATAGAGCATAAAACTCGCTGGACGCAGTTGGAAGCCCACCCAATAATTTGTACTAAAAATGGAAATTTTACACATTTTGAATTTTATGATCACATTTTAAATGTGCACAACTAATCTGCATTTCATGGCTTGAGGCACATGGTGTTAAGTGATTTTCAGAATGACACAATTTTTGCAGCAGCTGGAATTAGAAATCAAGTCTCAGGTTACAGTCAATTCAAGTACTAGATCACAGAATTAAAATAAAGAATGAACCATCCTTGAATTTTAAAAGAAACTTGCCCCCCTCCTCCCCCACAACCCCCCCCCCCGACCCACTTTTTTTTTTTTTTAACTGGTCATCAGTTGTGTGCAAGTCACAAGATGGGTCTTTTGATGGCTCAGCTCATACTTTGGCTTTTGTGGCAGAGTCACCAGCTTAGTTTAGCCATCTCCAACTTTATCCAGGAAAGCCCAAGGGCAGTCGGCTAAGTATGCTGCAGAACAGAACTTTAGGGAAAGATTTGTGCCGTGATTTCCTCTGTAAATATAGCTGCTACTGGCACGGCCATCGGGGATACTATGTATACAAAACGAGTGACTGATAACGTGCAATTTTAATTCGTAGCAAAAAATGGATAGCTTGAACATAAAAAATAAAATCAGTCCCATATTAAAAATTCTAAGCTGGAACATAGCAGGTTTGAAAAACAAAATGGAAGATAAAGACTGGGTTGAATTTATTAAAAAACAAGACATCAGCTGCTTTCAAGAAACTTGGTCTACTCATGCTATTGACATAGATGGGTTCTCCACCTTCCACTTACCTGCTATTAAGCAAAAAAAAAGGAAGACCCTCGGGAGGTCTGAGTATTTGGATCAAAACTTCATTACTGAGGAACTCCGTAGTAACTCACACCGTACAAAGCAAGGGAATCCAGACGCTTGCAGTCAAACACGAGGAATGGTCACTCGAAATAGTAAATTTGTATTTCCCACCTATCAGCCGGGCTCAAGTTATGCCAGGGGTGCGGCTCCTTAAAGAACATATCCTAAATAAAAGAACCATGGATCGGAGGATCCCAGTACCAGGTCACACGAATAATCGCTCTCTCCAACTTTGTAAAACCTTTTTTTTTATATGTGGCGACTTCAACACTAAACCTCATTCTATCCTCTGGGATGAACAAGTAGCAGAGGAAGATTATGCTTGGAATATCCCAACGCCTCTTATCCAACGTTGTAATGACTCCAAGAAAGGAGAATTAATCTTTGAAGCATTAATAGAAGGAGGATTTCGCACATTAAATGGGAGAACAAAGTCAGATAAAATCTTTAAATCTACCTTTCGAACTGGAAAAAGGCAAAGCATAATTGACTATATGGCAATAAACATCGAAGCCTGGCACTATGTCATCGATATGGAAATAAGGGACAGAATCGAGAGTGATCACGACCCACTGCTAATGGAGATAGTCCATCCGGACACGAGCCCAGGGAAGGCGGAGTCTCCATTCAACGGAAATAGCCTAACAATAACTATGAGACCAAACAGGAAAAACATATTAAGGTCAAATGAGGATGAACCTTATATGAGTGTTCCCAGCCAAACCTGGGTGTCATTACTTAGCACGTTCTTAAACCCATTAGTTAATGACGCTATACCCCTCCTGTACAACTTTAATAATTTGCTATTGCAAACAAAAAAGGAAAAGATCAAGCATCCTCAAATCAATCCTAAAATGATGGAGGGCTGGTTCGACGAAGAGTGTTTAAAGCTAAAAAAGACCTTATCACAAGCACTGAAGAACCGGCACTTGAACGATTCCAATGAGCAACATTTTCATGGATGTAGGCAACAGTACAAAAAACTATTAAGATACAAAAGGAAGATATTTCCACATAAACTTTGGAAAACTTTACTGCAAGCAATAACGGCAGGGAACTCCAAAAAGTTTTGGGAGATTGTCAGGTGGGGATGCGAAGGTCCTCCGAAAAACCTAGAACTGAATATCAACCCTCAACTTTGGGTAAAGCATTTTACTGCCTTGTATCAGGAAGTGGCCAAAACAGCACCAGGGATGACCAATAACCCAAACATCCTCACTCAAGGGCTGGCAGGCAGAAATCAAAGATTAAGTAAAGTACTTCCTCTTCAAAAGACCCACGCAGCATCTTCAAATCGTCTTGTTAGATCGGTAAACGGAACCCAGAATGTACTAGTCTCCAACGAATTTCCCTGCACAAATTCCACGCAAGTAGCCTATGTCATTCCACGTGCAACGAAGTTAATATCGGAATTCAGCGAAAAAGAGATCAAACAAGTTATCCTTCTCCAAAAGCCGCATAAGGCTGCAGGCCCAGATGGCATCCCTTCAGATGCTTACCGTAACCAGCTAACGTCATGGTTACCTGCTCTAGACCGTCTATTCAACAGTGTTTGGCATTATGAGGTAATCCCTCCTTCTTGGAAGGAATCAATAATCGTTCACAAAAAAGGGCCTAGGAACATGGTGAGCAATTATAGACCTATCTCGCTGCTTGATAGTGTTGGAAAGATTTTTGCCAAATTGATCCAGTCGCGTCTAGACCAATGGCTAGAGGATGGAGATTTAATATCAACACACCAAGCTGGTTTTAGGCGAGGCCAAAGTACAACAGACCAACTTTTTAAGCTAAACATGATCTGTGCTAAATACGCCACCCTTAAAAACTGTCCATTATACCTGGTCTTTGTGGATCTCCAAACAGCCTTCGCCAGCGTAAATCGCCAAACATTATGGCAGTTATTGTCAGACATGGGCATACAGGGAAAAATCTTAAGGCTGCTAATTCTATTGCATACAGGAAACACTGCCAGGGTCAGATATTCTACGAGAAATGATTATACGGCCGAAATTCCAATTGAGCGAGGTGTAAAACAAGGCTGCGTTTTGGCCCCAACCTTATTCAACTGTTATATAAATAAAGTAAGTCAGGTTTTGAAGGAATTAAATCTGGACGTGCCAAAACTAGCCAATGAAAGTATACCTATCTTGCTCTTTGCTGATGACGCCGTACTACTGGCAAGAACAGAGATAGCAATGCATGGACTACTTAGGGGCTTCGAATCTTTCTGTACCTCAAGGAGCATGGTAATCAATGAGGGGAAAACAAAGTTTATGATTCTCAACCAAAAACAGACGTTGCAATCGACTTTTAGGGCAAATAATAAGCCTTTGGCCCGAGTGGCCACTTATGATTACCTGGGCTGCAGATTAGATGAAAAACAGACATGGAAACCACAAATCTACAAAAGCAGAATTTCCTTGGCCCAACAAGTCGGAGCAGTTCTCAGATTTGCAAAAGCTACAGGCAATCACTCCGTGAGCTCCGCACTGCTTGCATATAAAACAAAAGCAAGAGCCGCAGCACTTTACAGCGCAGAGATCTGGGGATTCAGAAAGATTCCATCAATACAAGTAACCGAGAACACATTTTTACGCCGATTACTTTGTCTAGGCAATGCTACACCAATGAATGCAATAAGAATTGATCTACAGATGAGAAAGGTTGAGGACTACATCGCTCTGGCTCCAGTAAGATACTGGATCCGCATTTGGACAAAAGAGGCTCTTAAACCATTTAGAGACGTACTTAAGGATATCATGAAGTTGCAAAACCATCGGAAACTGCCCTGGTTCAAACATATTTCAACTATCCTGGCTGCTATTGGCCAGGATGACTTTTGGCTCCATCCAGAAAAAATCGGAAGGCCTAGTCTAGCTGTTATAAAAAAGGCATATTGGGAGCGAAAGACAGAAGCTATGTGCGAGTCTCTTAGCCCTTTATTCAAGCGGTATATTTTGTTTAACCAAGAGCTTAAACCAGCAATATTCATAGACAGTATTTATCCGGAGGAAAAAAGGGCTCTCTACTTTAAATTCCGTATGGGCATACTACCAGTGACAGCGGTGGTTAACAGATGGCAATCTGCTCCTCCGGGTAGATTAGAATGCTGTCCATGCCTTCATGGCGGTCCGGAAACACTTTCCCACTTCCTTTTATTATGCCACTTTACGCTCAGACTCCGTAAACTGTACCTTCGTCCACTTTTCAGATCTTACGGAGTTAGGAAGTGCAAGGAGGCGGAAGCGCTATGTATGCGTTCAGATGAGAAATACATTGTGATAAAGGTCTCAACTTATATCTTGGAAGCATGAAAACTTCGTCTATCAATGCACCCACAGTTGGTACAGGCATAATAGTCTATGTTATCCCGTAGCTATTTAGCCTGGGAAATCGGTGCAGGGTAGTGAAAAACTGGGTTAGGCCTCGGGCTTTTATTAAATGGTTGGAAGGCAATGCAAGGCCCCAAATGATTCGTCCCATAATAAGACATTTTAAATATCAGACTTATAATGTTTTTCTAGAATAAGTTACGTTTTTATGTAAATTATTGTCAAATTAGGTTTTACGATAATACATGGTAAATTGGATACATTTTTGGCACATGTTAAATCAAAAATTCAAGCATATTTTTCTTTTATTCAGATGTTTTATTCGATGTGATTTTTATTGAGTTTGATGGATTGATATCTATTGTGTGATTATTGTTAAGGCCGGATAGGCTAATAACAATTAAATAAATGGTAAATGGTAAATTTTAATTCAGGCAAATAAATACGTGCTTCGGTCTGCTTCTCATACAAAGACCTGAAAAGGATTGCGATGTGCACCTTACAGCTTAACTGCCTCTTCACTTGATTCAACCGTAACTTGCATGAAAGGTACTTATCTATTTGAGTATGACTCAGTTAACAGAGGTTAAGGAAATGCCTAAAGCAAACCCTCACCTCCAAGCAGCACATTTCCAAGCATCAAAGAAACAGAAGGCCAGAGGAAGAGGTTTACACAGAGCTTCGCTCACTGTTTTATAAACATCGATTTTCTATTCATGAGTCCGAATTTTCTGTCAGTCCACCTCAATACCACCACCTTACTCGAAGTAAACTACTACAGGAATCTATGAGTGTCGGTCAATACTGCACACACCTAACATGTGCTACCAGGTTAATACACTAGAACAAACAAGCGCTGCCCATGTTCCTCATTCCCACTTAGGCCAAGATGGCAACCTTACTCTGGAATAGCGGTGACGCTCCTGACTCTACAGACTTTGGACATTCGTACAGCTTCATTGGTGTACCCCACTCCTTAGTTTGATGCCGGTCACAGGCACCACTAGAATTATACAGTGCGCCTAAATTCAAAAAGCTCAAATGATAAAGGACAACTTACTCACCTTTGGTAGTGGGTAGTCGTCCACACCGAATAGGACTATGCTGGTCCTATATAGGTGCCACTGGGGCACACTGACATCAGTTTCTTTTCACGACTTTTCACGCCAGAAGCGCAAAGCCACGAGAACACTGACCACTCAAAACTAGGGCCCTGAAAAGGAGTCCCCGTCCATAGAAATTAGTTCGCAGAGTGGGGAGGATGGGTGGGTCAGCAAGGAATCTGCAACTACATATTGTCTATTCAAGAAAAGGCGTTACCAAAGGTAAGTAACTTGCCCATCCGATAGAGACATTTAGTTGCAGATTCCTTATCTTACAATAGATTGCCAAGCAATACTATCCCCAGAGGAGGGTCTGCAAACTAATATACTAGGAAGTCCTACAGGACCGAACGGGCAAAGAGCCAGTGCCCCTGGACCGGACAGTCCAGGCACTAGTCTTTAGTACACATGTGCAGAGATGCCCATGTTGCTGCCCAACAGATGTCAAAGACTGGAACTCAATGTGCTAACACAGTGGTCGCAGCTTTAACTCTGGTAGAATGAGCATGCAAGGCCTCCGGGGGTTTCTTCTTAGCCAGTGATTAGCACATTTTAATGCAGAGCACGATTCATCTGGAAATGGTTCCCTTGAACACTGCCCAACCTTTCTTTGCATCCACATAACCAACAGAGTTGAACATCCACCCAGAATTCTTTGGTACCATCAAGGTAGAACGCCAACGCTCTTTTTGGGTACAGGTGGTGGAGTCTCGCCTATTCCTTAGGAGGATACAGGAGTGCGTAAAAAGTAGGCAAGGTGATGGATTGGCCTACATGGAAGGGCGTTACCACTTTTGGAAGGAAGACGGTCCTAGTGCGAAGCACCACTTGGTCAGGATAGATAGAAAGGTAGGGCCGCTTAGATAATGCCTGCAGCTCACTCACCCTGCCGGCAGATGTAATGGCCACAAAGAAGACTGTTTTCTAAGTGAGAAGCCTGAGAGGCCAACTGTGGAGTTGCCCAAAAGGAGAGCACATGAGAAATGTCAAAACTAAATCCAAATCTCATTGGGGTATAATGAATGGAGATGGAGGAAACACATGAGTAAAGTCTTTAAGGAACCTATTTACAATCGAGGCTTGTTGATTAGGCAACCGCAAACAAGCACAAATGGCAAACAGCTAAGCTTTGAGAGTGCCTATGCAGAGCCCTGCATGGGCACTGGTCCAGAGAAACGATAAACAACAATACCTCAGAAATGAGGTCAACAGGCTTGTCTGTGCACCAGGCCACAAATTTCTTCCAATGACAAAATATTGTTTTGGTGGAGAAACACCTTGCTGCCAAGCTTACATTACATCTTTCGTGCAGAAAGTCAAAAGCTGTCAACTGCTGTCGCCGCTCAATCTCCACGCAAAAAGGCCGAGACTGGACAGGTTCAGGTGGAGAAACCTCCCCTGCTGCTACCCCAAAAGAGCCTCTTGAAGGGGCAGTCTGATCGGAGGATCGATGGCAATGCTCAGTAGCTCATGAGCTCAGTAGTGGTATTTTTCAGGTGGTGGAGGAGAGGGGGGGAGGGGGGTATACAGGAGGCCTGAGTTTCACTCACGATTAAAAGCATTGCAGAGCAATTGCCACCTTCGAAACTCCAAAGCGCAATACCGCAGACAACGCGCACTCTTTGCAGAAGTGAAAAGATCTAACCAGGCTCTCTCCACTGAAAGAGACCTTGAGCCACCACCAGATGAAGACACCATTTGTGATCAACCAAGCACTGTCTACCTTAGTTTGTACGCTCTGGCGTTCAGAGAGACCACCAGATGCTGAACCACCAAATGCAAGAGGTCCACTGTAGTCTGGAGGTGCAAGCCAGTCGTCGAGATAGAGGAAGACTGAAACCCTGTATCATCGCAGATGAGGTGCAACTACTGCCATCACCTGGGTGAACACACAAGGGGCGCTGGTAAGGCCAAAAAGAAGCACAGTGAACTGTGCTTGTGGCCTACCATGAACCGCAAGCACATCTGTGGGCAGGCAGGACAAGGATATGGAAATGTGTCCTGCAAGTTAAACGCTACCATACAGACTCTGGGGTCCAGGGCAGATCCAACCTGAGCCAGAGTGACATTCTGAACTTCTTCATGAGAAAGAAATTGAAGGACCAAAGGTCTAGGACAGGGCAAAGACCCTTGTCCTTTTTGGGCACAAGAAAATAACAGGAATAATAACCACGATCTACTTCTGGCATAGGGTCCCTCTCTATGGCTCCCTTGGCCAAGAGAGCCTCAACTTCCTCTCAGAGAAGTGCGAATGGATCCTCGGTCAGTGGCAGCGGAGCAGGAGATGGCGGATTTTGCCTCCGACTGGTCCCTGGTGGGAAACACAAGACTAGGAAGGTATGGAGACAGCTGCAAATTTGGGGGTTGGGGGGTGTGCAGGGGGCTGCGGCAGGCTGGCCATACCCCTGGCTCCCTGATCCACAATGGCGGTGGATCCAACGTCCCTGCACCATGCAGAGGCTGGGCGGAATGCACGGCATGGTGGTGGATGGGAAGGGACATGGCTGGGAGCCCCATCCATAGCCACAAAAGGGGCAAAAAGCAGACTGAGGGGCAGCCACAAGGCCCAAGGACCTGGCCATTGCAGGAGAATCCTTAAAGCGCTCAAGCACCCAGTCTGCTTTCTCTCCAAAGAGACTGGTGCCACTGAAGCACATGTCCAGAAGATTGGCACGGACATCCCCCGAAAAGGCAGGTGTGCTCAACAAGGCGTGGTGCCTAATGGCCACTGTCTATGCAACCGCTCTGCCCGGTGAGTCATTCCTGTCCAGTCCACATCAGATCATCAACTTCCCTGCGTCTCTTCCCTGTTCTGGAGAGTAGAACTCGGACCTCCTCCAGGACCTGTAGCAGCACTTGCACAACCGTATCCCACAGCGGGTGGGAATAACAGCCCAAAAGGCATGCATTGTTCACAGAGCTTAAAGCCAATCTGGCAGAAGAAAACATCTTCCCAAGTTGTCCAGTCTCTTGGATTCCCTATCTGGGGGTGTGGAAGGGAACATGCCCGAGGAGGCGAAGGCTTGGATTACCAACCTTTCAGGAGTGGGGTGTTGCATCAGGAAACCTGGGTCACCCGGTGCTGGGTGATGGCAACAGGCAATTGTCCTGTTCCCAGGAGCCCTGTGCTGGGTTTCAACCATGTTCCCAGTAGACATCCCTAAAGGCTTGGTTAAAGGGAAGCAGGGTTTCAGAGGATGAAGCCCCCAAGCTGAAGAACCTCTGTCAGAAGGTCAGTCCTGACTGCCACCAAAGGCAGCTCAATGTCCAGGACCTCAGCTGTTCTCTGGACCACCACAGGATATGAAGCTCCCTACGTTGGAGCCACGGTATCGGGAAGAGAGCATGCCAGTATCTGGTAATGTATCCAGTCAACTGGCTTCACCCAGGTCCGTACACCAGTCCATGGGGACTTGGAGCTGGTATTCCAAAGGGTCTAGCAACCATTTCCCTTCCTCATCATAACCTAGCCCATAGTATTAAGGCTCAGAATTAGACAGCGAGCAACCCCTCTGTTGACGTCGGATACGGCGTCGTATGAGCCCATCCAGCTCCATGCCAGAGTCAGCAGTGAGGAGGGGGGCGCAGCTAGCGTCAACGTCAAGCCTGGGGAAGGTCAAGGTGGTATGACCCGCACCGGTCCAGATCCATGGGTGCCCCTCGGAGCAGAAGCCACTGGTGCAGAACCAGACAAGGCCCTTCTGACTCGGCGGGCCCAAAGGTGAAGCAGCAGTCAGACTGCACAAAAATGACACATGGCCTCATAAAAACTCCTTTTTTTTGGCAGGGATCGCTCCGGCTCCCAGAAGCTTGATGAGGCGCAGAGTCAGTCCAGGCGCAGGCTCCACAGAGAGAGAGGCCTTGATTAACAACCCTTCCACATCTTGTCAGCAGACAGATAAGGTGAAGTTGAAGAACACTTTGCTTTCTTTGACCTCTTATGCCTCGACTTACCTGGGCGTCCCGAGAACTTGGAGTGGGCCGATGAAGAGGGAGGCTCAGCGACCGATCCCCATCCTCTCGATTGACATCAGGACTTACGTGGTGCCATATGCCGGACCATCATGAGCTTTAGGAACCACTTCCTCAAAGCTTTTGGATTCATGACCCAGCACTTGGAGCACAACTTCCAGTCATGATCATGCTCCAAACACCAAAGGCACACAAGGTGTGAATCCATCACTGACATCGCCAAATGAAAGTATCCACAGGGCTTGAAACTGGTCTTGCGAGAAGAAATCCCTCGATGCAACAGGAGTAGATAATACTCAAAAAGTTTCAACAAAAGTCGAAAAAAGACCAGTCAAAAAATGACTGAGGAGTAGCTGTTTCTTTGGATCAGCGCTGGCTGGTGCAAAAAGAAAAAAACTGACAGCATGCCTGGGTGGCTCCGATATTGGACATGCAGCATCATATCCGTTGCGGACGTCGCTGCAGATGGACGCAGAGCCAATCGGCACCACCTAACGGCAAGCGCAGGGGTACTGCTTGCAAAACCTTTGAATCCAGACTGACACGTGGGAAAATTCTAAGGTAAGGCATCTGCAACTAGATGTCTCTAACAGATCATTATATTAAAGGTTATACAAATGCATTCAAGAATCTACAGCAACCAGAAAGAGGTGTAATGAGGTAGAGGTGAGGTTCCCAGGGCTTACGTCTCTTCGACAAGACTGTAATGTTTTAAACAGAAGACTAATCCAATATGTGCCCTCTCCCAGCCCCATTGTACAAAGGAACAATTTAACAGTATGAAAAAATATACATGTGGTCAATGTAGCAATTACAAACAATTTAAGTAACAGTCGATATGATTAACTGGAGCAGCACACAGGAAATCAGGTTTTGAAACTAGTGGTCAGATCATGATTCTTACAATTATTTGTAGGGAAGCTTTTTTTCCCAAGACTAAACTTTTGGAGCACCACACAAAGGCCTGACAGACTGCAGGGATTTACAGAGGATAAGCCACGAGAAAGCCACAGGCCAGTATCCTATTAGGTGGCGGTGAGCTGGCAACATACGCTGTATGGCCTTTGTGTGGTGCTCCAAATGTTTTGTCCATATTAAAATTTGTCAATAAATAATTGTAAGAATCAAGATGTTACCAAAAAACTGAAGAACCCTATCTACTGTGAAGTGCTCCAATGGACCATATAGAAAGTTTCTTAAATTGTCTGTAATTACTGTATTGACTATCCAATAAATTTTTTCCAACTGAAAAAGGGGACTGGCAAACAGCTTAAGCAAAGAGTCACGAAAAAGCGGTGCAAGTGTGGTCTCTGGTGAAGCCTATATAAAAGAACATGAAATGGGATTCAATCCACCTCTTTTTTCAGTCAAACCTATTTCTTCAAGCTAGTGCCGCAAATAGCCATTCACCTGCCCTCTCATTAGCGCTCACGACTTTCTTCTTCTTCTACAAGAGTACACTGCAAGGTCACTTTTTTGAATCTGCGGCTAAGAGGCGAGAGCCTGACGAAGCATAAATCCGAGACAGAGCTGCTGACGCTGCGGCCTTCTTGCTCCTCCAGAGGGACGGTCTGTGGAGTTCAGACGAGTCCTCAGCTCGTAGACCAAATGAACTACCCAACAAAAGGTGAACTGCAAACTTTGCTGCTTTAGAGGGGTGGGGCATTCCATACCTGTGCGTCAATTAGAAGTAAAAATTTAATAAATAAATACCGTGGCAATGCTCGGCATCCATTACACCCAAGAGGTCTGCGCACGGGAGCCCGGAAGGTCGCTTTGATGAGGCGCAACGATAACACTGCAGTGTGGGTGCACTGCTCCTTTTCGAGAACACAGTTGGTACTTGGTTTCCTCCTCCTTGAAAGAAAATGTCCACTCCCTTTACAGCGAGAAACGACCAGAGAGTTAACGTTCAAACAGAATCAAACCACAACTTATGGGGGCTGAAGTGAGAGTAAGCAATCAAGCAGCACGACTAAGGCGCTGAGTTGGACACTGAATGGAAAAGTGCCTCAAAATATTTACAAAAAGCTTCTTGCCAGCTATGCTTCAAGTAGTCCTCAGAGAACCAACAGTTGATATTCCAAAAAACGGGGCGCCTACATCGTGAATTTGGCCCTTGTTCTAATCGACAGGTTGGGCTGAAGGTCCAAAACGTTATGATTTAATACATCTTAATTGCCTTGATCTTATCTTTCACAGAAAAGCAGGACATAGCTGTCCATAACACTAAGCCACTTGGGGTACTATAATTAACAGTGCTCCTAAACAGGATAACAGCTCCCCCTATACTTTGCATTGTTATTGACACGTTTTATAAAAGAATTAATACATTCAGCCGTCCAGATCGAAGAGGCGGGTAGAGGGCACAGATAAACTGAAGATTTTAAAGGGAAAAGAAAACCTTACCCTTCGTTGGTTCCCTAGAGGAGCCTCTCCGTTTCACCTCTGATATGACTCCTAACAGCCGTCCAATTTCAACTATTCAAGGACACCACTGTCGCTCACAGTCGAATTTCACCTCTTTCAGAAAGCCATTAACAGCCTCTTTCTAGGAAAATACGAATTAGCAATGCCTTTAGGTTTGGCTCGTGGTGCATCCTGGACTCTCACAGGAAGAATGACCACCCAGGACTCATACATGCACAACATTCACTCACACTAACAGCCAATCCCTTAATCACACACACACACACACTCTGCCCACACACAGACATATTATCGACACGAGCACAACTTGTATTTGTCAAGACAGGCAACACAAAAGGAACACCATTCTCTCTGCACTCACAATAAACGCTGCTATCCATGCACTTGGACTCAATACACGCTGATCTCCCTACGCTCGCAGTTCGAAACTCACACTTCACTCACAAATACCTCTATCTAAAGTGCTGCCCGCATGCTTACTTTATAGCAGTGATAGTAAGGGTCGAGGCCGCATGGAGTCTTCCTGACTTTTACATGAGGACCTCCGGACCTTTGCATGTAGCCACCAGTTTAACAGCAACATTAGGCTGTTTACTTTACAAAGCACTAACATTCATAAACATATTAAATACATGGCAAGCATTTACTTACAGGCTAACCGAACGAAAAAAACATGCACAGAAGGTGTCCAGTGCTACTTAACTTTAATAGCTTCATGTAATGCCATCTTGCAACCAATGTGTTAAAAAAAAAAAAAAATGAAGTCCCTTCAAAGTTAAAAAAAAAAAAAAAAAAAAGTGTATTTCATTAACACGCAAAAGCATTTCATCATAGTACTTCAGATGTAAACCAGTGCATTGAAGTGTTTTTTTTTAAAGTGACAGTTTTCAAACATGAATTTAGACAGATTCATGGCTCCCCCACCCGACAACAATTTAAACAGAGAGCTAAGAAGCAAGTCAGGTATGTGCACCCTCTGACAGGCCTGTGTTGCTATTATATATGGACAACATTATAGTTTATTAAAAAAAACACACAAGAGAATGATTTGTAGATGGCACATCCTGAACTTGCATATTTCGAGGTTCTCTTATATGTGATAGCCAAGAAAAAAAAGCAAAGTGAAATAAAACAATTGCCTCGGATCACACAATTTAGTCAAGTGCGCAATCCAGTGTTGATGCCAGGTGCAATTCAACCACTAGACATTGATGTGGATTCCACACGACCTCCTTACACCTCTCCCGCCCCTGACCACCGCACTTCTGGCATCAATGCGACCCTCGGTCACATCACAAACTGACGTTTTGGCCCCTCGGACAATGTTTGCGATTATCTATACTTTACAGAAAGCAGTGCTTACATTTCCAATCCAAACAGCTGTGCTAAAGAATCATGAGTCACGACCATCCATCTTCTTAAGGAACCACCATCTTTCATTATTGCAGTTGTCAGGAGCTACACCGAGTGTAGCCATGGGGAGTCTCACATCAAGGATTGGAGGAATCACGCTACCATAGGAAATTAATTTTGGAATAAATATCTGTATAATAGGTCTTTACGTCCCCATCCATCTGCTCTATAGTGGAATCGATGGAGCTGGCTTGGTGTAATGCTCTTTTAGGGTGACCCATTTCTACTTCAGCAACATTTTAAAGTAATGTCTTAGTGTGCTGAAATAAAAACTGGTTAAGGGACTGTAAACATTTTGCTGCATGTAGGCGCTGAGCCATCTGCTCTGCTGTACAAAGAGGTTTTTAAGACAGATGCCAGTTAGACAATACACCATATACAAGGCACAGTCACTGACGCATCAAGCTCTTAACAACAAAGGGCCTATGTACCTAAATAAGAGGCTCAAGGAGTATAGACAAGGGAGGACCCTGCGTTCCAGGAGTGCTGGTTTTATTGTGGTTCCCAGATTTAATTAACAACGCAGAGGAGGCTCAACTTTTAAAGTTAAAGCGGCCAGTATGTGGAATCTGATGCCTGGGCATCTGAGATCTATTAAGAAACAATATTTGAGAAATAATTTAAAACATTGTTTTGTAAACTTTAGCGATGTTAAGACCCAAGTAGTTCCTAGTTTATTTTCCTTCTCTAGTTGCCTAAAGCTCCGGGACAAGCCTTTGAGTTGCTGTGCATTATAGAACAACCTCTCATTCATTCATACGTTCATTTGTGATGTTACCCGCACACTGTAAGCATCACACCCCTTTGAAAGTTCCCACAGGTACATTTCAGGAAACATGCTTAAATCTACCAGAGAAAAATGTCTGGAAAATAACGGGACATGCAGATTTTAATGGGTAAGTCCCAAAATCAGCTTTATACCCCATATTTCAGGCAATAATTGTAAGCGGGTGCTATTTATCGCAGCTGATAAATTCAGATTTCTGCAATGTTGGAATATATATAGTGCGATAAACATAGCACTTTTCCTACCCAGCTTTTAATTGCGACCCAAGCCTTTACAATACGGTTCTGCTTTGTAATCTGTTACAGACCGCAGCCATGCCCAAATTCCTGGTCGCTAATTCAATACATTTTGGATGCTAGAGTAACCTTAGAACAGAACGGCAAATAAGATATCAGCAAGATAACAAGGCAAAAGTACAAAGTACTGGTAAGGAAATTTATTTACCAAAATGTATGCTTCCTCATTATTTTTACTTTTGACAGACTGTAGCAATACGAAACCCACCGTGGATAGTCTGCTATAGCAAAGCTAATAGGTTTCTCTATTACTATGCTGAATCACATATATTCGCTTTCCCAACACTTGTTTACATAAAGTATGGATAAAGAAGCATAAGGAGGGACCTACACACCAATTTCTGTTGAACGTGAACTAACTTATGAGAGACTTTTTAGTCATGCTGCAAATAGCATTCCCGTACCACGCTTAAAGCTGGGAGTAAAAATGTCATCACCACCCATAGCCCCAGTAGCTGCTGAACGGAAATAATGTTATTTAGGACACTAACTGTTTAAAACTTGCCATGGATAGGACTTGAGGATGCGCTTTAAACGTACAACTTTCTCATCGCTCTGGACGTATTCAAATGTAGGTGTGGGCAGAATTTGATTCCAAGGAATTCAGCTGAATTACATTAAAATTCAGAGAGATTCAGTGGAATTCTATGTTGGGGTGGCGTGGGCATTTGACGTTAATTTCTCAAGTCCAAAAATGGTTGTGAAGATGAATTTTGCACTAAGAAATAGCACTTTCAAATACCTAATGCCATTACATGGCATGCCCTCAGCGCTTTTACATACTCTGCAGTGATTACTGCAGCGCATGTAAGGGCGCCTGGGGGTATGCACAGGAGTGCAGTCAGTGTGTTTTTAAAAAGGGCTGGAAGAGGGAAATGTCCCTCTAGGTTTAAAAATCCCTCAAGATTCAAGTTTGATCTGCAGTTTGTTTTTTTAACAGAGGAACTGTTTTCTCTTTCAACCCTGTTTAAAAACCAATACATTGTTGATTAACTCCTCCAATTCTGCCAGCGGAATTAAAAATTGTACCCATCCCTGTTCAAATGGTGGCGGACAACGAGGAAATGGGGGCCTAGAAAAGAAAATCGAGTACAATATCAAGAGAGAGAAATATGGATGCTGGAAACCGAACAGGGGACCAACAATGCAAGCAGAAGAGCTTTACATAGAAAAGGGAACCAGACAGTCAGGAAAAAGTAACAAATAGAGGTACAGAGCCGGGAAACTGAACAAATAACCTAGAGAAAACAAGGAGGGTTCATGGAGCCGTGAAACTATAGTAATAGAAACACAAAGAGGATTATTGCCAACAAAGGGCATTGTATAGATAAGAACAAAGGGGAATCGAAAAGAAACAGCAGAAGGAAGATGGATGCAGCCAAGAAACCAGGAGTAATGACAACCAGATACGAAGAAGGCCAACAAAGGAAACATACATACAACAAACAGAAAGGGAACGGAGAAAGGAGCAATAGAACGATGACACATGGAGCCAAGAAATAGAGGAGAACCGGGGGAAAGGGCAACATAAGGAAAACGTCTGTCAAATGTAAAACTACAGGCAATAAACAGAAAGGGAAATCAGGAAAATCAACAGAATGCCGAGATGGAGCCAAGAAACGGAGAACTGGAAGTAATGACAATAAAGAAGGAAGAAGGCCAACAAAGGAAAGAGTACAGGCAAAGAACAGAAAGGAGAATACAAAAGGAAACAATCAGACAATGGTGGAGCCAAGAAACAGAATCCGGAACAATGGCAACAACGGGAGTGGTTACAAAGAGAAGAGTACAAACAAGAAACAGAAAAGGAAGCGGAAAAAAACAGGACGAAGAACGGAGAATAATGGCAACATAAGGAGAAAAGGGCAATCAACCAAATACAGGCTAGAAATAAAAGGATAAACTAGATATGCGCAACAGAAAAAGGTAGAGTATGGAGCAACAGGAAAAGATTGCTTTTTTGAGCGGCCTCGGCTCTGCAGTATCGGTTGCCTCTAGTTTTAAGATATTTTGAGATTTTACATTCACTGCGCTCCCACAAAGCATAGCAATCAACTTACAATGTTGTTGCCATAACAACTAAATCCGTGCTGGTGTTTCCCAGCATTTATACATATAGAGGAAAATTAATGGGTCTTTCCACAAAGCAAAGACATCTTCACCATACGCAGGACACTGTGTCGCATACGGATGTCAGACTTCGAATCTCTTACCATGGAAAACATGCAATGCACCAAGAACGGCCACTGAGCCTCAAAACAAGAGGAGCAACAAAACGAGAAATCACGGCTAAATAAAGCGTGAGACCAGCTCGGATGTGCCCCTTTGTAGTCGTCGCACACTGTTGGAATTGTTTGTTCGATCTACGCAGACAGAAAGATGGGATACATTTCACTTCGTGCAGCACTACTCTATAGAATTACAGATATGACCTTTTTTTTTGCACATCGGGGCTTCCCAGAGAGTTGTTTAAAAGGCTCAACTACTCTGAAGCTTTTACATAATAAAGAGTATGTTTTTTCCAGTTAGAGCCTTGGTCAAAACAATACTCCTGAGCTGTCTTTAGAACATAGTTTAGTTAAAGAATGCCTCGCATTAAGTGCCAAGGTACAGAATTTACTTGGCGTTTTAGATCAATTAGTAGCATAAACTGGCAGGTCCCACATACTAGTTCTAAACAGTGCACAAAAAACGTACATACACTTACATCCTGAAAGCAGTACGCTGAAAACAATCTAACAGGACGATTATGTGATGGAAGATGGGAAATAGCGTAATGAATCTGGGCTAGCAAATGAAAAAAAAATATATATATATATATATATATATATATTTTTTTTTTTTACTAAGGTCCCCATTGAAGTTACCGAATGCTGGAAAACTGGCATTTATGCCAAAAACACAATTGAAAATCAGCACCAATCCTCGTGGAAGGTCTCAGACGCGTTGTTCAAGTAAATTCCTGCAGCAGGGGGGTTTCTGCCTCACTACAAGGTCACACTAGCTGTCTAAAACAATGACTACTAACAGGTGAGAGTCTATTAAGAACATCATTTTGGGTCAAGGTAGAGACACAACAAACAAAGAACATCCAATCTCAATCCATAAAGTCTGGAAAATTGCCCGACTACAGATTAGCTACACTTTAAGTAACAATTCCCACTGAGATCAATTTTATGTACATTTATCTTCGGTAGATAATATGCCTGAAAGTTTGGCTTTGCGGGGACTTGCAATCACAAATGCTAAAAAAAAACACTGAAAATGTAAAATACCGGGAAACCGTCAGGGTCTACCTTTCAGAGATACGATTATCTCAGGCCTCTTATTTTGAAATGACGCTCAATGAGGTACCCAAAGCCCCGAGAGAAATCTTCCATATCACCAAATCCTTGCTTGAACCTGCTTCCCAAGATCCACCTTTAGACCCTATAACGGCAGATGCAATGCATTCGCAACTTACTTTAAAACTAAAATTTCTGACATTTATCTCTCCTTTCGAGAGAGGGAGGATAATTCTACTTGCAATCACCTTATTACGGAGATGGGTCATGCCATCCTCTCAGGATTTTTCCCCCCGACGATGGAAAGTTTTGTTTCACTTTTTAGCCAAATTAAATCTGGTTCTCCATTTGACCCTGCCCTCCATCATCTTAGCCATTGGAGCAAAAATCATTTTCCCTGTCCTGCTTGAGATGGTTAAGTTTTCCCTGGAGAAGGGATTGGTACCACAATGTTGTTAGCAATCCCCAGGTACTGGTCAGCCCAGAAAGGGCTGGCAGACCTCCACTGGATCCTGGTTACACAAAGAATTTAATTTAAAGCCCTTTGCATCACACTCTGAGCCCTTCACTCACGTGGGCCTCTCATCCTACACCATCTTGTTGATCCCTACATCCCAAATAGGCCCTTAAGATCTACCAGCGCCCACCTGTCCATTGTCCCCATCATTAGAAGAGCTAGAAGTGGAGGTTGGACCCTTAGTTTTAATGTGGCTAAACTATGGAACTCCCTTCATCTAACCATTAGAGCTACAGGCATTGAGCTTTGCTTTCGTAAACTCCTAAAAACTTGGTTGTTTATGAAATACATTTTCACTGGGATCCTTCTTACAGTTGCTTGCTCGCTTTTCGATTAGCGTTGGGTTGCCTTCGGGTCGCATGCACTCTATAACTCAGAATAGAAGTGTTCGAGATCATAAGCTGCAAAAGGCAGCTTCATTGCAATCTCAATTGGCTGTATACAAAACTGCAGAGGAAAGCAAAAAGTGAAGGAAAAAAAAAAAAAAGACAGCAGCTGGTGCTTTTAGAATGGCCACAAAGATGGTTTTCAGTTACGGGTGACGTAGGTTTGCATGAGGGTTTGAGACTAGGTGTGGTCCCACAACAAGATGAATGTAATCGCCAACTGACAGTATCTTGAGACGTCTTAGTTTCAGGAAACAGCAGGTGGATATTCAAGCATGACCTCCTCTTGTGTTATAGAACAATAAGAGTAGAAATTAAATGCTCGGGGTTACAGAGAGGCGGGCCTTTGGAACAAGAGAAACAATCCAATATCGCATTGTCACTACATAGTTTCTTTTAAAAGCCCACTTCCAAAGGACCATTACTTCATCACAGGTACGTAAAGTTTTAAAAACAAGGTAAACACACAGTGGCACACAGTGACTGGCTGAAGCCCAAATGGAAGAAAGACACAAAGCTTTGGAGAATGAGCGAAAAGAGACACCTTTATTGAAGAACCTCAAGTACAGAAAAAAACACAAGGGGCTTAAGGATGAGGTGAGCTCCTCAGGTTGTGAGACAGACAAACAGGGATCCTGGTTCAATTGGGACTTGGAATTTAACACAACATACTGAAGATATCCATATAACAAGAACAATTATAAAGATCCAGCTGGGAAGTCATGTATGCTGGCACAGAACAAAAGTTAATTGTGCAAAGGAAAGTCCAGCTCGCAGAGAATTTACAGCTAAAATGCTCATAGAAAGGTACCAAAGAATATTCACTATGGAAAATCTAGCAGTCTGAACCTTTCTTTAAGAGGAGATGTCCATACCAGTTGAACACAACATTTTGCAAAACATTGAAGAGAATCTGTTTGGGGCATATTCATTGATGATGTGACACCCAGCTAGTGGAGCAGATGGATTTCTGCAGCAACTCCTCTACAACTATAGTTATTTGGACAAGTTACTTACCTTCGGTAATGCCTTATCTGGTAGAGACTATATACAGTTGCAGATTCCTTACCTTTGAATTCTGCCCCGGCGTCAGACTGATCCAGAAGATTTTCATGAGCAGTACACCTGCATGCCGGTAAGTGGTACCGACCGGCTCCACGTCAGTCATCGGACGTGCCAGCAATGACAAGCCCAGTCCTATAGAAGTGCCCCCCCCACAGGCGCACGACGTCAGTTTTTTCACAACTTTCCATGCCAGGGGTGCAGAGCCATGAGAATCTCTGCCCCCAAAATTCAGTTCCCAAAGCAGTGAGGATGGGTGGGTCGGTAAGGAATCTGCAGCTAGATATAGTCTATACCAGATAAAGCGTTACCAAAGGCAAATAACTTGTCCATCTGATAAAGACTTCTAGCTGCAGATTCCTTACTTTTAAGAGATACCCAAGCAATACCATCCCCGGCAGGGAGTCTGCAAACCAAGTTCAAACTACAAAGTCCTGCAGGACCAAACGGGCAAAGTGCCCATCCCAAATGACCGTCCAGGCAGAAGTGTATGGTAAATGTGTGTATAAATGACCACATTGCTGCCTGGCAGATGTCCAGGACTAGAACGCTGCCTGCCAACGCAGTGGATACAGCATCAGCTCGAGTAGAAAGAGCATGCAAACCTTCATGGCTTGCATTTTTGGGCAGTGCGTTGCAGATCTTACCGCAGTATGACCCATCTGGAGATGGTCCGCTTCTGCACTGCCCACCTTTTCTTCGCACCTATATACCTCATAAAGAGTTGGTTATCCACCCAGAATTCTTTAGTACGATCAAGGTAAAACACCAACAGTCTTTTTGAAAGCTGTTTTCAATATGGAAAGCCCGAGATGAGAATTGTGGAGCGACTCAAAAATAGTACACATCAAAAAAGTCAGAACCAAATTCAGATCCCATTGGGGCATAATGAACAGGGAAGGAAAGAGATCTTTAAGGATTTTGTGGAAGCTATACAATTGGAGACAAAGAAGGCTGAAAAATACTCCTTATGGGTGCCCAGAGAAGAGCCTTGCTGGGCAAGGAAAAGGATTAACAGGACCGCAGACAGAGGGGCAGAAAGGGGGTCAGCACACTTATCTGTACACCATGCCACAAACACTTCCAATGACAGGCGTAGAACGTTTTGGTGGAGGGATGCATGGCTGCCAAGACCACGTAAGAGATGTCTGGAGGAAGGTCAAGGCTGTCAACTGCCACAGCTCAATCTCCACGTAAGAAGGCACAGAGTGGACACTTTCGGGTAAAGAACCCTTCCCTGCTGCTGTGACAGAGGATTCTTCCAAAGGGGAAATCTGATTGGAGGAACAATGGATATGGCTCAACAGCTCAGGATACCCGACCATCTGTGCCTAGTCTGGAGTCACAAAGATTACTTGGGCCTTGTCGCTCTTAATCTTGAGAAATCTGGGAAGGAGTGATATGGGCAGAAAGGCAAGGAGTGGTATGGGCAGAAAGGCATACAGGAGGCTGACCACCACTCAATATGAAAAATATCTCTTGCAAACACCAATGTGCAAAACTGGTAACATTGCACGTTCTCGGCAGAGACAAACAGCTCTAACCAAGGCTCTCCCCACTGGTGAAAGAGTCCTCGCGCCACCCTCGGCTGGAGAGGTCATTCACCTGCTCTGGCGTTCAGAGAGCCTGCCAGCTATTGAACGATCAGGAATATGCCATGCTGTTTCAGCCACATCCAGAAGTGTAGAGCCTTCTGACAAAGGGACCACAACCCCACCCACCTTGCTTGTTGCAGTACCACATGGTGGATGAACACTGCACCATCCTTCTCTTGGTAGAGGGAAGAAAGACTTCCAATGCTAGCTGGATCGCATGAAGCGCCAGCCTTTTGATGGGGAGTCCTGTTTGAGACCAGATGCCTCTGATCTTCACCTCTCCCAGATGGCCGCCCCATTCCAGGACTGACATCTGTCACTACTGTGAGATCTGGTTGATGAAGGGAGAGGGATCTGCCTCTGGCCCAATCATGGTTAACCATCACTGCAGATCTTTTGCAGTTCCCTCAGAGACCTGGACCATGTTGGAGAGATTCCACTGATGCTGCGCCCACTGGAACTTCAGGTCTCACTGCAGAGACCACATATGTCATCTGGCATGGGTCACCAGCAGGATGCAGGAGGTCATGAGGCCCAGCAGCCTACAAGTCAGTCTCACAAAAATCCAGTCTAGAGGATGAAACATCGGCTTCATAGCCTGAATATCCAGGACTCGCAGCTCGGGAAGTTAAGCCAGAAACTGCATTGTGTCCAGAACAGCTCCAGTGTAACGGAGCATATGAGAGGGAGTCAGGTGTAGGAGTTAGAGGCTGCTGCATGGGGGAGAGGGGGTGGGCTTGGGACTGCAGATTGACCAGACCACTGGCCACCCGAAAACCCTTGAAGCATTCAAATTCAGAGGCTGACTTGTCTCCGAAGAGATGGCTGCCATCAAAGGGCATGTCCAAGCCTGGACATCCCCTGAAAAGCCAGACGTCCTCAGCCAGGTGTGGAGACTCAGGTCCACTGTCAGAGAACCCACTCTACCTAGCAAGTCAGTCGTGTCAAATCTACAAAGAATTGTGAACTTTGCCCAGTCCCTCCCATCGGCAACAGCCTGAGAGAGTACAGCCCAGGCCTCCTTCGGGACCTGTGGCTGGCCGAAGAAAACATCTTCTTCCAAAATGAATCCAACCTTTTGAAGGTGCAAAACCCCAGCTGCCCTGCTCACTACCATAGCGTAAGAAGCTCCCTCTTCCATAGCCATGGTAAGGGGAGAAAGCATGCCAGTATCTGGAGAAGTGTCCATCCCGCTAACTTTACCCAAGTCTTCAAGCAGGCCCATTTCAGATTAATTAGGCTGGTATGCTAAAGGGTCCAGCTAGCCCTCACATTCATCCTCAAGGCGTAGCCAGGGGAAACAGGGCTCAGGATCAAACTGAGGAGGCAACACTCCTGCCGGCACCAGAGTGTTTTGTGCCAGCACCCATCGGACTCTGTATCAGAGTCAGGAATTACAATGGGGATGGTGCGGAAGCCGGCAGGACAGTCGGGACCAGCGTTAGGGAAGGTTGAAGTGGTACGACCAGCTCTGGTCCAGATCCAGGACTGGATCCCTGGGAGCCCCTCTGCGCCAGAGCCACACCTGCCAATGAGAACCCAAAAGGGCACCCTCTGACTCCACGGGGCCTTAAGGCACGGCAGCAGGGTCAGGCTGTGCAAAAATGAGGCAAATGGCCTCATAAAATTCTTAAAGTTGGGCAGGGGCTGCTCTGGCTGAAAGTCGAGGAGGTGTGGAGGCTCAGGCACAGGTTCTTCAGAACGAGCACTGGATCATCGATGCCCCTTCATCTCGTTGGCCATGGAACAGGAGGAAGTCTAAGACCACTTTGACTTTCTGGATTTTTTCGTGTGCCTTGACTTGCATGATCGCCCTCAGGACTTGCAGTGGGACGATGACAACTTCGGACTCTGACCAGTCCCAGGACCTTCCTCTCAACCAAGACCTCGACTTGCACGGAGTTGCGTGCTGGGCCGCCATGAGCTTTAGGGACCACTCCCTCAAAGCCATCGGATGCTTGGCCTAGGACTCTGAGTACAACTTTACGTAGCGGTCGTGCTCCAAACACACAAGTTGCGGATCAATCACTGAAACCACCCAATGAAGGGATCCGCAGGGCCTCAACCCTGTCTTCCTAGAAGACATCCTCAACGCACCAGGAGAAAATTTCTTGAAAAAAGCTAGACAAAAATTTGAAAAAGGCCAGTCAAAAAATGACTGATGAATAGCTCTTAGGATCAGCGCTGGCTGGCGCGGAAAGAAATGAACTGTCATTGGCACGCCTGGTTGGCACCTATACAGGACCCACATTATAATTTCCAGCGCAGACAGATGTGGAGCCGATCAATGCCACCTACTGATGCACAGGGGTGCTGCTCACAAAAAACCTCTGGATCCAGTCTGACACCTGGGGAGAATTCAAACATAAGGAATCTGCAGGTAAAAGTCTCTATCAGATATTTCGCTCTGTCAACACCAGAGGTACAATGTACAAAGAGAGTGGAAGAGATTATTACTAACTCGGATAAAAAGTCACTACATTGAGTGCATATATCTAAGAGCTTTCTAAGCACTGACCAAAGTCCAATCTCCTGCTTCGCAGCAGAGTCCTAGGAGCTGAAATTAAATAACTAATTCTGTGGGAACATAATCTAAACAATGTTCAGATCTCATAGAGCACAGGTACTACCTTAAGAGGCATCAGGGACAAATGATGCCATTGCTGGATGCAAAACAACAGGCCGTCCTCTTTTACCTTGATTAATCAGATGCATATAACGCAGTGCACCTCAGCATATTTCTGCAACAGCTACCGCAAAGGGCTAGGATTTGCTGGTTCAGCACTTGAGTTGAAACAATCTATTTTGACCTACTGTATAAAACAAGCCAGAATAAGCAAACCAAATGCAGAGGTCCCTCAAGTGTAGAGGTTCATCAGAGAGGATCCTTTAACTGCTACTCTTCAATATAAATATTAGGCCTTTGGCATAGGTAACAATCTGCATCAGCTGCAATTCCAAAGGTATACTGACAATTCTAAAAGTCACATTAGACTTAATAATAAAGAACTACAAAGCAAGCTCTCAACTGGGTAACAGCACACATACTCTAAGTGAAAGAAAACCTCCCTGGCTTAATTAAATGAAACACTGTCAACTCTCCTTATGCATATGATTGGTCAACTGAGCTGGGAGCAGGCACCCAACGAAGTGCCCAGCGTAAAAAAACCTGGGAGTCTCATTTGTCCCTGTGCTGTTCTTTAGTCCCCAATTACAATAATGGCAAACAAATACAATTTACAGCTCAAGGTGCTGCCACGGATCCCATCCTTTATTGCAATTGAATCACCAAATCATACTTGCAAAAACTCTAGTGCCCGGAGTCTAGACTGTTCCAACATTTGCAAGCTATGAGTGCACTCAAATTCCGGAGGATAAAGAAACAACGGGCAGGACTCTACCTGTACCCGAGTCATCTGACTTAATTAGAGCATCTCTGGAACATAATGAAATCCAAAGTTATGCTTGATGCCACTCAGGGGAGAAGTACCCAAACCTGACCCACTTTCGCCTCCTCTATTGTATTTCCTTTCAGATGCTAAAACACAAGAATGATAAGCCTACCCAAATACAGGAGAAAGCAACATGGTGGAAAACCACTAGAGGCCAGGGAGCTCACCATCGAATTTGTTGGGAGACATTACTTACTATGTGTTTTAAACCATTTCTTTTCAGAGACACGTTTGAGTTAAGCAGCAGCTAGGAAGAAACCCACCATGTCAAGCGTGGGCAGAAAATGGTTTCTTACACTCTCTTCTTGCCCCAGCTACATCTTAATTGGTTGAGGTGCATTTTTATGTTCTAAAACACTAGGCAATTCAGCATAAGTCCAAATAAGCTGCAAGAAAAGGTGTATTACAGAACATACCTGTAGTTAACTCTGAATTAGGCATCCAGTGAGTTAGGCAGAATACACGTAAAGAAGATTACATCATGATCCTGTAAATATCCTAGACTGAAACAAGTCTCTAGAAAGCCACTGCAATTATATAAAGTAAACTCAACTCTGGTGAAAGGTATATTACCTAGATAAGGAAGAGACTATCCCACCTAGCAACAGCGTCCCTTTTTAGCATGGTCTTAAGTCTAGATTGTGCGATCAGTCAAACAAGAAGTTAGACTGTAAACAGGAAGTGTTATTTCATAGTTCAAATGATTTCAGCAACAGAAGAACAATCTTCTGCTTTTGAGGGACCACGTACTGCTCCTTCAAATAAAGGCTTACTTTTTTGGTTTAAGTAAATATTAATAACAAAGCAGTTTTCAAGGTTAGCATCTCTAAGTAAGATGAAGCCATAGGCTCAAATTAATTATATGAGGCCAAAACCAGCTCAAGATCGCATTGTGTTCATAATTCAAAGTTAAGGGGTGTTGAGTTTGCATGTGAGATCATGACAAAGCATTACAGGAAGCTCTTTACAAGACATTGGTATTGGTTCAGACAATAGTTAAGAAATATTGTCTTTAATTATACAAACCAAATCATCAAGAAAGTGGTCTGACCTTAGGCAGGTCATTCCAGCACCTTTCAAATGTCTGGTCAGTTCGGGAAAATTCATGGTATCTGACGGGTCTCTTCTCCTCCAGAAAACATTCGTGAAATAGAGAAGTACTCTGTAATGACGAATTACGCTAGAGCTGCAAGCAAGGCACTTTTGCTAAAGCATTTTCAACACCAACAGCTTTTAAGCTAAATAAGAAGTTACTTATCTTCAAGTAACGCCTTATCTGGTAGGGAGACAGCCTAGTCACAAATTACTTACCTTAAAATTCTCCCCAGGTGCTAGACTGGATCTGAAAAAAAGTTTCAGCAGTACCTCTGCGCGCCGGTAGAGGGCATCGTGTGACTCCGTAGACATCAACCACCGGATATGAAGTCAAAAGAGTACATATAATCCTTCGAGGTGCAGACATACGTTTCTTCTGTGACCAGAATCCGGGCAACAACGCAAACCCACCACAGAAACTGGCAATGGAACAGTGTGCCAAAAAGAGAAAAAGATGTAAGTGAAAATTACCACCGCTGAATGGAAATGCTTGGTAGGATGAGACCAAGCAAGGAATATTGAGGTCAATTAGATTAGTTTCCACAGCGGGGAGGATGGGTGGGTCGGAAAGGAATCTGCAGCTAGCCTGTGTCTCTACCAGATAAGGCGTTATCGAAGGTAAGTAACTTGTTCATCTGACAGAGACAACTAGACAAAGATTCCTTGCCTTAGAATAGATACTAAAGTAATATAAACACAGGGGACCCACCACCTGTGACACATCCCACCCAGCCCTTACAAACAAGTAACCGGTCTAACTGAAGGCGGAGTACATAGACATAATTAGAGAGAAAGGCTACAATGAACATTCGTCCCACCAGAAGAATAGAGGAAGACCAAAAAAACATTGCAAGAACACATGGAATGCTATGGGGAGCGGAGCACCTGGCGACAACAAAGAAATCTATTGTAGACAACATTCAAGAGGAAAATAAACATGTATAGCTCTAGGGTAGGAGCTGTACTGATAAAAGGGCTAAGGACCAAGGCGCAAGACCACTGCAAAAATCACTGAGATAATTGGGAGGGAACACCCAACAAGGGAGGGCCACAGAGGATGAGTAAAATAGAGGAGCAATGCATACATGCTGCCTCAGCAGGATTCAAAGGCAAAACCAGCAACAAATAGAAATTCAACGCTGGTAGGAAGCTAAGTCGAAAAACAGATGGCACTTCTCCAGGAACACAACAAAGGAGCTGTAGAAGTAACAACCATACTGCACATAAAAAAAGGACGAAAAGAGACAAGGCATACCATGTGTGTGACAAATGATGGAGAAAGAAAGATCAGAATAGAGACATGCCAAAACACCGACCTGAACACATATAGATGTAACAATGTGTTCATACAAAAGTATTACATAAATAGAGTCCAGGTAGACACGGATGTAGATATCAATATACAGACGTAGATGTAGAACCTAATGTATGCAGACATACATATATAGGTACACAGTACATAGTACATGGAAATAGAGACATGGGCTAAACAAATGGCAACCCCATAACAAAAGAAAAGAGGGGCGAGAGAGAATAACCCAAGCCTCCACAAAGGAAAAAGCCAGTTAAGCACGAAAAGAAATACTAAGACTAAAACCCAAAAGAATCTGGCAGAAAAACCTGACTACAGAAACCTTGTGGAATATGAAACACGGTCGACACCAGGCAGGAAATCGTCACAGGAGACAATGCCAACCATAGAAGGCCAAGATAATGACGAGTAGTCCAGTAGATGGAAGAAGAGTCGCTGAAGGAAGAACTAAAGAAAAAAAGTAAAGGTGACGTTGACTTCCAGAATGGGATCTGAACAGTGGACCTGCAGGAGTAAGCAAGGTCAAAGCAAATGTATATACTAGAGACTACCGCTCTGAGCAACAGAATGAAATATGGCCAGAGAGAAAACATGGCCACCAAACTGAAGAGACACAACTACCGTCGTATAGCCAACAGGGAAGGATTAAGCAAGTGCTAGGACAGGATGAAGCAGGTGCTAGGACAGGAATCCTACGCACTAAATGCTGAAACATAGTGGAGAAAAGACAACCAAGGTACACAAAAAGAAAGGCAAGGGTCAGAAACAACCTGAGAGGGCAGGGCTAGCAGTCTTCAGTCTTTAATAAAGACAGGAACCCATACTCAGGGAAATGAAGCCTCGAACCTTCACAGAACAGAGCAGGGTGAAGAAATGAGTAAGCACGCAGACACTGTTGTTCAACTGAAGCAGCAAGGTAAGAAAATACCCTTATAAATACATGTATATCTACATACGTACAAAGGATTTTTATACTCCCTTCTAACAGAATCAGTGGTTTCTAGTCCAGGCACTATTTCACCTAGACACAGACCAGCCACAGATGATCCATCTTGCCTCTGTCAGCATCCGACTGCTCAATGCTTTGTGGTGCAAACTGCTTTAGCTGCAGAATCTGACTCATGTCCCTCCTGAGCGAGAGGCCACACAGGTGGATGCTTCCGGTGGGCAGATTTGCCCTTGATCATGCTCTGCCCTACGTTCAATCAACACTTCTTGTGTCCTTGCTCGCTTCTCACACGTCTTCTTGGACTTGATGGATCGCATTTTGCCTTCTATACCTGAGGAGGCAAGGAATGTTCTAGTTCCCTTAGTACTAGATGTCAGCAAACTGCCAAACCTAATATCAGATCTGGAATGGATTCCTCAACTTTCAGCATTGGGGTGTGAGCCCTTAACCATTAAGCGATTGGTTATTAGGCTTGGGGGAGCCACCTATCTGAATGTGTAAGAGGAATGGTGCTGGAAACAGGAAGCAGACAATCCTAACCATGCCCTTCCGATTGAGGAACTGGAAGGGAGTACCACAGAAGACATGGGGCAAACATCTAAAATAGCTGACTCCATCGGCACCGAACCTGGTGTCAAGGTTGCCGTCGAGAGGGTGAGACCTCAACACCGTAAGATTCATTGACCGACTCCGGTGAAAAGACAATGGGATGTTGAGCGAAGTCGAAGGCATCACCACCACTGGAGTCGGCAAGGCAGAACTCGACAGCGACAATGGAGCCTGTACAGACGAATCAGGCGCGGAAGGTTAAAGCCATAGGAGACCAAGCATCGGTGCCAAAACGACTCCGGAGTTGGGGGGGGACTTAGCCACTGGTGAAGATCCCATCAGGGCACCTGCCACCTCCTTAGGGCCAGAAGGTGCTCCAGCGGGAGTGGTAGGCCCAAAAATGGCATGCAGGTGTAGGAAGCAGGCCTTGTATGTGGTGAACACCTATGGTGTTATCACCTTATACCAGGTCCAGGCATCCCCTATTAGAGAGGTATAGTCAGTGTCTAGGAAGCAAGGCTCTCTAGAGGTAACTGTGGAGGAGCAGCCAAGATTTAACTAGGAAAAATGTGAAGCTCATGCAATACCACTGTAGTCGCACAGCACACAGACACATGAAAGAACCACACAGCGTTACAGAAATAAAGGTACTTTATTTTAGTAACAAACACTAAAATATTGTATAGGCAATACTCTACTAGCAGGTGCGTTAACACTATTATATGCACCTTAGTAATCAAGAATGGGCATAGAAAGCAATAGAAAACAGTGAAATAACAGTAAACATTAGAGACTCCAGGGGAGACCAAACCATGTACTAAACAAGCATTTGCAATGTGATGGTCTTGCATTTGCTCAACTTAGAGCTATTAGCGTTGTAAAGTTCTAACCAGACTTTTCTTGTCAGAAATTGAAAATGAAAAGTAAAACAGTTTCACATAAGCAAGCTGATTTAAAGGGCCCTGGCATGCGCATGAAGCACAAAGGAGAGAAAGAAAAGGAAACAGAAGTATGCTCGCAGTCAAACTTATCAGCAGTTATGCAATTATTCATGTAAAAGGGTCGAGGTCATGCAAATCGCTTGACTATTGCCCAGTGAGATCACG
This sequence comes from Pleurodeles waltl, assembly GCF_031143425.1. NCBI lineage: Eukaryota > Metazoa > Chordata > Amphibia > Caudata > Salamandridae > Pleurodeles > Pleurodeles waltl. The sequence goes on from NC_090448.1 coordinate 403,453,334, forward strand.
CTGCATAGGAAATTAAAAGAAAAAGTAGTCCAGAAACCATGCAGAAAACAAGGAGCATTTTATATGTTTTCAGTAGTTGGTCGGTGCACTCGAGGAGGGATAACACTGGAAAAGGCATGACGTATGCATGCCTTTCACTAATTAAATCAAGTGAATTTTAAAAGGCAAGCCCACGAAACCAACGAAACTGATGGGCGTGCAGCAGGCGTGGTTAAATGTCCACAGAGAGATTACAGCAGGCTACAGCGCTTGCGCGCTCGACCCTAAAAAATGGAACGTGAAAGGCAGACCCCCACCCAGGTAAGTGGAATCTATAGAGGGGAGCTGGAGAAACTAGGAACCCCAAAAGTTATGTACCAGAGTGCCCCCCAGCGACTAGGAGGGAAGAGGTAACTACCTGTTTTTTTCCAAACCCAAAGAAACTTTGTAAAAGGACTTTGCAAGACCCAAGCAAGGATGGAAAAAACAGGGTGGATCCTGACAGAAGAGGATCTGCAAATGAAGGGGACCAAGTACAGTTCTAGCTGCAGTGTCCAGGAGGGGCAGGAGCCACTACCCACCCTTCTGGAGAAACAGGACCAGAAGTGATGCAGTCAATGTCCCACGTCGGAAGAAAAGTTGCAGTTCATCAGTGGTGTGGCAAAACCACCAACAAGCCTTGGCAATGGAAAGAGTTGCAGAGCTGCTTGGGACCAGGAAGGTCCGAAGGGACTCAACCCAATGAGGGGAGCCCCAGTCGAGGATGCAGCCGCCACAGCCAACTCACAGGCAGCATGCACAGGATTCACAGTGAGGCCCACTCAGCACACCTGGAAAGGAGTCCCACGCCGCTGCAGCACCAGGCAGGAGACTACGCGTTGCAGAAAAGAGTGCTAGATGCCGGGGCTACACGGAGCCTGAAGACCCCTTGGAAGAAGAGCAAACAAACCTTGGTAAATGCAAAAGTCGCGATGTATAGGGGTACTGTTATGCAAGAAAAGGCATAGAATCACCACCTCCCAAGTTGGGCAGCTGGTAGAGGGGACCGCTCAAAACCACCATCTGTGTTGAAGGATCCACACAGTTGCAGGAGAGAGAATCCACACAGCTGGTCATCGATGAAGTTGGTGACTCCTTCACTCCAAGGGAGATTCCTTCTTGGTGCATACTTAAGACTTTCTGCCCTTAGAAGATGCAGCCGGGGAAACGTTGCAGTTGCTGGAAGGAGCCAAAGAAACAATGTTGCAGAGCGAAGTTGTCGCTGGAGCTGCAAATTACAGGTTCCTGTGAAGACCAGTTGCTGTCCCAGTAGCCAGAAGTCGAAGTAAGTGATGCAGAGGAGTCCTGCTGGAATCTTGCATGTCAGATCTGAGGACCCACCCAAGAGGGAGACCATAGCCCTAAAAGGGAGATTTGGTCACCTAGCAGGGTGACCACCTTTCAGGAGGGGGCTGTGGCGTCACCTGTCAGATCTGGCCACTCAGATGCTCCCAGGGGCCTCTGTCCACCTTGGATTCAAGATGGCAGAATCAAGTGGACACTTGAAGGAGCTCTGGGCACAACCCCTGGGGAGGTGATGGACAGGGGAGTGATTACTCCCTTTTCCATTGTCCAGTTTCACACCAGTGCAGGGACTGGGAGTCCCTGGACTGGTGCAAACCGGTTTATGCAAGGAGGGCACCGAATGTGTCCTTCAAAGCATACCGGTGGCTAGGGGAGGCTACCCCTCCCAAGCCATGTAACACCTATTTCCAAAGGGAGAGGCTGCTGCCTCCCTCTCCCAAAGGAAATCCTCTGTTCTGCCTTCCTGGGCTTGAGCTGTTCAAGCAGCAGGAGGGGAGAAATCGGTTGGCAGGATGGCAGACACACAGACTGGCTGGGAAAACCCTGCAAACTGGTAGGCGCACAGCTGAGGGTCCTCTAAGAAGCCCCCAGAGTGCATGAATTCATACAACCAACACTGGCAACAGTACTTGGGAAAGATTCCGACATGTTGGTACCAAACATGCCTAGGTTCAGAGTTACCATTATGTAGTTGGACATAGCAAGCGACCTATGTCCAGTAGATGGGTAAAATGGCATCCCTGCACTCACAAAGTCCAGGAAATGGATCTGGAGTTTGTGGGAGCAACTCTGTTCATGCAGGGTTGCACTCACACACAGGCACTTGCACCCTGGCCTCTTGGCTTGGAGGGCTTGCTGCAGGGGTGACTTATAGTGACCTGGTGCAGTGACCTGTAGTGAAAGGGCGCATGCATCTTTTCACGCAGGCTGCAATGGCAAGCCTGCACACACATTTTACATGGGCTCCCATGGGTAGCATAATACATGCTCCAGCCCTATGGGGAACCTCTGGGGCCCCAATGCCCTGGGTACCTAGGTACCATATACTAGAGATTTACACGGGGGCACCAGTATGCCAATTGTGGGGTGCACAAAGTCAGGAACAACCAATTTTAGAGGGAGAGAGCAGTCACTGGGGTCCTGGTTAGCAGGATCCTAGTGAACAGTCAAAAACACACTGACAGCAGGCAACAAATGGGGGTAACCATGCCAAAAAGAGGGTAATTTCCTACAGAAGGGATGGGTAATAGTCCTACATCTGGGCCAGAGCTGCCCCGGTGCCAGGAAAACTCGAGAGATGCGGGGCTGACTCCTGCACGGACTCACCCTCAGAATGGGAGGAGCAGCGTGGGGACAGCTAAGCCAGAGGAGGACCCGACTTCGTACGACGCTTACCTTGAGACGTCGATGGCACCCCAAGCGAACGACTCCTATAGCATTCACATGGATGGGTCTTGGAAAGAGAAGGACTGACACCTACGGGAGTCTTGGGAAGACAGACAGCCAAGCCGCCAGGAGCTTTATCTGACGCTCCCTCAACGATTTTGGCCTCGAATGTTGACAGGCATTGCAAACGTCTGTCTCGTGATGGGTGCCTAACCATCATATACAGACTCAATAGGGCTCTGTGATCAAAACCTGTCGAGCACAGGACCCACAGGGTTTAAAGCCAGAAGGCGTACACAATGTTACATCCGATGGAATCGCCAAAAAAAAGAAGGCCAAATGGCCAAAGGAACCACTTCTTCGGATCCGCATTGTACCATGGAAAATAAGAAACTGACGGCAACAGGATTATATGGACTCCACTGACGCCTTATCCAGTGGATGACTTAGATACGGAGTCACACAGCGCCTTTCACTGACACGCAAAGGTACTGCTGAAAAGTTTTTCCAGATCCAGTCTGGCGCACAGGGAGAATTCTAAGGCAAGGAATCTGCAGCTAGTTGTGTCTATCAGATACCAAAAAAAATAATATAATAAAATATGTGCCAGGTAATGTGTGATATGGTCCAATATTGGTGACACCAAGAATCCATTCGGCCTTTAGCCACATGGTTAATGTCGTTACCAGAGCCCTTTGATAAAAGCTTACCCATTATGTAACCTAATTCAAAGAAAGCCAGAAAGTGTTCATGCAATATTTTCTGTATTCTAATTAAAGCCTTCTCTTAAATCTTTTACAATCCAGAGGTACAGGAAAACGTACTCTGAAAGTAATACTGTGTTTTCTTAGAGTGTAATAAACTGATAACTTGAATGCGTGTCCTAGTCCGTGTTGATGCATAAACACCAGAGGAAAACTGCAAATAATCCAAAATGCCTTCAGAAAATGATAGACGGCTTAGGCAACCAAAAACTGTAATTTAGTGGGTTCTATTGAGCGTCAACATGAGCTTGCGATTCTGTAACACTGTACCATAGTGGGTGATGGAATGCAGTACAATAGGTGTTATGGGTGGAAGGAGAAACAAACAGCTTCATACATTTCAGCCAAAGAGTTAGACGTGCAATTCGATGTTAAAATAATGAAACAAGTGTACGATGTTCTTATCGATTACACCAAGTCAACTCGTCAAATGAAATGCATGTTGGCCTGAGTGACACTACCCACCAGTAGAATAGCTTGTACCCTTTTAGAGACAGAAGGCAAGTTACAAGAAACTATAATTTACCCACAGTGGTACGTATGCAGGTAAACGTTCTTTGAATTTAACAGATTCCCAGAACTGAGACTCTCCTGTAATGAAATTTAACAAATTCCTTTATTCTAATATAATCAGGAACTACTTATCAATAACGCCATTTTTTATTTTTTTTTAAAGCTCACAGCGCCTGCCGCTTGCTTTCCTAGTCGAGCTCAGTGACTGATCAGTTGTTTAAAAAAGCTTGATCCCAACCTAAAAACAAGTAGGGAGACAACCAGGTTTAATATACTGATCGTAGAGGAAAGTAGCAGTGAGGCAGATTGAACAGACTGTGTTACTGTTCATTTTCTTAGACATCTGGCAGATTCAGATTAACCACTGTATGAATTCCGTTCCGCAGTAGTTCAAAATCTGAGTAAGGACTTTTAAAAGTCTACTACCCGGTCTTCAATAACTGCGCTGTCAAATGTGCCATCAGCCCACGACTGAATGCCTAGACGGTGGTACAATGCAAACAAACATACACCCCCCCGCCCCCACCTACAAACAGCAGTCTGCAATGTCAAATGTCCCTAAAAGTACGCTATGTTTATTGCTTGTTAATAGTTTTGGTCAAAAGTATACATTAACTCTGTTCACAACTTCATCAGGCTAGGAAAAAGACATACTGCTCTTAGGCTACCCTACAGCCACAGAATACTCTCTCCAAAAATAGAGAGAGGTTATTTTAGGTGAAGCAAATACATCGTTTTTAAGAACACGTAGAGTTTTTGTTCACATCTTTGTGAAGAAAAAACAAAACAGCTGTGGAGTATCAACAGAAGAGCTTGGAATGGAGATCTATCAGAAATCAACATCAAATTTAGGCAAAGGACATGGTTAGTAACTTAAACTACGTCCTGGTGCAAGAGACAAACAGCCAAAAACAAATTCTAGGAGAAAGAAGAGTTTGAGAAGCAAAGGTCTATAAAATATTTTGAAAAAACCTCCTAGAGACAATCAGCAAATTAACACATTGAAATTCATTTCTGTGAGCCTAAACTGTACATGAGAGGTAAAGTAATATTCTTGCAATGGTCCAATCGAGCAAGGGCAAGACATCACAAACCATATGTTTTGTTCATGAAATCAAAACAAGCTTCTTGGGGACAGGATTTAGAAGATAAATCACAATCCACAAAATGACAGATTTGTAGCATCTTTGGCCCATTTTCGTAAGAAACCAACTCTATCCATGGTGGCACCACGATAATAAAAGCCTTGCAAGATTTTCAAGTCATATTTAGTTCAGCAAAGGCGTACTCAAGAGACAACACATTGTACTTTTAGTACCAAAAAAGTTGTGGAAGACTTTAACCGATTATACTACACAAACTGTACAGGGCAAATCCTAGATTCCTACGTAGTTAGCAATGCAAAAAGTTAATGAGAGCTTAACTCACGTTATTTACACAATTCCATCTCTACGGAGTACATCTGCATGGACGACACAAGTAGTACTGCCAAACAACATTGACTGAGTTAAGTCCAACTCTAAAGTTCACTGTCAGACAACATTCCTTCGGTTGTTGGAGGGATGAAGGGCAGACTAGGGCTACTGGATCCTAACCAAGATGGATAAGGCTTTGGAAACTGGGCCAAGGAACAACAATTTCTGCACTTAACTCTCAGGGTAGAAAGAGCAAGCAGTAATAAGCTTCTCAGAAAGGTAGAGGGGGGCAACCTCTGAACTCACCATAGAAGCAGACAATAAATACAGGAGTAAACAGTCAGAGTAGAAGGGAGAAGAGTGTCAGAGTGGAGTAGAATGCCGTCGAGTTGAGTGGCACAGTGTTGTGGCGCAGCAAAGAGCGGCGTACAGTGGAGTAGTGTAGAGTGGAGTGGTGTAGAGGGTAAATCTTAAAGTAGAGTGGAGAAGAGGGGTGCAGAGAGGAGTAGATTGTCGTGGAGTAGCGAAGGGTGGAGTGGCAGAGTGGAGTGGTGTAGGAGAGTGGGATAGCAGAGTGGAGTAGTGTTGTAGCGTCGAATGACAGAGTGAAGTGGCATTGACTGTCAGAGTGGAGTAGTGTGCCATAGAATAGAGTGAAGTAAAGAATCATGAAGCGGCATAAAGGAAGTTGCGTAAAGCGTCGTAGAGTGGAGTAGTATCATACAGTGGCATGGAGTGGAGTGTAAGTGTGTTGCAGAGTGGAGTAGAGTTTGATGGAGTAGAGCATCAGAGTGTAGTGTTGAGGAGTGGAAGAGAGTGGCCTACAGTGAAGTGGTGTAAAGTACAGTAGTGTAAAGCAGACTGGCAGAGTGCTTTGGAATAGAGTAAAGTGGCAATGACTGCATTGGTATAAAGTGGCGGAGAGTTCAATGGCATGGAGTGGTGCAGAGTAGAGTGGCGTAGATTGCAGTGGTGTAGAGTACAGTGGCACAGAGTAGATTGTTTTAGAGTATTGTTAAGTGGCATGGGGTTGGGTGCTGCAGGGTATAGCGACGCAGAGCTGAGCGACAGATGAGCAACGCACAGCTGAATGTGCAGGCTTGCAGAGTAGTGTCATAAAGCCACTGGTGCAGAGTGCAATGATGCAGAGTGGCATAGCGTGCAGTGGCGTGGAGTGCATTGGCGTACAGTGTTGAAGAGTTGAGGAGTAGAGTGCACGGTGTAGAGTAGGTGGCATGGAGTGTATTGGTTCTGAGTAAAGTGGTGTGCAGTGCAGAAGAAAGTGGTGCAGCTAGAGTGCAGAGCATAGACAACATTGTTTCAGAGAGGAATTCAGTGGTGTAGAGTGAAGTGGTGCAGGGTAGAGGGCAGTGGTATAGAGGGCAGTGGTATAGAGAGCAGTGTTGCAGAGTACAGTGGAAGAGTGCAGTGGCATAGAGTGGAATCGAGTAGAGTGAGGTGGCCTAGACTGGAGTGCTGTAAAGTGCAACGGCGAAGAGTGCAGTGATGAATAGCAGAGTGGAGTAGAGCACAATGGCATAGATTACAGTGGTGCGGAGCAGAAAGGCATAGAATGGATTGGCATAGAGTGTGGTGTCGTACAGTCAGTGATGTAGATTCCGTTTGGTGTTAGGGTGCATTGGCGTAGCGTGCAAAAGAGTGGCACAGAGTAGATTGAGGTGGCATAAAATGTACTGGCGCAGAGTACAGCGGCACAGAGTTCAGTAGCTGAGTGTGCAGTGTTGTGGAATGGCGTAGACTGCATTGATGTAAAGTGCAGTGGCATAGTGTTGCAGATTAGAGTACAGTGGTGTACAATGCAGTGATGTAGAGCGCAGTTGCATAGAGTGCAGCAGAGTAGAGTGGCATAGAGTGGGGTGATGCAGGATAGACTGCAGTGGCGTGGAGTAGAATGGCGCATACTCAATGGCATAGAGCTGAGTGTCGCAGAGTGCAGTTTCAATGAAAGTGGCTTAGAGTGGACTGGCATAGAGGGCAGTGGCATAGTGGAACGATGTAGAATGTAGTGACGCACAGTGCATTGGCATAGAGTGCAGTAGCAGAGTAAAGTGGAGCACAATAGAGTGCATTGGCATAGAGTACTGTGGCACAGAGTGCAGTTGCATAGAGTAACAGTTAAGTGGCAGAGAGTCCAGTGTACAGTAGAGTGGCTTAGAATAAAGATGCATGTAGTGGTGCAGAGCAGAGTGGCTTAGAACATAGTGGCATACAGTGCATTGCCGTAGAGTGCAGTGCTGCAGAGGAGACTTGTAGAGTGCAGTGGTGTATAGCAGGGTGGCATAGAGTGCAGTGAAAGTGTGTTGCAGAGCATAGTGGCTTACTAGTGCAGTGGTGCACAGCAGATTGGCACAAACTGCACTTATTTTGAGTAAAGTGGTATAGTGTCTATTGGTGCAGAGTGCAGTGGCATAGAGTAGTGCATTGGCATTGAGTAGAATGCAGTGGTGTAGAGTGCTGCAGCTCTAAGTGCTGTGGCATAGAGTAGATTGTTTCAGAATAGTGCAGTGGTGCACAATAGAGTACAGTGGAATATACAGCAGTGGTGCAGAGAAGATTTGAGTGGCATAGTGTGTACTGGCATAGAGAGTTACAGAGTAGACTGGATTGGCATAGAGTCCAGTGGCATAAAACACAGTGTTGCAGACTAGAGTGGCATAGAGTGGAGTGGCATGGCGAGGTGTAGAATGCAGTGGCGAAGAGTGTAGTGGTGCATTATACAGTAGAATGGGGTAGAGGACAGAGTAGAGTGGTGCAGAGCAGAGTGGGGTGGAGTAGAATAAAGTGGAGTATGCATGTTGTGGTAGGGTACTGCCATTACAGACAATAAATCTTCAATTGAAATGATCATTATATTTAAACAGAAATAGTTTTACTGATCAAAGCACACAGTGCACAAACAATGTGTGGAAATGCCATCACCTACTGCATTGATAGTATTAAGATATTTGTCTCCCCCACACTTCAGAATTACCAAAAGATTTTGCTTCATTTGTGCTGTCCTAATTCTGATACATTCTGAAATATCTGCACAGTTCATTTACAGACAATTAAATTTTGTGGTGTGCTAGGGAACAAACAACATCAAACATTGTTGCCTTCCGTCCAACACAACCCCAGTAGTCAGCATGACCGTCACATAAATCCTCTCACTTTCAAATCAGAGAAAGAAAACAAACACCAAGCTCCCTGGAAGGACGAGCCTGACATACGACCCCGTCTTTAACTGCAGAGCAAATGAGACCAGATAAAAACAATATTTAAAGGTCTGTTTACAGGCATCCATTACTGGTGGAAGAATATAGTTAACAGGGTTTGGACAAGAGAAGGGACGCACTCCAGATGAACAGCCTGAAACACAAGGTCAGCAAATAGTTCCAGGAGTATGAATTAGGTTCGGACGATTGCGTTCCCACAAGTTCAAATAACCAATCAGTTCCCTCTTCTTCTCACACCCGTTGTTGTATAGGCAAGAAAACAATTAAGTCCGAGGTGGCAGTGTAGCGTGGTGCAACAGCTTTCTCCCTCGGGAGGCGGAGGCCTGCGGTACAAACATGTATTTTCTGACAGTTGTGGAGTGGGGCGACAGCCCAGTATCCAGTCCTGGCTACAGATCAGGCATTTTTTTCTTTTCTTTTTTACATAATTTAAAGCCGAAAAAAATCTTACATTCCACACAAGAGGAACGGTTAGCAAAATAAGTTGAAAATAATAAAACACTTAAAAGGTATTAAAAGTGTTAAATTAATCTTTGTAGGTTACCATTCCACACCCTAGCCTTACCAGAAAGGCAAAACGACAGAGGAAAAGAGAAGAGATACAAAGGACAAGGCAGGAGTACGCAATAAAACAGGCAGTGAGCTGGGTAAAAGAAGCTGGGAACAAACAAATACAATGCATGGTGCTTAATACGTTATGATGAGAGGCAACGTTACAAGCTTTTTTTAAAGCAGGACTCGATACTGGGTCTCTGAAAATTCAGACGCCGGTCTCTCAATGACAAATTTACTATTTATCAGCTTACTCATTTACCACAGTATTTGACCAAATAATATGTTTTTAATTTCACTGATGTCGAATTTCACATGAAAAGTACGCTCCAAGTGAATACATAAACCATAAAATGCAGGCCATGACTGGGTGAGAAAAATAAAAAAGCTAGAGCTTACCTTTTGGAGACTGGAGGAGTTAAGTTGGGTTTTGTCTATAATTTTCACAGCAACCTTTGAGAAAATAAACAGAAATAAGATATATTTCCAGTAATCCGGCATGGAAGATCATAATGGAATCGGACATAGATTAACAAATAACGAAGGTGAGCAACTGTGCCTTTTTTGTTTTTATCCCAGAAAGAACACTTCAAATCTACCATTCAATATCAAATCAATTTTATAATAAGTTGACCAAACTACATACAATATAATGAAACTAAACATTTGTTTTCTTGAATTACTTCTTGTTCTGCTCCGATCAGCGCTATTTATAAGAGCAAACAAAACAGTGTGTTGAACCTCTCACTCCAATAAGAAAGCTTTTCAATGAAAGGTAAATTACGTCAACATAGATGCATTTCTTATGCAGAAGTGAAAATTGCCATGAGCCAGTAGGCTATGTATTGCCACCTCAACATCAAGGCCATATCAACATAAATATTTCATCCTACATGAAAGTACCATATGACACAACCCTTGACACAATTGTGTGCAACACTGCTCCAAACCAACAGGCTAAGTAAGCACTGCCCTTCAACAGCACATCCAAATCCAACATTTCACAAAGCTTGGTGGAATCCAAGTCATCCTTGGAGTTTTGACTTCATGGGGGTAAACCAATCAATGCACAAAAAGGTGTGGGGTGTAACTGGAAGGAACTGGACTATTAGGCCCTGTTCAGGAGGCGCTAGTTGGGCGCGTATTTTCCAGGTAGGAATGGGTGTAAAAAGTGGCTGTGTCTTGCACCCCTAGGAACAGATGGAACCACCCACATGCAGTTTCCCAGTTTTCCCAGTTAAATATGCAACCCTGGGGATGGCCTTCCCAGTACGGGCCTCCCAACCAATTCCAACCCCCACTATACCCGGCACCACCGGGACCCTGGGCCTACCCTAATGCCCCTTTTTTTAGGAAGAGGTCCAGGAAGGGTGAGGGGAAAGAAGAAGGGAGTAAGCTGGAAACCAAGAGTCAAAATCGGACAGCAAGACACCCAGCACGAGCAAAATATAGCAGTTAGACCAACTGTGGTGATAAACCTGAGTCAAAAGACACTAAAAGACATCGAACTAAAAGCCCTGGAGAAGGGCCTTGGCTTTGTTTCCACACCAAAACTAGATATCTTCAAGCTGAGAATCGAAATAGCGGAATTCTTTCGAAAGATAAGACTTAAGACTTTTTTCCTGGACCATCCTGAATCTAACACAGGACAAGACAGGAATACGGGACTACGACCAAAATCAAGATTTACTCACCTGAGTCAACAAATGCCGCTGGAGGTGCTGGCCTTCGAGAAATCAGTGAGCCGAAAAATAGATAACTTACGACAGAATCACACTGAGGTATTCCACAATATAAGTACTCAGGAAATAGCCCTGCAAGACCTTACTAATGACATCTCAATAACTGTCAAACCAGCAGACAAGGGAGGTGCAATAGTAATACTGCCAACAGTCATCTATGATGAAGAATGCCTACGTCTATTAGAGAATACCCAGCACTATAAGAACCTCCTAGAGACCCAACACCAGAAATTAAAGAAGAAATCGCCTTCCTAATAGGTAAGGGCTTGGACAATGGATGGATCACTAAGCATGAGGCAGCCTTCCTGAACCAAGTGAATCCTAAAATACTTTATTTTTACATTCTACTGAAAATACATAAGAACAAGCACCCACCTCCAGGGAGGCCTATAGTATCCGGAATAGGATCTATCCTGGAACCTCTCTCGCAATTTTGTGACTGGTTCCTGCAACCATACATAAGACAAATAACAACATATCTTAAAGATACTAAAGATGTTCTTGTTTTACTAGATAGTCTAGAATTCGACAAAGAAAATGAATATCTGATAACTCTAAACGTCGAGTTCTTATATACAAACATCCCACAGGAAGCTACCCTTGAAGTCATCGGCAATCTTTTGAGTAACAGTGCATGGGACTTTATGACACCCCCAGAATTTGTCCTAGATCTTGCACATACAGCACTCACAAGAAACATTTTTGAATTCAATAAACATTTCTACCTCCAGGTACACGGTACCTCGATGGGCAGTACCTTCGCCCCAAGCTTAGCCTGTTTGTATGTAGATCACTTTGAGAGAGAATCCATTCTGACTGAAGAAAACCCGTACTATGACAAAATCAGTGTATGGAAGCGTTAGATTGATGACATCCTCCTGATTTGGAAAAGCACAAAGGAGGAAGCAACCACCTTTGTGACCTGGCTAAACGCTTTAAATCCTTTTTTAAAATTTACATCAACTATAAGTAACCCAGAAATTTCCTTCCTTGACCTTCTCATCACGGAAAAAGATTGCTTCCTTAAGACAGACGTTTATTACAAACCGACTGACAGGAATACTATGTTACAATTCCAAAGTTTTCATCCACGCTCCCTAAAGGAGAACTTACCAGTGGGCCAATTCTTGCGACTGCGATGTAACTGTACAGAAATAACAGATTACAACAAACATGCCAAAAAGCTCACCAATAAACTATGGGCTAAAGGATATCCCGCACATCTCACGAGAAGAGACGAAAAGCGAGCTCACTCTAGTAATACGGATAAGCTATTGCAACCCCCTGTAAGGGCCGACAATAAAGCCAGTATAATCTGTGTAACAACTTTTAATCCTGTATCTAACACAGTAAAAAAGATTATCAAAGAGGATTGGAAAATCTTAACCTCAGGAAGCCTCCCTTTCAAGTCCCCCCCTCAATACCTTAAAAAAAGCTAGAAGCATTCGCGACAATGATCCATACCCGACCACGGGATAAGCCCCCTATCGGCAGGCAAGGGACTTTATGGGGCTTACCGCCACCAAAAAGACATTTCCTATGCGGGAATTAAAGTGTCTGTCAATTTACAAAGAAGACCCTCAAGTTAGAATTGGGTCTACAGACACCATGGAAGCTGAGGAATTTCACTAATTGCAACAGCAAGAATGTTATTTACATGATAAAGTGTCCGTGTGGATTCATATATATTGGAATGACCACCAGAAGAGTAGGTACTCACATCTACGAACACAGAAGTACAATCAGGTGCAAATGAGATGCCACTCGACTGACTGAACATTACATCACCAACAACCACAATCCCAACGATATGGAGTGGTGTGTCATCGATAAACTTAACCACCCACCATGAACTTGAAGCAGAAACTACTGTTTTATGAACAGAGATGGGTGTGGAGGCTACATACCGATACCATGGGACTGAACGACAATATCCAATGGTCAGCCCTGGAATAACAATATCACTCCTACCTTCATCTCTAAACCCTCCGTTCCCTTCCTCCACTCTCCTACTTTTTTCTATGCCCCCCCACCTTCTCCTTTTTACCTATTTTCTATTCTCCCGGTTGCCCCCTTCCCCCCCCTTCTCCCTCCGGTCCTCCACTTGTCCTCCTTTTTTTCTCCCTCCTCCTTGTATTTTAGCGCCCCTCTTGCATCCACTCCACTTCCTAAGTTTAACTTCTCTTCCTCTCCTTTTCCCTGTCCCAATATTAATTTCTTCCCTTAGCCCCTTCTAATTTTCCATTTCGCCCTTCTCTTCCTCCCTTTCCCCCTTTTTCCAGTCCTCCCAGTTCCCTTCCCTCCCTCCTTTCTTCCTTCTTTCCCCGACCCTTCTTTTTCCATTTTTCTACTATTCTATTTTTTTCTTTTCACCTTTCTCTTCCTCCCTCTCCCCTTCTTTTCCCCCCATCTATAACCCCCTCCCTCCTGCTTTTTCTGGCCAATCACTCAGCTGGCCCTTAACCTTTATTCCTCCTACAATCTTTTTTCCTTTCTTGCCCCTCCTTCCTCCCATCTCCCTTCCTTTCCCTCCCCCTGGTTTTTCCGCTCTCTTTCGTTTCCACCTCTTCTTTCTCTTTGCTAGCTGCGTCCAGCAAAGGTATAAACATTAGAGCGTGCGTCTCCTCTGACTCGTAGCGGAGCACGCTCACAGTCTGGTTGCTTTAGCAACCGCAGAAACATACAATCCTCAGAAGCCGGGGACTACGTTTCCCGGCTGCCCGAGGCTCGGCAAGACGTGACGCGTCGCGTCTTTTGAGTATCACTGGGGTTCCCGACCCCGCGAGGCCACTTCCGAAGCCTCATAGCTCAGCGTTTGCTGGCAGAGCACGGCACCAGCTGCGTCTGATTAATGGCTGAATTGGTGCTTAATTGGCACCAGCCAGGCCCTTAAAATCCTAGCACTCGCTCATAGCATTATTTGAGCGAATGGAAAACGGACCATAGGTGCTCAAACCGGTTGTACCCTTTAGAGTAGTAAGTTCTGACCAACCCCCACCCCCCGGGCCCCCTTTGGCTTCTTCTACAATAAGATACTGTTTTTTCCTTATGATAAAGCGTTTCTCAATCATTGACCAGCTCCACAACAAGCTTTTTGGTTCTCAATGCAAGTTCATCAAAGACTTATTGAATAATTATTTCCAGCATTACGCATATAGTTCTTTTTACTTCACTGATACTGGTTTCTTCATTAACACTCATTGCCTGCCATGACCTTCTTCTAGCTTCTCGCCTCTTTAGTTTTTTTGCTCCGTCTTCTCAACAGAGTGTGACTATAAGGGGCAACCCCTTTCCGTTACCTTCCAGACCAGAGGCAATCCGCCTTATCTCGCAGGGTAAGTCCATTTAGCTGGGCTCCCCTGCCTGTTGCTATAGAGTGAGTGTGTGTGTGTGAGACATTCACAGCATGTTTCTGTCACCCTTGTGTGCTGTGTGTTTTCGATTGAAGTGGCACCTTTGTTTCACCACTGTTTTTATCTTCCTCATAGGACTCCCCCCAAAAAACAAAATGTTCAGGTAGGCCTGTCATTTATTTACTTTACCTTTCAAGCATGCTTTCATGCTCTTTGTCCTATAGAGATCCCCAACCCTGACGAATCCCCAGACCTTCCAGCTCTTAGTGCGGGCAGAAACATGTTGGTCCCTTATTTTTAGACTCCGTGAGTCATCATTCTCAACAGAGTCCTTACCACAGTTTTTATTCTTACCTACAAACACCTATATTAAATAAACTCCAATCGAAACAGGTGATTTGTAAGGTAATTTTATTTTCCGATTCCTTATCTGGATCCCTGTACTATCCAGTTAGATTTAATTTCAGCACTCCCTCTGCAGTTCTTTTAACAACGAGGTTGAGTCCACACAGGTTTTATCTTACCTGGGTGGGACTAGGTGGTCAAATGATGAAGGATGACACTATAATGTGTGTGAGACCACCTAGTCTGTAAAAGGTAACTCCCTCAAAAGACAGCCACTTCTTACACCCATTCCTACCTGGAAAATACACACCCAGCTAGCGCCTCCTGGACAGGGCCTAATAGTCCAGTTCCTTCCAGTTACACCCCACACCTTTTTGTGTATTGATGACTTTCTAGCCCAAACGAGAGCATGTGTGGGGTTGAACCACTCCAGACACTCTTTTTGTGTTTAACGTTCATGGGGGTAAAAATAGGCCAGTGTCTTTTCTGTTAGCTTAACGCACAGGAGTGAATCTTTGTCAAGGTTAGTAGGGTTAAACACGAGACTTCTTGGGCAGCCGCACAGGCCAGTAAAAGACGACCACTAGGCAGGTTGATAGAGATTCATCATCTAAGCATCCAAGCGAGGTGGCAGCCACGTGTGACTCGTGACTGCCCATGTTGAACCCAACGCTCTTGGTACATGCAACTTTCACCCTTCATGAAATCTCACTGAAGCCATACTAAAAACCAGAGAAACTGTTCGCTACGGGACAGCTTAAATTTCTCAAGGGCAGGGACTTGAGCAACCCTGCCAAAGAGGAGGGTCCACAGTATCCATCTTCCTTGAAATTTTAAGAGTCAAGAGGAGAGCAACTAAGGTCAAGATGTTTGCTTGTTTAATATTTGTTGCTGCCATGAACCTAACCAAAGGACAGATGTTGGATCTATGCATTTGTGAAGGGAAAGTTTGCATTGCTTCCGTGAGTGCTTCTCCCTCACTGGAAAATCCTACATTTAGCATATCTTCATGTGTAGAACACCTTCATCACACCAACAGTGCTCACTGGAAGCAACATCTGAGCCAATAATGAGCAAGAAACCGTTCCAAGCCATACAGTTATAGGAGCATTGTATAAGGGCAGGGTATCCATATCAATTTACATTTTTATTCAGTTAACGCATCACTACACGACCCTGCTAACCTCTAGCCCCATTATGCATATGAAGTTAATCCAAGCAACAGTTAAAGTGTTTGCCACTTCTACTGCACATCCAGATCAAGCTGTCACCCGTACAACGTGACTAAGCAATACAGTTGACGAAACGTTTACCATGGTCACAGCACATCAATTTAAGTTTTATGTACACTAAAACTACCTAGTGAGCTTCGAGTAAACTTATCATAACCACATACAAATAGGAAATCATCAAAGTGACAAAATGAACAAACAACCTGCAAAAAATAGCCACCCAAATCAAAGCAATGGACACATCGGAATAACGAAAGAAACAGCAATGTTATTCGTCACACATATCCACAGTCACCAATTCACAGACAGGATGTAGGTGGCTACTATCCAATATAAGATACCTCAAAATAATACGATAGCTAACTTCAATCTTGAGGGGCACATTTAATTAATTTAATACGACTCGCCCCTATACAATAATAAACATCGTAGTACAACACTGCCTCTGGTCAGACAGAATGCCAGAACAATAAAAGGAGGCCCGGATCCAGAAAATGCTTCAGATGCATGAAATATATGGGGATGTGCTATCAAAATGCATTTCAAGTAAGTTTTTCTCACAAATATACATTACCATTATAAATGTATTAACTTAAAATATAAGACAATGCAGTGCACACAATACCATAACAAAACCACAGACTGCAAAGATTCTTCGAAATTAAAAGTCAAACCAAGCCAAACACTTTACAAACTTGCTGAACAATCTAGCTGAACAAAACTAATTGCAAATTCCTTTGGCAAATACACATCCTTTATAGAGTTTCTTAACACTATTTAGACACCAAGAAAAACAATTCATTACAAAGCCTTACTACACTATATATAGGAGTCTGTTTTATTAACATTGCCAGCCACTACATACCATGATTCAGCTCAAAACATTACAAAGTACAGAAGTTTGACGTCATTCAATGGGAATCCAAAAACACTACAGAACCAAACATATGGTAGAACAACAAATTACCTACATTCATTCACACTGTTTCTGGTGGCTTCTCTATCTAACCACAGATTCCCCACCTTAGAATACTAACCAGGTGCCAGACTAGATCCGGAAAACTTTGCAAGACAATGCTTTCACAGGGCAGTAGGTGGTGCATTGCAGCCAACTTCCCACCACCCCAGAAGTGATGGAGAAGAGCCACATATAAACACCTATCCTGCACACTGCCGTCAGCGTGTTCCTTTTCTGCATCCTCAGATGCACGGTGTGAAAAATTGTTGCCATCATTGTACCAACTACTAACTTGGGACCTTTTAAGCTCTTTCTAAGCAGCAACTTCACAGAAAGGGGATCTGGCCAGAATCAACATTACGGGTTCGTTTTTTCGCAGGATGGCATTCCATGCCTAGGTAAGCAGTACAAGGCTAGCACCAAGTGCCCTCTGTAGATAATCTGTGGTAACCAGCCATGTGAAAATAACATTTTATCATGTCCTGCTATCGTAAGTCCTCCAAGCTAAAGAGAACGTCAGGTCTTTCAGGGCTGCCACGAAGATCTCGCAGGCTATTTCCACAGGGCATGTCTGCAGTGACCCAGCAAACACACAGCATGCACAGTTTGCAATGCTAAGCTATACGAAGAAAACATGAGCTTGCAATTTTCCTGAATCCTCCTGGACTCCCTGTCTGGAGAATTAGTTATAAATGAGTTAGGGTTGACCCTACTGGTCGAGCCCTGCACAATAAGGCTCAGAGGGATTGGGTGCTTGTTGAGAAAATTCTTATCACCAGGTGCTAGTCAATGACAAATAGCAACATGCCTATTCATAGGCAGGCAAAGACAAGGCTTCGACCATGTAAATAACAAACAGTGAGGGCATTGTTAAAAGGAAGCAAAGTCACGGAAATAGATGCCCCAGGCTGCAAGATATATGCTAGGACATTTGTTTTGGTCTTGATGGAGGTTAGCTAAAACTCTAGTACCTCAGCTGCACTCTGGGCCCCCACTGCAAAAGAAGAACTATATTACGTTGGTGGCCCAAGTGTCATGTCAAGCTCTCAGTAAGGGGAAGAGTCAAGCTCTGAATAAGGTGGGTGTCAAGCCAACTGGCATTCTGTAAGTTAATGTATAAAGCCTCCCCAGTATAGGAAGAGGAAACAAGTTATTACCATTAAACTCATCAACATTTTGCGGTGACTCCTGTTCTGGTATAGGATCAGAGTCAGAACCAAAGAAATCATGGAGCCTTTCTGGTAGATATAACATGGCAGAGGCGCCAGGTCCGAGCCAGGTGTCAAAATGTCGATTGCACATCAGTACATTACAAGCACAACATTGGTCAGGCTCTAGCAGAAGTCAGTCTGTGGTCTGACAACAATGTTACGCTGGGTTATCTTTGGGCACTGGTGGCATCTGTGTAGCATAATTCAGCGTAGACCTCAGGGCCAGAGTATAGATCTATAACACATTCAGTAATGGCATGGTAACCAATCCCAGAGAGACAAATGGTGACTGGGTGGACCAGCCGGCAGTTACCAAATTGTGGGACCCTACCATTCTTTGGGCAAGAAGGCACCCTAGAAGAAGCTGTAAGCGCACCCAGAATCTGCATCGTGGCCTTGATCTGCTGTAGGGTTAACAATGGCCCGGGAAATTCAGGTTGCATTGTGTCCAGCTAAGGAACTGGTTCTAGAACCAAAAACATCAAAAGGGTGCAACTGACATGAAGCCCTAGCGTCGCCTTCTTTGGAGTCAGTGACGAGGTGAGGATGAGATACCACTTCACTTTCTTGTTCATGAGTTTAGACTTTGACTTGCTGGAGGATTTTAAGTGCAAAGTTGAATGGATGCAAGGGCAGCCTCGGAACAGGGTCTTGGATGGGAACCACACTTACATGAAGGCTCCAACTTCTTTTTTTGCCTCCAGGTGGATGAGAGTGCAGTCTCAGCATGTCTTATGAGATGTAACCTGATCCCACACACCAAAGATCTACCTTGTATGGGCCCATAGCCAACACCTGCTTTAAGTAGTCACAGTATGGTTTTCAAACAGGATCGTTTTGGGTGGGGGCATCAGTCCCTTACATGCACTGGTTTGATATTGTTTAGAAGTCATCGGGAAACTAACAAAAAATTTGGAGCAGAGCTCTGGATCAGTGTTGGAAGGTGAGTAAAGGAAAGGCTGACAGCGTGCAGTGGGGAGGCTTACATGCAGTACGCGCTGTCACTTCTGAGTCAGCGGGGAGTAGCACATCACCACCTAGGGTGTGGGAGCATTACTGTGTGGTTTTTTTTCCGGATCCAGTCTGGCAACTGAGGAACATTGTAAAGTGAGGAATCATAAGTTAGAGTTATCCATCAAAAGGACCTATATGAATGCACCAAACAATATATCTACAAATGTTAATCTCAGGACTGCAATAGGTTTTAGTCAAGTTGCATCAGGAGGACATTGAGGACAATGTCTTGCGCAAATTAAACCAAACTGACATTCTGGAATTGGGGGATGAGTGGAGTGAATATGATCCTATGTAAAATAACCACATGCAATTTTTTTTTTTCTTTCTTCAAACTCACTTGTCTACTGACCCAAAGGTAATACATTCTAAAATCAAAATAGTAACACTCAAATTTGAGAACAGTTTTCCCCAATAGTGGTGTAGTAAATTGCTGTAAGCTAAATATAGAACTCACGCTTTGCAATGAGGCTTGACATTGACTGGTAAAAGTGGACATTTTAATGAAGATTAATAAATGATCAAATATAGAAAAAAGGTTTCAAATGTTCAATATTGCGTCTTTATTCATATATACTTTATTGATTACTTTGAACATTACTTACTTTTGTAAAACAGTTTCGGACCTCACGAGTATGCCTTATGACCCCCAGGGGTCTACAGACCACAAGTGAGGAATCTCTGGTCTAATGAATTTAAAACACACAGTCCAACCAACCATATACAATCTTCAGTCTCCTTCACGGGATTAATAAAGGAAGCAAAAGTGAAATAATGAAAACATGATTTTGAAATCGGGTACCAAAATTCAACGGAAAGGCCACATGAGCCCAAGTGACAACTTCATCTGTGGAAAACCGTACATGGCTCATCAACCCACAGTATAAATGAACAGCTGGTTATGCGTAAGAGAGGTTTAATCAGGATCACCTTCCACACCAACCCTAAATCACAGCGTTGCCTGAGACCAAATGGAACTTTGTAATTTCAGCCACATCCAGGTGCTTCACTTTAAATAATTTCCTTTTCAGACAGGAAGAAACTATTACCAATGAGGATCTGAAGGCTTAACTCTAATTTGGTCTCTTATAATGGACAGGTAAACTCCAGCATATAATTTTTTTAAATAAGCCAAGTTTGGGGCGTAGAATAGAAAGCTATAAAAGGAACAAAGCAGAGGAAATTGTGAACCTGCATCACAGAGGAGAAGTTGCTTAGTTACTACTTCCATCTTAAATTGCTTATTGAAACAGCTGCCAGAAACGTGAGCAGATTACTAAAAAGGTTCGAGCTTAAGAGTAGAATGATAAACATCACACTTGGCCAGATCGAACAGCAGACGCTTGGGACTTCAGAGACCTCTAAACAACTTATTCAAGAACCACGATAGAAGAAAGTATTCTGGCTTTTGGAGGTTAGGCTTTTAAGTGCTGGATCTTTGCTGGAATGGTTTTAGTGGAGTGTAACTCCTGCAGCAAACACTATAGTGGAAGCTCTTAAGAATCAGTTTCCGGGAGGCTTCTTCCTTCAACAAATGTTGGTAACAATTGCCAGACTGATCGCATGTCTTCTCCAAGGCATTAGTGAAGTAAAACCAGAGAGGAGCGTATTTATGTACTGTACTGATGTAGTGATATAAATTAATTAAGGAATGCCCTAGGGCGAAATGCCGGTGTTTGCAGGCAATAACCAAACTGTAGTTAAATCCACTCTGGCTGTGTAAAACGCAATGCTGCTCTCTTCATTTACTCTTTAAAGTGTCTTGTGCTTTAATGAACCATTTTAGTGAGTTTTGCATACAACGAACAAGGAAGTTAGTTCAGTGCAATTATTATTAATATAGGAGTTAAACTGATCACATTTACCACAAGCATTGGCATAGCCAATGGGTCTCGCATTTTGGATGTGAATGGAATATTTTTGCGTTTCTACTGTGTTATTGTTTACCATCTGGCATTGCCACTACAAGCGAAAAAACACCCCTAGATGTGTGTGACGGTGCACTCAGACACATCGGAAATATTAAAGGTTGAGGGCTGTGTTCAGAGCATTAGCCAGCTCCTTGTATTAGACTGCCGACATACTTTGTGAATAAGATGCACTCATCCGCTGTGTCAAAATCAATGTGTTGGGGGGTGGGGGAGGGGTAGAGAGGTAAATGTGCAGAGAGGTACAGAGATAGAGGAGTAGAGGTAGAGAGAGATGAGTAGAGGTAGAGAGGTAGGAGTAGAGGAGCAGGTAGGGGTAGAGGTAGGAGTAGAGGTAGAGCGAGCGGTAGAGAGAGGTAGCCAGTAGAGAGTTGTTATGAGGTAGAGGTGTAGGTGGAGAGAGCGAGGCAGAGGTGGAGACTGGGGTGGAGGTAGAGAGGCAGAGGTGTAGGTGGAGAGAGCGAGGCAGAGGTGGAGACTGGGGTGGAGGTAGAGAGGCAGAGGTGTAGGAGGTACAGAGCGAGAGATCCAAGAACAAAGTGCCATCACAAATGAAATCTGAAAACCTTCAATGCCTTTCTAAACATGGTGTTTTCACTGGTGTGAACACATTGCTCAGGACAACCACAAAAGAACACTAAGGCTGCAATGCCCAGACGGGAGGAGGGGCCAAAACACGTGTTTTATTAAAATGCACCAGTAAAAAGTAAGCATTTAAGACAAGCACAACAAAGAACCAATGGCAATAGTGGGCGTGGTGAAAGCCCACAGACTGAATACAGCATGTGCGTTGCACAAGCTTGACCTAAACAAGGGCACCATTTTTCATGTCTAATACATCTTCAATCAACAAAAATGAGACATCCATAGCATTTAACCATAACCTCTATCCTGAAGCCAGAGCTATCACCCATAATTAAAAAGATTATACGTTAATTTATATTACGATCAACATAAAGTCGTAGTTTCCCAGTAAAACTAACTTATTATCAAGATAAAATATATTCAGTCACAGCATAATAGCAAATGAGCCACACATCTATATTCTTACAACGTGTACACTGCTGAACATTTTGTTCGAAATCCCCATTGCTTAAGGAGCACTGAAACGGTATATAACAGCCATCTTAATGGTGAATAAAATATTGACATTTATTTTGTCTTTTTTGTTTGCAAAATAAAAATTCAAGATGTAAATGAGAATGTATGTACTGCTACTATATCTTATAAATTCTCTCTTAGAAGATAAGGGTTTGATGTATAAAAAATCTAATGAATGTTAAAGAATCATACTTTACTTTCATATTATTTACATGTACTGTGTAAAATAAGCCTTTTACAAACTAAGCTTTAAATATCATTTCAAATCATACACCATTGATCCACCCACTCACACATCTGTTTTCGTTTCTAAATTCAAGTTTTTCTACAAATGGAAAGCTGCCACAAAGGTTCCAAATTTGAAACAATTAAAATACTTTTCTAATGTGTACAATTATGCCACGTTGTAAGATGCTCCTTTCTCTACTACCCTTTTCCTGCCTATTAGAGATCTATTGTTTTAGCACGTTTCCAATAGCTCGATTACTTTCTTATATGCATACTATATTTATGAAATGTGCCACTAACAGATGCTGAACACATGCGCCTCTGATAAAGGATATCATGGATACTAAACAAATAACATTTCTCCCAGCGATGGGTACTGAAACGGTTTCTACATATCAAGCTGCAAACACCTTGCCCACATTCAATATCACTAGTGAAGAAACATCTGGAAACCAGGCTGGCGGAAGGCATGTGAAGCAGCACCTATGGAGTACTGCAAGTCAACTGTAAACTTCGTTTGGAATGATACTGATGTTGACTACCTTTGGAAGGAATCCAAATGAATTGCAACAATATAGATAAAAGGATCAAGCCAAAAGGCAATAGGCCAGACCATGAGAGGGTGGCTTATATTTGAGGTATTCCTATGTCCTGCTGAGACAGAACAGAAAAGGTCCCCCAACAAACAGGTCAGATAGTCTCTTCTCTCCTATGCGTCGACCTTAGCGGGGCCTCAACCAGCACACAAGAAACATTGCCTGATTAATGACAGAAAGAACATTTAGAGAAAATAATGAATTTGCACAAAGCATCTATCTAAGAGGAAAAAAATCAGAAAGGGCAAACACAGGCCATCAACTCTTCTGCCATGAGTAAAAAGCCAGTAAAAAAAATATCTATCAAACCAGTAGCTTTAAATAACAGAACTGTAACGAGCTACGTGGGGGTCCATTACACAGACAACTAAAATAATGGTAGCTAAAAGGGCGATGGCATTTTTATGATAGGGGGCCACAAACCAAAATTAAACCTTGTATAATGTGAAAAGAACAAAATCATTGGGTTTTTTTAGGAATTTCTAGATACTACAGGGTATGATAGTCTCAGCATGTCAATATGTACTTTATTCGAGGCTAGGAAATCAACATTAAATGAGTATGTTCATAAGATGAAATTAAGCCGAAAGTCAAGATACGTGGGCACGTAAACTCTGCCATTTAGCAGTTCAGAGCTTGTGGAAATACCGTTAAAACTTTAAGGTGGTATGAGGGTGACATGCCAAACCTTTAACGATCAGCAGCGCGTAGCATTATGCGTTCCATCAGTCCAACAGTTAATCTTTGGGGCAGCTTTCCATGAACTCGGTATGCAGAGAACATCGAGTGATGAAGCAAGCCCACAAACTGTTATTGGCATCAAAGTAGACTTCACGAGGAGAAAACAGTCAGTGAGTGCATACTTTTCTTGAGGCACCGATAATGCTTCTTCTAAGTTTATTTGTAATGAAGCATTAATGCAAGCCAATCAGGAGCAGATCAAAGTATTCACGAAGGATGAGGACTAGATCTATGAAATCAGTCAGGCAATTATATCTGAAATGAATAGACATTTACACCATGTCCCCAGAATTATCATTATGTGACATATACATACATCACAATAACAAGCAAGTTAAATTTACGCTAACAGGAGAAAAAGAATCATGAAGGCTGCCCAAGGTCAAGAACTTTACAAGCCTACCAAGAATTGGCTCAGGTGCATTAAGGCTAAGCGAAAGGTATGCGGGACTTCAGGCTAAAAAAAAATTTTGTGAAACAATGCTGAAATAACAAGCTCAATGCAAATGAAGGGCGTTCATGTTCCTCTAGTTTCAACACATTCATTTTCTTTCAGTATGACAGCACAGAGGAAAGACGTTCTCGACTCAATCTGCACCCTCTTGCAGCCCACATCATCAAGCAAAGTTAGTTTCCAGTTTGTGCTTAAAGTAGCCCACACTCAGTTGGAGTTTAACTGATTCTTAGGGTCAGAGCATGCGCTAGCGCAAGTGTCTTGCTTGTGAGACACTGTTTAGACAAGCATTTGCAATGCAATGGGTCTCGAATTTGCTCGTATTAGAGCTATTAGCGTTGGAAACTCCTAAACGGACTATTCTTGCCACGTAATTTAAAGAAAAAACAAGAAAATAAAATAAAAAATTAGTCAAAAGTGCAATTAGCCATGTAACAGGAGCAATGGCCAAGGCGGTAACAAAACCTCCCCAAGGAGGGACAAAAAACCATTTACCAATGTCATCAAAGCATTTTTGAAGGGCAAGCCCATGAACGAGTGGTAGTGACAGGTGTGAGGTGGGTGCGGTTTAAAGCCCAAATACAAACCAACACGTCAGAAAAGCAGTGTTTGCACGCTGCCATGCTCGACCTAAAAAAGGGGCTTGGAGTCTGCCCATTGCTTATGATTTGTGCGCTTCAGGGTGACTCTTCACAGCATCCCTAATTGGCTAGTGAAGCCGAAATGTCACTTCTGATGCTTGCTGGAGAGCATGGACCAAGAACAGATTGATTCAACTTAATCAGTGACCATCCGCTGCTCCCAATGTAACTGAGGTACTATTTCTTCCTCACTCCCACTTCCACTCCCTGCTACTCCCTCTAATGCACTTTTTTCTTGTTCCGTTTTCCAGAAGCTTCTCGCTGATTTAACAGACCATTTTTTTTTTTTCGAACTGCATGAATAAAACACAGCCAAGACTGTGGGGATAAGCGTTTTGCTGTAAAAATGTTTAGACAAACGTTCATACTCTTCAGTCACTAGATTTTTCCAAACCTGATCAATTTCGAAGACCCTCTGCAGGAGTCTGCTCCCTTGTGTCCCACTCCAATGTTGCTCTTGTTAATCTGGGTGCTTCTGTGCTACCCTACTCTCCTCAATTTTGCTCTCAGCTCTCGTGTGTGTGTACTTCTACCCCTACCACAAGTTGCTGTCCACCCACCCCCAACCCACTACTCCAACCCAATTAACATTTAGAAAAAAACAAAAAAAAAAACACATGATGGTGCCTCCTCTGGGCTGTGACATCTTGTAGGTGCATACATGCGTGTTTAACTTATTCATGCACCTACCAAATGACAAAGCCCAGAGGCTGCATCATCCTTTTTTTCTTTGTTTTATCCCTTCCCTTAATGCCATACAGCAGCTGCTTTAAGGCAGTAAAGCATGAAGAAATTACACTGATTTCTTTATGTTTGCTGGTCCGTCTCAGATCGACAAGGATAGCAAAGCATTCACATCATTTTGAGGGCGTGCGCATGGCTCTACAAAATGATGCTAAAGGCCTTGCAACGCTCCTCTGCCCATACGGATGAGCTGCGCCTGCTTGAATCTATATCACTGCACCTTTCAAACAAAATGTGGGGGAGAACCACAATTAAGACACTATTATTTAAACCCACCTTACCTCAGGACTATCCTGGCCAATTGTGCATCGGCATTGGAATACAGATTTTTGAAGAACCAGCCCACTATAACATCCTTTACAGGAGGCCCCCAAAGAAGCGTGCCAAATGACAGAATATAATGCTCTTTTCCATGGTATGCCATGGACAGGTTGCTTCAGCTGCTCAAAGCTATGCAATCTTGAACACATATGTGCAACCTGCGGCCAGGTTGCTCTTGGCTCAAACAGCCAAAAACATGTAACATGTGGTCCCAAAAAACTCTGACGTCTAAAGGTAGTAAAGAAAACCTTTGTGGCCATAAGGTACAGAAAACTGACTCATTGTAGAGGTTGTCAATTTGACTGCAGTGCATAAGCGTTACTATCACTCCATTTCAAACACCCTCCACTACAGACACAGTAAAAAAAAAAATTAAAAAAAATTATATAGCAAAAGAATATGACAGTCTGCTATGACACACCATATTCTGGAAAAGAGTGCCTTACAAGTCCAAGGAAAGCTGGATGTCTATCAGGGTAAATGTGATGCACCTCCAGAAATAACATTCCTTACAGCAAACAGATGTCTCAAAAACCCATACATAAATATTCAAGATCAAATGTGCAGTCTCAACGAGGACAGATCTCTGTATGTAGAAATTCAGGTAAGGGCAATGTGTACCCCTCGTTTCCCAATATTAGCAACTCTAGAACCAATGAGCAATGTGAGGAACAAGTTACTTACGTTCTGTAACACTCTTCCAGGTTGATAATCTAACTGCAGAATCCTCGCCTTTAAAATACTCTCAGGAGCAAGACTGGATCCAGAACAATTTCCAGCAATGCTCCAGTGCACACAGAGCTCCATGGTGAGACTGTACAGCCCCAGAAGTGACTGAGAAGCTCCACCAATAACCGTTACTCCTGCGAGATGACGTCAATTTCTTAAATCTTTCTTCTACTGCACCCTAAGAACCAGACCATCTGACAAACTGTTGAAGCAGTGTGCCAATTCATAACTTCTAACCTTATTCTTACCTTCAAGAGTCCACATCACAGAAAGTGAAAGGAGGGCAGTGAGAAATCGGTGGTTAGGCAGTGTAGATACGAGAAAGAGCATTATCAAAAATACGTAATTTGGGAGGTGGAGTCAGACCAAACTGGCTTGCTGGATCAAACTGATGAAGGTGTCCTTCTTGTTGGACTGGTAACAGTAGTTCATAAACGTATGCACAGATACCCACGCTGCCGTCTGGCCAATGGCTAAAACTGGTATTCCTTACCCTAACGCTATTGTGGAGGTCCTTGCTCTGCAGACTGAGCCCGCAGACCTTCAGGAGGCTGTTTCGTGACTGGTGCGTAATACATTTTGTAGAGACACTACACACCTTGACAAAGTTCTCTTCTGCACCCCATTCCCATTCTTTGCGCCAGAAAGCCATACAAACAGCTGAATATCTACACAATGATCCTTTAAAGGGCCACTGTAGAAGCTCAGAACAACTGTAAGTGTTGAGTCGATGGTGCCTTGCCGCCTCTTGCACTTCCAAGGGATCTGGTGGGTTGAAAACACTAGTAGCATAAGTGATTGGTCGATGTGAAAGGGATTCACAGCTTTTAGAAAGAATGTTTCCCCAAGTCGTCAACATTACATTAGCTTGGTCAAAAGTGATGTATGAAGGTTGAACCAAGAGCTCCTCCAGTTCACTCCTGCTGCATGCTGATGTCATACCAGTGAGAAAAATCGTAGAGCATCTAGAGTTTCCAATAACCTCTGCCCACTTTAAGAACTTGCTGGGCTAATGAAAGAACAAGTAAAATGTTTGGCTTGTAAAGGGTCAGTGTGTCAGGCACCACACCAGACAACAAATTGTTCCCAGCATGGATGAACTGGGTGAAAGGGCGTCTCTGGCCATAAGAATGATATAATTAAAATGTTGACAAGTTAAAATCATTTGACGTTGCTCAAACTCCAAGCATACAGGTGCAGATTGTGGGGGTTTGGGTGAAGGACCCTGCAATGTTGCTGAGGCAGAAGGTACTGCCAAAGATGTAGCCTGATAGGAGGGTAAATGCTCAGGCATAAAAGCTCTGACTACCATAGTTTCCCAGTCCAGTCTGGGGCTACCAAAATGACTTGGGCCCTAGCTGTTTTGATATTCCTCAAAAATCATGGTAGTAGAAGTATCGTAAGAATGCACACGGGCCTTGTGTCCCATTTTAGCCAAAATGTGTCTCCTTGCGATTGCCTGGAAGAGAACTCCAACACAGAAAATAGTCGACACATAGCATGTGTGGCAAATAGATCTAGCAAGAGCATGCCCAGGTGGTCAAAGACTCCTCGCACCACCTCAGGATGAAGAAGCCACTTGTCCACCAGACAACATCTTCTCAGCGAGTCCCACCAATGAAGGACCCCACAAGATGGAAGGTCATCAGTGATGTTCTAACGGCCCAGCCACCTCTTGACTGTGGTTTTACAAACTCATGCCACCCTGATTGCTGTAGTACAACATGTTGGTTGTGCTGTCTTGGAAGATCTGCACTAGCGTACCCTTGATGAATGGGCCGAAGGGTTTTAGAGCTAAACATATCATCCAAAGCTCCACAAGATTGATATGGAGCGTCCCTCTTTCGTAGACCAGAGGACCTTGATCCCCACTGCACCCAGGAGACTCCACCCAACCCAGTATGGGTGCATCTGTCACAACTGTATACTGTGGTTCAGGATGGGTGACCAGTCTTCCACCGTTCAGGTTTGTACTAGTTAGCCACCACTGCAGATCCTGAGCAATATCCTGTGAGCTTTGAATGGAGCTGGAAAGGCATCCTTGATGCTGAGCCCACTGTGACCAGAGATTTTACTGCAGGGCCTGCATATCCCACCTGGCATTTGGGATGAGAGGGATGAACCAGGCAGAGAGACCAAGCTCCCTCAGAACCATCAAGAACCATCATCAGTGAGAAGCAGGAATGAGCCAAATACACTGAATTAATATCCTGAATGTTCCAGACTCGTTGCAGCAGTGGCAAGGCCTTGAATGGCACTTTCCAACTTACCTCCAATAAAGTGAATCCTGTTTGTAGGGCTTAGGTGTAACCAGCTAGTTGATGGTAAACCCCAGTTATGTCAGGAGTTTGGCTGCTTTCTAGAGATGGTCTGCGACAGTGTGGTGAGCCCGCCTTGAGCAGGGGGGTTAAAAATCAGGAATCAATGTACAACCCCACCTTCGAAGCTGGTTGTGACCATCAGCATTATTTTCAAGAATATTAGATAGGTCAAGGAAGGCTTTAGGGCAGCACACCAAATTAGAAGGGATCTGACCCTCACCACAAACCACAGGTTAATGCCTGTGGGACTGCAGGGTGAGTATATGAAGATATGTTCCAAGTCCAGGAACACCATCCAATCTCAAAAGGTTGAGAGTGAATAGAAACTGATAAAGTGAGCATTTCAAATACATCTTCCTTAGAAAGGTATTCAATGGGTAGAGGTCCAAGGCTAGGATTGAGGCTTTGGGTCTTTTTTTGTTAAAGGAAGTAGGGCGAGTAGCAACCTTCCACTCTCTCCAAATCAGGCACCTGTTCATTGGAACACTAGACCATGAAAAGCATGGCTTGGTACATCGGATTTCAAAGTAATACCCAGCAAATCACTTTGCTGGACGAAGACTGGGCAGGGAGGGGATGGAAGGCAGGGTACAGCCACTTTAAATAATTTACAAGATCCAGCTGTCTTGGGCCAGGCAAGAAATAGCATATCCTGGCTCATGGATGGCCTGAGTCGTTGACGGTAAACTAAAGAGGCTTGGAAGCTGCTACAACAGACAAGAAGGGTTGGAGGACTGCCATGCTTCATAATGCGAACGGCTTCAGACACTACTGTATCCTCTGCCTTGAAAGGACAAGGTCTGCTGCTGCAGTACCAGTTGGAAGGACTGGTGCTGAATGTAAAAATGCCCCCTGGAATAGCTCCCGATTTTAGGGTCGAGCATAAAGCACTCTGTCCCTGGTGTAATCTCTCTATGGGCTTGTAACCAGCCTCTTCCGGTGTCGATCCCTCCTCGAACGCACTGACCAACTATTGGAAACATACGAGGCTCGATGTTTTCCGTATCATTTCTGGACTACGTTTTCTCTTTATTTCACAGCGCGATCTCACTGCGCAGTAGTCACTTTGCATGACATCGATCCTGTTACATGGATATTTGTACTTTTGTCGTTTACATGGCTAATTGCACTTTTGCTGGTTACATGGATAATTGCACTTTTGCTGATATGTTTCACTGCAATCGAACTTCGGTTCCCTTTTGTGTGTCTGCTTTGCGCTGATGGTGGCCATCAGCTCGCTTATGTGAAACTTTTACGTTTCAGTTTATGTGGCAAGAGAAGTCTCGTCAGAAGTTTACAATGTTACTTGCTCGAACTCAAGCAAACGCGAGACCAACTGCATTGCAAATGCTTGTTTTTATACTGTTGGTGAAAATGTTTGCTAGGAAAAATAGTCCCAAAGATTTGTGGTGCAGTTAGCCTTAAATTGTTCTAGCCCTAAATCAGTCTACTCTACAAACAACCATGACCATATCTATTAAGGATGCTTCCATGTCTCAAGAAACATGGTTGGTCTCATCTAGGTGTGCCTTCTGAGTACATCACTGCTACCAAGAGCTCTCTCTATGCAGCTTGCAGTGTCCAGGCTGATAAAAGAAATCTATTTGGCTGTGTCCTCACCATCCTGTATTCCTCAAGCCGACAAGAACCCACAGTCATCTGGGACAACTGCCAAAACCTCACTGACCACGTCATAGAAAACATGGATGCACATACTGAAAAGGGATACTACATTGAGAAATAGACGGCCATAGTTAGCCAAGAAGAACATTTCATTTCCTAAAGCACCAATTCATTTTGACTATCTAGAGGATTAGTTGGAAATTCATGTTGATTGACCTTACTAGTCAAAGTCTGATTTACCAGGCCTTCAGGAGTGTGATGTCAGGATATCCTGATCAACAAGGGGGAGGGGAAGAGGGGGAATTGGTAAATGGGTTTATGCTCCCTAGCCACAGGTCAGCTAGAGGTGCCAGAACATGGCTTAGCCCATATCACTGCCCGAGTGTCAATAAAGACTTTAATGAATGGCAAGTGTGGTTTGGATAAAGCACCTTTGACTTAATAGCTGGCAATTGGGCTTTCTGTGGGGGCTTTGCTTAGAGAAACTCACTGTGGATGGTTGACAGTGTGTTTTCTGTTGATACGCAGACCTGTATTGGGGCTGGTAGGCCTGGTACTGCTGGGAGCGTTGGTAGTCACCCCTGTAGGTTGAGAAACCGCGCCCATGCAGCTCCTGAAAGGGCAACTTCCTGTACTGGAGGGTACCAAGAGATTTGGCTGTGTGAGTGCCCGCCTTAATGGCAAGAAGAGCGTCATCAATGTGCTTGCCAAAAAGTGTGTCCCCCATCGTATGCCATGTCTAGTATCTTAGATTGGACTTCAGAGCTGAAAGAAGTCGCTTTAAGCCATCCCCGGTGCATTAAAACAGATGTGCCTGCCAATTGATGGAACCCAGTGGAAGCAATGTCCATGGCGCAATCAATGATCTCAGAGAAGGTGCTCTCGCCCTCCTGTAAGATCTTCTAGGCTTTAGTTGTCTTCTGGGATGAGGTCAATGATGGAACCAACATCTGACCACATTTCCGGTCATAGCAGCCCAGAATAGCCAGGGAGTTGGCAGCACAAACTGTGATTGCAGACACGGTGGAAACCTCTTGCAATGTTGTCTAAATAGCATCCTTCTTTGCCTGGCGGCGCACATATAGGAGCAGACAATTTCTTGGATCTACAGTGAGCCGCTTGAGAAATGACCGAATCGGGTTTGACTATCCTGTCAGGCATGAAAGAGAATCATCTGGGGCCCTGTACTTGTCAATACGAGGCAGAACAGCCGCCAATGAGGCAGCGTTTTTCATTTTTTTGACACCCTCTTGCCAGGCGTAGTCAATGATGGGCATAGCCCAGACTGACTTTCTTGTTTGGTCCCTGAAATCAATAAGAAAACAGTTGGACTGCTTAACCGATATAGGGAGGTGGAACCTGGTTGCCGCTCTTTTTATTAGGTTATGAAAACCTCTGATGTCTTCTGGAGGCTAATCGACAGGTTGTTGAAGAGGTGGGGACGACTGGGTATGACTTAGTCATTCCACTCATCAAATGAAGGCTGAGACTACGGAATCTCACCTTTCTCTCGGTCATCATCAGATGGCGAGGGATCATCCCTCGTTGGTGTTGCTATATGAGAAGCAGGCGTCATACTGGGAGTGGCCGGCAGAGGGATAGGTGCTGGAGTAAAAGGAGACGGGTTCTGGTGGCACCACTGGTTGCTTCTCAGGAGGTTGCAGAAAACATTTCCTGTAGTCAGTAGACACAGCCTTAAGATCCAGGACCAAGGACCTAGGCACTTGTACCTATCTTGTCTAGGTGGATGATCAGGCTAGTATCTGAAGTGCTCATGATGCCTTTGAGCAGGAGGAGGATAATAGTCTTGATAATCCTGTCCTTCCTCATCAAAGTCATCACCTTCAACCTGACATTTCACATGCAGCTCAGAACGGCTGCGAGCTGGTCCAAAAGGGCCGGTGGGACCGTCCTCTTTCCTGGAATCATCGTTGCCAGGATCATTGATGGGGTCAACGTCTACAGTGGTACCACCGGTAGGGTCATCGTCGACAGGATCTTAGTTGACGTTGCAATCTTTGTTGACAAGATGGAAGAATCGATGGAGGCCGTCGTCATTTAACCATCGACTGTCTCAATGACGACACTGTTGCAACAGTCGGCATCAACGATCTTGCTGTCGATGGCGACATGGACATGGCCTTTATAGAGGATTTACATCTTGTCAACAGCTCTAAGGAGGAGACATGAGTGATTTCTATCCTGGTTAGAGGGAGTAGAAGGTGCAGATAAGGCTATCTCTGAGAAGAACTGTTTTTGCTTCTTCTTAGAGTCCGTAATCTGATGGAAAATCTTCAGGGATTGCCTGATCTACTCAGAAGTCCCTTCTTGGGTCCTCGCTTTCTTGTGAGACCTAGACGTATCATCACTGTCTTCCTCTGAAGACGTTCTCTGAGTTTTGGCTTTTTGAAGCCACAAGAGCAGCCTGTCCTTCAATGTTTTTGAGAAAGTGCAACAAATATTGCACTCTTTCACCTTGTGCTGAGGTAGAGGCAGTAAAGACAATCCTTATGTGGGTCATCCATATGTACCCTTTTCTTCCCACAGGTCTTGCAGGGACAGAAACGTCCTTTTATGTCCGACATTGTAGTAGCAGAAAAGCTTTCAATATCTTTTTTTAAGAAAACTGAGCAGAGCTCAGGGTGGCTTCCTTCATACAAGACATGGGGTGAAAATCTGAAGGACTCAGCCTCTCATGGGAGTGTTCTAGAGCGTGCTAGCACATGATTGGTCATAGATCAAGTTTGGTCCTTTTTAAAAATAGGAGATGGATAGGCTATTAAACTGATGGCCTAGTGCCATTATAGCCTATAATAGTTTTACATACTGCTTTACCATGGTACTGTGTGACTCCCACTTCGACGATGGGGAATGATTCCAGCATGTGAATCTATGAAAGATCCAATACTGGATAACGCTGAGTTCCACGTATGGCGGACTTCCAGTATGTCTTGCTGCTTGTGCTCATTTTTAGCACCAGGAGTTTGTCCTGCACTGTAAAATCACCGCAAGTGGCACCACACAGCGCGTCAGAGGGTACTGTCTCTTCCTGGCGCTTGAGTAGATTTTGTAATCGAGCAGCAGCTTTCTCAACTTAAGTGGTGGTGACCTTCCGCAGCCCCCCGCCTTGAGAAATCATGCCAGGAGGCGTTGTAGCGCTCAAAAATCAAGCTAGAGGATGCAAATTCTTGCTCGCCAACTAAACATTAGTGAGTCGCGTGTGAGAAAAACCGCCACCATGCAGCGGTTGGCAGAATTTTGCCAGAACCCCGTGCTCCAAATGGAATGCGGCATGGGCAAAAACACTGCGAATTCTACCAGCAGAGCAGAATTTTTTGCCCATCCCTAGTATGAATAAGTCACTCTCTTCCTCCTTGCACCAGATGTCTTTGTAATTCAGGATGGGTTTTAACTACACAGGTTAACCACTTTATTTAAACAATCATGTCATTTTACTGCTACATTAGTTGTCAGTTGGGTCCAGCAGTCACACCTTGTCTCATCTTCATTAATAATTATTCATCATATCAGCTAAAGCTTGCTACTTCAGTAATGATGATCTTACCACACCTCTACTCCCCCTGCAACTGTGGCTTCTCTGGCTATGCAATTTTATAAAAAGCCTAAAACAGAATATAATCTTGATAAATCTAGGATATTAATGTTATTTGTTGGTAGGGCACAGCCTCTGTAAGAGCTTCTAATGTGGTCAGCTTTGTATTATTTTGTCAGTGTCTTTTCCGGAGATCTTTTGGGGTTGGTTACCGTTTACTTTGGTATGAAAGTGTCTTTTGATACAGCTGAGGGAGTTTTGTCTACTGTTTAAGGAACCGTTCGTGAAAGTGTGCCTTAAACTTTTTTGTGCATCTGTTTTTCAGGGAAAACAAATATTTTAATATTGTGTGACACTCCAGCTGCCACGTCTACAACGTAATGGGTTGCAAAAATAAAATGCATACAAACAATGGAAGATAATGCACCACGATGCCACAGAACAAAGATGAGTTGAAATTAAATGCCAATTCCTTCAATGAAGACATGCTCTATAAGGCGGAGGAGTGGCAAACAGCTTCACGAGTCCCGCACCCATCAAATATGAACTGGCTGGGAAGAGAATCAAAGCCCTTTGCATAAAGATAAACTGTATGCTGATAGTCCACAATGTGGCAGTAGAACGCAAGCCCAAACAAAGGGACATATGTGCACATGGTGTTGTTACATGTTCATTTACAATCAGTATGCATTTTTCAACTCTCTACCTGT
This sequence comes from Pleurodeles waltl, assembly GCF_031143425.1. Lineage (NCBI taxonomy): Eukaryota > Metazoa > Chordata > Amphibia > Caudata > Salamandridae > Pleurodeles > Pleurodeles waltl. The sequence goes on from NC_090448.1 coordinate 403,488,068, forward strand.
CTGGAGTCAAGCTTACAAGTATTTGGGAATAGGAACTAATTGGGCAAGATGGCAGAATAATAATGCTGCAGGTAGCATTTAAAGTATAGCCCTTAAAAGGGTGTTCCTGCACTTTTTTAATCATGACCTAATCTACAGGAAAAAACAACCGCCACACACTACCCTGAATTGTACAATGTAGAAAATTTCTCATGCAAACCAAAGTAGCTACACCCCCCCCCCCCACACACACACACAGTCTCTAAGGAGCACCTTTGAACTTACTTCTTTGTTTGTCAAGACATGTCGTGCCAACTTGACCTTGGCAAAGTTTCCCTTGCCAATTGTCTTCAGCAAGCGGTAGTTGCCTATGTGTGGCTGGTCATCCACAGAGGTGGAAATAGCGTTCCGACTCCGCAGCATGTTGGACTTGCTTGTGGACTTAGAGTCAGAATGCCCCAGAGCCGTCTGCAACAGAAAAAAAGAGAGGTTTGACTTTTACCAACCAATACAGGAACACATGGATGTACAATAAACACCTCTTTTACAGTGCATTCAAGAATTACAAAAGAAAAATGTTACCATACCTACCAAAAAATGGACACGAAAATCACAAACCAACATCAAGTACTAATCAGGCACTGTAAAGTCCTATAACTGGGATGCTTTTTTTTTTTTATTCTTAAGCAAAGACTCTTGAAGTTGGAGTCCTCATCATGCAAGTAAATCCCTTCCTGTGCTAGAATCAAATACAAAATATCAATGGCAATAAAGCCTGCTATCAACATTTATACAATCTGTAGGATAACGGAGAGCTCCACGTACTGAGTTAGCAAGGGGTGTAGTGCCACAATGAAATTCTAAAATCCAGTGGCATGCCATATTACAAGTCTCAGTGCCGCAAAGGATTAAGGGTCTTTGGCACCAGAATAATTAAAGGTGCAGATAATAAATACAGTGCCTTCTCAGAGATGTGGCTTGCACATCAAGATCTAGGTGCACTAGAAAAATGATCTGTGGCTCCCAGTGCTGAAAGGCTAGAGGGAACACACAAAGACTGAGCTGCATTTGAAAAGAAGTGTTGGGTGCAGTATTGTAATAGTCGGGTTTGCCCAAGTGTGGTACTGAGATGCAGTAGCAAAACTGAGCAGGCTTCAGAGCAACAGCAGCTGAGTGGTGGATATTTATACGCAGTGTGACACTAATTAAACATTGTTGTGTTTGTACCTCCCCTGGAGCATAGATGCACTATTTGTGTCCTTTGACTGTTCGTTTTCAGGCGCTACTTTTTTCTTTAAGCACTCCCCAAGAGTGCATGTGTTTGCTAACTGCCTCACTAGTGTGCTTCTCTTTCCCATCCGTACTCTTGCCTGTCTGCTTCTGCCCCTCCCGCTGCCACTGATGTCAAGCCCGTTAACTTTTCCCCCAAACTACATGGTTCTCTTGGTAATAATCTGATTCCTTCCCAGTGCCCTTTGTTCTGCATCCCCCACCTGTGCCACTTCCGCCATAACCCCATCCTGCATGGTTCTACCCACCACCACTGCACTGCTTGTGCTCCACATTGCTGTTTCATGTCCATGATTCTTTGTGCTCTACTCCCAGAGAAGTTGCAGATAATTTGAACTGCTTCGCCCAGGATCAAATGACCTGCAGGAAGTTCAGATCAACTTTACTTAGTAACAAACTCTGGATCTACACTTCTAAAGGCATGCAGTGGCACTAAGAACCATTCGATCTACAATCAGGGTCTAGAGTGTCACAGTTGAGGGTATCAGACCCTTTGCTTTCTTTCACTGAAGTGCAGACTTCCCATCTGACACCCAACATTAGAATTGTCCCTTCCCTCCCAGAAAAGCTGCACAGTGAGTGTCACAAAGGCGCAAAGTGGTGGCTACTTTCTGTTCAAGTTTTAAATTTAACTGCAATGACTCTACAATTGACAACATCACAATTTTAGTTCACACCTATAAGACAGCTTTTAGCTCTATGAAGGTAAAAGCCTATTGTGGACCACAGTGCTTTACGTGAAATGGAAAATGGTGGGTGAAGAGTTCTTAATAAGGGTATGGCCCAACTAATTAAAGGTGTGGCTTAAAGCAAGCAAACTACAACTCTGTGCCACACAGACCCCTGCAGGGCAGGGTTTGGCCAAGCCTTCAAGGATATGGCATTTTTGGGGGAGGGGGATGGGGGTCACACATTAAGCTTAAAGCCAAAGAATTTTCGGGAGATGAGACTCGAGGCCCTTTGGACGATGTGGAGATGGGCTCCTATCATTTTGCATTACTCCACTGGCCTGTGCTTTACACAGCATGCTGACCAGCATTTAGGCAGCTCTTTGTGAGTGTTCTGCAGTTTGATATAAATGAGTAACAACGATTTAGTTGTAAATAATTGGAATTGGTAATTACAAATGGTACATAAGTATATCACTGTGCACACTGCAGAGAGGTCAAGAATTGGATGAGCTCTGTTATGACCCACTGGCTCTCACTACCTTCTACCTCAGGTTCAGAGCTTTCAATGATGCTCCATTAGGAAGCCCACAACCAGAACTCACCCAGACATCCGAATGTGACTCAAATCACATACATCATACAAGCACTGAACAACCTTCAGTTTCAGTTAAAATGCAAAATTGCACAAAAATACAGGGAGCTTATAATTTCAAATTCAAAGTCTTTACTTACATAAAAGATGCCATATGTCTACATTAAAATATTGGCAAAACCAATATGTCCAAAAGGTGAAACCTCTCTGCTTTGCCAAAGGGTCTCATCAGTAGCCAGTTAAAACATATTTAGCTTTGATACACAAAGTACAGCCTGGGGACCGCATTCGGCCCTCCTGACCTTTCATACGGGCCCCCGGTCAACAGGAGCACTGGGCTGTTTTTACTGGACACAGCACTAACAAAAATACCATGCTAAACAAACAGACAAGCATTTATTTGAAGGCTAATAAGTGTTAAAGAAACGAAGTAACTATGGAATCCTGCACCACTTAACTTTAGGAATACCTTGATTTTGTAAACATATCCTTCAGCAAAAGTGTAAAAATATGACCGACTCTTCAAATTGCAAAAAGTGTATTTAAATAATATGCAGAACCTTTTCACCTTAGCACAACTGATTATATTAGTGCATTGAGAAGGATTTGTTTAAAAGTGATATTTTTCAAATATGAATTTAGAAACATTAATGCTTCCCCCTACCCTGACAACAATGCTACTAGAGAAGCAAACCAGTTGTTATGTGCACTCCTTGGGTGGCCTGGGTTTCCATTATACATGGACAAAATTAGTTTATTAAATCAAATACAGGCGAAGGCTTTGTACAGCACACAGCCTGAGGTCATGTTTTTTAGGTCCTCATATATGATAATAAAGACAAAGGAGGGAAAGTAAAATGAAACAATTGCCTAGGATCACATAATTTGGTAAAGTGAGGAAGCTGGGATTAAACCCAGGTTTTCTGCTTTTACATTGTTCAATTCAGCCACTAGCTGTATAAGCTTTGCTTCCCCTATACTCACCTTACTGCCAAATACCCCCCAAACCGCCATCCCTCTAGCAATAATGATGCCCTCGAATATTTCACAGACCAAATATGTTGGCCCCTGGGAAATGTCTGCGAGTACCGATGATCTATAGGCACATTCTCGACTGGAATAACAGGGAACAAAGGCCCTTTAGGAGGGTGGCACCTCGGCCGAATCAGCACTGCTCGCTGGCTGCTGTTCCTCCTTTGCCAATTACCCTGTTACTACACCATCCTGCACACAAACACAGAAGGGAGACAGGAAATAAACAAGCTCCATAATTGAATTCAAGTTTCCGATTTTGAGCTGTACGTGTTGTCCTCTCTGCCCTTCCTGCGACCTTGGCCGCTTCGAAGCAGCCTCAGCCATGCTGCCGGCTCTCACCACACTGGAAGGCCGGAACAACTGCTCTAGGGATCACTCCCTGAAGGTCGTAAGGGGCGTTACCGAGGCGGAAAAAAAGCAAACAAACGCAAACCAAGTTTAACCAACACTCATTCTCAAGTACACTAAGGCAATCTAGGCCAACATAATGCCGGCCAATACCCGCCTTGAGCCGACAAATCTTTCACGGGGAGGGCCAATCTTTTACAAGAGTAATGTGAAACTGATCCAAAGAGGGAGTACCACAGGTGCATACTATTATCAGAATGAACAAAAACACTACCGGGTTTCAAGAGCTCTCAACGAAAACAAAGCTGCTCCTTCCTCGCTGCTCCATAACTACAGGAACAGGCGAAGAGGTACTGTATTCTTGACTGCAACTCTGAGCTCCTGTGCTTCTGCACCTTTCTGCTTCGAAGGAAACCACTTCCAGGGCTGGCAGACTCTTGTCTCAAACATCCTTCATTTAAACATAACCAGGGCAGCTGGCCTCCACCGCTTTAACAAAACCACTACCAGAGGGGGTAGTGCTTTCCCTGTCTCCATCAAAGAGGAGCTTGGCTGCTACCTGTAAAGGACTCAACAAGCACACTGCCACAGATGGCAGTCTCTTGACTTCAACCTCGTCAAGACAGTTACAAGGATCCTTTGAAATAAATAATCGCACGGACATATCTAGAAGTTTCAGGAGATGCTGCGGAACCGGGGGCTAGGGTTGCGAGGGGCCCACAGCAGCCCTTATGGCAATCTTATTTCAAATACAGGGTATGAGGCCTACTGCTCTTGCTGGCAATAGGGCCCTGTTAAGCCAATGAGTAAGAATGACGTTCAAAGGTTGCCAGGTGTCCTGACACAAACCTCTCATTTAAAACCGGCTAAAGCAGCTTGCTAGTGATGTTCCATGGTGCCAAGAAAAGATGTGTCAAACTGCACTGGCGATGGGTCCATCAGCATTTCACTACGGCACACAGATATCTTACCATGTGCTAAGAGAACTTCATGAAATGAGTACATCCTCCTAAAAATATTGCCTCCTCATATGAATGTCTATTGAAGTGAACGGATCTAAATTCAGCTCACCAATTTGTCAGGTTGTTATTGTCGGGCCAAACTGTGTTTTTTAGAGGAATAAGAGTAAGTCCAGGGAACTTCAGACGCAAATGCCATTGATAACACATACGTTCACGTGAAGCATCACCAGTACACACTGGCAAAAAATAAGTTAAAAAAGGACTGGCGATTCCTACATGCCTGGCTTATAAATGATGAGTGATTTTTGAGTCACTGATAGATTTAGGGAGGTCAGCACACGCGCACACTGTCATTCATTTTTACACTCCTGCATTATCTACCACCGACTCATTCTTATAATCACCAGCTTAAACAACCACAACATAACACACACACTCAACAGAATATGCAAAATAAACTAAAAGAATAGAAGTGGGAAAAAAATATGCTGACAGAAACGTGACGGGCACGTGCTTCCAAGAAGAAATAAATATATATACAGGTGTCCTTTGCAATTGTACTGTATGTAGTGTGTCAGTTTTAAAGTTCTAGCATAGCTGCCACATTTAGAAGCAAAGTGCTGGCCATCTTGGAACAGTAAAAAAGAAGATACACTATGGACAAAATCATTCCATGACTGTTTGGTTTAGAGGCGGTGGCTGCACATGATGTACACTGGTGATGAAATGAGCGGCAAAGAAGAAGCCATTAGACCTGTCAGGTGAGATGTAGTTTGCTCTACAAAGAAACTAAAAACAAAAAGGAAAGGAGACTATGAATGCAGAAAATCAATAAAAAAATAAATAAAATCGATCAAGCCCTCCAAAACTGGTATTCAGCACATGTCCAGGAGTATGTGCACATGATCAAGCAAATTACGTCACTTACAGGGCAAATGAGTCAATGGCTGAAGTGTCTGACCTTCTGTCCATGCTGTCATGAATAGAAGCAGAGTGTGAAAATACACACACACACACATATAAATATATATATGCATATACACACACACACATACACACACACACACACAAACAAACTAAATATATACACAGGCAGAGGTGGTCGCCACTACATAGTTCTAGTTAGGTCTGCTTTCCCATAGGCTGATAATTGTTTGGTTTGTTAATAACTTTGGCCTCGTCTGAGTAATCTTTACAAAACTGTCAAAAAAAAATATTCAACCACCTATGCTCAGTCCTGGATAATTTTGTGGTGATCGGTCCTGCAGGGGCAGAGACAAAAAGGAGGTTCTAAAACATAAAATATTCATGCATTTTCCATAGACTTCTTTAGGCACCGCTACAGCAAAAACTGCTTAACGGAACTACAACAAATTCGCAGGAACCTAGATCTTGGTTCGCAGACTGTGCTTATTCTGATTTGGTGTAAACCCGTTCAGTAGTTTGAAAAATTAAGGGTCAAAATTACTTGTATATTTAGACGATTGGGCTCATGAGAGTCCAGCGAGAGCGCAAATAAAAACAATGGTGCCCTGTCATTGGCTTCTCCCGTAAGCCTTCAAGCTCTTACAAGAGTGCCATGAGTGGTCTGATTGCCTAGCTGTTGGAATGTTAGAAATCAAATGGCCACCATTACTGTTTATTATAAAAATAAATTGGAGGCGGCGTGAAAACGAGACAAAAAAAAGCTATAGGGGGGGGGCAGCAGAAAGGCATGCTGTCCAGCTGTTTAGAGAGAGGAGGTGTCTAAAGGTTAACTACTGAGAAGAAAAAAAGGTATATTGTTTTTAACTAATTTTTGGGATCTCTCGGGACTCACAGGATCATGAATAGTTAAAAGGAGTAAATGAGCTCTCCATACACTCCATTAGTAGGAATGCATATTGTGGTGTCTATATTTGAAGGAAAGTGTGTAAGATGCAAGTACTGAGATGAGTAGATGGTTAAGTCTTGTGGGGTTTGTTCAATATTGTGAGCATCTCGCAAGACTAGCATGGAAAATTACTGGGCCTGCCTATAGTTGTTTTACGATCCCGCAAGAGTCTTACAAAATCGTATGTGTAGAACTCCATATATTTTTTATTTTTTGTTTTTATTTTTATTAAAGGGAGGGGCCAAGCTCAACCAATGTTGACCATTTTTAGGTTGAGCTAGGCAGCGTGCAAGCGCTGTCTTTGACATGTTGGAATAGCTTTTTTTTAAAGCTGCTTTGTTATACTTTTATATAGTCGTAAAAAGTTTTTACAGATATGTACCTACTAATGTTAAAAGTCTTGTTTTGCAGGAAAAACCCTGAATATGAATGTACATACAATTACTTTAGAAAAACACATCATAAAGTTTGTATATATATATATATATATATATATATATATATATATATATATATATATATAAAAAAAAATCTATGTCATTTACTTTATATTTTCTGGCTATTCATGCCTACGGAATGAAATAAAAGCACTCTTTAGTTTATTTTCTCAAATAGTTATTTGCTGAAGTGTCATTTATTATACATACCTAGGAATGACCCAAGATACTGCCTGCCCTTTAACAGTAATTGCACTCTGGAAATTGTATTTCTGGTCCATCTTCGAATCAGTGAAAAAAAAAAAAAAAAAAAAAAAAAAAGAGATCCTAGGTCTGGAAGATGGACTTTCTGCTGACAGTCATCTGGTAGCAGCTGTAATGCTCTGATATGTCACCCCCTGACGTCAACCTTGACCCTGACCTGTTTTCCCAACAGCAATTTACATGCTCAGGATTGTGTGCAATTTTCATTCCAAACAACTCAAAGACGAGAAGCTCAGAAATCACCATGATGTGGACTGAAAACTCAGCACCGGCTGATGAAGTCACATATGGCATGGGGGCTTCTAGGCCGTATTCTAGTCAGAACCCCCTCCTCCCAGCTCTCAGTCGCCCACCTCAGTGTTTATGCAGCTTGTCCAGTCAAGGCTTTTCTGTGGCATTTCGCAACTTGTAGTGCTGTTCATTGCATTATACAATCAGGACTACAAGTCCCAGAATACAACAATAAAACACCTGCACACGTGGACCTGGGAATCTTGTGCAGACGGAGGAGGTTCAGGCATTGCTGAAAGACAAGACATCTAGCGCAATGATTCCAGAGGGACAGAAGGGGTAAGGGAATCAAATATTATGACAAAACATTTCTGGAACCTTCTCATTATCAAACGGGACCTTGTTAGGAGAGCGGAGAGTCTGTTTTAATAGACTGATGATTCTGCCCTTTTGTGTTTTTGCTCCTCAAGCGTTTGACATTTCCCCTTTCTTCCTGTCTCCTTCGTCCCTTTTCACCTCTCCTTGCCCCATGGCTCAATGGGTGGTGTTCTGCCAGGGTAAAGAGAAGGTCTTCAATTTCTAAGATTCAATGGAGGTTCACTTTTCATATTGCATTACACTGGGACTTGCACCACAAACTAACGCTACAATGGTTGTTTTTATCTCTTTTATCCCTGGTAAAGGTTTTCATTGGGTTTACATGCTAATCATAAATGCTTCTTTAATTTCTCCTAATTGCAATCATAACCATGATTCAGGCCAATGAAACATCCTTATAGCACTATGACTGTTTGAACACTCTTGATATGTTTAAGTGACCCTTCTAGTTTATTTCTGTCATTACTCCTTCGTGGCTGTCTTGTTTTTTGGAAATGGTGTTAGCCAGCTAGCAACTCTGATGGTGGGATTGCGAAAGTGGTATTCTTTTGTAAACAGCATGGCAGATTTAAATTAGGATGCTAAATGACAACATTTTCATTTTTTGCTGCAGACAGAGGAAGAAGGTATACGGAAGTGCTTAGTATATGCAGGGCCACTGGAATTATGTGGCAGGAAGGGACTAAATCATGAGGCAGGGTTGACAAATTTATGTCCAATTATGTATTTACAACACCACTAGCTCTAACTCTTGAAAATGCGAGGCCTATTGAATTGCAAAATGCTTATTACATGGTTGAAGAAATTCTGTAATGTGACTGGGTGCAGACCCAGAGATAGCTCATTTTGTCCTTGGTGCTTTGGAGGAAAAAGACATCTGAGTTGCGCTAAGCAGAACTGAATATATCTGGAATTGAAAAAGACTGGTGTCATTTGCATTTAAGAAATAATTCCAAGCTCATGCATTTAGTAGTATATTTCATAAACAGTGTTATAAAGTGTTGGTAAGTGTACTAATGCTGGTAAACTTATTATACACTATGTTTACAGAGTGAGACGTTGTTTGGGGAGGTGTAGATGTGTTAATATAGCTTATGAGAGGTACAGATTAGAATTGCAAGAGATGTTAGCAAGATTTGCAGATTGTGTTAAAAAATGACGTGTACAAACTGTACTCGTTAGTAAAGAAAACACTTTCTTAAACTATAAAACAAATAATGTAATACAAACTGTACTGTTATGAGTCACTGTCCATATAATTTAGCCCTATGAAATGTAAGAGATTATGCTATCTGTAGAGTGAAAAGTTGTGATGATTGTTAGCAAAGGTGTCTCAAGAGGAATGTGTTACTTTATAACTTTTTATGAAATTAGGCTTGTTGGAATGTTCTAATTTATTTCTGAAAAACTGTGTGCTGGGTGAGGGTGTGGAATATGAGAAGAAAGAAATATGTTACTGGTACATTCGATGTAAATATGTGTTTGTGGGTGGAAAATGTAGAAAGGTTTAGAAAATATACTGTGGTGTCACTGGTATCTGTTATTGACCAATATGTAGCTTATTTTGGTTATTTTTTTTTTTTTTTTTAGGAGGAAAATGGAAATGTGTCTCTGAGGAAATAAGTATCTGCTTACATAAGTAGCAAATGAAGGCCTTGTTAAGATGAGCAGGATTATTGTGTTGTTCAGCAATAACTACTTCTTCAGGCACAGTTTATTCAGGTTAGAATGATGTGGAGGTGCATGTACAGTTGTGTAGTTCAGCATCATGAGGTAACTCTGCACAAGCTAGGCTTTGTGAACTGTAATTTATAGATCTGGTGCTTTGCTGAGATTTTATTGCCACCTAGTCCACCATCACATACCAGGAAACAGAAGAGTCTTTGGTACACTAAAGGTAGTTAAAAGACTGGAAAAGAAGTGCTACCAAGGTCAAAATCGAGTAGGCAAATTAAGCAAAAAGAGGGGTTTGTATAGCAACTGATTATAAGCGTTAGAAAAAATGTTACCTATTTTCAAGTTGTTTATTTTCTTTGTATTATAGGTCTTCATATCGTTTGTTAAAATAGCTGTAGCAATTTTGTACTATTGTTAAATTGTTTTGTTGTAATTAAGTTTAAAGTCACTTTGGATTACTTTCTTTAACACTTATTATACATTTAAATAATATTATAGCACTGCAATATTCAGTCCAACTGGCAGTCCCATGTTGAGGGACTGAATATGCTACTACACGTGTATGTATGTCAATGGCACTATGAGCATCTTTTATCCTACAAAGACTTGTTAATGGAGAATATGCAGCTATGGTTACTTGTCATGTAACAGTGAGGTGTTCCTACAGAGAGGCAGTGCACCATTTTATCATAATGCACACTATCAGCTGGTGTGCACACCCTATTATGTATGGGTGTTGCCATTGGGAGGCAACTGAAACAGAGGTGATTATGTAACCACAATCAAAGATGAACACAAGTAGTCCAAGACAGTTCTCAAGAGAGGATTCTCCTATTCTATACTCTACTATAGGCTTTCACCAATATCAAAAGAGGCCTGTGCAGAGAGAACAGTTTCAACCCACAGCCTACTTTGCACATATGTTACTGTGGGGATATTTCTCACCTGAGAGGGAAGTGTGTTTTAATATAGTCTCTTTAGTAGTTGTGCAGGACAGAATTTTGAGCATATAGGTAATTTCAACTCCATACTTTACTTGTACACTTGTCAAATGGGGGAGAGCTGTGACCAGAGAGATAAGCCATTTCACACCCTAATTTGCACACCCATAATCCAAGAGAAAGGTCACAAGAGAGGTTAGTCTCTCTCCACACTATACTATGCAGAGTTATCATGCAAAAGACTTGCGTGAGGAAACAGGATAGTTTCTCCCCCACTGACTATTATGTATACATCTCAGCATGGGAGGAGGTGTGAGTAGAGAGATTAATTTTTCTCAAACTCCATTACACCTTTCATCCTGATAAAATGTGTTAGCAGACAGGTCACTTCCTTCCTAAACAGCACTGTTTATCGCTGTAGTTCAAAGGATACATATCAGCACAGAGGCCACTGCTTTCCTACACCATCCTGCACCTCCTTGTTTTCCTGGAAATAAGGTGTTAGTGGAGAAGACCATGTTTCCCTACATACTACTGCATATGTCTGCCTGCTAGGGAGAGCTGTGAGTCGATAGGGAAAACCATTCCCACACCTTAATATATACCGTTATTTCTGTGGGGAGTGGTCTCAGTGGGCAAGCTAGTACGTGTTATACTTTCTAAGGAATAGTGAAGTCTGACATGCGAGATGAATACCTTTCCCACCCTATGCATACTACTGAGCCTGGGGAAAGGAGTGAATGGAGAGCAGTGTCTCAACACTCTACTCTACACACTGGTTACCTTCATGCTAGGTCTCAGTGGAGAGGCCAGTCACTCCCCATAGTCTAGTAGTGCGGATTATAATGGATAAGTATTGTAATGACGGAAAATATAAATTCTTCCTCTGAAGTAATTTTACGATCTTGCAAGTCTCTCTCTCGGGTTTGCATTAAAAAAAAAAAAAAAAAAAAAAAGAGAGGGAGCGAAAATCTGGTGCATATAAATTATACATATTACAACAGGATATGTTAAGTTAAAATGCAAATTCCATTATAAATGTACACTGTCGCAAGACACTCGAAAAAGCGTAAATCAACAAACACTGCCCCCTCTCTGTGGACACAGGTTACTGTGTGCTTGGCTCGCGGAGGAAACTCGCAAGAGTCACCCATTATATGTATGAAAGCATCATGGCTGTCACGAGTCACGTGAGGCACCAAGAATGTTTAAAATAAAAAAAATAAAGGTAATATATATATTTTTTTGAATGTACAACAAAAACAAAGAAAAAATAAACCTCCTTCAAAACAAAGGAGGAGGAAATAAAAAAACCCAGTAAAACATGTTTTTTTAAAGAACCTACTGCCTAGGTGGGCATTTATGCTCTTGGACAAGCTTGCCCTGTGCAGCCCTGCACGTCTCAGAAGAAAACAGTATCTGCTTGCATAAGCAGCAGAAAGGGCTTTGTTCAAATAAGCATGGTTATCTGTTTTAAGGTTAGGTACCTAGGCAGGCACAGTGTCACCAGGTTGAAAACATGTGGACGCCCCTGAGGAGTTATCAAGCTCTGCACTGCATGGGCTAACTCAGCCAGATCAAGGAGTTGAGGGTGCATGGCTCTCAAATGTTGTCACATCCCTGTAGCACTCACGCTGTACTGCTTGTTCCTACTGCCCCTGCTGAACTCCTTTTTGCATATTTTTACATATGCCATTAATAGTTAGTTCCCCCCACCAGGCCTCGTTTATAAGAATTGCCACACCAAGGACCCTTTGGGTCGTCAAGTTGTAGGAACAGCACTAGGATGTTCACCTGAATCCAAGAATGACATTCTGGTGACAGAAAATCAGCAATGTCAGAGAGCTAGCCAAAAAGGTCTAACAGCAAAGCCCAATAGCTAAGTGAAGCAAAAAGGAAGGCATCTTCCTTTGCTAAATATAGGCATCCACAGAAACGAATCCCAATCCTTCCTTGGGATCTGTTTCCTCTCCCGGGGGACTCATGAGAGGTTCACGAGTTAGTAACAGAACTTTCTTTATATGTCAAATGCAAGAATACGTCAACTGTTTTCCTATTTCAAACAACACTTATCGTGTCTTATTTTCTTCAAAACTACCACAACACACTGTTATGAACTTAATTTCAAATGTCCGATCTCATGAGCGGATCGGGAGAGCTGGACAGGAAATACAGACCCCTTGTGCAAACAAAATAGTTTATATAATTTACTTACTGTAATGACTATTAGTGCTAAGGTCTCAATACTCTTCCCACAAGAGTGATCGCACATGTTAAAAATAGACGAGTATACAGTGAAAACTCAGTTTGCAGTATAGGCAGAACTGATCAGTGTCTTTTTTTTAAATATAAATTTGAAGTTTATATAAAAATAGATACAAAGACTAAGAAAAATATGCTGGGAATATTTCTCAATATGTGAGTTACAAAAACTAAGTGAAAATTCTCAGCACAAACCTTGCTGGAGTACTTTCTATTTATTTATAAATATATTTCCATTTAAAACAAAACCCTTCAAATTCACTGAAAAAAAAAACAAAGGTTAAAGAAAAGTTGTAGTTAGGTGAAGTTCTCAGTGAGATTAACGTTTCCAAAAAAAAAGAAGAAAGAAAACAGAAATTCAACAATTGTAGTTAGCAACACTAACTATAACTTGTGCCGTTGCCATGCACTGCTTATGACCTAACATAAGACATCACTCATGCCATATTCTATTACATCATTTATGACACCATTAAGAACGTCCCAAATGATATGATATTGATGACCTCACTGATGACATCATCCAATGAGTGTCCTAGTTTGTTTTACAGTTCACATAGAGGCAGGTGACTACAATAGTACTGTTCTGCCTAATTTTGAACAGCCTTGGTCCACCTATGATTGTAAGCGTGTACAAAACGAACTTACACCTAATGCTCCATAGATGTGTAGAGGTATAAGTCTTTGCATCGAAGAGTAACTCTGTGTGCAAGGAACAGTTGAGTTGTATTCATTATGGTCTACGAAACATTTTGCTTCTGCAGGAGAAGTTTCCAACAGGTGAAATACTCTTCGTAGTAGATACTAACTTTTGTAAGCATCCTTGAGTTATTAGAGAGAATTGTGTCAGGGTAATGATTTATAAGTCACATAGAAGAATGGATGCACCATAATGCCTGCTTTCAGCACCTATGGGAGTTGTTTCTGTGTTTGTAGAAATGATGCCCGATCTTGTCCTGAGCTTTTTTGTACTTACTGTCAGACCTGTAATGCTATAGTATTTTGTACAACGGTATGGAGAAAAATGGAGTTTGGGTCATGTTAATGTCATTTGATATATCAAATTATATCATAGAACATGTCAGTGATTTTACCCCCACCTCCAAATGCCACACAAATAATCATAAGTGTGAGAGTAAACATTCTCTCATGACTGTTGGTTTCATCACCTACAGCTTTGTCCGTCTCTTTTGAATATCATTCCACTTCAGTTGTAGCTCCCTTTAAAATCAACACTAAGGCCCTCTAATTCCCCCACAGTGCAACTGGCTATTACAAACTAGACAATTAATTTTCACACCCACCCGTCATCATTCTTGAGAATTTTTTTATTACAGATTACATTGTACTCCCAGTACCACTAAGATCAGTCTTTATTTAACATGCTCTACACACGTACTGTCAAGGAAGGCATCTGGATCCAAGACCAATAGCCAACACAATGATTGACTATCAGTGACCTCACCTTCAGACCATGCTTTCACCACATACCCTGGTCAATATCCCAAAATACACCCTATCAATACCCTTCTTCATTTCTTTAAAAAAAAGAAAAAGTTCTGAACTAAACCCATGAACTCACAACACTGCAAGCAACTAATTCCACTTTGCCTTGAAACATTCTTCTGAATCACATTAGCCTCTGCGCATATTTTCCTGGTTGGAACAACACTGGTTTTCACTTAATGTGGAAATCAAACGCAAGCATTTTTTTATTTTTTTATTTTGCAGCGGTTGCAATAAGAACCAACAATGGAAAATCTTCAAACATACAAACAAACCTTGGTCATATCAAGTTTGGCCATAGACAATAAACAAGTAGGCATCCTTCTGATTTCAGAACCAATTCTACTAAGGTTACCTTAACGTCTATAGACTGCAGCCTACTTTAAGAGATTAGAGAGCTCACTTAGGGAACCTCAGTGGTAAAGGTTCTGGATGCTTACATAAACAATTTTATCTTTTCCTGATCCCAGAGAGAACATTTATCATCAAAAAGTGCCCCTTCCAAAAGGGATGCAGAGCCTGCCTGGCTATGATTAGCAAGCCAAGCGATGGCTCAATGATGAAGCATGCCACGTAATTTTACACAATTTTAGTTTTTTCCTCATTGTTCACAAGCAACGCACCCTTACCTTGTACGGTTAGCATTTCAGGTGCAATAGTGATCAGATATCTTTACTGTATCATATAAATAAAGCTACAATTTCTGACCCTGTATCCTTTTGATGCTGTTTGTTCTGTGTATGAAACACAGTAGGCTTGCATCTATTACCCTAATTACAGTCCATGACAATAAACGAACACTTCCAATCATACATTGTCTCAACATCTTTTTAAATTAGCCATTAGAACAGTTTTTCTAGCTAACTGATGCATGAAGAGGATCAGTAGAATGCCAAACAAAAAAGTGGCGGCAAAAAATACCTTTATGAACTTGGGGATGTGCGAAATATGTAATTTGCTTTAATGTAATTATGTGAAAGGTATGAGAAATTATGTGCAATTCAGCCAACTGCAAATCTTGCATTTAGCACTATATTTTAGCATGAAATGTGCCCTCGTGTCTATTTTGGCCATGCGGACACATTTCATGGTTGAAAAAAAAAAAAAGTGGCGCCGCAAACAACAGCTGCTTGCGTTCTTGTCATTTATGTTGCCATCACGCTATCGTTTTGGCACAAACGTAACAATTGTGTCATGCAGCAGTTTAAACAATTGCGGAAATTTCTAAAAATCACATGAATTATGCCACTGTAGTTGTAGAGTAAAGAACAAAAATCGGGTGGAATTTTAACATTACAATGATAGGAATTCATAGCAAAGACACTTAAGGAACACGCACCTACAAAGCTATGAGCCCCCTTCATTTCCTTCCACAGGTTGAAGGCCATGGTCCTTTTGAGCATGGATGTCATCAGCAGCCAGACCCTACAAGGGATCTTGCCTTCCTGCTGAGCGGCTGATCGAGAGACAGGTTCTACTGAGCCGGGACCATCACAAGAAAATTGCTCCCCTCTATGAATAGCTGTGCTCAGCAGTTGGTCAGGTTCAGAGGGGGCTTTCTGAGCTCTGTGTAGAGTTCTCAGATAAGGTAGATTCACGACTCGGATTGGTCTTTATACAACTTGATATCATTGCCCTTCCCTCTACTCCCGCTATCAAGGCACACAAACGATACAGTAATTTAAATATTTTTCCATTAACTACAGCATTTAGGCAGGCCGGTCATACTACTGTGAAGGCAGCACTTAAGAGGAGCACACTAATCTGCCCAGATAGCACACAAGGGAGGCTGACCTATTAATGCATAAAGGCACCACCAAATACCAATGTCAGAGAAGGAACCATTAGAGTCGACGGCTGTTGACGCAAAATCCCTATTGTGCACTAGCAAGTCTTGAGAGGCGAGGCAATGTTTGTATGTGACTCGCGGCTCGTTCCCCTAATGTGACACAGGGCTCGTTATTTATAAAGGCAGACCCCAAACACCTCCTTCCCAAAACGTCAGTCTGCCATGAAGTCTCTCATAAAGAAATCATCCTACTTGAATGTTGAATTCAAAAAGGTGCTCTCATCTCCTGATACTCTCAGTTAACGAGTCCTCTGGCCCCAAATAAAGTCAAAGGGTGCTACAGCACCTAAACATTTCACTTAATTTTCTCCTCTCACCCCAGGTGGTTATAAACGGGTGCTCTCGGCACCTGAAGAACTCACATAAAGGGGTATCTTTAATCTGAGATCGATTTGTAACATGATAACTTATTTAGTAACAGTTTCATGCGATACAACCCTCCCAACCAACGCTCCCAAGATTGGCACAAAAAAAATTAAAATGCTAAAAGATTTTAGTATCGGTCACAAGAGTTTGGATTCTCAAATACTGGGCTCTGTATAGTATAACCAAAAATTATAAACAGAGGTTGTGAGATTCTTCCAAACATTCATAAACATTAAAGAAAAAATTCAGACAGTGATATAAAGGAATTTTGCAACTAAATATGAGAAATATATCTATGCTTAGGATTTCATAGTCAGTGAGGCAGATATGGGTTTGGGGCAGCATATGTAGTAGCTGCTGATACACAGGAGTCAGTATCCGATACTACTGCACCCCAACTGCACAGCCAAAGTTACTTCGTTTCTATGCTTGACTAGGAGCTGAACCCTCAAAGTCAAGGTGTAAAGAATACAGATAAGGAGTCACGGTTCAGAAGAAAAATAACTGATTGCGGGCGAAAGTGGTAATGAAATACTGTAAAGAAGGGCCGGTGGCTATCAGCTCAAAGCTGGTAAAGAATCTTAACAAGCATTGGCATAGATAATAGGTCTCGCCTTTGGGACCTTATAAGTGTTTAGGCATGCAGCACACTCTCTCTTATGTGGGCAACATGAAAAGTTGTTATCTTCAGCGTGTGAAGCACCCCTCTAACCTGCACTATAATGGTGTGTCTCTGCTGCATGATGCCGCTCAGAAAGTGACACTCGGGCAACACATACTGCGTGTGTAACATGGATGGCTGCACTCACTTTTCAATTGTTTCATTTCGCACTGCTATTTGGCAAGACATGGGATAAAGGTTTATGTTAGAGCATGTTCAGTGTGTAGTGAAACCCTGTGGTTTGCAGCATATTAAGATACAGACTGGGAGATGCAGGACGGCAGGGCTTACTGGCTTACTGGCTTCTGGCATAAGTGGCATCCTTTTTTCAAGTCACCACGAGGTACAGAACAAGAGAAAAGAGGAACTAAAATAACCATTAATCGCTGCTTAACGAGAACAGATCATATACATTAATTTCTTAGCACTATATGTCTAGAATACACCACATACTGCATGCCTTCCAGCCTGAGCTGCTTTTATCTAACTGCCGGTTACACAGCAGTGACAGAACTGTGCATTACCTTTACTAGAACACTGAAAATGTAAAAAAAAGACAGTGCAGTATGAGCACTAGCGCAATCAACATTTTTTTATTTTTTTTTAGGTTCCAGGGCATTTTATCCATTAATCAACGTGATGGTGTGGGGCTGGGCGCTCATGGAGGACAGGCGGTGGGAAGGGAGAGGGTTGTTAAGAATAGTCAATGCCAGAGCAGGCAGCAGTCAGAGAAGGGGGTGAAGCCGAAGGACATCAACAAAGGATCCTGGAAAGCAGGGGGACTGGGATTGGGGGTGAGGTGGGTAGTTGGGGATTGGAATTGGGAGTGCAGGGGGTTGGGGGGGTTTGTTAAACAAAAACCCACACAGGGAAAATGCAACACAGAAGACAAGTAGGCAATGCAATGCTTTAGGACGGGGAGCTACAGAGGGGAAGGAAGGGGCAGTCACCAAATGAGTGGTAAGCAGCAGGAGGTGGGTAGAACAACAAAGAAGCGTGGAGGCAGATGATTAAACAAGCAGGGGGGTGCAGGAAATAAGAAAGGTGCATGGCCTCCTGAAACCTGACAATGCATGAGACTATTTTAATTTTGTTAGATGCACCATGTGGAGAACAGGGATAGCAGCAAAGTGTTTTATTTTTAACACAGCCTATTCTCCTTAGAAGAAGCAAGGTGCTCTCTCAAGAGCATCGCTCATTTATATACTGTTTCCCTACTGGCTGCGACAGCAGGCTACATTCTCAACAATCCTCCTGCTCTTGTAGTGAGGACCATATTTGAAGGTCCACGCATGTGTACGTACACAGCAACACAGAGAAATGAAAGCTGCAAACACAGGAATTTAACTTCAACAAGACGACAACAGAGATTATTGCAGTCATTACAGGAAAGGGTCTTGATTTATTACTGCCCAAAAGAAAAACAGAGAAATGCTACATACGTCGAGAGAAATGAGTGTTAACAAAAAAAACAAGAGGCTGTTTAACATAAACAATGTCCTTTTGTGAGGCTACATCCGCAGGAGGAATGCACAGAGGCCTGGGGAACAGGTGCATGGTATTGCAGGAAGGCACGCTTATCTGGGTATACAAGGTTGCGCTGGCTTTGCTGCAGCATCACCTTTGCTCGCAAACGCCTGTGGCCTCTTTTCTTGATTGTGGCCATGTTGGTGGGCTCTTTACTGCAGAGTGCAAGAGCCAGGTTTGCCCTGACCTGGGAGAGAGGTCTCATGGGAGAGGAGCTGCTGCGGCCTGGTGGTGGAGGGGACTTGGAGAAAAAGTCAAAGAGAGTACTTAGACGGGACATGGCGGTTGCTGCTCTCTGGCTCCACTGTGGCAGCAAAGGGGATCTGCACAGAGAGCGCGGCTTGGCACTGACGGGGAAACCAGCAGCAAGGACACTGCGAACAAGCAAAGGAACACCCAAAAAAAAAAAAAAGCTCCAGAAGAGAAAGTGAGTGTTCACAGCTGTTCAGAACATGTCCTAGAGAAGCCTGGTAAGGGTGCGGCAAATAAAGCGACCGCACAGCTTTCAAAGTCAATAAATAACAAAACACAAGCATTTGCAATGCAATGGGTCTCGCGTTTGCCCAAGTTAGAGCTATTATTGCTGTAAATTCCTAACTGGGCTTTTCTTGACACAAATTGAAAAGTAAAACAGTTGAAATATGCAAGCTGATACAAAGCGCCATGGCAGCCATGAGGGTGAGCGCGAAGGAGAGACACAAAACGAAAACAAAGCTCAATAGTTTTTAAAAAAAACATACTGCCGAGCCGCAAGGAGAAAGGATCGCAGCTTGGATTAAAGTGAAAACTGAAACCAGATGTGAGAGGGAGGCGGGGCCATCATACGCTGGAGGAAGCGTGACGTAGTTTGATGGCAAACAAAAATGTTCACTTTGTGAATGCTCCCTGAGCGGGAACTAGTGCAACATAGGGACATTTAGCACAATGCACCAATAAAAGTATTTAAGACAAGCACAACAAAGAACAAATGCAAGAGTGGGTGTGTCTTAAGCCCCTATACTGAACACAGAATGTCTCACAGAGACAGTGCATGCGCTGCCTAGGCTCTACCTAAAAACGCATTGAGAATACATTCAATTGAAGTCCCTTGAGAACTGATCTCTTCTGGTGCTGAGGGATGCTGGAGCCTTAAAATGAAAGAAGGGTGCTACACAAAGCTTATCCAGGAGCTAAGTGCTGGGCTGAATTAAGATACAATTGGGCATAGTAATAACATTCACAATCAAAGTCTTGTCAGAACTACTATTAGGTAAGATCTTACATAAAAGATAAGTAAGACACTCACAATTAGGCACAACAGGAAAAAAACAAAATCCTAGTACAGTCTGGAGCTGAGATACTATTCAAAACAATTTCACAGTATCTACACTGTAAAGCACTATAAACCAACCAACACCTGGGTGTTTGTACAATGTTATCCTATAGTCTGGAAAACAAGCGCTGTGCCATTTCCAAAAAACCTGATCTCAGTTCTTTCCAAGAGCAATGTTTCTCAATGCATAAAGGAGCCAGACATACGGTTGCAAGTAAAGTAAGCCAGCAATGAAATACCTACCATTTATTCTACTTTCTCAGCAGTTCCAGACATAAGGATAGGCAGCTCACAGGGTTCAAACCAAAGCAGCTGCAAATTTGCCCACAAATGTAAAAATAAATTTAAAAAAAAAAAAAAAAACACACACACAAAGCCCCAAAGTACCACCCAAATATGAACCAGAAATCCAACCTACAAAAAAGGAGAGTGGTAAAGAGACTTGTTTGAAGTCAGAGTTACAGTGGCAGTTAAAAGGATGACCCGGGGTTTAGGGAGTTTTTAGGGTAAAGTTTTGTAACATGTTACAGTGGTGTGCCTTCCAAATAACTGATCTTGTAACATAATCCGATCCGATCCGATCTCTCTCCTCCCTTTTCCAGCGAAAGTCATCGAGAAGATCGTCAACACTCAGCTCACCCACTTCCTCGAAGACAATTCCATCCTGGACCCCTCACAATCCGGATTCAGACGAAACCACAGCACTGAGACCGCCCTCCTCGCCGCCACAGATGACATCAGACATCAAATGGACAACGGCGAAACCTCAGCCCTCATCCTCCTCGACCTATCAGCCGCTTTTGACACCGTCTGCCACCGCACCCTACTGACCCGCCTCCAGGAAGCCGGCATCCAAGATAAAGCCCTCCACTGGATCTCATCCTTCCTCTCCGACAGAACGCAGAGAGTCCGTCTCTCCCCTTTCCGCTCCAAAGCCACCAACCTCATCTGCGGCGTCCCCCAAGGATCCTCCCTCAGCCCCACGTTGTTCAACATCTACATGGCCCCCCTCGCTCAACTGGCCCGCCAACATCATCTCAGCATCATCTCCTACGCCGACGATACCCAGCTCGTCCTCTCCCTGACCAAAGACCCGCTCACCGCCAAAACAAACCTCCACGAGGGACTAAAATCTATCGCCGATTGGATGAACAACAGTCGCCTGAAACTCAACTCCGACAATACGGAAGTCCTCATCCTCGGACGCACTCCCTCGGCCTGGAACGACTCATGGTGGCCCTCCGTCCTCGGACCCCCACCCACCCCTGCCAGCCACGCAAGAAACCTCGGCTTCATCCTGGACTCCGCCCTCACCATGTCCAAACAGGTCAGCGCCGTCTCCTCCTCCTGTTTCAACACCCTCCGAATGCTCCGCAGAATTTTCAAGTGGATTCCAACAGAAACCAGAAAGACGGTGACCCAGGCCCTCGTCAGCAGCAGACTTGACTACGGCAACGCACTCTACACAGGCATCCCAACCAAAGACATCAAACGCCTCCAACGTATCCAAAATGCCTCCGCCCGACTGATCCTCAACATACCCCGCCGAAGTCACATCTCCCCTCACCTAAAGGAACTCCACTGGCTCCCGGTAGACAAGAGGATCACCTTCAAACTCCTGACCCACGCTCACAAGGCACTTCACAACACCGGACCCTCCTACCTCAACACCAGACTTCACTTCTACACCCCAACACGTCAACTCCGATCCGCCAACCTCGCCCTCGCCATTGTACCCCGAATCCAGCGCAAGACATCCGGCGGCAGATCCTTCTCCTTCCTCGCCGCCAAGACCTGGAACTCTCTCCCCACATCCCTTCGCCAGACCCAGGACCTCCTCGCATTCAGAAGGCTCCTCAAGACCTGGCTCTTCGACCGATAAACCAGCAGCGCCCCCCCCCTCAGCGCCTCGAAACCCTGACGGGTACATAGCGCGCTTTATAAATACTATGATTGATTGATTGATTGAATATGATGCAAATGTCCATCCATTCTCCCACACTTTCTTACAAAGACGAAACTACAAACTATATCAATATTCAGGTTGTTTTTTTTAGTAACTGTTTTCACAAACGATGGCAAGAAACACAGGCACCGATTATGAATATGGCGGTCCAATACGGCAGTCAGGAGGACGCCGCCAAGCTAGAGGCTTCCCGACCGCCGTACTAGGATGTTCCCGCGAGGCCGGATAGTGGAGACAGTATGGTGGCATTGGCTTCCGCTTTAAGGGGAAACCAAGGGCAATGACGCCACACTGTCTGCGCCACCAGCACAGTCAGAATGCAAACAGTTGCCTTTGCAGACTGTGCTGACAGGGTTGATTCTCTGCACTACCCACGAGATGGGCAGTATCCCCCCCCCGCCCCTTTTTCGGCCCAGTCTGGAAAGGCAAGCTGTTATCAGTACGGTGGCTTTCCGCACCGATGCAACCACGGAATCGCAAACCGACTGCCAGTTTTTAAATCTGGTAGTCGGACCGCCAAGGATGCGGCAGTTGGACCGCGTATGACCACCACCACAGGTACGGCAGTCTGAGGACCACTGTACTTTTAATGTGGCCCACAGTTACTACAAAGTAGGGGTCCAGACTTGTGCTGGCAAATGGCCAAGGCCATGACTTGCTATTTTTTGATGGAGAGGACACATGGGCACTTTAGACATAAATAGGATCCTAATAAAACCCACTGTTTATTTGCATGGTTTAATCTTGTTCTAGCAGGTGGTAATAAATAGCACAGGGCAATTTTAATTATCTGATCTCTTTGATCTGTTGACTGCACAAGAACACAAACACCTTAAGTAGACTTACAGAGCTGTAATTTCTGACGTGAGAAAAACGGGGGCAGTCACAAATAGGAAAAAATGGTAAGCTGGCACTGCTATTTGCACAGAAAGGAATGTGAACCATACAAGGGTCTAATTTCACATTATGACTATTTCATTATGGATTACCACCAAGACAAGGGCCACTTGTGGAGGTTGCAAAATCTACCTTTGCCACAACTCCACTACTTTCAAGCACCTCGGCTGTCAGCAATCACAGCACGTGAAACTACCACAATTACTGTTGTGATCAGAAATCAATACTTACACGAAACTCTCACTTGAAAACAGCTTGTGTATTTGAGGGCGAACTGCTATCCAAGAAGATATTCACAACCGTCGCATGCTAACCTTTGTTCCTGATGAGAGTGCTGATTAATCACAACACCAGTTGTATGCTGGAGAAAAGGCTAGCTGCTAGTACAGTACTGGAAGAGTGAGTAATAATTAACAGGACTAGAATCATAAACAGTAACTTTCCCTATTTTTATGTCCAGGATTCTCCCACTTTAAACACGTGGTAGAACGATTAAGAGGAAGCTATGGGAAGGGGGAAACCGTGCAGGTTTAAGACAGACATTGAAACAAATGACACAGGGCACAGTAGGAACATTACAAATGTGTTGTCTTAGGTGTCTTCCTACACATTTCCTTGTTTGAAACAACACTCGTGAAAAGTGGTGGGAGCTGCCATAGACCAGGTCAAATGAACAGAAATGAGCTATAGATTCGAATGTGAGCAACTTCAAAGGAGCAGCACTTAACAGAAGCCTAAGCACTGTGGCTAACAGTATTTTCGCCTTAAGCAGCTATTGAATGGTTGTATGGGTTGGAGCTTCATTCTCTAACAAACTGTGCTACATTGGGAGGAAGAACGAAAGGGATATGTGTTGTTAAGACGGGGGGGTAGCTTTTATTCTGTGAATCCAAGGGGACGTAGGAGATATAGCAGACTGCTCCTTGTCTGTGCAACAGCCCGACACTACCAGTGATGTTATTTGTTGTGGCCTGCCGTGCCAAATGTTTAAAGCCACGAATGATGCAGCTAAGGGTCACGGTAGTATCCCTGTCTACTATTGTCCATTGGGTGTGCCATACGACACACCTAGATATCTTAAAGTGCTGTCTGAATAATGTGAGGCGAACGAGTTCATGAGATCCATCAGGAGGCCCATGATTTTGATCTGGTGAGCCCCTCTTTATTGCCAGCTATTGTTGGGCGTTGAGTTGCGTTTGAAGTACAGTAAGGCGAAAGGACCAATCCTTAAATTGGCCACATTATACACTCCACTGCCTGCATTGTTTAATCCCATTTACTGCTTCTACGTTGTTCCCCTGTTTGACTGGCTTTGCTCAGACACCTGTCTATCTGCCAGGCTTACTATCAGCCATTATTCACCAGCTACTAGCTAAGAGCAGTGTTTGTGCACATAACCCACTTAACTTCCATGAAGGGCGAAAGGTATCGCATGAACCGGAGTTTGCCCAAACCATCTATTCCATCTCGCTCACTTTCTTTCCCCCCTCACCTTTCCAATTAGAGTTCAAGATTGTTCTTGATGGGACAAGAACACAAAGTTAAAATGGGAAAGCCAACTGGTAGCAATTTGAGGGGTAGCGCAAGTACCAAACCTATACTAGAAGACAGCAAAAGACAATTCTTTACAAAATTACTCTTGTTAAGGACCCCTTTGGTGCTTCCGAAGGTGAGAGCACTAGCAATGAAAGACGTTGTTTACAGGGTCACAAAAACCCTGACACTCTGGCTCCAGAGGCAGAAATCTCATTGCACCATCTGACTAAAACCCAGCTGCTCAAATTCGCAGCCAACAACTATACATGCACACTGCTAGCTGTTCCTTAAATATCAAGTAATAAGAAAGTCACCAAGTATTTGGATGTATGCCCTCATTTGCGCCCATCTAATTATCACCAACTGCATTTATGAATCTGGGCATTCATATTTGACATACAAACTCAGACCTAACAGTGGGCAAAATAGACAATTTGGAGCTATGAAAAATACAATATGGGTGTAGAATTCGTTTTCCCTATTGTCCAAAATTGTCATATGCCACCAGTTATTTTCTTTTGATTAGCTACCTGCTGATATAGCCCAGATCTCTGTTCAGGGACTCTTGTGGCGAGAGCTTCTGTATTACAGAGAAGGCCTTTTTGGTAATGACTGCTTCCCTCATAAACAAATGAATCTAAATATCTCTCAACTATGATCTCTCCCCACTCTTAAAATACGGGATGTGGTATCTAGTAAGAGAACCAATAAATACTCTACATGAAAGCCACGGCCAATCAATGTTGGACTAGATAGCTGTGGATGCTAAGTGAGGAATGTGCATCCACCCTAGAGTTGCACCTACAGAGATTAGGAAACCAGTTAAATCCCTCATGGGTCTGGGATGTGGACCTCTGGGTGAGGTGTTCCATTGAAACAGTGGGCAACATGTCTACATCTGGGACCCTTCACACATTCAAAGAAGAGCGTGAGCAAATATAGGGTGCTGTCAGGGGAATTTTTTACCCCAGGCTGCCTGAAACATACTGCCAGGGAGCAATAAAGAGTTGAAAATGTCCACTCGATACACATGCATTGAACACTAAGAATGCATCTGCACGGGTATCTGGCAAACACTATAGGTTACATTAATATTAAAAATGTGAATCTATATGTAGCTAAGCACCACGATGATAGTGAAATAAACGTTATTGTAACAACAGGCAATGCTTGCCTTCACCAGCAGGGCACTGGTTACCGAGTACATAGTGTTTAAGCACTGCTGATTGTCATTTTGAGAGGTGTATATGTAAACCTGCCATATGTTGTAATCAATTAAATAGACTATAGAAAGAAAAGTCCACTCAAAGGTCGTCAGTCACTACCAAGCCCGTGGGAAAGCCATCTTCTCGGGAACCCAAGGAGGCTGTACCTTTTAGTCGAAGTTAACCCATTCAAATTCTGAGAACTTGCCCAGTCGTCAGGACCAAGGACACTCCAAGTTCTACAAGGAGGAGAGAGGAAATGCCTACTTGTCCCCCCTTACCTCCTCTTCTAATCACATCCAGCATGCTTGCAGCGTATCCAGTATGAAAGCCATCTTAACACCGCAGGCAAAAAAGCATAGGACCCCAATGCTTTTCTATACAGGTCGGGGTAAAATGTCATCCGCTGCAGTGTCGAAATGGAGACATATCACAATAATCAGCTTAAAAAAAATACACACCCCAACCCCCCTTAATATTTTCCTTGCAATTTGTTCTGGGTTTGTGTCATGCAATCAAAATCTTAAAATCAAAATCGTATACCCTCCCCAATAATGCCAGAATAAGGTCTCGAAATCAAGAAATCGAAATGGGTCCTGCATATGTAAACACCAGATATAACAGCTGAAAAAAATGGTGTGTAAAGAGCAACTCGACCCTGTAGAGCTTCGGGAGAGAACCTGTAAGTTAGTCACTCAAACAAAAACAAGCACTGGTAAAGTCAAAAGGTTTCACCTGTGTCAAATGTAATGGCTCTCAATGTTTTTAAACGTTGCACTGCAGAATTGAAAATTTATTAAAACTACTGCATGTATATCGCAACTTTTGTTTTTTGAAGTCAGGGCACATTTTTTACAAAATTAATACATTTAAAACATTGAAATGATTATTTAGTAATGTTATTTTTTTCTCAGCCTTACACAAAATATAAAAATGTATTTCATTTGTCACTAGTCTGACTTGCCATGCCTGTAATGTACATTGATTAGTTATGTAATAGGGGTGGTGGAGGGGCGGAAACTGTAGGAAATTCTCGGGTCCACTTCAAGGGCAGGGTCATCTCGAAATATGTTGCCACCAACACAATCAGGTTTGACCTTTCTGAAGGCATACCATTTAGAATCCAGGGCACAACCGGTTTTTATTACACAGCACAGTCCCAAACAGATTTTTTTTTTTAACTTGTGCAAAACAGTTTGGGGCATGAGGCCTATGACTGGGGTGGAACAGTTTCAGCAGAAAGCATTGTTAAAGTTAGATACAGTGCGTACCTGACCTTAGGCTCAAATGAGAAACATATGCAATCTTGATTTTCTTTCCTCGGCAAACAGTAACAACTCTCCAAAACATATTTTCTGTCAAATCGTAAGGAAAGCTCTTTGGACTCGCAACGAATTGTATTAGACTGTGAAAACAGGGAATACACCAGACACAAGTAACTTCAGCACTTTATGCTGTTAAAAATAATTTTTAAAAAAATAAATCAAAGCAAAGCGTTTAAAGGCACAATTGCGTAACCCCTTCATTTCATGCAGTTACTCTACAGTTTATGAAAAACCTTCATGGGGCATAACACTCAGAAGTAAGGCAATTAAAAGGTTGGTGCATTTCACAGTCCACCCACACATACAACTAGCAAACACATAGCAAGAGTCCTTTAAAAGGTTTATAACTGCACACAGCTGCAGCCTTCCACTGTAATTTCAAGTGCTGGAGGTCAGCATGAGGTTAGAGAGGGACAACTCTCCCAGAAGGCACACGCCTCTGCATGGTGTGCTTAAAGTGCCTTCCATTCATACAGCTGAAGAAAGCAAGACTAGGAGAGAGAGGAGAGCATGTGGAGCAACGACCAGAACTGCAGACTTTGGAGATGGGGGAACAAGGACTAAGTCTCAGCGACACTTCACCATCCTGTGATTCTGCTCAAATTACTTAATCCCCTGCGTCATTTAATTTTTTTAATTTTTTTTTAAAAAGTGTTGCTGCGTAATGTAACTGGTGCTCATGTAAATCACTCAAATACCTAAATACCTTGACGACGATCAAACAATCCAAAACAAAAAAACAAAAAAAGTGATTTTTCCACAGGGGCAGTGACACCACAGGGAGGGTGACAAAAACATATAGAGCAGGTGGAGGGGGCGAGGGGATGTAACACCACGGGGAGGCTGACAAAAACAAAGAATGTGGTGCTTTGCAGTCACGAAAAGACCTGGATTACGAAGTTAAAAGTGTAGCTCCATCAACCAAAGAAAGCCGATGAAGACTTCCAGAGGAAGGAATTCTTGGACCAAGCACTATAGAAAATGAACACAGGAGGGGAGAGAAACCAGAAACCTACAGGAAATCACAGGCAAGAACCAGTAAAAAGCAAGGAAAACAGTAACAAACAAGATAAACTGGTAAGTAATGGGCAGGCTTTTAAGCCCCTTTTAAGATTTTTTTTTTTTTTTATTACAAGAGATTTTGCAAGCACAGTGCAAACACTGTGCAGGCAAAACCTGATAAAAGCTACAGGGAAGATTGGTAATGTGAGCTGTCAGGATAGGTACCCGTAAAACGCTGCATGGAGCTTTCATTGGCACAGAGAATATCACTGTGCCTGGTGTGTAATGTTATCATTTAAACTTTAAGTTCACCTTAATGCCACAAAGTTCTCCTTTAGTTCGTCTGTAAAAGTAAAACAGTCTGAGCCTGAAATTCCACATCACATTCTTACAGTCTGGATCATTCCTTCCTCAATCAGGCACTGTAACCTTCAGGTGGCTTGAGTGACAACAGCATGTAAGAAATCAAATGCATCACGGCAGACCTACACTGTCACAGAGGACTCAAGCCAAAAAAAAACAAAAAAAAAAACACACTAATCTGCAGTGGGCAAAAACATAGTTCAGCAAAAATAATGGGTCCGCATCAGATTCAGACGTTTACTATTACTTCCTAACATTAGCTTTAGTTCACCAGTTGCGAGATGGTACGAGTGAAACTGGTGTCACGATTTTTAAGGGTCGAGCACGCAAGCGCTCTGGCCTGCTGTAATCTCTGTGGGCTTTTAACTACACCCACCACATGCCCATCAGTTTTGTTGGTTTGTGGGCTTGCCTTTAAAAAATATAAAAAAACGCTTGATTTATTTGTGAAAGGCATGCATACGTCATGCCTTCTCTGGTATTTAGCCCTCCTCCAACGCACCGGCCAACTACTGAAAACATATGAGGCTCCATGTTTTCGGCACGGTTTATGGACTACTTTTTGTTTCCTACGCAGCCCAATCTCGCTGCACATTTGCCGATACGTTTGACTGCGAGCGAACTTCGGTTTCATTTTGTGTGCTCCTTCATGCTCATGGCGTGGCGCTTTAAATTGGGTCGCACATGTAAAACAGTATTACTTTTCATTTCCAATTTATGTGGCAATAAAAGTCGGTTAGGACTTAACAATGCATATTGCTTTAATTCGTGCAAATGCGAGACCCATTGCATTGCAAATGCTTGTTTTAATTTGCTTCCTGTACAGTTAAAATATGTCTGCGTGTCTTTTGTTTGTGTTTATCTTCTAATTCAGGCCACCTGGAACGCTGCGGGGCTTCCGTAGCTGGAGACATTATTTGCCTTGCGCCAATTTGGCTCGCGTTCTTCCATCGATCGAGACCTTTTATCGCTCTGAGAATTATTTACACATAGGAGCACGGTGAGCTCTTTGTCTTGGAACATATGAAGCCAGCTGTGGTGCCGGACTTCACCCCACATGCTCTAGGTGCCGATATGGTGGACTTGGCCCATCACTGCAGTTAGCAAATTGCCTATCGCCTAGACCATTGTTATGAACTCAAGGTAAGATTCGGCTTGAGGACGCTCTGTTCTTATACTGATATATACTAAATAGAGGAGATGTGCCGGTATAGAGATGTCCCATTCAGGACACTACTTATAGATATAAAACATCAGTGTGATCTATATAACCATATATTTTGTCTGATTTTGCATAGGTACCTGTTCTACAGGAAGAAAGACTCGGCTGGATGGAGTTCATTGCCCTCAACATTATCAGTTTCTCTTGATACACATTTAGGTACCAGTATCAATTCTACAATATACTCTCTATATAGAGCACCTTGGGTCAATATGAAAGAGTACTTTTGGTGTAGCATGTTTGGGTCTTGAGGTACAGTCTTACACATGCCTATTTAGATCACACCTATTTTACAGAAATACATAATGATTACAAAGGAGAGAGAAGACTTCATTATTTCTCTTTGCATGTACACTTGGATACAGGTATTACTTTTTTTAAATCATTTTCTACTTTCTGTTTTTCTCGCCTTTTTCATTATTCCTTTCTCTGTTCTTTTGTTTTTTTTTTGTCTGTCTGGTCTTGTTTTTGTTCTTATTTGTCTTGGAGATCTCATGATCACAGATACAGTCATCTTGTTTTTTATATTCCAGAATCATGTATGTAATAAATTGTTTCCTGGAATTATTTTGAATATATTAAAGGTTTGTGCCCTGAAGAAGGTGAGCGACCAGCACTTGGTCGCTGGTCACCCAAACTTACGTCGCCACTATTACAAGGAATAGGATATTTGTGGTGATCAACATTGACTTTTTTTCGTATTCCGCAATCAATTTATCTGTCTAACATGAGTAAAGGACCCAAGAACACATTTGATAAATAAAGAAGGACCAATGGACTTGAAAGTCAAACTAATAAGAAAATACAATAGAGATTGAGGACCCCTTTTGTTGGGCCTATTTATATTGTTGGATTACGACATTATCTGATAATTATCTTGTTGTGTTACCACTGGTGAGACCGAGCGGCCTGCCAGGCATGGTCATATTCTGTAGTCCTTAGGACTCTACTCGTGTTGTCCCAAACATATTCAGTTGAGTCCTATCCTTTGTTTCACATGGTATGAGTGAAGGAGTGTGATTGTGATTTTTGTGTTTTAGTACTTGTTAGTATTCCAGGGTGCACACTATGGTTGGTTTTATCAGATTGTTATTCAAATATAAATACAGATATTCAATAATTATAATATTTAAATAAAGTTACCATTGTGAATGTCTATTTGATATATTGTTTCAAGCCTTATTATTGGTCTGTCATCCTGAGATCTCTGCGTTGGACACCTGGGATTCCGTGTTTGTTACCCAAGGTGTGCTTGGGCCAGTTTTATTTATTTTGACAGTTAACAAAATATGCAATGCCCGTACTATTTAACTAAGCCTGTATGATTATTTGTATGTTACGTATTTTGAATAAAACCATCATCATCAGTGTTTCATTTGTATTTATTTCAGTAGTTATTCATAATGAAAATGTATTCCTACAGGGATGGCAAATTTATTTTATTTCATAGGAAGATTCCAATACAATTTTCGAAAAAGAAAGGAATCACAGGCTCACATGTCTAATCCCCAGCCCCTTATCCTGATGATAGCCTGTAATAGATAGATAAATTTGGATAAGAGTTGGTAATTCAGGGAACCAAAAGTAGAGAAGGAATTGGCTATCACAAATCATACCAGTGGCTGAGATTAATTCAAGAATTCCAGTCATCACTTTTTTGTGAACTTCAGTGTCCCTGTCATTATGTCAGCTGTAATTTATTTTCACTCCACTTCGGTGTACTTATGTTTTGAGTTTCTTCTTGTGGCATGTATGTGTGTGTGTGTATATATATATATATATATTTGTAGATATTTCTTTCCACATTAGGTTTTAAAATGATCAAAAATGTTAGTTATGTCACCAAGTCCGGAGGATGATCTCATGTAATGTTGACCTTTAAGACCAAAACATTGTCTATTGTTCCACATCGGCTCCAAATTTCTTCAGTGTCTCTTTAATTTCGATTACAAGGACTTTGAGGGACACGGTCTATTACCCTGTGAAATTTTCACTACTAGATGTCACTTTTGTTTTACTGACATTCAATACAATAATTGGATTTCAGTAATCAGTGACTGATTATTCTGACCCTGTGTACATACAGATGCACTTGCCTTTGTTCTCCAACCTAAACCAAAACTCAACTCCCCTCTGCAGGAAAGCACGTTATGGAGGTCATTCCTTTCTATATAGGCACCACGTTCTGGAATGTACAACTGTGTGCGCTTTGCATCACTTCTTTCTTTCTGAGTTTGGGAAAAGGGTTCAAAACTTTACTTGTCCGAATATGGCGTGTCTTCTACCACTTCCGTACCCGAACCTTCAATAGTCACAACGCACTTTACAAACAGCTGTTCATCATGACCAATTTGTCAGATTTGTTTCTTGGCAGTACGTCAATCATGGACACTTGTACATAAAAAAAAGTCAATTACAAGTACAATAGTAGTTTTTTGACTGTTTTTAAAGAACTTTCCGTCTTTCCTTTCAGAAGCCATCCGTGTGGCATTTTTTCCCCCTCTTCAGCCCATTTCCCCCCTCCCCCCTCCCCCCGCCACCAAGATCAATGGCCATTTCTTTTGCTGGACACTTTTTACAATAGCAACTATTCTTAATGAGGCACTGAAGGTGAATTGTCTCAGTACAAAGGACTGTTGGAGATGACCAGGTAATGTTGTGTGGCGTCAAACAATACCTCCGTCTAGCAGTATTATTTGGACTTCTTTTGGTTGATGGGTACGCCATGCTGTACACATCATACATCAAACACCTATCTCCAGGTTGGGCACTGATTTGCATATCTTATTTATGGAATAAAGTTACTCCCTGTAGAGCACCTTTGTAAGCACTCTAAGAACTAAATTGAATCAATGGTGAATGGCATCTTCAATAGCAATGCTGGTTTCTCAGGTAGTGAACGCAATAGTAAAACCAGAGTACTGGCTACTGCTTTTCATGGAAAGTTTGGAGTGTGAGCAAGGGTCACCACAAGGCAAGATTCTGGTAACAAAAATAGATTCAGATCATGTCAATTCAATGAGTACGATGCCCAAAGCTGCATGAGATTACGTATCTGAAGCTAAATCACAGACATCTGTGCTCTGGAATCAAGTCCATGGCACACAGGAGATATATATATTTTTTTTTAATCTTGTGCGATTCTTCTGGCAATTTCTTCTAAACTCCTAATGGCGATACTGGTGGGGTGGAGAAAGTCATGGTGTAGCCTTTTATTATTGTTTAAAAAGAGTGATCAACTAAAGGAAAAAGATCTCTCACCAACTATTCATTCATTTTCTTTGACAGAAATAAGCGGGCTGCACACCAGAAGGAAGTTAGTCAAACATTTTGGGTTAATTTTGAACAGATGTTAGGCTTTCCTGCACTGGATTTGGACTTGGTACAAAATCAACTTCTTGTGAGAGAATGCCTGCTATCTACCCAGGTTGCATTTCTTCAAAATGTCGTGGGTAGAGGGGAGACTGAAATGTCAAATTTAAGTCCTCAACCAGCTTTGGTCACCGGCTCTGTTGGCACTCTACTGCTCTTGCCTGGAATCAGAGGAAATACCCCATCCTTGAGAGGCTCCATACTGCATCCAATTTTTAGAAAGGGGGACCGACGCGAACCAGCCAACTACTGCCTTATTGCCCTATTAGACATCAAAGCAAAAGGTTTTGCCTCTGTCCTCCTAGATGAACTACAAAACTGGGCAGAGGACACAGGGCTAGTACCCTTTTGCCAAACTGGCTTTAGCGCAAAATCTGCAAACATAGATAACGTAGTGGCTCTCTCATTTCTGATACACGAGGCAAGCACCAAAAAGACCCCTCCACTATTTGCATGCTTTGTAGACTATTCTGCAGCCTTCGATGCGGTGGATCGGAACCGGTTATAGAGAAAGCTCCAAAATTGGGGATTTCCAGGCTAGCTACTGAGGGCAATAATTCTACTCTACTCATCAACCTGAGTAAGAGATAAGCTATTGAGCTCTGCCATTAGCAAGAAGATCCCCACCACCAACAGGTTAAAACAAGGGTGTGTGCTGTTGCACCTGTAATTTAAATATAATCTGTACACAGCGGACATGGCACAAGCACTAAAACACGCAAACCTGATACCACCAAAAATCGGGAACCTCAGACTCACCCTCCTGCAATATGCAGATGACATTGTCTTGTTGGACCACTCAAAAACTGGCCTACAAAAAGCACATAATGTTTTGCATGGCTACAATACCGCAAACAAAATGACGGTGAATCCCTCAAAAACTAAAGTGATCATTTTCGGTGGGCCATTGAAACTCCTGCACCACCACTGGAAAATGGGGCCACTCAACATCTGCAGCACAGACACCTATATTTGCCTGGGCGTCTGGCTATCGGCAAAGGGAAAGCCCAAAGTTCATCTCCATCAACTGAAGGCAAAAGCTGATTTCATAATAACTAGACTATGCCAGCTAAACAAAATCATGGAAAGCCCAACCCCCAGATTAATTCTCCAAGTACTGAAAGTTTCGTTCTTACCAGCATTAAATTATGGGCATGAAGCCTACCCAGGCCATCTCACTGCGCTGATAGAAAAGCTTCAAGTGAAAATCTATAAAAGAATACTTAAATTCCCACAATCTCTAAGGAGCAATCTGATAAGGTTAGAATTTGGGCTGGAAGGCCAAAACTGGGCAAATATGGGGGCTTTCCTGAAGTACTATCAGGAACTAATCATGGCATAAACTAATACTCTGAAATCAGTTCTTCGCCACATCTTTGAAATAAAGACAACCCCATGGTCACAATACTTCACCACAGCACTAAGATGCCTACGAATCGATCAAGCAGTACTGACAAAACTGGCACAGTCACAAATATCCATCAAGGCGATCCTGAAACGACAGATAGAAATTCTCTCCCGTGCATGTGACCTGGGAAAATTGCAGCGCAAAGAGCGGTGGCAGCACCCTATAAGAATGGCATACAGCATCTGGCACCCAAGCCCTACCTAATCTGCACAATCAGGAAGGCATGCGTGACACAAATTGCTTTTGCCAGATTAACTGGCCTGAAAATAATGGAACTGAATCCAAAATAGCTCACCCTCACCAGTATAAACTGTTGCAGACTCTGTGGCTATAAAACAGAGATTCATCCATCTACTATGCTGCTGTCCGGTAATGTTGAACGTACGATGCACTTTTCTAGACCCCTCTTCCTTCACCATGGAATAAGATACTTCTCCGAGGCTAGAACTCTGGTATTCACTCTAAAAGAGCCAGCAGAGCTAGACAAACTTGGGAAATTCATTTCGCACCTGCAAGCAAAATTAAATGAAAACTGCACATCTAATTCAATTTGTAACTATTTAACAGCTATAGACTATTATCTTATTTTAAAAATACGACGCCAGGAACACACCAAGTTCTGGTATCTTTTGCTGCTACCTTTTACTTCTCGTTACTTTTAATGGGCTCCAATTTTAACTGCCTTATCAATTACGAATTGTCACTATTGCTCAACTGTGGAGTACTATTCGAACTACTGGCTGACGTCTGTAAATTGCCAAATTATGTGGATTTTGTTTTTTTTGCAAAGATTTTAAAGAACCATGCAATCATTTTTTTTTTTTTTTTTTTCCCCAAGCCCTCAACCATGTCCTGGATTCCTGAATGCACAGAGTATAACCAAGCATAACTCCGACATAAAAATTAAATATTAAGTTTTATCAGTCAAGTCGTTGGTTGAACTGCAAATGCTAAATTTCAAGTTGTTTACCTTCCAAAGACCAAAAAAAATCACAATTTTGTAGTAGGCTCGAGTGGATCAAATTAAGCAACTTTGGTCAGATCAACCCTCTTTGTCCAAATGTTCCCAATTCTGAAATGAGCTGCACACCCCCTCCTTTTCAAGAACAGAGGAAACAGTGGACCGAAAAGGTCATTTTTTCTCCCAAGGTCAACAATTATGCATTTGAAACTGTGCATCCAAATCTTCAGAATTTGCAAACTCAGAACATCTATTCAAATCAAAAGAGTGCTCCAAAATGAATAGCACCATACCCAACATGCTTTGTTGTGGTCCGACGGGTTAGGCTGGAAAAGGAATAGGTACAAGTTACAAAAGTGTAATGCTTGGAATTTTTAAAAGAATGGAATTGTTTAAGCTTTCTGATTAAAAACTGAAGAGTTGGTGTACCTTAGACATTTTTATTGTGTTTATGCAATTTATACAGGGCGAACCAAGGTACAACAAGCATTGGGAAAGTCAATAGGTGTTGCCTATGCCCTAGTGATTGGCTTTGGTAATGTATTTTAGCCATGTAAACCAGTGTGGCTGCATGTCAGCATGGCAAAAAGTTAGTGGGATGGGCTACACTGGGGAGAATGGGAGTGTGGCAGATTGGAGTGGGGTAAACTTGGGCAGATTAGAGTGGGGTAAACTGAGTGGAGTGGGGTAGAGTGGCATGGCAAGGCACATCAGAGAATGGAGCTTCCCAGAATGGAGTGGAAGGGAAGCAGATTACTGTGCAGTGGTGCAAAGTGAAATGGCGTAAGTTGGAGTATGCATGGTGTGGCAGCGCACTGCCATTACGACAGTACATGGAAATGACCGTCTGTATTTTGACCAGTCTTGTGGGGCGCTCTTCAGATTTGCTCGGATGGCTGGGAGTAAGCCTGTTTTACCGCTGCTGCAGATCTACAAGACGAGATGTTTACCTGTACTATTACAAGGTGCAGGAATTTGGGGGTATTTGTCTATTCAACGTAAAGACAACCGCTTCTGCAGAAAGGTATTAGGGGCTGGGTCCTGCCAGCCCAAGTTTGTTTATGCATGAGGAGCTGGGTTTGGATTTTGCAGAAGATCATGCAAAAAGTGCCCCCATGACATTGTGGCTAACAGTCTGGAGTGGGACATAAACTGCTTTTAACAGGGAAGTTATTGAGGATTGCCTACATTGTGATTTAGGCTACAAAATCCCATGGCTCATTATATCAGATCTACAGACCTATTATTGGGCCACCCTGAGCTGTTTTATAATCCAGAATATTAAAACGGGCAGATAGAAAGATTGTGAAGGAGCTGTTACTTGTGCAGTTTGGCGAAAACAGAGTAAACTTGGCCCTGGGTAGCCACTCAGCCAGGGTTTTGAGGATTTTAAATACCACACCTGGAGTGGAACTTTCTCTTTCCTTGGTCAGAAACCCATGGGAAAGACTTCTTCTTACTAGGTTTAGATTAGGTTCTGTCTGATGTAACCTATGCTTCTCGCCTAGACAATACGAGTCCTTTGCAATTAAGATTTGTCCTTGTGATAATGTTTCGCCCCAGAGTTTACAACATTTGGTTCTGTTTTGTAGTTATTACGACCCATTTAGAAGATTTCTAAAGCCAAAGGATTTCTATCACTATCAGCCTGCTTTTATACATTTACAAATGTTGAATGAACCCATTGTTGCATTGGCAGTCTCAATTGTTTTTTTTAATGAATGCATTACGCTGGAATAAGACTATGAATTTTGGGCCTTAAATTTTTTAGGTCTTTTAAACAACATCAGTTTAGAATTCACGGCACTGATATGACAACGTGTTTAAAGTTTATGACTTTTTAATGTATTTTAATGCCTGTGGTTATTTATTATATGACTACTGAAGTTTCTGATTTGTGTGCTTTATGTTTTTTTTTTTTTTTTTTAATAATCGAAATAAAGGTCTAATCCATCAATCGACAATTACATTTTCAGAGAAACCTGGTGCACTGTGTTTTGATTGAATTCAAGTATTTGTTTCTACCACACTTCAGAATTACAAAAAAATGTGTTGTACTTTACTAGTCCTGATGTATTCTTAAATATCTGCACAGTTGAAGAAAAAATAACATCCTACAGTCTCTCCTCACAAGGGTACCCAGCAAGATTGTCACAACAATTCTCTCACTTTGAAGTCAGAGAAAGAAAAGTTAATACCAAGCTTCCTCAGAAGACAAAGCCTGACATTTGACTTCTGTCTTTGAATGCACCGCAGACTTGACAAGATAAGAACAAGATTTAAAGGCCTGCTTACAGAAATCAACTATTTGGGAAGAAGGATAGGGTAAACAAGGATTGTTCCACAGGAGGGAGGCCCTCAAGTTGGGGAAAGAAAGCCAGCAAATAGAAAGCAAATAACTGAGTTACAAATCACAAAGCCAATAGTAAGCTGTAAGAAGCTGGTTTCTGGTTTCAGTACTGCCCCCTACCAGTTTTTGACTGGGTTTTGATGCAACTTTGACTGAAGTGCACTGGATTCCTGTTAGCCGGATCCCAAGTACCACTTCTCCAAAACAAGACACCTGGTCACTTGATCCTAAACTCACCAGGAGCTTTGGCACATATGTAA
The DNA here is from genome assembly GCF_031143425.1 of Pleurodeles waltl. Classification (NCBI taxonomy): domain Eukaryota; kingdom Metazoa; phylum Chordata; class Amphibia; order Caudata; family Salamandridae; genus Pleurodeles; species Pleurodeles waltl. The sequence goes on from NC_090448.1 coordinate 403,526,096, forward strand.
GTCCATAGAAAATGGTACCACTCGTACCTAGGGCATGGGTACGGAAGAGGGCCCCCTAAGAGCTGCAGCAAACTTGTGCTATTGCAAGGGACCCAGCATCAACCTCATGCAGACTGCCATTGCAGACTGCTTGACAAGGTGTTCCCAGAAGTGAAACCATGACATGGAACACACTTGTGTGGTATTACCCTAAACCACTGCTTAGATCTGTAAGTCACCCCTACAGCACGCCTTTCAGCCCTAAGGAGGGTGCACTGTATTACAAGTGAGGGCATATATGCATGGACAAATATGACCCTACTGTGTCTTTGTCGATTCTTACATATAGTAAGTGTGCAGGGAAGCCATTTTAAATACATGGCCTGGACACTGGTCAATACGGGTTTAGCAGCTACATGATGGCTTCTCTGACCATAAGAATGTTTGGGGTCAAACATACTGTATTAATAAACCTTCACTGATTTCAGTGATGGATTTAGTAATAAATACATCCAGATGGCACCTTAGAGGTACCCCCTGAAAAACCTACTGACTACTGGTTAGCTCACTAACCAGGTAAGGCCAGTCTGCCACCAAAAGACGAGAATCTGACTTCCAAGGGTGAAAGGCTCTGCTCTCTACATGTCAGAAACAACAGCCTGTCCAGGCTGGGGTGTGGAACAACGCTTCCCACAGGATGACCTGCATTCCAAGGCAGGGAGCTTAAAAAAAAAAAAAAACACTGCCTTTGGTATGCAGATCTGGCCTTCTTCAGTGGAAAATGCCAAACCACACTAGCCCCAGGGCGCATCTGGCACCTGGACAGGCAGGTAAATTAGCTGTGCAGGAGGCATGCCACATTTCCAGACTGGGAACACCCCTAAGTTGTGCCTGAAGTGGACACAACTTAGGAAATTCTGCCATCTTGCGTATGTTAGAATTTCACATCTCTGGAGAGGGTGATGCCCATTCCCCACAGGAAGTGGTCATCTAGTCGGTGTAGTCGCCCCCTGGGTAAGTAGCAAACAGCTACTACCCTTCGCTCCCCTTAACGTCCCCTATGTTGAGTATTTACGGGACCCCCTGATACTAAGGCTTCAGGACTTCGCTGTACACAAAAGGAGTTGTCAAGAAGCCTGCTGAACCCAAGAACCAAGGAGCTTTACTGACTTAGTACCAAATCTGCCGGGCTGCCTGCTGCACACAACCCCTCTAGGGGCAACTGACATGTCCTGACGCTGCAGCCTCCAAGAAACTGGGAGAGCAGCAAATGCTTCGCAAATCGCCAGTAAGATCTCACTTGGAGTAGAAGAGCTGCTCACCCTGCATCCACAGGCACCCAAGAAAGAACTGGGAGGACCGAGACCGCCAAAAACCCAGTGCCAGACATAATCATTGCACCCAAGCAGCCTAGCCCGTGCTGAAGTGGGCCAACTGTGTTTGCGTGGTCCCCAGGCCCACCAGAGACAAAGCCCACCTTGAGTGCACTCACTGATGACTTTGAGACGGCGTTTGTAGCCTGTTTCGGCAGACCCCCCTGCAACCGCGAGTGGATCCTTTTAGGTACCAACTGCGCTGTTTTATAGTTTTTCTTCTAGCTAGATGTTTTCCAAATTCATGTTTTCTAAATTGTTTCGCATGAAGTCCGACATGCTGATGCTAATCTGGGTTAGGTAGGGCTCTTCTGGGTGACGTTGACAGTGACAAATGACTGACGAACGGATTGCTGAACTCTGATTTAATGTTGATACATTCATCTTTGTTGGCTTACGCTGAAGCTTTTGATCACATCTTTTCTCAAGTTCTGATTAGATTGTGTTATTGGTGGTCGCTAATAAACTAATTCTGGTCTGACTGAATAAAGTTTGAGTTAACCGAATGCATTAGAATTGTAATTAGTAGGGAAATAAAAATTGTTAAGCGCTTTATCGAGTTTTGGTTATTCGTGAATTGTTGTTATATTTTTCTATTGACTAATGATTCTCTCAGTAGTTATTGATTGATTACATTGCTCACAGATGTCACTGGTCATTGCATAATTAGGATACTCCATGAGATACAAAAGGTTCATCGGCCTATACGCGTCCCCTTATAAGTTTACTTATTAAAGACCAGGCACGTCTGCAGGATGTTATTTGTGCCTCTGTGAAACCTTTGGGGATTGCTTGGACTCTTTGCACTGTGTACCTCATTTTGGTCCACTATATAAAAAGCCAGATTCATGCATAACCAATGGGCGAAATGCGCTCTCAATGAAGCTTTCAGAAGGCCCACAAGATGATGTTAGCAAACCAGTCAGGTGAACGGTCTGGTAAACTTCGACCTAAGATTGCAGTTGAGGTCTGTACTAAAGTCAAGTTTTAAACTTCTAAATAGGACACAAAAAGGAAATGGCAGAGGAAAGGTGGCGTAAAGAGGCATCAAACCAGGTAGAGGAGGGTGCAATGACACGAGATGCGCATGGAACGAGTGTGGACAGTTAAGTTGCTGACGGACAGTAGAGAAGAAATATTTTCAAATATGGTGAGCGTGGCATTCTCAACGTGAAGCTTGGCACATTGTGACTACATTTTGGCAAAGGTTTGAGGAGCAGGCTAGGAGTTTGGTCCTGGAGTCACGAAAACTGATAGTAGCATGGATTTTAGAGGAACAAGGACAACAATCCCAGGCTGAAGTAGGTTTTTAACGTGGACAGAAACGATCTCTTAAATATTCATCATTAAACCTTCTCGTCATAGCGTGTAAAGTTCTCTTGGGGTAACATGACTTAAGGAGCTTGAAGGCTCCTTTCAATGGAATACAATTCAGGCAAAATGCAGGCTTACTCTGCACGAATTTAAGAACGTAAGAAGCGGACTTGACTTCCAGGCAACGGTTAACACTGCCTCTGAAAAGAAGCAGAAGCGTGGGTGTCAATATTGTACATGACCATTAGCTAAGGCTCATAACCAGGTCCGGGGGTAAGCAAAGTGGTAGAATTAGGAATCACTTTAGCGAGTCAGGGAAGACATCGGTTCTCGTGAGCCTGTTTTCGTTCCTAAATCTTGATGTTTAATTTCTTGCACATAATACTCGGGAGGCACTGCGTTCAAGCTTTATTATACTCGGTCTCCTATATGAGGGCACAAAGTTGCGGCAGACTCAGGGGGGCGACCGGTCCCGCTTGTAGCTCGCAAGTACTGCCGAGATACACCCACGCGGGAGTCTCGCACAGATCCTTTCATAGAGGTCGGGTGCGTGGGACAGGATGCGACCTCGGCAAACCAGGGCGGGGGCGTTTCAGCATAAAACACATTGCGCGCTCACTCACCTTCAGAAGGCGGGTATCTATATATAGCCGGCACGGAGCCTTTACACGAGAGTAATAGCGAGAAATGTACATGTGGGCCGCTCTAGGCCCATCCCCTGGTGCCAGGCGCCCTAAAGTAACCATAGAGACTAGCAAGCGCCTGTCTGTTATGCGAGGGGGGCTCGCAGCTTGACAGGAGCCTGCAGGATGGGTGGGAAGCGGTAGCAGGAGGCGGGCAGAGGGAAAGAGGAGAGTAGAAGTGGGTGTCTGAACAGGCTCTGCAAACAATGAGTCAGCAGTGGGTGAAGCCAGGGACAGCACTGACAGAGCCTAATAGATTCACGGGAAGCCTTTGTATAGGGAGAATGAAAACCAATCTAATCTGCCTGCGTCAAGCTAACGGGACACGCAAGGGGGCAGACAGAGGACCGAAGACAGCCCCGCCCCGGCACTAACACTGTTGCTGTACCTCCCCGCAGAGCAGCAGGGTCTCCACGTGCCCTCCTCCTTCCCTACGGTTACTCGCATCAGTGGATGAGGCCGGAGCCTGCAGGCGCCCTGTGCCCGCCCACCTGCCGCCCACTTCAGCACGCAAACAGCGCGTCTGTACATGATCAAGTTCACAGGGTTAAGGTTTTATGCTCAAAACAAAGGTAAGCTACATCGGTGACCTGCACTACTCTTTTACGTTAGAGTGACCAGGCATCCGGGATTTGCCGGGACAGTCAAGGGTGTTCACCAGCTGTCCCGGCAGAATTCAGGAAATGTAGCTCATGTCCCGGTTTCTAGAGGGGGTCGACGGAAAACGGTGAAATGCTTTTTTATATTTTCCAAAGCAGGGGTAGTTAACAGCAGTCATAAGAAAGGAATTTAATTAACAGGCATGATACTGGGTTTAAAAAAATGTATTTTATTTATGCTTTTAGTGCCTCTTGTGTAATTCTGTGCTGACGAGTGCTGTGATTATAGTCCTTGTTCTATTTTTGTGAATTGTGCTGATTTTTGGCTTAAAAATTCTGGTCACCCTATTTTACTCGGACTTTACTATTCGAGGCCATGGGACTACCCTTCAAGTCAATATGGCTTGTTCTCCAAAAGGTGTGCAATGTTGTACTTTTTAAGCAAGTGCACCCTGGCCCCCCCCCCTTCTAAAAGCAGTCCAGGTACGTGATGGATGAATGTGCACATATATTTGGTGTATATTTAATACTCCACTCCTGTCCAGATACCAACCATACTCCACTACACATAAATCCTTAGAACACAAATCCCAGTTCTCCTTTAAATAAAAGCAGGGATATTTTGGATGGCCTTGACTGGTTTTACATTTGTGCCAGATCCTACTGGACAAGCAGATACACCACAATCAGGGCACCCATGGTGAAATATACTACATACTTCTAGCCCAAGCCAGTTAAACTACACCTTTGTAGTCCCAAATGATCAGGCACACGCTCTGGAGGAAGAGACACTAAAAATGAAAATGCCCTCAGAAACACCAGTGAAACGTTCTACATCAGTGGTTCCCAACCTTTTGACTTCTGTGGACCCCCACTGTATCAATACTGGAACGCGGGGACCCCCACTGAATCCTTATTGGCCTGCAGGGACCCCCCAACTAAGTCATTATGCAAAGCAGGGGATATAATCTGTTGAAATTATTACATTTTCTAAGCAGTCGGGCCCCCCTGGAGAGGCTTCACGGACCCCTAGGGGTCCCCGGACCACAGGTTGGGAACCACTGTTCTACATGGAAAAGACAATGCTTCAAACTAGCATCACCAGGGCCTTAGTTTAAGTTACTACAACTCCCTAGTTGGCAAACGTATCCACCTCCCGCAGCTAGGGGGGAAACAAGAGTCACAACCACTGTGTGTCAATAGACACAGGGAAGTACAGGAGATAAAAGACCATCACTATCAGCTCTGGAAGCAGTTGGGAATGGAGAAGTTATCTATGACTAATACTAAAGGAAGAGTAACTCAAAACAGACAGGGCCCAATTCCTCTCATACCACATTCAACAGAATTCTAAGGGCTCTCTTGTCCCAAATACCAGAGTATTAAATATGGTGCTGGCAGAACCGTCGCAACGAAGGAGACCAATTGATGAGGCCGGGATGGTCGGTAAAAATAAAAATATTGCGAAAGTGGGCTAATGTCTTGTCGATAAGAATCAGAAGCACCATCTCCATGATGGTGCCAAGGGAGTTTGATTTCTTTTAATTGTTAAAACTGTTTGGTATCCGATATCCTACAACTTGCTTCATCAACCAATGGTTGTTGGTGTGGCTCATGTGAAAATGACACTAAAACAAGCATTTGCAATGAAATCGGTCTTGCGTTTGCTTAAGTTAGAGCTGTTAGTGTGGTAAATTCCTAACTGAACTTTTCTTGCCACATAAATTGAAAATGAAAAGTAAAAACAGAGGACATAAGTGAGTCAATTCAAAGCGCCACAACCGCCAAGAGCATGAAGGAGAGACACAAAAAAAAAAAAGAAGCTAGCTTGCAGTCAAACATATTGGCAAACGTGCAGTTATCCATGTAGTGTTGATGGCCAAGGCAGGGGGGGAGGGACAAACGTAAAGCATTTACCAATGATGATAAAGGATTTTTGAAAGGCAAGCCCATGAATGAGTGATAGTGATGGAAGTGAGGTGGGCGTGGTTCAAAGCCCACAGATAGATTACAACACGTCAGAGTGCTTGCGCGCTCAATCTAAAAATACATGATCCATAAAAAACAAGCAGGGATTTCAAATTCTAGACTGTCTGCAATGCTTGCGCCCATTGCTCTCTCAAAGACCAGTGAACTGTTGGTCACGCTGAAGAAAATAATCTATCTTTGCAGCAGCCTCAAAGAAATAAATGTATATGTAGTACAAGGTTTAAAGAGGTACAATAAAATAAAATAAAGACTCAGTGAAATCAAGTGCAAACTATGACTGAATAAATAACACTGCCATATGAATATATTTTACATCTAAATAGAGAAAATTATTCAAAAATGTACTGAAAAGTAAAGGTGCAGATTGCTCAAGTCATCACAGAATGACATCAAGTGTAATGCAAAAACGTGGCTATAAAGGAACAAGGATTAGCAATGCAATAAGTCTTGCATTTGCAAAGCAATAAGCCTCACATTTGCTCAAGTTAGACTTCTAAGCGTTGTAAATTCTTAACTGGAATTTTTTACACTTAAATTGAAAATGAAAAATAAAAAGTTGACATAAGCGAGCCGATTCAAAGTGCCATGGCGGCCATGAGCATGAGTGCGAAAGAAAGACACAAAAAGAAAACGGCAATTGTGCAATTATCCATGTAACAGGGGCAATTTGGAAAGCGGTAACAAAAATGCCCCAAGGAGGGACAAGCGTAAAGCATTTACCAATGATAACAAAGGACTTTTGAAAGGCAAGCTTACGAACGGGTTAAAGTGATGTGCGAGAGGTTGGCATGGTTAAAAACTCACAATTCTTACAACAGGTCAAAAAACTTGCACTCTCAGCCTAAAAATAGGGGAATGTCTGGCTAGGGAAAGTTTAAGCCAGGCAACAATCAAATGCTCATAAGTGATATGATAATCAGCCAATATTCCCTTCTGTCGACAACGTTTTGATCCCCACATTAATAATTGTATCATTAGGACATTTATAATTAATCAAATTCAAGCACCATGACTTAATCAGATGTGACAGTCTATCACACAAAAGCATTAAGTGAATATTTACATATCAAATAGGCAACTAGAGTAAATCACACCGAAAAGAGTCCACCTAGCGACAACCGAGTTAATCAAAACATAGACCCAGAAGGTAGAACGACGTGATACATGACTGGTACGAGGTGTACACGGCAATTTCAGGACTCAAAACAATGTAGCGTCATTGTAAATGGCTGAGCCACAAGACAGGATTAGAAAAAGTGGGTATGGAAACACAGTTGTGTAAGCCTCAATTACAATCCAGGACACAGTCTAGGTCACCCAGGCCTGGTGAGTTACCTTTCAAGTTTTTCAAAATCTATTATCGTCGAAAAATAATTTTCTCTCTTCCCGTAACTAACCAATTTCTAACAGGTAAGAACTACATTTCATAAAAACACTATGGCAACATATCCAGTCAAGTTCATTTAAAAAATCCACACAAACAAAAAGCACAATTTCATCAAAATCACACTCGGCCCAATTTGACATATTGTTTGATTACAGATAAGTATGCAAGTGGCCGAGAAGTAATAAAATGAATAATCTTTCAGTAGAATTACACTGCCTCACCAAACTGGTGTCACATATCAAGAATACATGTTCTCTTTTAGCACTGCTCCCAGGGATTCCAAAGTTAATTGATCTGTATAATGCAGTCAACAAAAAGTGTTACAACTGCCAATCAACAAGACTGAACACTCAGCGGCAATAAATACCTTCGCCTAAATGTGAGGGTGCATAAATACTAAAAAAAAAAATTAAAAAAAACACGAAAGGAGTCATCTCTAGATCCACCATAGCAAGTATTTAAGGTATTTCAGTATCTCCAATCACTTGTCCAAAAATGACAAGTCAGAACTAAACACTATGCTAACTCTGTGTTTGTATACATGCTAGTAGAACTCTCAAAGCTATATCCTTCTTTGATCTCAACTAGAAGACACAGAGCAAAAAGGCTCATATTACAAAAAGGGTACACTGACCCTGTATGCACTACATTTTTAAATGGGTGTGCCACTTGCAGACTGAGTGTGCCACAGATTAAGTAAAAGTGCTTTCCCCTGCCACAAGCTTATGCCTGCCCTGGGGACAGTGCATTAGTGAAATGCAGACCACCAGAATTACAAGCTGGGTTGCCACCTGCAAAGGCAAAGAGAGTCCAGTGGCTTCAAACAAAGGGGGTGGGCATGTCACTGCAGGTGTCTAAAGTAAGTGATTACACCTATGCGGGGAGGGGAATGTCTTAGGGCTAGGTGGATCCACAGTACCCCTCTTTTTCCTCATAAGGATGTGCCCTCAGGGGGGCACCACCTCTTTGTGGTGCACACTGCCCCAGACAACTCCTTTGCCTCTAATCACGTCTATATTAAGTAGGTTTGGTGGAAAGGCTAAGTGCTGTCCAATTGTTTTTATCCACTGCCCCATGCAAATGAGTATACACTTCCCCAAGCAAATGAGAGAATTCCCTCATGTGGTTATGCTGGCACCACATGTGGGTCAGTGTGATCTGCATTTCAGAAGGGGCTAAACAAGCATCTATTGTACCTTCCGCAATAACAAAGTACAACCTTTTAAAAGATTGAACAAGTTCACCATTTCCAGTGCCTCTTGGCATAGCCAGAGCCAGGAGGGCATCAGATAGGTGGCAAACAAGTGGCAACTGGCCTTCACCATCTATGTACCCAAAATCTGGAATATCTCCATATCCATCAGGGCCACCACAAGCCTTTTCCAATTTAGCAAAAAGTTGAAGATGCAACTCTTCAAAAAGCACTACATCACAATGTAATGCCAGTACAACTGCTCCAAGAACCAAATTCCAATCACACATTTACTTTACATTTGCTTTTGACCCTGAAGGTTTGCTCTACATACATAAATAAAAGCAACCCCAGCCAACCAAAATAAACCCTAAAGCACAGAAAAGCAAGGTTTAAATAACTAGTACCAATACCCCAGGTCAAAAAGCAGAAAGAAAAAAAAAACAGAAACAAGGCCCTCATCAGGACCATCCTTATTATTAATTCTCTCAACAGGTTAATTCAGAATTAATTTCACAGCCGTTTCATGATGAACTGTGCCCCTTCAGGCATGGTGGTACGGGGCACAGCAATTATGCTGCATCTCTGCTGGCCTGGCAGCACTTGAACAAAAACTTTTTGAAAGGGGATTATAACCTGCAGAGCAATAAACATCAACATTGTCGACTACATGTTGAAAAAATCCTTTAAATAGGATCAAGAAGTGCGATTCTATACCAATACTGAAGCAGACAGCTGTAAGGCAGACACTGATACACGAGCTATCTTGAGGTTTGATGAGTAAAGCAAATTCAGAGAGGAGCCTCTCAAGTTACAAGAAACAGGCAGCTGCAAGCATCAAGGAGCCAGGGTCATTGATCTAAGATGTAAAGTAGCATGACAGAAGAGAAACACACCGCAGTCTGCAGAACACGAGTGCTTAGAAACAAGACGTAGCTATACCTAAGGCACTGGTAACACAGCAGTTACTGTACCGGAGGTCTCCCTAAAAGAGAACACCATTAAATAACGTGGAGGGAAAGGGAAACCATGAAGCCGCATTTTCTCATTGTTTTAACAAATATGCCATTCACTAGTGCCTCCCTTACCACATGCCCATTTTCCTGCCGAACTGCTAAAACCATCAGCTCTTACCTCCACCCATCACCTCTTACCTCCACACATCACCTTCTCCTTTGCTACATGCACTGCTCTGTTCCTTACGACATGGTCTTCTCCCTTCGTACTTACCCACCTCTGTACATAGCCAGACCTCAGTTTCAAAATTACCATCCCTCAGGATGACCATTAAATGGTCACCTGCCTGGTGCCTAGGCGCGCATCACTTTCCATAATACATCACATCCTTTATTAAATGCCCCTCCCATTCTATACCAACCGCTGCGGCTCAGTTTTACTCCACCAGTTCCTTTCTACATATTACTACTGCCTCCCTTTCCAACATGACCACTTCATCCACAATATGACCTCATTCCCTGCCTTAACATCTCCTTTGTCTTCTTTACCACTCGTCTCCTTCCCTCAGCAAAATGGCCACCTCCATCCTTAACCTGCCTTTCCTCCTTTGCCACATGACCAACTCCATCTGTACACTACCTCTTCTCCATTACAACACACATACCAGCCACTGTACACTGCAACTCCTCCTTTGCCACATGACTAGTACTTCATACACTGCCTCATGTCGTGCTACATGCCTAAAACCACAAGCACTCTGTACTTTTTTTGCCACTAACTCATCTCCCTTGACTCATGGCTACCTTCCCCTCTACATGACATCGTCTCCTTTGCCATATGCTGTCCTATTATCCAAGAGCCCTCATTCACTGCCTTATGTGCGTTGAGCACCTCTATCTCACCTCCGCTGCCAATAAACCCTCGCCACACAAACCCCACCCGAACAAACAAACCAGTTCCACATCATTCAGTTGTACAAACGCCAGGGCAAAGGAAATATTTCTTGTTTTTCAGCAGTAGTCTACAATAAAGTTTCCACAGTAACTATTTTTTTCCCATTTAAATAATGGGTTTATTTCTTAGAAAGTAGTAGTACGCATGTTACAGTCAGTAAAATAAGAACTTTTTGTTCCTAAATCAATTTCGGGCAAGTCGAAGTGGTGTGATGGTGGGATAAAATAAACCGTTTTTTCTACTTTTATTAACTTTGAAATGGCTTCCGAAAATGCTAATCTAATGAGACCCATTGTATAGAGGGCAAATCAACTAGATACAACGATTACGCTCGAAATGAGACGGAGCAACCAGAAGAGATGGTCACCTGGCCGGGTCTAGTAGCATGTACACCTTATACTATGCAGGAGGTGAATGTATGCAAGCATATAATCCAGCACCACTGACTCCCAAAAGTAGCCTTCATGATCAGAACCAAACTCCGGAAGTGAAAATAATGTTCTTTAACTTTTCACATTTTATATACTTGTACAAGTATGGAGAGTTCTTCGATATCCGTCATTCACGGTCCAGTATGGGACAAAATACTAATCTGCACACAGCAGTAGAATTCCTATAAGTAAATAAATGTATATTGTAGAGATTGGCAGCCTGACCAGGTCACCATCTTCATCCAGGCCTGGCTTTTTTTTCAGGTAAAAGTTAATTAAACGTCCTACAATCCCATATGGTGCCCAGAAAATACCAGCACACAACCCCTAGTTGTGGATGTGTAACTTTACACAATGAGAATCTACACCAGGTGAGCCACCAGGTTTGCCCTGCTGTTGTGTTTAAATCAGCCATCGCAAAAGAATTCAAAGAACCCTCAAGCTAAGTATCTGTCTTCGGAGTTCCAACTCCACCATCTGCACTAAGGTGCGTCAAGGACCTCGTTGTAAGCAAAGCAGTCCACTGAACAAGCTGTGTTAATGCTTCAGGGTCGAGTTCTCTTGGGCTGTCAGTATGGTCTTACCAGGCCACCAACTGGCTTGACAGCAAAGAACCACAAAGTAATAGGGTAATCATTTGAACCCAAAGATATATATAGGTGACAAACACAGGAAATGAACCAAAGACTAATGTGGCAGCACATAGTGGCTTAAGTACCTACTGTAATAACTACCCCCATTCCCTCGCAACCTTCAACACTGCCGAGCTGTCACTCACCAACTGCCTCTTCAGATGTAGATCCAGGGTAAATGCATTGATAAGAAAGAGGCCTTAATGCGAGGTCTTAACTATGACTTTGTGGTGAAGGGTGTCTTGCACCTCTCACAGTTGGTCTATCTGGACTGACCTAGTATCCCTGGAAAGGGTACTAAGATTTCAAAGTCTGCCAGACCCAATTATCGAACGCCATCACCCAACACGTTCACATTCTTCAATCTACAGATCCATCCTGCTCTTTCCTCCCATTTCTCTTTTTTTTTTTTTCATGCAGGCACCAAAGACCGGCCACCGACCGTCGAAAAAACACAATTAAACCCCTGTAGTTGGGAAAGCAAAAAATAACAGTAAATCACTTATTACGGCTGGCAACAAAATGCCCCCCAAAATTTACAACACTCATCAACCGTAATCAGTTACAAAAGAAGAGACTCTCAACGTACTCACACGCAGACAACAGCACCAGAAAAAAAAAGATAGGCACAGAATTATCTATATTAGCAGAAGACAATCCATACGTCAATGAAGAATCATTGGACATTGTGAAAATGCGATAAACAGTAACTAGTAGGACTCATTTACTTGGACACACCACAAAGACACTGCAAACTCAGACACAAAACAGACAAATTGACCATGCCTTAAACCAACAGGAAGCATCATTAAGCATTACACCATATACAGACACCACAAATTTATTATCGGTCTACTGTGACTGCTCAATGAAAAAGCCACAAATGGATTGCCATAATATAGTAGAAAATGCTTTACCAGCGTTGATAAAACACACAAACCCAAAACAGACAAAATAAAGTATGTTTGGTTTCAGCATTAGCTGAAGCTCTGTCGATCCTAAAATCCAGAACACGAAAAAGTTCCAATGACACTCTTGTATGAATGTGTTGACCTCGTAGCAGGCCACAAGAACCCCTCACAACAGCAATGCAGAGGAACTGAAGCTAGAATCCAGCACCCCTCATCTGGATGGATAGTAGTTACTTCTTACTGGCTGATTGTTATACTGCATTTAATGTACGTTTCCGTGTCTTCCGTCACTAGATTCCGCCCACTGCTCTGCTGCAAGTGAATACATCTGTTTTGTCAGACACAACGCCTATTACATCTGTTATTACCAAACCCTGAGCACAACCTGAAAAAATAACTGCATATTGGCTGAGAAACCCATAGCATAACACCGACAGCGATATAAGCATTTACAACCTCCCAGTTAGTGTTTGTTTAGTTGAACGGAAGGCATATTCTCAATATTTTGGAAGAATGACAAACTGCCCTCCCAGGATTGACAGTATTCATACAGAAATGTAAGCCAGAGCCAGTAAACACAAAGGGGTGCTCTTCCCGAATAAGTCAGTCTCCAGGTAAAAGGGTACTGCTCTGCCTAGGGAAGGAAGATTATATACACATGGGACCCAAGAATCTGAGACACAGAAGTACTGATCTTCCAAAGGAATGTAGGCAAGGGGTACAAAACAGCCGTGGGTGCGAGAGCCCTGCAGCAAAGAGGCAACTGATTGGGAGCCACTGGTCAGGTGTTTTTGGAAATGGCAGGATTAATGGGAAATGGGTTTGGCAGTTCCAAGGGTAGCTTACACTGGTGGTTTGCACTGTCTCATCTGATGCAAAATTAGGCCACAAAAGTGCAGCACTTTAACTGTACCGGCTCACTTTCATGGCTGCGCCCTGATGGTGCAGCCCACAGACCCATATTTCACTTGCCTTCCCATAAATACAGCCTACAATCCACCTTTTCAATGCCACAGCAGTTTCCATTTTCCACGCAAGCTTTAAGTCTACCTATCTATTTTTGCTTGTAGCCTTATAAATTGGCTGTAGGCAATATCTGCGCTTTTCAGCTATATCTGTCTAAAATTTATGGTAAATGATATTCCAACTCCCTTGGCTCAGGGTGTTTCACACTCCTTGGGTTGTCATTCATGGTATTCTATAACCAACTTCGGCAGCAGTTTCATATTTTATCACAGTTGTTCCTCACAATTGCAGTGACATGGAGAGCTCTTCAGTAAGTCTTACCTGACAGCCAGAGTTTCTCATGGTGACTAGAGGTCGAAATGAAGAAAAAATGAGAACAAGTTCCACTACTTTTGATTGTGCACTTACAGATTAACTACCTTTTACAACCATTCTACAGATCTACTTCTCTTCATTTTACAGTCATGACAGCACATTAAGACAACTGTTACGCTTGTACTTCCAGAGCAGTAGAAGAAGATCTAAAATTCCACCAGTTTGGACAAAGTCACTCTCATTGCCCTCTCTCCGTCCCTCTGAGCACAGTTTCACTATATTTTTGCAGCATTTCTAACTCCATTGGAGTCCATGAACATCTTTGTAAAGAAGTATGGTACAAGTTGGATTTTATTGTATTAAGTTATTTGTATACGGCTTCTTACCATTCCAAGGAGTGCTGAAATAGTTGTCCACACATGTAGTACGCTACACTGTGGGTTTGTGTGGTTGGAAGAATGGGGTCTTTGCTTTTAGCCTACGTGAGAAGTGTTTCCGGTCAGGTGTGATGACCACAGAGGTGCGGTTATCTATTACGGTAGGCAAGGCTTAGAGGTGTGATGGATATGGAAGTGAGGCTGATGCGAATTTCTATAATGTGTTTTGATGGCACCTCTGATTAGCTCTGTAGGTACCTTTGTGTTGTCCTATAGCTGGTCTTAATTAAATTTCCTATGCCGGCTGAGGCAGAAGGTTGCCCAATCTCATCTTATAGACTGGCAAGAGGAAACAGGTTTTGTTAAAGAGTGAGGGGTGGAATCGAAGGTCGCCCAAGTTAGATGACTTCGTAAACTTGCCATTACACGATGTCAAATTACGAGATTTGCCAAGATGGACAGTTTTATCATCATTATCTTGTTTGTCATTATTGGCCATCAGTGCTCTGAGTATGCATCTATCTAGGACCTGCAGGATTAGGCCAGAGTCCTGAAGACCAGCACTTTTTTGGTGTACGTAGGCATGTCTGATTAGGATTGAGTGGGCATTTAAAAATGGCCTGAAAATCCTGTATTTGTGCTATGCAGGTGCCAGCACGCTTCTACGGGATCCACTAATTACATTAGTAGATCTTCCCTTTAGTCAAGTGCAAACTATACATTCTGCTCAAAGGAAACCTATCAGCATGATTGGTATCATGGTGAACCGTCCCAGGCTCTAGCTAGCACTAGAATAAGAACGCAGCTCACGATTTAGTATTGCAAAGCTGCGTTAAAAAATACGCTGTAAATCCGGGTGGCTGTAGACCAGTCAGTCAACTTGCAGAGCATGCAAGGAAGCAAGGAAGGCAAGCATCGCTAATGATATGGCGTATCGCTACCACTAGTATCGCTGCCAGAACCTTGGACTTCTGCAGATACGCATTACAGATGTATATTGTGCTCGAGTGCTAGCAATGAATGCCGATCAGGGCACAATAAGCTTCGAGCAGAGTTAGGTGAGGAAGAAAATTATTTGCATACCTATCAATAAATAGCCGCGCTGACAGGAGTTCACAAAGCGGACCAAGCAGTACGCAGATGCAGTTAGCGATCCACAAAATGGTGCACAAACGTTACACCGAAAAACCACTTCACAAGTCGCACCCAGCTATTCTAAACAGACAGCCAGTCAGCAACTCTGAGACCAATAAAAAGATGGCGTTCAGGTGCAGAGAAAGGCACTTATTATACTGCACACACATTCCCAAAACATAAGCAAGATGTGGTTTACGGCATAAAGTATACAGTATCCACGTAGAAAGTGAGGGAGATCACAGGCTGAACCCAGATGCAGGTAACAGACAGGTAGGGGAGCTGCAAATTAATAAACATGCGGTAAAAACAATCAGTGTCTAGGGCCATGGGTAGTTCATAAACTGAAGGCGACGGCACCAGGTTTGTGAGGTAAGAACAAAAAAAAAAATGACAAGGTCCAGGCTGTCAAGCGGACAGGCACATAAAAGCAGAACCTGATGTGGAGACTCTTCCAGGTCACACAGAAGTTCCGGAGCCCGAGTGTGGGGCAAGGGTATTGCACATGAGAATAAGGGATAAAGGAGACATGGGGGGGAGTTGTGTAACAGTAAAATTACTCCAAATGAAAGGACAGTGCCTGGTGGGGGTCTGCCCTTAGGCCATTCGAAGCCCCCAAAAAAGCAAACGAGGGAAACTGCTAGTTAACACCTGAATAAACAGCAGACTTCAGTCGATGCGGCGTCTTGCTCGAGCTACGACCATAAGACAAGTCTCGAGCAGCCGTAGATCCCACCACTGCACCCTGGCCACAAACTCTCCATAACAAGACCGATTAGCAGCGGTTCCCCGACAGCACTCCTGCAACGGAGCCTTGTTTTGACTAGTAAAGCAAAATTGGCCCGATACGGGCAGAGATTACAGAACACACATTCGCCTCCTAGGGATTAGATTTCTTTACCGGTGTTGCTGGTTTTAGTGCCAGATAAAACACTTTGTTTTCATGGAAACCTCGGACAGACTAAGCAACTCTGAAAAGGAGCAACAGAAAGAAGGGAAGGGCAGTGACTCACTGAACGAAGGCTGTTTCTTTAGTCACTAACTGTACATTGGGGTGTACTACTCGCTGGCGGAAATTATGTTCCCCGTCTCTTTGCAGCTAGTTTATTTTCTAGCCTTTGAACTGAGTGCAAGCTTCGGTTAATAGGCGGGCCTGAAGCCACGTCCAACTCTGATCGCTATAAACCGCACTCTCCACAGATCAGGCAACGTGACACGGTGGGCAAAATTATGATTTGTAGGCTAAAGAAATACTAAATCTGCAGCAAGCAACATAACTGTTCATTTTAATCAGTTTACCCTACTTCGACGAGCACTGTGAATGCGGATTGGGATGGGGCTACTGTTCTAGGTTGGTTTCCTTTCTATTATGGAAGCTCTTGTTAAGACTGAATCATACACTTCGATGACCTAACACTAGCCTGTGCTGAGCCTCAAGACCGCATGCTTGTCTCCGAGTGTTCAATGTCCTTGTGGAACTACAGGGTTCATGCTAATAGACCAGGAATGCTCAGTTCATCAGAATGCTGTTGATAACACCCTCTATCAAGGGAATATTTTTAAGGCCATAAAGAACGTTAAATCGTCCTTGGAGATCTTTGAGACGCCCTTAATATAATGCCTAAATTAACCCCCTCACAGTCCTTCCACTTCATAGATGACTCTCAAATCACAAATGGGCAGCCTAACTATAAGAGTCTATTATTAACTTCACCATCTTTGGAAAATATAATAGACAAGCACTTTCAGGACCCCACAGATGGAACGTACTTATTTCTGGACACACTGCTCAAATCCAGATCAGCCTTGCAGGCAATCCTAAAATATGGCAAGACTTCCTTGGAGCCAATACGTTTGATCACACTGCAACCTCTTTCATCTCTCTTTCAGTGGCTCACACAAGAATAATCTACAAAATTGTGTGTAGTTCTTCCAGTTAGACTGCATATGACATTGACAAATCAGTTGTTACAAACCTCTGTGCTCTAACTAATGTCCTCATTATGCTCCTCTACCTATTATTATTATAGACTAATTAACAGCTCTCAAGTCGACACATTCTCCATTATCTGCACTGCAAAAAATCGCCACCAGACAACCAGTGTAACGACCCTCATAGGATCAATACAACCATTGTTCAGTAACTTATCCTACTCCCCATTCAGCTGTTCTACCGAAGTAAAAGTAATTTCTGTCACTTTAAGTATGATGTACTTTACTCTCCTCCTTTAAATAATGTTAAGCTGTTAAAACCCTTAATCCTTTCCAACTTCTCATAAAATTTGCAGCATACAACTACAGATACAATTCAGGCTAAAGTATACGCAGGGCCACTGGAACTATGCGGAAGAGGAGGGCCAAATTATGTGAACGGGTTGACTAAATGATGCAGCAAGAAAAGCCCAATAATGCGGCACAATACGGCACATTTTGTCAAAGTATTACCTCATTATTTTGTCATTTTTACACCTGGTAATAGTGTCAGAGAAAAGTTCACTTTAATTAGTATAAATGTAACACTCAAGAACAGCACTTTCCAACTGAAAGATGACCAGTCAACCTTTGGAAAAAGCCTTCTGGTATGCAGGAACACGAGTCACCAAATTTGTTTCTAACTTTTGATCTGTTTGAGCTAGAAACTTTTTATTAAAATCTGAAGATTATGCAGAAGATGCTGGATTATGTGGCATATGTGGCAAAACCGTAATTATGCGAAAATCGCAACAGCATCACATAATTCCAGTGGCTCTCAGTATATGATATACACATATTCAGATACATATGAAACGCACAAAATAAACCAGCAGTTCAATACAGTGAATCACAAGTGCTATACTCACTACAACTAATACAGGTAGTGCATTTTCCGTTCGTCTTCAGACGATACAACACCCCACCCCTTTCTTGAATCCCCATCATGTCTGTCATAAGGAAAACTGCAGCCTGGCAGTGCTTCATAATGCGATGCCAGCTGGGTTAAAATGGCTCCTGTAGTGCACGGACTGTGCGCGCCACTCAAGGCACTCGCCACAGAATTAAAACATGCAGTAACCGTTTTAGGCATTCAAGGCAACTGTACATGCTGTGGTTGATGGCCCTAAGGCCAAGCAGCTTCGACAGATAAGAAGTTCTGTGCCACCAACAGCTCCACAAAACGTGACTAGATTTTGAAAACCAAAAAGAGGGACAATCCAAAAACATGGAAGTGAGTTTACGATTTTGCAATAAGCAATTGTCACTGAAATATTTCACTCACGGAGAAAACAGACTACGAGGCAGCAAGGGTAGTTAAACAATTACACAACACGATCACTGCAAGTTAAATTATTTTCTCATAATAGTTGCTTACTAATCCTGCACTGCACCACATGAAAACTTGCCCCAGCAATATGTTCAGTTGACCCTCTCTAGAAGCTAGTAAAAGTGCTAAATTTACTGAAATCTGTGGGGACAGATTATGAAAACCTGGGATTGTCCCAAGAAATCTGGGTAACTAATGTCCGTGTCAATATACGGACAAAACGTGCTCGACTCTCCTGTAACACCCTGAGAGATGGGTACTTAACAAGCAGAAGACCTTTTCAATAATTTCATAGCACCAACATGTGCCAACACACAGAAGGCAATACACAAAAACGGAAATAGCAAACGAACTTCACTATTTAGAGATGTCAGGAGATAATTTATATAAATACGTCTTTTCGAGCCTCCATCTCAAATGTTTTCTGGAGGATTGAACTGGCTCGATGAGAAGACATAATGACTTTTCTTGTGAGATACTTTTTACTGGTATACATATTAGAAGAATAATGTGTAATGTACCAAATACTGCCACAAACATGTTAACTGATGATGCATCATTCCCTCCTGCATCTGTCTCTTTATAAATCACAGCAGAATATCAGTCTTTAAACAGTTATTGTATTTGAATTCTAAGCAAATGCACCTGTAAATAACATGTAAGCGACCAGAAAGTCTGCTCCTATTATTTCCAAATAGAGACACACGCTTTGAACATCCAGACATGACAAATATTGTTCTTCACAGCCCAATGCCCAATATCCAAAGACAGCTATTGCACAGGGTTTGGTTTCTTACAAATGCAGACACCGGAACTACTATAACACCAACTGGGACCTTTGAGCCATCCCTTTGAAGTGTCCAGTCGAAATCGTGCCCCCAAATGTCGGAAGAACGCCATGTTATGATTGCAAACAGCTAGTTAAGTAGTAACTCCTGTATTTGAGGACCCCAGACAGGAGGTATCACAACAGGAGCGCTTAATTCATAACATTACCTCATCGATAAGGAAGACCTAGCAAGGATTTCAACACACTCTACAGGAATTTTAAACGCACCGGAGCGCAAGTGACAACTATTCAACACTGCCAGCCTCGCTCAAAGTCGCATTATCTGGCACACATCTCGTGGATTGCCAATTTTACAATACAGCCAATCAGTATTTCTAAAAGAAGAACTGATTCACCGACACAACAACAAATAGAAGCTTCACTGTCACTGTATTGCACTCGAATCGCTTCCTTTGGTAATACAAGTACATGCAGTAGAATTTAATATATGGGTGTTAAGAATCAGCCACCTCTTTCTTGGAAAAGAGTGCATTTCATTTAATACAGTGACTGATTACACCTATAGTACTTTCTGTTGATAGCTTTCCTTTTAAGCAGCATGGAATAGGAGTGACAAAATTTTAGTTCATTTTACGCTAGCTGTAAATAATTGCTTTTAATATAGTTAGATAATTCACAGAAAGTTTACTAGAAGAAAAAAAACCACGCTTGGGCAGGCCATCCTTCATCTACATATTCAGAAATTGAAGTGTAAAACAGACTCATCAACTGAGCAAGAGGTGTGCAAAGTGAACTGTTTCAAAGCAACTACCCACAGGCAAAAACACCCTTCCTTTCTACTCCAACATATGCGAGAAATCATTTTCTATGTGACTAAGCAGAACACATTTTGGCAAAGCTAACAGTCTCTTCTTTGCTACAGAACAAGAATCTAATGACTGTTTTTTTTTTTTTTTGCCCCAGATGCTGCATGCATGACTGCCACCTCATAAGAGTTTCTAATGTATATTAATTAAAATATATGACAAGATGGCCGCCATATGTGTATGCATCATTCTGAAATGTTTGGCCTTTGCCAATGCTTGCCAATCTACAAGCATTGGCAAAGCCAAAAGTACTATGAAGTTGGCAAAGCCAAAAATACTTTGGAGTTAGCAGGTGGCACCAAGGCCATATGCTGCATTGAGGGGATGGGGGCAGCAAAACAGTGGAAAGGTTACCAGAGGGACTTTCTTAAAGCCATGGCATATCAAATAATTTTATATGGAGCTTTAAGGAAGGTTCACCCACCCAATGGCATGGCATCTTCTTAAAAACGTTTAAAGGCTTAAGGGTGTTCATCAAAAAGCCATGTGGATATATGTATGTAACTACACAGAGTGCATGTATGCATGGGTAGTCATAACACGTCTCACAAGAGATGCTGCAGTCTACATGCAATTCCTAAAAAGATAATCGTAATGGTGATTGGGAAATGTAATTATAATTGTGATATCTCACATCAGATATACATCTAAAACAGTTTTTCTTTGATTTTACCATATAGGTACGGGCAGCTCAAGACAGTTTTATCACTCAGATTATCGAAAGCACTGCAAAGCCATACCAATGCAAACTGCCTACTAAGAAATATGAATAACATGCCTTATATGTATTAATTGCATGGGCATGTCAATGTCCTCATGATCACACATCAGAACAACAACAGGGGACGAATAGAATGAGTCCCCTGTTCCAACAACTATTCACAAATTACTAAAGGTCAACGGTCATCACAGAACCTTGGATATAATTACAAAAAAACTGTCATGAGACATATTGTAAAAATGAAATTGGTGGCATATCATGAATTATCCTGATGTTTCCGTTTCAGGAAAAAAAATTAGGCCGTTATGTTTTTATCAATTGTGAGAATGTTTATTATGAGGTAATAGTGTGCTCGAGATCTGTGGAGTGTGTGGATTGTGGGGCAGGAAGATGGAAGCCCGTTTTTATGAATTAGTATCTCTATTATAAAACTGACTTTACAATACGTACTGTGTGTCAAAATGTATCAGTGTTAAAACAACTTCTGATGTCCTTGAGTAAGAAAATGAGTATGGAGAAAAATGGAAAAAAATTGAAATAAAATTTGTGTTAAAATCATAGGACCTTTTGAGTCTATTACATACATACATTTGGATTGGGAAGGTCCAGATGTAGGAAGGTCAGACGGGGGTATCTTTTGTTAATTTGAAATGTCCCTACCCCAGTACCCTGCTGATATGTGGATCCCTTTGTGCTTAGTTAGGTCCCCTGACAGACACTGTCATGTGGAAAACTGCATTGACTGGGAAAACAAGTCCAGGACCTCAGACCTCACTCATAACACAGAAGTGTGTCTTGCCCCGGGTGGCAGTGTTGATTTACCGTGCCCAAGATCCCTTGCAGCCCTTCCTCCTTACGAGTAGCATCATCTCTGTGAGAAGGATCATCCAATACCCATCCTGAACTATCAGGTCACTCCACTGAAGTAGGATACAAGTATCCTCGTTGGCAGACTTGTCGAGTTTTCCCCAGGATACTGGTTGCGAACCTGTCAAAGGGAAGGAAGGGGCAGTCCGCACCAAATCCGTGCAGCTCAATCCAATGTCCCGTTGGAGACAGATTTATAACCTCTGGCATATTGCCAGCAGATCTTTGAACATAGCTTGGGGGATGCTGTCCAATCATGACTCCAGCAACTTCAGAGCTACTTCCACGCAGACTGCTGCAACCATGATGTTGGTGACAAATATGAGCCAGAAGACGTTTGTCAGTGGGGGGAGTGGGTGCAGAATCTATAATTTTCTTAAGAGGAACATTTAAAAAAAAAAAAAAAATGAAGTCTGTCTCACTTAGGCATCCATTAACCGTAGGGGGATAGCCTATGCCAGACAGCAAAGGGAAGAATGGGTCAGTGGGAAACCCCCTAGCTTCAAAAGGTCCCACTGTCTCCTTCCTTAATATTTCTCAGTTAGACCCACTACAAAGGGTTCCTGAAATGTTCTGGGTAAGCCCTACAATATATCTGCAGTCTGGATTTCCCTCCAAGCTTCAAACTCCGATACCATGCCTCATACAAAATGGCAAGGAGTGTGACCACAGCCATATGTTGCATGTTCTTCACATGCATCGTCAACACACGTAAGAAACATGCATGCAACATTTATGTAGAACATGGATTGTGAAGGACCCGATCTTAGTAGCCTGGTAGAAGAATCTTAGATTGGGGGGAGGCCAGTAGGCTGCTCTCGCTAGCACACCACATGTATAAAAGCCAACCCTTGTACTTTAAGCTGTTTGCTGCCACCACTTTACAGCCACGTGAAGTGAATGGAGTCGCACTCATCAAAAAGGTCTCACTCCATATGGTGGAAATGCATGAGTGTGCACATGTAATTGTGTGCGCTGAGGTAGGGGGATCAAAACATTACAGCTTGCTCTGTGGGGATTCAAGACAATAATTCACACTATCCAGGACAAAGCAGGGGAACATTCTCTATCCCAACAAAGGTTTTCTAAAGACACTACAAAAAATACTGCCTGGACTACCACTGTTATTTTGCTTACCTCTTGCACTAATTTTAGGACTCATCTACTAGACAGTGCATGTGCAGTCTGTTGTGAGATATTGCTAGCTTATCGTGAGCTTAGATCCGCATTTTGCTTACCATAGGTTGGCTTCATTTTCACCCATTTGCTTACTTCTTTTTTGTTACCGTGGGTGAGTTTCCTTACTTCTCTTGCCTTTGTCCCTACCCTGGATTGTGTACGAATTACTGTGTCCTTCTATTTCTTGCATTTTCAGGCGTTACTTTCTTCTTTTTGTTTAAGCACTCCAACGAGTGTGGATGTGCATTCCAGCTCTCTATTAAGTTTGCTTCTCTTCCCCGATCCATACTGCTCATGCAAAAGTGGTTCTCTCCGCCTCTCCTCTGTGACAGAATTGCCCTTGTGTGCTCCCCGACCCTGGTTTCCTTACCTGTGTGTTTCTACGTTTTTCCAGCTCCAGATGTTCTGTCGCCCATTTGCTTATTTCCATCGCCCTCTGCGGTTCTTGTTGCTTCCCCAGCAATGGAGGTGCCGTAGAGCTTAGCTATAAACAATTGACAAAGCTAAAATGTCCCAAATGTGAGGCCTATGGTCTCTTCTTCAGTATTCACTGCATCTTATATCTCTGGCCTAAACGAGCTATGAGAAATACACCTACCAACAGGGACAGAATTTGAATTTTTCAAGTATTTTGACATGCTCAAAGCAACCTTATCGACTCCTGTCAAGTTTGATTGGGGAATGGGGTGGGGATATGTTTTTTTCTTTCATGGAACCTGTGCTAAGCAATACCCATTTCTTGTGTTCTCTTGCTAACATTGTCAATCTCAAATCATTTGCATTTTGTCGACTTTGTTGCTAGTGTCCCAAGATTAATTCCCTTTGAAAGGTTTTGGGTGTTCCTGAAACCCATGTAAGTCAGGCCTCAGTAGGTTTAATTGGAATACTGTACACTCTTGATTCCAACATAACAAAGGTCTCTATGCTGACCAGTAAGGTCAGGGTTTAATGTTTTGACGAATAGTGCGTTAGCAGATTAAAAAGAGAGAGACAGGGTTGAGCCTGCAGAAGCTGAAAGAGGTGTCTAGTTAAGTTGAGCTGATACTTCTAAAGTGCAAACTTTCCTAGATCTTTTAAAGCAGAGCCTCTGAGACTCACACACAGCACAGGGAACAAGAGACTTCAACAAATCAGATGCGTTCTGAGGGACCTTCTAAACGTTGGCAATTTTCAAATTTACGCAGTACTAGAGAAAGAGCATTCTATAGAAGGGAGGCCCTAACCCAATTCCAAGATGTTTTAAAGCAGAAAACTGAGAAGAGGAAGGAATAACGAAAAGGAATAGGGCACTAAGGAGACTATCTTGAGAATAAGGATTGTAGCGCTTTGGGCCTACGGCTATGAAAAGCTTTGTGGGCTACACTGGGAGAAAGGCAGCTTATGGCCCGCTTTGGAGACTGACTTGATTTGGATTTTAAGAAGATTGACAAACTGCCATGTGTTCTACCCCTTCAAACTTACAAATAACACCATCTGGAAGAATTAAAACATTAGCGCAGTCAAGCCTAGAAACAATGGTAGCATGGACAACACAACCTTTCAAATGCCATGAATTAAGATGGATTCATTTCAATATTTTCGTTTGACAATAAGAAGCCACCATTATAGCATTAATTTATGCAGTCAGTTTGAGATATGTCAGTTCAGAAGCCTATGCTTTATCAACTGCAGATCTTTTAAACAGGATGGTCACCAATCAGGGTGCCAAACACAATCCTTACCTCCGGTCCAATTGTTGTAAAGCAGCCCCTCATGCATTTCAAAGAAAGCACTTGAGTGGCCACAAAACGAACCATCTAAACTGCCAATAGTATTAGGAGAGAAATTAATATTCCATTGGGTTGAGCCAAGACTTGACCGACAAAGGTTCCAGCTAATGAATAAGAGGCTAGTCAAAGAAAGCCACTGACCGAAAGGGGTAGACCCAAAGCCCACTATGTGTATTTTAGGCTACAGGCTAATTTCACAAATGAATGGTCGAAATCCAGACCTACAAAGAGATGGTAACTTATTGCAGGAGTGCTGTGAGGAAGAGTGCCATGGCTTTGCGTAACTGTTTGGTTTTAGGTGGTGAACTGGCTGTTAACAACAGTTAATGGAAATGACATCCATTTACTCACCCAGCATCTAGAATAACCGCTGTCAAGCAGCATTTTCCAAAGCATCATTTTCCCAGGAGAGAAGATTTTTTTCAACCCAAGGAGAAGTCTAACAGCAACCTGTTTTCCTTGGCGCAGACATTGCCCAGCAATCTAGCTTCAGCTCCGAAGTGCGAGGACTAATTCATAAGCAGTTTCTTGGACACAAGCCGTGGACAGCGGTGCACATGAGGTTATATAAAAAAACTAAATACAAAAAATAAAACCACCTCTAGACACTGTGACTGGTGCACGATTTCAAGGACTGTCAAGCTAATCTTGGTGTGCCACGTGAAAATGTCTTGTGTTTTCTGAAGAGAGTCTTATTTAACAAAGTGCTCCCCGTGGATTATTAAGTGCTGTTCACTATTTGTTTCTCCGTGGGAAAGACCAGTTTATCTAAGCATCAGTTTGCCTTTCCTGCCTCCTGACTAAGCCGAAGAACAACTAAATTTAAACAAGAGAGATGCGTCCACATAGGGAGACAGTAATTGAAAGTCAAACTCTTTGCAGTTTGACTCCAAACTGCTAGTCCTGTTTTACTTTTCATGTACTTCTTGTATTTTAATAAATTGCTACTTTAATGTATTTTGGTTAAAACGTTTAAAAAATGTTTTAAACTTAATTTTCCAAGGCCTATGTATTGAATCTGCACTCCCAGAACCTTAAAACCCTGCTCAAGGCTACCAACAGTATTTTGCGAACTTAAACATTCTGTAATCAACAAGGAGCATATTTAATCTAACTTTATGTCCCTTCTTTTTATTATTTGCATTACTCCTAATAGTCTACTATTTTTCAAAGTGGGCAAGCTATAGTTCCTTATGTTATAAGCAACTAAAAGGTTTGAACACGTCGTCCACCCACTATTTTCCCAGGATGGACACCATCCACCCTGCAAGAATTGGGCCCCACTGTAATATGCTAAACATGTCCTTGTGTAATTTTCAGACAACCGAATTTAAGGGTTCATCAGGCCTCCTTTTTCTTCCATTATCCTAATTCAGATCTATCTGATCCTCACACCTAGATACAAATGCAATAAAAGGGGAAATAAAGAGGCACAACTTAACACTTCACAAATATTTGAGAGGCATACATTTTACAGTGTTCAGCCCCTATATATAAACGATATACATGCACTGTAAGAATTTCAGATGTGTTGATCTGTCCCATTATTTAGACAAATAATTTAAATACCACTATTTTGTTTTTTCCCCCCTTTTATAGCGCTACCCATCCCAATGCAGGGTGTCAGCGCTTATCAGGCATACGCAGTATACATTAAGAATAAATTCTATAAATGTGTAAATCAATTTACTCGAAGTGTTACATAAGACAGTGAGGGTTACAAGGTGAAGCAGTCACATTCCCTTCACACCTTGCTGTGGTATATCAGAAGGATTACATTTTATAAACTGCAAGTAACAAAAGAATGTGTGTTAAGAGCAGTAACTCATTTACTTAGTGACATAAAATAATAATCTGTCATTTGCAGATGCTTTGCAGGAGACACGTTAACCCTCTACGCTACTTTGATTCAAAACTGGGGCTAGAGAAAATACAGGTGTCTCCAGCAAATGCGTTACCCTCCAAAGTTATATTGCATTATCATAGATCTCTGGGATTTACTGGGCACACAAAGGTCTCTGCAGCAGGTGCCTCAACCCCATATTAAATGCAGGTTCTGCAACCAATTAAGCAGAACAGATTTACAGCTACATTTCTTCTTGTTGGAAACTTCTTTTGTCGCAGAGTTTAATAAAAAGAAATGTAAAAATTGAGGACCACACATTGTGAGGGCTTGCAGCATAATTTTGGCACAAATCAGACAAAATCTTATTTGGCAAATCTCATACAAAATCTTATTTGGTAAATCTCATAATATGCGCTCAAACGTATTTATGATAGACCAGAGAAAAGTGTGAAGAGTTCAGATCTGATGTCACTTCCTGTGAGGTCATGGGTTGTGATATCACTTCCTGTGATGTCGCGCTGTGATGTCACGCACCATGATGTCACTTGCATACTGCCTAACTTGGTTAGTCCCCCCACTTATTTTTTGGGGACTTGTGACCTGGGAGTGGGGTTTTAATGACGAGTTGAGAAATCCAGGTTAAGAAAAAACTTAACAGTTTTTTTTTAGGGGAAAAAACTCGGTGAGCAAAGGGGGAAGTATAAGGTAACTAGTAATAAAATAAACATTGGTTTAGAACTGCTGTGATGACTATGACAGGGGCCACGGGGTAGCGGCCTGTCGATGCCAACTGTCTCCCATCCTGCAGGGCCCCACTATTCAAACAGCAGAAGCTCCATCTCCCGCCGCTCTCACTGTAAAGTGCGCCACTTCTTCCAGAGGCGGGCAGCCTGCCAAGCAGGCAGCCCTCAACTGTTCCCATCAGCAAGAGGGGAAGGTGGAAGAAAGCATGATAGCAACAAGGGATAAATAGCTTCCTCGGGGACAAGCGGTCACGTGGTGTACGCTTTCAGAGGATGCCAGCACAGATCTGCTGCGAAGCTAGACACTCAGGGATCGCTATGGTAGGCAGTCAAGGATGTACAGGAAACATCACAGCACAGGTATTTGACACGGAGGTACCCGATGATAAAAGCTCTCTCGGAGAGGTGGCGCTTGGTGGCCACATTCACATTCACTAATCCCTTTTGATTATTATCTAGGTAGGAATTACGATTCCCATCGCCCTGTGCCAAAGTGCGCTCACAAAAGAGCGTAACGTGAACGAAGAGACAAATGTAAAGCAAAGGAGACAGGCACTTGTTGAAAACACCATAGCAGAGGCATGCATCACATATAAAGTTCAAAATGAGCAGTCACCCAACACGTGTTGGGTGATACAGTCACCCTCTCAAGGACAATAAGTGAACGTAATAGCATTTAAACCCACTATGACAAAACTTGCGAAACTGGGCTGTCAGTGATGGGATTTTCAAAATTAATTTCCCAGTTCCATGCGGACACCCCTGCCTCAGTACCTGATTAGGCGCTGTATGTCACGGATGTAGCACAGGCGCAGATTACACTAAGCGTAGGCTAGGGTAGAAGACGGAGGTGAGGTGGGGGTGGGCGCTGTTGGGGTGTTCTTGGATGATGAGTTTCTTGGCAGAAGGATAGATACATGGCCACATCTTCTGAAGGTGCCCCCCGTTAGGCAGACACGTTTGCAAGTGCTTTTCTTACAGAATACATATTTTCAAAATATTAATTTGACTGCAGATACAGGATACACTAGCAAGAACCCCCACTCCAACATGCACAAAATGTAGTTCCTAAGCGGCGTAATAGGGAAACTCTGGTCAAATTAAAGGAAGGCATGCACAACATCACCTTACCCTAACAATTGCGCAGATAATTTTAACATAAACCTAAAACACCCTCAAGCGCCGAACTGGTCTCATAACACCGACATGGCTTGAACTGACAGAATTAACCAGCACTGCCAGACAACAGGTCTAGGTTTAGTATACTAAAGCATGCAGAATCAGCACGAGACACACAAAGGAAGAACTCAGCAGGAGCGAACTGAGAGGGCTGTAGATTTAAAGTACAACCTCATTCAGTTCAACGCAAGCACTGAAGAGGGGGCATAAGGAAATCAACAGACAAAAGCATTGGGTGATAGATTAATACTCCACAAGGCTGAACCAAGACGTGAATATAGTCAAGCCAATGTCTAAAAGAGACTGGTCGAAGAAACTCAACTGTAGTAAGGGATAGTCATGAGGCCCACTTTACTGTATACTGTAAACAAAATGTCTTGTAGATGGCTGTGCTTTCGAAACCCAGACATAACAAGCATTGGTAAAAACAACAGGCATCACATTTTTGACCTATTTGATTTGCTAATGCTGTGCAGTATCAGAAAATAACATTTTCTGCTGATGCCATGTGTGTTAGAAATGGGGTTTCTGGATGGCTTGGGTATACACCTAAGCCAGGCACAACCCACCACTCTAGTCAGGGCGAGTAAGTTACACACAAAAGATAACCTGTGCTCACCTCCTGTAGCTTGACACAAAGCTGTCAAGTTCATCCCCAGAGGGCAAGAGTAAGACATTTGTGCAAAACACTCATACCAGTGATACAATAAATACTCCACACAATGGTATGTAAAACTATACTGTATTGTGTATAAATCATACACCAAACATGACGGGAATCATAGATTACCTTGCCAACTGGGTAATTGTCAGACTATAGCAGTAAGTGCAATAGCATAAAACTTATAAGTTGCACTCACCATGAAAAACACCCTTCTTGTACATACAAGGCAGATCCTGAAATATGTTTATATCCTGACAAAGCAAAAACAATATACATCCTATCAGATCAGGAATGCAGCAGATAGATTAGGAAGATAAAGTAAATGAATCACAAAAGCATTACCATACATAAATCATCACTATGGTCTCCACATGTCATCAGCAATACCTGAGTTATACAAACACAGATATAGTGTGCCTGCATGTCCATTATAGTTCATGTCCTAATGTGAGCACGAACAGTAGGCTACAGGAACACCTGCACACCTACAACAGTGAATATGATAATCCAGACAGTCCTCAGAGTGTGACAAGTTTATTATTGGGGGGGTTGTGGGGGGTCGAGGCCTCCGTCGAGGAATCACCCTGTGATGCCACCAATCCAAGGACAGGTGCCCCCAAGGTACGATTTATCCGATTCGGAGGTGCCAACCATAAGGATTCTCAGGACAACCTCGCTGGGTCCCCACAGGAAAAGAAACAAGGCCGCCAAAGCGCAGAGCAGCCACTAACTTCGGCAAACTCCCACCACCCCTGAAAGTAAGTAGGACTTCCCGGTCAGCCCCTTTGACAAGAGAAATGCTGAGAGGCAGACACCTGTGAACGCACAGTGCAGACATGGATTGGAGTCAGGCTGCAAAGCTCTAGAATTATAAGCACAGAGAAATGCCCACTTTCTAAAAGTGGCATTTAAAAAAATAGTAATGAAAAATCCACCAACACCAGTAAGCATGATTTTAACTAAAATTCCAAACATACCAAATATGCCCACACTACTCATAGATCAGAAATGACCACTTAGACATTTATAAGGGAATTCCCAAAGCAAGCCTATGAGAAAAGCAGCACTCACAGTAGAGAAAAACGAATTAGGCTGTTTGTCACTACTAGGGCATGTAACACAAAAATAAATCTTACCTTTTATATACACAGTACCCTGCCCATAGGGCTATCTAGGGCCTAACTTAGGGGTGACTTAGGTGTAGTAAAAATTGAGTTTAGGCCTTGGCAAGTAGTTTGACTTGCCAAGTCAATGAGGCAGTAAAATGTGCATGCAGGCACTGCAGTGACAAGCCAGAGACTAGTCTGAAAGGCTACTTCTGTGGTTGGCGCAATCTGAGCTGGAGGCCCACTAGTGGCATTTCATTTACAGGCCCTGGGTATATGGTATACCACTTTACAATGGACTTGCAGGTAAATTAAATAAGCCAAACAGGTGTAGGTCAATTATACCAAGTTTTAGGGGCGAGAGCACATGCACTTTAACACTCATTAGCAGTGGTAAAGTGCCCAGAGTCCTACAGCCAACAAAAAGAGGATCAGAAAAATAGCAGGAGAAGGGCAAAAAGTTTGGAGATAACCCTGCATAAAGGGCCATCTCCAACAATGCAGCATCAGCCAAAACACACACACTCTCAATGACACCTGTGCATGCCTACAAAGTGACCGTCCATCATTTTTGTTTCCTTTTGTCCCCATAAGTGCGCCGGGTATGCCCAGATGTGGGTCCCGGGCTCAATGTGCTACTGGATTCACGTTAACCTGGCTGATAAAGGGCGATACCCTGAAACCAGTCCCAGAATGCTCGTTTCCGGTCCAGGGAGAACCTGGCCTGGTAGTTTGGGCTGGACTGTTCCCATGGGGAACAGGGTCAAGGCTGATTTCCATATGGCTGGGTCCCACCTGGGGTGGCATGATGAGCAAAAGAATTGATGGATTAAACCCAGATCTGTGACTGAGGGTCAATGTTTGTTTGGTTCTGCATTCCATCCATCATTTGTGTTTGTTTGCTGCAAAGTGATGCAGGCAACATTTTAGGTCGATCCTACCAGACAGCACAAGCTATCTGGTTGAAAAAGACCTACTGTCAGCTTCCTAAAATCTCATTGTGGGCTTAAAGCGCATCTACTGCTTATTATTGGTTGACTTTATTGTAAATCATTTGCTTGTGTCTTACTCAGTGGCTTGTCCTGTGCATCTTCTGTTAGTCTCTCCATTAGAGGATAGCCTTTACGTGTGTTCTTCAGCTGCTTACTTTTAGAGAACTGCTATTTGTTTTGCTTAAGCATGCATTGGGAGTGCATGTGTTTTCCAGTTGTCTCCCTCCTGTGCTTCACTCCCCTGACCTGCACTCAGTGTTGCTCTCTATCTCACTTGTGTGCTTATTTGGTGTGGTCTCATTCTTGTGATTCTCCCCACCTGCTCCTCTTATCACCAGGATTCCCCCAAAGCACTCACTTTTTTTTTTTGCGTTTTGGTTTAAAAAAATATATATATATTTTTTTTTAATGTTACCAATAGAAGTGGCATCCATCATCTGGGACTGGCAAAGAATTAAAGCCAAAGTCACGAGTCATTCAGCATTGGCGCTTCATTGGAATGAGAGGACTTATTGCACTTTTTTTTTTTTTTTTTTTTTTTTAAACCAATGCTGCACAGGGTTTCAATGTGCTACAGCACCGCTTAAGAGCAACTAGCAAAGCCAAAAGGTCCAAAGGAGACCTACTGTTTTTACCAATGTTGGTTTTATATTACCCATCAAAGATGAAGCTAATGAAAAAATATTTGCACTAGCACCAAAGTGCTTAAAGAAAATTAAACAAGGGTTTGCAGGGCCACGAAGGGGGGCAATAGAGGAGCGGTTTGGGGGTGGGGTTGGCAACAGGTAGTGGGTGGGGGAGGAAGAGAGAAGCAGCCTAAGGAAGAGAGCAACATGAAGGGCACAGGGGAATTTGGCAAGGAAAAGTACATGAGAGAAAGAAGCACACAAGGAAAAGTACCACAGGCCAAGGGGAAGGCCGGTATTTGGCAACGGGAGAAGCACAGGAGGAAGACAACTAGAAAAACAGGCATTCTCCTGGAGTGCTTAGCTAAAAATAACAAGCATCTGCAATGGAATAGGTCTTGCATTTGCTTGAGTTAAGGCTACTGGCACTGTAAATTCATAACTGAACTTCTCTTGTCACATAAACTGATCAACACTGCCTCATTATTTCTTCTTTTCCTGTCATATGATTCCAGTGGCTCTGCATATACCTGAAGCACTTCCATTTACCTTTTTCCGCTATCTACAGAAAAAAAGAAAAACGTTGCCATTTAGCATCTTAAGTTAACTCTGACAATCTAATTTCAATAGAATACCACTTTCACCACACCACCATCAGAGTTGCTGGCTGACTAATGCAATTCACCAAAAAAGACACAAGACCGCCAAGGAGGAGAAATAAACTAGAAGGGTCACCCAAACATATCAAGCATGTTCAAACAGTCATAGTGTAAAAAGGATGTTAAGTAGGTCTGAATTATGGTCATAATTGTAATAAGGAGATATTATTAAAATATATACAATTATCACATAAACCTTTATCAGAAATAAACTTTTGACAGACTTTTAATGCTCAAAACAGCCTATAGAGGGCAATGTAACAAAATATAATCTGTAAAAAAAAAAAAAAGTGGTCATGTAACCATATTGTTAGCTCCTAGAAGGCATAACCCCATGAAAAAAAAAAACAGGAGAAAGTAATGCAGTGTAACCATATACTTAGCCCCTATGGGCTATCAGACCTACTGTAATACTATTACCAACCAGGCATTTAAAACAAAACTTCTAGCTGTACAACAACATTTGTAGCCATGAGAAAGCTTAAGACACTGCATGATGGGAGGAGTTAATATTTTGGGGTCCCCACTAACCTAATGTGGGGACCCAGACATTATGTTTACAGAAAGAGCGTTTTGAATGTGGTCTCATTGTCCTAGGATCACCACAGGCTGAGTTATGAGCAAAAATGTTTTGTAAACGAACTGCAAAGCATTATAGGATGAGTTTTCATGCCCTGAATATTGTAGTATGTTGACTGCAATGCTCAGAAAAGCCTCTAAAGGACACCACAATAAAAATAGCATTTGGAAGAAATACGGTCATGTAACCATACAGTCAGCCCTTGAGAAAGCATACCCAAATGAAAAATGAATGGGAGAAAGTAATGTAGTGTAACCATATAGTTAGACCCTAGAGGGCGTAGTGCATTACACATTTTAAGACTAGCAGGGCTGTTGCAATGATATTACAAACAAAGCCCATAAAGCATAACTTCTCTCAGCTGGAAAAACAAGTTCCAGTCATGATATAATGAATGGTGGTAGGGGTATTACTTTGGAGTCCACGCTAACCTTGTGTGGGGACCTAAAGATGTAGACAGAAAGAGCACACTGACTAACGTTTTGGTGGTGGTCCCATTGCCCTAGAACCACCACATGCTGAGTTATGGTCAAACATTTTGTGAAAAATGAATGCCCTGCAAAGCATTATGGGTAAAGTTTTCCCATGTGCAGTTAATATTGTAGTATCGGCTCAGAGCCGGGAGAGCCACTTTCACCTGGAGTATTGCTGTTTAACTTAAAGCATTCACCAATTTCAAGTGTTTTATGGGGAAAATCAGAAGAAATGACTAATTAGGTAACTGTGAACAATGACCAACGCTCCAATATCGTCGATAGAGTTTACGCTGTTATGTCTGTTTGTGCTGGATGGCAGACATGGCGCTCACATCACGAACAAGAGAGACAAAAAAAAAAAAAAATTGTTTGCCCATGTTGAAGAATATCAGCAGGGGTGTGGAATTAATTAAAATATCTACTTGTCCAGGGGACAGGTTGCTTCTCAAATCTACTTGTCCTGTAAAAAGATCTACTTGTCCCTTTGGTGCCATGTAGTGTGGCGACAAATTATGGCAGCAATCTCATTATGGAAGAGCTCTGATAATAGCCTCTCTGATTATGCCAGGGCTACTACCTTAGTAGGGCTTGAATTCTTGCAGTTTCAATCCCTACTGTAGCAATTTCCTTATTTTGCCACCTTTCTGCAGATCTGCATACTGGGGCTGGAGGAAGCAGTAAGCAATAGTTCCAGGGCTGGAATGTCTTTGAGTCTGCAAACCTACTAACCTGCATGTTTTAAAGATTTTCACCAGCTTCTCTCTAATATTTTCCCATAATAAGAAAGGTTGGACATTTACTCCTGACAATGGCAGAATTAGAACTTCTTCCAGTGTTGGGAAGAAAGTGGCTGGAGGGAAAATGAACTTGCAAATGCTCAATAGATTTTCACATGAGCATATCTACACATCGTATTTACCCATGCTAAAATACAGTTCACAAATATTTTATAGGGGTACGACATATAACATGGGTGCACTTTTGTGACTTTCTTTAAGAATTTGGGGCCACATGTCGGTAGGTTCAGATTTGCGACTCGCAATTTGCGAGTCGCAAATCCAAATGTAGGATGGTGTCCCTGACACCATCTGTGATTCGCAAGGGCTTTGCAAATGCCCACCTCATGAATAATCATGAGGTGGGTCACAATTTGCGACCCCCTTGCGAATGGCGGGCCTCACAGGGATGGTGGCCTGCTGGAGACCGCAGACCACCATGTCTGTGACTGCTTTTCAATAAAGCAGTTTTTTTTGTTTTGTGTAATGCAGTCCGTTTTCCTTAAAGGAAAACGAGATGCATTACAAAAACGAAAAATTAAACGTTTTTGTTTCATTTTTTCAGAGCAGGCAGTGGTCCACAGGACCACTGCCTGCTCTGAAAAAATGTTTACAGTGACATTCACAAGGGGTAAGGGGTCCCATGGGGATCCCTTCCCTTTAGCGAAAGTGTTAGCACCCATTTGAAATGGGTGCAAACTGCGATTGGTTTGCGCCCGCGTTCGCGGTCACAAAACAATCCTACATTGCACTGCGAGTCGCAATTAGGAAGGGAACACCCCTTCCTAATTGCGAGTCGCAAACTCGTTTTGCGATTCGGTAACCAGGTTACCGAATCACAAAACTGGGTTTGTGCATTGCAATGTGCTTTTTGCACGTCGCAAACAGCAAAAGTCGCTGTTTGCGACATGCAAAAAGCTACCTACATGTGGGTCTTGGTCCCTAATTAGATCTGGTGTTAACAAAGACATTTTGTTTTTATTTAACTTCTATTTCTCTCTCTTTCGGCTGGCTTTACTGTGAGTGATCGCATTCTGCTCTTCCACAAGGAGCATATTGGCACACAAAGTAGTTTTGTTCAGTGTCAGGAACTACAGTGGCAATCAGTGACGTAACGAAACTGGAGGGTGCCCCTTTGCAAAGAACATGGAGGAGCCCCCTCTCCACACTCACTCAGGCCAGGTGCTGTGCTGAAGGGGCCCCCTGGAGGGCGGCTGCAGGGCCTTTGTTATGCCACTGGTGGCAACGTGTGCTTTTAGAGTTCAAAAACGTTTTTTTTTTTTTTTTGCCAGTGTTTGTTACAGTGTTGAGGGCCTGGTAGCTCCCACAACAATAAAGTGTTACAAAAGCCATGTCAAAACAAGACACGCATTGATGAAACTAAAAGACCTATAAAAATATGTCAGATCAGTTGGCTTTGTCAGTGTTTGTTTATTTTCATGCTTCCCATAATCGTGTTGAAAATGGTTACACTGATTTTCCATTAGAAATATTTTTGGGAAATACTAGCATGCATCAACACATTTTACTAAATGACACTTCATTTGCATCTAATCAGAGAGCATTCTGGGAGCATTATACTTAACCTCATAGCCTAAACTTTTCAAACCTGTGTATACACGTTTTTTCTTTTTGTACTGGAACCAACGTCAGTAGTGAAGTGTGACCTTAAAACATTTATTTACAGCACTCACCCTAATAATAATGGCTTTCAAATAATGAACCATAAATACAAGTTCGAACAGCATTGTCTTTTGGAAACACATTACCTCAACTGCAGAGAGTTCCACTCTCTGTAAACAGGCAGCCAAAGGGTTTGTGTTGCAGAGGGTTGGGCCTACTTGTCCCAAGGACAAAGTAAACATAAAAACTTGTTGCCCTTGACCCCAAACAAGATGTCCCGGGCGTCGGGCGATAGGAATTCCACATCCCTGAGTATATCAACAATTGTGCAATAATCCATTTAACAGGGGCAGTCTGCAAAGTTTGACAAAAACAGCCTCAAGGTGGAAAAAACATAAAGCATGTCCCAATGACAAATTATTTTTTAAAGGCAAGCTCACGAACGAGTGAAAGTGATGGGTGTGACATGGGTGTGGTTAAAAGCCCACAATACTTTTAACAGGTCAAAGCGCTTGCACGCTCGACCTAAAAAAAGTTTCCTAAAATTGAGCAGAGGCAGGATACAAGTCACCAAATCAAAAGGATGGTAACTAGGCTACGCTTCATTGGAGGGACAAGAAGAAGAGGAAGGCAAGCCATCAAATAAGAAGCAATCAAATGAGTGTCAATAAAGCCACCCCAACAATAAGCAATTTTAAGTTCGTGGAAAGTCCAAAAAAGATCTTTCACAACCAGACAGTGTGTGCTGTCTGATAGAAGAGACCTAGAAAGCACTGCTGTATGGCTGAGCAAAGGACAACTGATCACCTCAATGGAAAGAAAAATGCAAAAAGTCCCTTGGCATACCCAACAATACACCCGAAACAGTGCAAGATGATCTGGGGCGACCTTTGTACTAACGCTACACCATTTTGAATTTAAACGGTGTATAAACTCTCTTCTAAGCACACATCATTGGAGTCAGTCACAGACTCTGTCTTTTCTGTACAGCATTATCCATAAAAAAAGAAACAGTCAAAACTGGCTGAATATTTTCCCAATATTAATCTGGGTACAGGAGCATTTCATGGACATTCGTGGTTCTTGGCACATGCTACCCAGAGCAGTCACGACTGTCTCGACATGAATCGCGGTGCTATTTGCTGCTGAGCAACCTGGTGTGAAACCTTAACAGTCCTTAGTCTCTCGGTGCTCAGTAAAACGGATACGAAGCAGATGCACGCAGATATTCGTCCATTCCTGTAGGCGCAAGAAAATATAAAAGAGGGAGCATATTTGCAATTAGTCTGTCGTCTCAACCTGCAAACGGAGGATGATGACGAGCATATACCACTAACTAGAGGCAAAAAAAGAAGGCAAGGAGAGCGGCATGGATTTAAAATGAAAATCTGCCCTTCAGCAAGGCACACAGAACAAAAGGCACATTCTAGAGCAAGCATCGCCAATAAGCCTCTTACAGGCTTATTAAAGCAGACTAACGTGGCTTATGAGAACCTCGAGTACAGACTCCGTCTGCAGCTGAGCCCGCTCTCTTACCCCACGCACAAACCATTGGCTCATAGTATGCCGAGGAGTAACGAATCCAAACCTAAAACAAGCGTCCAACCAAACCCAGTGATTCTTATTTTACAATCCGTTTACTATTTTTACTTTTTCGTGATCAACAATCGATTGATGAACAGCTAACAAGCAGATAACAAGAGACAATATAATGTACACGCAGTGAGAAGGTTCATACCTGAAGATTCAGATTTAAAAAACAATGCTAGAAATTCCTTTGAACACGCTTCTGAGGTCTCAGTGTGGTCTACAGCCCATTTAAATCCTATGAAACAAAGCCTCTTGTACCATTTGCTATTCCAGTAACAAATACCCATGGTTTTGGCAAGGCCACTCTATCGTAACTTACAGCAACATGTCCGATTACAGGTCTCATTCACACACAGCTCTGCCATTTCCTGCTGCTAACACCCACACACAGAAGTCACCGTACTCCTTACCTGCAGTAAACTTTAATATTCAAGCACCTGTCAACAACCCGCACTAACTACCCAAAGTTCCTAAGGAGTCTATACACCACATGGGATGTGCACGCAAAACAACCAGGACACATCAATGTTCGATAATGCTGTCCTGCAGTTCCGCAGTCATTCATTGAGGAAGGCTCTTGAAAATATCAGTCCCACCACTACGGCTAATATCACCCGAATAACTTAGAGAGTTAAACAATGTATTACTATAGCATAGTGAGCTGGTTTTCTAGTGTCTTGTTCATAGCAAGGTCTCGCAAGTCGATGTCTTCAGGATACTCTGGATCCTTGCGTTGGCGACAGTTATGGATGGGGTACTATAATGAACCAAATGCAAGGCTTTACACAGGCTGCACCCAGGTGACGTTGCTTACATGGATCATCGGCAGAGTGACCGCTCGGGCAACCCCAGGCAGGACAGCAGTCACAGTGTCTTCAGAAAGCGAAACAGGAACGTGAAGGCAAGGTCAGACAGAGGGGTGACTCACTTGCAGTTGAGCAGGAAAAGAAAAATAAACTTCCTTCCTACACAAACATGACACGGTTCCAAAACACCAGTACATAAATGAATAAACACGTGTATATAAAGAAGGGCCCTCGTGACCCATCTACACAGTGCAAGCTGCAACAACAATAACACGTTTCCTACATTAATCACGCAGCCAATACAGCAACATATTTCTATTCACTGCTAACAAATTCCAGTCTAGCTCCCACCGATGACAAACTTTCACCACCACAAACGTGTACAACAAACATCAGTGTATCCTTCAACAGAAACCAGCAATGTAACCCTGCGGAAAAAAAACAGGTATCAGCGGTACCACCACTGCCAACAGACTCCAGCAGGAAGGCAACTACCAACCTATCTGCAGCAGAGTCCGCAATCGTTACACCACAAAAGCCAAGGAACTCCACAAAATAAATACTGCCAACGGAGTTCAGCAATTAACGCACCAGCAACAAACTGTGTACCCAGTGCCAACTCTAAAACTCAGCAACACAACCACGGGTTCAGTTTTATGCAGTATACATAGTGCTGTTAAGGATTAAACTTCAGCTCTGCATGCACTAACACAGTCAGATGTCAGCAGGAAATACATTATTGATAAACTCCGCATTTTACGCGGACCAACACAAACTAACACTGCAGTGTATCCACTGCCAACACTAAACTTCACCAGTATTCCCACAGCCAGCACTAACAGATTCACAGCAGTATACACTGCTAGGAAGCAGGCTTGTGAAGCAGACGCACGGCTAAAACGAACAGCTTAAGCAATATCGGTCCTTAAAACCGCCCGGCTCAACAAATTGCTAAAACCAACAGACACACTCACTGAGCTGATGCCAGCAGTAGGCAGCCTGCTAACATGATCATGCTTGATTGGCATTGAGGTACTAACCCTGCTAGAGTTCACCTGAAAACGTATCAACAAACTCAGCTGCTAACGCCAGCTTTCAGCAGTGAAACCACCAATATCAACAATCTTCCCAGTCTATCCACTGCTAACGTTAACAGACTCGGCAGGGTAGCCTTCATGGTCAGCCTTCAGCAGCATTACCACAGTCAACAGCAACAAAATCAGCTGAGTACTCGCTGTGAATAACTTCAGTAGTACACCAACAAAATCTCTGCAATAAGCTAGCTTCCAATGACAAAGCGAAGTAGTACACACACAGTCCTCGCAATAACAGGTTCTGCGATTTAGCCAATACTACTGCTAAAAGTCTCAGCCGTATATTCAATGTCATCACGGTTTGAGAGACCTCACTATGAGCTCTTTCGTGTTTATTGCCCTGAACTGCACCACCGAAAGGCAGCAGTGGGAGTGGCAGATACGGGAAGGTAACATTTACTATTCTAAATCCAGTGCTAAACTATTTGGTCGAAAGAACACCCTTCTCCCAAATATTACAGGAAGCCTATTTACTTTTCTAGCTTGAGTCCTGGAGTATTTTGGGGTAAGTTATACATTTCCCAAGTATTTTTAGGAATAGCTGAAAAGTAGTAATTTTGAACTGCAGTAAGTGCTACCCTGAGGCTGCAGGTCAGGGCACAAAACCAGGAATACTATATTGAAGAGGGTGAGAAGTGAAATGCCATAGGCATCTGAAGATCCTACTTATCTCCCACTCTTGCAACTCTTTGGCCTTCTGGGAGTGGGGAGAAGAGGATCAAGTGGGTGCCCCTACAACTATTTTCCTGGCTCCCTACTCTGAAGTGAGGGTTTATCAAATTCCCAGAAAGCGCTGGGAAGGCCGGAAAGGTGTCACAAGAATCTGGTGTCAACCGCACAGTCCACTGCAGCAGGTGTTAGGCATCACCCCTTGGGTTGCAGATCATTTTACCTGTGGATGGATGGAATGTTAACGAATATCTGAGTGAAATGTGGGTGAACATACAATCAAGCAAGCCCAGTCTCCATTTTTATAGGTACATTGGTGCAGAATGTTGATGTCTGGCATACGAATGATGTTGTTGCTTTTCAAATGAATACTTTCAGAACTGTCAATCAGATGACTGACCGACAATCGGAAACGTTTTGACTTGCAATACTGTGAATAACCATTATCCCCGGTGATACACACTCCCAGATAAAGTGTCAGGATTTGTCACCGACTGCTGCATTAGAACTGATGCGGGATCCTATAGGGTGCCTCCTTGGCCCATCAGCAGTGTATGCACTGCTAACACTAAACTCAATTTTACTAGTGTGTATAGAGTTTTCCTATTACTTATACATACTGAGTTGTGAATGAGCACACTACTTCTGTTCCCTTTTCCAGCTAAAGGAAGATAATCTATTCTGCCTCTGGGTCCTGTTCATAGTTCCAAAAGGGATGACAGACCATATGTGGGTGGAAACTTCCAAACGACGACATCTTCAGTGAAACATGTTTGCAATATCCATAGAGAAGCTACAGCTGGAGAATGACCCACCCAAGTAGATCAGAACCTCTCATCAAGAAGTGAGGGAGGGTCCAGCTTTCGGTTAGGCAAATACTTTGTACATAGTACTCAATACAGAAACTGGAACACATCTTTCCATCCCTCAACTACTAAGTTAGAAACAGCATTGAAATTCAAGTGCCTTACAAAAGATAAGTACTCTAAGATTTCACAAAGTCAGACGGCTTTTCATGAAGTGGGCAGAGGGGACATAAAGAAGCAAACAGGGATAAAAGCTATTTGGATGTGGAAAGCAAAGCGTCAGTCATATCAAAATTACATGCTCGGAACAAGATTAGCACACTTTAGAGCACTTACACGTTTGTGAGTGGAGATGCTGGATATTATAGTGCTAGTAATAATGTCATTCTAGTTTGGCTTTCTATCGTTTACATATTTTTTTTCTAGAAGTCAGAGGTGCAGATTAATTGACTAGACTGATGTAAAGTAATGCTCCGGGCTCAGTACAGAAAGTAAAGCTCAAAACTACATGGCTCTGTGATGGTGTTAATAGGGAAGGGCAAAGTTTCCTACAGACTACGCGACACACTGTTCGTAGTGGTATTAACTGCGTTCTGCCTCACCTTTCTTGATGTGTCAGTGCAGGTTTCTAGTGAATCAGCCTGTTCCCGTCATTAGAAGTAATGAGAGAGAGGGCTTGTCCTGTGCAGACTTGTATTGACCATTTATCCTGGAAGTGCATGTTGCACAACAATCATAGCCTCCAGCAGAGATAGCAGCATTTTGTAAGATGTGCATTAGCAGTCAAATTCTGAAACAATTAGAGTTCTGAAGAGCTATGGAAAGAGAGGTTCAATACCAAAAAAAACATGTGGCGTTCTGCTCTAACCCAGTCACACTGCAGAAAGGTACAGACAGTCAAACTCTAAAGTGGTATTTCAATAGCATACCCTCTACACAGACTACTTGCATGGCACCTTTAAACTGTGCTACCAAGCATCACTAGCCAAGCGTACACTATAAACGCCATGAACTATGAATCATGCACCCACTACAACCAATACTATGCCAGAAAAATGAGCACATAATGCCGCACGTTGTGACACAGAGCCCAATACGAATCTTTCGACCAGATCCAGGCTCTTATCCCTCCGAACTCTCAAATCATCTGCTGCTATACACCACTCTCAATCGCTCAATGTACTAGCCAAAAACACTTTGCAGATCGCCTAGTTCAGCCTTTCCTCCGTTATAGCAGTACTTCACTGAAACACAAACCTCTGAATGATGAAACCTGCTTCGACTCCTTTTAATCATATTTGATAAAGGAACGTTTCCACAGG
This sequence comes from Pleurodeles waltl, assembly GCF_031143425.1. Lineage (NCBI taxonomy): Eukaryota > Metazoa > Chordata > Amphibia > Caudata > Salamandridae > Pleurodeles > Pleurodeles waltl. The sequence goes on from NC_090448.1 coordinate 403,568,339, forward strand.
ATCTGCTGTTCTAGTTATACATTCCCATCCACTATAAGGGCAAACACTGCTCCTGTAGTTCCACAACACCTACTTTCCTGAATCTAGGACCTACCAAATGTGCCCCCATTAAAAATTTCTACTATATGATGGACACTACATCGCAAATACCACAGTGTCCGATATTACATCATTACATATAACGCCTGTAAAATAAATGGAAAGGCTATTCAATAAAAAGTCTGTTTTATTGTTTTTAAAAGTCGGAGTTTTAGTGGGTCCTCTAAGAACAATATTCTCAATTAAGTGGTGATAATGGAGTACCCCACAAAGTATTGCTCTGAGCAGTCCTGCATCCACAAACGATACTTATTATGGCCGACAAATCTGGTCTCAAAAATGCAATAAGAATTTACAAACAGAGGCCAACACTAGCGGCAGAGAGAACTTGCTTTTTTAGGCTCGATGAAGGCAATTGGCCCACGGATATTTAACACATCTGGGTGCGAAAGATCGAGAAACATGGGGTGGCATGGAGCTCACACCACCATCGACTAGTGTGCTCTCAGGTGCCCATTGTTATATTGGGCACCTTATGTACTCTTTGGCCACAAACCTAACACAGGAAGGCTTGGTTTGTCAAATTAAACACAGATGTACAGAGGCCAATTAGATTAGCCTGAAAATAGGGCTAATTCAGATTGGTCGAAAAGTGGTCAATATTACCTGGAATAATGATATTGGGCTAATGTGACTGCTGTACTTTAACCAATCAGATCTGTTCTTTGGCTTCCGGCTAACCTGATTAGTCATGGAGCAGGTGGTCTGAATGGCTGAAACACCACACTCCACTTCCTAAAGACTTTAATCTGCACGGTGAGGCCCCTGTGGTGACAAAGTTGGGATGATAACTGGCCGGCAGTAATTTGAAACTTTCATTTTATCATATCGGAGGAAAGCTAAATATCGGTCATACATTTCAATTTCATTTTTTTTCGTCCACATTAGTTAGCACAATTATACAATTGACATTCAACAATAGATTAGCAGTTTAAGAAATCCTTTGAAGTTTTGCAAATGGTTAAATTAGGCTTGAAACCAGTACTACAGGTAACAAAGGCTCCCAACCAGTAGGCCAGGTCCACCAAAAAAAAAAGTTGCATTGGTTACTAAGGATTCAAGATAACTTAGGGAAACAGTCAAAAGCTACAAGAAAATGAAGTGAACATTTCTACTAGTATTGTAAAAAATGTAACAATATAAATCGCGAAACAAAAACATTGTACATTCGTCTACATATACGGTTGGTGCTGAGAAAATCCTTGTCTTTTTCCGTCACTAACGTGCGCACTTGAGAATCACTGCCGAACCCCATTCAGTGCAGTTGTGTAAAACTGCATTGGCCTCTCACGAGTCGTGCTCTGACTTATTCTTTCTTCAGCCCAGCACTGCCCATTTGTTAGTTTTACAATAAAGATGCAGATTTTTCTTTCAAGAATTGATCACCTAAATCCTACTTATGCGGGATACTCAGACTTCTGAAGCTATAGTTGTGGGTGCCGAGTTGGAGTCTTCAACCCCTTAGATGAGGGAGCTTTGCAGACTCATGATTAAAGTGCCCAGCCAGTGTGCAAGCTAGAGCTGCACTCTTATTTGGTGGATAATCAGGCAGGCTTTATACATCAAATCCATCTCCAAAGACAACAGTTAAGAAATTATCAAAACGGAAAGGAATTGAAGTGGTTGTGAAATGGTAAGCCCCTTGATGTATCATAAGTAGGGTGGTCAAGTAAGCGTCCCCAAGCTTAACGCAAAAATAAAACATAACACACTGCATTATTTTGTACTATACATGGAGCATATCTCGCGTGTCTTGGTATTGAGGTGTGATGGTGAAGGGGGTGTCAGGATGCTTACTTCCTGACCTGAAGAGAGGAGGTGGGTCTTCCTGCCATTGATGAGGTAAGATATTTTTTTTCCTGAAGACACAGGCTAATCACGGTCTTACTCGGAAAAATCCAGGTGTTTATTAAATGGGGCAAGACAATTTGTTTCCTATCTTTGTACTTCAAGCACATTTTTTGTTGTATTATTGATGATCTAATATATAACACGGTTAATGAGATATGAACACTTCAAAAAGATTCACAAAATTCACATTCCTTCACCATGGATACAGAGTGCACGTGAGGCAAACCAGTGAATGGACAATGAAAAGGGCAAAGCAGTTATTAGTACAGAATATTCTTAGAAAATAAATACATGGGAGAGAAACTTTTCTGAAGTTGATCCTGCCCAAAAATCAATGCAAATGCAGTCATTGGCTACCTGACCACACTTACATAAACCACATTTACATAAACATAAATAAATGCTAGTCCCAAACATTGTTACTTGAAACCACAAACGGGGCTACCACTATCTTTATATTCGTTGTTTACCAGTATAGTGTGCTAATAACTACTTTGTCATTTTCATTGCTTATTCAGACACCTGTGAGAAGGAATGTGGGTGGATTCAATAAACTGTTTTACACGTAAACACAGTTTCTTCACCAACGACACAGGTCATTCTACATGGTCTATTCCAGTTGCAATCATCAGGACCACAAAACATAGGCCGTTACTTGTCTTCACTATTTATACTATTAAAGGTCAGTATTTAGTAAAAACAATCAGAAGACTCACTTTTGATTCTTCAAGACAGCATAAAAGCTTCAAAGCAGGGATACAAAATAGTAAGGGACATAGCTCTCTTTAACAATGTAGCTTTTGACTTTGTGGACGTGGATTCTAGAAACAAGCATGGGCAAATCCAAAATGTCTCGCCTCTGGGACCTATTCGATTAAATGTTTTTTAGCCATGCTGTACAGCATTCCTGATGCTATGCAGTTTTCAAGATGGGCATAAAAGCTTCAAAGGAGTGATACAAAAAAGTAAGGGATATAGCTCACCTCACCTCATCAACAATGTAGCTTTTGACTTTGTGGATGCAGGTTCTAGAAACAACAAGCAGGGGAAAATCCAAAATGTCTTGCCTCTGGAACCTATTGGCTTTGCCAACGTTTTTAGCCATGCTATACAGCATTCCTGATTCTATGCAGTATAGCTAAAGAAAAAAATAATTAAAAAGCCACTAAGATTCGGCTAACGCGTTATTTTGTAGATATGTGCCTAAAAAATTACGCAAGCTTGGTTTGTTTTACAAAATTAAAGCTGTAAATTAAAAGAAAAGCAACAAAAAGTACGTTTTTTAAAATGTAGGTGGAGGAGCAACACAAAGGATTCAGGTGGGTAAAACAACCCAGTGGGCACAGGTGGCGGGAAGTAACACTGAGGCAGGGAAACACAAGCAATATAGAGGGTGGGGGAAACACAAGTAACACAGATGGTGAGAGTGGAGAGAAGAGGCAACAGGTGAGAGGGAAAGCAAAGTGGAGAAGGCATAGGAGAAGTACACAGGTGAGAAAGCAACACAGAGCAAACTATTACACAAGGGCAAGTTGAACATGGAGGGGGCTGGAAGATGCATGTGGGCAAGAGAGCCACACAGAGTGAACCCTGGTCAGGGAAGTTCACGAGGGAGACAGCTGGGAAAACAAATCCATCTAATGGAATGCTTTAACCAAAAGAAAGAGTAGTGCTTACAAAAAAAAAAAAAACAGGCAGTGGAAGAAGATAAGTAATGCGTCCGTGCTTCAGGAGCGGGACAAGCACAGGAAGAGGAAGAAAAGCCCACACAAACTAACAAATGAAAAGCAAGCAAATGAGTCACTATACAGCCAGCCAACTGTAACCAATCAGCAGACTCTAGGCCAACCATAAGCTAGAAATTGGTCTTTTCATCAACAAACATCTTGCGCTGTCTGGTCAGTCCGGGGGGGGGGGGGGGGGGGGGGGGGGGCGGGGGGGGGGGGGGAGGGAGGGGGGTTCACAGTACAAAACACAACTGTAACAGAAGCATTTAACCAACCAATAGAGCCTGTAAAAAGACCCGCCTTGGACTAGTATTCTTAACTAGGAGCAGCCAGGTGAAGAAGCATGTCCCCAAGTATGGCTGGTGTCCTCTCTCATCAACAGACTGGTAACAAGACGTTTAGGTTTATTACACTCAAGCAGAATTCAAGCATCAGAATGATACAAGGAGACTAGTGCTATTGATGCATGAGAAATGGCAATCCCTCACACTATTCATCCAGATTTTCATACTACAGAGTGGGCTTTTAATCGTTTTGAATTTCTTTGTAAAACTGTGGTGAGATGAAAATGTAGGATGGATGAACACTCTGACAGTTTCAGAAACCTAACAAAGTAATTACTCAAAAGCTACAGTCAAAGTGGACAACAGGTCAACTCTGAAATAAAAGGAAGAGCATTTTCAAAAAACATTATTCACGCTCTGGGAAAATGCAAAAAGAAGCACGCAGTAAATAAAAAAAATCTTGAAGGAAAAAAGGTTTTGTACTGATCCCAAATTAATGAATGTTACCAAGAAGTGACTGCCTAATGCGCTAAAAGCTGCTTTGAATAGGCCTTAAACGATATTAAGCAAGGATCACTTACTAAAGCCTTATGTAAAGTGGATCAAGAACTATAATCTCAACATTAAGGCACATGCCATTACATACGGCTGGGATGGCATAACAATCACAGTCCAGCTTGTAATAAAAGCGCGGCAGAGGGGGTATGCGAAACGTGGAACAGCTTGGAGCCGCAGCTTTGGAGAGATACAATTACATCAAGGTGTCTGGTACAAAATGTAGTGTTTGCAAGTTGGCCAACAGATGATAAAATTACATTTGTTTAACATTCATGTGTAAACAGTGAAACCCAATTATATTCTCATATTTCTTGCTAAGTAATGAAAGTTCAGGACTGCATTTCATGTCTTATAAATTTATAACACTAATAGTACCCGAGGTAGGTATGTCATCCAGTTTCACCAAGAAGAAACCATAACGTTGAGGATGGAATAGCATGCCCAATATTCCCAAGCATTGAGCCATGTCAAACACAAAGTACTACATTAGCCCACTTGCCTTTCCCTCTATCCTCAAATATGCAAGAGGAAGCACAAGCACTTTTAAAAGTTCAAGCAGCGGAAAATGTGACCAGTCACATTCTAGCAATTGATGAAGAAGAGAATCTAAGCACCTAAGTTCCTTTGTACGTCCATCAAACAACGATTGTCAAGAAAGATTCCATTGGTTCCACCCCCTTGCCACTTCCCAGTATGAGCGCAAAAAGCTGTATTACATTCGTTTTCAGATAGCAGTAAATGGAAATAACCCTACTCCTACAATACAAGTACGATACGTAAATTCGGGCATATCTGATAAAATCAATAGATTAGCACACAGCTTATTTAATGGTCAGCAACATGTGGTGCAGAGTGACTGATGCACAGGAGAAGGAAATGTATTAAGAGGTCTGTTTACTATTTAAGGTACTTCTTTCTTGCTCGCACACTACCAAGCCAGTCTCGGAGTGTGCAGTTACATGAATGATTGAATCAGGTTCGTCTTCCTTTTGCAGTAAATGATTACCTGTATAAAGCGTATCTCCCAAGCCCCAAACAGGATGTGAGAACTGTTTTATGCTATTAATGATCTCTCAGCTCCCATCATCTGAAGTTCAGCTAGGAATTAGTCACACGAATTATGTGGCCAGTTTTCTAACTTCTGCTCTATTAATATTGAGATTATGCAACTACTAAATTCTGGAACTGAACAAGATTAGCTCACTGTCAGCACTACCACCTTCCCTGTTCTACAAATAAACACGTATTCAGAAGAGATATTCACTACTGAAACAATTAACATCACAACTTCCTCCATGCCCTGTCAAAATGACTAGACAGTTTACCCACGTGTTAGCGGACAGCCTCACCTCCTTGGTCAATATGTCATTAAAACAAGGAATAGTACTGCACGAGTGGAAAGCTGCAAAGGTAAAAGTATACCTAAAGAAACCAAGGTGATTGTAACACATTTCTTACCAGCTCTCTTTTACTCTATCTGGTCAGAAGTATGGTGTTAGTAGTTTTCAAACAATTTTGCTTTTGGGGAATCCAATAACATTCTCCATCCTCTCCAAGCCACCGTCTGAACTGGATACAGTTCTTTATTAGTGGTCCATCAGTCAGTTGTGGATAGTCTTCGCAAACTAGTTGAGTGTGGTGGTGTCAGGTTTTGTTTTCTGTTAGCTCTCTGCCACCTTCAACACCATCGACCCTGCACTCCTCTTCACTAGAATTCAGAAAATTGGTTCATGCAATCTAGCTTTGAAATAGCTAGAATTCTTATGCTTCAGTTGCACCCAGACCACCTTGCTGTGCATCCATACAAATCAGAGGGGGAAACAATATGGTGTGTCTCACAGAGCTTGGCATCATCGCCACTATTATTCACATACATGTTGCCTTTAACTTACATCTCATACTCTCATTCCAGTGGGGTACAATTGTACATCCATGCTGACAACACAACTGATTTTCAAACTGATGAATTTATGGTGCTCAAGAATTCCATGTCCTGACACAGGCCTAATGGTTTTCTCCTGTCTGTTCTCATATCAATCCAAAAAAGAATGTCCTCCAATTTCCTAAATCTAAATCAGTATAAAACAAATCTTCTGGTAACTAAGATCTCCACAGGTAAGTGCTCTTCCACTCAATGGCCAGTCTCCATGAGTTACTTTCCTAACCCAACGTCAACTACATGCAAACTAGACCTCCATATCAATGCTTAGTTATTGTTTAAAACGTAAATCTTTAAAGTAGCAACGCTCTGCTTAAAGCAAATCAAATGTCTCGGAGAGCCACAATCTACATACATCAACTGTTTCAGCACTACATCATTTTCAAAAACAGTCTTTTTGTATTGGGTTAAGGGGATGCACCGAATCAGGGCCATCAACCAAGGGCCAATTTTATCACTTAAGTCAATTAAGGAACCAGTCAAGTAATCCAAAATGTAGAGGTAGAAACAAGTCGCACAGTCCTTCATAGAAACAATGACACCCTCACCTTTTGCCTACAGAGACTCCATTTCTTTACATAGTTAAAGATAAATCGGTGTGTTTTTCTTCCAAAAAAATCAAAATAGAGCAGAAGAAGCTCATGTTCAGCACCATCCAATGCCCAATGATCCCTCTCCGGTTCTCCACTTGTTGCAGAGTTCGTTTTAGCACTTCTTGCTACGCAGATTCCACAGCTCCGAGGAGACGAGACACCAGACGGGTGTGTTGCGTTTGTCAGCCACGATGTACCACAAAGCCACAGTCTGCTAGGCGTCCCCGGCCACGGAACAGAAGCCTGTGTTCGCAGACTCTAACAAAAACAGCTTCGTGGAGGCGAGAAATGCTGCCACAACCATTACAGAAATCTATGAACAACCGAAAAATCCACACCCTTGCACACCTCGGCGAAGTAAACTAAAGAGCAAAGAAATCTCTGCTGAGCTGCAGAACGAGCCCTGCCCGCCCCGCCGGCCCTCCTATTGTCTGCTCGGAAGCATAACAGGTGAGGCAGTCGAGAGCCGGAAAAGCAGGTCCGGATCCAGGTGTACCCGCCCAAGACGGTGTCCTTGCATTGTAAAAAAAAAAAAAAAAAAAAAAAAAACAGCCGCGGCTCTAGCCACTCACCAGAGATTTAATACGTTTCCACAAGGCCGCCGTCATGGGGAGATGTTCGAAGGGGTCGACTCCCTTCACATGGCTGGTCTCCGGGATGGTTCCACAAACACACGTACCGAACGAACCCTCACCGAACAAAGTTACTTCCCTTTCCTCGGGTCAGAAGGCGGGCCAGCCCCTCCCTGTGACAAGGAGGTAGGAAGGGAGGGAGGGCTCGTGTTTCAAAAGCTTCCTGTGGTTATCGGCACGTAGGTACAAAAACACACACAGCCTCGGACCTGAGCTGAATTCACACAATATACAAATAAAATCAAATTAAAAAAAAAGAATATCGGCAGGCTTCACAACAGAACTCCGTGTGACTGCAAAAAAGTGGTTACCGAAGGTCAGAGAAGTAGATCGGCTACAGAAACCTGCTCAACCCTTTCCCGTGAAACACTGGGAGCGACTTCGCTCCTGAGCACCTTCACTTAATACGACAAGGCTACATTGCTAGCCAACTGCAAAAAGCAAACAAGGCCACACAACTTCAAGATGGCCAGGACTCGGCCCTCAAACACTTCAGATTTCTAAATACAGGAAATAAAATGGCAACAAAACTGCTCTTTAAAGAAACATTGGCAGACGTCAGATAATGAAACAAGGCTTCCCTTTTCCTAGTTGACTCAGTATCTGCATTTTTCAAATGTAACCCCTATTCTCTCGCTTCTAAATGGCATTTGTCAGCCCTTCATAATAAAAACCTTTAGAGTTTCATATTGCGAGACCTTTTCTACAACAATTCATCATCTTATAAGCAGGATACCTCGCATGTGCCCAGTGTTTAGGGTCCACTTCCAGCTTTTGAGACCCCTCACCATAAATCTATCTTTGTCATGTGCTAAATTAACCAATGCAAAAAAAAAAAAAAAAAAATGGACGGAATGCTTAACAATGCAAACATTCACCCCCAGTCACAGATCTGAGTTTAACTGATTTTTATTTTTATTTTTGCTCACCACACCACTCCAGTTTGGACCCAGCCATATGCAAATCAGTCTTGACCCTGCTTCCTATGTGAACCGTCCAGCCCAAACTGCCAGGTCTGGCCCTCCATGGACTGGAAACAAGCAACCTGCGACCTGTTTCGGGGTATCACTTCTCATCAGGCAGGCTAATTTGAATCCAGTGACACAGTGAGCACGGGACCCACATCTGGGCATACCCTTTTCTACTTAGGGTAACAAAACCAAAAGGAACAGATGATGGACAGAATGTTTAACAACGCAAATATAGTTATATATATATATATAGAGAGAGAGAGATAGATACATAGACATTTTTATTCCACCCCACTGATCTGTTTACGAGTTATTCACATTTTACTTCCGCAGGCTACAGGTGGAACAATGAACCAGACCTCTTCAGCCATTACCTAACTGCTTCAGCACTTCCACCTAAAAAACAGTCTAACTCCGTGGCAGGGTTGGTGTACCAATGTCTGCTTTCACTTCTGCGTTAATTTTAAATACATTTTTGCAGAGAGCCATTGTTTCAATGATGGCAAGACTATGTTTTATATTCAAGGGCTGCTGTTTCATCCATCATAGCACAACTTTTCCAACTCCACACAAATTCTCATCTCATTCGCACCTTTAACAATAAGCTGAATGAAAGCGCCAAGAACGTTTATTGGCAGCACCATGGTTTTTTATCAAGATCATCTTCCCAGCGATGGGAGAATTCACTGCCTGCCCAGAAAGTGTTGCTCTCGTTCTTTGTAGACAGTCTCACCTTTCTTCATTGGAACCATAAAGTATGTGCTCCATAATGTCCAACCAGCTGGGCTGCAAACAAGTCAAAATGCATGTGTTGATGAAGTGTAAGTCTTGAGTGCCACTGGAAGCCAATATGTTATCCTCAGGGCATTTCTAGGTAATAGTCAAAGATTCACAACAATCCTTTCCATTCACAGATTTGGGTGGGGGAGTGGGTGGGGGGGGACGTTACCATGTTTAAGATGTGCTCCACCGCACACATTAGAAAAATAAAATAACTAATGAATACACTGAAAGGAGACAAATGGATCAAAATAAGAACTTTAAACCTTTTGTACGCACAGATCAGCTTAACCTCTACCAGTGCAAATTAAAATATGTCAAGCCACAGCTGAGGTTTATGGCAGATAACCTTCCACACGGAATGTACTGCATTAGTTTACTGCCCCTGTAGTCCCTCCTACAGGCATCATCAGCAACAGGAGTTGACACAATCCAGTATAAACAAGATTTGGCTTGCAAATATTAATGAAGGACAGGCGGCTCAGAGCAGAACATACAAAGATGGGAGTCACACACTTGTCAATGTCATGAAAGAAACTGAATGGACGACTGCAGGGGGAACTTGCAAAAAAACACCTTCCAGCGCTTCTCAAGAGGTTATGGCCCACAATCCTACAGGAATGATATACTGCATAAACCTAGGTGTGCAGAGTTTGTGAATGCAAGATAACTTCAACTTGAGACAGATGCTTACCATTTCTCTCTACAGCTGCATCAATAGGTATACTGGGACAACCACTACTGGCAAAGGTGAACACTGAATCTTCCATAATCTCCCACTTACTGAAAAAGAAGCATGGGCAGGCGACCACAAGTAAAATGCATGTTGCTGCTATCATCCACTAGTCCAAGCTCCTTACTTTGGCTATCTGCAGTTTTAATTCACAATAGTTGTTATACTCCACTAACCCTGCTTGAATTTTAATTTGTGTAGGCCAGTGGACGATTAAATTTAAACACAGTCGACAACTAGCACTTTGACAATGTTTAAGGCACTTTTCAAATCTGGACCTTTTCCTCCTATGTACATCTGATATGTACAGGTCTTGCAGAAAACCACAATCCTAGGAAGAAGACTAAAGAGAACTGTGATTCCTTCCAAAAGGAAGCAAAACACAGAATAAGTACAAAGAGAGATCAGCCATGGATTAAGATCCTCAAGGTTTCCGCCTAGCATCAGTAAGTGGAAACTTATAACAGACATAGAAAAAAGCCAAGAAAAGTTTACAACCCGGCAAACTATCAACACATCAAAAAATACATGTGTTAAAGTGTGTTGTGGGGTTGCACTCCAACACTGATGTCCATCTGATGTGCATCCGGGATTTAATCTTCTGGTCTGCCATGGCACTGGATAGCCTTCTGGTTCTACATTTCATATGAGTACATCAGAATTGCACATTTCACCAGCACACATTATGTCCAATGAATTTTGGTCACTGTATTTATTCAGATATTCCACATCTAACCCAGGGTAAATAAGAGCTCAGGGTAAAGGGATTAAAAGTGTCTGAATGTACCGAATAAGATACATGATTTTGCGTTCAGAAAATGTTAAATCCTATTAGAAGCGGAGGTCTAGGGATATGAAAAGGCACACCATGTTACTAAAGACACCAGGCCAGTTACTGCGTCATATTCTACAAATATATTTGTATTATGACAATTATTGCTATTTTACCATCTTATGCTACTGTAAAGTCACCTCAGCTGGCAATGGGAGAATTGAAAAAGAATCGGGTGAAAGGAAAGAAGGGAACAAGAGGAAAGGAGGAAAGGCTTGTGTGGATGGAGTGATCTACCATAAAAGCCTAATATCTTCCCAGATGTAATGACTGTGCTATCTAGGTGACTTTAAGTTCCTGATCAGCAGTTAAATTTTTTTAAAAAAAGCCAATCAGGAATGAAGTATATGAATCCTGAAACTGCTACCCGGAGTGCCACTGTAAAACAGCAGGTTACCGCCTCCTCCTCCTATTATGTGTCTGCAGTCAGGTCTTTCTTTCATGCCTGCCTCTGTCCAATGCAAACCAAAGATTGCAAATTGTGCAGCTATTATTTATTCAGATATTAGACAACACTTTGGTTACAATGTCAGAACGGTAGTGAAAGGATCATAAGAGACTTCAGAAAAAGGCAGAAAAAAACGTCATGCTATCTTCAATTTTGCATTAGTTAAAATCCTCCTGATTCCAAATCACTATATTAAAAACACCGGAGCTGCATCAGCAATTAGGAAAAAGAGGAGGTAAAGAATGTTTTTAGGAGTATTGCCAAAAATAAAATAATAGTTAGAGAAAACTGAGGAAGGAGAAGAGATGCAGTATTTGGGAGCACTTCGGAAATCTAGTTCAATTCAGATTGGGTGTAGGCAAACTAGGAAAATTGGGAAGAGGGTGCATTAGGGGTGTAAATTTAAGAGAAAAGAGAAGGGTTAATTTGAAGGGGGGGCTACAAGACTAAGTTAAGAAAGCAAACCTCAAGACAATCGTAATGAAAGCCAACAAAGGGAACTCCAGTATGGCAAAATATGCATCACAGGATGGGGGCATCAGTTTTTTCTTTTTTCCTTCATTTCTGTGGCATATGCTTTCTTTAAACAAAATAGCCTGCATGAAATGGCCCTCGTAAAAGCTTGCTAAAATAAAGCTAGATCTGCCTGTGCTGGTTTAGATTTCTATACCACATCAGTATCTTTAAAGGGGGGGGAGGAGGGTCAAAGTGATTATGTACAGATTATTCTGTCTTGCACACATTTCGTGTTGATTGCCTTTCTGTGGGCCCTGCTCCAGCGAGCACTAGGCGTCAGATGCATAAAATACTTTAAGGACACCTAGTCTTGTAAAAAGACTGGAACCGCACTGTCCCCTCACCGGAAGTGATAACAAGCATTTGCAATGCAACGTGTCTCGCATTTCACCGAGTTAGAGCTATTAGCAGTTGTAAACTCCCAACCGGACTTTTCTTGCCTCATTAAATTTTAAAAAATGAGCGCGATCGCGCTGCTAAAAAAATGGAAATGGAAATAGAAACGGTCTCAGGGTTGATGTCATGCAAAGCGCTCAACTTCCATTTCTCTGTGTGGCACAGGAATCAAGCACTAATTAATGCAACTAAATTAGTGCCCTTCCGCTGCTCCCAACGCATTCAGAATTCAACTGCCAGACTAATCCTACAGATAAAGCCACATCTCCCGTGGCTTGAGGGGCATACATTGTTTACCGCTTACCAGAAGATCCATCTTCAAGCAATACATGGAACATGACCGCTTTTCATCAGGAATAAAATCACCAAATACATTCAACAAAGAAACCTCCGCTCACGATTGGCAACCCACCTCAAAACATCACCATACGAGAAAAAGGCAATAGGTGGTACATCTTTCTCTGTTCAAGCAGCCAAACCATGGGATTCATTACCCCCAAAAATAAGATCCACTGAAAACTATTTTATCCTCAGACTACTCCAGAGTTGGCTTTTTCCTACATCATCACCTTACTCAATATATGATATTTAAATATCAATATATTACATTTCTTAGCCATTTATTCCCTTCATTATATAATCACTTATCTATATATTTACTACTTCAATCCTACAGTACAAGAGAACATTTACATTTTACTATCTTGAAAGCTTTACTCTGTTTGACCATCACCCTATAACTATCAATCTGTCCTCCATCTCCACTCTGACTCATTTCAAACCCATTCTACTACTATGATCTAAAATAACCATTCCCAGACTGTTCCCTCTTCTACCCCTCCTGGCTCACCACAACCCTCAATTTACGACTATTATCTCCCTATCAACATTACTAAATTCTCCCTCGTTTATCTCTTCCTTGACACTCCCCAAACCCCATTTAACTATTATCTCCCTAATCCCTTTTTACAGACTCTCCCATCCTACACCTCTCCTTTACTCATTCCAAACCTCATCTTACTACTATGATATCCCAATTAACACTTCTGGATTCGTCACTCCTCTATTCCTCAATTATTCTATTCAAACATACTAACAGACTCACATGTCCTCAGCTCAAATGAACTCATGTTTCCCTATACTAATCCAACACTAATCCTTTTGGGTTCTGGAGTAGAATGCTACCAGCTAAAAAGCGATTCAATGCCTCATCAGGGGTAGTAAGCACTATATAAATACAATTGCAATAACTAAAATCTAAATATGTGGTTTTAAAGAAATAAATGTGAGCAGCAATGCAATTTTTCTGATGTCTGTGTGCTGTAAATACACAAGGATTGTGTATTGATTTATTCGTCAACATAAGCAGGCACAGATTCTAATTTCTTGTTAGAGTGACGATACGATCTCCTGCTGCCTTTATGCCATCATCTCCTGAACTGACCTTGCACTTCCTACATCTCATTCCCAGCATTTGAATGATTTTTTAGGTGTCGCCCTACAGTGCACATGCGCTGGCAGTGAAAGCTATTGTAAATATATTTACGGACTTACCAGTGGCGGGCTTCCACTTTGCTTTCCTCTCATTGCTTCTGATTGTTCAGAACCTCCTGTTGCTTCCACTTTCGAGTGCTTGCCTGACATCCAGTTGTACATGGAGCTTGGACAAAGTACAGTTTACGGTTTCTGCAGCAAGTCACCTTCCACTGGCCCCAGCTTGTACAGGTACTTTATTTTTCTTCTGTAATCAGACAATCCTTAAGAGTGCAAGTGTTTCCAGACACCATCTACACCACTTAAATCACTCCCACCCCTGTCTTTGTTGTTGTCATCCATCTCGCCCCTCCACACCCCAACAACATTACTAGCAAAATCACTGTGACAGCCTGTGTTCGCTGTGCCATAGCGCTCTGTTTTATTTATTTTAGGCCATCCTTAAAAAACATTAACATTGGTGGGCTCTGTGGTGCTCCTCACCTCCACTTCTAGCTAGTGACGCCCCCACCTTTGTCGAGGTCGCTGCTCTTCGATATTTTTGTATTTTTTTCATGTATTTATTTTAAATCAAGCATACCAGTGTGTTGCCTTTGGGCAACCGGGCCCTCGGCCGGGTAAACTCTCCAGCCTCTAATGCCCTCTTGGTGGGAAGGCCGTCGTTATTTCCACTCAGACACAGTTACTAAAAAGCTGCCCGACACTACATGTCGACAACGTTTTTAAAATTACTTTTTTCAAGTCTATTTTAAGTGGTACTGTCAAGGTTATCACGATGTACTTGTTTACTTTACCGTGTCAGTCGGGAGCAGGGACATGAAAGCAACGGCCGCTTGGCCGCTCATTGCGTTTTTGACCAGCAGGGTAAAGATCTGCCGCCGGTGACTGCTTCCGCGCTTTACGACAAAGCGCACAGGGCCTGGAGGTGACAAATAAACCACTGCCGGCACAAAATGTCATCAAATTGCTTTGAAGCCGCAGCACAGATGTGACTATCGTGCAGAGGCAGTTTAGAGGACCTAACGTTTTATAAAGAGCATTAGTCCATGCTATGACCTTAAATAACTTTTAGAACAAGCTGGCAACAACGTGCTCTGGCGCAGAGTAGACAGCTTATCAACGTGATAGAGGGCAGCTTTGTAACCATACGGCCTGGAAAGGGCTGAAAGGCACTGCACTGTTGCAGTATTTAATACTTGCAGATAAAGGCACGGAATAATGCGCTTCAGTATTTGTCTCAGTTCAGTTGTCATTATTCCGGTAAGGTTTAGTGTTGTTAAGATTACTTATTCACTACACTGACCGTGTAAGATCAAAACTGTGAAAGAACTGGTCACAGCTTTGCAAACGAATTCCCTGCTGGATGCTTCCATGCTTAAACTGAAGAATGTTAAACAACTGTCACAGCCGGGGTTTAGTTTGGAAATTAATGAGTGCTGGTCCCCAAAGCTTTGCTCAGAAGCTGGCGACAGGCACAAGGATATGTCAACGCATTGAGGGTCAAGGCTACGTAGCCTTCAATTCACCTCAGGCCTCTGTGGTCCGCTACCAGCTACTCTCTGCCCCATTACCTCACTTTTGCAGGTTCCTGCGTTCTCTTTGTGACGGTTTTACCGTCTTTCTCCTTTGAGCTTTTTTTTTTTTTTCACCTCTCTTGCTATGACGAAAAAATGTAAACTGGCTCAAGTGTGCACTGGTCAAAGCACTTACAAAAACTACGTCCCAGTTTTTACAGTTTGATAAAAAAAAATTAACACTGCAGTTTCTCCAAGAAAGCAATACCACTCCTCTCTCTGATAGTGCAGTGAATTCATTGCCCACCTCACCCGCCATTAGAAAAAAAAGTGCTACATCGCGGCCATCCCTGGCCGCGTCACAGCAGTTTTTTTCTAACTTTTAGCCATCCTACATTGCAGTCGTGCTGCTTTATTAACATGACTAAAAGACATTGTCAAAACGAATAGCTCTCAGATAGAAGAGATCTCTTTTGTTTTGCCAATGCTTGTTGTATTTGTTTTTCTCTGTTCGTTTATGCCACTCCTCTTCTTTGATTATCTTTCCTATTCCCTCTTACTTTCTTTCTCATGAGGTATTTTATCTCCTGCATATACGAGTACCGCTGTGTAACTTCTGCGAAATGTGCTCCCTTTTCACTTTCTAATCAAATTTGCCTTGGATTATCAATCTAATCATCTTCTGCTTTATACATTTTCACTCCTCCTTGGTCTTTCCGCCTGTGCTACTGTGTGAGGGAGTTATGGCTGAAAAAGCTATCACAAGACCAGGGATTATCAACAGAACACTTGCAATATATTAGCACACAGGGGGAATTAAAAATGTACACAAAAGACCACAAAGACCTCTGGAACTACCAATGGGACTGAACAACTTGTGGAAAATAAGTATCCACACGTGAGTTCTTGTCAGAGAGATAAGCATATGACGCTCAACATCTTAAGTACTGGGAAATCATTGGCAAGTGGTAGTAAAACAGTTACGTGGAAGGGACCATCTCCGCAGACATCCAAGCTACTATTGTTTCCATAAAGGTGGACAGACAGGGAAACAGCAAGGTAAATGAGATCGGGGAAAATATGTAAATAGAGAAGGTTTTATTTTTTGATGTGCTGTTGCTCCGTGAACAGAAGCTTACTGCCAATACCTCGAAAAACTGGAGCAGACGTGATGAGGGGGGAAGTATGGTTTGCTTAACAATGAAGTATTTAAACTATAAAGACTGTGGAGGTAGGGCAGAGTACAGCAAGTAAGCTTAGTGTTGTGGTCTGGAATGACAGTCCTAGATTTATATCAGGAAGCAGAGTAAATCCCAAACTTCATGAAGGTTACGTTATTCATAAGTACAGCGGAAGTGGCACCCACCAGAGGCAGCTAATGTCAACAGCAAAGTCTGGGTACACTAGGCACTCAGTGTGTGTTAACTAGAATATTGTATGGCGGCTCATAAAACAATCTCTTGGAGGCATTTATAAGGGAGAATAATGTTTATTTCTTTCAGGAAACTTGGACCATTTCAGAAACTGACCAATTGATTTTTAAGTTATGTAATCAGCTGCTAAGTCTAGGTTTGGTCTTCCCCTGGGGTTCTAATTACCTGGGGCTTCTCTGGACTCCACACTATGGTGAAGCAACTGGTGGTTGGGGAGATGCTATCAAATACTTTACAAACGGGGCAATAATCACTAGAAGGGGCATTACACTGATTTTCACAAAATTGATTAAACCACTGAACCTTGTAATATACTTCAAATATTTTGGGTATTTGCAATCAATTGCTTTTAAAAAAAAAAAAAAAACGTACAAGACACGTTGAAATAGCAAAAACATGTCATTTATTAAAGTTCAATCTAAAATCTCAAGAATATCCCATTCCATTAGGTACTTAAGTAGACTGAAAAAAACAATGTTCAACTAAAGATATATGTTGATTGATTTATTCTCATGGATCCTTTCAAGCCCATTTGGTCTTAAAATAACTACAGGAATCACGAAACACATGGAGCCATGGGTATCTTTATGACCACTTCAGTAAGTGCATTAATCTAAAAAACAAGAATCTAATTATGATGAAAATGTAAAAAGGAAAAGTTTCTGAGATCACATTGAACAATAATACATTAGAACTTAGCTATATGGAAGCATTTAATGCATGTGCCCCAATATGAGCAGGTCTTTAAAAGCGTGAAAGTGACACTACAAGATGGTAGCATTAAAGAAGGTGCACTAATGATAGGCTCAGATTAAGGATCACCTTACACTGATTTGGAACAAATACACTGAATGTTTAAGGTGCTACAGGGCAGCCCAAGACAGTCATTTTAATAGCACTTGAGAATGTTATCTTGTTGACTGGAGTAAAAATCGTGACTCCAACTAATCCCTCTATAATAGTATGTGGTGACTTTATTACATTCCCTAGCAATGATAATGTAAATAACAATAAGGTGGAGAAGGGTTTTGCATGGGGCATTCCCAGGGCAGATGTGTCTCAAAGTACAGTAGGTAGATTAAGAGTTCTCACTGTTAACTGCTTGTGGCCTTCATTTCTTAAACGGTCGTGCTTCTTCTGATGTTTCTGTAAAGCAGACTTTAAGGCTGGGAAAGGAGATGGTTTGATTGGCTATCGCTCAATGAACCTTGAGGCCTGGTCAACAGTGATGGGCATGAAAGTGGCACGCCTGGAGTGTCCATGATCATTTGGTTTCCAAATTAGATTCTAGATCACTTACAATAGGTCACAATAAAGATCAGACCTGCAGGACCAATATGAAAATCTTTCCAACAAAGAGAAAGTCAGCTAATTGAGGACCGATAATTAATCTAGACTGATCCAAATTATAGTGGGGCTATTATGAATTAATAAAATGGTATGGTCCAACCTGAGAGAAATGATAATCGAAATGTTTAATTGTATGAGCAAATGATTGGAAAGGCTTCTTGTATGCATGTTCAAAACTATAAAAGACAGTGAAACAGCAAACATCATGAATTATTGGATTATGAATGATGGACAAGAAAATAAGACCCATAAGAAGGAGGGACGGCTCTGTTCATTGGGAGCTGGTACTAGCTCAATGTACAAGACAGTACAAAAAATTGATTCCCAGCAAAAAGCATGAGCTTAAGATATACAGCAAGATATAAAGCAGGTTGCAGAGATGAAAAATAACAAGAGGTTTTGGAAACTGGGGATGTGGACCTCTGGAGCAAACAAATATTGATGTTATTTATTGGGGTGTACAATTGGTTCTTCTATCTCAAGAAGCTGTATTCAGCCACCTTACTGGAACCCAAAACTATAGATTAACCATTTCCCATGTTCCACTGTCATGTATTCCAACCTAGATTGGTATCATGCCAAGCTAAGTGTAGGGCGCAATTCTTACCAAGTTTTCAAAATTATGTCATCTTCTGGTGGCATTCCTAATTCACGGTAGAGTGCTATGATCATTATGTTGCACACAAACAGCAGTCATGCAAATCCAGCAGATTTTAGATCCATCTTGTTGCAGGATGGCACTGGTAAAATCCATGTCCCGTTACATCACATTTAAGCTAGAGCCAGAAATTATCTTTACACCATACAGGTAGAATTTAGGAGTGCTTTGTTACCAAGTCTTGAGATAAAAATGTGTCTGTACATTACACTTCCTACTTGGAGGAATACCATTATGCAGGGCCTTCATAGCTTCAAAAGCTCCATTTAATTTCGTTAACATAGATTAACTTTGGTCTACAATACATTTAAAAGGTGTTGAAAACCCCTTCAACACTGCCCTATAAGGTTATTTATAACAATGCATTGTCATGAGTATATTACGGTCAAAATGGGGAATGCACAGAAAGTTTCTCAATATCAGCAGGAGTACATCAATGCTTTGTGCTCGTCCTCTCCGTTTTAGACTTTTTCTGAATGATGTAGATAACCAACTAAATAGGCTTAATTTTGTAACAACAAAGATATGTAACAAAAAGATATAAAATTATTTGTAGATAATGCCATATTACTTTAATTATCGGATTTGTCAATTTGCTTGTTGATCAAGGGTTTTGAAAGCTAGTCTTCTGAGAAAGAGTTGACCATTAATGTTTCTAAAATCAAAGTTTACTCTTAATGATCAACTCGTTGAATGAATTACTTATTTTGAATATCTGGGTATTTGATTTGACTCTAAGTTATCATGGAGAGAACACATGGGAAGGGAGTCACTACAATGAGGCGATCTTGTTGCAGCCATTTTGCAGTATAAAGCCAGGGTTAAAAGTAAGCACATAAGTTCCATACTGCAAGTCTACAAGAGGAAGGCAGCAGCAGTAATTTATGGTGCATAACTATGGAGTCATCTGGACGTTACATCTATTGTGAAAGCTGAAAGTACTTTGAAGTAATTGCTTAAATAGAGCAAGGGAACACCAACAGTGCCAATGCACTTTTAACTTGATGTAAACACAATTGCTGATACTGCTTTTGAGGAACCCTACATTCATAAAATCATTAATAATTGAAATGGAAAAGTGTAAGTACTAGCAAATTAAATATGTGAAACCTCCCAAAGTAAGCTTCTTTGACAAGCATATTTTAGTTAAAAACATTACATAGGATACAAGGCTTATTTAAATGATTAAAGTTTAGATGAAAGTTTGACAAGCTATCTTAAGCTCAGATTGAAACACTGCCTATGCAAGATGAAATATAAAGGCAGCACACAAATAGTAATGAGCATTATGACTATATTTTTGGAGGAAGAGAAACTATTTCACATTTCATGAATTTTTTGCCCTGAAGAACAAGTTACTTGCCTACAGTAATGCCATATCTGGGTAGAGATTATCGAGCTGCAGATTCCCCACTTTAAAATGATCTCCAAGCATCAGACAGGATCCAGGATTTTTTTTGTGAGCTGTACTCCCTTCGCGCTAGTAGGTGGCATTGTTCGAATTCACGTGGCAAAGGTGGAGGTGTCTGCACCAGAAATGACATTCACAGTGCCAACAAAGGCCCCACACAGGTGCGCTGGTGTTAGTTTCTTTTTGTATCTTTCAATGCCAGGAGTGTGGAGCCACAAAGAACACTAGCCACTGGTGTGGAAAACAAAAGACCTGAAACAGTAACAGCTCTATCCCTAGAAATCTGTTCACAGAGCAGGGAGGTTGGGTGGGTCGGTATAGAATATGTGCCTAGCTAGAGTCTCTACCAAATAAGGCATTACCAAAGTTAAGTAGCTTGTTCATCTGATACAGACTTCTAACCTGCAGATTCTTTAGATAAGAATAAATACCAAGCAATACCATACCTGGAGGTGGGTCTACGGACCAAGTTCACACAAGGAAGTCCTGTAGGACCAGACAAGCAAAGTGACCTTCTCAATGGACCTGACTGTCCAAGAAGTAGTGCTTTATGAATGTGTGCAGGCTCAAAAGGCGCACACATAAGACATGTCAATACAAGATTCAGATCCAGCTAAGGCATGATAAAAGGTGGAGAGGGCAGGGAGGTGACACAGATGTTGAAGACCTTTTAAGAATCTATGTACAACACAGGATTTGAAGAGGAATGGCTGATCAGGCAACCACAAAATAGCAAAAAAAGCAGATAGATAGCCCATAAGAGTGCCCAGAGCAGAGCCCTGCTGGGCAAGAGAGTGAATAAAAAGAAGAACTTGGGGAAGGGTGGCTGAATGGGGTTCATTATGTTTTTCCGAACACCATGCCACAATGGCAGGCGTATATCGTTTTAGTGGCGGGACGCTGGCTGCCAAGATAACGTCACAGTCTTTGAGTGAATTCAAAAACTGTTCAATCTCCATGCAAAAAAGCTAAGAGTTGACAGGTTCTGGTGGAGGACAAGCCCCTGCTGCTGCGTCAGAATATTCTCCCGAAGTGGCAGCTGGATCAGAGGATCGACTGCTATACTCAACATAGCTGGATAGCAAGACTCTCAGTGACCAGTCCAGAACTACAAGAATGACTTGGGTCCAGTTGTTCTTGATCTTTTTGAAACACTAGGCAACAGTGGTATGGGCGGAATGGTGTACAGCAGGCCTGAAATCCACTCAACCTTGGAAACGCCAGTGCACAGAACTACTGACATTGCATGTTCCTGCCAGTGGCAAACAGATCTGGCCAAGGCTCTCCCCACTAATGAAACAGACCTTCACCAACTCCAGATAGAGGCTCCATTTGTGAGCAGCTAGGCATCTTCAGCTGAATTTGTCCACCCTGGCATTCAGAGAGCCCACCAGCTGCTGAACTATCAGGGATATGCCCCAAAGTTCCAGCCATGTCCAGAGGCCAGGGCTTCTTGACAAAGGGTCCACAACACCACCCGCCCTGTATGTTGCAGTACCTCATGGCTGTGGTGTTGTCCATGAAAACCTGCAATAGCCTTCCTTTGATGCAGAGCAGAAAAGCTTTTAATGCCAATCTGATCGCCCAGAGTTCAAACAGGTTGATGTGGAGTCCAAATTCCGACGGAGACCAAAGTCCTATGATCTCCACCTCTCCCAGATGGCTGCCCCCATCCCAGGAGTGATGCATCTGTCACTACTGTTAGATATCGCTGGGGAAAGGGTGAGGGGGGGTTGACGCCAATCCAAACAGTTTGTTAGCCACAAATGCAGATATTTTGCCGTTCCCTCCTAGAGCTGGACCATGCTGGAAAGATTCACCCGACGCTGCGTCCACTGGAACTTCAGGTCCAGCAGGATACAAGAGGAAACAAGTTGCAGCAGCCTCAGCAAAACCCAGGATACAGGTGAAACATTAGTATCATAGCCTGAATATCCTGGACTCAGTTAGGAAGGATACGCCTGAAACTGCACTGTGTCCAAAACAGCTCAGATGAACGTGAGCGTCTGAGAGGGAGTCAGGCGTGACTTAGGCACATTTATAGTGAACCCCAGCAAGTGTAGGAGGTCCACCATAGTCTGGAGGTGCTAGATAACCGCCTGGGGAAAGCCTCCCTTCAACAGTCAGTCGTTGAGATTGGGGAAAGACTGGCACCCCTGATCTCCACAGATGACCTGCTACCACAGCCATTACCTTGGTCCACATCAAAGGGGTGCTAGTAATGCCAAAGATAAGCACAGTAAACTGAAAGGGGACATGGTCAATTGTGAACCGCACGTACCTGTGGCTAGGTAGGACAGGAATGTGTAAGTATACATCCTGCAAGTCAAATGCTGCCATCCTGTGTCCTGGGTAGAGGGCAGATAGGACCTCAACCAGGGTGAGCATTTTTAACTTCTCCTTGAGGAAGAAATTCTAGGACAGGACAAAAGGACCTCCGTCCTGTTTCAGGACCAAAACGTAGTGGGAATAGCAATCATGACCCACTTCTGGTGTTGGTACCCTCTCTGTGGCTCCCTTGGCCAGAGACTACCTGACGGACAAGAGATAGGTAATCCTGTGTAAGACAGTTGTAAGTTGGTGACATAGAGGGAGAGGTAACCATGGAAGAGTTGGAGTAGCCAGTTTGGATGATTGGCAAAACCTACCTGCCCAATGTTATGGACCACCAGCGGGGCAGTTGATGGCGAATTCTGCTGCCAACTGGGTGCCCATGATGGTACGAGGGCAGATTAGGAGATTTGAGGCCTAGCTGCCAGGGGGTAGGGGGGAAATGGGACAATGGACTGGCTTGACTGCTGGCTCCTCGATCAAGGGGGGCTCTGAGTACCTTACATTCGAGCATACAGAGCCTGAGAAGCATGGGCGGCACAAATGCATGGTGAGAAGTTACATCCGTAGCCACGAAAGGAACAAAAGGTGGATTATGGGAAATTGGGGAGGAAGGTCATAGAAAGGACCAGGCTATTGCCCTACTGTCATTTAAGTGCTCCAGAGCTAAACACACCTAGTCCCGAAGAGACAGAAGCCATCAAGGGGCTTGTCAATGAGAGATGATTGGACATACCCATAAAAGCCAGTTGTTCTCAACTAGACAGGCTACCATCAACAAAACAACTCTGCCTAGTGAGTCTGTAGTGTCCAGTCTACATCTTATTGTGAACTTTGTTGCACCTCTCCCTGCAGCGACAGCCTGCGAAAGTATGGCCCGGGACTTCTCCGGGAACGATGGCAGCACCTGTGCAACAATATCTCACAGTGCATGACAAAGGCGCCCCATAAGGCAAGCAGAGTTCACAGACCGCAGTGTCAGGCTAGTGGAAGAATACCTCTCTTGTGCTTCGGCCTAGAAAGGCATGGCTCCAGTCAGCCCTTCTAGCTCGGTGTCAGAGTTGAGGCCCTTCTGGCTCTGTGTCAGAGTAAGGGAAGAGGATTGGGGCAGTGCTGCCGGTTGGCAGCAGGAGCACAGAAATCAGAGCAGGCGCAAATGAAGGTCAATATGGTACGACTGCTATTGGTCCAGATTAAAGATTAGATCTATGGGACAATGCAGACACTGAGGCTATAGAGTTGGGCGCAGAACCAGAAGGGGAACTTTCCAAGCCTCACGTTGGCGGGAACAGGCTGCCCAAATATGAGGTGCATGGACTCCTAGAACTACATGAGTTGGGTGGAAGTCGCTACAGCTTTCAGAAACTCCGGGAAGTGCGATTACAGCCCAGGCATTGGCTCTACCACAAAGCCAGGCTCATAAACAGTGGTCCGTCATCTCGCCGGTCGACGGACAAGAAGAAATCGAAGACCTCTTCTAGTACTACTTTGTGTGTTGGTGGGACTTAACCGAGAGACACAATGACTTAGAGTGCAACGAAGATCCAGGACTCCGCGGCCGCTCCAGGGACATTACTCTCGGGAAGAATCTGGATCATATATGTTGAGCCACCAGGAGCTTGATGGATAGCTCCCTCAAGGCCTTCAGGTTCATGGCATGGCAATCCGGGCAGGCCTTCAGGACATGGTCGCGCTTGAGGCTCCAAAAGCATATAAGGTAAGGGTATGTCACAGACCTTGATCAGTGACAGACACCGAAGGGCTTGACTCAAGCCTTTCTCAATGACATCCTGTCACACCAGGAGGAAAAACCTCAAACAGATGTTGACAAAAAGTTGAAAAATGAATTTAAAAAAAATGATTAGGCGTAGCACTTCTCCAGATCTGTGCTGACTGGTGTGGAAAGAAAAGAACAGACGTCAGCACAGTTAATGGCACCTATATAGGCATAGTGAACATCACTTTTGGCACGGACGACACAGATGACGCCATGTCGAGCCAAGCAATGCCACCCAGCTGCATGCAGGGGTACTGCTCACGAAAAAAAAAAATCCAGATCCAGTCTGATGCCTGGGGATAATTCTAAGGAAAGAAATCTGTGGCTAGACACTACTGGGTACATTTTCTAACTGCATGAAGTGTATGAGCCACCTATTCTAATATATAAGGCTTCAATCTGTATTCTGACGCCCAAGTTATACCTGGTAGAAACAATGTGTGAATGATATTTTATGCAGTGCCTTCCCTGTTGGAGCTGGCACATTTTTTTTGCAGGGTCAACCCCAAACTTTTTGCCTCCTTCCTCCTATTTTTTCTAACCAGTTTTTTTGGCTTTTGGACTCAGGGCACTTTACCACTGCTAACCAGTGCTAAAGTGCATATGCTCTCTGTATAAATTGTGTATGTTTAATTGGCTTTTTCATAATTGGCATATCTGATTTACTAGTAAGTCCCTAGTAAAGTACACTAGAGGTTCCAAGGGCCTGTAAATCAAATGCTACTAGTGGGCCTGCAGCACTGAATGTGCCACCCACGAGTAAACCTGTAAACATGGCTCAGATCTGCCACTGCAGTGTCTGTGTTCGCCGGTTGTTAACTGCCAATTCGACTTAACAAGAGTCCCCACTTGCTAAGCCTAAACCTTCACTTTTTATACATGTAAGAAACCCCTAAGGTAGGCCCTAGGCAGCCCCATAAGAAGGGTGCAGTGTATGTTAAAAGTGAGACATGTACTGATGTGTTTTGCATGTCCTAACAGTGAAATACTGTTATTTCAGTTTTCACTGTTGCAAGGCCTATCTCTCTCATAGGTTAACATGGGGGCTGCCTTTAAATATTCTTAAAGTGTAGTTTCCCTGTGAGAGCAGCTAGAAATATGGAGTTTGGGGTTGAACTCACAATTAAAAAATAAATCTTTTAGTGACGTTTGTTTTTAGATTGTTAGTTTGAAAATGCCACTTTTAGAAAGTAGGTATTTTCTTGCTTAAACCATTCTGTGACACTGCCCGTTTGTGGATTCCCTGTCCGGATCAGACTGACAGTTAGGCTGTTTGTGAATCTGCTCTAGACAGTGACACAGGGGGAGCTGGGGTGTATCCTACATATTCCGATGAGCCATCTGGGCTAGAGTGGAGGGAGGAGTGGTCACATACCTGAATGGGCTGTGTCTTCTCTCACACACCAGGGGGTTGGCGACTGCATTGTGTATCTAGGGCCTGGCCTGGGCAAGGCAGAATCCTGTAAACAACAGACTTATTTGAAGACGGGCAACTTCAAAGGCAGGAAGGAGTACAAGTAGTGGCCCCAAACCCCAGACTTTAGATTTCTTCAAGATCACTTCTGGATTCAAGAGGAACCTCTGCAAAGGAGATGAGCTGAAGAGCTTAGGAGAAGTGCTGCCCCTGCCTGTGCTTTGTTGGGCTATCCTGCAGTTGCTGCTTCTGCCTGTGAAAGGGGACAGAGTGGACTTTGTGGTATATTCGTGCTCAAGAAGAATTTTCAAGGGCTTGGACTGAGCTTGCCCCCTGTTCCGAAATATCAGGGCCATCAAAGACTTCCTCTGCCAGTACCTGGACTCTCTGCTGTAACTCCAGTGCAGCCAATTGGTGCCTAATCCAGTTCATGGGCCCTTGAAAGGAGAAGCTGGTGAAAAAACCAAGAAAAACCAAGAAAACATACTTCAGACGACTCCGGACTGATGGCGAATCCCGTGACACCACCTGCAACCGAAGCCATGGTCCGATGCCGCCTCACTGAAGTCCGCGACTCAGTGGAAGTCGCCGCACCACGTTGTGACCGTCCGATACCGACTCTGCCGGAAGTACGCTGATCCAACGCTTCCCACTAATGCCGCCTCACCTCCACCACTCCGCAGCAAGGTCCAGTGCTTTTTTGTGACTCCTCCACTCTTCCGCTCCAGCGACACCGCGATCCCCAACTCCATGCACCAGCTTGTTTCTTCATTTTCACAAGGTACTGAACCTGGGGGTCCAGGTGACTGTGACCGGCACCACTGGCGTCGGATTGTTGGGAACGACTCCGTTACGACACCGTGATATCACATAATCGAAGCATGTGTTTCGAACGCATGTTTTGTTTTTAATCTTTGAAAATTCATAACTTTGCATGTGTATGCTGGCTATTTGTCGTTTTGGTCTTGTTTTGTTTTGTTTAGTTGAATATTGGCTATTTTTCAAAACCTGTTTGGTGTCCATTTTGTAGTGTTTCACTGTATTACTGTGTGTGTTGGTACAAACACTTTACACACGGTCTCTGGGTTAAGCCTTTTTGCTCGTGCCAGGCTACTAAGGGGGTGAGCAGGGGTTAACCGGGTGAGTTTCTCCTTTGCCCTGACTAGAGTGAGGGTCCTTGCTTGGACTAGGGTCAACCTAAATGCCAACCAAAGACCCCTTTCTAACACTTCCTATTTAGGGACAGTTTGAAAGATTGTAACATTGAAACAGCACCTTTTTTTGATAGCACTTTAAATCTGAATGTTTTAGTTACTGAGTTCTTGGTCAGTCGGAAAGCGTGCAATTTATAGGAGGTGGGCCTAATTTTAGAAAAATTGTGCTGTTTTATATTTTTCAAAATGTTTAACTTATTTGTATGTTATGAACTGAATAACGTATTATATCGGAAGCCGAACAGTATTAATTGTATATTATTCTGTGGTATGAGTGTCATGCTTTGATCATTTTCATCTAATTACTAATGTATTTGTTGTGTATTTATAGTTTGTTTTGGTTTAAAGCCAAGAACAATAATTAATCTTAAGTATATGCACAATACAGTGGTTCGTTATGGATTAATTTGTAATACACATAAATATTTGATGGCCACATTGATTCGCAAGATAAAATTAAGGTCAAAATGTTAGGCATAGCTACAGATTATTGCTAAAGGTCATCACGTACTTTTATTTCTAAGCTAAAAACTCAAATTATTAAGTAGTCTGAGTGAGATCACAAAGTGAACAAGTGACATAACAGTGAAACATGT
This sequence comes from Pleurodeles waltl, assembly GCF_031143425.1. Classification (NCBI taxonomy): domain Eukaryota; kingdom Metazoa; phylum Chordata; class Amphibia; order Caudata; family Salamandridae; genus Pleurodeles; species Pleurodeles waltl. The sequence continues at coordinate 403,595,890 of NC_090448.1, forward strand.
ATCTACAAGTTATGCTATCGACCAATCTGTCACAGCAGGAGATTTATGAACTTTTTAAAAATAAACTCCATATTTGTTGAAGTGGAATAGCTTACTCTTGCTGTAATGGTGTCAGTGAGGTTTTCACCTTGTAAGTGGTTTGGAAAGTGATCATCAGGACTTCTTGCAATGCAAGCACATCAAGTAACTTGCCGGCGGGGTTCAGAAAAGAACGAAGTGGTGACCAGCTCAACAAGTACCAATTATTTGGAAGAAGCTTCAGAAGAAGTCAGAATGCTGAAAGCCTAACAGGAGCACTGCCAATGTTCGAGGCAGGAATAATCTATGCTCCAAGAACATATTTCAATGAAACTAATAATAATAACTACAAAACATACAAAGTATACACTACAATGTATTTGCCATGTAGACATTGTCAATTGTGTTTACTACCAAGCTCAATGGTCACCACGCTTTGCCAGACAATTCACCCTTCTTCTACTTTTTGAGACGCAGTCACAGAATATTTTTTTATTTCCTGGCAGAATGACTGTTTCACTGTTATGTGCTATATGCAGTAACCTTATCTGTAATCTTCTAGAATGCCATGCAGATGCTGTCTGTAATATTCTCACTCAAAAATGGTTAATAAAAATGTTCAAAAAACAAGCGAGCTCAATGGTCCGCATTTTATCATCCTCAATCTCCATTCAACCTCCTGAGATTCAAATCTATCACCTAAAGGAAGCATGTATATTTCTATAATGGATGCATTGGTGCATTAATCTTACAGGCAACAGCAATCAAAATGCACAACATGAATGTTCCTCTAATCCATATCTATACTTTAAAATATGTGAACCAAGAGGGCACAGAAAAAAAAATATCTACAGACTAACATGAGGAGCAAGACTAAATTTGGGAGCTCGAATATGGGCATATTAGAATGATGGTGGTACAGATAATACTGCACTTGTTATGTTGCATATGATTTTCTTTTTTGAAGGGAATGGATAAAAGGAAGACTGGATTGTCTGCCATTATACATGACCTTTTTCACATTTCTAATTGACAATTGGGTTTGGGCAGAGAGGATTATGAAAGGAGACAACAATAATGTGGGTGGTAACGCAAGATACAAACAGGAATTCTAAAATTTCTGTATGTGATGGGTCATTGCATGCTACTGAGCGGAAGTTATGTTACTGGGGTGTATGAAACATATGACTTACAAATGTTCATGAAAGCTAGAATGTGCGTCCAGTTGCTGGCAGAGATGGCCACTTCTTAAAGCGGCTGCCGATCCCCCACCAGTCTAACACCCTACAATTCAGGCAATACACCGACATCCACCACCTGCCAAGTGACACAAGTTGGACTAGGCGGCAGAGATACCAGTGCCTCCTCGGCCGTGTGCAGAGGCGAGGTTCGGCCACCATCGACCCCCGGAGCCTAGGGAGGCATGGACATCTGCGACCTCTCGAAGTGACGCGGCCCCAGCAACAACAGTCAGCCCTGCAGTGAGGGTGGCGCGTAGATCTGCAGCCGCGACACAGCTCACCGAAGGGCTCTGGAGGCAAAATATGTTATCACAGCCAGTCAGATTTCACCCACGGCACTACAAGCAGACCCAGCAGCAGTGGAGGGACCATTCGCCTTGGTATGTCGATCTCTGACTTAGACTTGGAGTCGGCCGCCACGTGGCCCATATGCCAGTAGGCCAGGGGCGCCATCCGACTTTTCTAGAGCGCCACAGCTGAGGCTGCGGGGCCTCTGTGAGTAAATTTGGCCCCGGGGACACCAAAAAGTGAAATTACTTCAGCTGGGGCAAAAATTAGGCACATATTTTAACCCAGGCACACAGCAGTGAGCTAACAAGTAGGCCCAATTACCTGAGACCCAGTGGGGCGCAATAGGAGCCGTGTGAGAAGGCACCATACCAGCAAGTCTAACACACGCTAAAAACTTATCTGGACAGGTGGGGTAGTATCCGATTTCCGTCAAATTTGGCAGAGCAGCCCCCCAGGCACAGTTAACGCTACTGACTGACCCATGAACACAGACTCTGGTGTGAGTGGGCAGTCCTGGAAACAGTTCCTAATCATATTCCACAACCATATCACATTGGATGCAGCAACAACACAATTGACTCACATATTGGGAAGGTGCATTGAAGGGGACACGGGGCACTACAAGCTCCTTGAATGGTTGAGCACCATACTACCTGGATGAACCCAACTGCTCATCCGCCTAAGCTGGCCATAACAGACAATGGTCCAGAAAGTTAAACCCAGCACAATGACCATGATGGTCCATGATGCACTGTGCTACAGGGGATTAAGTATAGGGGAGCCCCCAGAGACGACTGGGTCCCCACACGAGAGCCAGCAGATGACAGTGACCTCTCCTGAGAGGTAACAAGCCGGCGGACCCTCTTTATCCCCTTTCCCCCCTTGCACAGGAAGGTTCCCCAAAGACACATGGCTAGCGGTGACTAACTCTTGGTGGGGAGCAGCGAAACACTATAGGAGGTGATGAAAGAGGAACAAGGCCCCTGGGCCACACACCAGACTAAACTGGACAAAGCTGCGCTGTCGCATGAAGATGTGACCGGATCCAAACTAGTCAACCAACCCCATCAAACAAGCCCCAGATGACACCGGATCGCTCACCCTCAAGGACATTTTTGCAGCAATATAGCAGGTGTGAAGATCCCTGAAAACCAATATAGATGCAGTGTCCATGGAGGACACACTGGTGCAGAGGATCCCCTTGCGACACTCCAGAGACAGCCAGTCTGCAGTGTCAAGTCAAAGATATGAGGCATTGCAACAGAGCTGATGGGGATGAAACTGAAAGATTATAAGGGTCGTTCAAGAAGAAACAATATACCACTGGTTGGGGTCCCAGAGAAGGCAGAAGGCTCGCAACCAGCCTCTCTTCATAGAAGACCTCAACCTGTAGGGCCTCCGGCCCCACAGGATTTCCAAATTCTTCTCAGTCAAGAGGGCTCACAGAATCCCAAACCAGGAGCACCACCTTGTACAACAATTGCCCGCATTTTTTATTTGAAGGATCGGGACGTTAACCTGCAAACAGAACAAAGCGCCCCTCCAGTCAAATACAAAAATAATGTAATCCATTTTTTCTCCCAAACTTCACGCTCCAGGTGCAAAAGCTCCATCTTTTTTTTTTTTTAAAGAAGTTAACTGCGCTTTGCGCGAACAGTGCTTCAAATATTCCATTCTGTACCCGGCACAACTGCGAATGGTGGCAGAAGGAAAGACCTGGCACTTCACCACACCCAAGAAGCCATGGGACTGGCTCAAGGACTGGAGACCGGCCGAATTGAATGGCAAAAACGCAGCTCCCCCAGAAAAAAGAAAAGCACTGAAGTCCAGGAACACTGCGACGACTCGATCGACAGGCAACTTGGACCTGAGCCATCGGAACCCTCAATCCAGGGAGTTGAAAGCCAGCAAGATGGACATGATGACTTTATCAATGGAGTGGGATCACACAATGACTGAATGAGGCATCGGCCAGACATTCATTCGGGAACAGAGCCACTTAACCCACCTTCACTATTATCCTCCTGACTCTCTTTTCGTCTTTAGGTACATAATGAGGCACTGACAACTGGCATCATCACAACTACTCATATACGAAAGGCAGATGGAGGTTTACTGGTAACATGTTAAAGCTATGAGTGGTGGTTGGGGTGGTGAGGTGAAAAGTGTCTGTTGACAGTTACCATAGTTCTAGTCAGGGTGCAATAGGCACTCTGCTATCTTTTGTGGGGGGGGGGGGGGGGGGGGGGTAGTGGTTCCAAGTCTCCTAGACAGTGTGCATTTCATGGGCCCCGTTTATAGTTTTGTTATACAAGGTACAGCAACATGTCACTTTGAACAGACAATAAAGACACAGACACACACACACAATCATAAATTCCCCCATAGATAAAGAACAGCTGGCAGACCGATCGACCAGGCGAAGCCTCTAGCTCTACATGCATATGGCTATTTCCAAAGTGTCCTTTGGGGTGCCTGGTGTCCAGTAGTGTCAAAAATTCTGTATTGCTTACCAGAGATGCATCTTGGGCTTTCAGTTTTCATGCCCCCAGTGCCGTTCTTGGGGGGTGGAGGGGGGGCAGTTAACTGACCCTTGGAGTCTCTGCTTCAGATTGAGGCCAGGAATCCGCTTTTCCCTGAGCCAGGCACGGAGAACAGGGTCCAAATTCCAGTAGCCCTAAGTGCAGCAGTTGCAGTCACTAAGGCGTTGCGGCCTCTTTGTGAGGTTACAATAGGTGCAAAGTGGTCTCCTGAGGGTCAACATGCCAGGGGTGCCATATTTATCCCAGGAAAGTGCCTTGAGGGGACCACAAAGTAAATAGTCAATGGGCTACTAGGTCCCCTCCTACCTAGTGATGAAGTTCCTGTGATGTGTGGCATCTGGCTATCCCAGAATGACACATTCTTCCCCCCTCCAAGATGGCACAATCCTTCCTCGGTTGTGAGGAGCAAGACAGCCCACCCTAGAGGCGTAGCTACCTGAGGACAACGTGCCCATAGTAAAACTGGTTTGGGGGGAGAGCTTCTCTGGCCATGTCTCCAAGCTGGCTACAGGAACACAAGGCATGCTGCTCAGGGGTGTTGGGCCAGGCAGCCTATCAAAAGCAGCTTCCCCTTTGAAGTATGACCCTAACCACAAAAATTAATAATTATTGGTTTCAAATGCTTTTTGCAGATACTGTGGAGCCTCAACTTGGGGAAAAAGCTTAGAAAAAATGGGCTACAATACAACTGGCACATGTCATTCAGTAGGCATACATGAGTGCATGCATCACCAAGCATGCACATGCCTACTGAATGATGTGGATACCACTTTACATTTTTATATACCAATCGAAGATGGATACCCACACAGGAAGAGGTAAGCAAGCTTTAGAAAAGGGTGTGACAAAGTAAAACAATGTGAAGCAAGCCCACTGTTCGTTTATTGTTATGGTACAGAAGACGTTTTTGCGTACAGCTAAAAGCCGTCTGGTCAGCAACACCTAATCAATAATATATATATATTTTTTTTTAAGTGTTTTAGGCTGTGCGCCCTCTTCACAATGTCACTCAAATTAGGCACTGCTCTAGCACTCTGGTGGCCTGTCACCCCTTATGCCCTCAGTATCCATCAGGCAGCGGACCCTGCCTCTCCATTATCCGCCAATCATTTTCACCCAGGCTTTCTCTAATCCTCAGAGGAAGAGAGGAAGGCCAAAGCATATACAATAAACCAATATAAATGGATGCAACTGTACTAGAAAACATAAAACATGTTATACATGTTAGAAGGAAATTATAAAAAAAATTATAAAAAAAAAATAATCACACTTGCGGTACTCTAGATCAAATCCAAATATTTTGACACCTTTCAAGCAAAGACCATTTAAACTTCTGCTACAAGGACATTACATCTTGCATTACTTTTTTTTTTTTTTTTTTTTTTAATTGTTTGGGGGGGGGGGATATTTCAATCAGTGGACAGAACAGCAACTCCTGGGTGATCCATGTCAAGGTGGAATAACTCCTATTATCAGGCACTGCCATAGTCAATAGGTCTTGCCTGGTTTATCCATTGGCTTGTTCATCAATAGGTCTTGCCTAGTTTATCCACTGGCTTACTCATGATTTTTGCTCAGTGCTTTTTCAGAACTGGCCAAAAGCATGAAAAGGTGCAGTTGGTGGCCATGCTATTCTGTGAGGGTGTGAATGTGTCACCCATTCACTACAAAATTATGATATTTACTGATCCAAGATGGTGGGCGCCAAGTGGCTGGGTAAATAAAGAAATTACATTTTATTTCTGTAAAAGCACTTTTAGGAATGCGGGTAAGCTGGCAGGAAATAAAATTAAAAAAACACTTTAAAGGACAGAGAGCAGTGGAAGTGCAAAAGAAGTGCGCGAGGAGGCAATGGAGGAGGGAGGAGCAACAAAGATGTTGGGAGGGGTGCAACAGAGATGCATGAAAACACTTTTTGGAATGCAGTGGCTTGGTAGTAAACGACGGCTGCCAGACCTGCCAAAAAATGAAAATTAAAGCATTTTATTTGAAGGACCACAAGTGGGGATGGAAGCAGCACACGAGAAAAACCAACATGCATTCACATGGAGTGCTTAAAGAAAAAGGAAAAAGAAGTTCCCTAAGCATGAGTAGGTGGAAGACTACGAATCATCCAATTAAAAGGGTGGTAAAGAGGAATTGCTAAGGGAAGGCATAAACACAAGTATGGGAAAGCAAACCACCAAGTAAGAAGAAACCAAACGAATGTGACAACAAAACCAACCAATAGGACAAAATAGAAGGGCTCTAATCTGCTTTAAGCTTTTGGTATAGTATACAAGGGGGCTTACACAAACAGACAGCTATGAGCTGTGGATCGGTGATGCCTAAAAAGGACACTTAGTCTCGTTGTTCTGGCCAATATAACAGGCTAAACAAATGGTCTGAATCTTAACTTCTTAGCCAATCAAACTGTCTGGGATGCCAACTGGTGTACTATTTGAGAGACGTTTTTCTAAAACACAATTATTGTGGCAGAACAGAAACAGCCACATAAATAGCAATACCTTCAAGACAGATTTTAACAAATATCTTTAATAAACCAGCACTACAGAAGAGTATTCGCAACAATGCTATATAAATTACTAGTGGAAAACAGCAGCATAATTGCCTACAAATGCCTGCGTATACAGCTCATTTCAGTTTAACAAAAAGAGAATAGGTATAATACAGTAGGCCCTTTTAGTAAGTCAAAGGAAAAAAAGGTCCCAATGCAGGGTGGTAAGCAGGGGCGAACAGAAACAGTTACTCTTACATTTTCGGCACTTTTTGAAGGTCAATCTAACGTTAAGAAGAGCAGTTGGAGAGATTAATTCCAAATCAAATTCCTTTCAAATTTTAATACTACTTTCAAACAATAAATACAAAAAGAGCTTGAAATGACGTTTTCACGTAGGACACACCCAAGAACACAAAACCCAGAAAGTAATTTTTTGACCAAACGTCTATATCAGAAGTGAAGAGTAAATCATGTATGGCTCACTACTGAATGACCAACATATGGCTAAGTAGTTGATAATATATCAAAACAAGGGTCCAGTCACAGCCTCGTAATTGCACAATGGTAAGTAAACAAACAGTTAAATGTAGGAGGTTCCGGTGTCCATTATTAATACACAACGCACTATATTGGAGCAACAATAGATCAGCATGGAATTATTTCCCTTGCCTAAGCTTATCATGCAAAAACGTGGATCTAAGGATAATGGTATTTGAGTTGCGCTTAGCTAAAGCATTTGGCACACAACAGAACACCTTTTAGGTAATGCTCTGTAAGAGCTGGACAACAAATATAAACTAGCATTTGCAATGCAATAGGTCTTGCATTTGTCTGAATTGGAGCTATTGGCATTGCAAATACATAACTGGACTTTTGTTGCCATATAAATTGGTCAACCATGCCTCATAATTTGATCCTCTCTGCCACTCAATTCTATTGGCCCTACATATAACTAAAGCACTTCCATTCCATCCTTTATCTGCACAAAAATGAAAATATTGCCATTATTTATATTATTTTGGGGCCCCGCAGCATAGTGTGGGGACCTAGAGATGACCTACACATGCAGAAGTGTTGAACCTACATGTGACCTTTCGATATTCGGGGAAGGTCCCAAGCAGCTGCAGAACAATGACAGATCGGACTGTTGTAGTACTAAAGCTAATCAGAAGTCCAAGCCCTGACAGAGGTAACTTCTATACGGTAGGGGGTTTATGGCATGGGATGGGTTCCACAAATATGCGGTGCTCATGTCATGTAGCCAGCTAATGTATCCCCATGGTTAGAGAAGGCAGAATAGAAGAGGCATAAAGAGGAGCAGGAAGGGAGCATAATGTTGCATCACATTTGATGCTTTTATAGAACGTCTGTAAGTATGATATTCCATTTTGTCAAGTACATTTGAATCAGTCCAAATTCTTTCGAAAATAACATTTTATGGCATTTGCCTTCGGTCTTTTCTTTATGATTCCAGTTAACTTGGCAACGTGATTTCTAGGGTCACCACCGATGCTTTTGCAGTAATAAATGCCTCTACTCAGCACTCCAAAGTGCAAATAAAGAATGCACTTTTGTCAGATAATCAATCATTTTTAGGGTTGAGCCTGCGTTGCATGCGCTCGCGCATGAGTATCGCAGCGAGACGCTTTTGTATTTAGAAAAGGGCTCGGAGCCCTGTCAACTTCACGTCAGTGTTTTTTATTGGTTCGTGGGCTTGCCTTATAAAATCTGCTTGCTTTCATTAGTCGAAGGCACGCATACGTCATGCCTTTCCCGATGCCTAGCCCTCCTCGAGCGCAGCGACCAAGTACAGAAAACATGAGAGGCGCGCTGTTTTCCATCATGCTCGTGGACTTCTTTTTCTCTAATTTACGAGCGCGATCACGCTTGGCAGAAGTCGAGCGCTTTACATAGTTAATTTCACTTTTTCAGGTTATGTACATTAATGCACTTTTGCCCGATAGGTGAAAAGTCGGGTTAGGAGTTTACAACGCGATCAGCTCTAACATGAGCAAACGCGAGACCCGTTGCATTGTAAATGCTTGTTTTCTTCTTTTTTTGTCATGAATAATGGGGACTGGGAAAATGGGGAGACTGCTAGACGATCTCTATCCAAATGGGTTATTAAAACAAAATCAAAGGAAATTCCCCTAGCAGATTAAGAAAGACTAAACCATCCAGCGAATTCCCTGGTAAAACTCATTGCTCTCAGCTTCCAAGATGATCAGTCGAGTAGCTGAAAGATTATTATTATTTTTTTTAATGACTAGAACACATCTCCTATTTGCAGGAATAACTAGGGGCAGTGAAGTTGGATAAATGACGAATACGATAACGGTGACTGGAATGAAGGCGGAAAGGTTAATAGTAAGGATACAGTAAACGTGAGCGTTTGGGTACTGATTGAGGAAAGGGACAATACTAATCAGTCCCTGCAAAGGCAAATACAATTCCCAAGCAGTTGCTTATTTAAAGTCAAAAGGTCAAAACGCTTTTTATTGTTTTTTTTAGTAAGTGTCGGCGGGGCTTGATAAACTTTATGACAAGAGTTTTAAAAAACTTTTTTCGAAAAAGGCGCAGGCCTTCAGGTACACACTTTTCACAAAAACAAGTTTGTTGCCCTTCTCCGGCCGTATATCATACCACTGTACACACATTATGAACTATACCAATCCTTTGATGGTGTCCGTGCACAAATGTTTCATTTAGAAGGGAAAATAAAATCAAAACGTTCACCGACATGAGTCCTACATTAAGAAGTTTACAGGCTCCTAGTATTGTGGAAGCAGTCAAATGGGACAGCAAATGGGTATCTTGGTGTAGAGCAAGAATGAAGTGAATGGAATTCGGCATCTCAAGCAGATGACAGAGGCAATGATGCGTGCGGCTAGACATTCCTTCTTTTACCGCAGCCTTGGGAATAAAAGCATATGGCTTACATAAGGCTATCAGCAGGGAAGTGGAAAAGTGAGTGTGCGGAAACAACTGGGCGGTATTGTTGCATCTGTCTATTACTTTATACCCCAGATGATACAGTGATGCGCTCAAATTTGCACGAATACGAAAGTGCCTTATTGGAGTACGTAGTTCGAAGGGTGTTGAGCAGAGAATGCCCTATGTGGGAGCTGCTGGTTGAGGTGCACGAGTTTGACATGTTCCAAAAAGGGTGCTGTGATCGCTCCAACATTTAACAAGCATATGCAAAGCCAATAGGTTACGCATACGCAAGAGCTACTGGTGAGAGCTACTGGCTTTGCTAATATCTTTTAGCCGAGTAGAGTGGTGTAGAGTGTTGTAGACTGCAGTGGCACAGAGTGCAGTGACGTAGAGTAGTATAACGAAGTGCTGGGTGCAATGACAAAGAAAAGCATGGTGGCGCAGAGAGCAAGGCATAGAGAAGAGCCGAGTGACGTTGACTGGTGCAAAGTAGAGCGGTGTTGAGTGCAGTGTCACAATAAAATGGAAAGGAGCAGCGTGGTGTACAGGGAAGTCTCACAGAGTGGTGTAGAGAGCAGTCTCACAGAGTGGAGCAGAGGGTAGGTGCGGCAGAGTGTGGGGGGTGTGGGGGTGGAAGGGAAAAGAAGCAACACGGAAGGCAGCTGGGAATAGACCCCTCATTGGCGGAGACATGAGAGACGGACTGAAAACCCAAGCACTCACTATAGAGTGCATAAACACAACAAAAAGGTAGCTCCAAAAATGAGAGCAGTGGATGGACACAAGTACTTGGTCCATGCTCCAGGAGAGGGTCAAACACAAGAGGACATGACACCCGCATGCCATAACAAACAGGGACAAAGGAAATGAGAGCGACACTTAAGCTAAAAAAAGAAATGCTAAGCTATAGGCAGGCTGTAAGCCCACTGTACTTAAACATGTCTTGCAGAGACAGCGCATGCACTGTCTAGGTGAAACCTAAAAATGCAGTGTTCTAAAGAGTTTGAGGAGAGAAGCAGCAATACATACCTATTTGTGTATGTCATACAATGAAAATTGTTACAGTCTTGGAAATACATATTTAAATACTTTCTAGAATGGGACTGGTTGTCCATGTTTTTTTGAGCAGGCATTAGGTTCAAGTGTGTTATGCTGGACGTACAGAGAGGATTCACCAATACGTGTGTGATTGAACTGAGGCACAGACTTTAAAGGGGAAGAGTTTTGAGTGCAGATTTTTAGCTTGATGTTAGTTAGCCTTGAATCTTTTATTTAACAACGAGTAGTCCAGTCCTGTGGTTTGCACAGTAAATAATGCACTCTGCTTTATCTGTGGTTTGTATGGTCATGATATGGTGGGCAGGCATCCTGTCCACAAAGGATGAATTCATCTAATTCAGGATCGTACCTTGAACTGTAAAGTTTTGAAGTCTGTAGTAGGGACTTTGCACAATGCTCAAAGCATAAGAGCTATCAAGAAGAACGAGGGTTGCTTCTTCATTATAATCTACAGCTAGGTTGATATCCTTGCAGATTGCAGTCAGTAATATTTCAGTGGCAATTAGTCTGCCCCCCCTACCCCCCTCCCCACCCTGGAGCAGAATCTATTTTGAATGTTGGAGAGCAGGTTGTAATATCCTCTGCATGCCGATATTTGCCTGCATACAAATATTTAAATCTGCTTGCTTAAAGTAAAATTTGCTGCTGGTATGCATTTTTGGGTCCAATCTGTGTGTTTATTATTTTAATAATCATTGCCATGAAGCTCCATTTCGAGTCACTCGTGAGATTTCCTATTGCTAAACAACAATTGTCTGTAGCCCTGGTTGCCGAGCTTTGGAGAAGGAGGACCTTGCATTGGGATCCCTAAAGGACCCTAGAAGGAGTGTGACCAAGACAGGCCATGTGGACTCTAGCCAGGAGACACGAATGGTGCTTGAGTGCCTGGAATAAAACAGTACATTTGTGAATATGAATGAATGAAAATAAATATATATATATATATATATATATTTTTTTGGCATGACAATCATGGACATGCATTTCGAAGGTGAAGCCCTCGAATCCTTAGCCCCCTGTGTCTGGTGAAGACATGCCAGGAGGTTCCTCTACAGCAGTGCCATGAACTCACAGGCTGTCATAGGGAAGCCACCTTTGCCACCGATAGGCTGTGCTATTTGCATATCTGGTTTAAAGGCTTGATGATACTTCATTCATAGCCACAAATAAATACGTGTGTGCACACAAACACCAGATGTTGGCACATTGTAAAGAAAAGAGTTTTAGGTGAATATCGCATTTCCTTTGGCAAGGAACAATGATCAACCCAGCAGGTACAGACGTGTAATCTTCGGCACTTCTGAAATGCTTAATCGCTTGAAAGGTCGTCGGAACAGAGAAGCAGAATCGCCAACAAAGGCCCATTATAGACAGGAGACCGAGGATGGAAGAAACAAATACACACACAGATTCGGGTTCAACAAGCCCACGGCCAGCAATGCCCACAAAGCAGTAGAGTAAAAAGGAATAAAGTCCACCACACCCTAGTCCCTGACATAACGTTACTTCACTCCAGAAGAGCTTTCAGCTTCCTACTGCAGCAGCTGTGTCAACACTGCAGGCGGCATGCAGAGAATCTTGTATTTGTGAGAATGTGTACGTCCTTAGCAGGAAGAAAGGGCAGTAGGCGTTCAAGAGATACAGAAGGCAGGCCTAAACTGTTGGCAAAGCAAACAAAGTGAAAAATTGGGAGCAGTGTGCAAGGAGTGGTTAAAGTACACATCTTGCAGGTTAGTCTCAGATAACACCGATTAGACTGCGCAAGCGTTTGTCAATGAACTGCCAAGCCAGGCTCCATTTGAGAGAAAGCCCACATATAAGAAAAAACAAACCAGACCATCAAACAAGCATTTGCAATGCAACGGGTCTCGCGTTTGCTCATGTTAGAGCTGATAGCGTTGTAAACTCCTAACCTGACTTTTCACCTATCGGCAAAAGTGCATTTATGTACGTAACCCGAAAAAGTGCAATTAACTATGTAAAGCGCTCGACTTCTGCCAAGCGAAATCACGCTAGTAAATTAGAGAAAAAGTAGTCCACGAGCCGGACAGAAAACAGCGAGCCTCGCATGTTTTCTGTACTTGGTCGATGTGCTCGAGGAGGACTAGCCACCGGAAAAGGCATGACGTATGCATGCCTTCGACTAATGAAAACAAGCAGATTTTATTAGGCAGGCCCTCGAACCAATGAAAAACACTGACATGACGTCAACAGGGCTCCGAGCCCTTTTCTAAACACTAAAGCGTCTCGCTGCGATACGCATGCCACGCAGGCTCGACCCTAAAAAACAGGATTGCAGGTAGAAACAGGACAGACTTTTGGGTGAAAAACACATGCTCAGCTTTCTGCAGGTTTATTCTCCCCACCATCAAATCTTCGATGTAGTGAAGATTTCCAATATAATTTTCAAATTTGTGAAAATATCTGCAGTTTTTCTATCTATGCTAGAATTACCAGACAGAAAAAAAACATGTAAGAATATACACCACGAAGGATGGTTGTCGGTAGCCAAAGGCAGCTAGTATTGGACTAGTAACACTGCAGTGCAGCTAATACCCATTAATTTTAACAGTAACTCAACTGAGCGCAGTAGGAATCTGTATAGTGGGTCTTTGCAAGAATCATTAGGGCTGTCTACTGTTAATGTGCCCACAGAAGCCTCAGGATTTTGGGTCACATTTTGCATAAACAAAATTAAAGTCAATTGTGAAGCGCAATGATAAGATATATTATAGGATTTGATTATTTATCATGTCTTTGGGGCTGGTACGTTTAAAAGTCCGTGATTAAGAGATTGGGGTCTTTAATGTAATATATATTATTAAGTTTATTTAAATGTGCTCAAGAGTTGTATGTTGCCGTAGGTCTGTGATTAAGATAGTTTTAATTTCTGAATTTTAATGCCCAGGACTACCGCAATTGTATTCCTATAATTTCTTCTTTTTACTTTGTAATGAGTTTATTATAACAATAACACAATAGATTTATCTGTGTGATTTGTGGCCCTGTGAAACTACTACTTCTACAGAATTTGAAAACTATTTCTGCAGACTATCACAATTTCAAACTGCCTGGAATTGTGGCATTTCTTAAAGCACTGGTGCTGAGAAGCAAAAAAAAAAATGAATAGGCAAGTAGATACCTACACCAGAATAGAAATGGGGGCTACTGAATATAGTGCTACCACTAAATCTTTTGGTGGACTATGGAGCTGCACAGGCTGTGAAAGTCAAAACCATGTATAAGTGGAATAACCAATGTATTAGTGGAATACAGCATTTGCCTGTTCCCAGCCCTTCATCTGCTTACCTTATGCAACACATCGGCCGTCCTAGTTTTTATGCCTACAGCTGAGGCCTCAAATAAGCAGCCACTATGTTTGCGCTGATACACCGATTTACATTTAAATCTTAAATTGCAATATTTGGGGAACATTAAACTTTCTGCAAAATTATCTATGACTGGAATTATAATAGTATGTTTTCCTTCAGGGGTATTTTGGTGAGACTTGCACGTTTCAACAATGTTCCAGGACTGGAATTAAAACGGTAAATTTGTTTTCCCAAAATATGCAAAGTGTCTGCTACCTTTGGAGTGCCACTGAAGGCTAAAGAATTAAAGTAGCAACAGAGTTCAGTTCCACATATTTACTACCTGTTGGTGCATAGTGCCTCAGGTAGACACGGAGGGCGGCTGCTGTTGTATGGATACAACCCAGAGAGGTAAATAAGACAATAATAACTTCCACTATTAAGGCAAAGGAGAGCTATAGCATTGTGGGACATAATTATGTACTAAATCTCAGCAAAGCAAAAAAATTGCATGCCAAGTATAGAAATGAACAATCACAATAGGGTTGATCCTTCAGAGTTAGCATACTTTAACCCAAACAACAGTGCTAATACACTACAGTGACAAAGTTGCTTGAGAATAGAGGCTTTGGAAATGGCAGCTGGTAGAAAGGAAGCGATTTCTGTGGTGTGCTGTGCAGGCTATTATTCTAGGTTGTCTCCGTTCAGGAATAGAAAGCTGATCACACGCATACAGAAAGCGAACTCAGCTTGCTAACATCCATGGAGAGAGGAAAGTCTCTTAAAGCAGTGGTTCCCAACCTGTGGTCCAGGGACCCTTGGGGGGTCCGCAAAGCCTTCTCAGGGGGTCCGCAAGAGCCTAGAAAATTAACAAATATTGACAAATTTGGTCCCCAGCTTCCAGTAATGACTCAGACGGGGGTCCCTGGATTCTAATGATGATTCAGTGAGGGTCCCTGGGTTCCATTAATGTTAAAGTGGGGGTCCACATAAATCAGAAGGTCGGGAACCACTGTCCTAAAGCATATGGTTCATGTGCACGGCTACCCAACAATTCCACGGCACCAGTGAGTATCTTCACTGACTGCACTCGGCACAGACTAGAGAGGTTTGCATGCAAGCATCAAACATTAAAAACAAGCACTGGCAAAGCAAACAGCTCAACTTTATAATCCAAGTGCCAAGTCTCGGTTTGGTAGATTTCCCGCAGTGGCAGCCAAGCACAAGCTCAAATTTTACACCTACTCAAACAGCAAAAAAAAAGTCTGTTTTGAGTAAACAAATATGCTGTGCCCATGTTACATTTTTGGACTTTTCCTGTCGCAGTCTCTGGGGGTACAGTTTTTAAATTGGGACAAGTGTGGATACACTCCCTGGGTGATGAACGTTTTGAGGTTTCCCGCAGTTTTGGATGACACGTATGTATGCGTGACAACAGTAAAACATTTATTACGAATTGAATTGCGCTGCATTTTTGCCTTTCAAATGTAAGCTAGTGCACAAAAAAAAAAAAAAAACTTCAAAATTCCCTCTGAATCACGTGATGTGTGGATAACCCGAAATTCAGAGATGTTTAAATAATCATTGTTTCTAAATTCTGTATATTATGCACATTTCAGAAAGGTTTTCCTTCAGGCCCATTTATTATTTTACCATGTAAATTGCTGTATAGTCTATATGTCTGCAACCAGAAGGGTGTATCAGATGTTACTATATTTACTTTTGTGAACCTACCACCGTGACAAAAATTACAGATGAAAACTTTGTCACCAATGCATTTTTTCCTGCATATTTCCGTTATTTTTTTAATTCAACGTTTAGTTTCTTCTGGAAAACCTTCAGGGATCTTGAAAAAAAAAACCCTGCTGAATTCATTTTGTCTACCTTTCAGAAAAGTGGAACTTCATGGGATCATACAGGGGTTGCACACTTGTTTCCACCATAAACAAACTATAACTAGGTTGAAACCACACAAATAAGGAGAAATTGACTACCTCTCAGAAAAATTAAAAACAGTGGCAAACTGTTACTTTATCAACTGCTTGTTCCTGAAAGTATGGCAGGTGATCCCAGACCAGAAAACCATTTATTGATGCAACATTTTAAAAAATGTATTCTTTCTGGTACAGCAGCTTTCTTGCCCAAAAACAACGATATTTTTACTATTTTCATATTGCTCACCAGGGATATTCTGAAAACACGTCTACTATGATAATTCTCAGTTTGGGGGTGGCGGGGGGGGGGGGGGCACCTTGCAAATTTGGTGTGAATGTATAAGCTTAGAGTTCTTACATGCACAACGTTTTAGCAGTTTAGTTAGTCATCTCCCCTGAAGAATAAAAGGCACATCCTAGCAACAACCTCTAAGCCCAAAACTCTTGCATGTTGAACAAAGCCATTATTTTGGACTGCACATTCACCATCACACCAACAGGAGTAAGCAAAAACTCCAAATGTAGCTAGACCATGTCACAAGGCAGGCAACAACTTATTGTTGCTTCCCATGCAACAGAGTACAGTAGGAAAATGTGGGTTATCGCATGGTTCCTCTCATAGATTCTGCTGGTACTAAGAATGTGTATTATGAAACCAGTCACAGTGATTGCGTTCCCATTATAACAAAGAAATTTTAGGACTCATTATGTGACGTGATGTGTGTAATAACCATTGCTAAAGAGCAGCTTCAAAGATCAAGAAGAGATGTACATGGTTAAGGGCTGCTTTTCCACTGGGGGCTAAGATCATGAGTCACTAAACACTTTGGGTGAAACCAACATTGGTTTTCCTCACGAGAAAATGCATGTGAATGGTATTTGCGAGGAGCGTCCCATTGCAGGAGCGTCCCATGAACTGTCTCTTTGAGAATACTGTAATCTTACACGGAGCGTACAGCCTGCCCACGTTGGCTGACGTGGCACTCCTCTTTACAGCCCTGTAACTGGTCACTACAGGCCAAGCATCATTTCCCTGACTGTCTCTGGAACAAGCACTGAATAATTCAACTTATTCAGTGCCATTCCACTGATCACAAAGCGATTGAGGTACTTCTTTTTAACTTTTAGAGCCCTGCCACCAGAAGGTGTGTTACTGGCAAAAAACGTACCCAACAGGACAAAAATATTTTGCAAAGTTCTATTTTTTATAGTTAACTTGTTTCTTTCCTTTTGCTAAGTCTTCTTTTCGAAATTAGCACTCATGTTTCGTTTTTGCTTGTTTGGCACTGTTCTCAAAAGGATGATTATCTTGTTCTAAATATTGAAAAGAGACTATGTTTCTTATGTGTAATTTCTAAAATTATTCTTTAACACATAATCGTGCAGTACACCCCAATCCACCCAACTCCAATCCACCTCCACCCAACTCCAATCCACCCCCCACTCAATCCAATCCACCCCCACTCAATCCAATCCACCCCCCACTCAATCCAATCCACCCCCCACTCAATCCAATCCACCTCCCACTCAATCCAATCCAATCCACCTCCCACTCAATCCAATCCAATCCACCTCCCACTCAATCCAATCCAATCCACCTCCCACCCAACTCCAATCCAATCCACCTCCCACCCAACTCCAATCCAATCCACCTCCCACCCAACTCCAATCCAATCCACCTCCCACCCAACTCCAATCCAATCCACCTCCCACCCAACTCCAATCCAATCCACCTCCCACCCAACTCCAATCCAATCCACCTCCCACCCAACTCCAATCCAATCCACCTCCCACCCAACTCCAATCCAATCCACCTCCCACCCAACTCCAATCCAATCCAATCCACCTCCCACCCAACTCCAATCCAATCCAATCCACCTCCCACCCAACTCCAATCCAATCCACCTCCCACCCAACTCCAATCCAATCCACCTCCCACCCAACTCCAATCCAATCCAATCCAATCCACCTCCCACCCAACTCCAATCCAATCCAATCCAATCCACCTCCCACCCAACTCCAATCCAATCCAATCCAATCCACCTCCCACCCAACTCCAATCCAATCCAATCCACCTCCCACCCAAATCCAATCCAATCCAATCCAATCCAATCCAATCCACCTCCCACCCAACTCCAATCCAATCCACCTCCCACCCAACTCCAATCCAATCCAACTCCAATCCAATCCAACTCCAATCCAATCCAATCCAATCCACCTCCCACCCAACTCCAATCCAATCCAATCCAATCCACCTCCCACCCAACTCCAATCCAATCCAATCCAATCCACCTCCCACCCAACTCCAATCCAATCCACCTCCCACCCAACTCCAATCCAATCCAATCCATTCCAATCCACCTCCCACCCAACTCCAATCCAATCCAATCCAATCCAAACCAAACCAATCCAAACCAATCCAAACCAATCCAATCCACCTCCCACCCAACTCCAATCCAATCCACCTCCCACCCAACTCCAATCCAATCCAATCCACCTCCCACCCAACTCCAATCCAATCCAATCCACCTCCCACCCAACTCCAATCCAATCCAATCCAATCCAATCCAATCCAATCCAATCCAATCCAATCCAATCCAATCCACTCCACCTCCCACCCAACTCCAATCCAATCCACCTCCCACCCAACTCCAATCCAATCCACCCCCACTCAATCCAATCCACCCTGCTCCAGTCCAGTCCATTCCCAGCCCACAGCACTCCAGTCCATTCCATTCCATTCCCAGCCCACAGCACTCCAGTCCAGTCCATTCCATTCCCAGCCCACAGCACTCCAGTCTAGTCCAGTCCCAGCCCACAGCAGTCTAGTCCAGTCCAGTCCCAGCCCACAGCAGTCTAGTCCAGTCCAGTCCCAGCCCACAGCAGTCTAGTCCAGTCCCAGCCCACAGCAGTCTAGTCCAGTCCCAGCCCACAGCAGTCTAGTCCAGTCCCAGCCCACAGCAGTCTAGTCCAGTCCAGTCCCAGCCCACAGCACTCCAGTCCAGTCCAGTCCAGTCCCAGCCCACAGCACTCCAGTCCAGTCCAGTCCAGTCCCAGCCCACAGCAGTCCAGTCCAGTCCCAGCCCACAGCACTCCAGTCCAGTCCCAGCCCACAGCACTCCAGTCCAGTCCCAGCCCACAGCACTCCAGTCCAGTCCCAGCCCACAGCACTCCAGTCCAGTCCAGTCCAGTCCCACTCCACTCCAGTCCAGTCCCAGCCCACAGTACTCCAGTCCAGTCCAGTCCCAGCCCACTCCACTCCACTCCACTCCCAGCCCACTCCACTCCACTCCACTCCCAGCCCACTCCAGTCCAGTCCCAGCCCACTCCAGTCCCAGCCCACTCCAGTCCCAGCCCACTCCAGTCCCAGTCCCAGCCCACTCCAGTCCCACTCCCACTCCAGTCCCACTCCCACTCCAGTCCCACTCCCACTCCAGTCCCACTCCCACTCCAGTCCCACTCCCACTCCAGTCCCACTCCCACTCCAGTCCCACTCCCACTCCAGTCCCACTCCCACTCCCACTCCCACTCCCACTCCCACTCCAGTCCCAGCCCACTCCCACTCCAGTCCCAGCCCACTCCCACTCCCACTCCCACTCCCACTCCCACTCCAGTCCCAGCCCACTCCCACTCCCACTCCAGTCCCAGCCCACTCCCACTCCAGGCCAGTCCCAGCCCACTCCAGGCCAGTCCCAGCCCAGGCCAGGCCAGTCCCAGCCCAGGCCAGGCCAGGCCAGTCCCAGCCCAGGCCAGGCCAGGCCAGTCCCAGCCCAGGCCAGGCCAGTCCCAGCCCAGGCCAGGCCAGTCCCAGTCCAGGCCAGCCCAGTCCCAGTCCAGGCCAGCCCGGTCCCAGTCCAGGCCAGCCCGGTCCCAGTCCCAGTCCCAGTCCCAGTCCAGGCCAGCCCACAGCACTCCAGTCCATTCCCAGCCCACAGCACTCCAGTCCAGTCCAGTCCCAGCCCACAGCACTCCAGTCCAGTCCAGTCCAGTCCAGTCAGTCCATTCCCAGCCCACAGCACTCCAGTCCAGTCCAGTCCAGTCAGTCAGTCCATTCCCAGCCCACAGCACTCCAGTCCAGTCCAGTCCAGTCAGTCAGTCCATTCCCAGCCCACAGCACTCCAGTCCAGTCCAGTCCAGTCAGTCAGTCCATTCCCAGCCCACAGCACTCCAGTCCAGTCCAGTCCAGTCAGTCAGTCCATTCCCAGCCCACAGCACTCCAGTCCAGTCCAGTCAGTCAGTCCATTCCCAGCCCACAGCACTCCAGTCCAGTCCAGTCCAGTCAGTCAGTCCATTCCCAGCCCACAGCACTCCAGTCCAGTCCAGTCCAGTCAGTCAGTCCATTCCCAGCCCACAGCACTCCAGTCCAGTCCAGTCCAGTCAGTCAGTCCATTCCCAGCCCACAGCACTCCAGTCCAGTCCAGTCCAGTCAGTCAGTCCATTCCCAGCCCACAGCACTCCAGTCCAGTCCAGTCAGTCAGTCCATTCCCAGCCCACAGCACTCCAGTCCAGTCAGTCAGTCCATTCCCAGCCCACAGCACTCCAGTCCAGTCAGTCAGTCCATTCCCAGCCCACAGCACTCCAGTCCAGTCCAGTCAGTCAGTCCATTCCCAGCCCACAGCACTCCAGTCCAGTCCAGTCCAGTCAGTCAGTCCATTCCCAGCCCACAGCACTCCAGTCCAGTCCAGTCAGTCAGTCCATTCCCAGCCCACAGCACTCCAGTCCAGTCCAGTCCAGTCAGTCAGTCCAGTCCAGTCAGTCAGTCCATTCCCAGCCCACAGCACTCCAGTCCAGTCCAGTCCAGTCAGTCAGTCCATTCCCAGCCCACAGCACTCCAGTCCAGTCCAGTCCAGTCAGTCAGTCCATTCCCAGCCCACAGCACTCCAGTCCAGTCCAGTCCAGTCAGTCAGTCCATTCCCAGCCCACAGCACTCCAGTCCAGTCCAGTCAGTCAGTCCATTCCCAGCCCACAGCACTCCAGTCCAGTCCAGTCCAGTCAGTCAGTCCATTCCCAGCCCACAGCACTCCAGTCCAGTCCATTCCCAGCCCACAGCACTCCAGTCCAGTCCATTCCATTCCATTCCCAGCCCACAGCACTCCAGTCCAGTCCATTCCATTCCATTCCCAGCCCACAGCACTCCAGTCCAGCCCATTCCATTCCATTCCATTCCATTCCCAGCCCACAGCACTCCAGTCCAGCCCATTCCATTCCATTCCATTCCATTCCCAGCCCACAGCACTCCAGTCCAGCCCATTCCATTCCATTCCCAGCCCACAGCACTCCAGTCCAGTCCAGTCCAGTCAGTCAGTCCATTCCCAGCCCACAGCACTCCAGTCCAGTCCATTCCCAGCCCACAGCACTCCAGTCCAGTCCATTCCATTCCATTCCATTCCCAGCCCACAGCACTCCAGTCCAGTCCATTCCATTCCATTCCATTCCATTCCCAGCCCACAGCACTCCAGTCCAGTCCATTCCATTCCATTCCATTCCATTCCCAGCCCACAGCACTCCAGTCCAGCCCATTCCATTCCATTCCCAGCCCACAGCACTCCAGTCCAGCCCATTCCATTCCATTCCATTCCCAGCCCACAGCACTCCAGTCCAGCCCATTCCATTCCATTCCATTCCCAGCCCACAGCACTCCAGTCCAGCCCATTCCATTCCATTCCATTCCCAGCCCACAGCACTCCAGTCCAGCCCATTCCATTCCATTCCATTCCCAGCCCACAGCACTCCAGTCCAGCCCATTCCATTCCATTCCAAGCCCACAGCACTCCAGTCCAGCCCATTCCATTCCATTCCAAGCCCACAGCACTCCAGTCCAGCCCATTCCCAGCCCACTCCACGCCAGGCCCAGCCCACTCCACGCCAGTCCCAGCCCACTCCACGCCAGTCCCAGCCCACTCCCAACCCACTCCCAGCCCACTCCCAACCCACTCCCAGCCCACTCCCAGCCCAGTCCCAGCCCACTCCAGTCCCAGCCCACTCCAGTCCAGTCCCAGCCCACTCCAGTCCAGTCCCAGCCCACTCCAGTCCAGTCCCAGCCCACTCCAGTCCAGTCCCAGCCCACTCCAGTCCAGTCCCAGCCCACTCCAGTCCAGTCCCAGCCCACTCCAGTCCAGTCCCAGCCCACTCCAGTCCCAGCCCACTCCAGTCCAGTCCAGTCCCAGCCCACTCCAGTCCAGTCCCAGCCCACTCCAGTCCAGTCCAGTCCCAGCCCACTCCAGTCCAGTCCAGTCCCAGCCCACTCCAGTCCAGTCCCAGCCCACTCCAGTCCAGTCCCAGCCCACTCCAGTCCAGTCCCAGCCCACTCCAGTCCAGTCCCAGCCCACTCCAGTCCAGTCCCAGCCCACTCCAGTCCAGTCCCAGCCCACTCCAGTCCAGTCCCAGCCCACTCCAGTCCCAGCCCAGTCCAGCCCAGCCCAGCCCAGTCCAGTCCAGCCCAGCCCAGCCCAGTCCAGTCCAGTCCAGTCCAGTCCAGCCCAGCCCAGTCCAGTCCAGTCCAGTCCAGTCCAGTCCAGTCCAGTCCCAGCCCAATCCCAGATGCAGGGGGAGATTTTAGGCTCCAATACACCAGAAATACTAAACATCTATTTCACATGGAGACGGGCCTTGCTGAGGGATACTCTTTAAGGTCTATTAGATTATGCAATTTACAGGAATGTGGCGGAAAAGATACCATTGACCTACAGCAAATGAAAGTCCCTGTTAGTGTAACCAAACCTCACCCAAAGAATTCTTCAGTCAAGGCCCCAAACTATACAAATCCCTCAGCGAAAGCAGTAGGGGGTTTCCCAACTGAGAAAAAGGCTACTTTAGTTAAGGAACTCACAGAGAATCACTCCCTCTCTAAAAACCCATTTCGAAATTCGAACGGATGCGAGTAGCTGTTTTAAAGAAGGTAAGGGGAGGCAGAAGGTAGCAAAAGAGCACTAGTACAAAACGAGAAACGTGGAAACTGGGAGAACTAACCCTGTGGAGTCATCTGTCATTGTGGACTCCCCTGTGATAGCAATGTTAACAACACATAATAGATTTTCAAGTTTGGTGGTGGAAATTTCTGAGCCGGTCAACTAGGGTAATATTGTGGGAGAAGGTAGTATGCAGAGTGACCCATTGGAGAGGAAAGATACAGGTACACGGAAAGGTGGACCTAATGGGTGGGATTTGGTTCAGCAGACTATTGTCCAGCTATCTCAGGAGATTAAAGAGCGCTTTGCAATATCAGAGTTAACCAGAAGGGGATTCAGGCTACTTGCTCCAGTCTAGAAGCCAACATAGAGAATTTAACTCAGCGTACTCTGGACCTGAAAGAGGAGCTCCAGGACCTGCAAATTGAGGTGCAAAGAAATGTCTGCAAGGTAATACGCCTAAAGTCCAGGCTGGAAGAGTAGAAAATAATGCTAGAAGGAACAACGTCAGGATCTTGGGGGGTGAAAAAAAAGGGATTGAAGGTGAGGATATTAAAGCATTCGTGATTAAAGAATTATTTCCCGCAAGACAGCTTGATGGACAACCTTGAACTTTAGCTTAATTTATCTGAAGACAGAGGCCAAGGTCTCTGATGTTTGGGTCTTCTCCATTTACGTAACTCCAAACTATACTAAATGTATCATCCCGTTCTTCCTTCCTCTGCGATCAGTAGGCCCTTTTGTTCGACACATTGCAAATACACTGCAAGACAGTGGTTAAAGAGACTGCAGAAACCTTAAAAAAAACACATCTGTTCCTCAAAAGAAATACATTTTATTAGTGCAAACTTCTAGACAGACATGCAACTCAAACAATAGAATACTGTTATACAATGGACACGAGATCGTTCTGCCAACGTCACATTTCGCAGTGTTTTGGCAGATACTCAATTTACTCATGGCCTTGTTAAACTTGAGGCCTTTTGATTAACACAAAAAAAGTTCATAATATTTAGCTGCAAGTATGACAGTAGTGCATTTTCAAGCCTATATAAATTCTTAATTCATATTAATCCCATACACGATCGATCGTGGCCAATCAAGTAGGCACATAAGTCACAAGCTATTATTATATTTTCTATACTAAAACATCTTCAATGTTAAAAACAGAAATACATGTAAAAATTATTAACATTAATTTCAGCGCTCATAATGATCACACATTAAACCGAAATTGAAGTGCATAAATACCAAGTGTTTATGTCCTATATATTTAGAAAAATACATCCCAAAAAATAATATTTTGACACATGTTGCAACTGCATAACGAGTACAGGGAACACACCTTTCATAAAAAATAAAACACAGGAAAAACATTTGATAACAGTGACGCGTGTAATAAAGCCAAGAAAATTGCAAATTAACAATCTGACCTTTCTATGTTGTGCCGCTTAAAGAAAGATAGCCCTCTTTGTAAACAAAAAGACATTGTGAGGCCCTCTTCACCCCCCCCCCCCCTAAACTATCTTTTCCTGGGTCTCGGCTGTGTCTCGACCCATCCTCTTAGAGCAAGAGGAGGAAGCGACCGGAATAGGGTGACCAGATTTTCCTGACCAAAAACCGGGACAAGCACAAACATAGAAATAGGACTAAATGAGAGCACGTCAGGCAACAAGATATATACACACACACATACAGACATGCATACACACACCAATGAATGCCGCCCCCCCCCCCCACCACACCACACCCCCCCGCCAACCTCATGAAAATCTGTACCTTTTCAGATGCCCCTTATGAACTTCATGTGTGTGAGAAAAGGCCTCTTCTGACCTGGATAGTCCCTGCTTTTTGCCTGGTATGTGATGTAGCCTATAAGTTGTTAGTGCCCAGGACCCCTTCTATACAGGTTCCCTGGGTCAGATCTCTTTCCCTAAACTGTTATGATGCAGTGGCACAATTGGCAACAACTTTAGCTGCAACTATAAGTCCTTGGTTAATGGTACTTGGGTACCCAGGGCATGGGGTACTAAGGATAGGCCCCAAAGGGAAGCAGCACTGATTGTGCCAACCTCTAGGGCCATGCATTGAGATGCACCTAGTCCTACTGTTGTAGGATGAGTGCTCTGATGCAAATTTAAGACACAAACTCGACATGATACACTGCCTGCGTGTCCTGCCCACTAAACACTGCATGCACCATGTGTAAGACATCCCTCTGGCAGGCCTTTCAGCCCTACGGCAGTGTGCACTATATTGTATGTGAGGTCATAGCTGCATGAGCAATATGCCCCCACTGTGTCCTTGCCAAGCCTGGGACATAGCAAGGCAACAGAGCAGCCATTTTTTAATACATGTGCTGGACACTGATCAATATGAGTTTCACAGCTAGATAAAGGCTACTCTGAACCCTGGGTTACTTAGTATCAAACAACTCAGAATGATAAATCTAAACAGGTACCAGTATTGGATTTATTACCAAATGTACTGAGGCGTCACCTTAGAGGTGTCCCCTGCAAGGCTAAAGTAACTACCCTGGCATGGCTGCTGGCCGGTCCTATCCAGCCTGCCACCACCAGACACAAATCTGCATCCCTGGGGTGAGAGATCCTTCTCTCTGGAATTCAGAATAAAGCTCTTCCTGGGTGAAGGTGCTAACACCTCTCCCTCAGGAATGTGCACTGCCCTATTGGCGATCTTCAAAGGGCTTACCGCCTTTGAAACTCGACCTCCAGGCCTGCTGCTAGCAACAGATGGCCACCCTGGTTGCAAACCCCCACAGTTGGCAGGAGCAACAGTGGGAAAAATCAAACAAAGGACAGGAGGAGTGGTCCTACCTAGCATGCACCACCCATAAGGTGTTGCATGCAAGATGGCCACTCCATTTCATTTTACTCCATCTTGTGGAGCCACCCTAAGATAAGTGACCCATTGGTCACTATAAGGTACCCTCTAAAATGCCCACTAAATACAAGATTTAGTGGGCATCCATAGACCAAGAAATCAGATTCTAAGGACCCAAAAAGACCAGCAACAATGAAGACTCAAGGCACGAGAACTAAAGACCTGCTGCACAAAGAAAAGACGCCAAACCCTTCCTGCTGCACCTAGGACTCAACAATCGCTACTGAGGGGTTTCTTGGACACTGGACGGGCTGTAAAACCCCCCTGCATTTTTAGAAGTTATCCTCTACTGCAGTGGTTCCCAACCTTTTAACTTCTGTGGATCCCCACTTCATCATTACTGGAACCCGGGGACACCCACTAAATCATTATTGGAATCCAGGGATCCCCACTGAATCATTACTGAAAGCTGGGAACTTAATCTGTTAATATCATACAATTTTCTAAGCAGTTGCGGAGCCCCTAAGGAGGCTTTGCGGACCCCCAGGAATCCCTGGACTACAGGTTGGGAGCCACTGCTCCACTGATTCCTATGGTGCATAATTACGCGCAAAAAACTATTTTTATTTAACTTCAAAAAATCATAACTTAAAAAAATACTTACCCGATTGATGATCTTGGTCTTAAATTTATAAAAATCTTAAGTATCTTTGTAAACTGGTCTCGAGTGTGTCTCTTGCTTTATTGATACTGTGGAAAGTCATCGCCAGAATACCGCAGGAGTCACAAAAACAACGTTCAATTTTGCTTAACTTTCTACAAATGAGTTTTGTTCTTGCCTCTCCCAGTCTTCCTGGTTTGTGATCAATCGTAAACGGCCGGAATGTGGTTTATTCTTAAGAGTTTAAAACTTCAGCAAATTGCTAGAAAAAGCATACATAGCAGGATTAGACATCTGGAATACTGTATTAGGAGCTTTCTAAAGGATGGCACATTCTGAAACCTTTTAGACTTCCTCCAAAGTCTAATGGAAAAAAATATTTAGGAAAAATGAACTACTGAGGGAAGGTACATCACAATTACATTGATTTCAAGTTAAAACGGTTCTTCTTTGCGTCCCCATTAAATATGTTTTTGTGAATGGGTGCCCGTCTGGTGAGCCTGTCCTAATGAAATGGAGTGACTAATTGTCTGCTTGTCTAAATGTAATGAAGGTCATGTTCTGTAGCACAGGGTTGTAATTTCGTTAGCGCTGCAGTTATCTGATCGAAGTTCTCCGTTCACCTTACAGGACTATCACCCCTGTAACTGCTTACGTCAGCAAAAGTAATTGTTTTACTCTCTGGGTCCAGATGATAGACAGCTCCCATAATACCCTGTACTCCGGTGATTTGGCAATTATGCTCTTTACCTTCGCCTGGGTATCCTAATAAGTGATGGTCACGTATGTAGACATTTTCGTTTCCATCTATCAATATTATCAGTTTTTAAAGTACTCTTGCTTCCAGTTCTCTTTTTTCTCTTTGTCTAGGCAAGTTCAACCCAATGCACAGTCAACTACTGGGCAATTTTATAACGTATCACTTTCTGCGGGGAGGTTGTCTTCCTATCCATCTAGGATAAAGCAGCTGTTAACCACTCAATACGTTCACAAATGAGGTTGTTGCAGCAATCATACCCACGTAGCACTGACAATAACATGTCACATTTAGGGTTGACAGAACACTTTAAATAGATAGTACATTTTATACCGTGCTTAACCTTCCTTTTGCAATTCAGTTAAGTCAAATGAAGCAAACCAATGACATGGTGTTGACCATAGCAGGATAGATCTGGAATCCTAGTTGTACACTTAAATATGCATGCTATAGTTGTACGATGTTTATTTGCTACACTAAAGCTGGTTTTCGACTTTACAGTGCAGACAGTATCAATTAATTTATTTTGCTCCTTTCAAGTGAATTAATGTATTGATTCACCAGGAGGATGGGGGGGGCAGAGGTATGTGTTATTACCAGGGCCACCATAATTACGCAATCTCCGGATTTATGTGCAATTAGAGGTTTCCCCGTTTTTAGTTCGACGGATCAAAAGTTACTTAAAATAATGTATAAATGGTGCAAAGCAACACAAGGATCTTTGCGATAGTTAGTCACATTTCAGCTATTAATTATATTCAGCAATTAAGGAATGTTAAAAGGATTTACAAGTGATGATATTACTGACTGAAGTATTAGGGACCCATGGATGCCAACCTTCTCAATTACAATTCAGACATGGTGGAAAAGAAGACTGCTTCTTAGTCATGAAAATGTTTTGTTTCACTAAACATAAACAAGTAAACGTTTACAACACCGACACCTTAAAGCACCATTTATTTCAACATGGTACTTGGAATTTACGCAAATATTAAGCACCGTGCATCTTTTTAGAACTGCTGTCCTGAACCTAAAAGTACCTTTCGGTGGGACAAATATGTAGTGCAGACAACCGTTTTAAAGACAATTTCTTAATTGAAAAAGATGCTTCTGAAGGATCTAACGTGTATGACAGAGTAAATAAAAACAGGAGACCAATTCTAAAACATAACTGGTATTGGCAGAATAAAAAAGGTGCTCCGCTCAACAAGTGTGCACGTGCACACATATGTTAAAGGCCATTTTACTATAGAAGGCATAAAGGAGAGAGATGATAAAAGGAGAGAGATGATAAAATGAGGACGCTAGGCTTTCACGATAGGCTTAACTTATACAGCTTCTTTTTAAGGAAACCTATGCATTTTCTAGATCGTTAAAATAATTTCTGCATCAATGTGTCAAATGTGTCAAAACTGCTGTATACCACCATACAAAGTGCAGCAGGAATTGCCTTTAGTTCTTCAATATGCTGCTAAAGACTCCTCTACCTACAATTCTAGTCGCCTCAAACATTTTCTGGTTTGGTGCCAGAGTGAGTGATGATGTGCAATGCTGTGTCAGGAGCACACACTGCATTTGCTTGTACACGCTGCTATGTTACAATGCCTCATGCCCCCATTCGAAGTGGGGCACTACGCTGCTTTGAAGACGAGATGGTGGTAAATTAAGAGCAACAGGCTTAAGGGCAAAAGATAAAAAAACACGTTTTTTTCTTCGGTGGTTTGCTCCAGCCAAATAAAGAATTGGGCGGACAAAGAAGCCAAGGTAAAATATAAGCATCATGACCGACAAGAAGGTCCATAAAGGATCCATGACCGAGGAACAGAACCACCCTAAAGAAGCAGAGCGGCCAAGCAATCTAAAGATTTTGTGCCTGGGGAGCAGCTTCTGTCAAATAATACTGAGGGAGAATGCCAGAAGGCCCTTGGACAAATGCCTGGTCTCTCAATCTGGGCCTCACAGTAGAAATCTGCCTCAGTATTCTCAAACACAGGCACAGACATCTTCCTGCTGCCAGGTCGATTTCTGGCCTAGTCAGACCAGAGGCACAGATTCTGAAACAGACTCTTGCAAGCACACGAATTCACTTTATAATGACCTATCTTGTGCCAGTCCAGCCTTAGGTAAGGCCCCCGCCAATGTTTTGAAAACTGATTTGTTTTCTCAACACTGGCGAGCAGCACAAAATAATCAGTCTCTAGACAGAGTTAAACCTAGATTTAGGACTTCCCAAGAAGACCAGGTCGAAATTACGAGGGTGCCTCATTCTTCATGCGGAGGTGGTAAACACAAAAGAATATGTATCTAGAAATAGGCTTTTGTTCTGCCAAGCGCTTGTTAACAATTCCTGAATTCCTTCTGCTGCTCAGCTAGGCTTCGTTTCAGGACAGCTTCCCAGCGCTGAATCACAGTCCTCCCACGGCCGGGAAGCGATCATTTCTCCTTCAGTATAGTCATACCAGCCAGGCTGCAAAAGCAATTTGAAAAAGTTCACACCTTCTTCTGGTTGAAAAGACCTGCGAAGAACTTGTTTCAACGGAGGTAGATAAACATATTTTTAGTTAATTACCAAGGCTATGTATAGAATCTGTGCTGGCGAACGCTTTTACTTTAAAGGCGAGTTTCCATAAGGTAGAGTGGGCCAGGAGAGCGCTTATCAGCTGAGTAACCCCCGTGGAGCCTCTTTACACGAAGCGAAATATGCACCAAAGCTGTAAAGGTACTGAGCAGTGTTCAAGGTCCAAGCTCATAAATCGAGGCAAACAGTAACTCCTCAACAGCCCCACTAGCACTGGAGCAAATATAATGGGAAAACTTTCACTGACTTAATCAATGGCAAATTCTGCTTATTTACTTAGCCACTATCCTCTCCACCGCGCATATGCCTCATTGCCCCCTCTGTTCTCCCTACTATCCGTTTCACAGCAAGATTACTGAACGGACATACTGTCTCTGGGTGCGCATCTAATGAAAGCCACCACCTCGTGGGCTAAAGCACAGGCCACGCTTTGAAAAGTGAAGAAAGACATTTGACTTGAGCTGTGGGGGTACTGATGTGACTGCACGTGTCAGCTATCCATTGCTGAAAGCAGCCAGGCACACAGTGACATCAAAATTAGATCACACACAATGGGTAGTTTTGAGGGGGGAAAAAAAAGTGTCCACACAGTGACATCAAAATTAGATCACACACAATGGGTAGTTTTGAGGGGGAAAAAAAAAGTGTCCAGTGCCGAGGGGGACTTGCTGGTGTTTTGGTAGGAGTAAGGAAAAAAGCTAGTTTAACCCTTTAGCTGCTGGGCATTTCACCCCCTCCCCCAAAAGAACTGAACCCTCTTTTGGCTATTTGGGTAGGACACGCTTATGGCTGAATAACTTGTTCCACATAAGATATTCACACCAAATTAGCATTTCCCCCCGCCAACATCTAGGGGAATTAAAGTACCCAAGAGTTTATGGAGTCCTCTGGAAGGAACCAAGAAAACAGGCAAGATATAGCTAGATTGAGGTTTTTTTTTGGGATAGGGAAAAAAGTGTTCTGGAAAAGTGTCTTATTTTTTATAACTAAAATGGCACCCAGAAACGGTTTGCTGTGCTAAAGCCACCATATTCCCAGCTTTCAGGGACATACAGAGCTGTGTAACAAAACATTTTTTTACCACAGTTTCGGAGTTTTTCATGGAGGTAGCCCACTTTTCCTATTTCTAGTTTATGGTGGAAACCAGTGTGAAACCCATGGGTGATCCAGGAAGGCTATACATTTCTGAAAAGTAGACAGTTTCTGAATTCAGTGATGGTTCATATGTGCAGAGCCCTCAAGGTTTTCCCCTCAAGGAAAATAACTGTTGAAATAAAGAAATATTGAAAATAGGAAATAAATGGGAATTGGGGGCATTTTCATCTAACATTTTGTCACAATGGCCGATTTACTAAAGCAATATACCATTACATCTGCTAGACCCTTCTATTTGTGGGGAAATATTGGGTTTGCAGGTTCTCCATGAACCCAAGGTAACCGGAGCCAACAAGTGAGCTGCACCGTACAATGGTTTTTGTTTGTGTACCATGTTTAGACCAATTCAAATGGTGAAATATATAGAATTAAAAATAGGCATCAAGAAAACCTATGTAATTCTGAATGAACACAAGATAGAGTTTAGGAGCAGTGGTTATTTGTACATCTCTGAATTTGTGGGCACCCATACTAGCATATATATAAGAAGGTATTTTTTAAAAGATCTTCTTTCTTACACAGTGACCCATATTTGGGAGGCACAAATGCAGAGAAATTAAATTAGAAATAACAAACGTTCTAATATTCTATTATTCTATGCTCCCACATTTCACAATTCAAATGGTACCTTCACTTGTGTGGGTAGGTCAAGTGCCTACGACAGGACACAGCCTAAAACACAACATGGATACATCTCATATTTCCATTTTAAATAGATTTTTTTTTTTTTTGCAAAGCTGTGGATTTTGGCCTCCTGGCACCTATGGAAGCCTAGCAAACTTGACCATTTGTGAAAACTAGATACCTGGGGAATCCAGGGTGAGGTGAATTGTGTGGCCCTCATAGGGTTTGGTTTTACCCAAAATCCCGTGCTAACCTCAAACAGTGGTTTTAAAAAAAGCAAATTTTGCTCACATTTGTGTGATGGAAAGTTCTGGAATCTGCCAGGAGCCACAAACTTTCTTCCATCCAGCATTCCCCCAAGCCTCCTGATAACAATGGTACCTCACTTGTTTGGGTAGGCCCAGTGCCCACAACAGGGAACGTCCAAAAAGCATGGATACATCACATTTTTCGACTCAAAATTGTCCCTTTTTTATTTGCAAAGTGGGTAGCTGTGGATTTTGGGTCATAGCTGTGGATTAAGGAAATCTAGCACACTAGGCCCAGTCACATAGGTGATGCAGCATTTTTATCAGCACAAGTGAGGTAACACTGGGTGGTAGGAATTTTGTAGATTCCCCTGATTCTGGAAGATTCCACCACAAAAATGCGAGGACAATTTGTGCTTTTAGGCAAAGTTTGTGGTTTACAAGGCATGGTGGTC
Source organism: Pleurodeles waltl (assembly GCF_031143425.1). Classification (NCBI taxonomy): domain Eukaryota; kingdom Metazoa; phylum Chordata; class Amphibia; order Caudata; family Salamandridae; genus Pleurodeles; species Pleurodeles waltl. The sequence continues at coordinate 403,627,954 of NC_090448.1, forward strand.
CAGAAAACTTCATGGTATCCATGCAAAGCACAACACTGTGGACTCCTCCAGAAGTCTACAGAAATGCGTGGGTTTGGTAGGTTTCTCTAGGGGGCAACAGAGCCAGGCCCCAGTCAAAGAAGCTACCACTATTGCTAAATCAGGCTAGTTCAGGAAACGTTGACCCTTCCACATTACATTTTGGGGCTTTTCCTCTTGCGGACACTAGGCCAAACCCATGCAACTTTTTTTTTTTTTTTTAAATCCGAACAAGTGTGGGAATGCTGGGCAGTAGGGATTTTGTGGATTCCTGTGTATTCTAAAAGTTTACCTCATAGACATGCTAGAAAAATTAGATTTTAGGCAGAATTTGAGGTATTCAAAGCATTGGTGGTAAGAAAGCATTATGGGATCCACACAAGGCATACCACCCTGGACTCCCTAGATGTCCAGTTTTCCGAAATGTCTGAATCTAGTAGTTTTGTCCAGGTAGTGGCCTACCCAAACCCATTCACCAAGACAAGCAGGAATATATTGGGATTTAGGCCCTCTCTCCTGGCCTATATGGAAAAACAACCCCCAAAAGAATAAAATGTCATCTCTTGTCTGTGGGATGGGATATTATAGGCCCCAGGTGAGCAGAAAGACCGTTGAGGTGTTTTTTTTTTGTTTTTTTGGGGGGGGTGAGGTTTGTGTGTGTGGGCAAATTGGGGGTAAACTCCTTCGCTGCCCTCCATAGACAAAATACTGGGTTGTCCCCTTTAAGATGGGGGTGCGGCCAATACTGAACGCCACACCCCCTTCTTTTGCCCCAAATATAAAATGTCCGAATTGTAGTGAGCTTTTTACCCATCAAGGGGCAGATTCGGGGCAAACACCACTTCCCAATTGAGACACACTTACTATGTGCCTCGTTGAGAGAGGGGTGGGACAGAAGACAACATTTCCTCTTCAGGGAGGGTATGGCTCAATGCCTTGATAAGCCACCACCGCCTCCTTTTGTTTGTTTTGGCGTCAATGTGAAATCCTTTGTGTTTACACCGCTTTCTGTCTCCCCCCTTCCCCCACCCACCAAGGGAAGGGCAGATTAGGAGTGAATACACCTATCTACCCCCTGTATGGGGTATCAGAACAGAAAGTTTACTGGGCCCTTGGAGGGGCGGTGACAGCACAAGCCCATGCTAAAGCGTGCCACTCCCAGCCTAGAACAAAACTGCATAAATGGATTCCATCTTGCCTAGTGGGCTTTCCATCGCCTGGGGGAAACAAATTGGGGGCAATTGCCCCCATCTAACTCCTACAGAGGCAGAAAGATTATCTGTGGTGCGGGGCATCGCCATGCCCACAGTGGGCAGCACATACCCCTATGTATTTTTTCTCCGGGGGTCTAGTGAACTTTGACACCCCAGGTTGGGGTTGGAGCATGGCCATGCCTGGTGGGGCTGCTCCCCCAGGTCCCTGGGGTCCTAGTTGTGGATCCTTGTTTGGGGATCAATCTCCTGTGGCAATACCCAAGCAGGGATCAACTGGGAGGAGGTACCACTGCAAAGAGGAAACTTCTCTTTACAACAATACCTCTCCCATAAGAATAAGTCCTCGTGGCACTGATTCAGTGAAAGTGCATAAGTGAAACAAGCCCTTCAGCTCGTTTTACTTTCACTTACGTAATGTAACACCATCAGTGCACTGTTCAGGAAGCTCTTCTCGAGCCTCAGCATAACAAAGGAAACCCTCTGGTGCAAAGCATTAGAGGGGCCTTTCTAACATTCACCATTGTCAGCCAATGGCCAAAAGAAGCACTGGGGGCGGGAGTGAGCCTGTTGACCTCCTGCCAATGGCAGTATTTAGGGTGATAAAGGACAAAGTACAAATGCCACAAGCTTTAATGCCACAGTTTGCCATTTCTAAGAACTCTAAAATAAGAGGCATCACTATGACCCAATTTAAGGTTTCTCAATCTACAATCATGGAAGACCAGAATGACTAGTTGACATGCTAAGATTTATGATAGATTTTGCAATTCACCAGCAAGGCTTTCACAGACTTGACAAAACTAGAAGGGGATAAAACGAATTGACTTTATTTCCAACTTTATAGGTTATCGTTTGTCTAAAAAAAAAATCTTAAGTAAGATTTGGTTCATGTAATGTGACCCAGGATACTCAGGGAAAGGAGGAAAGCAGTTAGAGATGAAGGGTTCATTTGCTGTGGAAAATACATTACGAAATGAGAATCCTTCAGGAAAAGTCCAAGCATCAATCAAAGGAGAAGATCCAGGAAGAGGACGAATATATGTAAGAATGCTTTTGCTTTATAAGCTACAAAATGCTGAACTGTCTACAGGATGTCATGTGCTGCACCACATTGAGAGAAAATGTAATGCAATCATGTACAAAGTGAGAAATATTCCATATAGAATGACAAAAGCAGTAAGAGGTAGGAAACAGTGAGTCGTAAGTGATGAAGTGTCAAAGCTACAGGCTGATTGTTCATACTGGAGAGGAGCGTAGGTGGGATGTCAGGCAAAATCTGCATTTACTTTGATTTCAGTAGTATGAAACACACAGTAGTAGGGGATCACTATCTCTTGTCAAGCAGTGCTGCAGCACTCCTTAAAAGGCAGCAATATTTTCAACTCAACTAGTCATCCACATACCAACACGTCATGCTCCATCTAAACTCATCAAAGTACCCAGCATTCATTACTTCTGTGGATAACTTGGCAGATCACGGACTAACCTGAAGAGAGATGCAGCAGGATTTCAACAAGTCGTGTAAAACCGGTTTGGGAAGCTCACAAGAACGGTACGTTTCTGAAAAGTTACTAAGGTGTATGGTAAAGATGGTGACAAAGATTTGGAAATTTCTTAGGAGATAACAGATGGCGTTAAAAGGAGGTACAACAAATGTCTTTTCAGTACTTCAGCAATATTTCAACTGGTCGGGTGCCAAGACCACTGGCTTATCTAGTGAAACCAACAGAGCAATGATTTTTTTTTTTTTTTTTAAATTTAGGAAATACTGAATTCAGCCGCATTTCCAAGAGTTTTGCTATTTCAACCAAAAACAGGAGCACGTTTGCCATGTTTGTACAGAGAAATTACAAAACTTAAAGTAAATAAACGTTTGTGAAGCTCCATATATCATTTTTTTTGTAAAATACCTTCAATGAATAATATACATGCAAGTGTTTTTGGCGAGCCTTGAAACTGATAAAAAAAAAATGGCACAAAATAAATTACTTACCTTTGGTAATGCCTTTTCTACAGTTCCGTCCTGTGGATTCCTCACCTTTTAAGTATCCCAGTGCCCACAGCACTTGACAAACTTTTCCATAGCTCTTCATGTCAACAAGGACATCACAATGGAATGGCTCAGCAAGCGACTCCATCTGACGGCATCAGAGCCATAAGTAGCCCTCGCCAGCGTCACCAACTTCTTTTTGTGCCTTCAAGGCAAATGGGTGAATACCAACATCATAAGCACAACATGTGTGGTCTCAACTCAAGGATTTATATATAAACATTAATTCTGTATATACAATTTCCAATACATTAAATATATACAAACATTTCCCTTCTTGGTGTATCTAGACCGACAACAGGGAGGCAGATGGGTCAGTGAAGAATACACAAGTAGATACTTTATCCACCAGAAAAAGCGTTACCAAAAGGTAAGTAACTTGATATATCTACCTCACATTTTGAATAGAGTCCCAAAGCAGTCCCACACTCAGCTGAGTGAGTCTGTGTGCTATACCAAGAAATCCTATAATACTGAAAAGGAAAAGTGACCATTCATCCTTACTTCTGAGTCCAAGCAGTAATGATTGGCGAATGTGTGGAGGGAATCCCAAGTTGCTGCTTTGCAATGGCAATAACAGGTACACCTCTAGCCATAGCATAAGTAGGAGACTTAGCCCTGGTGGAATGAGCTCTGATGCCCTCAGGTGGCTCATTCTTTGCCAAGGCATAGCAGATCTTTATGCAGAGTGTTAAAATAGGGTATTTGGTTGGCTCTCAGGTTAACCCCTGTCCAAGCAAGGACCCTCACTCAACTAAGGGTAAAAGAGAATCACCCTCAGGTAACCCCTGCTCACCCCCTTGGCAGCTTGGCACGAGCAGTAGGCTTAACTTCAGAGTGCTAGGTGTAAAGTATTTATCCCAACACACACAGTAACTTAATGAAATCACTACAAAATGACACTACACAGGTTTACAAAAATAGAAAATATTTATCTAAACAAAACAAGACCAAAACGACAAGAATCCAACAAAACACAAGTTATCAATAAAAAAAAAATACAAAAATCACAGAGAGTCTTCATGTAGTTCTAAACACAATGCTAACGCTGTTAGCATGAAAATGTACCTTGGCTGTGTCAAAAATAACCCTGCACAGGCGAGTGCGCGTCAAAAAGGGGTTGCAATGTGTCGGTTTCACTCACAAGCGAGACCTTGCGTTGTTTCTCCTTTAGTTGGGTTGGCGTGTGTAGTTTCTTCTCTCCGTAGGAGAGCGATGCGTCGGTCCGGTCAGCACTCTCTGGTCCGGGCAGGCCGTGCGTTGTTTTTATACGCCGAGCGGTGACTGCGTCGGAAATCCAGCCGCAAGATGATCCGAAAACCACGCAGCGCAGGTTGCGATCTCCCCAGCCTCCGTCAGCGACGCTGTGCGTAGTTTCTCCAGCCCGGGCATCGATCTTCGGGTTGTGTTGCAGGCGAGCGTCAATTTTTCAGCCGCAGATCGGAGTGGCATCGATCTTTTCCCCGCAAGGCGTTCTGTGCGTGGATTTCTTACTCTTGGGATGCCAGCTTCTACTTTCAGGGTCCCAGGAACTGGATGGGCAGAGTAGGAGTCTCTCCAGAGACACCAGGTGCTGGCAGAGAGAAGTCTTTGCTGTCCCTGAGACTTCAAACAACAGGAGGCAAGCTCTAAATCAAGCCCTTGGAGATCTTTCACAAGAAGGAAGGCAACACAAAGTCCAGTCTTTGTCCTCTAGCACCGGCAGAAGCAGCTCCACAAAGCACAGTCACAGGCAGTGTAGCTCTTCTTCCTCAGCTCCTCTCCAGGCAGAGGTTCCTCTTGGTTTCCAGAAGTGTTCTAGAGTCTGTGGTTTTGGGTGCCCTTCTTATACCCATTTTCTCCTTTGAAGTAGGCCTACTTTAAAGCAAAGTCTCTCTTGATTGTGAAATCCTGCCTTGGCCAGGCCAGGCCCCAAGACACTCACCGGAGGGTTGGAGACTGCATTGTGCGAGGGCAGGCACAGCCCTTTCAGATGTGAGTGACCACTCGTCCCCTCCCTCCTAGCACAGATGGCTCATCAGGAAATGCAGACTACACCTCAGCTCCCTTTGTGTCACTGTCTAGTCTGAGGTGCAACCAGCCCAGCTGTCAAACTGACCCAGACAGGGAATCCACAAACAGGCAGAGTCACAGAATGGTATAATCAAGAAAATGCTCACTTTCTAAAAGTGGCATTTTGAAACACACAATCTTAAAATCAACTTTACTAAAAGATGTATTTTTAAATTGTGAGCTCAGAGACCCCAAACTCCACATGTCCATCCGCTCCCAAAGGGAATCCACACTTTAATCATATGTAAAGGTAAACCCCGTGTTAACCTATGAGAGGGATAGGCCTTGCAACAGTGAAAAACAAATTTAGCAATATTTCACTGCCAGAACATATAAAACACATTACTATATGTCCTAACTTAACCCTACACTGCACCCTGCCCTTGGGGCTACCTAGGACCCACCTTAGGGGTGTCTCACATGCAAGAAAAGTGAAAGTTTAGGCCTGGCAAGTGGGTACACTTGCCAAGTCGATTTTACTGTTATAACTGCACACACAGACACTGCAGTGGCAGGTCTGAGACATGATTACAGGGCTACTCATGTGGGTCGCACAACCAGTGCTGCAGGCCCACTAGTAGCATTTGATTTATAGGCCCTGGGCACCTCTAGTGCACTTTACTAGAGATTTACTAGTAAATCAAATAAGCCAATCATAGATAAGCCAATTCCATACACATTTGTGAATGAGCACTTGCACTTTAGCACTGATTAGCAGTGGTAAAGTGCCCAGAGTAAAAAAAAACCCAGCAAAAACAGAGTCCAGCACACATCAACACCCTGGGAAACAGGCAAAAAGTTAAGGGAGACCACGCCAAGGATGAAAAGTCTAACACAGAGGATGACCCACCTGGACAATGTCCTTTTGTTAACAGCTTTGCCAACGTAGCCAATGAACAGCTGATCGTCCACCCTCAGCTCCCGTGTTCTATTCGCATAGAAACTTGAAGCCCTTTTAGGGTCCAAGCGATGCAGCCTTTCCTCCTCCTTAGAAGGTTGGGGAGGAGGATAAAAAGTAGGTTTGGCCGAGGTGAAAAGGAGTAACCACCTTTGGCAGGAAAGCCGCCCTGTTCCTGAGAACTGCCTTGTCAGCATGAAACGTGGTAAAAAGGGGGTTTACCACTTAATGTTTGTAACTCACTAACACGCCTAACCAACATGATCGCTACTAGAAAAACGGTCTTTCTTTCAAGGAGCCTCAATGGGCAACTATGTAAAGATTCAAATGGAGTCCCCATCTGGAACATTAAAACTGAATTAAGGTCCCACTGAGGCATAATAAATCGAGTGTCAGGATACATGTTAGCAAGCCTCTTAAGAAACCTTAACAATATAGGGGACAGGGAAGGTTGATCTGGTAAACAAGTAAAAGCTGACAGAGCAGACAAATAGCCTTTCACTGTCGCAACTGCACAACCTTGTTGCGCTAATCATAGGGCAAATTTTAATACATTCGATAACTGGGCCCTCAGTAGGTCAATATGATGCTCTTCACACCATTTGGCAAACTTAGCCCACCTGCCAGCATAAACAGTTTTGGTGGGGAGTCGCCTGGACGATAGAATAACATCCACCACATCAACAGGAAGAGAGAAAGAACTCAGGTTCCCCCGTTCAATCTCTTGGCATGTAGGTGCAGGCTCTTTAGGTGGAGGTGTAGAACCTGCCCCTGCAACTGCAAGAGGAGGTCTGGCCTGTGAGGGAGAACGAGCAGAGGGCAGCATGGGCTCAAGAAGGTGTGTGCGCCACACCCTTAGGACCAACCCAGGCTATTACTAGGACTTAGGCCCGGTCTTGGCGAATCTTCCTCACAACCCGAGGCATCAAGATAATTGGGGCGGGGGAGGTTGGGGGAGAACTTGTAAAGCAACTGGCTTCTCCAGTCCAATTGAAATACACCACCAGCTCTCCCTGCCTCTGATACTGGAGGCTGCAGAACTGGCAGTACGTGTTCTTGTGAGTGACAAACAGGTCTGAGGCGTCACCCATGACTGGAAGACGTGAAGAACTACTTCCCGCACATACGTGGAGGACTGCGGCCAGATTGTTTGCTACTATGCAAATCTGATGGGCCTGACCCAGGAACAGAGTTGTAGAGCCTCTCTGCAGAGAGGATACAACCTTACTCCCTGTTTGTTGATGTACCACATGGCATTAGTGTTGTCTGTCAAGACTCACACAGACGGACCACAAATGGAAGGGAGGAAGGCCTCGAGATCCAGACGCATCGCCTGTAATTCCAAGAAACTAATGTGAAACATCTGTTCTTCTGGACACCAAACTCTCCTGATCTCCAGGTTAGCTTCCCAATTTAGAGTGGAATCCATTATCACTGTAATCACCGGAGGTGGAGTGCAAAATGGTTTCCCCTGTGTCAGGCTGTTATCCACACTCCATCACTGAAGATCTGCTGCAGTGTCCCTGGAGATCTTTATTATCTCTGAGATCTCCATTGTGTTGAAACCACTACTTGTGGAGGCACCTCTGGAGTGTTCATGTGCCAACGTGCTTGAGTGACCAATAGAATACAGGAAGCAAACAGACTGAGTAGGCATAGGACCTATAGGACTGGAACAACACTATCCTGAAACATCGGAATCATAGCCTGAATGTCTCGAATCCTTTGAGGAGGAAGGTAGGCACGATTCATTGTTGTGTCCAGTACTGCCCTTATGAGAGGAGTCCAGATGAGACTTGGGCACGTTTAACTAAAAGCCTAGGTTGAACAACAACTGGGTTGTCAACTGCAAATTGTTCAGCACCAATTCTGGAGACTTGGCTTTGAGCAGTCAATCATCCATGTAAGGGAATATCGGTATTTCCAGCTCCCCCTCTTTTCTGCGATGCGTTGCAACCACTGCCATCACCTTCGTGAAGATCCGAGATGCGGAAGTAAGTCCAAACAGAAGGACCGCAAACTGGCAGTGTTGCATCCCCACCACGAACAGGAGATACTTCCTGTGCGACTGCAGAATAGGGATGTAAAAATACCCATCCTGCGAGTTGATGGAAACCATCTAAGTCTTCTTTGTCCAGCGCAAGAAGAACCTGAGCCAGGGTCAGCATTTTGAATTTTTCCCACTTGAGGAATGAATTCAAAATCCTTAAGTCCGGGATTGGACATAAACGCCAGTCCTTTTTGGTAATCGGGAAATATTTTGAATATCATCTCAAACTCCTTCCCTGTTCTGGAATTAACCCTACGGCACCCTTTAAAAGTAGGGTTTGGACTTCCCGCTGGAGCAAAAGTGGATGGTCTAGTGAATAATAACTGTGTTGTGAGGGAAAGGGGGGGGGGAGAGAGACTGGAAAAAGTAGGGCATATCCTTTGTCAACAATGTCCAACACCCAATTGTCTGATGTTATGGACATCCATTGTTGTAGAAAATGAACCACACACCCTCTCTCAGACAAAGCATGCTGCAAGATGGTGGAACTAGGGCTGCTTTCCTGCGTTATTGGCTGGGGAGGCAAAAAAGGAAGAGGAGGAGGAGGAGGGAGGCTGATGGGCTGCACCTCTGTCTTGCTCTGCCACACCCTCTATAGCCCTATACAGCGGATTGGCTGACTGCTGCTACTGCTAATGCCCTGCAAATCATCTGGCAGCTTCAGAAGGACAGATCTAGCTGAGTCCAGAAGGTCATGTAGATAGCGACCCAGCAAACGTGTGGTATTCACCGATTTTAGCAGCATACTACCAGATGAAAAAAAACCTTTTTTGCAGTATGTTCCATAATTTTTTTACTCTCGTTCAGCCAGGCAGACGGAAAGGACCCAGGTGCGGACTTTGAAGAGCATAAGACCTGCACAATCAACCTCTGCAGTGTCTGATAACGACTCAAGAACTCAGGATCACCCGGTGCAGTTATATATCTCCTAGTGATTGCTCTAGTTACCACTGGGACCGACATAGGCTTCTGCCATACTTCCAATATTGGTTCTGTCAAAGGCTTGTTAAATGGCAGCAAAGGCTCCGAGGCTGAAATGTGGAGTGAAGGACCTCAGTCAATAAGCTGGATCTCATCTATGTTGTTGGGAGAGACAAGTCCAGCAGATCAGTCTCTTTACAAATGACTGTGTGGTAAGAAGTCACTTCAGGTGTCGGCAACCCCTGTGGAGAGAACTCACACCCTGGGGAATTGTACAGACCACTAGCCATCTCTATTCCCTCAAAATCTTGAATTGGGGGGATAATCTCAACTTCTTCAAGATCCAGATCACCATGAAAAGCAAGATATTCTTCTTCCTCCATCCGGCCTCAGAACTTCTCTTCTGGACCCAAGCCTCAATTCCAGTAACTGTGTTGTATAAATTGGCATCGGCACCGGTGACTGATACTGGCGATGCAGAACCAGCTTTAGCTGGAGTCATGCGACGCAACATCGGCTGAGACCTCTCCGACAACGGAGCAGGCACCACAGGTGCTGACGATTCCTGCCGAGTTTGAGTCAGTAAAGGAATCACCTTCCTAGGTGCCGGCAACAGCCAGGGTAACTGGACCATCGGTAAGAACAGCAGGAACAGAGCCTGCTGGTACGTACTGGGAATCAAGCACCAAAGGCAATCCACATGCAGGTCTGTCACAGACATATGACCCCTGTGCACTCCCTACACACGTTATAGCCCAGTTTCTTTGGAGCAGACATTGTCACCAACACTACAAAAATCGGCTATTCCCTTTGAAATAAAGTATCACCCCAGAGAGCAAAGAAAACCGCTACTCCAAGGATGACGTCAGACAGAGTTGCCTGTGGAGTCATTCCATTGTGATGTCCTCATTGACGTGGAGAGCTGTGGAAAACTTTCTGGCAAGTGCTGCGCACACCCAGATATATTCAAAAGGGGAGGAATCAACAGGTAGATGTATCCATCAGAAGCATTGGTTTTGTTTCTCTTGTTCTTAAAAGTGCAAAATCATAGCCTGCAATCAAAAAGGGGTCCAGTTGTGAAAGCTAGCTGGAGATTTACAATATTTATGTGGGTTAAAAGCTTTAGCTTTAGAACATAAGCCATTTAAGTATATTTTGATAAAAAAAAAAAAAATTGGGACAGTGCCTCATTGTGCTAAAACAGTATATATAATTATGTCTCATATTCTAAAATTTTAGCAGGAAACTCTACCCAGCTTACTGTTGCGGATAAGGAGGACTGGCAGGATGCTGAATTTGAATCAGTATATCCCAAGGGGACAGACGTCTCCAATTGTGGATGGAATCAAAAGAAGCAGATGAGAAACAAACTGTTTTTCATATTAACAGTAAGCAGCCAAGGAAGAAAGATGTACTGGTGGGATTCAGAATACTGAGTGAAGTGTTATGCCTGGAATGGGATCTATTCAAGAGTTTCTATAATAGAAGTGAGACATTATTAGCTGGGATCATCATCAAATGGATTGACTGAAACAACGGAGGCAAAAAATATATATATATATATATATATATATATATATATATATATATATATATATATATATATATATATATATATATATATAGAGAGAGAGAGAGAGAGAGAGAGAGAGAGAGAGAGATCGATCTTTAGGTAGCCCAACAGAGAATAACAGAGCAGACGGTAAAGCATAGTATGTTGCACACTAACAGTGAAAGAAGACATAAGCTCCTTCTTTAGTGTATAGTAAGAGTTCCATCATATTGTGAGAGAAGGTGGGATTAAAAGTAAAGTCTTTCAACGGAGAGAATGGTAAAATATTTAATCATACTGATAGGTTAGAAATCAATATAGGTAGAGGTCATGACACAATCTGAAGTAACCAGTGTAAAAAAAAAAAAAATGCGTTACTTGCTGATAGTTTGGCTAGGGCTATGGAAAGTGGGTTCCCTGAATATTCTGGTGACAGACCATGAAGTCCAGCTTACCTGTGCTGAGATAAGGACATATTGTAAGAAGTAGACCTATTTAGCACAAGACATCATCCCCATTTCACCCAAAGATGAATGGCATTATTGAACTTTCAATAAAAGTTTAAGTGAGTAAGCTCAGCAGGCTGTCTAGAGAGGTGCTGATGTGAAAGAAGCAATCTGTGAGAAGCTACACCTTTACAGAATGATTTGACTACTGGACTGATTCCTTTCATTGTTCTGAAGTGCAGCAGGATAATGGGAATTCCTGATAAAACAGTACATCCGGCTTGGATGGAAAGGTAATGCAAGCAAGCTTAGGGTGATAAAGGACAGAGAAATTAGCTGGTCATAACTCTGAGCCAAAGCATTGTATGGCACAGCAAAGAGGTGAAAGCAACCAAGGTAAAAAAAAGAAGAAAAAAAAGAGGAGGCAATATGGCAAGGGCATGTATTTTCGTGCTACTGTTGATTATGAAGGGCAGTTTGCGATTCCCACATCCAGTTTAACACAGACTAAACAACAGCTCTTCCTGGTGCCGTTTTTGCACTTATGTTTAGCTGAGGTGGTCGGTATAAAAGAAGCAACCTCAGTCAATAAAAAGCAGACAGTTTTTCCAATGGATGCTGTGGGTCAAAAGCTGTAAGGCACTGGCGAGTTCATGTGATTCAAGCTCAGAATGCTGCAGTCATGCATCCTAGGAGGTTAATTGCAGACGGTGTACACAGTCCACTCCTAATCGAAACAGCAACTGTGGCGCAGCCTGTTCTTCAGTGCCATTAATGTAACTATTACCATGTTGTTTACAGTAACGGGAGAGCTAGTGTGCACTATCGCTGCGTTATCACTGTCGTGGCTGTCACTAAACTGGCTAAACGCTTTTGACTTCATCCATTCATGAGAGGTCTTCTGTCAATCAATCTCTCGCTCTGATGTGTATCGGAAGCAGGGAATGGAGCGATTAATTACTGTGTTTTTTCCGGCTTGGAAAGTAAGCCCAAGCAAAGGAAGGAGGACCACTGCTAACCACTCCAGTACATCTCTCTCAAAACCACACAGAATTTGAAAAGTTGCCTGCATGACATAGAATTGAACTCAGCAAATTTCTCCAAAATACCATATACCAATAAAGGACACTTACACAAAGAAAATCACAAATATATTAATTAATATATATACACCAGACCGGATTGGGGTCACTGCACTACTTTTCTTGGACCTCTCAGCTGCTTTCAAGACAGTTGACCATGTCACTCTAATGCAATGAATCTCCAAAACCGGTATAGAGGGGACTACTCTCGAACGGATCCCATCCTACCGTCAAAAACAGAAGACATGTCCTCTATACTCGACCGTTCTCATCCAAATGGTACTTCACAAAAGCATGGGTCCCTCAAGGCTCTATCATCTCACCCACACTTTTCAACATCTACACAAAATCATTACCGACAATGATCAATGAATTTCAGCTCACATGCTATAACTATGCAGATCACACATAAATACCCCTTAAACTTGAAAGCCCCAAAGATATTTGAAACTCTGAAATCTTCAGTCGCCTCAGAGCTGTGGATCAGTGGTTAACATGAAGCCATATCAAACTGAATGCTTCCAAAACTGAAATTGTAACATGTGGCAATCTGAAACATTATTACCCACTCTGAACCTGGCCTGATGATCTGGGACCACCACCTAAAGTATGTAAGGCAGTAAGAAACCTTGGAATTACCATGGACTCCAAGTTAATGCCCATGTGGACAAATTAGAAGGATCAAGATTCATTGCTATTAAAACTCTGCAACGCATCTCCCCCCATGTGAGATTTCAACACAAGGCCCCGGCTACTATATTCTAGTACCTCTACCATGGTAATGCCAATGGCCTCTACCACAATTCATCTTTATTAACTATGAAAACGCAACAGATTCAGGACTCAGCTGCCACTACTTCTAGTAGCCAGTAACTTGCTTTACACGTAGAAGATCCCTCCTTCAAGCTGCTTTGTAATACCCACTAAGCAATACAAGAAACATATAATCATGACCACTTTTTAATCAGAAATAAAATCACCAAATACTTTAAAGAAGGGAACACACACTATTCTATGCTTAACAACATGTATAAGTTATTTGAATAGAGGCTTATGGGTCTAAGTTTTATTTATCCATCACAATATGTAGATAGTATCATTATCTAAGGGAGCTTCAATACTGAAATATTGAAAATATAAAAAATTTAAACAGTAAAAGTTATTAGCTATACAAATTCACAAATAGCTTAAATTACAGCAACACTTGAAAGTCTGAGTTTATAAAATACTAGTCAATACATTCTCTTCCGTAAACATGTATACCCTATGTAATAATGTACCTATATATTTATCACCTTACTCCTACTGTAGAAAAAAAAAATACATTGGCTCTACAATGCACTACTCCATGTCTCACCCTATAACCTCTCTCAATACATTCTCTGCCTCCATTCTCTAACTCATCCCAAATCCTATTCTACTACTATGATCTCTCCTAAGGCCCTTCTAGACTCTTCCGTCCTCTATCCCTCCTTTGATCACTCAAAACCTCATTTTACTACTATAATACTCCAAAAATACCTTTCTAAATTCTCCCCTCATATATCCCTCCTTTGACTCATGCTTAACCTAATTTTACTAGTATGATCGCCCTAGTTCATTTCTGGAGACTCTTCCCTCCCACATCTCTCCTTTACTCATCCCAACCCCCATCTTACTACTATGACCTCCCAAATCACACCTTCTAGACTCTTCCTTCTTCTATCACTTCATTAGCCTATTCAATCCAACTAACAGACACCACTCAAATTAACTAATATTTCCCTATATTAATCCACCACTAATCCATTTTGGGTTCCAGAATAGCATGCTACTCACCGAAAATCGATTCGATTCAACTCCTCATCAAGGGTAGTAAGTGCTAGGTAAATAACAATTACAAGCTGTAGTTTAGTCAGCAAAGTATACGAGTGCCCCAATCATGCACTGCTTATGCACATATTACAATGCTTATGATATCATCGTTGCCATTACCGACTTTAAATAATAACAGTGATGACATTACTGAAAAGATCATTCGCTAATTCCTGCATAGTGTTATATACTTACAAAGGGCAGGAGCAATACAACAACCTAAACTGATGGCTGGACCGTCAGCCAGACCATGTACACAACACTCTATGAGCACCCAAACCCTGCTGTACACAGGCTTGTAATCCTGGGCAGCAGGGTTGGCCACAGGGCGTGGCCAACCAGGTCCTCTGCCCAACACCCCACATGCATTTAACATCAGCTACACACTGCATTTAGCCAGGCCTTGCACCCAACTGACAATGTATTTGGTCAATCCTCAACTTACCATATTCACCCAACCCCTGGTGCATACCGCCTTTGGCCACGCGCAGAGAGGGTTAGCTGCTGGGCCTGACCTTTAGCCACGCACTGCACCCAGCCCTCCTCTTACACATGTCTTTGGCTGTGTGCTGCATGGGTTATCCACAAGCATAGCATTCAACAAGTCTGTGCAAAAATCCATCCACCAACATCCGAACAACAAAATAGCAAAAAAAAAAAAAAAAAAAAAAAGACATCTCATAACAAAGTAACGTGTGAGCTGATAAGCAGTGCTCGATAGGCATAAGTTATATTTACTAAACTAAAAAAGGAGCATATCAGTAGGGTTTTCTTTTTTTTAAACGTTAGGTCATGTCCCATTCCAACATCTAATTATAACATCACTTTAACCTTTGTGTTTTTTTCCAGTGAATTATTGGGGTTTTTCATCATATCCTAGATTGGACCTTGGGTCAACCCTTCGCATGCAGCTATCCCCTGCTGTGCAAGACCTTTGGACAACCCCTACATGTAAACAATCCCTGCTGCACACAGACCTCTGCACTCGACCAGGGCCACACCTCAGTTGCACATAGCCTTCAGCTGTGCTTAGCATAAGTTGGCTGTTGAACGGTCCTTTAAGCATTCATCCCATGATACCGTGGTACCATGAAAGCCACAGTATCATGAGGTGGAGGCTTGCACGGCGAGTACTGCAAGAGTACAGCGGTACCAGAGCCCAATAACTTTTTTTTTGTCAATGTTAACCTCTGGGTGCGGTGAGCCCTCCTGGTCACCTACACAAATGCCTGGTGGTCACAGTGCCCTTACCCTGCCTACATATGCCTTTTTTAATTGAACTTTCTCAGAACACAAGGACAGGGTGTCCAATATCTGTAATGACTGCCGCACCATTGTGCTGAGATGCTGTGGCTGGCCAATCAAATCACAAGGTTCCATGGTGCCGAAACAGAGTACTGTGGTACTCCACTGGCTGACAGGAGAAAAGACTATCAGCCAATTGGACTATTTAAAAAAAAAATGTTTTTGGTACTGCAGGAGTCCTGCGGTACATAATAATAGAAATAACTAAATTTTCTAAGAGATTAACCACCTCATGGCCACCTGAGCAGCTTCTGAAATGCAAAACAGGTTTACACCAAATAAACAAAGCACACTTTCTAAGTAAAGCTTTTAATTAGATCCAGATGTTTTCAGAGGGCAAAGTTTCCTATAGGATTACAATAGAAAACTGATATAGTAGGGCGCATCATTTTTTGTGGGATCCCCACTTTGCAGATCAATGCAAAAAAATGTACGTAGGAGGCTAGGTTAGTGGAGCCTTTTATTTTTTTATTTTTTTAAGTTTTAAACAAAACAAAAAAAATTAAATGCCTTTTCTATGTAAATTAAGGCCCAACCATAACTTCCCAACGGTCACCACTATGCAGTTAGTTAGGTCACAGTTTCCATAGGAATATTTGTTGTTTTGCTAACAACGTTGGCACAGTTTGACAAATCTGTACAAAAAAAAAGTTGAAAAGAAAAAGTTCATCCACCACAGCTCCTCCACAGACCACACCCTTCTTCCAACTAGCATTGTGTAGGCCATATACTGTGCGCAGTGTGAGTGGGGTACCTGCAATGGGTTGGGCACAGGGCTAACTTATTGCTGCACCCTGCTGAAAGTAATGCATAGTGGGGTTTAAGAAGCCAACAGAGGTTAGGCACAGGCCGTGGGTAGCTGGTGTATTGTCCACAGGTTGCCAGACTGGGTTGGGTCTATGCTCATATTTGAATATGATCACAAAAACCCAGATATTTACAGAAAAAAAAACATGTTAAAGTGACATTACTATTAGGTGTTGAAATTAGAAAAACATAACATTTAAAAAATAAATACATTTGAAATTCCCAACTTATGAGATGAGCACTATACCATACATATCTAAAGCTATGCTTACCACTCTGTGAGAGTTAAACCAACTTTAAGTGGCTCACCCTTATGCGTCAGAATCTTAGAAATTCACATCCACACCTTATAAACTCCTCAGAACATGTCTACAGGACACATGGATAGACATCAATTGGTGGCTAATCTATAATCGACATAAGCTTTAGCTTTTCCTGCAGATTTTTTTGCAATAGGATTTGGCTTTCTGCCACAACCTACTTTGAAACATACCTATGTAATATGTACTTCCTGCAACCAAAACTTTACTGGATGTAATCTGTGCATTATATAGCTTTCAACATGCATAGCCATGCTTATGCTCACGGTTTTCAATAAACATTTGAAATTAGAAAAATATAACCATCCAACATTTTTTGAGATAGCAATATAGGGTCCATCCTAGCAGGCATGTGTATACTTCGTTTTAATGTTTTTATTGACATTTCTTTTCAACCACATTATCATGAAAGAACATTAAACATACATACACACATATATATATATATATATATATATATATACACACACACACATATGTATATATATATATATATATATTTACACACACACACACACACACACACACACACACACACACACACACACACACACACACACACACACACACACACACACACACACACACACACACACACACACATATATATATATACACATACATGACAGTACACACTGGCAGTACTCCAGAGGCTCACCTGAAGATACAATTTCAACCCTCTCACCCACAGCAGGAGGCTGGGGTGCCATGTATCCTCCTGCCAACTCCACACCAACAGCTGTATCTACAATGTTTAATATACGGAGACACTTTGTGTATCTGAGCTCTCTACAGTCTTGTACTACATAGTCAATTACTATTTGCTACTGGTTAATAACCCCCTTGCCTTCCAACCCAACAAAACACACAACTTCTCCATGCCTAGGACCCAAAAGACCCTCTGCAGCCTCAACATTTTAGTTGGTATCAATGCTGTGCCCCCGTATTGTAAGATTAGCTGCCCAACTGCCACGAGGAGATATGATGCAGCATTACCTAATGTGCTTTTTCATTGGGTAAAAATGAGGGCTTTCCTAGGAAAATTATTTAGGCTAACATGACTCGAACCACACTCAGAGGTGATGCCCTCTACGTCAGGACTACCCTGGTCTCCACAACCAGTAATTACCCCAATCTCAGTCACCACTTCATTCCAAAAATCCGATTCTAGCACATGATTACGGTATGCTGATAAGAGACCCAACCTTCCCACATCCGATCAAGCAGGTTTTGTCTCTGGATGAATCCACAGCATAGATTGTCTGGAGCAGAAGGTGCTACAACAGGAGAGAAACGTTTGTGTTTTTTATGCAGGGCACAGCTAAAGAGACCAAATGGATGAGGAGGGCTGACACAAAGGCCCTCTATGTGTGTTTATCTGTATGTATTTTGATATTTAGGGTTTTTAACTTAAACAAGCTTGACTATGTCTCGCCTAAAAACCACTGCACAAAAGGCACATGGACATAATTCCATATTAATGATATTCCGATTGGAGGTGCGTGTGTAATCTTCACAGATGTTTATCTATTTATTTACGTTGCCAACATGTTATATGGGCTATCCAGTCAGCAGACTTCAGAGGGTGTCCAGGATTGTGCTCACCCATTATTGTTGGTCTCCTTTGCCCTTGCTATCTTTTTTTCCATCTCATTTGCTTTTTTTTTTTTATTTATTTTTTTAAACTTCAGCCTTCCAACTAAGCACCGAGTCAGATATTCGGTACCCCAGATCCAATCTTACTCGAGCATGTGCATATAGTTTTCAATCATAAAGGTACTTTTGCAGCTGAGTCTTCAGCTTAGAGTAGCACCCTTATGTAAGTTTTTTTTTGTTATTAATCTGAATGTTCTTTACATCCTCTCTATATTCTGGACAAGCAAGTGAATATTTAAATCAGTTCATGTGGTTAAAACCACTCTCTATTTTATGTCGCTGTACCGGACTTGCCTTCATCATTATGGAGAGATGTGGTCCCCAGAAAAGGATACCGCAGACTATAGAGAAGCTACCAGAAATAGGCGTCATACCTCACTTCAGTCTCCAGACCTGTACTGTATTTGAAATGTAGTTCAGCAGCTATACAATCACAATGGACCGTGAAAGACTACCCTCCTGACAACAAAAATAACTTCTAGTTATGCGAGTTACCCCAGTGATAGCTAATTTCCTCCTACTGACTTGTGGACAAAAGGAACACGCATTTGCAGTGCAGTAGGTCTCGCATCTGTGAATTAGAGCTATTGGCGTAAATGACAAGTGACAAGGTCTTTTACCCATGTGTTTTAGTTTGGATTGTAGTGGATGTACGAACAGAGACGCAGCTGCAGCACTGTCTAGAGGACTAAGAATGAGGAATTACCACTGGGACCAGAGCAGCAACTAGCAGCATTGTCTACAGGACATAGAATGAGTAATCACTGACGGGACCAAAGAATCAGCTAGCAGCACTCCCTAGAGGACATGGAGTGAGGAATCACAGACTGGACCAGAGAAGCAGCTGCAATACTATCAAGAGGATTTAGGATGAGGAATTACCACTGGGGCCAGAGAAGTAGCTGCAGCATGTCCTACAGGACTGAGAATGAGGAATTACAGAAAAGACCAGAGACACAGCTGCAGCACTGTCTAGAGGACTTAAAATGAGAAATTACTGACAGGAGCAGAGTAGCAACACCGCCTTGAGAACTCAGAATGAGGAATTGCCCTGGGATCAGAGATGCAGCTGCAGCATTGTCTACAGGAATAAGAATGAGGAAATACCACTGGGACCAGCGAAGGAGCTAGCAGCACTGTCCAGAGGACTTAGAACGAGTAATTACTGATGGGTCCAGCGAAGCAGTAATATATACACGTTAAGGTACTTATAAGAGTACGTAAAGGAGAACCATAAATTGAGAAACAAAATGACAACAAATGCCATATTACTTGGTAATGTCATGAAACAAATATGACTTTCAATATTATATAATGCAAAATGTTTATTTTATTTATTACACTATATGGTCACACTATTGCATTTACCCACAATTATATAGTTGCAGATACAGTTAATAAAGGAAACTGCTCTGCAAAAATGAAGTCTCTACATAATATTTTAATTTAATTGCAACATCTATTCCGGACGGTAGTTTCAATATGTGGTAACGTGCATTTCTACTTTCCTGCAATGAGCTGCACTGGTGCAAGTAAACCTACTGCCATAAATGTATCACAGAAAATAATTAAGACAAAAGAAGCAAGTTTTGAGAAAGCCATCAGATCTAGAGGTAGCTTCCAGTCTTTTAGCTTTGGCAATGCTCGTTTTGTTATCTCTATTGTAAAACTTTATTGTTGGACGTGTAGCCGAGGCATGGAAGGGCTCTTCATTGTGTTTGGATGTGCTTATTGTGAAAGATGAAGATGCAGTCATTTATAATAAAATTAGCCAACGGCTGAAGAGGGCTGACCATGTGCCTCAACGCAAGCTGTATTTATTGACTGAAGAGAAATGTGAATGAAAGTATTTTGCCAACCCAAGATTTAAATCAAAAGGTCTTTGCTAACACCAGGCATATACATCTAGTTACTACTTTTACTGCTTAGGCCTCATTTCAAATTCTGCAACTTGGTCTAGCTTTCACAGCAGACCTTGAGAAGTCCTAACTTTAATGGTGGTAAGTGGAGATCAAACACTTCTCTACGGAGATAGCATCTAAACATTAATGTAACGTTTGTTTGTGAAGTGCGCACTCAACACTAAGAGCATCTTGCCGCTGAATATGCAATGTTGGTCACACAGAGCAATGGCATTCATTTCATCAACCTTAGAATTATGAAAAGCTGAGTGGATATGCCACGATTCCTGCTTGTCACAGTGCGGTCAAATAGGCATTAATTCCCCCAGCCACCAGTCCCCTACTGGCAGACTGCATACCAGTGTTTAATTTGAGCCAGTTGGGGACACCGGTACTTATTTCTGGGGCAGGCACTTATTTTTTTCCATCAGGTATTTACTGCATGCAAAAGAAACTTATGGGAAAGATGGAAGAAGAAAAAGACAAAAAAAATCGTCACAAAGGGAGAAAACAGAAACCTGTAAGAGTGAGCTGAAGGGGCAGGGAGTGGCTGTAAATGGATTTAAGAGGCCCGAGATATCTTTAGGATTACGTTGCCTCGTTTAATTTACAAATTAAGCACTGCTGTATGCACATGCATGTCCATTTATACACAAACTCTCAATAATAGATTAGTGGTTCCCTACCTTTTGACTTCTCTGGACTCCCACTTTATCAGTACTGGAACCCAAGGACCCCCACTGAATCATTACTGGATTCCAGCAACCCCCACCCTCCCCCAACGAGTCATTACTGAAAGCTGAGAATCTTATTTGTTAATATTATTACATTTTATAAGCAGTCACGCGAACCCCAGGGGTCGCCAGACTACAGGTTGGTAACCATTGCCACTGAAATTATTCTAGCCTTCAAGACTGCATGTGTAAACGTTAGAATGGACGTGGACATTTTCCAGTGAACATGTGAAGCATGTATGAGGTTTCCTATTTAACAAGTGGACACAGCTTGTAGTGTACATGTAAATGTTTAATAAATTGCTTACCTAAATAACGTTTTCAGGATAGAAGCACACTTGGCAGCACCTACCCGTGAGAGATTTTAGCCAAACAAACGTTTAGGTAGGAAGCAATTTTTAAATCACCGAGCCCCAATCCCTCTCAAACATGGTAAGGCACTGACTGAAGTAGGGTGTCCAGCGGACGCCTAAAAGGCCTGACCCAAGTGAGCACTAAGCCAAACACAACTAATGATATCCGCTTTATGCTGCCCATATTTATACACGAGCTACATAAAAATAAATATTACATCATGTGGGTGTGCACTCAATACTTAAATGCAATAGTTGCAGAATTACTTGTTGAGAGTACGTTTAACTGGTGCAGAACAGGAAGTGGTTTCGCTAACCCAGAAGGGAAATGCTCACTCGAAACAGGAAATTGGAACTTGGGTTAAACAAGCAGGCCTGATGTCCCTTCTTGAAATGTTGAGCAAATCGATAGTGCCAGCTGTTACAATAGAAAGAAAAAAAGACGGGGTAGGTAGGGGTGGTACCAAGGGGAAGTCACACGGAGAAACAGTGGATGGGAGGGCAAAGCAGTAACATTGCAAACATCAGCTGCACGCAGGAGGGAGGAGGGACCATCTCACACTGTAACAGGCAGCGTGAACGTAATGTGAGGGCCAACAAAAATGTTCACTTAGTAAAAGCAGCTGGGAGGGAACTCAGCACACAAAGAAGGGACATTTAGAAAAATGCACCAATAAAAAGGAAGCATTTAAGACAAACACAACAAAAAACGAATCATAATAGTGGGTGTGGTTAAAAGGCCATTGACTGAAAACAACACGTCTTGATAGGCTCAACCAAAAAAAGCCTTATTTGTCAAGAGTTAAAAGCAATAAGTGTAGGAAATAACAATAAATCCACTTCCTTATTCAAACAAAAGGCGAAGATTAATATTCATCAGTAAGACATTTGAAAAACGCACCGATTCATGCTGCTAGAAAGCATTAAACTAAAGCACATTTGTTCAGCAGAGATAAAAACCTTCATCTACAAGATGCAAATAGGTTACGGATGACGTTACTGCCCTATTTATATTGACGCAAGGAGGTATTCCTCAAATTAACCACGCTCAATTTACCGAGGTTGGAAGGATGAGCTGGCAATGTTTTGATTCAAATCGACAGTTACACAAATATCTCGGGGACAAGGACATAGTTCACAAAGCAATCTAACCAACTTCTGCTGTTTCAAAGTTTTAAACACTAGTGAGAATTAATAGCCCTCAAATATAATAATCCTCATTGTGAACAGTCTGCACCACCTTGTGACAAACTTGTGACACAAAGTAAAGTAGTAAACCACTCACTGGAAGCTGCACAAATTGCCATTAATTTATGAGTAGTAGAAGCCGTTGGACAAAATTGATCAATGCATGCCTATGCACGCTGAGATTGATTCAGAAGAAAGGATTTAGAAGTCAAAACTATAATTGTTGATACAGAATCCATCCTTTATAACATACAGTCCAAAAACTAACTAGCCCCTTTATTTAGCCGTTCCTTGTTCTGGGTCCCTCACCATTTATTCATCATAATATTTCAGCCTTCCTAGAGCTTTGCTAGGTCTCGGTCTGAACCTTATATTTTAACTAAACATGGGACACTACTAGTTACAAAATCTTATCACACGGCGCAACAAGCGAGACCCATGGCGATTACAGAATCTGTTAGGGTAGACCCTTTTCAGCCTATCCTCACACTAATGCACAGGCTATCTACATATTTCCATGCAACCCCCGCAATTGGCACTTAGAACTGTAATTCTATAGTGTGTTTTTTGACTGCTAAGCATTTGTTAATCTCTGCAAAGGGGCCCACAGAGTTGCTGGCTTTCAAAATCGAAAATGCATCCAAAACTCCATTTTGTTTCTAATACCTAATGGATAGGTGCACTCGGCAAAATCCAACATAACATTCACTCTAATTGAGCCTCATAAGATGGCACAAATAAACAGAAATCTCATAGGAAAATACTCAAGACAATGACTCAGAACCAACATACCCAACAAAACTCACCCACAGACTAGTAATCTCCAAAAGGAAACATTTCAATAATTCAGAATCAGACGTGGCACAGATCAGGATAAACTTCTGTATCAATAGTTGTGTGGGATTCATTTAAGGGAAGGATCATCAGCTGATATTTCAGATCTTCAGTTCTAATGTATTTTTTCCCCCAATTCAGAGAGCTAAAATAAATGACTGTGCTCCTTACGATAAATACAATTACACCAGATTCAACCAACATCACAGTGGGCCATGTAACAATTTAAACTTTTATTGGGATGACTACTCACATTCATAATGTTTCTATGTCACAGTTCACTGTAAGCCCACTGTTTTAATGTCGATATTTCTATCCTATGGGCATATGTCAAAGGGTCCCACACAAGACAAAAAGCATTGTTACAACTTTGGCGGTCTGACTGCAAGACCGCACGGTGGCGACTGTCAAAAGACCGCCATGTTGACAGTCATGCAGACAGTCGTATTAAGAGTTACCCAGCCACGCCCACCAAAAACAGCCAAAATCCAGACTCAGCCAGGACCCTGGAGGGCGGGAAAGAGGCAGTCCGATCACCGGGACCGCCAACCAACCACCAAACCTATTACAACACCTTGAAAATCGCCATGGCTGTCTTCCAATGGCAGTGAGAACCGTGGCGGTCACCACAGTAATAAAATACACCACACTGGTTAGATTTGAAAACAACACAGCTGACATACATACACACACTCAACACACCAACCAACTACACTATAAAACACACCCCTTCACACACCACAATCCTTTGCCTGCACAACACAGAACACAACAACAGTAGTGCAAACAAGAGGATAAGCACAACTCCACCTCACATATCCCACATCCCACACACACTTCACTGCACGTCAACCATCATCACACAGCACCTACTAATTTATTGTTTTTCCTCCATTCTCGCACTTTTTTTTTTTTTTACACCACCATGTCACCACAAAAAACACCCACGATTCACCAATTTGGAGTTGAGGATCATGGTGGATGAAATCATTAGAGTAGAGCCACATATATTTGGAGCCCAAGTCCAGCAGACTATCGCTCGGAAAATGGAAATGTGCAAAGAATAGTTGAAGGGTGAATTCTTTAGGCACCTACCCTCTGTGAGTGTATGTTGTGTGGCCTTCTGTATCCCTGATCAAGAGTTGTGCAGCCGCGTTTATATGTGTTATAACCATGCAATATGAGTGTGTTGTCTGAAGTGTTCATGTTGTGAATGTGTTGGTGTCTGTGTTGCAGTATTTGAGTGCATGTGTTATGAATGATATGTGTAGGTGCCTGCCTTGGCATAAACCCTCGAGGATGTGTTTGCTATAGGTACAAGCGTAATAAAAATGAAAAAATACAGGTATGTGTGGGTACTTACAGTTGTCCCCGCCAGCGTTGATTTCTTTGTCTTTCGGCGAGCAGGAGCAGAGGCATGACGTTGAGGTATAACTCCATGGCAGCTCCGGACATGTATTGCAGTGCTCAGTTTATACTGCTCGTTTCCGCCTGGTGCTCTGTGGTGGTTGGGCCGCTGCAGTTAGATTGGCGGCGTGCAACCTTGTAATAGGTCTGATAGAAATATCGTCTCCATCGGCCTGTTTGTCACACAAGGCGGCAGCTGTGGTCTGTGCTGCTAGCAGCGGACCGCTAGAGGTCCCCTATTTCCTATGCCACCTATCTCATAATATGGCGTTCCGCTCCACCAGACTGTTGGCAGTCGGACCGCCAAAATTATAATCAGCCCCAAAGAAGTCATCTGCATAAGTATGTAGTGATTACGTTTAATAATTTACTGGAAATAGTGACATGCATTTTCGTAATAGTAAAAATCACAACCTAATAGAAATACAGCTGGACAATAAGTCAATGCTCATACGATCGAAGTATGAGGGCATTTGTCAGCATGTTTGCATAAGCAGTACTATGTTTGCATACAATATATGCAACTCTTCGAGAGGAAGGTGGAAAGAAGTAACATGAGTCCTGAGAGTTCTGTTGGCCAGGAACATTTACAACTTTTGAAAACGAGAATTTCAGTTCAAATGTAATGAACTTTTCTATAATTATAACTTCTAGCATGAAGATAAATAAGCCAAAATCTAAGCGGAACAAAGCTTAAATTCCTTTAAAAAGGCTGGCAATCAGAATAAAAAAATAAAATAAAAAAGAAACACCTATGTTAGACCTCCAGACAAAATACAACTAACTGATCCAAGACATGTATAACTCGAAAGGTTCCACAACACAATAGGCCCTACTTATACAGGGATGTGGAATTCCTATCGCCCGACGCCCGGGACATCTTGTTTGGGGTCAAGGGCAACAAGTTTTTATGTTTACTTTGTCCTTGGGACAAGTAGGCCCAACCCCCTGCAGCACAAACCCTTTGGCTGCCTGTTTACAGAGAGTGGAACTCTCTGCAGTTGAGGTAATGTGTTTCGAAAAGATAATGCTGTTCGAACTTGTATTTATGGTTCATTATTTGAAAGACTTCATTATTAGGGTGTGTGCTGTAAATAAATGTTTTAAGGTTACACTTCACTACTGACGTTGGTTCCAGTACAAAAAAAAAAAAACATGTACACACATGTTTGAAAAGTTTAGGGTAAGAGACTAAGTATAATGCTCCCAGAATGCTCTCTGATTATATGCAAATGAAGTGTCATTTAGTAAAATGTGTTGATGCATGCTAGTATTTCCCAAAAATATTTCTAATGGAAAATCAGTGTAACCATTTTCAACACGATTATGGGAAGCATGAAAATAAACAAACACTGACAAAGCCAACTGATCTGACATATTTTTATAAGTCTTTTAGTTTCATCAATGCGTGTCTTGTTTTGACATGGCTTTTGTAACACTTTATTCTTGTGGGAGCTACCAGGCCCTCAACATTGTAACAAACATTGGCAAAACCCCCCCAAAAAGTTTTTGAACTCTTAAAGCACACGTTGCCACCAGCGGCATAACAAAGGCCCCACAGCCGCCCTCCAGGGGGCCCAGTCAGAACAGCACCTGCCCTGAGTGAGTCTGGAGAGGGGCCTCCTCCATGTTCTTTGCAAAGGGGCACCCTCCAGTTTTGTTACGTCACTGATTGCCACTGTAGTTCCTGACACTGAACAAAACTACTTTGTGTGGCAATATGCTCCTTGTGGAAGAGCAGAATGCGATCACTCACAGTAAAGCCAGCCGAAAGAGAGAGAAATAGAAGTTTAATAAAAACAAAATGTCTTTGTTAACACCAGACCTAATTAGGGACCAAGACCCACATGTAGGTAGCTTTTTGCATGTCGCAAACAGCGACTTTCGCTGTTTGTGACGTGCAAAAAGCACATTGCGATGCCCAAACCCAGTTTTGCGATTCAGTAACCTGGTTACCGAATCACAAAACGGGTTTGCGACTCGCAATTAGTAAGGGGTGTTCCCTTCCTAATTGCAACTCGCAGTGCAATGTAGGATTGTTTTGTGACCGCGAACGCGGGCGCAAACCAATCGCAGTTTGCACCCATTTCAAATGGGTGCTAACACTTTCGCAAAAGGGAAGGGATCCCCATGGGACCCCTTCCCCATTGTGAATGTCACTGTAAACATTTTTTCAGAGCAGGCAGTGGTCCTGCGGACCACTGCCTGCTCTGAAAAAATGAAACGAAAATGTTTAATTTTTCGTTTTTGTTATGCATCTCGTTTTCCTTTAAGGAAAACGGGCTGCCTTACAAAAAATAAAACAAAAAAAAATGCTTTATTGAAAAGCAGTCACAGACATGGGGGTCTGCTGTCTCCAGCAGGCCACCATTCGTGAGGGGGTCGCAAATTGCGACCCACCTCATGATTATTCATGATGTGGGCATTTGCGAAGCCCTTGCGAATCACAGATGGTGTCAAGGACACCATCCTACATTCGGATTTGCGACTCGCAATTTGCAGGTCACAAATCTGAACCTACTTACTTGTGGCCCCAAATTCTTAAAGAAAGTCACAAAAGTGCACCCATGGTATATGTCGTACCCCTATAAAATATTTGTGAACTGTATTTTAGCATGGGTAAATACGATGTGTAGATTTGCTCATGTGAAAATCTATTGAGCATTTGCAAGTTCATTTTCCCTCCAGCCACTTTCTTCCCAACCCTGGAAGAAGTTCTAATTCTGCCATTGTCAGGAGTAAATGTCCAACCTTTCTCGTTATGGGAAAATATCAGAGAGAAGCTGGTAAAAATCTTTAAAACATGCAGGTTAGTAGGTTTGCAGACTCAAAGGCATTCCAGCCCTGGAACTATTGCTTACTGCTTCCTCCAGCCCCAGTATGCAGATCTGCAGAAAGGTGGCAAAATAAGGAAATTGCTACAGTAGGGATTGAAACTCTAAGTATTCAAGCCCTACTATGGTAGTAGCCCTGGCATAATCAGAGAGGCTATTAATTGCTGCCATAATTTGTCGCCACACTACATGGCACCAAAGGGACAAGTAGATCTTCTTACAGGACAAGTAGATTTGAGAAGCAACCTGTCCCCTGGACAAGTAGATATTTTAATAAATTCCACACCCCTGTTATAGGTAAACAACTGGAGAAGCGTTTCTGCTCAGGTGGTGCAAGACTACTGGGAAGACCAATTGTCTTATTCAACTGTACGGACGCGTGACCTTGTGTCTCTCCTCTAACAAGCATGCCTGGTAGACTATTAAGCTCGGAATGTGGTCCATCACTCAATGTTTATTATTCAGTTCTCAAAGAACTTTGTTAGCAAATACCGCAATACTGGGCTCCCCAAAATGGATATCAGAAACATATACACTGACAGAGACTATGCACTAAGTCAGTAAAGCCTCTATATTCCTTTCGAGTTACCCTGCTACACAAAAGCACAAATGTTTCATACAAGGGACGTTCTGAGAACCACCATGCAAGTCCAATTTTCAGTGCACGCCAGAATCAGCTCAGCAATAGCGATTTCCAGACAGGAGTAGGGCACCAGCAGGTGACTATGTTGAAGATCGACAATAAGCAAGCCTGCACTTTTTAAGACTAAACTGCATAAAAATGTAGTAAAATCACAGACCAAACAAAATAATTCTGCTGTTAATTTTGGGGATACGGTTAACACTAATGTCACAATAAATTCAATTTGACTTAAGTTACAAATGAAATTGGTAAAAAAAAAAAAAATATATATATATATATATATATATATATATATACACATACATACATACATACACATATACACACACACACACATACAGAATTCACTGTTAGCGACTTTTGGAAAGGAACAAATGTTACCAGTCTACCATCATTGAGCAGAGCTGAGGAGAAATACAAATGGCCTGTGTGCACAACAATGCAATAACAATTGCTGTAAGCACTGCACAAATGCCAATAACAATAATGAATGAAGCACATCTGTGATTCTGTGGGATAGGAACTTGGAGACATCAGAACAACTGCTCCTGCAGTCATTTTACAAATTGACTTGTGCCAGGCTCTCCTTATTCCATATTTCTTATACGTCGTAATACTCATCATGTGGAAGAAGCCAATACATACCACCAATCTTAATTCAATAATTTTGGTAATCCTTTGGGATCATATTCAGATTCCTTCCTTTTGCCTTTTTACAAGAGCAATCCTTCACTTGATTCCAGAAAGTTACTGTTAAGAAGCTCAAGTGACATCCTGAGTACCCCATCACCAACCATCCTTAGGTCACTGCAGGGAGATGTGCGGATACAAGTCTGTTTCACAAAACAAAATAGAGCATAAATGTACGCCACACACAAGGAAAGCTATTCTGTTAAATATTCCGAATTACGATGCAAGAAAAGCTAAATCAATGTACAAACAAGCATTGGCAAAGTAAATATGTCGGACGTTGGCTACTGGTCATTTGGCTTTGTCAATCCTTGTTTTGTTATGTATGTTCCACATAACAAGCCCTGTGCTGTTAAAGCAAAACCTGCACAACATACACACACATTTTGTGCCAATATGCAACAAAATCAACCACAATCAGACATCTTGCCACACTCCTGGACAACTACTGCTGCACAACAAAAAGAACTTGCGTCTCCTTTAAATCAATACAGAAGCAGTGGGTCTGAATCTGCACTACACCACTGGACAGCAGAGGCCAAAAACTAATGAATGAACATAAGACAATTCACTAAAAGCAAACACAAGAAAACTCGGAGGAAGAGTTAGAAGACACCATGCCACTATGTGAGAGGTACTGTGATGCCACAATCCCAAGCCAACCTCTTTTGCTCACGGTACTTGTAATGCATATTAAGTTTACCTTCTATGTTCAACGGTGAGAGAGATATGGAAAAATTAACTTTTCCATTCCAGTATGGAATAGAGACTTACAAATGTGTTATTCATATATCACTTCAAGTATCCACAGTTGACAAAATGTGTCTGATTTATCACACCAATAAAGTATCCTACGTTGCAGGGCGAAATGTTGCAAAACAAGGTATTCTTCCACTTGTGTCAAAAGCCCCTAAGCAACAGTCCTGCAAATCTGTTTGCCATTGTTCTAGAAAGCCTAGAGAAAGATGTGCCGAGTTCTCCACAAATCCTACGTCTTGCTCCTGTCAGGCTTCAAAGTATGATGTGAAAAAAAAACACAGAAGCAGCCCACCAAGCAATCTGACATGAAGTTCTGGATGTTAAATGTCCAGTCGCGGCCGTGCTATATTACTGTTGGAAAAAGCCTTCAATACTACTGAGGACTCCTCTTCTAACCTTAATGCTTCTGTCCTCCTAGATAGCTAGGGACTTGAAGTGTGCAACTCCCTCCCTTCCTCCCTTCCCCCCCCCCCCCGCCGACTGTCCAACTCCCTGTTAGGAAACATCTGATTTAAGGGAGTCAGAAGTTTAGAAAACTTTAATTTGGCCACAAGTGCGACTATAAAAGTAAACACAATAAAAACACCACAGTATCAAGGAATAAATAGAAAAAAAAGCATACAAAAGTATCAAGTGCAAACATTGAGGTTCCCAATCAAGTATACGACGTCCATCAACAAGTGAAACCACCGTACTAAAACAAAGATTTCCTTCAGCTGAGGGCACAT
This sequence comes from Pleurodeles waltl, assembly GCF_031143425.1. NCBI lineage: Eukaryota > Metazoa > Chordata > Amphibia > Caudata > Salamandridae > Pleurodeles > Pleurodeles waltl. The sequence goes on from NC_090448.1 coordinate 403,658,250, forward strand.
CTCAAGAAAGAACAGATATTAATAGGTGGGAGAATTCAACACTTGTAAATATACCAAAGCCACTCCAGCAGATCTGATCTCCTTTCTTCTGATAATCTGTATTAAAAACTGCATTGACAGATCGTTAATAAAATGTTTTTGTTTTTTAAACAAAAACTTACAAATAAAAGAAAGTGCAAGAGACTTTGCGGGCGAGGTTTCATCACAATGGCATAAGAGTACCTTACTGGATTCTAATTTGACCCAGAGGAAACCCCAGATTTCACTTCACGGGAGTCAAGCAACTCTCTGGAGTACACTAGTATCTTTCAGTGCACATCGATTTCAAACTCAAATGTCCTACTCCAGCCTCACATACCCTTGATCACTTCAACCCCCCCCCCCCCCAACACCAAGTTCGAACTACTTCCCTCTTACTCTGTACTACACTATATTTTCCCCTCTTCAGTACCTCTTCTACTCCCTAACTCCCTAACTCCCTGATGGGTCACTCACAATCAACAACTTCTTCAGCAGGTGTGGTATTAGCATTCTACGGTAGACTATTCTTTCATGAGCTTACATTTAAAGGGCTTTTTTTTTTTTTACAAACTATTCTAGGTGATTGAATTCTGGCAAAAATAGCCTATACAGAAAACTAAGTAGGGGTGTCCTGCATGACCAAAATAAATAAATAAAAGTCCAAAAAAATAATAATTTTGCAGGCATTACCATTCGATATTGCTGCTAAGTTCACTTTTACTGGACAGGCTTTTTTAGGGGCAGGGCCACAGATTGCAATGCAAGAAAGACTCTAGTAAAAGTAATCAGTACGGTAGAAATAATTGGGGGAGAGATAAGAGTTGCCACAGATGCTGCATGTGCCCCAGCCATTGTCTCTTTCAATTACTATGTATCAGCAGATGCCGCATGGACTAGAATGAGACGAGAGTCAATGCATTTGAATCACGCTTATGATAGTGTGCAAGTTTATCTAATCCTTTTTCCCGAAACCACCTTTCCCTGTTTTTTTGCAGGGTCAGCTACTGCACATACAGAATGTTTATGGAGTTTACTTCAGCGACTCCCCATAGAGGTTTCTTTCAGCAATGTCTCCCATTTAACTGCCCTAGTAAAAATGGTAACATTCGGAACAGTGGCCTCACCCAACTGGTCACTGGCCCCACCCATATCGCAGGACACACACAACTCTATCTGCTAGGCCAATGACAGAATCAAATAAAGCCATGTCACTAAGCTCACCTGGACCAACCACATCATTGTCCATTTTACCATTGCTGGATTCCCTGGCACCGCCCCCAAACCACCCTGTATTGTCACATTGCAGCTGGAACAAGATCTCAGAGAGCCAATGGACTAGCACCCCCAACAGCTCTTGCCTTCACAACACAACCAACCTCGAACAGGCAGTCAAGAACTTCTCCATCTGGATCACCGACTGCGCCAACATAGTCGTCCCCTACAAATCCACCAGGTCCAAACGACCCTCCAAGTAAGCCAGCTGGTACATGATCAATCTAAGAAACCTTAAGCGCACCTGCAAACAACTAGAAAGGAGATTGCAAACCAGCAGCTAGCTGGCAGACGGAACCACTTTCAAACCCACCCTCAACCAATGCCACCTGCTCCTGAAAAAGACTAAGAGATTTCGCCCTGGCCTACTGTATCAAAGCAACCTCCAACCAAAGCAAGTACATATTGAGCATTATCAGAGAATTCTCCAGCCCTTCAGCCACCGATAAAATCATCAGCCCTTCACATGAACACTGCAACTCCCTGGTTGACTTCTTCCACAAAACAAAACAAAAATCTCCACTATGGGTAAAAACTCCAAACCTTGACCTCCCCAACTGGACCCACATCACCCACCAGGAAGCTTTACTGGTTCGCCTTTCAGAAGAGATGCCAGTTCAAGATGGTGATCCACACCATCAAAGCCCTCTACAACCTAGGACCAGCATACATTAACCACCAACTGAATTCTCACGTTTCTTCCAGTCACACCACCTTCATCGCCCACACCTCTGCATCAACAATGGAGGGCGCCCCTTCTCCCGCCTCGAAGTCCTGAACAATGTCCCACTCCACCTACTGATTTCACCCTTTCTGACGTAATTCAGGAAAGAACTCAAGAACTGGTTATTCGAATGAGCCCCTTCAGCAGTACTCTCGGCGCCTGAATACCCTCACAGGTGATTAGCTATGTTCGATAAATCGAGTTGGATTGGATTGAAATCATCAAGTGTTGTAGCAAGGAATTTAATTTGCTGAACACGCCTTACAACTTACCACTACAAACATGCGTTATTACTAAACTATACACAAAAACTTTATACAAAACGAAAAGCATGGTTCTATTTATAGAAAGAAACATAGTAACAATCATACATAATTACACAAAATGCTCTTACAAAACATCAAATATAATTTCACAGCAGATCTGAAGGAGCAAATCATACATAAACCTCAAACTTCCTGGGCTTTCATACACCTAGTTTCATTTTTTCCACTCTATCACTGTCCAAACCTACTGCATCATCAGACGTGTCAGCACATACAACCACTCTACCTTTATTGCACACTGTGCATTCTTCAACTTCCACATAGTTTCGACTAATTTTTATAACTCACAGGTTTAGAAAAACAAGAACCACCCTTCTGCACATATTGTGAGAATGATTAGTACATTGTCCCACTTCCACGTTCACATTTGTGACTTTCACCCTTTCGTCAAAATACTTTTTGGATTCCACCTGTTTTGGTTTTACTCTCTTAATATATCAAAATCAACATCACTGTAAAAGTTACTGCCACTTCTCGTTACAGTGACGGGACAAAAAAAAAAAAATTCAGATGCCTTGTAGTGTTGCTAACAAATGTGGGGTTGTTGAATATCAAGGATGTCTAGTCTCAATTCCACCTCATTTACTCACCAACATGATATGCTTTTCCCCACATGTCACTCTTGTAGGTTACTTGTCATCCCTGCGTTCTCAGTTTCTTTCTTCCACCTTTGCTGCCTTTCCCTCTCTTGTTCTGGGTCAAAGTTTGATAATTAAAAGTAAGCTCCTCCCCCCAAAAGCACAAAAAGAAAAAAAAAGATAGAGAGAGTGACAGTGGGCTTTATCTGCAACCACTGGCTTAAATTAAGCACTATTTACTATGCTAAGTGAGTATGAGCATGAAATGGCTCCCCAAAAGGAAGTGCATAGAGAAAAAGTATCTTAAAAATGAGCCAGGAACAAGAACACTCCCTGTCCCCACCCAAAAAGGGACTGGTGTAGGTGGAAGGCAAGCCTAAAGCAGAGCAGGGATCAAGAAGTATTGAGGAGAAGGTATTAAGCAGTAACGCACCAGCTTGCGATTGTCACTAGACAGATTCAATGTCAAACGCGCAGCCAGTGATCAATCGGACCATCTCATTGGCCTGATCATGCTCATATAATGGGTGCCCAAGTTCTACATTATATAAATGAATTGTTCTCAAGTACCTAGGTATCTGGGTAACCCTTCTGCCTGAATTAACATGGGCTAAAAATCTATCTCCTCTGCTAACACGAATCAAAACGGACTTGCAGAGATGGCAAACCCTTCCATTAAACGTGATGGGGCGGGTGGCCTTATACAAAATGATGATCTTACCAAGACTCCTATACGTATTTCAAAACGTTCCCATCCCTCACTCCTGGTTCAAAAACCTTGAAAGCATCACAGGAAGATTTTTATGGCGGGGCAATAGGCATCGAGTAGCGATACAACACTGCCGGAGAGGAATGTACGACGGAGGTTTGGGTGCGTCGGACCCTTATCTATACTACTTGCCTACCCAATTGATAGTGATTCATGAATGGGGGCTGGGAAGACCCAGCGTACAAGACAGAACTGGCACTCCTAGGTTTTCCACAGGTTCTTGATATGCTATACGGAGCATCGCTTCCCCGCGACATGGAAGAAACAACCAGGGTGGTCTTCCTAGCGTGGCGAGCCGCACTACGCTACACTCACTGGAATACCGTTATCACTCTCCAGACTCCATCATGGAGAGGGAGATGGCTATGTGCCTCGGCTACGCTGGAGGGATTTGCAACGTGGGACCTAACAGGCATTTCCCTGGTTGGAGATATATGGAAGGGGAGGGCCATGAAATCTTTTCAGGACCTACAAGCATAGTTTCAATTAAATCAGGCACAGTTCTTTAGATACCTCCAGCTAAGACACACACTGAGAGTCCACTTACCCACCACAGGCCCCATACCGGACTTTAACCCACTGGAAGACAAAATACTCATGGGAAGTATGGAGGGGAAAGGCATCTCTCAACTTTACAAAACACTAATTAACAATGCCTCTGATAACTTAGCTATCTTCAGGAATAAATGGGAATCATGGGTTGACCCCTAGAAGAAGCGGAATGGAGGGAAGCCCTGATGGCACCCAGGGTACTGGCAATATCAGCTGGGTTCCGCATGATACAATTCTATTATTTATATGGGGCGTATCTGACACCATTCAAACTACACAAAATGGGAGCCCACCCATCCGCCAAATGCCCAAGATGCCCGAGTGAGCCAGCAGATTTCTTCCATATGGTATGGACCTGTCAAATAATACAGAAATACTGGGAGGGGGTGGTCCGAGATATAGGAAGGGCCTTAGGACAAGAAATACAAAAATCAGCTAAGCTAATCCTACTGGGGGTTATGGAGGAAATGGGAGGAACATGCGCTAAACAAGCGCTTACAGCCACGGCTCTATTGGCCGCCAAGAGGGATATTGCCGCAACTTGGACTTCCTCAGAGGGCCCATCAATCCAGAAATGGAGAAAGGGGGTGGACTGGTGTGCAAACCAAGAGAAACTGGTATTCAAGTCTAGAGGATGCCCACAAAAATTTGAAAAGATATGGGGACGATGGCTAGAATCACTGACATAAACCAGACAAGTTATATAATAAATAATGTTGTATGGGGACAAACATTTTTGCGAGATCTTCGGCTAGCCCCACAACCAAAATATTATTGATTGTAAACATCGATACTAAAACGCTAATGGAACTTCATAAATTACAGGTGTCCTTTGCTTTGTGTATTAACCTTTTATGTATATATCTGAAAATAACAATAAAAATTGTTTATAAAAAAAAAAAAAAAATGATTTGTTCTCATTTACTGCATTATAAGAGGACACACACACTTCCACAAACAAATGCTCAATCATTTTATTTTACCCACAGTCTTCAAGAGCTAGGCAAATATAAAATGAGCCAAAAACTAATACTAAGTATGGCAAAATTAAACTACCAAAAAATTAAACGCAATGATTTCGTGCAAAGAACAGAATTGCACTCAACGTAAACCTACTAGAGAAGGTTACTGCTTCCTCAATTGTTTTATGTCACCTATACAATATTGATCAATGTGATTTACTTTACACATCTTGAGCAAATTTAAGCACACAAAAAATACCAGTAATGACTGGGTAAAGCAGTAACGCACGCATTTTCAGGCTGCCCCATCTTTCAATATCAGTCAAAAGAGAGAAAGTGCTTTCGATTTATAGGGAAGCGACTGTGAGGAAAGCAGTACCTCAAACATCTGGGAACTATTTTGCACATACAGTGACACAGAAGGGGTTACAAAAGTTGTAAAAACAACAAAAATAAATGATCGCTCTGTGACTAGCGACATCAAACACGGCACTGCTACTTTTCTATTTGAAGATGCAAATTTGAGGGCATACATCTTAGAGGCACACAGTTGGAGGAGCAATACAAACTTCAAATATCCAACATTTTCCCAAGCCAGTGATCCTCGTGAAAATGGATCCATAAGAGTAAAATACCAGAAAAGGGTAGTGTTTTCATTAGCATTTTGACTGTTTAGCGTGGTTACGAAAGTTGTAAAAATAACAAAAATAAATGGTCACTGTGACTAGTGACATCAAACAAGGTACTGCTACTTTCCTATTTATAAATGCAAACTAGACGGCATACATCTTAGAGGCTCGTAGTCGGAGAAGCAATATAAACTTCAAATATCCAACATTTTTCTAAGCCAGTGACCCTCGTGAAAATGGATCCACAGAAGTAAAATACCAGAAAGGGGTAGTGTTTTTCATCAGCATTTTGATTGCTTGGAATTGGTCGTTTTGACTGTAGGGCGCCCGATGCTTGAGGTCATTAATATGGATAAATTAAGTTGTGATTGCCATAAATGCAAACTGCACACGGTATATCTTTGCCTTGAGGAGGTGTGACAGATACTGGTGTCCGACATTCGGAAGCAGCATGAATATTGGGTTTGGTCAACTGTATTTATTGTCAGCGCCTCCAGGTCAAAGGTTCACTTCTGGGGGGGTGAGCTTCATTTCCTGCAATCATCTCGTCCTTGCAGTGTTGGGGGTACTGCCGTCGTGCCTAGATTGGGTTTTATCAGTAGTGCATGATACCGGCTGTGGCTTTAACTCGGGTAAGAGAAGAAGAGCACTGCGGGCATGGGGTGAAGGGGAGTGGCGTCCGAGCGAAGCCCAGAAGCCTGTGACGCTCTTCTACGTGCGATGTGTTTCTCTTCATACCTGCCGCCCTGGGCTGTGCCGAATCATGCCATTGGTTGACATCACTAATGCTACTCTAACCCATTTTTCGGTCAAGTCTTTCGCAACTGCTTGGGCTGTTTCCCTTACAGTTTTTTTTAATCATAAATATATAGTACAGAGGGATATTTAGTGAGTAGGGTACATCCATTAATCTGTGAGTCAGTCACATTTTACTTCCACTCATAAATGCATACAGCAAAGGGTCAGCCCGCTTTTCCCACTGGCTCTCTTCAATTTGAGTGACTTTATAAAGGCTTATTTCATTGTATTAATTTAACTTTAAAACACTAGTATATGTATTTTACCTGCCCAATTAAATGGCAATTAAGTTCTGTCTCTTTTTAAAGTTGTTCTAAAATCTTTAAATGACACTATATTATTGTAGCTACCTGCGATTTGAACGCAAGGTTAGGTGCCGTTTCATTCTGGAGTCCTTCACAAATAATAAAATGCTGTGTACAACTTTTGTTTTTCCCCACTAGCAGAAATTATGCAGTTGAGTATTTGGGGACAAATCAAGGTTTAGCACATTTGAAGTGCAATAGATGAGCCTCACCCTTGGGAGAGCCACCTTCGTGATCATGATAGCTCTCTTGTCAAGTATTTTTGTTATTTTTATAGATACATATATGATTCGTAAAACAGCCCTCCCTAGCACCGATTGTTTTCGGTTGTGGCATGTTTCTTTTTTGCCGAAAATTCTTGCAATAAAAAAATTAACCACTGTACCAGGTTGCCATGGCCAAACACACTGACTTTGCCAATGCTTGTTCAACACTGAGATACAGCAGTATCCACTTAGCGGAAAGCAAAGACCTTCATCCCAAACAAGCAACAACACTCTCTGTAAGATGGGCAACACATGTTAGAGAACAAGTCAAAGAGATATTCCTTAAAAATATATATATATATATCAACAATCTGGCATCCCTTCGGGCTCTGAACTAAAGCCTTGTAACATATTGCAGCTAAAGCAAGGGTGAGGTGTGGTCTTAGTTTCCTTTGCGCCTGTGGTGACATCAGTAATGTATCGCAAAATGAAGAGGGCACCCAGCAGAATGTGATGAGCGCCCCCACCTCCCATGTCTAACAAATATTCATTGGCCTTGGGCTGAAAGGTGACCCCTTAAAAAGTGAGGGCCCCTCTCCACCGCTAGAGCCTGCATTACTCCAGGGTGGCTGCCTCTAATGTTTCTTTTTATCCTGCGACAATTGTAAAGCTGGAAAGAAAGTGATCAGTAAATCTCTGGTACTGTGCACTATTTCATCCTAAACTACCAGTTGCTCTTTTTAGGTCGAGCATAGCAGTGCGCAAGCGCTGCTCTTCTCAACATGTAATCTATTCTGAGTGTTTTAACCACGCCCATCACTTTCATTCGTTCCTGGGCCTGCTTTTCAAAAATCCCTTGATGTTGCAAGTAAATGCTTTTTGTTTGTCCCACCTTGAGGCTGTTTCGTTACTGCTTGGGAGCTGACCCTGTTACACGATCAAGACGATACCTTAGCGTGGTGAACTATTCTTTCTTTTGCCTCACGGCTTCGCTCATGGTGGTATGCTGTTTCTTCGCCTTCCTTTGCTTCAGGCATCTTGCCGTTTCTCTGCGATGTCTGCAGGGACCTTTTTATTTTATTTTTTGCAGTTTTATGTAGCATGCATGCGACACAAAGGTATTGGTGCCCTTTATTTCATTTATTTTGCAGTTTTGTATAGCACAAACCTGATACAAAGGTATTACAGTGCTTTACATGAGCACCAGTTGCATTACACAAGAACACATTCATTTTTGTTAGCAAGGAGAGATTAAGGGATTTGCCCAGAATTACAAAATGATGAGCCTGCGCCGAGATTCAAACCGTGTTCCCAGCTCTAAATTCGGCAGCGATGGCCCTTACACCACATCCTCTCCCCTATGGTTATTTGTCTGCTGCATGTTGGGGAAGTCTGAGAATAACTTTTATATATATATATATATATATATATATATAGCACTTGGTAATACAGGTTCTGCCATTTTATAGCGCTGCAAAGCAGGTGCCAAGCTTAAAATTGCGATAATTCAGTTGCAACCTTGCAGAGATGAAGAGGTGAAAAAGCTATGTCAGGACTGTAACGTGTGACATTCTTGTTCTGTCAAGACCTCTGCAGTGGGTGCATTAACCAATAGACTTAATGTAAGCTGCGAAGTAAACCCACATTGAAAGATGCGGAAAGTGGACGCTAAAATCCATAACCTACGATTATACATTTATTTACATCAATATACAAAACTGGTACAGACCCGAGTGTTAAAAAGGGGTAATCAGCCATACGGTTCCTCGAGACAGAGTGCAGCACAGAACACAGAGGGGAGGCGGAGGAAGGGCCGAAGGTGCACCTTTTCATGCCCGGAAGTCAACCACGCACCCAACTCACCTGCTCAGGGGTATCCCTCTCGCTCACGGTGGGCAGCGGAGTCCTAGCAGACGTCGTCATGTTTGCGGTGGACCCTGTGCAGGTCTCCGGTGCACGGGTTCTAATACGGGCCCCGATTCAGTCCCTCATGGCGGTGCCGCCGCCCTCCCACCGTGGCCGTCACTACCGGCCTCTGCGCGCCGCTCCCACAGGTGTCCGCGCGCGCTCCGCCCTCCACCGCCGGCGCACAACCAGGCTCGCGCACTGCCCTGGAGCTCGAGCACACACCACTTCCTGTGCTTGCCCTCCACGTCTGACAGGTGTCAGTATCTCCTTCGACCGTCACAGCACGAAAAAGGTGAACACACCCGGAACTACTATGCAGCTGTGACCCCCGTTGCTGCCGCTCCTGTTGGTACCGCGGCCGCCTCCCAACCTCCCCAACATGGCCGCCCGCCCCCACACACACACACTTCGGCAACTTCCGAGACCTCGGACTACTTCGGCTATTTCCGGCACCTGTCGGTTACAGTCTCTTTTCGATTGTTTCCGGCTAAGTTCGGGTCCCGCTAAAAGAGGACGAAAGAGTTCGACAATATCCGGAAATGATGTCCCTACCTTCGCAATTTCCGGCACAATTCAGAAAAGAAAAGACAGTAGCTACGTCAAGATCTCGCCAAACACATTTCTTGCCGAGACCCTGTTTAGTTCAATAGACATGGAAGAAGGACCTATTGAGTCTAGATTGGACGGGATTACGACATACTTCCGGCTCAATATATTTACATATTTTTTTTGAAACTGGAAATGTCATTACTAAAAGATAACGCTTGGCAACTTCTGCGAACGGACAATAACTCTAATGTTCAGAGTGCTTGCTGCTTACAGATCGAACCTTTTATTTAGATTCTGTGTCAGGACCGGAAGCTCCGATTATGCTTCTCTTTCTTTACTACATATTTCATAGCAGCCAATCAAATACAAAAGCAATAAAACTGTAATGAAAAACTATACATCCCATAAAACAGTTCTTGTGTCACATTGACCAATCCCCAACGACTCAGCTCTTCAATAGACACTTCTACCATTTTAATCTCCTTTTTCTTTGCTGCTGGGCAGCCAGATAAGTCACATTTTTTTTATTCTCCTGATGCGTGCATTGTGCTAGTGACTGTGAGCCGTTACCGTGTATTTCTGACTCGTTATTCTTGGATTTCTGTTTCTATGGCAACGTGTTGCTGACGACACCGGATCGTGGGCCGTCAGCAATGCGTGTTGCCAACGGGTCACGCACGCTTCACTACTGGCACTGTCTTTAATTATTTTTCATTGTGTGTAATGAGAAATTTCCTCGCTATGGAGAAGGAAAGTTTCAATTCTATTAAGGATACGGAGGCGAGGATTATGCATAACTTTCTTCACTTTTTATTAAGTAGCAAGTTCAAAGTTCAACATATTCAAAGTTAAACTACAACTTCCATGAGGCAAATGTCTCTATGGTAACCAATGTCCAATCACAGTTCATTCCGACGGTGTGTATATATATCCTAAGGTGCCGTCGTCCGTCCTCGACTTCACTGCGATAGGAAGTTAAGGTGTCTTCAAGTTGTTGCATTCTCTGTTCCTAAGAAGCAATGTAGTACAATGAGCCATATAGACGAGTTCCCGTTAAAGGTCTAAACAGTTAATATATCTAAACAATCTGGAAAACATTTCCTCCTCATAAACATCATTAATGCATGAAAAATATCCATAATTATTATTAATCAAAATCAATAGCAGGTTGTATCCTTGATCATTGAAGGAAAGGTAAATACCACCTCCAGTGTTTGTGCATCAGCTCCAGGGTGGACAACATTTCCCTAGTGTCGGGCGGGATAATCCTCGCCTCTGTGTCCTTAATAGAATTGAAACTTTCCTTCTCGATAGCTAGGGAATTTCTCATTCTATGTCAGGACCGGAGGCGAGGATTATGCATGTTTAAAGCTTACTTACTACCAATGAGGCTGCTTCGTGAACAGATTTAAAATATAATTTTTTGAACGTAGACTCTGATGACCAGTCAGCAGCACTCATGGTGTCGTCCAGTCTTCCACCTACCTGAACAGCTTTGGAAGCCATGGCACCTCGGGTGGAGTGTGCCCCAAAAACTTGTTACATCCATGCCCGCTTCCATCAAAACCCATTTGATCCACCTAGCGATGGAGGGAGAGGAGACCGCCTTAAAGGGTTTCTTTATTGAAATCAATAATTGCCTTTCCCCAGTAGGACGGTGTTCGGCCGTCACTTCTTCATATGTCTTCAAACACCATACCACACACAATTTAGGCGTATGCTCGAAAGCTGGATAAGTTACTGACCTGGTATTGCATTTTGTACGTCTAGATATTGTGAAGGTTACTCCCTCTGGAGAGAAAACCCTCGCTGATATATCCAGGGCTCTTACGTCCGATACTCGTTTGCACGAGATGAGGCATAGCAGAATAGCTAATTTTGCTGACAACTCTTTCCGGGAGAGAGACTGGTTTTCCTGCCAAGAGATTAAAAGACGCAGAACTTGGTTGACGTCCCATAGTTCTGAATACCTGGTTTCGGGAGGTCTGGTCATCCTGATACCCTTCAGTAATTTGCTCACCCATGGGTGTTCCCTCACTGGGCAGTTGTTAACGTGGGGGTGTCCCGCCGAGATCGCAGATCGAAAGGAATGAATTGAGCAGTAAGACAGGCCGGATTCCGCAAGCTCCACTAGAAAATTTATGACATCTGTTATCTGGGCCCCCATGGGATCGATGTGCCCTTCCATACACCAACAAACCCAGCGGTTCCAGGCTGATCTATATCTCTTACATGTGCTCGGAGCCCATGCTTGTCTGATGAATTTTTCAGCATGTTGTGAAAGTCGGTTGTCTTCCCAGCGACTCTGGAAATCTTCCATGCCGCCTGAATTAGATGGCCTTGGAGGACCAGAGGATGAGGATGACCCGTTGGGTTCAAGAGAACCGTTGAGACAACCAGGAGTTGAATTGGATAATCGCAAGAGAGTTCCAACAGGGATGGGAACCACACTTGCGACCTCCAAAGGGGGGTAATCAGGACCACCGTAGCTACTTGGCGACGCACTTGGGCCGCTACTCTTGGAATTAGAAGGAAAGGGGGGAACGCATAACTGTGGTCCCGACCCCAATCCTGCAGGAACGCATCCACCGCTGTTGCTTCGGGATCTGGACGGCAGCTGAAATAGTTTGGGATATGGGCGTTCCATCTGGACGCAAAGAGATCCACTGAACAGGGACCCCAGCGTTCCATGAGCACGAGAAACAAACCTCTGTCCAGTTGCCAGTCGCTGGGATCCTCCAGGAATCTGGAGTTCCAGTCCGCGTGTGTGTCCTGGAAGCCCGGGAGGTATTCAGCCGTCACAGATATTTGGCGTTGGAGGCAGAAGTGCCGGAAATCCTTTGCCAGTTCCGCTAGGGCTCTTGAGCGAGTGCCCCCTAGGCGATTTATGTACTGCACCGCAGATACGTTGTCCATTCTCAGGAGAATACAGCACAAGACTTTGTCCAGAGTCAGAGACCTGATTGCAAAGGATCCCACCAGGAGTTCCAGGCAGTTGATGTTTAGGTGGAGTTCCTGTGGGGTCCAACGTCCCCTGAACGAGATATCTCTGCATCGGGCTCTCCAGCCAAGACGGCTGGCATCCAATTCTATCACGAGGTCCGGCGAAAATCCGAAGATCGCTCTGCCGTTCCACGCTTCCATGTGGTCCAGCCACCACTGGAGCTCCATCCTCATCTCCTGGGGAAGAGTTATCAATTCGGAATAGGTTAGTCCGCAACGGAGATGGTGAGCTTTTAGGCGTTGAAGAGCCCTGTAATGCAGCGGTCCCGGAAAAATGGCCTGGATCGAGGATGAGAGAAGTCCCACCACTCTGGCCAATTTCCTGAGGGAGATTCTTTCGCGTCTCAAGACCTTCCTCGGCTCCTTCTTGATCTTGGATATCTTCGAGATCAGGAAACTGAGGGAGGCTGCATTGGAGTCGATGAGGAACCCCAGGAAGGTAATTGACTGCGAGGGAAGGAGATCTGATTTCTGAGGGTTAATAATGAACCCCAGGTCCTGGAGGAGTACAATAGTTGTGGTCGCATTGGACAATAGTTGCGTGTGAGATTGGTCCATCAGGAGAATATCTTCAAGGTAAATAATCAGGCGGATCCCCCGGGACCGTAGGTACTCCACCACTGATTTGAGCAATTTCGTGAAGCACCACAGTGCCGACGATAGGCCGAAGGGAAGAGACGTGAATTCGAACACCTGTTTCTTCCAAAAGAATTGTAGAAATCTGCAATGTGGGGGAAAAATCAGGACCGTTAGATAGGCATCCTTGAGGTCCAGATGGATCATCCAATCCCCCTGTAGGAGGAGATCCCTGAGCATGTGAATGCCTTCCATTTTGAAGTGTCTGTACACTACCCACTCGTTGAAGGCTTTGAGGTTGATTACGGGCCGGAAGCCTTTGTCCTTTTTCTCTACGAGGAAGAGGTTGCTCACGAAACCTCTGGGATGAAGGATCAACCCGCGAATGGCCTCTTTGCGCAGGAGGTCTCGGACTTCCGAGTCTATCAGTGCGTAGTCCACTTCTGTAAAGATCAATGGTCTTGGCATACTCTCTTGAACCGGTGTTCCCCAGAACTCTATGTGGAACCCCGTCACTGTCTGTAGGACCCAGGCATCTGATGTTATGTATGCCCACTTGTGTGCGAAAAAACGCAGTCTCCCTCTGAGAATTTGAGGGGGAAAAAGGGTAATGCTTACCATTTGAACCTCCTGGAGCGTTTGCTCCTCCGCGGGCGCCTCTGTTCGCTCTGTTCCTTCCTCTGCCCGGGTTAGGGAAGAAGGCGCCTTGACGGCCATCTCGCCATCCATTATTCCTATTGGGGTAGGAGTTGGAGCCTTGGTGGTACATGTGGCCGGAGGAGCGACCCCTGCCTCTTCCGGCCCTCCAAAAACCTTTCCCGGAAAGATCTTCTTTACAGAAGACTGTGCTTTATCAAGCGCCGAGAAGGTGGCCACGAATTTGCCCAATTCTTTTACGAAAGGATCTCCGAACAAGTTCCCTTGGGCAATAGCCCCTGCCTCTGAATTGGAGAGTTCTCCCAGTTTTGGATACATTTTTATTAGTAAGGAGTGGTGTCTCTCCACGGAGAGAGCGCAATTAGCATTGCCCAGGAGACATACTGCTCTCTGGGCCCATCCCACCACGATATCCATTGGCATGTGAGTATTAGTGTGCCTTGCGTGCTCAGCTAGTTGCATTATCTGCATTAGAGGTCCTAAGACATCTAATAATTTGTCCTGGCATGCTTTCCAGGACCGGTCTATGCCCTTCTTGGGGTCCTTGGTGTACTTCGCAAAGAAGGTACACATTTTCGGGTCAATGTCTGGCGTTGCCGCCACTTTGTCTGGCAGAGTAGGGCGAGGACATTCGGCCTTCAACCGGGTCCTAACCTCCTTGTCCAGAGGTTGTCTTATTTTGCTGGCGACATAATCCGCCACTGTTTTCTCCGGTCACCACTCTGAGGATCCAGGATGGTATATATCCTCTGGATCAAACATCTCTGATTCGGAGTCCTCAGCCTCCTGCGGGTCAGGTGTGGCAGGTGTCGGGCGCCAAGGACGTCCGGAGTCTTGATCCTCAGCAGAGGAGGAATCTCCCTCTGTGTCCCCTTCTACCCGCTTAGGTGACCCTGCATCAGGGTCTAATATGGGGTGAAGCTCTTCACCGGTCTCTCCGGGCCGAGATCCCTCCCGGAAGGGTGGTTGCTTAAGCGCACGTGCAATCTTGTGAATAACTTCGGTTAAGCGACCGAAGCCTTCCAGGTGCCCCGCGTCACGCTTGCGCAATTTCCTGGGAACCGTCGCCGTTACTTTAGGGTCGGCACCCGTCCTCCCCAAACATGCCTGTCCCCTTAAAAACCTGGTCAGATAGCTTTGCTACGCTATCCTTAAGGGGGGCCAAGTCACTGGATATGGCCTGGGTAAGAAGTACATCTACCTCAGGAGGTAGCATGCGTTGGGAAGTGCCCTCCCCTGGGGACAGGCTGGGTTAAAAATCATGGTCCTGAATGGACTGCATAGGGATCACAGGAGGGAGAAGGACAGGATAATTTCTCCCTTAGTACAGTAAAGAGGGAAGCCCCCCTGCACTCCTGTCAAAATACGAGGCCAAACTGCCTCAGCGCACGAATAGTCGTTGCGCTGCTCTCCTAAAGCGGGAGCCGATCTTACCACAAACGCACTGTTCTGCAGGGGTTGGAGGGTTAATATGAGCCTAAAGCTCAAGAAAAAACCCTGTCACGTTATCCTGAAGCGATCGAGCGCTTACGGTGTCTCGGATCGCTGTGGAAATGCTTCGGGACACCAGCGTGCGTGAAAGAGCGCCCCCTGGTGGACCCAACATGTATCAAATAAGGAGTCTGCGCTCCGGCATAAAAGCCTACTGCGCTAGTAGCGTTCGTAATAAACAATCAATCGAAGCGATTTGCAGCAATGCTGGCACAAGGCTAGACAAGAATAAAGCTTAAAGATAACAATCACTCTTTCCAAATATCAGAGACAGTTATTCAAGGGACTTAACTGACGATGAGCAGTGAAGAAAGAGGACGGACGACGGCACCTCAGGATATATATACACACCATCGGAATGAACTGTGATTGAACATTGGTTACCATAGTGACATTTGCCTCATGGAAGTTGTAGTTTAACTTTGAATATTTTGAACTTTGAACTTGCTACTTAATAAAAAGTGAAGAAAGTTATGTATAATCCTCTCCTCCGGTCCTGAAATAGAATCTTTTACTCAGCAGGGGAGTGCTCTGGCCTCCCGAGGCTGTGATGGCTGTCACGCGCCCCCATTTCTTGTGGAGAAGGAGCAGGGAGCGGCTGCCATATTGAGCCGGCCGCTAATCCCTATTCTAGTCTAGGATTGTAGCACTCACGTGCATGCACGTTTTCACCTGTGCGTCTTTTGAACACAAACTTGAGGTGAAATCAACGATCCCAGTATGCCCTAGAGTTTAGGAGCAGCATTTTGTGTGCTACCTGGCTCCCTATGCCCTGAGGCATTAGAGAGTGCCCAGGGTTGTATAAAATTGTGTACAGGCTCTGCCTAGAGTGCTTGCAGACGCGTCTCTCCACGATGTAATCTACCTGATTGCGCCTGCTGGGGTTGCACTCCCCCTTCAAACAGTTCTTGGGCTGTTTCTTGTCAGTGAGTGAGTGCACTCTATAAACTGCAACATGACGCATTACGATCCCTATGAGGAAGAGTCTGGGGAAATGCAGGTCATACCTGGTGGAGGCGTTGGATTCTAATGTCCAACTCTCCGTAAATAAGGCTTTGGCCAAGGCTCTCAGTCCTCTGACATCCACCTTAAAGCTTTTGCACGCCAGCAAGGCTGGTTGCCCTCTATCGCAGCCTCTGTGGGGTCTAAATCTCAACCGCCTAAGCCTTCCAAAGGGAAATCAAAGGCTATGATGTGGGCGCATTCTGAGGCATTCGAACGATTATCAGCAACTGTTCTAGAGGAACATGGCTATAGCAACCCTCGCTCTCAGGCGCCCTCCTCAGATGACTCTTATCATTCTGATTCGTCTTGTGAACCACTAGATAGTGACTAGGAGGAGCGACCTGGCCCCAGCAAAAGAAAGCGCCAGGACCGTGGCCAGGATTCTCGCCTGGTGCCTCTGAAGGTATTAACCTTTGACCCCACGGAGATAGTTCATCCCCGTTCCACCAACTGGACCCCCCTTCCTGAGGTGGCAAGCTATGTCCAATCGCACCTTAGACAGGGCTTCAACAAGGACGGCAGGATGAGGCTCAAGTCTGAATGCCCCAGACCGGACCTTGAGGGCAAGGTTTCAGATACAGCAGAGGTGGTCCCCACCATGGTGAATATTATGAAAAAATGGGCCAGGGACCCCAAAAAAGGGCTGGACAGGGCCTGGGGCTCCTGTCAGGATCGACTATTGGACATTCCAGGCCCCAAAACTAAGATATTGGAGCTGGGGATCCAAGCCAAGAATCCGGTGTAGCAGTAGACTTGGATGTGCTCGTTGGATGGGCATAACACGCCGTTTGCCAGTTGGGCAATGCCAACGTGGCAATATCCACAGAACGAAGGCGCTCAATTCTAATGTGCATAGATCCCAAGCTTAACAACCTCACTTCCTCGGAGGTGGGGCCTGTGGCGCAGGGCTTCCTTTTTGGTGGGCCATTTGTCAAAGACTTGGCCAAGTTTGCGGCAACCTACAGCACTTTGGATAAGGTGCACCTATTGTAATAAAGGGCCCGTTCATCAGGCCAAATTGTGTACCAGGGCTCCCAACGAGATGGTTTTAATCGCTCCCATGGAGGGTGGTAAGACCAGCAAACGGACCAGACTTTCTACCCCACCAGATCTTGTGGGGGCCACCACCGCTTCCAGCAAAGGTGCAACTCTGCGGCAGGATATTCAGGTGAGGCTTATACTGTTATCAGAAGTGATTTTGGGGGGGCAGGATCAGATTATTTCTTCACAACTGGAGTCTCTTACTCAGGATCCATGGGTCCTCGAGTCTGTAATGGGGTACAAGCTAGAGTTCTACAGCTCCCCAGTACAAGCAGCACCTCTTCAGGATCTACATTTTTCCCAACAAGATTTGGAACTCACCTCAGAGGAGATTTCCACTCTCAGGCAAAAAGGCGCCATATGTTTTTCTATCCCTCATCCCGGGAGATTCATCAGCACCATATTTCTGGTCAGCAAAAGAGGAGGTGGGGCGCGCTTAGTGCTCAATCTAAAGTTGTTCAATTCTTGGATTGCCTATTGACATTTCAAGATGGAAGGTATCCACCTTCTTCGAGATCTACTGCAAGAGGGTGACTGGATGGTCCAGCTGGACTTAAAGGACACGTACCTTTCAGCCCCCATTTTTCGTCCGCACAGGCGTTTTCTTCAGTTCTACTGGCTCGGTCAATGTTACAAGGTCTTTCCTTTCAGACTTTCTTCGTCTCCATGGTGTTTCACCAAGCTGATGAGGCCAGTGGTAGAGGCTCTTCGAGCTCGAAGCATCAGGTTAATCATCTACGTAGACGATATTCGCATTATGGCCCAGGATCCTCAGACAGTGACTATGCATTTGTCGTGGACAATTCAACTTCTTTAGGACCTGGGGTTCATCAGCAAACAGTCAAAGTCGTGTCTGGTTTCTTCCCAGCAGACAGAATCTTTGGGATTCCAGATAGATTCAGTGTTATCACAGCTGATCCTTCCGGCGCAGAAGGTCCGGTCGATCAAGAAGGAGTTGAGGTCTTTGTTACAAAACCAGACAATATCATTGAGGTCAGTAGCTCGGATTGTGGGTCTACTGGCATCCTCCATCCAGTCCATATTTCCGCATCCCCTTCATTACAGGGCCCTTCAGCACCTCCATATAAAACATCTTCAGAGGGGGCTGAGTTACTCGGAACAGATACAGCTATCGTCGGAAGCCAGGCTCGACATGAATTGGTGGTTGTCTCACATGGAGGCATGGAATGGCAGGGCAATATTTGGCAGTGCCCTCAACATTATATTAGAGTCGGATGCCAGCAAGTGGGGATGGAGAGCCAGATGCCGGTCCCTTTCCACAGGAGGACGTTGGTCAGATCAAGAACTTCAGCTCCACATCAATTGCCTGGAACTTCTAGCGGGCTCCTTTGCCGTCAAGAGCTTATCACCATACAGGACGGATTACTGCATTCTATTGCGGATGGACAACATCTCAGCAGTCAGGTATGTCAAAAGTTGGGAGGTACGAAGTCCCGGATGTTGGCAGAGATTGCCAAGTTTTTTTGGCATTTTTGTCTGCGGCATCGGATCTCTCTCATAGCGGAATACCTGCCGGGATCGAAAAATTCAGTGGCGGATTGACACTCTCACCACTTTCGGGATTTTAGCGATTGGAGGTTACACCCAAAGGTTTTCTTCCACCTCAATCGCAAATGAGGTCCCTGCTCGGTGGACCTGTTTGCCTCTCAGCTCAGTCACCAGCTTCCAAGTTTTTTCAGTTGGTGACCCGACCCGGAGGCTCTGGTGACGGATGCATTTCTGCAGGATTGGTTGCATCATCTGGGGTATGCTTTTCCTCCATTCAGAATGATTCCCAGAGTATTAGCTGAAACGCGGCGCCAGAGACCCGAGATCGTATTGGTCACACCGTTATGGAGAGCTCAGCCTTGGTTCCCCATGGCTTTGGACAGGACATGCAATGTCCCTGTTCAGATCCCGTTGAGGCAGAATCTCCTTTTGATCCAACAAACCTTCCACATCCACTGATCATGTCAGACCAGTTGAGGTTAGCAGCTTGGAGGGTTTCTGGAAAAGATGGAAATTGCCAGGCATTTCGGCACAGGCTTCGGCCTATATCAACCGGGGCTGGGCACCTAGTAACCACAAACGGGATGCATCCGCTTGGCAAATATGGGTATCTTGGTGTAACGAAAGGAATGCAGATCCCTCTCAAGCTGATGTGTGTCTGATAGTCAATTTTCTATCCTCCTTGGCAGAATATGGCCTAGCTTACAGTTCAGTAAACAACCACAGATCAGCTATTTCAGTGGGTCATATCCAGGTGAATGGCAAACCTGTTGGGAAGGATCCCCTGGTGTGTAAGTTGCTAAGAGGTATTCCTTTTTGTAACCTCCCCCCCTAAGCCAGAAATTCAGCCGAGTTGTGCTTCAGTTCTTGAAATCATGGCCTGATAATAAGTACCTATCGCGTAAGCATCTATCCGCTAAATTAACCATGCTGTTATGTCTGATTTCTTGCAAAAGGGTCTCAGATGTCTGAGCTCTGGATATCAAAGGAAGAACATATTTTCCAGAAGCGGTCAGTTTTTCCATTTCCTGCAGAACCAAAACTAACATCTTATCCAGTTTTTCCTAATGACAAAAAACTTTATGCAGTAGAATGTATCAAATCCTATGAGGCGGCTACCAGTGAGTTTCGAGTAGAGCCAAAGGGCCAGTTGATCCTCGCTCTCTGGAAACCTTTTGGACCGGTGTCATCAGCCATTCTGGCTAGATGGATGAGATGGTTGCTTTCTGAAGCAGGAATTGATATCTCAATTTTTGGTGCTCATTCAGTGAGAGGCACTATGGCGTCAAAAGCTTTTGCTTTAGGATCTTGTCTGGAAGATATCATGAAAACAGCAGACTGGTCTTTGGAATCCACTTTCAAATCTTTCTATTACAAGCCAAATGTGGATGTGGCATCAGTGGTGGTGGCACAGCTTTGAACAAGCATAATCGGAGCCTCCGGTCCTGACATAGAATAAAACAAATTCTACCTGACGCAATAAGAATTTTCAATTCTATTAAGGACACGGGCTGAGTTATAGAATACTACGTAAGGTATAAGTAAATGGTTTTCGATACTTCTAATGTATGAAATATTCATTCCCACCTGTTATTTTATTGCATGAGTATGTTATGGATACAGTTTTTACAGCTCTGGTTCTTCTCCTAGGTAACAAGCAAAAGCAGGCCTGAAGCGGCATTTTGGTTCCAACTGGTTTGGTAGTTTTCTAACGTCTTCTTCTGAAGAAATTCATTTTGTTGAACATACAAATTTGTGGAGTTCCGGGTCCTGTTCCGTGACTATTCAGACTCTGTTGTCTCTTGTTTCTGGAGTATTGACTTTACTTCAGCTTTGCAAAGAAAGAGGAGATTAAGATGGTGGAATTGTCTATTGAAGGGCTGAGTCGTTGGGGATTGGCCCATGTGACACAAGAACTGGGGTTCATCGGATGTGTAGTTTTTCTTTACAGTTTTATTGTTTTTGTATTTGATTGGCTGCTATGAAATATGTAGTAAAGAAAGTGAAGCATAATCCCCGCCTCCGTGTCCTTAATAGATTTGAAAATTCTTATTGCACCAGCTGAAAAAAAAATGTATTGTCCGGTAGGGCAAATTCATTAAAAAAGTATACATCTCCAGTTATTAAGGACATAGTAGACCCTACATTTCAGTTCAGGATTCAATATGCAGCAGTTTAGATTCTTTAGGTCAGCATATTTCTCGCTTCATTTTCAACAACAAAGGTCTGTGCTTTGTCTTCAATTATCATTATTATTCAACTAGTGTTAGTAAATGGAGTTCGATAAATACACTTATCACACATCAAGTTTTCAGATTGGTTATTTGTGACATTTCCACGCACTTATTAGTGACATTCACCTGCAAATGACTGACACTTTGTCGTGAGTAAAAGTAAGCAATCAAGAGCATTGAAAGAGCTAAAATATAAAAAACTTGAAACATTTGAGCCATGCAATGTCCTAAAAATAACTAGAAACTAATTCAAATCTCCTGAAGTCACTAACCTAAAACCTCTTTCTAAGATGTCTACGGAGAGCACAGCTCAGGAACAGGAAGCATAAGTTGCCCCTCTATTATCATAGCAGAGCTGAATACGGCTCATGAAATAACCCAGAGAAATTCAGAGATAACAGTATGAACTTTGATTAGTGCAGATCACACATTTGCAATATGATCAGCACGTAATCCTCCCCTAAGGGCAGATGTGAGATGCTCACAAGCTTCCTAAACTTTTGTAATCAGGCTTCAAGTTTTCAGAAAATGATGCCACTTTTCTCAATGGCTGTTTCTAAATATAAAATGGAATACAGAGAAGAAGTACCTGGCTGACAATAAATGAATGCATATTGGACAATTGTCTCAGCTGGGCTCCTACATTTACTTAACTCACCTGCTGCTTGCTGTGCATGAAACAACACATCACAGATTGGCACTAAATGCCACCTTTAGACTTTAATTGGCATGGGAGAGCAAGGGTGAGATCGGAGGAAGTATCTTTTAGCATGCCCCTTCAGGGAGGTTTCCGCTGTTCTCTTAGTACGTGCACTGACAGAGTGAAAAATGTGCTGGCATTACGCACCAAGAATTTTCAATTCTATTAAGGAAACGGAAGCAAGGACTATGCTTTTCTTTCTTTACTACTCTTAAAACAGCAGCCAATCAAATTATTTATAACAAAGTACATTAACATATGGCATTAAACTACATAGCCCATCATTGTCCTGTGTCCATCCACCAATCCCATGAGAGCAAACCCCTCAAAAGTCCAATACGCTCCCAAAACATCCTCTTTCTTTGCAGATTAAAAGTTCATAAGATTTTCAGGAATAATAATAATAAACATTGAACATCTGATGACGAACAGAACTTGTCTGACAGCAATGATATGACCATCACCACTATACGAACGGCTGGGAATCATTCCTCATTCTATCTTTTGTTCTACACCTAAAACCAATACATAATATTAATAAACATCAAAACTCTCAGCAACTTCAATCATGGGTGGGCGAAATTTCATAAACCAAAAGACACCAAAACATTTGAATCATCTAACATGTTGACAATAATAAAATGACAGCAGTTACATCATCTGTTATTCTCTTGGAATCACAGAAACCAGGGTGGGATTATTCTCGTCTCTGAGTCCTTAATAGAATTGACAACTCTTAGCGAGTAAGCTAGCAAATTTTTCATTCTACGTCAGCACCAGAGGCTCCGATTATGCTGGCTTAAAGCTGATTAATTACCACTGATGCAACATCTACCACAGGGTTATAATAAAATTGTTAAAAACTGAACCTGACGACCAGTCCGCTGCTTTCATTATAGCTTGGAGAGACGTACCTAGGGCTAAAGATTTTGAAGCCATCACACCCCTCATGGAGTGTGCTCAGAATACTCCAATATCACCAGCTTCCTTCATCACATTTGTAACTAATCTAGCTATATTTGCAGATGACACAGGTTGAAAGGTTTTTGTAAAGCAATCAATAAATGCCCCTTTGGGTCATTCTTTATCGACTGTGTACTGGATTCATAAGCCCCTTCGCTACCAGGCCTTTTCCCTTCCTGTGCCAAGCCTTTTTTTGGCTATTTGGGGTAGTTCGCGCTTAGGCCCTCCTAACGGTTTGTCCACATAAGCTGCCCATGCCAAATTTGTGTCCTTTTTTCCAACATCCTAGGCATTCTAGAGGTACCCAGAGTTTCTAGGTTCTGGAGGAGACCAAGAAATTAGCCAAAATACAGCAAACATTTCATTTTGTTTTTTAAATGTGAAAAAGTGCTGCAGAAGAAAGCATGTGCTTTCCCCCCTTAAAAATGGCATCTAAAAAGGGTTTGCGGTGCTAAAATCACCATCTTCCCAGCTTTCAGGAGCTTGCAGACCTGAATCTCAAAACCACATTGTTCAACACAATTTTGCCATTTTACTTGGACATACCCCATTTCTACTATTTTTGTGCTTTCCTGCCTCCTTCCACTTAGTGACACAAATGGGTGTGAAACCAATGCTGGATCCCAGACAGCTTAACATTTCAGCAAAGTAGATAAGATTCTGAATTCGGCAAGGGGTCATTTGTGTAGATCCTTCAAAGTTTTCCTACAGAAAGTAACAGCTAAAATAAAGAAATATTTAAATTTAGGTGAAAAAAAAGAGTAATTTCTATCCACGTTTTCTTCTATAACGTTTTTCAGCTATGGCAGATTTTTTAAAGCAATATACTGTTACGTCTGCTGGACTCTTCTGATTGTGGGGATATATAGGGCTTGTAAGTACATCAAGAACCCTAGGTACCCAAAGCCAATAAATGAGCTGCACATTGCAATGGGTTTTCATTGTATACCAGGTATACAGCAATTCATTTGGTGAAATATAAAGAGTGAAAAATAGGTATTGAGGAAACCTTTGTATTTCCAAAATGGGCATGTGACGGCACATGATTGGTGGAAGGACCGGCAGGGGCGGGGCGCTGGGTGCTCAAAAGTGCGACGCCATACTCCTACGGTGTTCAGAGCTTTGGAGGAGCAACCAGGAGGCAAGGAAATAGCTGTGAACTCTTTCGTGGAGGAGGAGAAGACCAGCAACAGAGAGGTGAACGCGCAAGCCCAGGAGCAGAACCCGCCAGAGAGTCGGAGACAACGGCCCCATCTGAGCCCTGGAGCTGAAGGCGGAAGACGAGGGTCAGGAAACCCTGTTCCAGGCAACTGGGAGGACAAGTGGCAGCATCCCGCCACGCTTCAGGAGAAGCGTGGCCATTCAGGTGCGTGGGACTACATCCCGGACCAAGAGTGAGAGTGAGAGGCAGAGTGCGGAGTGAAAGAGGGGAAGGGTGGGGGTCGACAACTCACGGAAAGACGGGAGGGGGAAGGACAAAACAGGGAAACATAACAAGCACGAGCATTGGGGAGGGGAGGGGCTGGAAAACAGACAAGTACAAGAGGAAAACTAGAAAGGAGGGGGTGATAAAATACGTACCACCAGTCACCGTAGAGCACCGTCACCAATAGTAGACCAGCTAAGCCACGCACAGGTCCGGTTGAGCACTGAAAGAATTTAAAAGACAGAAAGGACAGGAGTTGAAGCACTGAGAGACAGAAAGAAGAAAGCACATACTAATCGGAATCGGACTGAATACACTAACCTTAAGAAGAACAGTGAGTCAGGGATAATAAAGAAAGAATACAGAGACAAAATAGATATGAGTATCAAGTATTCTTACCGCTACATTCTCTTCTCTCCACATGCACTTCCCGGGGGACGACCTGTGAACCAGGGAGACAGAAAAGAAGAGTGAAGACCACACCTCAAGAAAATCGCACCACCCTAAAGTCCCACAACCAAAGATTGAAAGATACTCACCTGATTCCTACTACACCTTCTATCATCAATAAAAGACATTCTTCCAAACTACCGCGGTCTAGAGTGATTTATCCACGCCCTCACGCTCACAAGTGGTGTCAGAAGTGGGATTTTCCAAAAGAATCCACCACCATGGAAGAGAAGGCAACAATGGCTGATGTCATAGCCCAGTTGGCAGAAGGGCAACGGCATCTCCAGTTGATATGGGAACAACAAATGAAAGAAGCCAAGGAGGAACGGGAGGCCTTGCAAACAGCGCTCAAGAGCCAGGCAACGATTATGGCTAATAACCAACTGGTACATGAAACAGCATTGGGGAAGCTTACCGACACCATCGCCCATACAAAAGTACACCCCACGGTACCAAGTAGTGTGTTGCAACGCTATCAAGAGCAGGAGGACCCAGACTCTTTCTTCACAAACTTTGAAAGAGTGGCCAGTACTGCTAATTGGCCTGAGGACAAATGGGGTCAGTATATGGCCCCCTACTCACCGGCCACCTGCAAACAACATACCAAGCTATCAATCCGAGTGGGAACCTATCATACAAGGACATTAAGAAAACTATTTTAGAAAGAGTGGGTTTGGACAGTGAGAGTTATCGCACCAAGTTTATGCAAATTAAATGGCAGCATCAGGAGAATCCCCGTACCTTGTATTATAGAGTCCAACATGCAGCCGGGAGGTGGTTACATCCTACAGAGAAGACAAGAGAAGACATGTTTGACATAATAGTCTTAGAACAGTACTTGGATGCTTTACCACCTACCACCCGGAACTGGGTGCGACAGCATCCGGACTCACAAATGAAACAGCCGTAGATCTTGCCTGTGCTTATCATAGTGGTTCTGACTTCTGGGCTACCGTTAGTCGGGCTCCCCCTCCTACGGTTAAACCAGCCATTCCTAGACTACAACTACCATGGCCAGTCGGAACCCACGGGCCGGACCGAACTCAACCAGGGAGCCCGGGACCCTCTGGAAACCCAGGCCCTGGTCCTCAATGCTACAACTGTTCAGAGTGGGGTCATATTGCCCGATATTGCCCGTATAAGAAAGATGCAGAGGAACCCATGGAGATAGGTCTAACCAAGGGGAGAGTATTCTGGACTGGAGGGGAGAAACCTAAATATACCCTCCCTATCATCTTCAATGAAGTTGAAAGAATGGCCCTAATTAACTCCGGATGTAGCCAGAGCGTGATCCGGGGAGATTTAGTAATGCCAGGGCAGGAAGAGCCCGAGACCCAGATTCTCATCACCTGTGTACATGGGGACCAACAGTATTATCCCATTGCCACTATAAGGTTGAAATGGAGAGATCAAAACGAGAACCTCCGGGCAGGGGTACTCTCCACCCTGGATGAAGACATAATCCTCGGGACTGATTACGAGGACTTCCCCTCCTTATTGGAGAAAGCCGGGCAAGAGCACCTTCTATCATCAATAAAAGACATTCTTCCAAACTACCGCGGTCTAGAGTGATTTATCCACGCCCTCACGCTCACAAGTGGTGTCAGAAGTGGGATTTTCCAAAAGAATCCACCACCATGGAAGAGAAGGCAACAATGGCTGATGTCATAGCCCAGTTGGCAGAAGGGCAACGGCATCTCCAGTTGATATGGGAACAACAAATGAAAGAAGCCAAGGAGGAACGGGAGGCCTTGCAAACAGCGCTCAAGAGCCAGGCAACGATTATGGCTAATAACCAACTGGTACATGAAACAGCATTGGGGAAGCTTACCGACACCATCGCCCATACAAAAGTACACCCCACGGTACCAAGTAGTGTGTTGCAACGCTATCAAGAGCAGGAGGACCCAGACTCTTTCTTCACAAACTTTGAAAGAGTGGCCAGTACTGCTAATTGGCCTGAGGACAAATGGGGTCAGTATATGGCCCCCTACTCACCGGCCACCTGCAAACAACATACCAAGCTATCAATCCGAGTGGGAACCTATCATACAAGGACATTAAGAAAACTATTTTAGAAAGAGTGGGTTTGGACAGTGAGAGTTATCGCACCAAGTTTATGCAAATTAAATGGCAGCATCAGGAGAATCCCCGTACCTTGTATTATAGAGTCCAACATGCAGCCGGGAGGTGGTTACATCCTACAGAGAAGACAAGAGAAGACATGTTTGACATAATAGTCTTAGAACAGTACTTGGATGCTTTACCACCTACCACCCGGAACTGGGTGCGACAGCATCCGGACTCACAAATGAAACAGCCGTAGATCTTGCCTGTGCTTATCATAGTGGTTCTGACTTCTGGGCTACCGTTAGTCGGGCTCCCCCTCCTACGGTTAAACCAGCCATTCCTAGACTACAACTACCATGGCCAGTCGGAACCCACGGGCCGGACCGAACTCAACCAGGGAGCCCGGGACCCTCTGGAAACCCAGGCCCTGGTCCTCAATGCTACAACTGTTCAGAGTGGGGTCATATTGCCCGATATTGCCCGTATAAGAAAGATGCAGAGGAACCCATGGAGATAGGTCTAACCAAGGGGAGAGTATTCTGGACTGGAGGGGAGAAACCTAAATATACCCTCCCTATCATCTTCAATGAAGTTGAAAGAATGGCCCTAATTGACTCCGGATGTAGCCAGAGCGTGATCCGGGGAGATTTAGTAATGCCAGGGCAGGAAGAGCCCGAGACCCAGATTCTCATCACCTGTGTACATGGGGACCAACAGTATTATCCCATTGCCACTATAAGGTTGAAATGGAGAGATCAAAACGAGAACCTCCGGGCAGGGGTACTCTCCACCCTGGATGAAGACATAATCCTCGGGACTGATTACGAGGACTTCCCCTCCTTATTGGAGAAAGCCGGGCAAGAGCACCTTCTGAGGGGTTGGTGGAAGGAGGCACCTAGTGGAACAATTACAGAAGAACCCAAACGGGTACGAATTATCCTCAGCAGGAGACAAAAAAGAGAGCAACTGCGGTCTAATCTACAACAATGCCCACCCCAAGGCGGTCCTGTTGTTACTGGGAAGGTTTGCACAATCACCGGGGATTTCCGGCAGAATCAGAATGAGGACCCAACTTTAAAACACGCATGGCAGCAGGCCGAGTCTGGGGCAGCACCAGGGGTAGGTCCAAGGTTCCTGATTCGTAATAATCTGTTATACAGAAACCCCACACCCACTAGAGGAAATGACCTGCAGCTAGTAGTGCCCAAAAGCCACCGCCAACAAGTGTTACAATTAGCACATGGGGATAACGGGGAAGGGCACTTAGGGAGGGAGAAAACTGAGGAAGCAGTTCTTAGATGATTTTATTGGCCAGGGGTTTATGGCGAAATACGGAAGCATTGTTCAGAGTGTCCCAAATGCCAGTTGTATAACCCATCTCCACAAAAACCCGTACCCCTACAACCTCTTTCGATTATTGATATTCCCTTTACCAGGGTTGGAATGGACCTTATCCGGCCCCTCACCCCTTCCACTCGGGGTAGACAACATGTTTTAGTCTTGGTGGACTATGCCACACGCTATCCCCAGGCCATTCCCCTTCCCAGTATACACACTAAAGCTATTTCCCAGGCAATGATAGAGTTCTTTTCACGGGTGGGTTTCCCCAAAGAAATATTGACTGACCAAGGGTCTCCTTTTATGTCTAGATTAATGGCTGAAGTATGCTGATTACTAGGGGTGAAACAAATCCGTACCTCAGTATATCATCCGCAAACAGATGGGCTGGTGGAAAGATACAACAAAACCATTAAATCCTTACTAAGAAAGAGTATATCTGAGGCCGGTAAGGATTGGGAAAAGAAACTACCATTGGTTCTATATGCTATTCGTACCCATGTACAAGCCTCCTTAGGCCAAAGCCCTTTTGAGATGTTATTCGGTAGACAACCACGCGCACTGTTAAGTATGTTAGCCGAACAGTGGGAGGACACGGAGGAGGAAGTAAAAGACCTCTTGACATATACCCGGGATTTAAGAGAGAATCTTCATACAGTATGGGAAGAGGCCCATGCTGCCTTACAGGAAGTTCAGAATAAGCAGAAGCAAATATATGATACCCGAAGTGCAGTTCGCACCCTAACATTAGGGGATAAAGCTCTAGTCTTACTCCCTAGCACTGAGAATAAGTTATTGGCCAAATGGCAGGGGCCGTTCGAAGTGATAGCACAGATCAATCCCACCATCTATGAGTTGGCCATTTCCCCAGGAAGTGGCAGGGAACAGATATATCACATCAATCTTCTTAAAAAATGGCTAGAACCCACAGGAGGCTCTTCCATTCATTTTATTAACTCGGATGTTACTGAAGACATCCCGTATCCCATGTTACCTCCCCAGGACCTGTTCAACCAGGTACAACCATGGATCAATCCCAGTCTTAAGAGTTTGTACCACAACCAACTAACTTGCCTAGTACATCACAATCAAGATGTCTTCTCTAAATATCCGGGCAGAACCACTCTAGTCCAACATCCCATTTGCCTGAAAATGAATACTGTCTCACGACAGCGACCATACCGCATTCCTGAAGCAAAACAAAAGATTATTGAAGATGAAGTCCAAGCCATGTTGGCAGCCGGTATCATAGAACCATCAGCCAGTCCATGGTGCTCGCCAGTCGTGTTGGTACCCAAGCCAGATGGCAGCACCCGGTTTTGTGTAGATTACAGAGGTGTCAACAACTTAACCTATTTCGATGCATATCCCATGCCTAGATTAGACGAGCTTATTGAGAGACTTGGCCAGGCCAAATTCTTATCCACCCTAGATCTCACAAAGGGTTATAGGCAAATTCCCTTAAGAAGGGAAGACAAAGAAAAAACAGCATTTGCCACCCCTTCTGGATTATATCAGTTTACAGTCCTCCCTTTTGGGCTTCATGGGGCCCCCGCCACATTCCAAAGACTCATGGATGAAATCATACGTCCATTTAAGCAGTATGCTGCTGCCTACCTCAATGACATTGTTATCTATAGTAACACATGGGAGGAGCACGTAGCACACCTAGATACCATATTACAAGCTCTACGAAATGCCCAGTTAACCGCCAATCCTGACAAATGTAGACTTGGGCAGACTAGTATCAAGTACCTGGGATATATTGTGGGGAACGGTCAGATTAGACCCCAAGTAGAAAAAGTAGAAGCCATCTCAAAAATGACATTCCCTAAGAGGAAAAAAGATATGAGAGCCTTCTTAGGATTAATAGGCTATTATAGGCGTTTTATTCCCCATTTCTCTACGGTGGCGGAACCCCTTACGGATATGCTAAAAAATACCTATCCCAACACCCTTGGTCCTCCCTCGGTAACTGCCTTACATAGCTTTGACAAGTTGAAAACCACTCTCACGTCAGAACCTGTGCTTTGCTGTCCCGATTTTGATAAACCCTTTGTGTTACTAACTGATGCCTCCGACGTGGGTCTTGGGGCAGTGTTGTCCCAACCACAAGATGATGATGCCCTCCACCCTATATTGTACATCAGCAGGAGGCTTCTACCACGAGAATTACATTATCCAGCTATAGAGAAGGAATGTTTGGCGATTAAGTGGGCAATTGAGTCTCTTAGATATTATCTGTCCGGGAGGACCTTTACCCTGATTACTGATCACGCTCCTCTTATTTGGCTCGCCCATCATAAGGACACTAATTCCCGTGTTCTCCGCTGGTTCCTTTCCTTACAGCCTTTTTCCTTTCAGATACAGCATCTTCCGGGTAAACAAATGGTGACCGTGGATTTTCTTTCCCGTTATCCGGTCTTGGAGCGTCTCGCCAAACCGCTCTCTAGGGGGAGTGTATGTGAAGGGCTGGAACCTGTTCGCCCGCACTCGGCTCCCACTTGTGCTGACGCTGCCCCTGGTGCTCTGCGGCTCCCTGCCCGTGATTGGTGGAAGGACTGGCAGTGGCAGGGCGCTGGGTGCTCAAAAGTGCCGTGGCATACTCCTACGGCGTTCAGAGCTTTGGAGGAGCAACCAGGAGGCAAGTGAATAGCTGTGAACCCTTTCGTGGAGGAGGAGAAGCCCAGCAACAGAGAGGTGAACACGGAAGCCCAGGAGCGGAACCCGCCAGAAAGTCGGAGACAACGATCCCATCTGAGCCCCGGAGCTGAAGGCGGAAGACGAGCGTCAGGAAACCCTGTTCCAGGCAAGCAGAGGACGAGTGGCAGCATCCCGCCATGCTTCAGGAGAAGCGTGGCCATTCAGGTGCGTGGGACTACGTCACGGACCAAGAGTGAGAGTGAGAGGCAGAGAGCGGAGTGAAAGAGGGGAAGGGTGGGGGTCGACAACTCATGGAAAGACGGGAGGGGAGAGGACAAAACAGGGAAACATAAGAAGCATGAGCACTGGGGAGGGGAGGGGGCTGGAAAACAGAAACGGACAAGTACAAGAGGAAAACTAGAAAGGAGGGGTGATAAAATACGTACCACCAGTCACCGTAGAGCACCGTCACCAATAGTAGACCAGCTAAGCCACGCACAGGTCCGGTTGAGCACTGAAGGAATTTAAAAGACAGAAAGGACAGGAGGTGAAGCACTGAGAGACAGAAGGAAGAAAGCACATACTAATCGGAATCGGACTGAATACACTAACCTTAAGAAGAACAGTGAGTCAGGGATAATAAAGAAAGAATACAGAGACAAAATAGATATGAGTATCAAGTATACTTACTGCTACATTCTCTTCTCTCCACATGCACTTCCCGGGGGACGACCTGTGAACCAGGGAGACAGAAAAGAAGAGTGAAGACCACACCTCAAGAACATCCCACCACCCTAAAGTCCCACAACCAAAGATTGAAAGATACTCACCTGATTCCTACTACAACTTCTATCATCAATAAAAGTCATTCTTCCAGACTACCGCGGTCTAGAGTGATTTATCCACGCCCTCACCCTTACAGGGCACAAGATAAGTTGTTGAGAAGCAGTGGTTATTTGCACATCTCTGAAGTTCCACAGTCCCCGTACTAGCATGTGAATTACAGGGCATTTCTCAAATGGACTCTTTTTTTACATACTGTCTTACATTTGGAAGGAAAAAATGTAGCGAAAGACAAGGGGCATGTAATAGGGGGGCGCAATGATGACAATAAGCCCGTGGTCAGATAGTACACACGCAGTTTTTATTTTTAAGATTTTAAAGGTGATTCTTGGCTTGTTTAGGGTATTCGGCCACTACTCCTCTGGTTCACCTCTCGCCATCTTCTCTTTACAGGTGGGCTCACAGGAAGCAAATGTGGGAAGAGAACGGAGACAGACAATGGTAAGTGGCCTGGTAAGTGTTTGTGTTTTGTCTCTTATTATTCTTATTGTTTCCTTTCTTTCTCTCTCCACTGTTTCCCCTCTGTTTGGTCTTGAATCCTGTCTTCCTTCTCTCTCTCCTCTGTTTTTCCCTTTTGTTTCTTGAATCCTTTCTCTCTCTCTCCCTCTCTCTTCCCGGTTTCCTCTCTGTTTGTTTCGACCTTTCTCAGTATTTTTTTTTTCTTTCTGGCTTATGTTTGCGTCTCTTTCTTTCTCTTTGCCTGCCTCCCTTGTTTTTGTCTCCTTCTTCCTTTATACTGGCCGTAGGACAAGTCTTTTCCTGTTCTTAGTTCTCTTCCTGTGATTGGGGAATATCTTGCTTTCCCTGTGCGGTTCTTAACTGTCTATAATCTTCCTTCTTTGGGGTCTCATACGCCACAAGATTCATAATCAACAAAATAAACATAATAATGCCACTCCGGGGGAAAATAACGTAACCAAAAATAATTGGACAACCAACAAAACACTTCCCAACCGGTGCCCGTCCCCTTTTATTACTCCCCTCCTTCCTCTACCTTCCTTCTCCCTCCACCTCCCTTCTACGGGCAAGTCCTGCCCACGCACCTGCAGGGGCCACGCTCTTCCCAGAGCGTGGCCGGAGTTTGGGTGTATTGCCTCCTGGCCCTCTGTGGCGTCTCGCCGTACTGGTGATGTTTCCGAGGTCTTCCCTGCTGGTCTCCAAACGGCCGCCGTCGAAACTGCTCCGGCCGTACCTTTCGCTCCCTTCTTCCTCCTGTTCTTTGCCTTCTCTGTCCACTGCACCGCTGAGGTCTTCTCCGTTGTTTCCCTCATCCGCACGCCTGAATTCACCCTTGTCGTCTTTTTGAGTCCTGGTGACGGCGCGAAGTGGCTGCTGCTGCCTGCCGTCACCCGGAAGTGCATCCCGATTGGTTCCCGCCCGGAGGACATCCGGGTCGGGTATCCCCACAGTGCCGGTGCCCCCAGGGTATGACGGGTCCGACCGAGGCAGCGTCGACCCGTCACAGGGCAATAACACTTTTACTTCTATTCTGTGTTCCCTCAAGTCTCCCGATAAAAATGGTACCTCACTTGTGTGGGTAGGCCTAGTGCCCGCGACAGGAAACGCAACATGGACACATCACATTTTTACATTGAAAGCTGAGGTGTTTTTTGCAAAGTGCCAAGCTGTGGGATTTGGCCACTAGCTAAGCCGGCACCTAGGGAAAACTAGCAAACCAAAACATTTTTTTAAACTAGACACTAGGGGACTTCAGAATGGATGACTTGTGGGGCTCTAACCAGGTTATGTTACCCAGAATCCTTTGCAAACTTAAAAAATTGCCAAAATAAACCCTTTTTCCTCACATTTCGATGATAGAAAGTTCTGGAATCTCAGAGGAGCCACACATTTCCTTCCACTGAGCATTCCCCCAAGTCTCCCAATAAAAATGGTACCTCACTTGTGTGGGTAGGCCTAGTGCCCACAATAGGAAATGCTCCAAAGTACAACATGGACACATCACATTTTCCCAAGGAAAACTGACCTGTTTTTTTGCAACGTGCCTAGCTGTGGATTTTGGCCTCTAGCTCAGCCAGCACTTAGGGAAACCTAGCAAACCTATAATTTTCAGAAAACTAGATACCTAGGGGAATTCAGAATGGGGTGACTTGTGGGTCTCTCACCAGGTTCTGTTACCTAGAATTCTTAGCAAACCTCAAAGTTTGGCAAATAAAAACACTTTTTCCTCACATTTCGATGCTGCAAAGTTCTGGAATCTGAGGGGAGCCACAAACGTCCTTCTACCCAGCATTACCCCACATCTCCCGATAAAAATGGTACCTCACTTGTGGTTAGGCCTAGTGCCCATGACAGGAAATGCCCCAAAACACTACGTGGACACATCAAAATTGTCAATTACAAAACTGCCTGTTTTTGCAAAGGGGGGGTGGGGGGCACCTGCGGTTTTGGTCCTGGTCTTAGCAGCCATCGAGGGAACTCTACCAAACCCAGACATTTATGAAAATTAGACACCAGAGGGAGTCCAGGGAGGTGTGACGTGCGTGGATCCCCCAGTTTATTCTTACCCAGAATCCTTAGTAAACCTCAAACGTAGCAAAATTTCCTACCACCCAATGTTCCCCTCAGACTCCCGATAAAAATTATACCTCACTTGTGTAGGTGGACCAAGTGCCTGTGACAGGGAAGAGCCAAAAACATGTTGAAATTGAGGGGTAACCAAATCGGGTTCAAAGGGCAGTTTGAGAAAAAAAGTTTGTAGGCTGACAAGTGGGGCAGAATTTTTATCGATATAGATGTGACAATGTTGGGTGGTGGGAATTATGTGGATCCCTGCAGATTCCAGAAGGTTCCATCACAAAAATGTGGGTAAAATGTGTGATTTCAAGCAAAGTTTGCGGGGCATTGTGGGTAAGAAAATGGTGTGGGGTGCATGTGAAGCACACCACCCTGGACTCACCCAGATGTTTAGTTTTTAGATGTGTCTAGGTCTCGTGGATTTTTCTAGATGACAGCGTCCCAAAGTCCAAAAAGTGCAGCCCTGCCCATTCCAAGTGGGATGATTTTGAGAGTTACCCAAGCTCTCATAGCTCAAATGTAAAACCAAAACCCCAAAAAATCAAACGTCCTCTTGCTTGCTGTTGGATTAAGATCTTTTAGTGTGCGGGGGGAACTGAAAGACTGTTATCCCCTTCAGTTGAGGTGGGGGCATAACCAATCCCATACTGGCTGGTAGCCACCACCGCACTATTTTATTTTATTTTTTTATTCCCTGGCATCTATTAGGCTTTCTGCCCCCCCCCAGCCCCTTGGGGAGTGGATCGGGGGTAATTGACCCATCTGCTCACCAATGGGCACTTTTTTCCCCATTTATTTGGGGTGGGGGTATGGCCATATCCCATCCTCTTTTTTTGAAAATAAATCTTCCCTGGTGTCCAGTGGGCTTTCTGCCTCCCTTTGGGGCAGATGGGCCTTACAAAAATAGGCCAATCCGCCCCCATGGGGGGCAGACATGGGCAACAGTAATGTGTCCCCACTGGGAGCAACCCTTGCCCAATGGGCTGCTCCCCCAAACAAAACACACACACCAATTCCTGGTGCCTAAGTGGTTTCTGCCCCCCCTTCGAGGCAGATGGGCCTAAAAGAAATAGACTGATCTGCCCCCAGGGGCAGAAATGGCCTGTAATAAAATTGCCCCCCAAGGGAGTTACCCTTGCCTAAGGGGTCGCTCCCCTTGCTTGAAATTGGTGCAATAAAAATCCCTCATGTCTAGTAGTTTCCCCCCTTTGGGGGCAGACTGGCCTAATAAAAATAGGCCAATCTGCCCCTCCTGTAAAACAAAAAAAAAAAAAAGATCCCTGGTGCCTTGGGGGCAGATGGGACTAAATTACCATAGGCCGATCTGCCCCCCGGGGGCAGAAATGGCCTAATAAAAAAATGCCCCCTTGGAGAGTGGCCCTTGCCCAAGGGGCGGCTCCCCTTGTTTGTTTACAAGCTCCCTGGTGTCTAATGGGCATTGCCGCTGCACGATCGCCATGCGATCGTGCAGTAGGAATGCTCAGAAAGAAATCAAAGGAAAGGAATAGCCTTTCCTTTCCTTTGATGCCTCTCTGATGTCCCCCCTGCCCCCGATTGGAAGAGAAATGAAAGCATTTATGTTCCGATCGCACTGGAAGCTGAGCGTGTGCTGACATCATCAGACGTCACTGCAGGGGTCGGGGTAGAAGGGGAAGTGATTCCTCTTCCATCCATGCCCAGGGGAGGGGAGTGGGAGGCCCACGGGGAGCGCTAGCGCTCCCCGTGAGCCTGGTGCAGGACATAATGGTTAATTCCTCAGCACCCGAGAGGTGCTGCCGAGGACGTAACCGTTACATCCTGCGCACCGAAGGGGTTAAACATTTAACTACACATAGCTGTTCATTAAATGGAAAAGCGGGATACACAATAGACTTGGTAAATGTTTTCATACTTTTAGTAATGGAAAAGGATACTTCCTCAGGCGTAAATACTCTACCTACAAGATCAAGCGCCCCTACATCCACTGTTCTCCTGCAGGAAACTAGACAAAGCAACATTGCCAATTTGGCGGAAAACTGTTTCCTACTCAGCAAACCATTCTGAGGCCATTTCTCAAAGAGACTTAAGACCATATTTACATCCCATTAAAATGTATACCTAGGTTGTAGGGGATTTGAAACCCTGATACCTTTCAATAATTTACATAGCTCAGGGTGCATACCCACCGAAGTGTTACCTACCTGTACATGTACGGCTGCAATAGCTGGACGAAAATTATTTACTGATCTGTAAGATAACCCTTCAGAAGCTTCCAGGGACAGAAAATTCACAATGTCTGTAATGTCTGCTTCCATGGGTTCCACGTACCGTTCCAGGCACCAACCCATCCAGCACCTCTAGGCTGATGCATACTGTCTCCTGGTAGATGGGGTCCATGCTTGCTTAATGAATTTTGCAGCTGTCTCTGAAATTCCTGGCAAGCACCACTGCTGCCTGACAGCCTACAGGCCATCCGGTAAAACTGCTCCGATATTACCAGCGGGCGGAGTTCGTCCAGCCATCCCCGGAGAATTCCCTGACTCCACGGAAGAAGCAGCGGACAATCACATGTCAGTGCTGACAGAAGCGGAAACCAGGCTTGTGCTTTCCAAACTGGAGTGACTAGGATCACTTCTGCCCTCTGGCATTTCACCTGAGTGGCCACTCTCGATATCAAGGCAAAGGGGGGAAAGCCATAGCTCAGAATTCCCGACCAGTCCTGAAGAAAGGCATCCGTCGCCATCACCCCTGGATCATGTCTCCAGCTGAAGAACCTCTCTAGCTGGTGGTTCAATCGAGATGCAAACAGGTTGATGCAACAAAGTCCCCATGTATCCTGGATCAGAACAAATAACTGAGGATGCAGCTTCCAATCACTGGGGTCTCTCAGAATTCTTGAGTTCCAGTCCGCTATTGTGTTGGACTGCCCTAGAATGTATTCTACCATCACTACGATCCTGTGATCCAGTCAAAGATGCCAAAAGTCCTTGGCCATCTCCGCCAGGAGTCTGGACTTGGTTCCTCCTGTCAGAGTCACCAGATCCTCGGGGTCTGTGTACGTTCCCAACACTTCTACCACAAGACAGCTCCAATACTCTGATTAGATTTATCACAGAGTTTAAGAGAGTCCAAGTGGGTAAAAGGGGATTAGGACAGGAACAGCTGGGAAGGAGACCTGTAGGAAGCAAAAGGTTAAAACACAACATCAAAATTACATCTCATGAAATCAGTACCATGCTACAACTGTAAGCTTTGTCTTTTCCGAAAAAAACATGAGCAACCCGAGAATAGTCCTAAAACTGACTTGGCTTTAGATGACCGAATACCTGAGGAGGAAACAGGAAAAGTTAAATAGGACTTTCAGATTCAAGTACTTTCTTTAGCATGAGAATCAGGAAACACTCTGAGCAATTTCTAAACAACCATATGAATCTCCTTTTAGGAATACATGTCAGGAACACACAGCATTACATCTAGAACTCTGGTATTGTTGTGTTCATCTCAGAAAAAACATTGGAAAGTGAATTGCGCACATTGCAGATTTTTATATGAGTATTAAACACCATAAAGGATTGTGCACCATGAAATCACACAACGTAGATTCAAGGAATAAATCACGCGACGTGTCAACTTGAAATGCTACAAAGAAAATGTCTTAGAATGGAAGCGCACAGTAATTTACATGATTTATACACGAGGAAAGAATTGCGCGTCTTGCCGATTCAAATGCCACCATACAAATGCCAAGAAATGGTAGCGCACAATGAACAACATGAAAAGCACTCAGGGAAAAAATCGTGCGTCTTATCGATTCAAATGCCACCATGCAAATGCCAAGAAATGGTAGCGCACAATGAATAACATGAAAAAATACTCAAAGAAAGAATCGCGCTTGTTGCCGATTCGAATGCCACCATGTAAATGCCAGAAAATGGTAGCGCACAATGAACAGCATGAATTACACATGAGAAGTGAGCCACCATGTAAATGTCAAGAAAAGGTAGCGCGCAATGAACAACAAAATTAAATGCTCATGAAACGAGTTGCACGTCTTGCGAACTCGTAAAACATCATGTAAATGTCAAGAAATATCAGCACGCAATGAACAACAATGTAATAACGAAG
This sequence comes from Pleurodeles waltl, assembly GCF_031143425.1. NCBI lineage: Eukaryota > Metazoa > Chordata > Amphibia > Caudata > Salamandridae > Pleurodeles > Pleurodeles waltl. The sequence continues at coordinate 403,696,437 of NC_090448.1, forward strand.
TAAAATCTTTATGGAATAAATTGCGCGTCCTCCCTATTTGCAAACCACCATACAAATGTCAAAAAATGGCAGCGCACAAGTAATCTGTTATTCATTTAAAAAATAAAATCAAGAATATGAAAATTCTCAATTACGGTGTTGGGAAATGTCCAAACACCGTCTTACCGCCTGGAAACAGTGATCACCAATGAGAGATGTTATGTTATGTTATGTTATTTTTATTTGTACCGCGCACAGCTGCCCCAGCAAAGGGGCGTCCCGGCGCTTTGAGAAGGTAAACACAACACAGCACTAAAAGCGGGCAAAAGAAGACAAAACACAACAGATAAGCTTAAACAAATAAAAAGGTCTTAATAGCCCGCCTAAACTGAAGGAGCTCATCAATGGCCCGGATTTGTGGAGGAAGAGAATTCCACCAACTCGCTGCCAGGACTCGAAAGGAGCGGCCCCCAATTCTGCTCAGCTTAAAGCGCGGAACCACTGCTAAGTTCTGGCCTAACGATCTAAGAGTGCGAGAGGGAACATAAGGAATCAACAATTTCTCCATGATTTGCGGGGAAGTACCCTTTAAGATTTTAAATGCAAAACAGAGAACCTTAAATCTAATCCTCTGCTGCACAGGGAGCCAGTGGAGAGAGCGCAGAGTATTGGACACCGAACATCGCCTGGGGAGACCAGTCACCAGTCGGGCCGCAGCGTTTTGAACCCGCTGGAGCCACCGAAATTCTGACTGGTTTATCCCCGCCAGTAGGGAGTTGGCATAGTCCAACCTAGACAGCACTGATGCTTGAACCACCAGCTGTCTTGTAGGTGCATCAAAGAATTTGAGGATAGGTCGAAGTCCTCTGATGATGCCATAGCAAGAAGCCGCCACCTTCTTGGTATGACAGATGAAACTCAGAGAAGAATCAAACCATACCCCCAAGTTTTTTATCTCTGCCGCTGGGAGGGGAGTCACACCCAACTCCGAAGGCCACCATTTATCATCCCACAAAACCACCTGTTTACCAACCACCATAATCTCCGTCTTTTTGGTGTTTAACTGGAGACAGTTGGATTTCATCCAGTTAGCCACTTCCCGCAGACCATCACAAAACCTGGGAGCCTCCAGGTCTGAGTCCCCACTCAGTGTGACCGCCAGCTGCGTATCATCTGCGTAGGATACCATGGTTAGGCCCCACCGCTTGACGACCGCAGCCAACGGTCTCACATACAGATTGAAAAGGGTGGGACTCAGTGAAGACCCCTGTGGGACTCCCTGGTCTAACGGGTAGAGTGACGACTTACCGGGCGGGATCGCCACCTGGAATGACCTATCCATAAGGAAGGAACGAAACCAGTGCAAGGCGGAGCCAGAAACGCCCACCTCCTCAAGACGCCGAATCAGAATTCCGTGCGAGACCGTGTCGAAGGCGGCACTAAGATCTAATAACAACAGTGCCGCCGTCCGACCGGAATCCATCACGGAGCGCAGATGCTCGACCATCGAGAGGAGGGCCGTCTCCGTACTATGACCCGCGCGGAACCCGTTCTGGGTAGGATCAAGAATGTTAAACCTACCAAGGTGGTCTGTAAGAGTGGCATTCACATGGCCCTCTGCTATTTTCGTGGCCCAAGGAAGAAGGGAGATAGGGCGGTAGCTTTCAGGTTTAAGGGGGTCAAGGGTCGCCTTCTTCAGAATTGGCGTAACTACTGCCTGCTTCCATCTAACGGGAACCACTCCAGAAGAAAGAGACAGGTTGATCAAGGACAGTACCGGGGAGCGGCAAACCGGTGCCAGAGTCTTAAGTTGGGCCGGTTTCAACGGGTCAGCCGGAGAGCCAGACTTAATTTTGGGGCTGAGATAGTCAAACATCTCCAGAGATAAGGGGGGTAAGATGGAAAGACATTCCCCCTCACCTAAGGTGCGACCAACCTGCTCTAGCATCAGGGAACCCGTTGGGAAAGTGCGATAGATGGCTTGCACTTTTTCATGAAAGAAAGAGGCCAAACCCTCACAATGTGAATCCGAACATATTTCCCCTGCAATTACTCTCTTCGCCATCAGGTCCTTTAATACTTTAAAAATAGGTTTCGATGGATTGGTAGAATTCTGAAACTGTTGAGCATAAAAGGAGGCACGAGTTTGACACACTGCCCTGTGATAAATCTTGATTTTAGCAAGATAACATATTTTCAGATCAGAGTCATATGACTTCCTCCATAATCTTTCGGCCTGTCTACAGACCCTCTTAAGAGATGCCAAGGAAGTGTCATACCAAGGGCTCGGCTCCTTCCGGTGACACTTAGACCAACACATAGGAATCAGAGAATCAAGGGCACCAGAAATCCACTCACAGAAGGAGTCGTATCCACAATCGACCTCGGTGAGCGGACCTAAAGGAGCCTTCTCGAGCTGATGATAAAAATCCTCCAGACTTAATTTGTTCCAGTGTCGTTTAAGAACAAATCTATCCTGAGATACAAAAGGAGAGTCAGACAGAGAGCATGCCATTTTCACCAGCATGTGGTCTGTCCAGACCAACTGAGAGGAACCAAGAACTCTGAGACCTTCTAAATTTGTGAAGAACGGGTCAAGAATATGACCACCTTTATGTGTGGGGAAGGTAATCATCTGCGAGAGCTGTAAAGCCTCAAGATCCGCCAAAAAACTCCTAATAGTAGGTAAGGAAGGACAGTCCAAATGGAGATTAAGATCTCCCACAACATTAAAATTTGCGCATCCTAGTGCCTCTATGCTAATATACTCAGGAAGAGTAGCCCTAAAAACAGAATCACAGCCCGGAGGCCGGTAAATTAATAACCCAGAGAAGGTAAACTGATGACTAAACGCTATTTTAAATAGGGCACCCTCACACCCCAAAAGTTCAGCGGCTTTCCACTGACAGGGATAACACCGTTTGGTGACCATCGCAATACCTCCACCTCTAGTCGTACGATTTAAAGTAAAAATAGCATATTCTGGGGGAAAAGCTAAGTTAGTTATCGAGGAGTCAGAGTCCTGGAGCCACGTTTCCGTCAGAAAAAGCACATCCGGCGAACCATCAGCAAGAAGGTCGTAAATCTCCTGATAGTGCTTTACCACAGATCTGACGTTTAAGCTCCAGATACTCAAGTCCCGTTGTCCTATCCTCTTTACAGCAGGCCCTAAGGAGCGTATAAGGGAGGGGGGTTCCAATGACCATACACCACACCTACAGTGATATGGGCCACACAACGGGCCTACAGGCGAACACTCGCAACGTGTACATTGACCCCGAAGGGCCAGTAAATCGGACCTACTATAGGTTCTCAAACGAACAGTCATGATTACCAGGTCCAGAGTTCTGCCACGAGCCGCGCTTCCTTAGCGCAGACGGGCGCAAACGGGCGCAGACGGGCAGGACTCTGGCACGACTCCGGCACAGCGAAGGCACGCCCGCTGCGCGTATCCGCTGCGCGTTGGGGGGAGCTTTAAATAGGCGTCCCTCCACTCAGCCGGAGCGCTAGACCGCTCGTCAGCAACCCCACCCAGAGTGATCACCACTCCAAGATGGCGCCCAAAGTGACCACCACTCCAAGATGGCGCCCAAAGTGACCACCACTCCAAGATGGCACCCAAAATCAATACCCCAGAGACCGGACCCGCCAAACAGCGGTGGGAGAACCGATTAGAGTGCAGGTAAGGGGGTTACAATAAGTCCTATAAAATCAGGATGAGTGCAGAAGACTGGAAAATCCAAGTAGGCTGCCGGGACAGGAGCTCAGGAAGAAGCTGCTGCTCTGCACCGGGACCTCTGAATAGTGAGCACTGGAAGTTGGGCTGACTCTCTTTTATAGAGTCTTGGCCCAGCCTAGAACCACGCCCAGGCATGTTGCAGGGAAAGTCTCTAGAAGGCCCTGGAAAGGGACCACACCCTAACACACTCTGAATGTCTGCAGCAATACATTGCAAATGTACAGTATTTATAAGCACCTTAAAAAATTAATCTTTTGGATGGAATTCTGCAATGCAAAAGGTTAAACAATAACATATCATCACAATGCATAAATTAAATTATCTTGCGAGTGTTGGGTTTTTTCATTCTAGATGCCCGTAGAGCACGCACTGTCCTGGTTTTGACAGTACTCCCCTCTCCCAGGCGCGCTCTAGGGCCTGGTTTATCTGGATTGAGATCATGAAAGCGTCTCACAAGTACTGGAGCATGAACATCAGATGCGGAAACCCATGAATTACTTTCAGGGCCATAACCTTTCCATGAGATTAAGTACCATAGGTTACGCCCTCTCAGTTTAGAGTCCAACACTTTCTTGACGTCATAATCTTCTTCCCCCTGTACTAGAACAGGAGCTGGATGAGGGCGGATGAGCTGGATGAGGGCGGACCTTTTGGACTGCCTTTTTTAAGAGGGAAGTATGGAACACTGGATGAATCCGTAATGATTTTGGCAATTGTAGTTTATAGGTCACAGGATTGATTTGCTGAAGAACTGTGTAAGGACCTATAAATTTGGGGTTGAACATGTGCTTCTTCTTGAAGTCTATATGTTTTGTGGAAAGCCACACTTTGTCACCAGGTTGATACTGCGGACCCTCACAATGTTTCTTGTCATAATGCTTTTTGTATTTTTGTTTGGCTTTTTCTAAATGTTGTTGAATCGATTTCTGAGTTTGATGCAAATGTTGAATGATTTCTGACACAGCTGGAGTGAGAGAACTTTCTTGAGGAATTGTGATGGGCAAGGTGTCAGGATGATAGCCAAACAAACCAAAGAAGGGTGTAACGTCAGTAGAAGTGTGGAAGGAGTTGTTGTAGGCTAACTCAACTAACCAGAGCATTGATGTCCACGAATTAAGTGCTTTTTTAGCGTACGCACGTAGGTATTGCTTCAAAGTCTGATTTAGTCTCTCCGTTTGACCATCTGTTTGAGGATGGTGGCTAGTAGATAGGGTAGATGTCACTTGGAGTGTTTTACACCATGTCTTCCAGAAGTTGGAGGCAAATTGCGATCCCCGATCGGAGAGGATCACTTTTGGCAGTCCATGATAACGAACCACTCTATTCAGTAAGATAGTTGCCAGTTCACTAGAGGGGGGTAATTTCTTACAGGCAATGAAATGTCCATATTTCGTGAGACTATCTACTACCACCAGAATTACTGAATGCTGTTAAATCACTGGCAGACCTGTAATAAAGTCTAAAGAGATGTGTTCCCACAGACGACTTGGGGTTGGGAGTGGGTGTAACAACCCTTTCGGTTTTAAATGACTTGTTTTAGTGCGAGCACAGACTTCGCAGTTGTTTACCATTGTTTTTACATCCTTTGTTAAGGTAGGCCACCAAAAATAGCGTTGGATTAATTCAAGAGTTTTAGGAGTACCAGGGTGACCTGCTGTAGGTATAACATACAATCAATGAAACACTATCTTGCGAAGTTTGGTAGTGGGCACGAACAAACGAGCATTGTGAAAGGGTAATCCTTGCTTGATTGATCTTTTCGGATCTGCTTGGGCCCACGCCTGCCATTTTTCAACAGTGAATGAATTGCGGATGTCTTCAAAGAAATCTTCTGTTTTTATGATACATAGGACCATGTCAGGAGCAATGATAACTCTGGAGGTTTGAACTGCAGGCAATGTGGTAGACTCTTGGCGGGACAAGGCGTCAGCTTTGCGATTATCTTTACCAGGCTGGAAGGTTACCACAAAATCAAACTCGGCAAACAACAGCATCCAGCGTAATTGCTGAGGAGTCAAAAGTCTGGCAGAACTCATGAATTGAAGATTGTGATGATCAGTATATACTGTGACAGTATATTTAGCTCCCAACAAATGATGTCTCCATTCTTTAAAGGCGTCATGAATTGCCAGAAGCTCTTTTTCAGCAATGACATAGTTCTGTTCGGCTTCGTTCAACTTCCGAGAGATGTAAGCTACAGGATGAAGCTGACCAGTGTCTTTGTTTTGTTGTGACAAGCCTGCTCCTATCGCCACATCTGAAGCATCAGCTTCCACTATGAAAGGTCGATCCGCATCTGGATGAGTCAAGACTGGGGCAGTGGAGAAAGCTTCTTTCAAAGTTGAAAAGGCTTGGTCTGCTTCTGGGGACCATACAAATTTTTCTTTCTTTCTTAATAACTTAGTAATTGGAGCCACTGTCTGGGAGAAATGATTGATGAGCCTCCGATAAAAATTTGCAAAGCCCAGGAAACATTGTACATCACAAACAGTCTTTGTGATGGGCCATTCAGATACGGCTTTTACTTTCCTTTCTGCCATCACCATATCGTGAGGGGTAAGGATAACCCCTAAAAACTCAACTGTGGTAACATGAAACTCACACTTGGTTAGCTTGCAATATAAATGGTGTTTACAAAGGGCTGCCAAAATTTTCTTGACATGTTGAACATTTTCATTCTCATTGTCTGAGTAGATCAAAATGTCATCAATGTAAACTATGGCAGAGATATCGAGGTACTCTCTAAGAACGTCATTTACGAAAAATTGAAATGCTGCTGGAGCATTGCACAGACCAAAAGGCATGATGGTGTATTCAAAAAGGCCATATCTTGTTTTGAATGCTGTTTTCCATTCGTCACCCTCTCTCATTCTGACCAAATGGTAAGAACCTCGAAGATCAAGCTTCGTGTAGATTTTTGCTTTCTTTACTTGTTCCAGTAAGACCGGAATTAGAGGCAAAGGATATTTGTTCTTGATGGTGATTTTATTCAAGCCCCTATAGTCGATACAAGTTCGAAGCTCTCCGTTCGCTTTTGGAACAAAAAACAAAGGAGAAGCTGTGGGAGACTTAGAGGGGAGGATGAAACCATTCTCTAAGAATTGATCCAAGTATTTTCGTAAATGTTGATTTTCATGTTCTCACAGGGCATACACACAACAGTTGGGAAGTATCCCCCCTGGGACTAGATCAATTTGACAGTCATAAGATCTATGAGGAGGTAAGTTCTCTGCTTCCTTCTCATCAAATACATCTTCATAAGACGAATACTGTTTGGGCAACTGAACTTCTTTCTCTGCGGCGGTAGCTATGTAAGAATGGCGAACTTCCGATTCTTGAGTCCTTTGGAGACAATGTTCTTTACATAGCACTGATGAGAACACGATCTTTCGTTCTACCCAATTAATCTCTGGATTGTGATGAGTTAACCATGGCAAGCCAAGGATGATCCCATACTGGGGAGCATGGATCACATCAAGGATGAGTTCCTCTTTATGTTTCTTTCTTTGATTTTTACCATCATAAATTATTGTCAAGGGGACAGTCTGAAGAGTTATCGGACCTCCAGTCAAGAGTTTTCCATCAACTGCCTGGATGGTTTCTGGGGTCTTCTTTTCAATACATGGGATCCCCCATGCACAAACCAATTTGGCGTCAACAAAGTTTCTGGTAGCCCCAGAGTCGACTAGAGCCTTCTTGAAATAGGTCTTTTTCTTGACCTGAACTCTTATTCCCAATTTTAGATGTTTGGATTGTGAAGGATCCACGGTGACACCCAAGAGCAACCCTTCTCTGCAACTTGGGTGCTTTAGATTTTCCGACTCGACTGATGCATTGGTTGCAACTTTCTGAACTGGGCCTCGCTAGCTCTTTGTTTTGATTGGACAATCTTTGGCGAAATGACCTTTCCGCCCACAATAGAGACATTGCCCATTTTTTCTGCGTTGGTCCTTTTCATCTTTAGTCAAAGGTCTCCTGATGGTTCCAATTTCCATCAGTTCCGGCCTTCTTTCTCTCGGAGTTCTTAAGTCTTTGTTCTCATGAGCATGGCAAGAATGTTTTTCAGTCTTTTTACGCGTTCCTTTTCGTTCATTTAAACGATGATCAAGCCTCAAGACAAGGTTTATTAAATCTTGACAGTTTGCAGGTTGTGGGTCGATTTGGGCTAAGATGTCTTTTAGCTCCTCTTTGAGTCCCCTGTAAAACAAGGCCGCTTGTTTTTCTTCAGGCCAGGATGTCTCAGCGACCAGCCGATTAAAGTTGGCTAAATATGACAGTAAGTCCTGATTCCCTTGGCATAAGTCTAATAATTCACGATCTGCTGACTGTGTTACAGTTCTACGATCGAAAACTCTCTCAAATTCACGAACAAAATTTTTCTAGTTGTCTAACAGGGGACCATTTTTATTTACAAGAGGAATAGCCCAGGTAGCTGCATCTCCAGACAGATATGACAGCAAGAAAGCTACTTTAGACTGGGCATCAGGGAAAGTATGTGGTCTGCAGGTGAAGTGAAGTTCCACTTGAACCAGAAAAGATTGCGCTTTCAAGGGATAACCTGCGAAGCGTTCTGGGGGAGCTAAAGGAATGGCTGAAGGAACATTGAGGGAAATGTTAGTCGGATTACCTCCAGAAGTCTGAGAAGAAGTACCTGGCCAAGACACACCTGTGGGACTTTGTTCTTTCTTCTCAACCTTATTCTGTAACTGACTCACCCTCTCAGCTAGACTATTTGTCAAATCCTTTGATGATACCACTTCTGACTGGAGCTGGGTGATAGCCTTGACTAGCTCGTCCAGTGTGGCCATGCTGAGAACATACACAAACCAGGAGGATAATAATTTGTGGGCTCACTATTCTGTCAGAGTCACCAGATCCTCGGGGTCTGTGCACGTTCCCAACACTTCCACCACAAGGCAGCTCCAATACTCTGATTAGATTTATCACAGAGTCTAAGAGAGTCCAAGTGGGGAAAAGGGGATTAGGACGGGAACAGCTGGGAAGGAGACCTGTAGGAAGCAAAAGGTTAAAACACAACAACAAGATTACATCTCATGAAATCAGTACCATGCTACAACTCTAAGCTTCGTCTTTTCCCAAAAAAACATGAACAACCCTAGAATAGTCCTAAAACTGACTAGGCTTTAGATGACCAAATACCTGAGGAGGAAACAGGAAAAGTTAAATAGGACTTTCAGATTCAAGTACTTTCTTTAGCATGAGAATCAGGAAACACTCTGAGCAATTTCTAAACAACCATATGAATCTCCTTTTAAGAATACATATCAGGAGCACACAGCATTACATCTAGAACTCTGGTATTGTTGTGTTCATCTCAGAAAAAACATTGGAAAGTGAATTGCGCACATTGCAGATTTTTATATGAGTATTAAACACCATAAAGGATTGTGCACCATGAAATCACACAACGTAGATTCAAGGAATAAATCACGCGACGTGTCAACTTGAAATGCTACCAAGAAAATGTCTTAGAATGGAAGCGCACAGTAATTTACATTATTTATACACGAGGAAAGAAACTGCGCGTCTTGCCGATTCAAATGCCACCATACAAATGCCAAGAAATGGTAGCGCACAATGAATAACATGAAAAAACACTCAAGGAAAGAATCGCGCGTGTTGCTGATTCGAATGCCACCATGTAAATGCCAGAAAATGGTAGCGCACAATGAGCAGCATGAATTACACACAAGAAGTGAGCCACCATGTAAATGTCAAGAAAAGGTAGCGCGCAATGAACAACAAAATTAAATGCTCATGAAACGAGTTGCACGTCTTGCCAACTCGTAAAACATCATGTAAATGTCAAGAAATATCAGCGAGCAATGAACAACAATGTAATAACAAAGTCAAATCTTTATGGAATAAATTGCGCGTCCTCCCTATTTGCAAACCACCATATAAATGTAAAAAAAATGGCAGCGCACAAGTAATCTGTTATTCATTTAAGAATTAAAATCAAGAATATGAAAATTCTCAATTACGGTGTTGGGAAATGTCCAAACACTGTCTTACCGCCTGGAAACAGTGATCACCAATGAGAGATGAGTGCTGAAGACTGGAAAATCCAAATAGGCCGCCGGGACAGGAGCTCAGGAAGAAGCTGCTGCTCTGCACCGGGACCTCTGAATAGTGAGCACTGGAAGTTGGGCTGACTCTCTTTTATAGAGTCTTGGCCCAGCCTAGAACCACGCCCAGGAATGTTGCAGGGAAAGTCTCTAGAAGGCCCTGGAAAGGGACCACACCCTAACACACTCTGAATGTCTGCAGCAATACATTGCAAATGTACAGTATTTATAAGCACCTTAAAAATGAATCTTTTGGATGGAATTCTGCAATGCAAAAGGTTAAACAATAACATATCATCACAATGCATAAATTACATTATCTTGCGAGTGTTGGGTTTTTGCATTCTAGATGCCCGTAGAGCGCGCACTGTCCTGGTGTTGACACCTCCCAGCTTATTGATGTATCAAACCGCTGAGATGTTGTCCATCCTCAATAGAATGCAACATGATACCTTCTTCGGGGACAGTGCTTGGATAGCGAAAGATCCTGCCAGCAGTTCCAGATAATTGATGTGCATCTCTAATTCGTAATGGGCCCATCTTCCCCCTGTGGATACATCTCAACAAAGTGTGCCCGAGCCCCATCCGCTGACGTCTGATTCTATAATGACACCGGTTGAGAGCCAAATATTGCCGTGCCATTCCACGCATCAACGTGTTCTAGCCACCATTGCAGTTCTGCTCGGACCTCTGAAGACAGAGGAACCTGCTCGATGTAAGCCAAGCCTTTCCACAGATGCTGAATCTTCAGTCTCTGTAAGGCTCAGTAATGCAGGGAGCCAGGAAACACTTCCTGAATGGATGTGGCGAGGAGACCCACCAATCTTGCCATCTGGTGTAAAGATACCGTCATTCTGGACAGGGCTAGCCTCAACTCTTTCTTGATGTCCCAAAGCTTGGATTTGGAGAGTAGAAGCATCGTTTTGACGGAGTCCACTAAAAATCCCAGAAACTCTATGGATTGAGATGGGACTAAACTGGATTTCTCCTTAATGATCACAAATCCTAAATCTTGGAGAAGGTTGATTGTCAGCTGGAGGTGTTCCATCACCCTCCTGAACGATTGCGCCATGATTAATATGTCACCCAAGTAAACTGCCATGTGAATCCTTTCTCTCTTAGGTACGCTATCAATGGCTTCATGACCTTGGTGAACCACCACGGGGCTGAGGACAGACCGAGCAGCAGCACCAGGTACTTGAATCACTGGTCCCTCATTGGAACTATAAGAAACATCCGTGAGGAGAAAAAATGGGTCTCGTCAGATAAGTGTCTTTTAAGTACCGTTGGACCATCCAGTCGCCTTCTTGAAGAAAGTCCAGCAGATGATGGATTCTCTCCATTTTGAAGTGCCTGTAGACAATCGAGAAATTGAAGTGACGCAAGTTCAAAACCAGCCTGTGACCTCCTTCTTTCTTTTGCACTAGGAAGATGGTGCTTCAAAAACTTTGAGGGTGAGGAACGCAATGTGCCACTACCCGTTTCCACAGCAACTCTCCCATTTCTACATCTATAAAATCTTCCTCTTGTTGGGAAAAATGTAGAGGGCTTGGAAAACGCTGAACTCTCTGAAGAACCCATGCATCGCGTGTCAGTAACTTCCAGTTGTGTATAAACAACTTGACTCTGCCCCCAAAGGAATGTTTGATAAATTGTGGAGTCTTACCTGAAGAGGTGCTAGAGTGGTATTATCCCTTTGAGCCTCTACCAGATCTCGGTTTGTAGTAACAGCTCGAGAGGGGAAAAAGGTTCCCCTTCTAGTGGAGTCTTCAAATCCTCCTCTTTGGCGTCCATATGCCCCTCTTTGGGTGCCTTGCGAAGACTGACGGCCTGTCTTAAAGAAGAGTGGGCCTTGTCCAGGGCTGTGAAGGTGCTGTCATACTTCCCAATGTCTTTAACAAACCTTCCTCCGAAGAGGAGTCCATCTGCCAAGGGGCCCGCTTCCGCTGGTCCCAACTCGGTGAGTTTGGAGTCTATCCTCATGAGGATAGACTTCAGACGTTCCGTCGAGACCACACAATTGCCATTGCCAAGGAGAAAAATGGCACAATGGGTTCATCCAGCCAATATAGCAGGATCAATGGGATCGCCTTTTTCTTTTGCATTTAAGGGCATCTCTAGAATCTGTGCAAGGGGACCCACAACATCAAGCAGCTTGTCTTGGCATGTCTTCCATGCCCTGTCAATACCCTTGTTAGGATCTCTGGCATATTTCTTTAAGGATGTTGTGATATTGGGGTCCACCTCTGGCGTAAGCGCAACCTTGTTTGGTAGGTCTGGTCTGGGGCATTCCACCCTGAGACGGTTGCGCACCTCTTTATCAAAAGGTTTGCACAAGGTATTGTGCAGATAATCGTCCACCGCTCTCTCTGGGGCCCAGTCTGAGGACCTAGGGTGGACGATGTTCTCAGGATCGAAATTAAACAGTGTAGAAGGAAATGGAACATGAGATGAGGATCGGTTTTTATTTCTATGGCTGTGCAATCATTCATCCTTGGAACTCCCTGACCCAGGAGAGTCGGAATCAGAGTCCGAACTTGAGGAGGAGTGTTTACGCTTGGTGTAGGATGCGCAGTACTTGTGATCTTCCGTGGAATTCTGATCTAGGGAAGAGAGAACCTCCTAATGTGGCCAGAGTTTCGACTTCCTCTGGTGTTTACGAGGTGCCTCCGAAGGTTCCCCCATGGAGTTCAAGGCAGCTGGGGGTTTGTGGCTTTGCCTTTTGGCGTACAACTGCAGTTGGGTCGTGATGGGCCACAATGCTGCTGCTAGAGCTTTATTAATGGAATGTTGGACGGAGGTGTCGAAGGCCTGAAATGCATCTTCGCCCTCATTGTACTCCAGATCATCCTGAGTACCATCATTATAATGAGCCATCCCTTCAAAATAATCTCTGTATGCCGTTTTTGGGAACAGTCAAGGTCCAAGTCACACCTGGAGTCAGGGGGGAGCAGGCCCAGGGTGCAAGGGATTAGATGAGCAGGGGAGGAAGCAGTCTGCCACACAGGTCAACTATCTGAGCTCCTCAGGCAAGCCTGTAATAGTATTGGCGCAGCCCACTCCTACTCTTCGGTTGTGGACGTCCAGTGAGAGCCTGAAAGGTTTATTAGAGCATGCATTCCGGTCAAAAACCGGTTAAGTTGGAGTTGTGCTGGCTTCACTATTGCAGCCTCTGTCAAAGGCGTCTCTCGTAGTCTATGATAGAAAGCACAATCAGGCTACGCACAAGTCGTCTGAGGTTCGTTATCAGGCCCGATATGGGAAGGCTCTGATGCAGCTGAAAAGCCGCTGTGACTCCGTCATTGCATGGGGCGAGGAAAAAAGGGGAGTAGAACTTGAGCACGGCACCGAGGTGAGAGACTCGGTTTACAGCGTCATTCAGCATGCATGGGGAAACCACACTCCGGCACTCAAAAGCCACGATCACACAGATACACTGATCCTCACACACGCCACAGCTTAGTTTTTGTCAAGTAAATGTAAAATTTCCAAGCTATCGTGAAGGAAACTTTCAATTCTATTAAGGACACGGAGGCAAGGGTTATCCATTCTGGTCGGTGGGCGTTTGGAGGATATTATGAGTTCGGTTGATTGGTCTTCGGAGTCAGTTTTTAAGAAGTTTTATTTTAAACCACTCCATGAGGCCGCCTCGTTGGTGGTAAGTAAGCTTTGAACCTGCATAATCCTCGCCTCTGATCCTGCTATAGAATGTAAAATTTCCTAGCTATCGTGAAGGAAACTTTCAATTCTATTAAGGACACGGAGGCGAGGATTATCCTACCCATATACTATGTTAGGACTACCCACCCGGAATTGAGCTGCCAGTTGGTGACATCGGAACCCTCTTTGCAGGTGTATGGTAATTTTTCTTGGGTTTGTTTGGATACGTACGTATTTCTTATGCTTTGTTATAGATGTATATCTCAGTTATATACTTATGTATGTATTTGTTACTTACTATTGTTCACTTTCTTTGGAGTGTTATTTCGAGGTTGGTCTATTGCTGCGTCTGATTTTTTCCTTCTCTTGTAGGAGGTGATTCTAAAGGAGATTGAAGTCGCAAGTTCCTTAACTTTCTTCAGTGAAGAAGAGGAAGGACTGCGCCCGCCAGTTATTTATATATGCATCGTTATGGACTGGGGATTGGTTACTTGTTGTCATGGTTTTCTTGTGGGCATCATGGGAGTTGAAGTTTGATGTGTTTGAACTTTGAACTTGCTGTTATTAATAAAGTGAAGAAAGGACTGCATAATCCTCGCCTCCGTTCCTGCTATAGAATGCCAAAAAACGGGAACCATTAATCGTACTTATCTTTAGCGTAAGCAGCTAAGAAAGCAGAAGTTATTGGAGCGTATGGGACTTTTGAGGGATTAGCTCTCATGGGATTGGTGGATGGACACATGAGCATGATGGGCTATGTAGTTTAATGCTATAAGTTAATGTACTTTGTTATAAATAATTGTATTGGCTGTTGTTTTAAGAGTAGTAAAGAAAGAGAAGCATCATCTGAGCCTCCGGTCCTGATATAGAATTAATACACACCACAGAAGTGCAGAGAGGGCACAGCCAAGCTTTAAAGCGTGCCTTCTTCGAAAGCCGTGGGTGTGATGAAAGATCATCAGGCCTCACTTCCAGCCCTGTCAGCTCCTCTGCTTTAGTCCCTAGGCCATTCTTTTTGTCAGGCAGAGCAGAGAGGCAAGGCGGGCTGCAGCTGAGAGAGTTCACACAGCTGGTAAATAACTTTAAAACGCCGGTCTGGCCGCACACGTTTATTGCATTCGACAGCACACAGAGCTGCGCACAGCAGGAGCAGTGACACTGTGCACTCATGGTATGCATTTAAACACCTTTTTGATCGGTTATGGATCATTTTTCCCCCTAAAGCAGTGGTCGAGTCGCATCCTGAGTTGTGGATTGGATATTGTACTACCCACGATGAGAAACAAAGACAAATATCCTAGTTCCTACTCAGTTTACCAGGCTCAGCGCGCCAGGTGGATAACAGACATTAAAATGTGTGATAATGCATTTTAATGCGGTGATGTGGACCACCACGTTAAAATGTGTTAGTCTAACGCACGATGCGTGGTACTTGGCAGGGCTGCACACCTTAAGTAATACTGTCTGTGTACACACACACACACACACACACACACACATTGACACTTGCTTAGTCATAAGGTTTAAAGTTGTGCTTTTCCGTTTGTAATGTTTCTACAGACACTGAATATCAAATACAATAACACAACGTGCCTGTCTGAAATCATCCTGCAAAAGCAAACTCTTTTGGAATTGTGAGACCTCGTTGGTTTTTTGTTAATTAATTGCTGTGATTAAGGTATTAAAACTGTCTTAAGAGCACACTTTTTCAAGTCAGCAGATCCAGCATGACAAACAGGACAATTTTAGGCAAGGCCCAACACCTCAATGAACACAATTAAATAATTAACAAAACTAAGAGGTCATGAAGCACCACAGTGATTGCTCCTCAGTTTAGCAGCATTCAAGGAGGTACACGCTGGAAATATGTGCCATGGCTTCAGTAGGACATATTCTGTATGTCACCCCTTTATACTCAATTTGTCCTTAAAAATCTGGTGGGGAGATTAATGCCACATGCCTCCATCCTCTCCATAATATGGGTGTGGATAAATCCCTCCTATCCCTGCGGTTCGTACGCCCATGCCGGACTCACATAATGTTTGAGACTCACGTGGGGGGGAGGGGGTGGTGCTCTCTTTTATACCCTAGTCTCACATATGGAGAGCAGGGCTAGCATCTGACCTTTAGATCTTTAGCTGTTGTCTAAGGGATGGCACAGTCCTCTTGAATTTTCCGGTTCCCTGAATGTCTAGCTGATTCAGTCTATGTGTTTTCTATTTGCATTTTGCATATATATCAATATATGGAAACATGAAAAGGGAGATTTTGAGAAAACAAGGGGGTGAGCTATATTCCCCATTGAGCTGTCTTGAAGTGGAGACAATTTTTGGCAATAGACAGATAAAATAAAAAAACGTTATTGGCTTACAAATATCACTAGCCTTACACCTGATTCAGGTGTGTTGGCATGTATGATATGGGGACTTGTAGTCTTCTTTATCTAATTGGAAAATCAGGACCACAAGTCCCAGGATGCAAAGTAAAAGCCAGTACCTCAGAGGCCTGGGAAATCTAGTAGCAATGCTTGCATGCGCAGACATTCTTGACAACAAAAGGTATTGCAGAAATCCCTCAGGCCACCTGGGTTCTGTCTGCAGCTCTGTAGCTTATGGCAAGACCCTTGTCTCACTACCTTCAGACAATCTAATCATATATACAATGTTCCTGGTTTAAGTGGAAGACTTCTAAACCTTCTGCTCTTTTTCTCTACACTTCTTACCTCCGCCAGATTTAGATTGTATGATCTCTTGCACAGCCGGCATAGGAAATCAGATTGAAAACATAAAAAAATACCAACACAATGAAAGAATATGTAGAGCTGCCAGCATACCACAAACAATACAGATGCACATCTGCCTCTCACATTTTTCTGTCACACCTATACATCTGGGAGCCAAACAATTTTTAAATCAAAAATGTTTTAATTTTAAGTTTCTCCTGTCTGAAATTCCCCCACTTCAATGCAAGTCAATAGGGATAAATCCCCCAATTTATTTTTCAAAATCACCCTCTTTTCCACTTCCAAATGTTCACATGTATGCTTCAACACTTCCTCACCCATCACAATGCAAAGTGGTCCATCTCATAACAAGATAACTGCTTCTTGGTGGGCATCACTCATGACTTGGAGGGCCTATGAGTTCCCTTATAGGCTCAAAGCAAAGACAACACAGGTTCCAAATGCACAATTATCATTGAAAGCTACACAATGTTGAAAGCACCCCATAGTACAATATAACAATTACCACAGCTATGACTCGTCAACAGTCGCAGTAGGGCAGCAACGTGTTGTGGGTTGAACTGAGCCTATGATACTCTCCAGTACTGACTCTGCAAACATGTAAGAATCAGCCAAGTGAAATTCAAGTGACACAAAGCTTCAGTAAGCCACTGAAGTAAGCAAGAGGATAGAAGTGCTCCCGTAGAAGAGGGAGTCCATGAAAACCCATATGTAGTTTAACTAAAAGCTGGAACGTGAGTAAAGGGATTGATCACTACACTGTAGACACTGCTGGGGCACACGTGAACTACAGACATAGAATGGCAAGAGGTGCTGCGTGACTAGCAGAGTAGCAATCAACACTGGCAAAAGCAAACAAACACCCCTCCCCCGTCAATCCAGTCTCAGAGGACACAAAAAACACCCTCAATATTTCCTCCACCATAACAAAGATTAGCTTGCAAACACTCATGACTCAGTAATGTAGCTACTAAAACAACTGGCACTTTAACAAAGGGTGATCTGAAACAGTGCTAGGCAAAGCTGAGAGCAAACTATGAAAAGATGTTGCTGACCTCAAGACCTATATCCACACCATAAGTATCAGACTGGGGTTTACAGAAAAGCAGATAAAATCCTTCACCCACAACTCACACCGACCTAGCTAGTAAGAAACAGAAACAAAAATGTTGAAAGAGAAGTACAAAGATTTCGAGAACAGATTGCATGGAAACAATATTAACATGCGCAACCTATGTAAGAAAACCAAAAGGGGTAACATTTAGGGATATCTAGAGATTTATTTAGGTGATTTGTGAAATAAATATTCAAGTTTTAGTGGGGTATGCCCACATTGTGGAATAAAGAACCCCAAAGGAGATACTGGACATTCTGGCCCAATATGAAACCATCTTTCATTAAGAAAGTCATAAATCTGACCATAGCCACCCTATTACAAAGGAGGTAGAACTGCCCAGTTGCATTTGAATTTAACAATTAACAAATCATACAAGGCTGGGAAACTGTTTATGTTTTTATAGTGTACAGAACTAGCCAAAGGTGCAACTGATTGCCTTACATAGAACATAATAGATATTAATGTGAAAAGCAGGAACCAAACCGTAGCAACTATAATACATCAGAACAGAATGATGATGTTAGATGAAGAATGTAAACAGGATAGAGAATTTTAGTCTGTTAGATGTAGCTTTTAAAACAATTTTTAAGATTTTCAAATTTCAGTGCAAACCAACACCACAAAATAAAACGATGGACAGAGCGTTGAAACTTTTCACTTACACCCAGTCATAGATCTGGGTTTAATCCGTTATTATTTTGCTCGCCATGTCAGCCCAGTTTGGACCCAGCCATGTGCAAATCAGTCTTGACCCTGCTCCCCATGGGAACAGTCCAGCCCGAACTGCCAAGCCAGTTCCTCCCTGGACCAGAAACAAGCATCCTGATACCAGTTTCGGGGTATCACCCCTCATCAGCCAGGCTAGCTTGAATCCAGTGGCACAGCGAGCAAGGGACCAACATCTGGGCATATCCTGGCCACTTAGGGGGACATACCAACACCACAAAAATAAAAATGATGGGCGGAGTATTGAATCTTTTCAAACAGTTACCCCCAGTCACAGATCTGGGTATAATCCATGGTTATTTTGCTTGTCACATTACCTCAGTAGCCCAGTTACCCCAGTACCCCAGCGAGTAAGGGACCAACGTCTGGGCATATCCTGGCCACTCAGGAGGAACATAGCAACACCACAAAGTAAAATGATGGGTGGCGTGTTGAATCTTTTCAAACACTCAGCCCCAGTCACAGATCTGGCTTTAATCCATTGTTATTTTGCTTACCAAGTCACACCAGTGTGGAGCCAACCATACGCAGAGCTGTCTTGACCCTGCTCCCCATAGGAAAAGTGCAGCCCGAACTGTCAAGCCACGTCCTCTCTGAACCGAAAGCAAGCATCCTGGGGACGGTTTTGGGTATCACCCCTCATCATCCAGGCTAGCTTGAATCCAGTGGTGCAGCGAGCAAGGGACCCACATCTGGGCATACCCTGGCCTCTTAGGGTGAACATAGCGACACCACAAAATAAAATGGTGGACAGACTGTTAAAACTTTTCAAACAGTCACCCCCAGTCCCAGATCTGGCTTTAATCCATCATTATTTTGCTTGCCACATCACCCCATTTGGACCCAGCCATATGCAAATCAGTCTTGACCCTGTTCCCCAAGGGAGCAGTCCCGCCCGAACTGCCAAGCCAGTCCCTCCCTGGGCCGGAAGCAAGCATCCTGGTACCAGTTTCGGGGTATCACCCCTCATCAGCCAGGCTTCATCAGCCAGGCTAGGTTGAATCCAGTGGCACAGTGAACAAGGGACCCATGTCTGGGCATTCCTGGCAGTAAAATGATGGGCAGAGTATGGGAATCTTTTCAAACCCTCACCCACAGTCACACATCTGGCTTTAATCTATTGTTATTTTGCTTGCCAAGTCATACCAGTTTGGAGCCAACCATAGGCAGATCAGTCTTGTCCCTGCTCCCCATGGGAAAAGTACAGCCTGAATTGTCAAGCCAAATCCTCTCTGAACCGAAAACAAGCATCATGGGACCGGTTTTAAGGTCTCACCCCTCATCAGCCAGTCTAGCTTAAATCCAATGGTGCAGCAAGCAGGGGACACATGTTTGGGCATACCCTGGTCACTTAGGGCAAACATAGCAACACTACAAAAATAAAATGATGAACGGAGTGTTGAAAGTTTTCAAAAACTCACCCCCAGCCACAGATCTGGGTTTAATCCATGGTTATTTTGCTCGACACGTTACCCCAGTTTGGACCCAGCCATATGCAAACCAGTCTTGACCCTGCCCCCCATGGGAACAGTCAAACTGCCAAGCCAGGTCCTCCCTGGACCGAAAACAAGCATCTTGGGACCGGTTTCGGGGTATTACCCCTCATCAGCCAGGTTAGCTTGAATCCAGTGGCGCAGCGAGCAAAGGACCCACATCTGGGCATACCCTGGCCACTTAGGGCGTACACAACAACACCACAACAAAATGATGGATGAAGTGTTGAAACTTTTCAAATGCTCACCCTCAGTCACAGATCTGGGTTTAATCCATTGTTATTTTGCTTGCCACGACAACCCAGTTTGGACCCAGCCATATGCAAATCAGTCTTGACTCTGCTCCCCGTGGGAAGAGTCAAGCTCGAACTGCCAAGCCAGATCCTCCCTGGACCGGACGAGCACCCTGGGACCGGTTTCGGGGTATCTCCCTCATCAGCCAGGCTAGCTTGAATCCAGTAAGCAATCGACCCACATCTGGGCAGCCCAGATGTTGGTGAGATGACCAGTAACCAAAGATGCAAAAGGCCAAGGAAACAAAACAGGTAGAAGAAGGGGAGGGAACCCACAATTGCATAAAGAACAACCCAGATCTGTCTTGTTGAAGGTATGTGATGGAACACAACATTTTCTTAAGTTGGCCATTTAGATTTGGCAGCAGCAGTAGCCGGGGAGGAGGACGAAAGGCTATTACATAAGTGAGCTGGGCCCAGTCGAGTCCACCAACATAAAACACACGTCCTTTAAATGGAAATGCATGGGTTAAGCAGAAAGGTGGGTAACTGTTAGACGAAAAGGACCCCCAAACCTCATGTGGGATCAAAATAACAACACTTTAATCACACAACACATGTTTCACCATGATCGTGAGCATTCTCTTGACCATGTGGGGACTATTCCGCTGAACTTTGGTCTTTGTTTCCCAGGGAGGTTGAGTGTTGTTTTGTTCTGGATCCTTCCTCGTGCACAAAGATATAGGGACTACGCAGCGTTCGCACTTCTAAACTTCTGTTAATATTCCTCAACTTGAAGAGTATTAGCTCTAAGCAAGCAAAACACATTGTGGAGTTCTCTTAAATCGAAGGATACAGTATTGTATTTCTCCCCGAGAGGCACCTATTGAGAGCAGACTAAATTTTGTATGAAACACAAATTCTACCTACACCAGTTCTGTGCCTCCAACACCTAAAATGGCAGAGGCAGTAATTCTAAGCAGACATGAGCTTTGGTTAACTAGCATCAGGGTCTAAAGAGACCAGGGAGGTTCATTTTCAAACTGGACATTCAGGGGAGAACAGTGGCTCTGGTTAACCCTTACGTGCTAAACACAGCCCAAGATCACTCTCTGACTAGAATTCTCAAGGACATTACAAATAAGACAGAGGTGGTGTGAGTACAGGAGAAAAGCTAAACCTAGTCTGAGTCTTGATTATGATTTGCTCAAACCCCAGTTAAAATATAAAAGCCAAGAACAAAAAAGTAAGGACACTATTCAGGGCTAATTGATGCATGGAGATTCCAAAGCCCTAAGGGAAGAAACTGACTTATCCTTTTATTCTTAGGGTCATATGGTCTATACATATATTGATTACACCTATATCACTACTAGGCAGCATCCTAAAAGTACAAATCTTAGACATGTCAGGCACAATATGACAAAAAAGGCATATGGTTGTGTCAGAGTTTTTCTATCCCCTCATTTTCTTTTAACTAACCACTAACAGACTCTCCGCATTGTGGCCTTTTTCATTGAAGATTTGCTGATATTAAACTGTGCTAGATCTTACAAATCTAATCATGCAACTTAAGAAAGTTATGGTCTTACTGTTCAAGTGTGTAACTCTTCCAGTTTGCGTGGTTGTAATGTGCCTCTTGCTGACGCCTAACAAAAACGGTGTTCAAGTGTCTTTGTAGAAGTGCTTTAATCATGCCGGTCTTGGAAATCAAGCAATCACATTTTTTGGCTCCACATTCGTGCACTTGATACATGAGAGAAAGCAAACATACTATCAAATGCTGTTTTCTGGAAGGTTCAAATTTTCTGTTTGGCTTAACTGAATCCTGCTCCTAATTTGTTAATGTCTGATACCTCATTTCTTAATTCAGTTTAGGAAATAAACTATATAATACCTTTGAGGGAGTGGGTCTTCCCAATGCAACATGGTGGGAGATTATTTGATGTTTACTTTCACTTCCTAGTTCCAGGTCAGGGGACTATTCAGCATAAAAGGAAACTGAGCAACTAATTGATTGTTACAGTATTTCTCTCCTGTTTGTTGTTTGTTTGAGAAGGTTCCATTCGTCCTTGTTCTTCAGCTTTCCTGCTGCAATCCTGATCTTCATTCTTTACATGCCTGTTTTCCTTTGAGGTTTTTTGCTACATCTTATTTTTTTAATCTTAGGAAACTGAAATATTCTTCGGGCTGGTTCTCTTTTTTCCTTTCCCTTTCCGGTTTCAGTCCTGGATTCAGAGGAAAAACAAGGCAACAGGTCTTACTTCTGCATCAGTATACCACAGTCAGTAGTCCCAAGAAGACCTGCTATTGATAAATCCCTCCCTCAAATGAGATGATTGAGCTTTACAAATCCATAGAGAAAAGGGCAGTCAGTGGAACAGTAAGCATGCTGCACCCAAACAACATGCGAGGCGTAGGTGGGTTCCAAGTGTTCTATAAATAGTTAAAAGTTTACTAATGGAGCCTCCCTCTACCTTTTTAATTATTTTGTATTTCAAGGTCAAGGAGTGATGATGACCTTGAGGAAGATCTATAATTCCCTGATCGCCAAAGATGGAAAGGATGCAGAGGGATGCGATTCCTACAGGTGTTATTAACACAAACACACAAGTATGCTTGATAAAGTGATACCTTTCCTGCTACAGCAGGTTTAACTCATGAGAAAAAGGCAAGCCCAAGATAATATCAGTAGAGTGGCACTGTGAGTGGGACAGAGAACGTGATGAAGATCTCAGTCCCTTAACTGCACTAGATTCTAAGTAAGCATTTGAAAGGGAAAGTTGAGGGGACAAGTTCATGTGTGAAAGAGTGGATCATGGCTAGTTCTCATACACCTGACGCAAAACGCAAGGTCACACGTAATGGTACTTCTCCAAAGGGGCACCAGATAAAGGTGTCCACTATCACTTTTTCTTTACTTTCTCTTTTGAACCCCCTACTAACCAAGATAAGCTTAGCCCCTGATAAACACAGGTTGTCATTAGGTGACAAGCCACACAAAATCTGTCTCTTTGAAGACGATATCCTATTCACCCTCACAGCACCAGAGTCATCTATACCTGTGACCCAGAAAACTAAATAGGCTTGGAAAGGTCTCTGTCTTTAGAAGTAATGTATAAGCACAAGGTTCTCAGCTTTTCCATTCCACCTGACAGGGAAGCACAAGTGAAAATGTGTACTCTACTTCATTGGGTGACAAAACTAATGAAATACTTGAGCATTTTCATTACTATCCTAGGGGGCTGTATAAAGCCACTTAGCTCCAATCAAAAAGCAAATCTCAGCAGACCTAGCCAGTTATAAAATCTATTTCACACCGTGGGTAGGGATTAAAACATGTAATAAAGCTGAATACCTTACCACAACTTCGATACCTGTTCCAATCACTCCCCTAAAGATGTACACCCATAACTCCTCTCATATCACCCTATGTCACTGCTTGACAAACCTTTTACAGAGCAGATAGTGAAAGACACTTCACTTGACCGATTCTCTGGGGTGTATTTTGGGAGCGGCTGGTCAATTGTTGTTTGATCTTTTAGTCAAGAATCACATATTTCAAAATCATGTTCTCATATACTGGTAGTAATGTCATAAGATTCATCTACATGGAGCATGAAATATTGTTAATATATTACCTTTTAAGCAAACAAGAAATCTAGATACGATATTGGTTATGGATCATGTTTTTCCAAGGGCCCTGGTTGTATAAAGTTGTTAAGCTTCTTTTTTGTATGTGATGTAGAGATACCTTTCTGGGTTCTTTACTCTCTTGTTGAGTAGTCTTTGCTTTAAGAACTGCTGTCACTTTTGCTTACAAGACCAATGAATTTTCTGTGACCTTAGCAGTATCTAATATGAAGGGGTGTCTGTCAAGCTTGGCTCTGCGTGCATTGATCGGGCCTTTTATTTAAACTTTAAGAACCTGACTTGGGCTTCAGTAGGTAGCCAGCCCACTCTGGCAAGCAGTAGAATTGGCTTAATGATAGATCTGAATAACGTTAGCCACAGTTTTACTGATGGATTCATATTGAACAATGTAGACTTACCACTTACTTTTCCTGGTGGGATTTTCTGGCCTGTAGAAAGCTTTCTAATACACTGAACACTATGCTTGGAGGCGACTACTGGCACTTTCCAATACCTTTCTGACAATTCTGTTCTCTTTTTTTCTCATTTGCATTCCTATAGATGCACCTGCTTCATTGCTAATTACACAGAATTGATGTGTTGTAACTAAAAAATGTACTGAACATACCTCGTACTCTGACGTGTCAGCCTTGACTATTTTAACCTGTATTTATGTTTGACTGTACTCTTTATTTTTGTCTTTTATAGTTAACTTTTCGCTGTCTCGAGCATACCTTAATTTGAGTCTTGCCTCAATGTTAGGGGATCGAAATGCCGTTGACTGACTCAAAATAATTATATTCGAGAAACACCGGCAGCATAAAGACTTTGTAGATTGTGACACACTTATTGCACAGTTTGTATAATCTTCGCTTGTGCACCGAACACATTATTTTGTATTAGTCAACATTGTTTTGTATTATAAATTTTCGCTATTTGATGTAGGGAGAACTGTTCTTATACAGTTGATTAATTGCCCAGGTCCCTATGTATTTCCGGGTTTCTCTTGACCTATGAAGTCCACGAAGCTAGCAACCCTCTGCAGATTCTGTGAGTAGAATGATGGCACCCACACAGTTTGGGAACCACTGGCTGTAGTTTTATTGTGTCCAAACTGGAAATAGCTAAGTAGTTCCCAAACTGTGTGCGCCCCCCCTGGCTAGTTTTGATGGCGCACCAGGGAGCCACGGCTCCCAGTTTGGGAACCACTGTTCTAGGGTATCTGTTGCAGATGCGTCCTTTTCAGTTTGGTGAGAAACCCTATTTTACTTTTAAGTAAATTATCTCTCTCCCTTAAGAATGCCTGTATTCTGTATGCCTTTACTGTGTCCCGGGTGTACTACAAGAGTCAGTTGGATAAAGCTGTTTCCATTCTGATAAAGTGGTGTAATAAGGCCTACTTGTTGCCGCTATCCCACCTGTATGGTCTGAATACATTGTTTTGCTAATACTAAACTGTCCTTAGTCACAGGGTAATGTATACCATGGGTTAGGTGTTTAACCATGAGCTAAAGGTGAAACCGACGTACACCAAACCCATTTTAAGTAACTCACTTAAGGAATTAAGAGCACGTTTCACTTCTCCTGGCATTGCATGGACATGCGCCACCAGGCTAACACCACTTAGTACATTTCCCACACTAACAAATGCTTACAGAGTAATAAGATGCACAAAATGGGCAAAAGTATGGTTTGCACACGTTAATCACCATTCATTAACATCTAGCCATACATAGGATACTAAAAACTCAGCCACATAAATAGCACCTTTAGGTCTCAGTTATGAGTGGCTCTTTAAGTTTGGATTTTAGAGCACGCAGTTATTAGTGAATGTGTTAAAATCTTGCTGAACTTTCTCTACGCAGATACCGGTAGGAAAATCCAGATGACAATGTCCACAAGGGAGAAAAATCCATAAAATACAGTGACATTTAGATTTTGTTCCAGAAAGCACCACCAATGCGCATGCTATTCATTATTTTAACAAGGAACCTTGTAATTGGCAGTATTTGTCCCATAGGATAAATACCGATCCCCAGGGTTTTGCTATTTATTGGAGGCAACAAATATTGGGCCAACACCAAGGCACTAGTAATCAAGGTCTTCCATATCGCTTAATCTTTCCTTTTTC
Organism: Pleurodeles waltl; assembly: GCF_031143425.1. Taxonomy (NCBI): domain Eukaryota; kingdom Metazoa; phylum Chordata; class Amphibia; order Caudata; family Salamandridae; genus Pleurodeles; species Pleurodeles waltl. The sequence goes on from NC_090448.1 coordinate 403,721,980, forward strand.
AACTTTTGTGAAAGACTATTTCATTTAGGTTTGTTAGTCAAGATGTGTGTTTTTTAAAAACATTTTCTTCATTGTTTTTTTTTTCAGAAACAGTGTCAGGGCAATAGTCACAAGAGATTGATATACCTCAGATAGATTTACGCACAGTAAACATTCTCTGATACAGTTCCTGTATTGTTTTAAACCCAAGCTGTAACCCCCCCCCCCCCCTGTTTCAGTGGTGCTCACTACTCATTCGGTCATTTGTGTTCCTGGCGGTTGCCATTAGCTGCTAACAGATTCAAGAGGTGTTTATTGAACTTTTTTGACCTGTTCGATTGTTTGTAATTTGTCAATAGTTGCAGTTTGTTCGGAGGTCTGTATTTCTCTGAGTCTTCTGCAGGAAGCGCCTGGAGTGTTTCTGCCAATTTTTTTCCAATTAAGGAGCAGCACATTATCTTTAGGTTAAGAATTTTCCATTTGTCCCAGAAACCATTTATTTTTAGCGACTTTTCGATTCTGGCTCTAAATTGTGTCTTTTAGGTTGAAGCCCACCAGACAGCGCATTTGTTTGGTTTCAAAGATATCTTTTGGACATACTGAAAGCTTCCCCGAGATTGGATTCCGCCCATTGCTTACCATTGGCTTTGTGGTTTGTAACTCACATTTGCTTGCTTTCCATTTGCTGGCTTTATATGTTTTAGGCTATCCAGGAGGGTCTTTGTCCCTCCTGTGGAGCATCACCTGTTTACCATCGCTTCTTGTATTCTTCCACAAGTGCTCTTTTCTGTAAACTGCCTGTAAATCTTGTTCTTGTCACATTTGCTGTGCATTCATAGACAGAGATTAAACGTCAGGCTTTGTCTTCTAAGGGAGCATAGTGTTTACTTTCCTTTTTTTTAACTTCCAAGTGAGAAGATTTATGTGACAATGCTGCTGGGTACAAATGTGTGAGGATAGGCTGTAGGGTGTTATTTTCTCTAGCACACAACACATTTTAAATGCCTGTAATGAACTGTTCAAATATTTCAGAATATATCAGAATTAGGAAAGCAGGAATAAAGCACTTTTTTGTAATTCGAAAGTGTTTTAACCCTTAACTGGTTCAGCTCAGTGCTGTGCCCTTTTTTGGCTATTTGGAGTAGTTTCCACTTAGAACTCCATTACTTTTTTTCCACATAAAGTATCCACGCCAAATGTGTGTCCTTTTTTCCCAATAACCTGGGGATTTTAAAAGTACCCAGGATTTGTGGATTCCCCTGGAAGAGACTGAGATCATAGGCAAAATATAGCTACATTTTGTATTTTGGGGAAAGTGGGGGAAAAGTGCTCTTGTTTTTTTACCTAAAGATGGCATCAACAAACTGTTTGCTATGCTAAAGTCACCATCTTCCCAACTTTCAGGAACATCAGAGCTCTGTAAAAAACTATTTTTTTACCATAGTTTTTGCATTTTTCAAAGAGATAGCCTATTTTTCCCATTTTTGTACTCTCTTAACCTACTTCCAATTTGTGATGGAAACCTGTGTGAAAATGGGTAATCCAGAAAAGCTATAGTGTTTTGAAAGATAGACAAAATTAAAAGGGGTCATTTGTGAAGATTCCTCAAGTATTTTCCAAAGAAACTAGCTGTTGAAATAAAAAAATACTAAAAATGAGTAGGGAAACTGCCATTTGTGACAATGTTCTCTTCTGTAACTTTTTGTCACAATGGCCAATTTACAAAAGTAGTATACCATTATGTCCGCTAGACCCTTCTGGTTGCAGGATGCATATGTTTTGTAGGTTCTCCAAGAATCCAAGGTACCCAAAGCCAACAGCTGAGCTGCACTGTGCTGTGGTTTTTCATTGTGTACTGAGTATAGACCAATTCATATGGTGAAATATGTAGATTGAAAAATGGGTACTAAGGAAACCTATGTATTTTCTGAAATGAGCACAGGATATGGAATTTAGGAGGAGTTGTGTAAATCCTTCAAGGTTTTCTAAAGGAAAACTGTTGAAAAAAAGAAATATTGAAAATGATTAGGAAAAAACTGTCTTTTGTGACATTTCCATCTGTAACTTTTTGTCACAATGGCATATTGACAAGAGCATTATACCTTTATGTCCGCTAGAGCATTCTGGTTGTGGGGATATGTAGTGTTTGTAGCTTTTCCAAGAACCTAAGGTACCCAGAGCCAACAACTGAGCGGCACTGTACAATGGTTTTTTATTGAGTACTCTATTGACCAATTCTTAGAACAAAATAGGCAAAGTGAAAAATGGATATCAAGGAAACGTATATATTTCTGAAATTGGCACAAGATATAGAGTTTAGGAGCAGTGGTTGTTTCTACAGCTCTGAATTTGTGTGTACCCGTACTAGCGTATGATTTGGAAGGTATTTTTCAAAATATCATCTTTCTTATACACTGGCTTACATTTGAAAGGCACAAATGCAGCAAAATCCAATTGGTAATAACAAAAATGTTCTACTATTCTATGCACCTTCAAGTCTCCTGATAAAAATGTTATTTCACTTGTGTAAGTAGACCTAGTACTTGCAAGAAGAAACGTCTCAAAACGCAACATGAATGCATCACATTGTTTCACCAAAACAGACCCTCTTTTTCCAGTGTGAGTAACTCTAGATTTCGGACCCTAGCCCAGCCGGCACCTGGGGAAACTTAGCCAACCTGTACATTTTTTAAAATTAGACACCTAGGGATATCCAGGGTGGGCTGACTTGCGTGGCTCTCACCGCATTTATTACCCACAATCCCCTGCAAACCTCAAACATTGACTAAAAAACACTGTTTCCTCACATTTATGTAATGGAAAGTTCTGGAATCTGCAGGGAGCCAAAAACCTCCTTCCACCTGGCATTCCCCCAAGTCTCCCGATAAACAAATGTTACCTCACTTGTGTGAGTAGACCTAATGCCCACAACAGGAAACGGCCCAAAACACAACACAGGCGCAGCACATTTTTCCACCAAAAACGGACCCTCTTTTCCAATGTGGGTAGCTCTAGATTTTGGACCCTAGCTCAGCCGGCACCTTGGAGAAATCTAGCCAACATGTACATTTTTGAAAACCAGACACCTAGGGGAATCCAGGATGGTGTGACTTGCGTGGATCCCATTAGGGTTTTTACCCTCAATGCCCTGCAAACCTCTAACGTTTCTTTAAATCACCTATTTTCCTTTCATTTCTGTGATAGAAACTTCCCGAATCTGCATGAATCCACAAAGTTCCTACCGCCTAGCATAGCCCAACCTGTGCTGATAAAACTGCTACCCCCACTTGTATGGCTGGGCCTAGTGCCATGACAGGAACAGATTTAACCAAGGACAATGGGATCCCTTATGTTGAGACTCCTGTTGACCTCGGCTGGATCAGTTCCTCTCACTAGCGGAATGCCCAGCCACACAAGTTTGACTCAGATGATTGATGAGGGTGCCACAGAGACTAGCTCTCAGTGGTGACCGTTTGCTTTGTGACACAGACACAAAGCATTCTGATCAGAGATCTGTGAGAACCTGTACTTTATTAACCCAGATTAATTCTGGATGTGTGTTTACCTGTTATTCTTTGTCCTGATGAAGACCCCAGCAAAAGTGATATTAATTGGGGTCAAAACATCAATGACATTTGGTCAAAAACACTGACTATTCAATATTGGACACTTGAAACATTTGAATATTTCTTTGACTGTTTCTGTGAAGTGCCATTTATTGGTCTGACCTTTCTTTTGTATATACTGTATATACCTTTGCTGTTTTCATTTTTGTTTCGCTTGTTGTTGGACATTGTCTTTCACTGTTCACTGCACCGTCACTTGGAGCACCTCTTTGTTTACTTTTGACACATCAGTCTCTATACATCCTCCAACGGGGAGATGGATAAATGTGCATATACATATGAATTAGTTTATATATGGTTTCACAAATATACATTTCTCAAGAACCACTCAAAAGCTTCTCTAGTTAATATATTTAAACTTCTCAATAAGGCAATTTTAAGACCTGTTTTGTATCCCATTACAATATAAGTAGTATTTAAAAAAAAACTTTCACTGGCAGAACACTTGTTTAATTTGGATTTTTTTAGCCACACAAGTGGGGCAGAGTTTTTATCGGGCATAGGTGGAGCACTGCTGGGTGGTAGGAATTTAATGGATTCCTGCGGATTCCAGAAGTTTTCAGGGAGGCAGAAAGACTTTGTCCCCATTTATTCGAGTGGGGGGCATGGCCTGCCTAGGAAGGCAGAGATAGCCCAGCAACCACCTAGGCAGTAAAGGTGAAACAAGCTTTTGTTTTGCTCGCTGACCGTCATTTCACTGAAAACAAAGAAACAGACTCAGGAGACTCGGGAGCTTGGGAAGCTCTTTTCCCGCTCCGGTGGCTGCTTCTATGCAGCAGGAAATCCCTCTGTGCATGACCTAAGGGATTTCCTGTGTCATGTGCAGTGGCTGGGAGCCGTCCGACACACATGAGCACAGCTGCCCGATGCAAGCAAGTGGATAAGTTTAAGCCCTGAGTTTTCCACCCATGTTTGTCAATCAGCAAGCGTGCACACTCCTCAGCGTCCCACCCATTTCCTAATTCGTCACAAGGTGTGATGGGATCAACAAGCTTTCATGGCCCTATCTCACCCTTGGAGGAGTTGGGAAATATTTGAGGAGAACACAAGGCTGGCAGGCAGGCTGTCCATGATGAGATTTGTGGCATGCATTCCTCATGTGAGGCTGGGGGCTGCTTGAAACAAGGCAGCTTGGAGGAGAAGTGCACAGAGCGGGAGAATGGAAAAGTGCTGAAGATTTGAAGGGTTGAAGCACAAAGTGAGAAGGATATGTTTAGGAAAACAGGGGCTGGTATTGTACAGGATGAGCGAGAGAGAGAGAGAGGTCTGTATATGAAAGGAGAAGAGTGTATAGGACGGAGAAGGCAAAAGTATTCTCCAGGTGCTCTGTGAGGATTTCATCAGGTGTCCTGTAAGAGGTTCATGAGGTGTCCCAGGAGCTATTACGTGGATGTCCTAGGTGTCCTGTGAGGTTTTCCCTGGGGGTCTGCTGAGGTGATCACTAGTTGCCTTTTAAGTGTTCCCTGGGTGCCCAGGAGCCCTGATCGGTATGCACAGTAGGTCCTCTCCAAGAATCAAGACACAACCAGGTGCAGTGCCTATGGAAATGTTTAATGAGAGGCCTATTGTTATTTTTAGTGTGTTGTCCTTGGGTTAGTGAAAGTACTACTTGGACCAAACAGTTTAGTCATGGAGGTTGCAGGGCCCCTCAGAAGTATGTTTGTAAATTTGCCCATATGAAAATATACGTTTTTCTTAAAACGTAAGTTCTTGAGCGGAACGTAAAGTCACCAAAAAATGCTCAATAAAAATACCGTCTTATTGTTCAAACTATTATATGCATTTACGAAAATGTAATTTTGTGTGTAATGTGTGTGGGAGTTTTTTTCTATGCTATTAATGTTAAGGCAGGCCAGTTCATGGAGTCTAAACTTTTGTTTTATTCTGAAAACTAGGGGTGTACGAAAGTCACTAGGTTGTCTTGGAAACTGTACTTGGTGTCTCAGGCACCGTCTTCAGCTGCATGTCATGCTTCAGCGCAAAGCTGTCTGGATGTCTCTACCAGACACAGCGCTCAGAGTGTCTCAGACACCAACATAGTTTCTACGGGTGCCTCATTTTGAGTCATCAGGATGCCTCAGGCACAATCGCCATGGTGTCTTGGAAACAGTTCTTGATGTTTCCTCCTGATGTCTCCATCCAAGATAACACCTGCAGGCATCTCTTATCTTAGTCTGAGTCCTCGGGGTATCTCAGACACAAATACCACCGGCCCACAGGTACAGTCTTTATGTTTGTCCCATTATGAGTCTTCGGAGTATCTCAGATCCAGACACCAGCGCATTTTGGAAGCATTCCTTAGTGGCTCAGGTACATTTGTCTTCTGGATGTCTCATTCCCAAGCACAGTCCTCTGAAAGTCATATTTTCAGGCTCAGGACCCGTCGTCTGCGTGTCTCATTTGCACTTGTTCTGGGTGGGTCTATATATGAGACATGGTGGTATTTCAGTCATAATTACCAGGGTGGCTCAGTAACTGGTTTTTCAGGCACAGTCATCTCCTGGCTGTCTCACTCTCTGGAACTAAACTCCGGGTTACTAAAAGTCATCCTTTCCTTGGTCTGTATTAGAAAGGGATAGAGCCTGTGTTTCTATCTGAGATGTGCTCAGTATCTCTTGCAACCTCTCTCGTCCCTTCTAACACCGTTGGGGCAACTGCTTTTCAGTCCTTCAATCAAATTTAGGAGTTCAACTTCTTCCCCCCACCTTTGAAATTCACCAGCCACCACTGCTGTGTATTCTGTAAAGCACAGGAATTGTAAACTTTGCTCATCACTACCATGGAAGTGAAGAAAGCAAACGGCCTTGAAGGGGCCAGGGGCCTAGGGTCGGGTTTCTCAGACCAATAACACCCCGGCTGGAAGCCCACCCCTACACAGGACTTCTCTCTACCAATCAGCAGCTCAGAATACGCCTCTGGCCCAGGAGTACTGCGCTAGGCCAAGGTCATGCCAGAGGTGTACAAGTGAGTGTCAATTTTCAGGTTTGGCTAGCTGAGTCGACTCTTACTTTTCTTTTGCTCTTTGAAACAATGCAGAGTTGCATCTGTTATTCTTTGTCCTATAAAAAAGCTGCACCAATATGTTTCTGCTGCACTTAGATGCCTGCATGTTTTTGATGTTGGTAGTAGTGATAATATAGAAATAAAATGACGGAGGCAAGCAAGGAGGAAACATTAGTAGGGAGAGCTGTGCTAGAGGTGAGCCCAAGGTCAGACATAATATTAAGAGCAAAAAATATTTGGTGGGAAAATCATGGTATAAAGGTCATGAAAAAATCGCTAAAACTGTTTGTTCCTTTAAAATGTGCAAGTGTCTCAATCTGTTTAGACCATATAACTATATTAATTTACATTTATTGAAATAGTAGATTGTGAATATGAATTAAAAAACTTTCTTGCACATTCTAAAAACTTAACAACATTCATGAAAGTCACCAATTCCATTAGTACACCAAGAGGCAAATCAGTTTGTCATGTAAACTGCAGATACTGCTAATATTGTGATATGGAGTAACATTATGAGTTATTAAACCTTATTGGCCTTGATTATAAGTTGCATGGTACTGTGGAAAAGTTAAAATCGCATGAGATTTTACTGTTATTGTCTAGTGATTTTGCACTAGTATTGTGCCTTCATGGTAGACCCCATGGAATGAGGAATTTCCCATTCAGGGATGATTTTTTGGGGTCGTAAACCCACGCACACTTTGCCATTCCACTGGGTTTTAATGCATACATTTAGCACCTGCACTTAGCAGTTGGTAATGTTTGGGCCTGTAAGTAGGGTGGGATTGTTCGGGGACGGAAGGGGAAAGTATTTACTCGAAGGAAGGAGCATTTTGTCCTACTGTGTAAAAAAAAATGGGAATGAGGCTTGGCTGCTCCTGCAGCCAAAGTCTAATGTGATTTTTCCATCGAGTTTTACCGGTTTGAAAATTCGAGGCAGGTTCTCACACACCCTTAAAAAACAACAGGTGACGAAAAACCTAACTACTGTGAATCAGGTGGAGAGGAATTCCATGAGGTAATTTTGTTTGCCTGACTCCCATTCAGGCCTCTAGTGCTTTATTTATTTAGCAAATATCCTGAACTGAATTGCTTCCTGGTTTGCTCAGATCTGATGATCAGGAAAAATAAGACATAATGAAGGAAAGGGCCAGCCTACGCTAACACAGTTTTGTGAAGTGGGATGCTGGGGTTTGAGCCCAGGTTTCACAATTTAACCACTAGATGGATATAAGTCATGCTCATTTATTTGGCAACAAAGACAATTCTTTGTGTCTAATTCGATCTGAAGCTAAATGAGATTCCTCAGACAGAAGATGTATTTCTAGAATGAAGCACAAAGTTAAACAGAAGAAAGGCAGCTTATTCTTTGTATATTAATGTTGGTGGCTTCCCCTTACTTAGCAAATATTACAGTTGCAGAAAGGGCTGCCTCTAAACATTAAATGAAGGTAATTACATAGAATAGGCAACCATGGACAAAGCCAGTAAGTCTTGCCCAGTTGACCTATTGGCTTAGTTAGTGCTTTTTGCTGATGCTGCACAGCATCGGGAAAAAGCAAAATGCCACTGCCTGTGTTCGCATCATGACACTAGCAGGCATATTAATGATGATGCGGGATCCACTTTCATTTCTTTTGTTTATTGATCCAAGTTAGCGATGCCACATGGCTCAGAATTTTTTATTTTTTTTCAAACATGCAGCAAGCTGTGAGGGGACCGACTCGATAAAGGTAAGAAAATTGGAGCCGCATTCTACCTAACCTCATTTACTTGACTTTCTGCGCTAAGGACACTTGTATACTCATTTCTTTCTGTACCACTTTGTTTTTATCTAATTCCTGAAGTTGTTTGAATAGTTTCATGACTGCAACTTTTCACCACTAGAAGGTTGAGGTGAGTGTGGTCTTATACTCATCGTCAGTAACCCACTATGAATCTCGCAAAGTTTTACAATACAACTGTTCTTATTATATTTAGAGGGTACGCAGCATACAGGACTACAGCCTTTTGATGAGCGCTTCAGCCGTCTACTTACTTGGAGGAAGATTACCCAGGCACTCCCCAAGCATTTCGCATAAGGCTTCATGCGAATCTAGGTGAATCATGCATGGATTTTTTTGACATATAAGCAAGAACACACTAGGTCAAAACACTAAAACATATTGTGATCACATATGTTGCACCTTTACACGTCCTGATGAAGACCTGCATAGATGTTTCTGATTACTCACAAGGCTTTGGGTTGAAACGTCGACAAATGATCTAGCATTTGCCTGATTACATAACCCTTGAGGGTGACCAAAAATAACTACTTCTTACCCTGGCCTTGTAGGACCAACATAATGATTATCTCAAGACAGGCTATATGTAGGAAATTGCTGTACTGAATTTGGATTTTGTGTTTTCAGCTATACTCTTTCACTTGTTACATTGTATGAGCACCCTCACTTTACACTTATGCACCAGCCCCCATAATTTACTATGTAAATATCTTGATTTATAATTGTTTCAGTACATGTAAAATATTGTAACAAACAGCTTTTTGTGTGTGTTATTTACTGTAAGTTGTGTATATGTCGTTCTTCAAATGCGTCTGCACATCAGGGGCTGTATACCCCACATATACAGTTACTAAATAATTGCATTTAAAACAGTTGTTCTGCCCCAACAGGACCAATGTACTTTTTGTACTACATGCTTCCCAGGTCCTGAAGTTAACAGGGTTACCCGATTGATGTTTAATGGTATGTCTTCTCTACGGAAGCAAGAACTAAAAAATAATGTCTCAGATATCCCACAGAGTTTGTTTTCTGGTTACAGTCCTTCAATGGGACACACACAAACGGCAGCTCAGTTTGAGATACTTTTATTTAGGTTATGCGTATTCTCTTCAGAAAGAAAGTCTTGTAGAAAAGCACCCTTCCGGATTTTACATTTGCAATAATCTGATCTCCATTTACCATGGGCCAATTCTTTATGGGCTACCCAGGCCATGGGATAATGGCTTGGCAAGAGCTTTTCTGGGCCTGCCCACCTGTACGCACCAATATCATTTTCCAATAGCATTAGTGCTGCCGTATATTACATTGTCAAACTGTGAAAGCTTTGGAAGGACATCGTCCCTTTTAACTTCACAGGCTGTCACTCCGAACAGATACTAGTCTGGCATTCATGATTCACTGAATAGTGAGACACTGTAAAGATATGCTTACAATGTTTTGCATTTAGTTTTAATAACAAAGCAAGAGAACAGATTGTATTATGTCCCCAAAGGTGTATCAGTAAAATGGAAAAATGGAAATCATTTCGTGTGATATGATATGACTGGAGGTATGATATGATTATTCTGATCGATATATAACATGAAATGTTGTGATATATACCACTACCTACAGCTCTGCTAAATCAACAAGCAATACAACCTAGAAGCAGCCGTATATTATTATTGTTTTGAACAGGAACACTAGTCCCCAATGAGTAATTAGGGAGGAGACAATTACAAGATGTATATCCGTGTGGGCACCATAATCAAATCAAATCAAATCATTAACATTTATAAAGCACGCTACTCACCCGTGCGGGTCTCAAGGCGCTAGGGGGAAGGGGGTGACTGCTGCTCGAAGAGCCAGGTCTTGAGGAGTCTCCGGAATGCGGAGTGGTCCTGGGTGGTCCTGATGCTGGTGGGGAGGGTGTTCCAGGTCTTGGCTGCCAGGTAGGAGAAAGACCTCCCACCCGCCGTCGAGCGGCGGATGCGAGGGACGGCAGCGAGCGCGAGGCTGGTGGAACGGAGGAGACGGGTGGGGGCGTAGAAGCTGAGGCGTCGGTTGAGGTATTCAGGTCCCTTGTCGTGGAGGGCTTTGTGTGCGTGGGTGAGAAGTCGGAAGGTGATCCTTTTGCTGACTGGGAGCCAATGCAGGTGTCTCAGGTGTGCGGAGATGTGGCTGTTGCGGGGTACGTCGAGGATAAGGCGGGCGGAGGCGTTTTTAATACGTTGCAGACGTTTTTGGAGTTTTGCGGTGGTCCCAGCATAAAGGGTGTTGCCGTAGTCCAGGCAGCTAGTGACTAGGGCGTGGGTCACGGTTTTTCTGGTGTCGGTGGGGATCCAGCGGAAGATCTTGCGGAGCATGCGGAGGGTGAGGAAGCAGGAGGAGGACACAGCGTTGACTTGTTTGGTCATGGTGAGAAGAGGGTCCAAGATGAAGCTGAGGTTGCCGGCGTGGTCTGAGGGGGTCGGTGCGGTGCCAAGGGCCGTGGGCCACCAGGAGTCGTCCCATGCGGCCGGGGTGTTGCCGTAGATGATTTTATATAAACATTTACTATAAAGTTAACCCAGCTCAGACACGCAATCTAGCCTGTGTGCCACCTAGACATCTGGACTTTTTATGTCCAAATAAGAACGAGTTCACAAAAACGTTGCGGTCTATTTAAATTATGACTGAGATTTGACACAATCTAATGCAATTATAAAATAACAGATATCCAATTTTCGTCCCTATGATGTGTTCCTCAGTTCAAAAAAAGTAAAAGTAACATTTAAAATGTTAAACTAGAAATATTATCGGAAGCTAACAGAAGCTCTGAGTAATGCCCTAAACTCAAATTATTGTATGCTTTCAGAGAGACAGTCTCAGCAAAATTTAAAAGTGCCTATATTTTAGAAACATCAAAGCGGATTGCTCATCTTGCAGACTGTGTTTTGCACCAAAAATTAAAATACACTGTTTCAACAAAGATTAAAACTGGCAGTACCTGACAGGCATCAGACCTGATTGCTTATCCTACAAACTAGTCGTAGCCCCAAAAAGTAACTAAGCTTCCTGTGGTACCACTGTCTGGTGGTGCAGAGGATCTGCTTGTCCACCAGTCTCTTCATGTAGGATTGAAACAAATCCTCCTGATTTATAGGCAACGCTCATAATAAATCATAAAAAGCTCAAACCAGAGGCTATGTACAATATTTATAAAACTGTAAAAATAGAAGATCAAAATTAGGATACACTGGACAATGGTAAATAATCCTTGCCCTCACACTGACTGAGGCTAACTGGATACATACCTGAGAAGAACTGCAAAATCTTCCCTTTGTCTTCAACATTGGGCGAATGCATTCAAACATATGTTGCGGTGGTACATGACCTCAGTCTGTCTGAAAGTGATGTGTGATTCTTCTGATAGTTGCTGGAGGAGCTGCGATTCATGGGGGACCGATATTCACATCTGGTGGGACTGCCCAAAAATACAGCTGTTATAGGGCAAAGTTTTAGAACTTATAAAAGGAATCATGAACAAAGATCTACCACGACTGCCGCAAATACCTTTTTTGGGCCATATGCAGGTGGATGAAATTCACCTCCTTTCCTGAGCAGAAGAAACATTAATAGCAGCACTCTTGTTAGCAACTCGAAATGCTGAAAAACCTCCTTGCCAGTGGGGGGTGAAGATATGGACGATACACGCAATGGAATGCCTCACAGCCATCCTGAGGAATTCATTACCTAAGTTTGACCAGATACAGATCCCATTTCACACACACATCAAAATAGAGGGGAATTCCACAACCTCCAGCACTGATGCCACAGGCTGGAGTCGAGGCACTAGAAACCAATACTTTGCAGGATTGAGACTAAAGAACTGACCCAGCTCATATGTGATACCGACCCCTCACAATTTGCTGCTGTATAAGTGTCCACTGCAAATAAAGCAAGGCTGTTTTACAGACCACACCGATACTAAAGCCAATAGAGCCTGAGATGCCATGCTAGCATGAGTGTGAGGAAATTTGAACCATTTCTGATTCAAAAGTTAGTGTCTGGCTTTTCTGGAATCTTAAAACACAAGCAAATGGCTGACAATCTTGAGGAAATAGGTGGCTGCCGTATCTTTGACACGGGTACACCTGAAATCTGGCAGCCTCATTGTGAGTGACTGGATTTGGGAGGCGACTCTGGTGGAACTAGAGTAACACTAAAGTAAGCTAATAAACCCCTGAAGGGATCTTGATATTTAGACAAGCTTAATTAGGAGCTAGGAAAAGCTAGGTTTGTTCTGTGCGAGTCACCATGCATCGCAAACGAGTCAACTAGGCAAATGTATTGCCACATCATTTACTCTACCACACTGAGAGAAATTACACTACTTAGAGAGACACAGAAGTGAAATTGCTGCTTCTAGTGCTTGAGCAGGACAGGGGGTTACAAATCAGTTAGGTGCAATGGTAGAACATGACACAGAAATGTAAAGATGCTACTTAAAACAAAAAGCAACAGGAGCCAAGTGATGTGGTAACTGCCATTAAGCAAAACAATGTTGATCCAAAACTGAAGGAAGACTGTGTCAGTTTCTGGGAGCTGCAGAGATGGGCTCATGCTTATATCACACACACCCTTTTGGCAGGGGTGAAAAGAGAAGGACACTGGAAGCTGTGACCCTACAGAAGAGTATGAATTACAACACATTTATTATGAAAGAGTGGCCCTAACTGTATTTTGTTGACCGTAATTTAGTACTATAGTAGTACTACTTACCACAAAATGCAATTCAGAAACCTAAGAGGGTAAATATCTACCTCCACCTCTGCTATATTTTCTTCTTTAAGGAGATGCTCACACATATAAGCTCACTACTTAGGAGTAAACGTGGAAGGAACCTTTGGCAGTGGCTGGAAAAGGGGTAATACTTTCCAGTAACTAACATAAAATATTTGTACTAATATGCTTTGTGCAGGCAGTGCACATTACGATGGTGCTGGTGCCGTCTGCGGGTGGCAGCATTGCTGCCGGCTCGATTACGGGGAGACAATGCTGCCACCACTTTCCCACTGGGCTGACTGGCGGGAATCAAGCCCAGCGGGTAAGTCTTAATGGGGCCTGCGGGGAGGTAGCAAGCATGGTGGCAACCACTCAGTCGGGACCCCTGTCTGCCAAACTCATAATCGTGACCACCACACTTGAGGTGGCTGTCGGACCGCCACAGTTGTGCACATTACGAGGTTTGCGGGCAGTCCCACCAACATACTGCCGTCTCCGCCGGGATCGGAGATCCGGACAGGCTGATGGGGGTGCAAGTTGGAATCAGCCAGGGAGGTGCTGAATGCAGCACCACACTGCTGATTACAACCTGGTTCCCCGCCAGCCATTTAATGGCAGTGAAACCACCATGAAAAGGCTGGTGGAGAACAGGTGCAGGGGGGCACAGGTGGGCCTCTGCACTGCCCATGGAATGGGCAGTGCAGGGGTCCCCCTGCTCAGTACACTGTGCAGACAGTGCGCATTACGAGGGTGCCCTCTGCGGGCAGCAGCATTGCCGGCGGCTCAATTACGAGAAGGAGACAATGCTGCTGCCACTTTCCCACTGGGCTGACCGGCAGAAACCAAGCCCAGCGGGAAAGTGTTAATGGGGCCGGCGGGGAGGAAGCCAGTACGGTGGCAACCACTCCATTGGGACATCCGTCTGCCAAACTCACATTCGGCCCCTAAGTTTTAAAGACAAAATTCTGGATGGTTAAGTTCCTTTGCATTCAGTATGGACAGTAAATTAGTGACTACTGAGTGGCCCTTTGAGGAACGCTGGGAGTGTACTGTTATTTGTAGACAACACAGATACTGATTATGATGATACACTTCCTGCCAGGCCCGTATAAATAGTTTTAGTTGGTGTCCCCCAGATCTGAGCTGATTTTACCAATGAAATCCAGCTAGAGTTGCCTAATTATTGTTTGCTTGCAAATTTCCTATTTAGACTGGATAACTATTGATGAGAAAGTCTGAAGGTTTCCACTGCTTTGGATCAATTTTTATTAGTAGGGTTCTACATCATTCAGCTGAAAGGGTGCAGTTGGATTGCTTAACATATAGACTGGGTTTTGAAGCCATCTGGACTTTATCTCTGAGGATGTAGGTCTGTTGAAGGCTTTCACCTCCTCCGCCACCTCAACGATCTTTGTGTAGGGGCCCACCATGTCCAGTTTATCTTGACATCCTTCTGTGAACGATTGATCCAGTTTTTGGGTTCTTTCATGTAATTCATTAACCTTTTGGCATCTATGTCAGGCGTCAAAGTCACTTGGCCTTATGAAGAAGGTCTGGGGCACTCTGCCCTCAGACTTGCCCTGGCCTCCTTATCCAAAGGCAGCCTACTTTTCATCACTGTGTATTCTGGCACCTTCTGCTCTGGTATCCATTACAAAGATCTCAGATGGTATAGCTGCTGCAGTTCAAGCATGTCGGATTGGAAAGTTCCATCATCCATCTCTCAGGTAGGAGCAGGTACTGGCCACCATGGTCTTCTTCCACCTAGCTCATCACCCAATGTAACATCATCTTCTGTGCTATCTTACCCTGTTACAGGGGGGGACTCCGTCATTGTGTCTATATCTGGCAATTTTCCCAGTTATTACAGACTCCTGAGAGCAGGGTACATGCTTTAATGTGTGCACACTCTTTCCAAAGGATTCCCATAATTTGTTGAATCCCTCAAGATGTCCCACAAAGTGTTTTCTAGATTACTTCTTCGGTCATTTACCATCTTGTTTACCATACAATCTTTGAAGATTATTCAGGGCTCGTCCCTGTGGGTTACTCCATTCTTCTATAGACTCTGGAAGTCTTTTCACCAGCATGAGCAACTGGTCATTAATATGCCTGATTTCTACCGAAATTACCTGGGAGAATGTCCTTTCTACATCTTCTGACAGACTATGCCCCGATGGGGTCCTTTTTTCTGCATCTCCTTCATAGAACTGGGACAATTTGTGACACTTAAAGGATTCTATTTGTGTGAGGGTGGCAGTACCAACATATCTCACTTTTTCTTCAGCAGGCAACTTCGTTCACTTGTGCTTAATACTTATGGATATTTAGTTACTTATTGCTTATGTGTGTCATACGAGCTAGGGAGGTGGTAGGCCTCCTCCGCCTAGTACTCTGGAGAGGGAATTCCCCCTGCACGTGTTGGGCCTAGTGGGAGGGATTTCTCTCTTTCCACTCAGACTGGGCGCTGGTTTGTCAGCTCTCAGGGGGCCGCCAACTGACACTGCACAGCGGCACCAAGTGTCTGACTCATTGGTCAGGTGAGACCCCTGAGTAATGACGCTTCCCCAATCGGGGCCTATTGATCTACCAATGGCCACTCAAGCAGTTCTCCCACACTCCTAACTGCGACAAAGAAAACTGATACATTTAATTGACACAACAGTACACTAATAAAGTGAAGATACATTTAACTGCATTCTGAGCAGCAAAGAAAGAGGAGGAGAATACCAAGGGACCGATAATGCATATGAGACTGTGATTGGTGGACTAAATGGTTATTTTGTTTTACTTAGATTTTCCTGTGTTCTTGGAAAATGTTGTGCTGGCGAGAAGTAAACTTGGAAACAACTGACATTTAATAAAATAAAAAAAGACATGCATAATTCTCGCCTCCAGTCCTGACATAGAATCAACTGATACTGTTGCTTCTGTTGGAAGTACATGTTTTTCATCATATCATACTTTTTTCTTACATGGCTGGAAAAAATATTTACAAATGTATAGACACTGTGTCATTTTAATTTCTGAAGCATTTATCATAATTTCTATGAAAAACATGATAATAGAAAATACGTTTCTCTCAAACATGGCTCATCAAATCCCAGTAGAGGGTCAGCATATGTCAGTGGGTGAAATCGCCTACAAACTCACCACAGTTCATAAAATGTGTATGGCACCACAAACAAATTATTGATATTTTGATGAAAATCTGTTATCACACTTTCCGTATGTTCCTTTTCTCACTCTCCTAATCAGGCATTAGCTACAATGCATTTCAATAATACAAAGCTGATGGAACCGTACCACCCAAAAAATCAATCAAGTCTGTTTCTTGTAACATTGCCCCTACATTATCTAACGAAAAACACACTGTCCAATAATTGTGCGAATTTTGCAACCAGATTTAAAGGTCTGATTACAATAACAGTATTGTTCGAGAGAGGGAGGGCACCGACAGGCTATTTCTGACCAGAGTCGAGTAGGGACCTCAGCTTTGCCTGGAGTCCCCTGGTTCTACCTTGGTCAATAACTACCTGGGAGTGCCCTTCCTGGGATGTAGACTTAGCTTTCTCTCTCTCTCCTCACTGCACTCCAGAACGTGTATTTGTAACAGAATGTGTATTTCTAATGCACACATTCACCCTGCTTGTTAACAGAATCTACAGAGAGCTCCCAGTTGTTCAATCATTTGTTCCATCATCTGTGTACCTCTGGCCAGTTACTTACTGGAAACAGGAAATTCATTGGAAATCCCCAGAGAACGTAGGATGCATAGTAAAAATAGTTAGCACTGAGGTAGAATACAAGGCATGAAGTCTGTCCGGAAGTTGCAAAGAACTATCATAAACTTCTGAGGATGAACCATTTTCTGGATCTGAAAGAATATGGGAGTAAGCAGCTGGGTTGATGCATAGGGCATCAGGAATAAAATCACAATGATCTCCAGCACAGAGTGTATCTACCACAAAAATATTAAACTATAATGGATGGCAGGGGCACGAGTTATAGTTTACCCCTTCACAAATGTGGCAGATATGCTGAGAGCCATACTACAAGTGTCATATGCTATTATGCACTTGTAATATGACAGATGGGATTGGTGCCTTGTTTGTGACGGACTATTCCATCTGCCATATCTCTAAATAAGCCCTTTGTCTCTGTAGTAAAAAGTACTACAGACTGGTTCTTCCACATCCGCTTTAGGGTTATGCTGATAGGGATACTGGAGATTTTAGGAAAATGACAGGCTTGCCAGAGGGGCTCCTTCAGGGTATAATAACTCTGCAATGAGGAATATTATGGAAATGAACAAAATGTATTCCAAAACGTTATTTATCAACCTTCTCTCATGTATTGATTTCCTTCTTTTGCCCTTTATCATCCTATTTCATTCTGCCTGGGTGCCGAGCCATATTATACATCCCCACATGCTTGCGGCAGACCAGATGGTTTTTAGTACAGTGTCCATTCAGCCAGTATGTCTCCCAGCATCTAATCTATCTCTCCCTCCTCACCACACACCATGGTATGCCTATAAAGTAACATAACATGTATCTGTGATGTGCACATTTACCCTGAAGGTAAGAGATTTATTGTTAGCCAACTCAATAATACTAATTTTAGTAATCTTGGGAAAAAAAGGCTGAGTTGAATCGGTGGGATTTGAACAATTGACCAGGAGGACACACACAGATCCCTGCAGTAGATGATTAATCATGTGAACCACAAGATCTGAGTGGAGCAAATCGTCAGTAGTAACATTTACCAGTCGCAAAGCACTCATTGGAAGCATCAAAAGTGTTAGTATACGTTGCATTTGTCGGTCAGAGTACTGACACTACTGACCTACCAAATACATATTAGTTGAGAAGATTTACCTAAAATCTGCATTTAATAGTGTTCAGTGTGGAAGCAAAAGGTACGTGGCAGTGTACACACAAAATAAAACAGGTTACTCTGCAATGTTCTGTACAAGCGAAGTAAACACCTGATAGGTGAATGCACACATGCATGTGAACACAAACCTTTATGCTTATGTTAATGTATATTAACATCATACCACATAGGGGGACTTACTACACAACTCAGCAACATCTCACTGCAGTGAGACAGCCAGTGAGATCCTTGTGGTGACGTATGGTATGATTCTTACACGCAAACGCAAAAGTAATCGTGGCCCGTGTACAGAACAAACAGCATTTCCCCACTGAAGAACTGCAAAGTGTTTTTTTTCGGGCTAAAACATAGGAGGGGCTTTCAATTCACAACAGAGCGGTATTCTCTGAATCTTTTAGGGCTCTAGCATTGGAAGAAGTCATTTTCTTTTTACCTCCCACAACTTGGGTCAGTGTTGTCTCAAATGAATCATCACTGTCATCTGTGATGAACATGGCCTGATGTGACACATCAAAAATATCCACATCAGGCACTTTATAGATTTCCTGCTTATCCTAGAGATTTCCATCTTAACCTTTTTGAAAGCATCTGGACATTTTTTCGAATAATTTGAAATCAATAACATCAAAACAGCTAGTATTACCACTTATGGTTAGCGTTTCAGAAATATTGGCTAGGGGTCTACCTAGACAGTGTAGAAAATGGGCCAGAAACTGACGCACCTGGGGATGCCTCCACCCCAACTTAGATGGCAACATTTTTGTGACTAACCATTTTAAAAAGTTGAAGCTTTCAGTCACCTCCTCGATCCTTCAATTTTTCCAAGTTGTCACAGCGCTTTTATTGGGTGGAGTTCAAGTCGTACTTGAAAGGCTATGGGAACAGCACCACCTTTTAAAAATGATACATTGTTAAAAGTTTTTAAGAAAAATTACAGACTGTGAATACCACATATGCGTCCCCAACACTAAGCTCTCTGCTATTGGCTAGATGTCCTGTGTAACAACATCTGTAACATGTCAATATTGTGCCATTTGTTTGCTTAACTTAGTAGGCCATATTTTTCTTAATTCATCAGATATCATCTGTCTGGCCCCTCCTTCATTTCACACATTGCCTGCTCAGGTGACAATCTTCCTCTTACAATCTGTTTAAAATTGGGATTACATGGAAATAATTGTTCCTGAATATGGAAATGATTCAAGCATCTGACGAGTTGATCCCATATGAGTGACTTCCACAATGTTCCAAATAGACACCTATTCAACAACCATCTAAACACAACTCAACTTAAAACTGTCACATGTTTCCCTTAGACAAGCCCATAACACTTGTGTCATTCCAGTACTACATTGGTTCTTTCACCACAATGTTCTTGCAATTTTTGAAAAGTTACTTTGAAAAAACACCCTCTTCTACAGGCTCTAGGAGATTTCTTTAAACTTTCCTTTCCTCCACTCCCAAAGTGTATACCACTACATGCTGTGTGCAGTGGGGCGAAATTCTTCTTCCCCATTGCAACTAATTAGGATTCAAACATCTTTACCCACTGTTCTTACGGTAAGACAACCTCTCCAAAATAACTTTAAAACAGCGGGAGTTGGACCAAACTTGTAGCAGCCATATCGGAACCAAAAATAAAGGAAGCTAAAATAAACAAAAGAAAATACAAAATTAAAACAATACATTTAAAATACAAGCAGTTTTCCTCAAGGATAGCAGATGAAATAACAAACTTTAATGTACATAAAAGTACCCCATTACGATTAAGAAGATATACTTCTTTTGTACTTCCTCTTTCAGACTAAACTTTGTCTCATGCCTTCCTTTCAGAAAACGTAGTCCTTCTTTATTGTTAGTGAAAAAGGCTTCCCTAGAAATATAGCCCTTCATCAGTGTTCTTGTCGAAAGAGTTTTGTCCCATATGCTGCTGAAAAAGCATCTCTCCACGCAGGCCAGATGAATATACTACCCTCTATTATGGTCATCATAGGGTTTCTTTGTGTGAGAGTGTGTGCATGTGCTCTTGATGTTAATGGTGTGAGTGTCGTGTTATTGCTGCAAGGAGTGTAAATGCCTGGAATAAATGAATATATCTCCTGGAAAGTGGAAGTTGGCCAATGTCACCGCAGGGGAGTATCACTGGATCTTCAATAAAATGGTTTTAGTATTTTGTGTACTGTCTTTGCGTCAGCAGCCTTAATAGCTTGTGTACACTGCCCCATACCTTTTGTTTGTTTTCCCATGGGGGATGTTGTTTATCTTTCAGTATCCATTCACAAAGGCTCAGAACAGTGGTTCCTAAACTTTTAACACCCACAATCCACTTTTTAGAATGACAAACTTTTGCGACCCACCTAACTTTAATGGACATGAGGAAAGGAGATTTTTGAATGTAACTAAAGCAATGTGTCATAGTGCACTGTCATTTACAGACAGCTCATCTCCTATTGAAGTAGCCACTAACTTTGCACAGACACACTGTTATACTGGTAAAACTATATAGCACAAATGATAATGTGAATAGTTATCATTTGTGCATCACCAAGTGAAGTGTTGTGATTTGTTTTGTTCGTATTAAAACATTGATACCATTCATGATACGTGCTTCTCCTAACTTTGCTTTTTGCACCTTTTGGAGTTTGAGATTTTGAAGAGTATTCATTCAAATGGTACCATTTGGTGTGATCAGTTGTAGAGACAAATATTTTGCATCCTCATCTCCACCCACCCAATGGAATGGGTTGTTGATTACGGTTTGATATTCTAAGACAAAATCTTGTTTGTACCTAAAGTGAACTTTTAGAGGTGGGTGAACCATTGAAAGCTCAAATCGAGGTCCTCTTGTACCCACCTAGTGACTGAATAACACAAAATTAGACCAGAAAAGATGGGATCTATCCTAGCTTCCCTCCTGAACCAAAATCCGCGATCTTAGGCAAATATTTTGTTTCACTGTTCTTCATTATTGGATATGAGAACATTTCGAAATACATGAGTTCAGGATGCCACCTGTACAAAACTCTTGTGTTTTATTAGACTTTTATGTTGTTCCATCTATAATAAGAATCTGGGCCACATCTAAGATGCACCACATTCAAGATCTCATGACCACTGACTTGCCTCTTAATTCACTAATGGCATTGTCCTCAGGATGGGGTTTGGCAGGAATGTTTCTAAGATCACGTTTGAAAACTATTATTTTAATAAATACCTATCAGTGCTGTGATATAATCTGAAGTAATAAAGTGAAACACGTCTGGTGTGTTAAATATTTTTTTTTTATTTTGAAGAGACTTTATCCTATTTTTTACATGATGTTTGTATATTTATATGCATGAATATATATTTTCAAGGCTTGGATTGAGCATAGTATCTTAGAGCCAACCCAGACCGTTGACTGGACTCTGGCTCAGCTTTTCCTGTTAATTTGTTGGGTCTCCCCACTCTATGCACTTCATGACACTTTTTTTTGTCTTGGGTTGCTTGTGTCCCACTTCAGAGAAGAAGTTGCTTATTTTTTCACTTTATTTTGTTTCTTTTAGGCTAGGCGCAAATTTATTTGAATGGGATTGTTTCCTGTCTGGATTGGCATGGGGGAGCAAAAAATACAATGAAATTGAATGCCCCCAGAATAAGTAATATGGGTTGCCAGTTATTTAAGTGTGTCTACATATGACTTGTTTGGTGTGGATTTAAGAAAATGTTTTGTTTGACACCTCCGACAGAAGACCTCCACCACGATATACTTGACATTTTATGTTTACCTCCTCATGTGCATCCCAACCACAGGATGTAACACTCTGGCTACACACGCCCTTAACAAGCCAATTGATAGAACCTCTGGTCCATACCCCACTGAGATTCAAAACCGTCAGTGCAAATAATGATGGGGACCCAGCCAGAGCTGCTTGCTGTTCTTGAGTGAGATCCCTGCCGGCTGCAGTGAAATATTCTGAATTTGTCCTGATGTGAGTTGCTAACCCCGGGACACATTCAGTAGCGCCTACATGCTGCCAGCAGCAACCTCCAGGTGGAGAAGGAGTTTCGTATTTTCATTTTCAGCTGGGCCCAACACAAAGGCTTGACCTAAAGGTCCATTGGTCCTCCTTTTGTTGGAGTCTTACCCAGGCTGATATCTATCTGGAGACTAATACTAGAAGCCAACGAAATGGATGGAAACAAAATCACCCAGAATGCCATCACTTCACAAGTGTTTAAGAGGAAGTATGATTTGGAGGCAGGTTTTTGACCTTTTCAGCCCCTAAATGAAAAAAATATGCATGCTCTGTATGAATGTCAGATTAATCTGTCTGCATGAGTAATTACATGAACAACGATTTGAATTACACCTTCTCTATTTGACTATCGCTACTCATCCCAGTGTGAAGTGTCATTTTACATCACACACACATTGTACTGGGACAATTAATCATAAACGTGTAAATCAATGCACAGGAAATGTTACATAAGACAATGTGGGTTGTCTGGGTGTCACATATTATTAATGAAGCTAGCATTGTATGTTGAGTGCTTGTCTGGAGAAACACAAAGTCAGGATTTAAAACGTAAGGTAGTGGCTTGGATTGTCTATACCATAATACGTTCTTACTACCTAAAGCAACCCCTCTTGCCAACCTCAGAATAACGAAGGTTGAGAAAAAAAAAAACAATAAAGTTCTAAAACTATGCCTTGCAGTTTGCATACAGCTCCTTCATGCCGGTCCACTGTTCTACATTAAAAAGACTGTAGTGTAGGAACGTCAAGTAACAATGGGATCTGCCTCAAACGCAGTAACCCTCTGAGCTATCAACCTAAATCACAAATCTGTTTGTTACACATCGCTCTTTTGCAGAAGCCACATTAACCCTATGTGCTACTTAATGCTGACTCAGCTACTGAAGGCGTCATGGCGGCGGGGAGTGGCAAGTCACTGCGGAGTGCACAGCGGCGCCAGGTTCCTGGCCTACTTCTGTATAAGCAGAACTAAAGTGGGGAGGAAACAAGAACTACAATTCCCAGGTACAGTTTGGCACGATGAGGTTCATCAGTAAGACCACACTGCAAAGCGCAAAGCCACAACGTTCGGCTAAGCAGCATTCCGCGACGAAAGAGCAATATAGAAAGCGGAAATGAGGATTGTGGGCAGAGGACATCACTTTGAACCGTTGACCGCTCAGCACGCACCTTCTCTTGCTCTTCGTGGCTCTTTTCCCAGATGGAGCAGGATATTTGCATCCTTCTCTGCTTACGTCAGAGCATCGGAATTCATTTTGTGTGCATCTGTGACTCAATGCCGCCACCTGGTGCTCTAAAGTTGTACCTTTCTTTAAGATATGAAATATCTACGTTGAGAATCGATTGAGACCAGTAGCAAACCCCCCGGCAGAGGAAGCCGAAGGAATGACATCGATCATAAAACAATGATAGGATGCAGGGAATCAAACTGCAGCTCACTCCCAACCTCACCAGTGAAATCTTCCCAGCATGCCCTGGGAAGTGACGACTGCGAATCGTGTGGACTCCTCTAAGAACCAGATATTCTTGTGCTAATAACAAAACAGACGATCCGGTTCTGCCCTGTAAAAGATGGCCATGTATGCCGCCTGTGCTTTTGCGTAATATGTAGGTGCACAGAGATCTTGCGAAACTCCTAGAGGAACACTGTAGTTCCAGGTCTAGCAGGTACAGCCAGGAAAAGACTGTGCTAAAATCACAGGAGACTATTATTGAAGTGTGACCGACGTGCTTATCAAGCAGAAACTTAATTAGTACATCTCCGCCATGACTCGGGCGAAAAGCAAAGTTTTTCATCCTAGGACTGTCAGCAACTGCTTCTGAAGTGGCTTGGCAGAATTAGGATGACTACCAGTGAAAAGTGTCGCTTAGAATACTTTGTGGCCAATAAGAACAATTGTTGTCATCACCATTGGCAGCAAGTCAGGTGGGAAATCCTGCAGCTCTTTCAGTGGGCACAAGAGAGCTGTACAGCCACTCAGCCGAACCCTTAACTAGCACGAGCTCATCATAAAGACTTTGGGCCTGATTTAGATATTGGCGGACAAGTTACTCCGTCACAACCTTTTGCTGAAATATAAATCCCATTATTTCCTATAGGATTTAGATTTCGGCGACACTGTTGCGATGGAGTAACTTGCCCTCCCTTGCCCCATTCCCAACGCCCCCCTCCCCAACTGAGTGCAATGAGCAGTGAGCAGCAGTTCTGTATTTACTTGCTGCTTCATGATCATCGGAGGAGGTTGTACTCACAAGTTAAATTTTCTAAATCAGGACCTTTGTTGTTGATGTTCACTTTCTAGTGGCAACAGTGATGAAACTCTTTGTGAACATGGGTGTCCTCAGGAATTTTTACGGGGGGGTATAATTTTAACGTCATTCATCCTGAGGCAGCGTAACACTACGTTGGCAGTAGTGTTATGCTGCACTGTGAGCCTGCACACCAGGCTGTACCTAACTCTGTATTTACTTGCTGCTGCAGATCATCGGAGGAGGTTGCACTCACAAGTGAAAAGGTTTGAGATCGGCCTACTTGGCATTCAGTTTTAAGTGTCAAGTTTACATTTCTCATACAATTTTTTTTAGTTATAACCAATGCCATTATTTATGCTTATTTTTTAACCTTCGGCTTTTGAAATTAGGAATGCGCATTTTGCTTTTTATTTTTCATTGAAAGTAGTTTATGTAGCTTAAAAAATATGTAAGCCTTGTCACCTTACTTGATTTCCAAGTGCAGGGGTTGAGGTGCCTGCAGCAGCCAGCTGATATACAAGGTGGGCAATTTTACAGCCTTTTGTAATGTAAGCATTCAGCTGCATGTGGACAAGGAGTTGGACACGCCGTGCATGGCAATCTCTTACCTTGGCTCTCTTTGGAGTGGTCGTCATTACAAAACATCTGAGTTTTAGTTTCAATAAATAAAACTGTGCTTACTGGAACAGAGCGTCAGTTTCCAATTCACCTGAAGAAGCGCTCAGCTTGCTGTATTTTTTTTAATTTAGTAAACAACAAAAAGCCAGGCTTCCAGTTCCAATCAAACCCGGACTGCTTTATTCTCCCTGATCTCATGTGGCTCTGAAGCAATAAATAACTATAGCTGCTCAGATAAGGAGGTGGACAGTGCAGCCACAGGTGGGTGAATTCAAGGAAATAAGAAAAGACACAGGGGGTTATTCTAACTTTGGAGGAGTGTTAATCCATCCCAAAAGTGACTGTAAAGTGACGGATATACCACCAGCCGTATTACGAGTTCCATAGGATATAATGGACTCGTAATACGGCTGGTGGTAAATCCGTCACTTTTCCGTCACTTTTGGGACGGATTAACACCTCCTCCAAAGTTAGAATAACCCCCACAGTGCCTTTTCTTATTTCATTTCAGGCAATGCACTCTGGGCCTGATGTATCAAGCTTTTTTGCATTCGCAAATGGTGTGAACTGCAAAAATCGTCCGTTTGCAAATGTAAAAATGGTCCCTGCGATGTATGAAAGGCATTCGCAGTGTGAAAAAACCGGAATCGCAAAAATTTTGACTTTTTGCAAATATGACATGGTTTTGCGCGTCGCAATCAGCGTATCGCAAATAGTGACATGAAATACTGAATTGCTATTTGCGAGATGCAAACTGCGACAGTTGAGCGAATCGCAGAAATCGATCCGCAAAATCATGGCGCAATTTGCGATACGCTGATTGCGACTCGCAAAACGATGTCGCAATGGGATGCATCAAAAATTCGCAAATTGCGAAAATTCACAGAATGGCCTTTTGCACATGCAATTTACCACAAATTGAAATCAGGTGGTAACCAGGTGAAACCTATATAAAGAGGCCCTGAATGCCTCAGCCACTCTTCCACAATGGCTGCACTCTCCATGATGGCGAGGAGAATGAGTATCTTGGCAAGTTTAAAGAGAGGGAGGAGGAGACAGGAGCGCATTTTCAGAGTGCGCATAACCCTTTTTGACCAGACAGAGGAGGAAATCTATGAGAAGTACAGGTTAAACTCAGCCATGATACTTGACCTGATAGCTGATCTACAACACATACTGCAGCGCACCACACACAGGACCAATAGCATACCCACCCACGTGCAGGTATTATGCTCCCTGTACCTATTAGCCTCAGGGAGCTATCAAGGGGTCATAGCAGCAGCAGGAGGGGTCTCACGGAGTGCTCTCTCACGATTCTTCAAAGCATTTCTAAATGCCATGCTGGGCAAAATACAGGAACACGTAAGATTCCCCAGCACTCCACAGGAAATACAACAAACGAAAATCAATTTTTTTCAGAATGCACAATTCTCTCATGTCATAGCTGCCATCGATGGGACACATGTAGCTATCTGTCCACCATGGACCACTGAGTATGTGTATTGCAACCGTAAGAACCATCATTCCATTAACATACAGGTGATTAGCAATGCCTCTAACATCATCACCGATCTTGTGGCCAGAAACCCAGGTAGCACACATGACTCCTACATCTTTCACCACAGCGGGATTCATACAAGACTGCTAGCTGGGGAGTTTGGCGAAGGATACCTACTGGGTAAAGTAATAGATTACTATGTTGCATTTAAGTAATAGTGACGTCAGATTCCAACAGTACTCATTTTACCCTCTGTTCATCCCAGGAGACAATGCCTATGCAGTGTGCACCCACATACTGACGCCCTACCTGAACCCTGCAATGCCTGCAGAGAAGAGGTACAATGCTGCACACAGAGCAACCAACAGTTTGGTGGAGTGGACTTTTGGTCTCCTGAAGAGCCGCTTCAGGTGCATCCATAAGAGTGGAAGGGCACTACAGTACAGCCCAGAGACGACATGTAAAATTGTGGCCGCATGTGTAATGTTGCACAACATAGCAACAAGAAGGGGTATACCTGTTGAACCAATGGAACCTGACTTAGATGAAGATGGTGATCCCTTACCACCCCATCACCCAGTAGACAGGACCAGTGAAGCAGAGGGCAGGCAAAGACGTGCTGACATCACGCACAACAATTTATAATGTAAGTAATGACAACACCACTGCAATATTATGTCTTTCTGTTTTTAGCAACTTTATTACCTTGACGTCAGGTAACGTATGTGTCAATAGGACATAGCCATGAAGCATAGGCTACTATGTGCAAATAACAGTATCACACTATTAGCTTCATAGTATAACTGTACAGCTACATGTTATGGTAGTCCCCTGTAGGCCTTAACATTACTTCCTACGTCCACGCACTCCACTTGAGTGCTCAGTGGCCTCACTGGCACCTCTTGTAGCGGGTTCACTGGCAGTACTGTGTCTGGTACTGGGAAGCCTAGGATCCATCACAGGGGCTGTAAGACTGCTGAGGCTAGAGAACTCCTCCCTATCTCCACCACCCAGTTCGCTGTTTGTAGCACTGTGTGCGGTCTGCATTGCATCCAGGACATTGGTTATTTGCACCAAGCACTGTGCAACATCCCGACTGCAGTGTGCCATCTCCACCTGTAAGACCACAGCACGTCATGACATCATGGCAGTTGAGCTAGCAAGCCGATTGACCGATCTGCAGAATCCATCAAACCTTCTCATAAATTGGTGATGGCGCCTACAGTGGCTGACACGCTCCTGCTGAATCTCAGTGCAGAGGTCCCTAATTTGTCAAATCCTTTGTGTTTTCGGCTGCTGTTTTCTGTCTCTCATGCAGTGGCTCCAAATGCTTGTTCATTGCGCCCATGTTCTGATTGAATGACACCAACTGCCTGTGCATTGACCTCATGTGATTGCATTGCAGGCGCTGCACTTGCAGCATGGAAGCTACAAGCCCGCCAAAGATTGATGGGCCCTCTCTTTCCCCTTTGCACTGTCTGCCTGCATCATGACGCCTCCTGAGAGGAGTTGACTGACGCTGGGGCAGGGACTGCTGTGTTCCTGTGGATCTGTCCTCTGGGGGTGGTGTGGGGAGTTCATCTGGCATCTCATCTGAGTCCAGGTTGTACTCTGGGAGAGGCAACACCCTTGCCCTGCGTCTGGTTGGTGCAATACTGAGAGAATCACTTGTGTTGGAGTTGGACTGTGGCTGTGTTTCAACATCCCCCACATTTCTGCTTTCTGCTGCAGCAGGGCCTAGGACATCTGCAACGACAATGTGCAGCATGTCATTTATTCATATCTCACAATAAGTAGCACAAAAGTACATTTTCTTCTCTGACATTGTTTCACTGTGACTTGTTTGTGTTGTTTCTCTAAATGGCTTAACACCAAGTTGTTTTCAATGTGGTTTTTTGATGTTATGATTGTGGCCTATTTCTCATGCTGCATCAAGCTAATAGCTATTTCTAGGGGACATTTGTACATGCACATATGGGGATACGCATCATTGCTGGCCTTACCTTTGCTGTTGCTGGGTGTACCTGAGGTGTCAATGTCAGTGACACCACTGACGGCTTTGGAAAGCAGGGTGGACTACACCATGTCTTTCATGGTGTGGACGGTGTCTGGATGGGTGGTGCTCCTCCGGTGCTCCTTTCCTCCTTTAGCCTGGTGGCTACCCTTTCTTTGGCACAGAAACGCAGGTCATACCCTCTCTTGCAAATTTCCTCCACAGAGCGCTGAGCAACACCCACTGCACAGAATTTTGTCTGGATTTCCAACCAGAGTTTCCTTTTCTCACTTTCAGGGATCTGTAGTGAGTTCTTCCAAAAGAGTTTGTCGTGGTTCCTGACAACCTCCTCAGTGAGCACCTCCAATTCCTGCTCACTGAATTTGAGCTTGCGCTTCCTGTCTCCTTTGTCCTTCACCTTCCCATCAGTGGCCATGTTGCAATTTGGTCCTGTCTGGATCACAAAGCTGGCTCCCTGGTGCTGGGCTGTGTCTCCCTGCCTCCTCCTGTGGGTGTGGCTCCTGGTAACATCATGGGCTGACTCACTTCCTGGTTGTGATGTCATCAGGCTGTTCTGGGTTGCCGTTTTCGCAATTTGCGATTTTCAGATACCGAATCGCAAATGGTTTGCAATTCGGTATTTGCTAATAACAAATTGCGTTTGCGAATTTTAAGAAATCACAAATACTGACTCGCTATTTTGATTCATCCCATTTTGCATTTCTAAAATAGCGATTTCTTAAAATTCGCTATTTAAGAATTGCAAACCGGGAGTTTGATACATATGGCCCTCTGTCACCAACACACACGCAGCAGATTGGCTGAGAGCAGCAGCAGCTGCTTTGGGTTTTCCTGTGAAGCTGCCTGCCCCAAATAACCCTGAGTTCTCTGCCTCTTCTTTGTACTGGTAGGAAGTTTCTTTCCCTCTGACTCCTGTCCCCAGCACATCACAGTGACACTATCTGAGGAGCAGAGCAGCTGTCTACTGTGAGTGTGACTCCACAGACTGGCACCACCTTGAAGGAGCAGCCATTTTTCCCAGCACTGACAGCGACTCTTAAGTTAGTAAGTTAAAGACCTGCCGGAGAGAGATAAGAGTTTTGTCTAGTGGCAGTCTTGAGTTGTTTCACCATAAAGAAGCACTGTGGGTTAATATGCCTGCTGAAAAGAATGTGTACAATGAAATCACAGTGGGTTACTGCTCTTGCCACATAGATCCTTTTGTTACTTGTGGCTGAGCCGTGGAAGGGGGGCCTGTGCTTAGACATAACTTATGGGTGTAAAAGCTCCTGCTGGAGAGTTACTTGTGTGTCCAGCAGTTTTCAGGCAATAATGAACTTAACTGTTGATTAATGTTCCTGCTGGAGAGAGATCGGAGTTTTGTCTATTAGCAGTTTTACTCACCATAAAGAAGCGAAGAGGATTAAAATACCTGCTGCAAAGATCAGGTGCTTTTCACCAGTTTCAATATCTTTGTAGAGTTTATTGTTGCTCAAATGAGTTTAATTGCTGATATATGTCTTTTTCCTCATCTTCTTTGTGTGACTTTGCTCTCGAGAAAGTGTCACTCATAGTTGTTGAAATGTCACTCATTCATAACCTGAAATGATGCAAATGTCACACATAGCAAGCTGAAACCTTGGCAGCTATGCCTCAGACTGTCACTGACATGGCCTTGACATGTTTATTTTTTTAGGTCTAGTTTGACAACGCAACTGTCACCAGGTATTATGCGATCACAAATAAGCAGCTTTTGGAAGAAGTACTAAGAAAAGGGCGTAGGCTCCACCAACAGGTTGATATTCCTGCCTATAAGCGTTTGACTGTGATTCCACTGAAAAAGGGGCTTGTGGGAAAGCCCATGCTCAATATGGCATGACTGAGTTAGTTATGATAGTAAACCAATAATCAAGGCTTATCTGCTTTTTCTTAAATGTTACAGCAAAGTAAATAGGTCTGATGTATCTATTGTGAAAAGTATATATTAAAGGCGAAAACACTTCGAGAGTTGCTTATTACTACAAAGAATTAAAGCCTATAGACAGGTGTTTTATTACATGATATTTTACATTACCATACTTAGGAAGGTTTGTGGTGTTGGTTACCCAATCTTACAAACCCTGGGTTTGCAGTGTAATAAAATTTATTAGCATTGTACATTATTTTGAAATTTGTAATTTTGGAAATATGTATAATATTTATAATTGCATGACTATGCATAATGGTCCCCTTGGGAAAATGAAGTAGGCTTGGGTTGATTATGTTGACAAGGCGATTATGAAGGCTATAGGCCTGATTGCCTGATTAATTCACTGGGTAAAGTTATGTCAGATGCTGTAGATCTGATCTATTTATTATGAAAAGTTGTGACAAATGCAATATTGACTTATTTATTCCGAAAAGCATGTTAGGTCTTTAAGGGTTGATTAATATTAGCACATGCCTGCCGTGTTTAGGTAGTGAAAGTGTTTTATTTTCTTTGAACTTTTATTCTTTTAATTTATATTGGATACGCTTAATGGGTAATATTTTATTGTGGACTGGTGAGTGGGCAAATTCAAGAAAAAAACAATGAGTGGATGAATGAATGCATGAGTACAAATATGAGTAACAAGAGTGCATTTGTGATGACTTAAGTGCCTAAAACCACAAGTGACTAAAGAGACCCTTTAAGTTACAAGCCACACCTATTTGCATGATCAGTGCTTTTTTTATGGCTTTAATTTGCTTAATAAACCATAAACTGTCTCAGACTGATAGCCTATACAGCAATACATAGTAAAAAACCACAAAAAAATGTAATGAGCATAGTCAATAATTCATATTGCAGTGAAGATATAAAACAATTTATTTGGTAACACAATTCATACCATACTTATGCTGTTTCCAAGCACTGTAAGTAGCGGGTGCTACTTTTACCAGTTTAATTGTACTCAGTTTGCCAACTTCAAAAGGATGAAGCTTGCTTTGCGGCTACACCAGATATCAGCAGGGAGCATTAACTCTCTGAAACATTTGGTCAGCTGGACCAAGATTAACCACCCATGTGATGCTGTTAATAAAGGTTCCAATAGCAAATTCTATATTCACAAAAGTTGATATAAAAACACTTTTAGCAGCTCATTAAATTAGCGAGAAGGATGAGGCTCAGGGCTGCATTGTTAATCAGCTTCCAGTTCCTCTTTGACTTGATTGGCACAAGGCAGCCATTTCTAAATGCCTCCAGATAGGGGCATAGGGTCTCAGTTCTTGAAATGAAAACTCAATTGTACAGCACAATTTTAAATTGGCTGAAGCGTTAGTTATTAGCTTTGTTGATACCTTTTATAAAATATGATAAACTACTATAACGTAGAAATGTATTCAATAGATATGTTGTCTCCGATGGTGGTCATGGAAAGAGGTCAGATATTAGAGAGATTATACAGGACACAATGAGTCACATAGCTGATCAGGGCTTCACAGGAAGCAGAACAGGTGAACATGACTTCTTGATTCCTCAACCTCTCCATGATGACTCAACGAGCGTGGCCAATCAAATGGAAGATCTCCTAAAGCAGAAGAGATACCTAATAAATTCTCAGTCTTGCGACCATAGCAACAAAGACAGCTGTGTTGCGCTTTCTCCATCTTTGCACTACCTAGCCAGGCAACCATCAGAATCTGGATGTTATCTGCATCCAGCTGGCGCCACAGACCATATCCCTCAACCACCCAGATCAAAGGAAATAGACATTTAAGAGAGCGGTTGACAATGCAGAGCAGAAAGATGCTGCTGACTTTTCCCTCCTCTGGATCTGCTCACTCTTGATTGTTCCCTCTTGTGCTGTGCGCTTCATGCCCCCATATGATTCAGTTTTCTTTGACTTTGAATCTGTATCTTGGGGAAAGAATTAATGCATGACATATCTCCTTACAGATGATACACCCTGTTAACTAGTAAATGTACCATCCTCATGATGGAATTGTAAATGAACTTTTAACCTTTAGCACTGAACTTTTGCTATTTTTCTCTCATCCACAGAGTGTTTGCTATCAAATCCCTCAAAAGTACTGTTAGGGCCTAATCAAGAGTTTGGCGGAGGGGGTAACTCCACCCCAAATGTGACGGATATCCTCTCCACTATATTACAATCCCAATATAGCCTATGGAGATCCCAATATGGCAGACAGGATATCTGTCACATTTGTGACAGAGTAACCCGTTTGCTAAACTCTAAATCAGGCCCTCAACCTATTTCCTCACCTATAATTATTTACATTGTTATTCCGGGTTGTTGGAGCCTGTTTAGTTTTTTTTACAGCCTCAGGGTAGTCTTGGTCTTTAAACATGTTTCCCATTTTGTTGGCCAAGTGTTTTGTGAACTTGGAACTCTCTGATGAAGTGCTCTGTTGTAGAGTCCATGGAGTTTTTATCGGTTGAACTGCAAACTAGACATGGTCTCTTAGAAAGGCCCTTGTATTTGTATCACCCACTTTCCCGAATGATTTTTAACACACTGTCAGGCCCTGATAGACACTGGCTGTCACCACTTGGTTTCCAAGTGTGCTGCCAGCGCTAAAATATATTTGATTATGATTAAAATAAATATACAAATTTGTAATCATTGTTTAATCAAAAAGAAATGAATTATTTTTTTCATACCAATTGAACTTGAGTGGCACTAAGCATGGAACCTTACCAATAAAAGCCTTATCCACCTCAGCTTCTTCCTTGAAAGTTTGGGATGATTTGCCAAGCAGGGGCAGAGAAAAAGGGTGTGGTCCCAAAATGCATTTTGCCCATAAATTTTTCTATGGGAAAATTGAACAGTGATACCGCAAAAACAGCTGAATGGAAGTACACTAAGTTTGGCAGAAAGCTAGATCTTGGTGCAAAAAGCATGCTTTTTGTAATTTGGTGTATATCCTTTCAGTAATATTTGAGAAATTAAGCTTCACAATAAGGTTGGCTACCACCACATCAACAGAGGTGTGACTGCAGCCATTTTAGGACTTTGGGACGTAGTCCCCAGTTTAGAAAAAAAGTTAAAAAAATATAGTGGATACTTTAGGAATACCCTGTTTCATAGGCCTGGTGGGAGTTTAAGTTCTTCCGGCCAATGCTCTTGCAGGCAGGGAATGTAATGTCTTGGGGTCCCTGGGACACTGCTGCCATCAGCCTCGGGGATGGGCTCTGGGGGGGAAGGGGTTAATGGCAAGGGTAGGTGGCCCCCAAGTCCCCCTCCACTGCTAATTATTGACAACGCTGTGCTTACCAAGGACGGGAATCATAGTGACTTTAGGGCACGAGTTATAGTTACTTGATAGAACTGGTGAATTTCAGTAGTTTGGTTTGATTAAAATGGTATGATTTAACTGACATTTTCACCTGACTATAACGTCCCTTTAACCATTGTTTTTTTAGTGTGTGTGTGTTTGTGTGTGTATATATATATATATATATATATATATATATATATATATATATATATATATATGTATATATATATATATATATATATATATATATTTGTGTAATACTGCATTTCAACACACACAGTAGTGCTCAAGTAGCAAAAACAAGAATATTGAGAAATATACTAAGAAGTTGCTTTACTATTATTATTCTAAGAACTATATCTATTTCATATAAGCATCGGCTGCTTGTATCATTGTGTGTCTGGCTCAAAAATCCAAGCATGCACAGTGGTTTTCACTTAAAAGAAAAACAACTCAAAAAAACACAAAGAGAACAGAAGGCTGACTGTGTCGCTCATGAGCGACACTTGGCAGCTAAAGGCAAAGCAGAAGAAATACAAACAAACATTGTTAATTACCACCGTCGTTTGCAAGGGAGTCCAATGTGTTTACACCCTGCTGTTCTAAAAGGATGGGCCGGACTTTGTGTGCACAGTGACAATATGTAGTGGGAGGGTCCCATGCAGCTGGTATTACTGGCCATAGCCTCAATGGTTAACTTGTGTGGGAGTGCCCAGGACTTTGGAGTTCGATCCTGCAGAAGCTGTTTCTTTTTATTTTTTTTATTTTGAGAAAAGGCGATGTATGTAAGGTAGGGCTCTAAGTGGGGTGGGTGCTCAGGACTGGTGGTATTTAAAACAGACTTTTGAACGGGTCCCTACCAGCCCTGTCTTTCAAATCCTTAACTTTACAAACACGAGTTCTTTCTTTGTGAAAGAACTGTGAAAGTAATCCTAGTCAGTTCATTGTTAGATTTCGCACTTTTTGCTACATGATCCAGGGCATATACATGACTGTTTCCCAAGAGTGCTTTCTTTTCACAGGTGCTGTATTTCTGCAGTTTTGTTTTCCGTGTAACATATGCGTCTTGTTTAGCGTATATCGTGAACTGATGTTTCTCTTGGCGTTGGGCGAGTTCAGGAAGTGGAAGGTGTTCACAAGCTCGTGAATGGAATCTCTGGAGCTGAGGCTGAAGTCAGTGTGTGAGTGCCTGTCAGTGTCAGTCACTGTGTCATACAGGAGTTCTTATCGCAAGCTCGCCTCTCTGCAGAGCTCACAGAACAATGGTCTTATAAGTGGCAACAGTAAATATGAAAGTGTGGGAAGGAGTTACATAGCTTTCAAAACGTGGTGGACGTCAAAGGAAAATAGGGCCTCATTATGACCCTGGCGGGCGGCGGAGGCCGCCCGCCAGGATCCCGCCCTCCATTATACCGCTCCGCGGTCTGAAGACCGCGGAGGGTATTATGAGTTTTTCCCTGGGCTGGCGGGCGGTCTCCAAAAGACCGCCCGCCAGCCCAGGGAAAAACTCCCTTCCCACGAGGATGCCGGCTCGTAATCGAGCCGGCGGAGTGGGAAGGTGCGACGGGTGCAGTGGCACCCGTCGCGTATTTCAGTGTCTGCAAGGCAGACACTGAAATACTTTGCGGGGCCCTCTTACGGGGGCCCCTGCCGTGCCCATGCCATTGGCATGGGCACGGCAGGGGCCCCCAGGGGCCCCGCGACCCCCCCTACCGCCATCCTGTTCATGGCGGCTTTCCCTCCATGAACAGGATGGCGGTAGGGGGGGTCAGAATCCCCTCGGCGGCGCAGCGAGCTGCGCCGCCTTGGAGGATTCTAAGGTCAGTGGAAAACCGGCGGGAGACCGCCGGTTTTCCCGTTCTGACCGCGGCCAAAGCGCCGCGGTCAGAATGACCAAGGGAGCACCGCCGGCCTGTCGGCGGTGCTCCCGCCCCCGTTGGCCCTGGCGGTAGAGAACCGCCAGGGTCAGAATGAGGGCCATAGTCTTTAGAGAGGAGAATCCCACTTAGACCCCTTTTCTGGGCAAATGGCCTCAGACTTAGCTAGCTCCCTGCAATCTCTTTCTGGAATTCGCTGTGTAGGCAGTGGGTGGTGCCAGTGCCTGAAATCAGGGATCAGCAGCCTAAGAGCACCTACACCAAATAGTTTTTTTTTTAAGTAAGCACTTAGACGCCAGCCCTGTGGAGTCCTCATGAAATCATTAGCATGTCTTCTTCCTAATTGAGTATTAGCAACAGCAGTGCCAGGTCACTTTTAAGATCTTGATTTGTTGGAAGACCTCTTGTGGACCATTCCAAAAACCTACAGTGTGCTCAGAGCCAGCACATTGCTTACCATTGGTTGGACGTCTGTCACTCTCATTTGCTTGCATCTTAGTCAATGAATTTCTTTCTTTCTCTTCTGTTTGACCCCCCCTTTGAAGCACAGGTTCTTTATGTTCCTTTTGATTGGATGACTTTGATGTTTCCCCTGCTCACATGAGGGAACTACTTGTTTATTTTTCTTTCAGCACTCCATGAGAGTGCAGGTGGGCCCTTACTTCCTCCCACAAATACTGCCCTGCACATGCTCCATGTTGCTCCCTCCTTCCAAGGCTTGCCCATTTCTTTTAGCACACAATGCAATTTTTAATGTATTTTTCCACTGCCTCAAGCTCCTTCGTTGCTTCCCTACTCACTTCACATTGCCCCCATTTGGCTTTGCCAAAGTCCTTCCCCCAGCCACTTCTCTGTTGCTCCCTACGACTCATCCTATGGGCCTTAAAAATATTTTCTTTTTCAATTTTGAATTTCTTTAGAGAACATAGCAGCTGCCCTGCCGTTATGTTTTTAAAAAGCACATTTTTGAACATTTAAATTATTTTTTTATTGAACTACTGCTCCAATTGGTGCCGTCATCTTGGGCTGGTAAATAAAAAAAGAAACAAAGTGGCAGCCACATCATGCCATATGAAAGTGCATACGATGTGAGCACATGCATATGTTATCAAGATAAGCCACCATAGCATCACAACTTTTTTTGTTACTTTTAGCTGATGCTGTACAACATTAGCAAAAGGCATTTAATTTGCTGATGCTGCACACAATTGGCAAAAAACATTTGCAAAGCCAGTAGGTCGAAAAGGTGAGACCTATTGGTTTGCCAATGCTTGTTTCCTTAATCTACTTACTCGTTTTTCAGTACTCTTAAGCTCTTCTAATTGTGGTTTCAGTAGCTACCTCTTTGAGAGGTATTGTCTCTACATTCTCCATTTTCATATTATAATGCAGAGCTGCAAGTGCCAGTTTGGGAAAAAACACACACAAGAGGGTTGAGTATGAGTGTAACAAAGACACTGACATTGATGGTTTGAGAGCCAGAGCTTTTCCAACAATAAAAGTAGTAGGCTCTAATCGGGCTGAGGATTGTTAACAGTGGGAGCGGGGGGAATAACTAAGATAAAGGTTAGGGTGGTGGTGATGAAGGATATTGTGAGGATTGCGAGAGTTATAAATACTATTGAGGGGGGTGATATTCTCAAAAGTAACACTTTTATAACCCTTCAGATCTGCATGGAACTCTCGGTGTGTTGTATAAAAAGAGGTTCAACCTATCCATAGAAACTGTCACATGCAGGTTGTAGACACTGAAGTTTCTGTGGGGGTGTATAAATATCACAAAAAATTCCATATTAACCTGTTTTGCTTGTCAATAAAACAGCCATCATCCAGTGATCCATACTAACACATATGTATAGTTAAAATATATTCCTTTATTTATCCACTGTATATCAAATATAAATGTATTTTCTCAATTCATTACATGTATATGTATACGTCACAGTTTGTACTATATATAGTTAAGTTATATATTCAGTTTTTACTATATATAGTTATAGTTTGTAGTTTAAATATATTTAAAAAATCATTTTACAAAACCTCATCTCAAACATACATATCAGTTACAACTTTCATTCATTCGTAACGGACCACACATCCTCTAACGACCTCCTTACACCATCCAATCAGGAGAATACATGCACATTTCTTCCAAAAGACTCAGGGCCTGATTAAGACCTTGATGGATGGGATACTCCGTCACAAATGTGACGGATATCCCATCTGCAGTATTACAAGTTCCATTATATCCTATGGAACTTGTAAAATGGTGGGCGGGATATCTGTCACGTTTGTATCCCATCCATCAAGATCATAATCAGGCCCTTAGTCATACCACACTAAAAAACAATTGAAGCACATTTTGTTGCTTTGTTTGATTTTATGCCACCTCCTTCAGGATCCGTGAATATTAAAATGACTTCTTCTATTGCTGGAACAAGGGGCTTGCAATATATGTAGAATATAACATAATTAATTTAAATATTTTTCTGAGATCTTTGGATGCATAACGTCTTCATAATGGATTCAACCATATCTTAGACCTTTAATCTTTCCAGGGCAGTGGTTCTTAACCTGTGGTGGTCCAGGGACGCCTGGAGGTCCATGAAGCCTACTCAGGAGAGACAACAACCGCTTAGAAAATTAAATAATATTAACAGAATAAGTGTATATAACTAAAGAAGCAAAACTCAAATTTTTTAATTTTATGTATATGTGAAGGAATTTGAAATTGAAGGCTAAAAATTAAATTAGTATCCTCAGATTGGAAGCAGTGCAAGTGCATCAAACAGAATGTAGTATGCAACATGTGTAGCCTCAATTCAATTTAGACACGCTCCAACCTTCCCATTAAAATTATATAATATTGTTTTGCGGTTCAAGTCGTTGAAAATGCTTAGACAGGGATCACTGGCACCCATTGGGTGTCCCCAGGGTCCGTTAATGATTAAGTGAGGGTCCACAGAAATCAAAAGGTAAAGAACCACTGCTCCTGGGGATTAGAAATCACCTCACTACTCCAGTGTTCTTAAAAAGTGTGATCCATGCTCATTGCCCATATTGACCCGTCATCATAACTTTCTCAAAAATATACATGCTAGTGCCCCACTATAATCTTTAATGAAGTAGAGTATAGTTTGGCATCCACCCATCACCTTATATGTGACTGTCTGCTGTCTATTATAAGTCCTATACATACATATGTATTGGTAGCAAGCAGACAACTGACGTTATCTCTTTATATATCATGCCACAACTTCATATATGTGGCCTGACCATATAGTTATTCAGACAGACTTAGACGTAGACAATATGTACATAATTTGCAACCCTCTCTGCCTTCTTATTCCCAGTAGAAAAGTTTTAACTCTGATGTTTACAGATCATACCTCAGTGGTTTGTCGTTGTCTCAGATACTGCTTGCATACATCCAACGTTTCAATTCTGAAGGAATGTTGGGTATGGCTAGTTTTTTCTAGTATTCCTTACTTTGAAGCCACCCATGTAGTCCAAGTGGTAGAAATATGTAGAGATCTTAAACGACCTGCATAAGAACCAACACGATCAGCCAGAGGATGTATTTGTACCATACCATATTGATATGTTCACAAATTAATTCCTGCCATTTCCTACCATCCCATGTCTGGCCTAAGTATTTGTTCACACATAGGTGCTTATATTGATCTACTTGTGAAAATTGTGAAGTATACACATACATGTTATGGCTTGAGGAACAAATATTGTATTTGATGTATAATGGGCAAATAAAGGAATGTGTTTTTAATTATACATGTGTTACTAGGCATCATTGATGGACGATTTTGCCATTGAAAAGCAGTACAGGCTAAATGGAAAGCTTCTCACAATATTTGTGTTTATATATTGCTTCTTCCGTAGGAGATTTTCATGAACTTATATTTTTGTGTGTCAATAACAATGGGCAGAATTCATTTTGCACTCAATTTCACATTTATACACTGAAGTAGTGTTATTGCTTTTGGAACAAATGTTCTATGATGCATAGAAGTGTGTTTTTATAATGTATGTTAAATAGGCCATATTTACAGTGCAAACACCATCTTGTCCAAGATAAGTCATCTCTGTCACTAATCTTGCTTTCCTCACTGCTCACCTTCTCTCTTTGCAAACTCTGCTGCACTCAGGCAAGCTGAGATGTGATGGTTTATTTACATGGTTATTGTTATTATGCTGCCAGTTAACGTTCCCCTGTTCCACAACTTGAACCATTTATAAGGTCCTTCAATTGGATCACTGTGCTCTGTTCATTCATATAACACATTATTTTTAACATATCTTGTTCTGCTCTAGCATTTCCAGGTAACATTAGCATAGAAGGTGCTGAATAATTATTCATGTAATGGGTTAGTGCTTAAAGAAATGTGATGTTTATTTTTCATATGCTCTGATTTGCTGATGAAATGCTGCATTTGCTCACACCACAGTGGGTCTGTGGTATCTGTAATTTCATATCTTAAAATAATAGACAAACCCCTTGTTTTTGGGGGTTAACCAGAAGATTTTCCTGATGACCTAGATGCTGGGAGGCATACTGTCCATTATTCTCCTGATTTTGCTGCCCATTTGGGACTCAGAATATTTTTTTATTTTTACATATTCTGTATAACACTGCAATTGGAGAGCTTTCATGGCATTGACTCTACCGCTTTATTCTTAAATTACGTAATAAAATCCTTTATCTTTTCATTGATCTAGTACTCAGTTACTGAGTGGCCGAAATCATTAACTTAAGGAATTGTATTCTTCTGATTTTAATGCTTTGGGAGGTGCCATTGTGGGGACACAATGCCTAATGAACCTGTGGCTTAACTTGTCTTGATCTGGGGAAATGTGAGGATATGTGATAGAGGTAAATTTTGAGGCGTCTAGATTTTGGGAGACACCATTTTGCTGCCACACTCCTGATTATAAAAGTAAACTGTGGGAAGACTCTGTTTGATTTTTGAGGGCCATGTTTGTAACCTCAAGGTAATTTTATATTAGGTATTTGCTGTGGTGTGAATTTAACTCCAGCATGCAGAAGAGTGCTCTGCTGAGAACATTATTATGTCAAGGTGCTGCTCACATAGCTGTATTAGATGTAAAGGGCTCAAGTAGAAATCAGATTACAAAGAACAAACTGTGATGTGTAGGAGGGGATAATAACATCATTCCTTTCCCACATCTCTTCCAGCAAGGTAGTGCAGACTTCAGGTGATGCCCCCTCACATATGGGGCACCAGCCCCGGATCTCCACAATCGTTTGGGAACTCTTCAGAGCACTCTGTCCTTTGCCCATGGATAATTGGGAACTGGACCTAAGAGGGATTGGGGATCCCACTATCATTGCCCCAGAACCAGTTTACTGTGATGTCCTTTCATGTACCTTCTCTCTCTGCAGAACAGACACAGTCTTTGTAGTATATGATGACTCTCACAGAAGCAAATGGAGCATCCCTAGAATATGTACAATGAAGTGTGAAGACCCTGTGCCTGCTGTCATCCGCCTTTTGGAGTAGCACTTTGGGGACGGATAAAAGTGTCATACCCTGGCTAAACGGTCCCCTCTGCATTATAAAAGGGACCCCCTTCCCACCTATCCATACCCACCATCAGCCATATGAAATTGCTCAGGAAAAGATGATCAGTAGGCTCTTGCTAACAAGGTCACTGATTATTTTTTACACAAGTCCTTTCTCCAAGCTTCCACACTTCAGTATCTGAGGCTGCCTCCTCATTGTAAGGATGCAAGCAATACACTTTCACTGCTTGGGAAGGCTGTACCACAACCTCCATCTTGTGTTAGGCGTTTACCAGAGATATCCAAAATGGATCCCACTGGTCTCTTCAATCATTCACTCACCGGATCAATGGAGTCCTGGTAACAGTCACCATTCTTACAGCATGTGTGCACACATGGACACACACACACACACTCACACACACACAGATGTCAGCACAAAGTCTGAGCATTACTTTCAAGACAAAAGATACTCTAATGTGTCAACATATACCTAAACTGAAAATGGCCTGTTTAATTACTGTCAAGCAGAAGAATGGTATGCTTTCAACACCACTTAATGTACATGTCCACAACATAGACAGTAGTTCCATGTCAATTACAGAAAGGGCATGATGTGTCCCTCGAAATCTTAGAGCCAGACTCTGGGTCTCATAGTTAGTTACAAGGCCCAGGCCTCAGTGCAGGGGGTATTATCCTGTGTGAGGGGCCCTTAATATCAAGATATCAGAACATTTACAGAGGGGGTCATTCAGCGCTGGGGTACACATCTGTTTTGCCATGCAGAAGACATTTTTATCTCAA
This sequence comes from Pleurodeles waltl, assembly GCF_031143425.1. Lineage (NCBI taxonomy): Eukaryota > Metazoa > Chordata > Amphibia > Caudata > Salamandridae > Pleurodeles > Pleurodeles waltl. The sequence continues at coordinate 403,763,882 of NC_090448.1, forward strand.
CAGCAATCAATACACCATCATTAAATAAAGCAAGTGGACATTTCTTTTTGCAGAGCATAAGAAGCAAAGAGCATAGTTTTCAATGTATGTGTACCCTTTTCTCTGCAGCGGTTCAATACACAGTTGACTTTTCAGTGAGCATCAATGATGCCCTTGTCTTTCTCTTACCCGCTGATGTTTGGATGGTGGAGGATGGATTGATCTGACTAAACACTTCAAAGTTTCAGGGCACACACATGTAATATGTGGCAGGGGCAGGTGTCTACTCAAGCATGCCTTGGCCCGGGTGCTGGTTCAAGTGAGCGAGAACATGCAACTTACATATGCGGATGAGGCTGGCCCATTCTCGCATCCCAGATTGAGGCAGTATCTGAAATCTAAACGATATGGGTCCCCTTTACTGATAAAAGTCCAACAAGTGATTTAGTGGAAATGGAAAGATGTGGACAATTGATCCCTGCCCAAGTTCCAAGGCAAAGGTATGCGTCTATATGTCAGTGAAGATTCATGTCCTAAATCAGCGCTTGTGGACTAATTGGTGGACAGCCATTGTGGTCGCCCTTCCATTATTTCAGAAGACCCATCTTTGAGGTATCCTGTTGATAAAAAGAGTGAATTCCACATTGTGGAAATGTTATGTAGATATGCAATACCCAGTAGTACTTGCTTTCTCATTTCCAGGCCATTTCAAGCCAACTATGAAAAAATCAAAGTGCTCCATTCTCTTGAGATGCTGGAGAGACAGGTATGTGTGCCTGAGCTACAAAGTGGTGCACATGAAAGTGCATTTTTAGAGAATCATGTTGTTTGAAGTAAATACCCTAGCATATTCAAGGAGATAACAAAGGACACAAGAACTAGGGAGGCTCTGGATCAGAAGATTGATTCTTCATTACATAGGTGGTAATCATGTTCTAATTTGGCATTAAGGACCAGTGCTTATGTAGCCTCCCACATCTAATTCATGTTCAAAGCTTTTCAGCTTTGTTGTAGAAAGTTCTGATTGATCAGTCCTTTTGGAAAGATTGTAGGGACATTTGTATTTACTGTTAGTCCTAGACTTCCACAGAGTACAAGCCTCTGCTCTGTCAACAGAAGCGTCACTTTGAGTACCACATCAGGATTATTGTACAGTGTGACACTGATGTGGATTAAAACACCGCAGCCTTGAAAATACCATTCTATGAGGGCATACTTTGTAGAGAGCAGTTGTAACCAAAAATGAAAGAAAAAAACATTCTTCGAGGTTTTGAGGAGAACACTAATTGTGCTCTTCCTCTGCTAAACCAGTGTGTCTTACTATACATATACTTGTAAATCCTCAGCCAAATATGCACATTGGAACAAAAAGCACAAGAGCATTCCTTTCAGTCCTTGGCAAAATCTTGGCCTCCTTCACCTCAAAATAATTAGTCGTCCTCGCTGGGCTGAAGGTGGCCAGAGCTTCTGTCCCAAAGCCTCTTAGAGGTTTTCGAAAATATGTTTTTGATTGCTGGCAAGACAAAGGCCCATATTTATACTTTTTTTGCACCGCATTTGCGCCATTTTTTGATGCAAAAGCAGTGCAAACTTACAAAATATAATTGTATTTTTTAAGTTTGCGCCACTTTTGTGTCAAAAAATGGCACAAATGCGTCACAAAAAAAGTATGAATCTGGACCAAAGTGTGGTCAAGACATTATATAGTGATCTATAGGCCTCCGCCAACTCACAACATGGCCTAGTTGAAAGGCAAGGGGCATTTAGGAAAGTGAATCTTCAGTTGAACATTGGCTTCGGTACCTGAATAAGTGCAGGGATTGGTTCTACCATTTGTTAGGTCACCAAGACCATCACATTATTTTGGCCTCACAATATACATTTCTTCATCCACATTACTCCTTTCAGGATGGGGAAATACTAAAAGATTACTCTTCTAGTTCCATTTGGGGACTCCACTGATGTATTTGGACTTGCTGGATGCATACCTGCATGAGCCTATTCACCCTCAGTATCCTATGTTCCTGTGATTTGTAATTAAGGAAGAATATTTGGATGTAAGGTGCTTTCTTTAATCTTTTCTATCAAACCTCAACCTTCCCTCCGGCCTACAGTTGGTCTCCTGCACAATCAAAACACATCAATACAACTACTCCTGGGCTACTCGCTCCAACATGCTTCTTCCCCTGCGGAGGTGAGAAAAGAGATGGGACAGTATGGGACTGTCTTCAGTGGCACCAATTTCAAATTAATTGGCACAAGTTCATCTGGATCAGCTGCAACATCCGACGTTCAAAGGAACTCAGTTCTACAGAGTCTTAAGGTGAGTATTTTTCCCAGATGAAAACGTATCCAACCTGTGGCCACAGCAGCCCAAACTGTTCAGCCTACAAGAAGTGTTAGCACAGAAATAGTTCTAGGGTGACACCCCGTGTGTTTTTGTTGTGCCATGGGTGCAATTGCATCAGATGGCGACCCAACTGCTCAAAAATTGGTTCCCAGCACCGTCGACTTAGAAGCCATGACGCCAGTCTCTCAGCAAATCATTGGATGCTCTTCAGTGGTGGTTGTTTCAATGGCCTACTTCAGCTTGTTGGCACAATGGATCGCAGCCAACAAGTCTATGATGACGGAGGCGATGTTGCTAGAATTACCAAAGTGTCCATTATACTGACCACAATCAGTGGCATTTTAGCGGTCAACCAGTAGTCTCGTTTTTGTACCACAGGTGTTGGTTCTTTCTTTTTTAACAATTGGCAGTGGTGCTCAATTTGCAAATGTGTCCTTTCCATCCCCATTTGTTCTGAGGCCGTCTAAAAAAACAGCCACCAGTCAAGTTGTCGAACTTTTTAGAAGAAATAGATAGGATGATTGTATTCATTTGCGCTTGCCACGCAATACTCACCATTTGAAAATTACATTGTAGAGACTGACACTGTTGCTTCAGAAAATGTGTCTTATATTGCTGAGTGACATGCATGGGAAAGAGAGCGTGGAGATGGGCAAAAGGATTTCTAGTGCCTTGAAGCTGTCTACTGGTAGTGCTTAGCTGGTGCATTTGTTTCAAGTTACATAAGAAATCAGGTTAAAATGGTTCAAAGTGCAATCTAAAAGGATAGGTAGGTAGTGAGTCGCCGCAGTTTTGCTAAGACTAGATTTACTGTACATGTCATTATCAAGATTCCCAAACTTAGGTCCTTATTTCATCTTGTAGCACATTGACCCTACCAAATAGCCCCGTTCTTGTCACGTTAATTTGGGGAAAATACCATGTTACTGAACGTGTACTTAACTATAGGAAGTGGTCTGATCTGTGTGCGACATCTGGTATTTTTTCAGGGTGTCCCTGGCGAGAGAATATGTGTATCTGCAACAGTTTCAATTTTGTAAGCCACATGTGCAATTAAGTTAAAAGCTATAGGCCCTAAAGTAAGGCATTAATATATTCCACCTTATGGGCCCTGCAAACTACTAGTCAGCGCTGCAGGCATTTCTGTTTAAAAGTCAATGCAAGGAACATCAAAGGGGCCCCTGTGTACTAAATTGATCTCACTGTTCATAGAAACCCAGGTTAGCAAATCAGTTACTATAAGGTACAACAAGAATTAATGTGTTCTGAGAGGCAAAAGAGAACATTGAGGTTACCTCACTAAAATAAATAAAACAGTACTCCACAAAAGACAGATATTATCATAAGAACCCAATATTTATGATGCTTATTCATGAACCCCCATTACAAATGGCGTAGAACTCCTTAGCATGTTTAGATCCAGAGATATAAATATCTGCAAATTAGTGTGTTCAGAGTGCAAAGAGTAGGAAATTATGCATATTTTAAAGCTAGATTAACAAACATAAAGATGCTAAGCATTACAGAGTTTAGATATATCTTAAGAATGCTAATTACGAGCCAAGGTGACAACACAAGTGAGCATTCTGGTATGAGTCACTTTGCAAAAGACATACTGCATACTGTAAAAAGCGTTTATGGAAAGTGGGTTTCTTAAAGCAATTAACATTCATTTGTAATATTTTCAGCATCCAATACAGAGTGCACATGTGAGTCAGGGTTGAGCTAAACATCCCGACAGTCCAATCAATGCAGTGAAGGCGGTCGCAGCTCCTCCATTTGGGTGGAGGATCGTCACCCCCCCCCCGACAGCAGCAGCCACTGCAAATCCTTTAACAAACAAAAGGATAACAAACCATGTTAATTATCATTTTGTTTGTTGAAGGGGAGAGGCATTGGGGATGACGAGGATGAAGGGAGTGCAGTGTGCACTCCTCTCAGTGCGCATGTAAGTTTGGCGGACGTCTCGGGCCGGCCAAACATACATGAGCAGTAGGCTCCTGGTCTGCCTGGGAGCGCCCTGGATAGGGGCTCCCAGCCAAACCTAATGCTGCTTTGAGCAGCGTCAGGATTGGCTGCAGGGCAGGGTGGGAGCTTGTGCCTGCAGCGAAGGGAGAGGAGCGGCGGATAAGCAGGTAAGGGATTTTTAATTTTTTATCTCAATTAATTCATTCCCCCTACCCCTGTGCTCCCCCGGTCCCCCTGCACTGCCCCGCCCCAACTAAGCGCCGCAAGCCGCTCCCGAGTGGATGGATAGGCCCTATGCAAAAATAGTGATGAAACACATAAGAAGTGGACACAGGGAAAGAAACTGGAACACTTTTCGTTTTTTGAGATGTCCACGTTAAATGTCATAAGAATAGTCATCCCACAGACTCACTGCCGTAATTGCTAAATTCTACACCAAAATATTGAGTGCTAGCAATGGTCTCATTCAAAAACTGAATTTATTATTTTCTCTCCGTTTTGTTAAAAGATGCAGCATTGTACATATTCCATTTGCTTGTCGCAACTTTCACGGCAAATTAAATTTCATGATGAACTCAGTTTTCAATGTATCCACTCACATGGTCACCAGTGCATTTCGGACTGGTGCCTTTCATCAGTGGGTTCTTAATCCTCCATTTCACTCCTACAGATTGTCTAAATGTCTCAAAACTAAGGGCCTGATTACGATCTTGGTGGATGGAATACTCCAACACAAACGTGATGGGTATTCTGTCCGCCGTATTAAGAGCTCCATTTGAAATAATGGGATCATAATAAGGCAGTCTACCAAAATCATAATCAGGCCCAAAAATACTGTCTGAGGGAACTGGATATCCAGACCCCGCTCGTACGTGGATGGGCAGAGCCGGGTGCCTCTCCTGACTTGCAACACTTTTCATTCTTTTCACACACTCTCTCCCATGCAAAAAGGACTCTGATGCACAACAGCAACATCTGGCCACTATAGTATTGTGCCCGTCCTAGAACCATTTCATTGCTGTCTATGAAAAAGTTGAAGAAAGAAATAGCAGAAATCTCTTTTAACGACTCGCAGCTCCTCTGTGAAATGATACCTTAAAAATTCATTTTTAAGCACAAGCCAAATGGAAATGACCAGCATCTGCACTCTAAATCCACCACTCATCTCTACATTTTTCTGCACTTCTGTTGTCATCTAGATATCTTCATTGGAAAACCTATGGATACTTTCGATCCTGGGTTATGTGAGTACTATGGACAGGGATTGGTTCACCGGAGCAAGAAGAGGAAAATTCAGAAGTTTTTGAATATCCTGTACCCGGTATGAGGCCAGGACCATTATCCTGGGAGAGACTAATGCCGTCAATGATTCGTGGTAAGATACAGTGACCTAGGACTCCTACCATGAACCAACCAAACTAGTTTCTCTCTGTCCACTTTGATCAATCTTTTGAATGTTATTGCTTACAGCTAGATTAGATTACAGGTGCTTGCTTACAGGGTCGGCTTTAGCTCTGATGGCGCCCGGTGTGACAATCATTTTTGGCAACCCCTCCTCCCCCGACCTTCTCCTCAGATTCCCTCACTACCATTGGGCAAAAGTGCCCCTCATCTCTCCATAGCCCCTCTCTCACATACATTTCATTTGTTTCCGAGCACTGGTAAAGGCTGACTTCACTAATAAGAATGTATATCTACCCAAACTAACCCTTTTTAGCAAAATTAGGACTAGATAATGAGAGACTGAGGAAAAAACATAACATCCTTACCTATTTTATGCAGTTTGCATGCAGCTCTTCGATGACAGTTTGTAACAGTCACTGTCCTATATTAGGATTGTATTTTATGAACTGTGGTAAAAAAATGATCTGTGACAAACGCATTTACCCACTCAGCTACCCAAATAAAATACAGATCTGTGATCTGCACAGTATGCGTCCTTGCAGTAGTCATTTTAACCTTCTGCGCTACTTTTTGGTGAGTCAAACCTGCCACTAGACAAACGTCGATCCCTCTATCAGAAACATAAGTCACAAGAGTTATCTTGATTTTTGCATCGCTTCCTGGAAGCTGAATGCACAAGGAACTCTGCAGCAGGTATTTTAAAGTGTAAGTAATTGCTACACACATTGCCCTCCTGCAGTCAGCTCACCCTCCCTAGGTCACCAGTTGCCCTTCCCTAAAGCCCTTCCTGCTAGCTTACCTTTGATGTGTAAGACCTGCAGCTAACTTTCTAGCTGTGCAATATTCTTAACATTACACTTTACTTCATAAAATACCATTTTTACTGCTATTTTTTTAACAAGTGAATAATTAAGCATTTATGGCATTCTGCCAATTTAAAATCGTGTTCTTTATATTCTCTATATAGGAAATCATTGTGCCTGTACTTGTAATTTGCTATGTTACTTGACAAGGCTTAATCTGACAAGTAGATTTGAAACTGCGTGTAATCGTGTGCGTTATCATCGCTAAATTCAGTGTGTAAATTTTTATATGGTTGGTTGTTTAGACTGTCAAATACAATAAATCACTTTATATTATAACCCTACAAAAGGACTAGGCTTCGCTGAAGAATAGATTTAGTTGCTCTTGCATTTGTGTCAATTAGATTATATGTGACATTGTGCAGCTGTAAAATTATTCTGTAGATTCCAGTAACTGCAGCAAACGAATAGAGTGAAGTACAAACACGTGTGTTTCCACGATTTTAAAGTCGTCTTTTGTCTGTGCTGAATAGAGTAGTTTCTGGGTGATTTGATGATCCCCCCTCCCCCTCCCCCACTAAAGGCCAAACCAAGTCCAGAATGTACACCAGGCCTAGTTAAGTTTCTACGTGCAAAACGGAGAGCAGTATACTTGGATTAAGAAGGCGGCCTTGTCCATCGTCATTAAAAGGCTTGGTGTTTACAATCAGTGTTTATCCAGAGAGGATGGCGGATGCATCCGGCTGTCCAGATGTTAGTCTAGTTTGAAGACCTCTGAAGGACAATGTAATAGAAGTGTTCCAGTGTCTTCATACTGTTTCAGAAATTGCATGATGATATGAGCTTCCTTCCTCTCTACTGTGGTTTCCAAATACCAGTGGTACATTAGAGATAGTTGCTTGAACTTGGGAAATCTGAGCGCAGACGACACGTGGTCCAGGGCATTACCGGCTGTGTGCATGGAAACACATGATTGATCCATGTTCTCATCAACACAGTGCTGCAGTCCTGGGCTTTCCTCATATGAATCAGTGTTTTCAATTGTGTTAGTTCAATTAGAAGAACATGGGGCCAGATGTAGGAACCGCTTTGCATGTCGCAAACTGCGAAAAACGCAGTTTGCGACATGCAAAACGGCCATCGTGATGCTGATTCACATTTTGCGAGTCGGTACCGACTCGCAAAATGAGAATCCGACTCGCAAATAGGAAGGGGTGTTCCCTTCCTATTTGCGACTCGCACCGAGATGCAGAATTGCTTTGTGACCGCGAAAGCGGTCGCAAAGCAATTTGCAGTTAACACCCACTTGAAGTGGGTGGTAACTCATTCGCAAACGGGAAGGGGTCCCCATGGGACCCCTTCCCCTTTGTAAATGTCGCTGAAAATATTTTGTCAGAGCAATGGACCACTACCTACTCTGAAAAAATGAAACCAAATGGTTTCATTATTTTTTTGAATTGCAACTCGTTTTCCTTTAAGGAAAACGGGCTGCAATTCAAAAAAAAAAAACTGCTTTATTAAAAAAGCAGTCACAGACATGGAGGTCCGCTGTCTCCAGCAGGCCACCATCCCTGTGAGTGCAGGGACTCGCTATGGGGTCGCAATTTGCGACCCACCTCATTAATATTCATGAGGTGGGTCTTTGCGACCCCATAGCAAGTCGCAGAAGGTGTCTGAGACACCTTTCTCCATACAATTTTGCGAGTTGCAAATTGCGAGTCGGTATGACTCGCAATTTGCAACTCGCAAACTTTTCTGTTGCTACATCTGGCCCTAAGTGCACTAGGAAAGACGACTCCCAAAATTCATTCGGTTCTTAAACTGCACTTGGGTAGTGGAGTTCATTTTCCTTGGTGACAGTCTGTAGTGTAGTGAACCCCCACATAAGCAGCTGAAGCGTGGCTGCCATTATGCCACATGGGCTGGTGAACTGGGCCCCACTAAAATGTGAATTGGTTGTTTCTGGGCCCCTTCTGTCTGCAGACAAAGTATTTGTTAACAGTGCTGTAAGGGTATGCCATGACAGAGGTGTGTGGGAGGTGGAATAACATACACAGCAAAGGAAACAAAGAAAGAAAAATTTGGAAATTACACTAGGGGATAGAAAGAGGGGAAAATATAAAAAGAGAACAAGAGAGAGAAAGTAAATTTGAGAGACAAAGGCTAAGTAGAGTGAAAGTAAAAGATGAGAGAAGAAAGGAAATAAAGGTTAAAGGAATAAGGAAAAAGGTTAAAGGTAGCAACGAAGGATGAAAAGAAGGGCCAGAAAATGGATGAATGGAAGGGAGAAAGGATTGGTAGATGGAAGAGTGAAAGACTGATAGGTGATGGGTCGTTGGATGGAAGAGTGAAAGGATGGATTCATGGAGATATTGATGGATAATTGCGTGAAAGGATGTGTGTATTTATGAACGAGTGAGTAGGTAAATGGATGAGCAGATGGAAAGGTGAAACGATGGACAAATGATTGGATGAATAGACAGAATGCAAGAAGAGGGACAGAGGGATGGAAGAACGATGGAAGAGTGAAAGCAACAGGTGTTGTCACTTTGCATGGTTGGTATGATTAGCAGTATGATTCGCCTGGGGGTATTTTAATTTTCTGGCTACACATTTGCATGAAATTCATCTTGTCACTCAGGCTTGTCAATCCCATAGCTGTGCTGGAGGGCATGCTAGTAGCCCACTGATAAGTTTGGACTACATTGGTGGAACGTTAAGCAACGCCTCTGCTGACATCTGGTGGTCCTGTTGTTAATTGTGGCCTTTTAATTGTTTTCCTTCACGTCATGACATTTTACTATTCTGACACATCACAGCACCAGGGTTATACTGATGAGGCATAATAAAACCTCATCTTGGCCCAGACATCATGGGAAAACATGATAAATAGCAGTTTAAATAGTGCTTTGTGTAAGAGTCTTAAACTGTAATAGGAAAGAAGAGAAAATGGGGTTTGGATTGATTTGTCTACAAACGTGTAAAATGTCAGATAAAATGTTATAAACGAATATAAAAGCGTTTATTTGAAATAAAAATCCATAGTTAGTTGCTGTAATTTTGCTGGATCTAGGCAACACCATGACGCAGCCCCATGGAGGAGGCTCGCTGCCTCACCCCCGCCCAATGTGTGTGTAATGGTCTGGGTGATGCGGAGTTTGGAAGGGGGAGACAGGAGACAAGGTCATGGGGGCTGGATATGCGAGTGAAGAGAGTGAATAAAGAAGGTCACCACGAAAAGTGGATCCGTGTAGTCATTGGAGGACAGTCCTACACTGGTGACGAGGACAGCCCTTTCGCCGCGTCCTTGCCTCATTGCTGCCTGCAGCTGACACGCCACATCGCCTGAGGGCCCCCCCCCCTCCCCCAGCGCATTGCCGCCTGCTGGGAGCACCGCGTCTCTGTGCCTGTGGCGGCACGCGGGTCCACTCGGTGCGGCTCGCACCTCTCTGCCGGTAACAGGGCTCGCGCTCCTCCACGTGGCCCAGGCGGCATCACCACTTCCTGTCTGTCCCTATTGGCATGCCTACTGCGCTCTGCATGTGGATTTCAGCACACGCTGCCCTGATAAGCTGAAGCCTGGCCTCTATCACGTCGGCCCTGCGGCCTATATTCACAGTGACTACCACGTGGTTAGGCCCTACCACGTGGTTAGTCCCACCCAACCATGACTAAACAGCTTGCCAGGTATGCTTCAGCCTCTCCAAGCATGAGGTTCTGAGTTCCTAAGGCGGGACCCAGGTTCCCCAGGGACTCTCCACTGCTCCATGTCAAGTTGTGTTAGCGCGCTGTCCTTATTTGGTTAATTGACATCAATTTATAAGGGAGCACTTTTTTAGGTTGATGGACCTTTTGACTGCGCTTAGAGTAGTTCCCACCATGAGACTCCGTACCAATACAAATCAATAGCAATGACAATCAATAGCATCAATAATCATAGGAGTTAGTAATTTCCACCCACCATGACCTCTCAGCCACGAATAACCACACCTATGTAAAAGTTATAATGTTTATTAACCTATATTAACAATGCTAATATCATGTAACTTAGTCTCAAAATCAAATGATAAACATACAGAAACAACACTGGCTGCCCAAATCTCCTAAAGAATCGCAATTTAATCAAGGCTTGGACCACTACACATTCTAAGGATACAGTACCAATCAATAGCAAGAATAGCTGCGCAAACAATATGGCATACATTTAGATTCAGCAAAGAAAAGACATCAACTGTTATTACATTTAGTGAGCATCCCCAGTGAGTACCCTAACTAACCCTCAGATTAGAATAGCATGTTGGACTTCATGCACAACAATTTAGTCAACAGAAGTTTGGAAAATCACCTAACTATGGTTGTATCAAAATTAGCGGTTGGTACCTAGGGACTAAAGCACAAAGACATACCAATAACATCGTCTTATACCTTGCCTCAGTATGGGTCAGCAAGCTGTGACAGTCTTTGTCAACTGGACATCAGTTCTGTCAGCAAGGCATCAGAATTCAGCATTAAAGTTCAAGAAATCAAAGCCTCTTCATGCAGTTGGGAAAGAATAATAACTACACACTCAAGAAGAATTGGGAGAATTGCCTCTCTCCTCTCAGTGCAGTCTGGCTAAGTTAGATGCCATAAAACTACTTCCCACATTTCTCTTGGTCAAAAAAAACATACGTTTACGTTTAGTCCAATGAAAGTAGAACTCCAAATCTAAGATTTTACTAGTCCTTTGTTCACATGTCGATGATTGGCTCCTCTTCTCCTGTTCCCGTCGTTGGGCTTGTCAGGTAACGAATTTGTATCAACTTATACTACAGTGAATGCATCCATTGTCTGCTCCTGGGAACGTATCATCAGGAATATATGAGCATCAATGCTTCAAGTTAAGCATTTTGCAAACTCCGCCATCCTTTGCTGAAAGAATGTCTAACTCAAGGCAGTTCTGAAGAGTCATACATCTTATTGCAGCCATTTCTGTATGCATTAGGATCATGGCTCCTAAAAATGTGTCAAAATGTTATCCACAATAGTAGACAACTTTTGAATCTTTATAGAATTCAGAACAACTCCTACTGAAGGAATCATTGCTCCAAATATATCTCCCACTATACCAGAAGGAGACCCCCTCTTTTGTCTAATGTGATGTAATTCAGTCACTTTTGGTAATCTTGTCAAGTCCTCAAGTTGGAATATCTTTGGGAAAACTATCCCCAAGTAACATGTTACATAGCATCCTCTTGAAAGACGGTAATAAGCATTTGGCCCACAGATGTAATATATACCAGGAATCGCTGGATCCTGTCCATTCAACATAAATGTCCTTTTACTCTGAAACAAAAACACATGTCTACATACACTTGTTCCTACAAACAAAGTGTCAGTACTAGATTTAGGCCTATATCTACAAAGCTTTCTTACGTGTTGCACAGCTAAAGCTAACATCCCTTGTGTTTTTAATTCACTAAAACTGTAATCGTTTCTAAAAGTCCTTTTCTCTAAACCTGTTCTAACTTCTCCTTTAATGGCTTTCTCCTGTTGTCTGTCTGATCTAAGAAGCTCTTTTCTAGCGTTGTAAGCATGCATGTCAAGTTATTTATGTGAGCATATGCTGTGCTAAAAGTTAATGTAGGCTCAAAGAATCCTCTCAATAATTCTATATTGTTCTGCTTAGCTACTCTACTCAAGTACTTAATTATGGGGACAAACGAAAACACAACGTCATGGTTGGAATAGAAATACTGAATGTACTCCTGGTTATAGAATCTGGTTTGTAGCAGACCACAACTTGTCCCATAAGTGAGGGGCAAACCATGATAGGTAACTCCTTCTTTGACTGATGAGGGAATCTGTGTGCATACATAACAATCTCACCCATCCATCGTCTCAACATATTCACTCAATAAGCGATAGAAGACATTAGAAGAAAGTTCTCCTTGTGCTTTGTCTACGTGCAGATACTTCTCATCTAACCTGAACTTCTCTATTTCTGTTAATTTGGTAGTTGTCTCTAAAGCTGAAGTTATGATTGGCTTTACTCTTGTCAAGAACAGTCATTCCCACAATCAGTTTCAAGCACACTACCATGCACACAATTACCAAACCAATACTCATGCATTTACAACACCTATTCTTCCTACGCTGTTGTTTAAGGTTACTCATGATTTGTAAAGAATCAAAAAGTAGAAAAGAAAAATAGTAACTTTGTAGCAAAATTAAAAACAAAACATTCAATCTTCTTTCAGCTCTTATTTACAGCTTTTAATCTCACTTCCAGGACCCTTTGTCAAAATCAGTAAGATTGTCAAAAATCGGTTTAGCAACTCTGTCAAATCAGGTTTTCAAAAGTCTTTTCCAGTTACTCTCAACAGTCTCTTTTCTTTGTGCCTTTCTTAATTTGTAGTTTCAACAGTTCAGTTCATTACTTTCCTTCAAGTGCCAAACTATTGACCTAGAATGTCTCGATCAAAACAAAAAAACATAAATTCTCTTTGCCATTCACTTGTTGTTGCATATGCCCATTCAGGACCAGTGTACCTTCGACTTACAATTCTCTTTCTTTTCAACTTTCGAACTCCATTCAATTCTCCTCCACTCAGATCTTCTCTCCTTGTCATATCTACTTCTTCCTCAATTGTTGTCACAAAAATTGCTTCCTTTCTCTTTGCTTGTGACTCCGGCCACTTATCTTCTTTCAGTAGATCCTTTGCCAACGTTCTTTTCAGTGTTGAACTTGAGACTTTTTCTTGCTCTGCAGGATTTTCTCTTGACAGACCTGCGACTAGTTCAGGAGGAATCAGGCCACATTGGCTTTGATCCACCTCAACTCCCTCCCCCTCGGGGTCTGGCATTTGCTCTGTTTGTCCCTCAAAACAATCTACTTCCGGTAGAGTCCTCCTCTGACTAGACTCTCCTGCTGTCTCAATTGAGATGGGCTCACTTTCACTCTCCTGTAGGTCTTCTCTTTTGTCTCTCACAGGACTGACTGAACGGTTCTCACTGTGCTCAGATCTGGTCCCAGTTCTTCTTTCTTCTCTTTCTGGCTCTGGACTAGGTCTGGTCGTTGCTGATACTCTCAACAACTCCTCTTCATTGTCCAGAGGACATGCCACTTTTCTCGTATGGCTTGCGTGGATCCAGTTTGGAACTCCAGCGCACTTCACAGCTGTGGTAGTGATCAAAACTACCTCCAAAGCGCCTTTCCACCGAGGCTCCAAACACGTCTTCCTCACGTGTTTTCTGATCACAACCCAGTCACTAGCTCTCAGGTTGTGTCCTTGCTCTTGAGATGGTTGCAGTGTGGTGGCTTCCACCTGATGAGAGAAAGAGAGAACCACATCAGCCAGATCCTTGCAGTAGTCCAACACCATATCACCTGTTATGTTCACAAGAGCATTTGCGGGAACCGCTGGCAACCTCATTGCTCTGCCCATGAGGATGTCATGTGGTGACAATCTTGTCTTCCTGTCGGGTGTGTTTCTCATTGTCATCAGAACTAATAGTAGTGCGTCTGGCCATTTCAGATTCGTGGTGTACACATTTTCGCCATTCTTGATTTCAAGGTACCATTCATCTGTTCCACAAGTCCTGATGCTTCAGGGCGGTAAGTGCAATGCAACTTCTGCTCAATGTTTAAGGCTGCACATAGTAATTTAATTACTTCATTGTTGAAGTGACTTCTTCTATCTGATTCTAAAGAGATCGGAAACCCAAAACATGGTATCAGTTCCCTAAGCAGTAATTTTGCTACTGTGAGGCTGTCATTTCTTTGTGTAGGGTAAGCTTCAATCCAATAACTGAAGATGCAAACAATCGCCAACACATATCTCAATCCTCCACTCTCAGGCATTTCAATAAAATCCATCTGCATTCTGCTGAATGGACCCCCTGCTTTTCCAATGAGGCTCAAATTGACCACTGTCCCTTTTCCCTTGTTCATTTGTTGACAAATGACGCAATGATGGCAAACTGCTTCAGCAACTTGTCTAAATTTTGGATTGAACCAATTCTGCTTGAATAGTTGAATCATGGCATCCCTCCCAACATGCGCCTGACCTTGATAATATCTAGCCATTTGAGTCAACAAACTGTTCAGCAAAACCAACTGACCTTCTTCTGAAACCCACTATTCATCCTGTCGCTGTACACATTTCATTTTGCCCCATGGCCTCTTTTCCTTCCTGTCAACATTATTCTGCAATGTTCTCAGTTCTTCTATAGTATCTATAATATGTAATGCATAGCTTGGGCATGTCTCATCTTCTTCAGGTAACAATTCCTACTTATCCTTGAATGATATACAGTTCAATGTGTACAAACCTTGTGACTTGATCCGCATATTCATTTCCCATTGACACAAAATCTTGCGATTCCAGTGTGCTCTGTATTTCACCAGAGCAATCTTTTCAGGCATTTGGATAGCTTGCAACAACTCTTGAATTCTCTCACCATTTCTTACTGGCGAACCAGAAGAGGTCAGGAAACATCTCTGAGACCACAACTGGCCAAAATCATGCACTATTCCAAATCCATACTGGCTATCCGTATAAATGGTAATTTTAAGCTGCACATAAATATGGCACGCTCTAATAAGGGCTACCAGTTCTGCTATCAATGCAGAATATACTCATCGAAGCCAGGACGCTTCAACTACCAGAAATTGTGCAAACAGCATATCCTGCTCTCAGTCTTCGTGTATTGCCCCTGGACATGAACCACCAACAAAGATAATTTGGTCATTTTCTTCCAATCGGGTGTCTCTAATGTTAGGTCTCGGTTTTGTGCATAGATCAGTTACTTCAAGACAATCATGCTCAATGTCTTCCAATTTTTCAATTTCAACATTTTCATTTGGTAGTAAGGTTGCCGGGTTAAGCACTGTACATCTTTTCAATGACACAGTAAGTGACCCTAAGATGCTCGTCTCATAGCGAGTCAATCTGGCACCTGTCAGGTATTGCGTTTTTGTTCTTGTAAGTAAAACTTCAACAGAGTGAGGGACCATAATAGTCAGGGGATGTCCCATCACAATGCCTTCACATTGTGGAAGGCTCTATCCAACCGCTCCAACTGCACGCAAACAGCCTGGTAAAGCTGCTGCAACTGTGTCCAAAGTAGCTAAAACATATGCAGTTGGGTGGTTTACACCTCCATGGACAGTTAAAGAACATCTATCACGCTCATGACAAAACAACATGAAGGGCTTTGTGTAGTCAGGCATTCCCAAAGCCGGAGCTTTGTACAAACTCTCTCTCAATTCAAAAAATGATTTCAGGCAAACCTGATCTAACACTAGGGGATCAGTTATTTCTTTGTGAGTCAGTTTCTGTAATGGCTTTGAAATAACTAAAAAATTGGGAATCCACTGGCGACAGTAACCTATCATTCCCAAAAACATCCTGACATCTCTCTGTGTGGCTGGGGGATTCATCTGCAGTATGTCTGTGACTCTTTCTCTGGATATTTTCCCTATTCACTTCCCAATCTGGTGACCGGCCCAAGTATTTCACTTCTTTTTGACAGTATTGTAATTTAAGTGGGGATACTTTATGACCATTTTTCCCAAATGGTTCAGTAAGGCAATCGTGTCATACTTGCACTCTTCCTCCATTTTAGGTGCAATCAACAAATCATCAATGCACTGTACCAATGTCTATTGGAAAGGCATTTCCAATGACTCCAGGTTCTTTTTCAAGATCTGATTGAATATGGAAGGTGATTCTGGAAACCCTTGAGGGATTCTACACCAACAGTAAACTCGATCTAAAAAATTTAAACAAAAGAGAAATTGACCATCTGTTATGCCATTAATTGTGTTTGACCAATGACTTTGTGTTTCACCACTGCGCATAGTAGTTGTTCAATGTTCACCAGTAGCACATTACATGTTATATTCAGTTTAGCTGCCTATTGGCTTTAACATGGCATTAGACATTATATTCTGTATTCAGTTTAGTTGCCTATTGGCTTTAACATGGCATTAGACATTACATTTTGTATTCAGTTTAGCTGCCTATTGGCTTTAACGTGGAGTTCGACATTGCAGTTGAGACATTGCAGATGAGCTGTGTTTTTCCACATGATAGACCAAGCTGTGTTTAACGTGATAAGAGAGTGTATATTTTGTGTTTACCTCTCTATCCAGCCTGGGAACGAGCGAAGTTTGGAGACTTGGCCACTCTCCAAACTCTTGTTCGGTTCCCCCACTGAGCCAGCATGTTTTGACTAAGGGGCCTGTTAGCAGGCTTTTTATGGTGTCCCTGGGCAGCAGCAAAGGGGAATTTTCCAGGACTTCAGTCAGGAGCGGACGTCAGCTGCCTGACCTCCCGTTTGGGTGGAAAATCTCTTTCTCGCAGTTGAACAGGAGTCATCAACTTGCAGACATAAGAAAGATGAAGCGGAGTGATAGGCCCTACGGTGATGAAATTTGGACGTATATTCTTTGCTTTGAAGTTATGCTATAATATAATCACATGTATTTGCTGTGTACATTGCAATTGAGAAGTACTTTGATATATTTTGCTTTCATTGCTGTGACTACTTTTAAACGTGTGCTTCCAACCTACTAATCTCGTCTCTCAAGAACCTTGTGGTGAAGTAATAATAATAAATGTCTTCTTTAAAGTAAGAAGTGCATTCCAGAGAATTTTGTCAGCTCGGTCATAAGATAAGGAAAGCAAAACACCATCCTCATGAAGAGGCACAGAAAAGAAGGCTTGTGACAAGTTTATGATGGTGAACCATTTAGCATCACATAGAATCTGAAACAAAATCACGGCTAGATTTGGTACTACGGGGCAACATTTGATCACAATGTCATTTATTTTTCTCAGATCCTGAACAATCTGAACTTTGCCACAGGGCTTTCGCAATCCCATTATCGGTGAATTACATGGACTCCTCAACACTTCTTTCAAGACCCCTTGGTTTACAAATTCTGCAATTATGGGAGCAACCTTCTCTATGATGTCATGTGGCATGTGGTACTGGGGAATCTGGGGAAAAATTGTGTTCGGGTTTACTGTAACTTTAACTGGTTCAACTCCCTTTATCAGGTCAATATCTTTCCCTGTCAAATCCCACACTCTCTCTTTAACTGTTCTTTGTAAGTCAGGAGGAAGATCCTTTACTGTAAAAACTGGAAAGAAACTAATCAGAGGACACTCCTCATTTATTGTCTCACACCCTGTCTCTGGAGCTGGGTCATCCTCATCGTCACTATTCGTCTGAATCTCAATTCCATAATTTGAGCAAGTAATCGAGCATCTTGTTTTACACAGCAAGTCCCTTCCCAATAGGGATACCGGACTGAGTAGAATCACAGACTACCAATTTGTGTAATCCTTTAAAGTTGACAATTTTAACCTGAACCGGTTCTTTGTTCGGATTGGTGAAATACTGATTTGCTACTCCTACAATCTGAACTGTTTTTCATGAAAGGGGCAGGTTTGGGACTTCTGCAGTTCTCACTGTAGAGCGTGTAGCTCCTGTATCAACTAAAAAGGAAACTTTATGACCCATTACTTTTCCCTTCACATATGGACCTTTCTGATCTACCTCCAAGGAAGCTGCAAGCACACATTCCTCTTCACCTGAACTCTTGCTCACCCAATCATCGTTTATTCCATTTTCACTGTGTAATGGAATTGGTGTACTGTGTTATTACTCTGGTTAAACTTCTGACCTGTGACCTGTTGAGGAAGCATCACCTGCTGCTGTTCCATTGGTGCTTGAGGTATTTGGATGTGCTGTCTAGGTACCATTTGAACCTGCTGTTGCATTGGCTGTGACTGTTTCACTTGCACATGTGGCATTTGCACCTCCTGCATGGGTTGAACATTTTGCATCTGATTCACTTTGTTATGGGAATTTGGATTATGACCTCTCATTCTTGGTCCATTCATATTTTGGAATGAATTGAAGCGTGACAAGGCAACCATTTCTTCATTCCCTCCATATCAATCCGAACCACTACAGTACCCAAATCGGGACTACGTTTCCAATTCCCATTCCTACTCGACCTCTGCCACTCAACTGATTTTGAAATACCACACTTACCTGCTGTTGCTGCTGTTGTGAAAAATTTCCCTGCATCCGTGACTGTGCCACTTTAATCTGCATCACCATCACCTTTTCTTTCAGCTTCCTCTGCTTCAACTCAATCTCATCACTACAGTATTTTGCAAACTGCAATACCTCATCAGTCGGCTTTGCTTGCCAGCAAATGAAATGACTCTTAATCATCTGACTAATTTCGGGTCTCAATCCTTCCACAAATCTAAACACAGAATGAATCATGTCTTTTGGCTCAATTATCTCTGTACCACTGCAATGCTTAAATGCCTGCAATAATCTCTCATAATACGCATGTATTGACTCTTACGCTTCCTGAGCTGTCCTGTCTATTCTCTGCCAGTCAATGTTTTTGGGCAAAAATCTCCTTTTAAAAAATTCTATCACTTTGTAGTAATATTTCAATACCTCTGGAGATGGTGTACCTATAATCAGATATCTCTGGTTCTTTTATTGGCCAATCTATACTCCTCTTGTACTCCATCCATAGATCAGCTGGAACTACCATCTCTAATAGAGTGTTCAAGTCTTCCCACAGGCAAGTTTCACAAACCTGTCTGTCTGCTGGTACAATTCTACTGGTTTCTCTCTCAACCTGGGATAATCATTTGTAAAGGATAGAGTGTCACTTCTGCTCAAAGGGACATGAACAAAATTCCCTCCTGGAATCTCTCTCATGGGTAAAATTGTCACTGGATCCTCACCCTGCTGCACATTTGCAGTAAGATTTGTGGAATCCCTTTTTCTTTTATCTTTCTTCTTTACCCATCTGCCTTCACACTTGTCTAATTTTCCCCATGTCTGGACACTTAGGAGTAGTTCTCTAAGGTGTGCCTTCATTCCTGCAGAACTCACGTGTTCAAAATCTTTTGTGTCAAAATCTAACCTGTAACTCCTCTTCAAATGTTTTGTCTTCTCTATCTCTATGCCGTACTTGTCTGCCAGGTCTGCTAGCTTTTGATGCATATTGCCCGCTTCCCTTGTAATTTTTGGGCACAAGTATCTCAGTTCTGCTTCGATGTAAGATTCAAGTCAGTTCACACCCAGAGTTCCTTCAGTGAGCTCACTCGCCTCCATCCCTAGTCTAGTATAGTTCAAGTATTCCTCTCCCTTAGAGGCACTATGTGGGGTATTCAACTTATCTAACCATTCAGTCAACTGTTGGGCAGTCAAACCTTGCAGCGAAATGTTGTTAGGCTGAGCATTAGGCAACAGTTGCACAACTACATTTGGAGTCTGCGGTGTCAGTAATTTTAGGCTATGTCTGATGTTCGACCCTATTACTGTACCCAGAGGAACTCTGAATGGACTGTCCCACCGGAGAGACTATTCAGGTATTCTCATTGAGTCCTCCCCTCATTGTATTCTGACTCATGACTCCCTGTCCATGTGTACTGTTATTTTCCTGTGCAAACAAAGGTATGACTGGACCAATGGTGACAGGTACCGATACAGCCTCTGGGCTTGGTCTAACATTCGGGTTCTGTGAGTGCCTAATTCCCGTACTCTGACTCATCAGTGCAGACATGTCTGTCTGTGTCCCTGTTATAGGAGTGTACTTTGGCATTACTTGTGGCTGCACTTGAGGCAGTAAGAGTGGAGTTGGTTCTGTCTGATCCAATGTTGGTTTCAGGAAAACCTGTCTTTTTGGCACTATTAGGTTTGTGGCAGTTTCCACAATGGGTAAATTCTTGGGGCATTTGGCTGTGGCATCTATTTCTGTGCTACCGGTGTAGTAGGCAGATTAAGACTGCTCTGCATTGGGCTCTGTGTTATGTTAGGATTATTCTGTACTGGACTCATCATCACGTTAACCAGTGTCGGTGCTGAAAGGTTTACACTAGTGTTCGGACTGCTCTCTTGTACTGCATATGGTGGGGAACGATTTCTCAATAACTGTAAAATTAACTCATCGTCATCTGACTCTTCCTCAAAAGTTAAAGATCTCCTAGACTCCCTTGATCCCTGCTCCCTACTCCCGGAAGGGCTTCTGTTTGTCTTTCTAGTGTCTTTCCTCCCTTCTCTCTCGCTGTCCTGAGTAATTGCAGGAAACAATGCAATCCTCTGTAAAGTCTCTGTTCTCCAAAACCTCTGATAGCTGTCTCATCTAACTTCCGCTAGTGTCTTCTCTGCCTTTCTCATCCTCCTCTCAAATTTCTGTTGCTGTTGCTGTCTAGCTATTAATTCCCAGATTGCTAATGCCTTGAACTGTGCTGGTCTCGAAAGAGGTTTCAAGTCATATAGCACCATCCTCAAATTATCTAAGCTCCTCAAATTAAAGGTTCCATGGGCAGGAAACGCTAAACTTCCATCTTTCTCAGTCACTTTGCACCATTGTTTTAGCCAAAGACATGGCGCAGCACCCTTTTCTTTGAATACAATGTAAGCTGGCGTACCTTCTGGTAGTGCAATATCCCCTATACTCGTTGTAATGTACGTATCTCTCCTTAAAGCACTCTTTAAAGCTTTAAAAAAAATAATTTCTGTGACCTTTCTGTTATTCTAAATCAAATCAGGAAGTAACTTTTAATCCCAGAATCCTCTTCACCAACCTTCTCAACCAATTGAGCTTCACGGTTGTCCACCAATCTGTACGTGACCCTTCTCACTAACCAACCTATCCCAGCGGGGCTCCAATGATGTCACACTCACACGTACTGCAGCTGACAAAGTCTTGCAGCTTGTCCTCCTAAATTCAGATTCATACTAGACTAATGCAAAATTATTGCGAGCACTAAACAAAATCAAAACCCAATTTGTCAGTTTACTACAGGTAGGGTAACACAATCGCTTCAGAAACCTTATGTATTTCTTACTGATGGCATTTCTCTCTAGTAGCTATTCCTTCTTTCTCAGTTTCCCTGATTCGCAAGCAAAATTCGACCTGCAAATTTTACTCTCAACTGATTAGTGGGTCTGTCCTGGTGCACATACGACTTGCCTGATCTCTGTTGAAAAGTTCTGTCACTCACTTTGACTCACACTCTGACTTGTCGAACACGCCCAATCGACCTATTAAACCAGAAAAATTACAACAAAAAACAAGTGTCTCATACATTTTTCAATATAGTACGGAGTCTTAGACCACGCAGGGTCCATATGCCAACAGCCACGTGAATACTTTTAGAGCACAAAGCACCACACACGTGAAGTTCGACGACTTCCCTACTCTCACACTTCGGAGTACGCACACTCCTTCTACAACTTCATTTGGAGTACACAAACTCCCTAAACCCTCCCAGACATCACAATTCACCTGCGATTTGCATAAGCTGTGCAAATGCAAAACCTATTTCATTCACTCTGTCATTAGAACGCTGGGAAAATCCTCAAACAATCATTGGCAAGCTCCAAGGTTCTGGAAAAGTCATTCTAAATACTTAGGGGAACATTTTCTCTCCACTTTGTATCATTAAATCTGAAAAATCCAAACTTTCTGCATATTTTCTCTTTTAGGGGCCACTTGTGTACGAGTCCTCTATGATGAGCTCTTAAGGAGACTAACCACCTTCTCTGCTACCATCTCTGTTAACCCATCTGACCTTATTTGGTTAATTGACATTAATTTATAATGGGACCGTTTGTGGGTCGATGGACCTTTTGACTGCGCTTAGGGTAGTTCCAACCATGAGACTCCTTACCAATACAAATCAATAGCAATGACAATCCATAGCATCAATAATCATAGGAGTCAGTAATTTTCACACACCATGATCTCTCGGCCACGAATAA
This sequence comes from Pleurodeles waltl, assembly GCF_031143425.1. NCBI lineage: Eukaryota > Metazoa > Chordata > Amphibia > Caudata > Salamandridae > Pleurodeles > Pleurodeles waltl. Next base: position 403,786,184 of record NC_090448.1, read on the forward strand.
CCACACCTACGTAAAAGTTAGAATGTTTATTTCCCTATATTAACAATGCTAATATCACGTAACTTAGTCTCAAGATCAAATGATAAACATACAGAAACAATACTGGCTGCCCAAATCTCCTAAAGACTTGCAATTTAATGAAAGCTTGGACCACTGCACATTCTAAGGTTACAGTACAAATCAATAGCAAGAATAGCTGTGCAAACAAAATGGCATACATTTAAATTCAGCAAAGAAAAGACATCAACATTTACTGAGCATCATGAGTAAGTACCCTAACTAACCCCAGATTAGAATAGCATGTTTGGACTTCTTGCAAAACAATTTAGTCAACACAAATTTGGAAAACCATCTAACTATGGTTCTATCAAAGTTAGCGGTTGGTACCTAGGGACAAAAGCAAATAGTCATAACAATCAATAACATCGTCTTATACCTTGCCTCAGTATGTTTCAGCAAGCTGTGACAGTCTTCGTCAACTGGACATCAGTTCGTTCAGCAAGGCATCAGAATTCAGCATTAAAGTTCAGGAAAGCAAAGTCTCTTCATGCAGTTAGGAAAGAATAATAACTAAACACTCAAGAAGAATGGGGAGAATGGCCTCTCTCTTCTCGGTGCAGTATGGCTAAGTTAGATTCCCTAAAACTACTTCCCACATTGCTATTGGTCAAATAATCGTATGTTTACGTTTAGTCCAATGAAAGTAGAACCCTAAATCTAAGATTTTACTAGTCCTCTGTTCACATGTCGATGATTGGCTCCTCTTCTCCTGTTCCCGTTGTTGGGCTTGTCAGGAAACAAATTTGTATCAGCTTATACTCCAGTCAGTGCATCCATTGTCTGCTCCTGGGAGCGTCGCCTTTACACTCACTAAGTTATATAATGTATCCCTAGCTAGTACAGCATTTTCTAGCGAGCAGTTCTCATGGGAAAGAATTCTAGCTGTTAACATTTGGTCAACGCAGTGGAAAATCACAATTTTATTCTCTAAGCAGCCATTTTATAAATCGCCTAAGCAATGCATCTTGGCAATAGGCCATGCAACTAGGCCCAAGACCTCGCTAACTTAAGGCCGATGATAAATAAAGCAAAGACATAATACATGACCATTAATATGACATACTACTACAATAATCCAAACGAGATCAACAATTTACATTAATAAGCTGTTAATAAGTACACTTCGTAAATATTGTTGGTCACTCAAGTAGGCACAATTTCAAATGTGTGTATTATTTTTCTACGTCATCTCATTTTCTATGCAGATTCAACACTCAGAATACATGAATATTCATTAGTAAAATTCAGAGTTAACAATTGTAAGACCACAGAAACTGCACTGGTTCTGCTGGGAGGAGAAAAAGCCTGCAGTTGCTTTTAGATGACAAGAAGAAATAAAGTACCAGTAGAAGAGAAATAGGCCCTCATTATGACATTGGCGGTAAATCCCACTTACCGCCATGCTGACTGCTGACAACATACCGCGGCAGCGGTGGATATCCACTATACAATATTATGACACACACACACCAATCCGTCACTATTCAGCCACACACACAAATCCGCCAGCCCAAAGGTCAGTGATAAACTGGCAGTATCAAAACCCACACCGTTACGCCAACAGAACTACGCCCACAACATTATGACCCACGAATCACCATGGCGGACATTCAATGGCGGTAAACCATTGGCGGTACATACCTCCGCGCTCAAAATACACATACAAAACAACACCACATTGGTCAGTTCAAACTACACACACCTGACACACATACACACACACCACACACACACACCGCTATAAAACACCCACCCACACTACCCACAACCCCTTATGACTACAAATAATTGCCAGCAGAGAGAGACAGCAAGAGCACTCACAGAGCCAGAGCCACATACCACCATCACCTATACACCACTCACGTACCTTACAGCACACACCCCAACACATCATCCTACACATCCTCACCCACACCACTCACACTACACCCATGGCACCACAACGACACCCCAGATTCGCTGAGGAGGAGCTTAGGGTCATGGTGGAGGAAATCATCGGGTAGAGCCACAGCTGTTTGGATCACAGGTGCAGCAGATAGCCATTGCTAGGAAGATGGAGCTATGGCGGAGAATCGTGGACAGGATCAACGCCGTGGGACAGCACCCCAGAACAAGGGATGACATCAGGAAGAGGTGGAAGGACCTACGAAGGAAGGTACATTCCATTGCATCAAGACACCAGCTCGCAGTACAGAGGACTGGGGGTGGACCCCCACCCCCTCCCCCACAACTAACAACTTGGGAGGAGTAAGCCTTGGCAATCATGCATCCTGAGGGCCTGGCAGGAGTAGCAGAAGGATTGGACTCTGGTAAGTCAACCCTCTATTACTATCACCCCCCCACCTGCATGCCATCACATACCTCCACCCTCACCCTCACTCCCATCACTCCACCACTTCCCACACACCCCACCATCACAACCCACTCATCCCAATGCCAAGCTCTGCATGCCCTACCAATGCATGGACACCACTCACAGACCTGCATGGACACCTATCACTACAGCATGCAAACTACAGAGAATCACCTAGCCCACCAAATAACAACTCACACAAGGCAAAGCTGCCAGGGCAATAACAACCATAGAGGGCAATCCACCCATGCACAATATGTCACACACAGAAACAACAACACTGCATTTACATCCCCACAGGTACCACAGCCAATGTCACAGGAGAAGAGGTGTCAGCAACATCCAGTCCCCCACAGAAGAGGCCCACAGTGATGACAGCAGCTCTGGTCGCCTGGATCTGGATGACCAACCTGGCCCATCAGGGACCTCTGGACAGTCGGTTACCCCGGCATACTCTCACACCACCACAGAGCTTCCCTCCTCAGAAAACACCACCACAGCATCCACCCAGAGGGCCCATACCTCGGTCCCCAGGAAACATCAATCAGCAGTGTGTCCACCACTACAGGGACCCCAAGCCACCCCACAAACACAGAACAATCAGGGGCCTGAGGTCAGTGGCAGTGGGCACACGGTTCAGGGGAAAGAGGCACAGGACAACAGGGAAGCTGGGAGGACTGCTGTGCGTCAGGGGGAGAACAGGCCCAGGGAACTGACTCTTCAGGAGGCACTCACCGTGATCCTGGGAGCATACCAACATTCCCAGGATAGGCTGGGCCAGATCCTGGACAAGATGCAGGAGAACATGCGGCTGCAGGAGGGACAGTACCTGGGGATCAGGGAGGACTTGAAGTCCATTAACACCACCCTGGTCTCCATTGCAGGCGTGCTGGCAGACATGGCCAACAGTAGGAGGGAGGCAGTGGAACAACAGCGGGCCCCTGACACTAGCCAGACTACTGAACAGCCCTCCGCCTCCGCTAGTGAACAGGAGGCCCTGCCACAGGACCAGCAGGCCACCAGCACCTCTCCCCTTGCAGAAGGAGAACCACCTGCAAACATTCCCTGCAATCCAGCCAGAAGCCAGAGACTATTGCCAAGACCCCGCCAGGAATTAATACTCTCCTGATTGTCACCCTTGTGTCCCATTCTGTCACCCTGTCCACCTTGAACTGCCATTGCTCCCCTTCCTATGCCCCCTTGGATATTGCCCCTGTGCTACAAATAGACTGGACTCTAACCTGAACCTTCCTCCATCATCACCCCAGCCCATTGCACTTCCCCCTTTTCGTCAGAGCACTGCAATAAACACACTTTGAAAAAATACAAGTATGGAGTATGTCAAATGATTTAAGTGTGTATTCGTTTAACAAGGTTCAAACATTGCAATTCAACTGTACAGTAATGTTTACATTGGAAAGACCTGTAGTTGGCTGCAGTGAACACACCAGGAGCAATAGTGGGGCACCAACATCTGCAAAAAGAGATGCCAATGGATACAGTGAGTGGGCATTGAAGTGGGAAATCACAGTCTGCCAGTGACAATGTCACACATAAAATTATCAATGAAATGTGAATTAACACTGTATTACCTGTGTGTCATTGGAAGTATTGACGAATGACTGCACTTCTGTTGTCCTCATTCCCATCCTCTGCCTCCTCATCTTCACTGTCCACAGGGTCCACTGCTGACACACGGCAATATCCAGCCTCCTCCTCCTCCTGCAGAAAAGGCACATGGCATCGCAAGGCAAGGTTGTGCAACATACAGCATGCCACGATGATCTGGCAGACCTTCTTGGGTGAGTAGCACAGGGATCCATCTGTTAGATGGGGGCAACAAAACCTGGCCTCCAGGAGGCCAAAGGTCCTTTCTATTATCCTTCTTGTTCACCCATAATTTTTCTTATTTGCCCACGTGCCTCATTGTAACGTTCCTCTGCCCTTGTCCTGGGATTCCTCACAGGGGTCAGTAGCCATGAGCGGTTGTGGTAACCAGAGTCACCCACAAATATCGAGGGACAACTGTTAGCCACACACTAGGCCACATGGCCCACACCATACCCATACACCAAAATCCACTGGGTGGGAACCAGAGATCACCTATTAGCCACACCCTGTGCCTCTGTAGTTGGGCCATCACATCTGGCATGCTGCTATTCCGTAGGATAAATGCATCATGCACCGAGCCTGGATACTTAGCATTGACATGGGAGATGTACTGGTCCGCCAGACACACCATCTGCACATTCTTTGAGTGATAACTTTTACGATTTCTGAAGACCTGTTAATTTTGCCGAGGGAGGGGGACAAATGCAATATGTGTCCCATCAATCGCACCAATGATGTTGGGGTTATGTCCCATTGCATAGAAGTCAGCCTTGTCTGTGGCCAAATCCTCCACCTGGGGGAAAACGATGTAGCTGCACATGTGTTTAATCAGGGCAGCCAACACTCTGGTCAGCACTATTTAGAACATTGGCTGTGACATTCCTGCTGCTAAGCCCACTGTAACTTGGCAAGAACCCGTTGCCAGGAAATAGAGCACAGATAGAACCCAGTGGGGTGACGGATAGCAGATATCAGGTCAGGCTGCAATTGGGCACACAGCTCTGTAATTGTGGCCCTGTCCAGTCTATAGGTGAGGATAATGTGCCTGTCCTCCATTGTTGCCAAGTCCACCGGGGGTTTGTACACGGGGGATGTCTCAATCTCCTAATCATCCGCAGCGGTTGCATTCTATGGGGTAAAAGAGTGAGCAGCTGGTCATTATCTGTACATTGTAACCACCACAGTTCAATGCATATTGTGATTGTTACAATATTTTGGTGGCATATGTCCAGATTTGGAAATTGTGAACTGTAACACAGTTAGGATCCATAGGATCCACGGGAGCAGGGGATGGGCTGGAGCTTCCCCCCACCACCACCAGCAGCAGCACCACTACCACCAGTGGGCAGCCGTCCGAGCCTGCAGGGGATGGGCTAGAGCCTCCCCCCACCACCACCAGCTCCACCAGCAGCACCAGTGGGCAGCCGTCCGAGGCTGCAGGGGATGGGCTGGAGCTTCCCCCCACCACCACCAGCAGCAGCAGCATCACTGCCACCCCTGAACAGCCGTCACTGCCGGCGGACATTCTGTAGACCTGCGTCCATGGGCTGTTGTGCGGCCTGACCCCTGCAAATCCAGTGGGTATGACACCCAGCTGAGAGACTGTGACCTTGCACTCCCCAAGATCTGCATCACAGGGCACGTTGCCCCCTCCAGAACCAGTGGAGATGCCAACCACTCACCCCATCCTCCCCAGGATGAAGCTCACAGGGCACGTTGCCCCCTCCAGGACCAGTGGAGATAATATTAACTCACCCCATCCTCCCCAGGATGAAGCTCATAGGGCGCGATGCCCCCTCCAGTACCAGTGGAGATGCCATCCATTCATCCCATCCTCCCCAGGATGAAGCTCACAGGGCATGATGCCCCCTCCAGAACCAGTGGGCAAGTCACCCACTTGAGACACTGTGGCCTTGCACTCCCCAGGACAGAGTAATGGGCACAATGCCCCCTCCAGAGACAGTGGGCAAGACACCCACTTGAGAGACTGTGGTCTTGCACTCCCCAGGACCAAGTACAGGGCATGTTGCCCCCCCCCCCCCCCCAAAGAGCCAGTAGGCAAGTCACCAACTTGAGAGACTGCGGCCTTGCACTCCCCAGGACCAAGCACAGGGCATGTTGCCACCTCCAGGACCAGTGGCGTTGTACCATCTTCTTGCTGAGGTGCCCCGCCCGTTCCCCGTCCCCCTGAGGTGCCTGCCTATTTTCGACCTTATGCCCCTGCAGTGTTCTCTCCATGTTGTTGCAGGAGTAAAGTCGGGCCTTGGACTTTGTAATGTGGTCCTGTGGCCCACGGACATTGAGGACTGGGAAGTGTGCCTACATTTGTAAATATGTATATACTGTTTGATTTGAATGCACGTATTGCTACTATTTTATCTTATTCCACTCTTTTTACTCTATTGTAGTTGTCCTTGCATTATTCCTGAGGGGTACGGGTAAATATGTTTTATTGCTGCAGCTGTATGTGTGTATGGTGTTGGGAGTGGGTGTATGTGTTGTGCGTGTGTGTGTCACTCTCTTTTTCCTCCCTCCCTTCCCTGTGTGCTAGGCGGCTGTACTCACCTTCGTCCTCTTCGCCGTCATTGGTGCTCGTAATGGAGCAGCACGTAGAAGAGCATGGGGAAAACATGCAGCTCGGACTCCATTGTGGCGTGGTTGTTCCCTGAGTCTCCACAGGTGAGTCGTTTCCCTTCTGTGCAGTGTTTCTGCCAGGCTTTTGATGTCATTGGTACCGCCCCGGAAAAGGTGGCGGTTTCCTGTGTCTTAATACAGTGGGCGGAACATTGTCTTCCACCTGGCTGTAGGCGGTTACCGCTGTGGTTCCTGTTGATTCCGCCCTGGCGGTCGGTGTGTTAAGGTGGCTGTCTCCGCCATGGTCATAATTTGGAGGTATTTACCACCAGCTTGTTGGTGTATTACTGCCACTTTATTACCAACTGCCAGGGTTGTAATGACCCCCATAGTGATTGGAGCTGCACCTCGTTTGGCGTAGTTGGGGTAGAACTTAAACCCATGCTTTGACCACCCGAAAGACTTTACTTTCACTCAGTCAGTGTCAGCCCACCTTCATTACAGCCGCCAGCTATGGCCAGCACACCCACCATTGAACCGATCACCGTCACTAGCTCCCCTCATGCAAGCTGCCCACTGGAAGACCTGGGTCGAGCATCTCAAAACCTACTTTGAGGCCCTAGAAATCAAAGATGAAAGAAAACAACCTCTTCTCCTGCACCTATGGGGGGCAGGCATTCTCAAAATCTCAAAATCAGTGGGGGAAGCCACACCTCACACATACGCCACACTAAAGAATGCTGTTCCCGTCCATTTCGAACCTCTGCTAACCCTGACTACAAACACTTCTTGCTGCGCCAGGCTGACGTGCGAAACCAGACGAGTTTGTGGATGTATTCTACTCATGGCTTAAGGAGTTAGCCAGCACCTGTACCCTGCCAGATGAAGGTGATGAAGTGAGAGCTCAATTCACTCAAAGGTGCGCCTCCTTGAATCTCAGAGAACAAATCCTTCTGGAACCAAACATGAGCATGAGAGACATCCTCAGCCTGGGTCGGTCGAAGGAGCTGTCAAAAGCTGGGGCCGCACACATGGAGCAGATACCAGCTATCCAAGTCAAAACAGAACCCGTCAACACAGTGGCCACGGAAACTGCTAACCACAAGACAGACCGCACAAAGTCAAAACCAAGAAATAGACTCTTCAGATGGCGTGGACCTTCGTTGGCACACTCTGGCACCTGGCCAGCTAGGGGAAAGACGTAGCGCAAGTGGCAAGCTGAACCATTTCTCAAAGGTCTGCCACTCTTCTCCCAAAGCCCCACTGACAACACCCAGTAAAATTGTTGAAGCGGTAGTGCCACCCTGATACATCATTGGACGGTGACATGGACGACCACTAAGAAGTGGTTCATGTGGTAAAAGCAGTAGACAGAAGAAAAACCACAAACCAAAGGCTGCCTATGGGCCAAGTTTTGGTGTTTTGGTGTGTGGAGACTCCCTTCCAGCTCTAATTGAAACAGGAGCCTCAATCAACTTGATGGCCGCAGAAGTCTACTGCGGTCTGCCCGACCCTCCACCTCTCAAGCTCACGCGAATCCAAGTATATGCTTTTGGCAACGCCCACCCTCTACAAATCACTGGTGTCTTTGGAACGGACATTGCCAATGAGACATCAAACTGCTCTACCAAAATCTATGTATCGCAAGAAGGTATTGGGTTCCTGCTCAGCTGTCAGACAGCACATTGTTTGAATCTAGTTTAAATCTCATTCAGCGTCCATGCCTGCAGCCTAGAAAACCTCACCAAAAAAATTGAAGCACTCTTCAGCAGCATAGGGTGTCTGAGAGCCCTCCTTAGGCTGCGTATCAACGAAACAGTGACACCAGCCGTCTTGAGACCCAGACGGGCTGCCTTTCACCTTCGCCCAAAAGTGGAACGGGAGCTGCAACTCCTAGAGCGAACAGGAATTATTGTAAGAGTATCCTGCCCTATGCCCTTGCTATCCCCAATAGTCATCGTGAAGAACCCCATACAGCCAAAGGCTGTGTGCATCTGCGTGAACATGAGAATGCCCAAACAGGCCATCCGAGGAGAGAGACAGTTGAACCTGACCACAGACTACATTACTGGGCAACTCTCCGGCTCTAAGTGGTTCTCCAAAAGGGACCTCCGGTCCGGCTACCAACAGATCATGTTGCATCCTGACTCCCGCCACATAACCATGTTCTCCACACACACAGGCATCTGGGGGTACACCCGTTTGAACTTTGTATTCTCCATTGCTGCCGAGGTTTTCCAGCACACCATCAAGAGTCGTAAATGTCAGCGATTACATCCTGGTGCACACTCCCACCCTTGAGAGCCAGATGGCCCATCTACGGGCAGTGTTCGTAAGACTTCGCGAAAGAGGACTGACCTTGCACCGATAGAAGTTTGAATTCCTGAAGAGAGACATTTGCTTCTTTGGGTACAAATTCTCAGACCAAGGCATCGACCTAGACCACGCCAAGGTAAGAAACATTCAGGAGACCCCTGCACCGACCTCCGTCTCGGGGTCAGAAGTTTCCTGAGAATGGTCACGTATTGTGGACATTTCCTGAAAAATGTATCGTATCTCACTGGCCCACTGCAAAAATTGACCAAAGCCAATCATCAATGGTTGTGGGGTAAAGATCAGGAGTACGCGTTTCAGAACTCCAAGGACGACATCTTGACAAATACCACCTTGCCATATTTTGACACTCAACAAGAGTCTCAGCTAGCGGGTGATGCAAGTCCGATGGGACTAGGAGGAGTTCTGGCCCAGAAGCAGGACTGTGGGGAATGGACACCTATCGCATACGCCAGCAGGACGCTAACACCTACCGAACAGCGGTACTCATGCTAGAGCGGGAGGCCATCGCCATACAGTGTGGGTGTCAGCACTTACACTTATATCTATATGCCAAAGCATTAACTGCTATCACTGACCTCAAGCCACTCCTACCAGTCTTCAAAGGATCGTCATCCAAGCCACCACCAAAGATAGAGAAGTGGATACTGCAGTTGCAGGAGTTTAATTTCTGTGTGGAATATCAACCGGACACCAGGAATCCTGTGGATTTCCTGTCTCTCCATGCTCACCCTGCCACCCCCGGGAGGTTGAAGAAGCTCAAGAAATGGAAGAGTACGTCAGGTTGGTGTTGGATCGAGCAAGACCGCTACCCATTCCTCTGTCAGAGGTAGAAAAAGCCACTGGACAGGATGATTGTTTGCAGATAGTTATGAAGGCCATCCGATCCTGAAACTAACGACCCCTGCAGCACCCAGCAACCTTTGCACCAGTGAAGCCAAACCAACGCTACAAGCTCTATATCAAGTTCGCCACAAACTCTGTAAGTGAGGAGGGCTGTTTGCTACGATGCCCCGCCTTGTGCTGCCTGCATGCCGAAGACAGCGGGCCGTCCTGCTAGCCCATGTGGCCCACCAGGGTATTGTAAAATTGAAAATCTGACTCCGGAGGAAGGTCTGGTTCCCAGGCCTAGACCAGCAAGTGGAGAATGCAGTTAAAGGATGCCTTGTCTGCCAAGCTAGCTGATCACCTGACCCTCCTGCACTTGTAATCACCGAAGATGGCCCCACCCTCATGTGGCAGAGAGTCAGCACAGATTTTGGGAGCCTTCCTAATAGGTCCCACATGCTGGTAGTGGTGGATGACTATTCCAGGTACCCCAAAGTAGAAATTGTATTGTCTACTGCAGCATTGGCAGTGATCCCCAAGATGGAAAACAAAATGGCAACCCACGGTCTTTTTGGTGAAGTCTGCACCGACAACAGACCCCCATTCAACAGCCACAAGTGGTCAGACTTTCTGAAGCACCAGAACACCAAACATCAGTGGATTACGCCTAGACCATCCGCATAGCCCTTGAGGAATTCCAGAACAATGAGAGTGCTTTGTACACCTTTCTCCGTGAGTACTGAGTCAGGCCCCATGCTACCACTGGGGTCCTCCTGAGCACGCTATGCTTTGGGTGAGCAGTGACTAACGCCATCCCGCACCACCCGGTGTGGCCACCGAGGACAAGACCTCAACCAGTCCCTGGACCGGAGCTTCCTCAATAACAAATATGCCTTGTGGGAGCGAAGAGCACGGGAGAGCACCATCCGCGTCGGAGACACTATGCTGGTCAAGGACCGTCACCCCAGAGGTGAGTTCCAGCTCCCTTTTGAGACTGAACTGTGGACCATGACTGCTGTAAATGGGACAATTGTGACTGCTGAAACTGGTGGTGAAAGTGTCAGAAGGAATTTATCCCAGTTCAAGAGGTTCTCCATTTTCGCCCCTGCAAGTGAAGAAGCAGACAGTCTTCGGAGCAGTGATTCTTGAAGCTAAAAATGAGAATGCTGACAGGTCACCTGGCTCCTCCTCACTGCTGAGTTCCTCCCAAGATGCTGAGGTGGTGCCAGAGTCAACACTCTCACCCGGCGCCTCAACCTCTCCTGTGGCCCCGACTCAGGGACCAATGGGGGACATGCCAGCAGATGGTGGCACCTAAGATGTGACTTCAGGAAGGTCTGGCACTGGACACTACTACCTGAGGTCCAGTCCGGGCCCATCAAAGTGGTATGCTGACTATGTAACTGACTAGGAGGCTATCCTCCCCTTTTGGGATTATCTGTAGGCTACCCCAGTTTTGCATTGGGCTCCTGTTTAGCGTGTTTCCATTTTACTCTGTTTAGTAAAGTATACTACTGTTGTGGGTTTTTTCTTCTTTTCTTTTTTCGCCTCCTTCTGTCTCACTATTTAATTTATTTTGTTAGGGAGGAATGTAGTGTTGCTGCATCTAGGCAACACCATGATGCAGCCCCGAGGAGGGAGCATACTGCCTCACCCCTGCCCGATGTGTGTGTAATGGTTGGGTCGGGTGACGGGAAGTTTTGAAGGGGGAACTATGAGGTAACGGGGGCGGAATATACGAGAGAAGAGAATGAATAAAGAAGGTCACCATGAAAAGCAGCTCCGTGTAGTCATTGGGGGACAATTCTACAGTTACTACATGGTTTAAATGAGAAGGTAACATAATCAGTACAAAAATGTGTTTAAAACAAGTTCTATAGAGATACTCAGTACACAAAGATCACTGAGAATGATAACAGGCCAGGATCTGACTTTTCTTTTTAGTCCGGGGCCACACAAACGTCCAGACTCTTGGATCACTCCAAGAAGGCAGACAGAGCAAACTCCGAGACAGAGTTTCCTGTTCAGAGAAGCAGACTGTGGAGCTGGCAGGTCCAGCCCTGGGAGCCACAATGGAGAGCATGTTTTCTTTTCTAGTTTCAGCTATTAGGGAACTTCAGATGTTCTACATGGTTTTATGGTTCAGTTCAGCACTTTATATGAGAAAGCTTGGTTCTTTAACTGTAATGTGCAACAGTGGTAAGCCGTCAATATGCTGTCATTCATTTTTACAACAAAGCAATCTTACCAACAATCTGTGGTAGCGCTTCCGCTCTACCAGAATCTCACGTGTGACTTCCTCTGCAATAACAATGGCAGGCCTCTCTAGTTGCCGGTAATAGCTGTTCAGTGTTTGCATCATACCCCCACCCCTACAAAAAAGTCCAGTATGTGCTGCAACAGAGCAGAACTAACTGCGCTGAGCTCCAGGAGCAGCTCGCAGTGCTAAAGAGGGGCAGGGCGGTGCACGCTGGTGAACGGGGCAGGGGGGAATTAATTAAAAAAAACGTACCTGAATCGTCGCTGCCGTCACCTCCGCGCTGCTCCTCACCGGCGGAGACAGGCTGCAGGCACAGGTTCCCAGCCTGCCCTGTGGCAAGTCCTGTTGTCCTGTTGCTGCTCAAAGCAGCAGCAGGATTGGCTGGGAGCACCCAGCCAGGTCACTCCCAGGCAGAATGGGAACCAGTGCCTGCTCTATCCAGCCTGGCAACACAGTGCCGGGCTGCAGAGAGCCTATTGCGCATGTGTGTTTGGCCGGCCTGAGAGGGCCGGACAAACGTACATGTGCAATGAGAGGGAGTGCTGTGCACTCCCCTCAGTGCCCGTCACAGTCTGTGGCCCGCCCCTTTCACCAAAAAACAATAATAAACATAGTTTATTATCATTTTTAGATAAAAGGTTTGCAGCTGCTGGTGAAGGGGGGTTGGGGGGGAATAACACTCTGCCCTAGCAGAAGAGCCGCACCTGCTGAGCTCAGACATGACAGTGCTCGTCTGCGACCATAAATGCCTAATCAGCGTGACATAGGCCCTCATTCTGACCCTGGCGGATTGAATCCGCCAGGGCCGAGGGCAGCGAATCCACCGCCAACAGGCTGGCGGTGCATTCATGGGCATTCTGACCGCGGCGGTAACGCCGCGGTCAGAAACGGGAAACCAGCGGTCTCCCGCCGGTTTCCCGCTGCCCATGGGAATCCTCCATGGCGGCGCAGCAAGCTGCGCCGCCATGGGGATTCCGACCCCCTTCCCGCCAGCCTGGTTCTGGCGGTTTACACCGCCAGAACCTGGCTGGCGGGAACGGGTGTCGTGGGGCCCCTGGGGGCCCCTGCAGTGCCCATGCCAATGGCATGGGCACTGCAGGGGCCCCCTAACAGGGCCCCACATTGCTTTTCAGTGTCTGCTTAGCAGACACTGAAAAGCGCGACGGGTGCCACAGCACCCGTCGCACACCTTCCACTCCGCCGGCTCCATTCGGAGCCGGCATCCTCGTGGAAGGCGCTTTCCCGCTGGGCCGGCGGGCGATCTTTTGCAGATCGCCCGCCGGCCCAGCGGGAAAGTTGAAATGCCCCCCGCGGTCTTCTGACCGCGGGGCGGTGTTTGGGCGGTTTCCGCCCGGCGGGCGGCGTCCGCCGCCCATCCGGGTCAGAATGAGGCCCATAATGCCTTTTCCTGATGGGTTTCATCAGCATAATGAGTAGAGCAGTGTCACAGACTCAAGCTATTGATCGTCTGGAAAGCATTTTTAATTAACATTACCACATAAGATAAATCTAAAATTCATTCTGTTCAACAAAGGTTACGATTGTGTTTCAAAGTTTCTACAATAATGACCGTACTGTGTGGGTCCTTGTGCAGCACACGGGTAGAGAGCATGGAAGCAAGAGAGAAGTAGACATTTGCTTCCAGACCACTTTAAAAATAACGCAGGTCAGTAAAACAGCTGAAAGCTCAACAGCAGCACACACACTAAAGTCAATACGTGCTAACACATCCGTTCAAGCAGGAGACCACGATTTTTGAAACCAAAAAGCTTTATTTTAGCCGTCTTTCGCCTGAAATTGCCTCTGATTCAATAGAAGTCAGTGGGAGTAATATCGCCCCCTATTTTTTTTCAGAATCTCCCACTTTTATCTTCTAAAATGTTGGAGTGTATAAGTGCACATCCAATAAAAGCAGGGATCTCGTGCACACACCATGAGGGTTAATCTGCATTATGTCTCATTCCCGTTGCCAGGGTGATTGCACATGATAGTTATATTTAAACAGAAGCACATGACCTCTAAGGCAAGAATATATCAAAACGATCAGGGACTTTAGAGTCTGTATATAGAATTCCCTAAAGATACAAGCAGGACTTCAAGAAGAACGTTAATAGTACAAGATTTCGGGCTGGACCAAATTTAGCCCCCCCGGTAGCAATAAATAAATTGCAGGGGCTATATCACAACATTTGGTACTCAACATTACAGAGTCATTTCATACTTGATGTACGTTGTTGTACTAATACAATTGGTGAAAACAAAGATATTAAATGAGCCTTTCCACCATACAAGTCCCAAGTCTGTAAACATATCCAGTGTATAGTAAAATCATTGTATCACTGAATATCGACCCGGGAATATCGACCTACAGGAATATTCTGGGCAAAATATCACTGGACAAAATATTGAAAGTTAAGTGCATATAGGGAAGCATAGATTTACTATTCCTAACTAATCATCTACCTAGCTTTCAGATATATATCTATATCTATATCTATATATATATATATATATATATATATATATATATATATTCATATATATATATATATATATATATATATATATATATATATATATATATATATATATATATATATATATATATGTGCATACATACACCAACGTACATACATATACGTGGCCAAGGTACATATATGTGGAGTTAGGTATAAAAAGAAATACTTACCAGTCTATTTCAGTTTTGAGACTGTCTTCAATATTCTGGTTTTGATATTCAGAGTGCTCACTGTAAAATTGAAAGGGAAATCTTTTCCTGACACTGGCGAGATGGGAGTCTGAAAGAACCATAATATACTTAAAATATTCTCTGCAAAGGCTGATTGTTTACCCTCATTGATTCTCCTGGCTGCATTTTGTAACATTACATGTCGGATGCTACTAACTATTTTGCCAAACCCTTTATGTGACTAAAACATGGAAAAAGTCTTGTCGGACTATGTCGAGGTTGCGTTGACTGTAGGAAGTATCTATCACTGTTAAAGGTGATAGTCCGTGTTCTCACTAATGGTACAGGAGCATATATAGTAAGCAATGCCTAGATATGACACCTCATCCCTCGTCTCTTCAGTGATGACTATGGTTAAAAAGTCAAGGCTGAGCTCACAAGAGGTTATGTGAAGGTTCAAATTTCATACAGATGGTTATTTATTTTTGTATTTACTGCAGAACTCTTAATCAAAGCTTTTTACAAAGTTATAGCTATGGTAGCATAAATTATTAACTTTTTACAAGAGAAAGCCAAGAGAGCGCTAGATCCTAAAGAGCAGTCAAGCTGGAAAGAAAGAAAATGTGAGAGAAAAGTAATGTTGGTAGAAACATGAAGCAGCTACATAGGAGACAAACACATGTCTAAAATATTAAGCCTACTTCTGAGTCTTTCAGCACTCCGCCATGAGAAGAGGGCAGAACCAGCTACCAACCGACCACCACAAACCATGGCATGTGAAATAGTTAAGCCAAAAGTTCAACCCATCACACGTACTGCTCCAAGAAGCTACATGATGATGGAAAGTGATAAAATCAAGGAAAGAAGGACGAGACCCAGACTTCCAGATGTTACGTTGCTGTGAACATGCTCCAAACATCCCTCAGGCTTCCACGTGACACAGGTTACAGATGGTACAAGCTCCAGTGTCCAGATGTCACAAACAAGGGGTCGCTCCTGACCCCCTTCTTCTTACATGATTACTTAGAAGTGTTAATTTTTAAATAGATCTTTAAAGCCCATTCAATTAATAGTACATCTAGATTTGGGCACTTAAAATCCATGTATTGGCAAAGCAAATAAGTCCCGCGTATGAGGGCTATTGGCTTTGATAATGATTAGCAGCAATGCTGTACAGAAGCACAGCTGCTGTGGACCATGACTAAACGTTTTTAAAAATTTGCTATGATGCAGACAGCATTAATTCATTTTTTTAAACAAAAAAACGCAATAGTGCCGGCAACGTGATATTGCTTTTTTTTTTTTTTACAAATTATTTTTAGTTGTGTGCTCCCTAGGCCCTCTCGCTTGTCCTCTCTCCCACGTCCTTCTCTCCCACTCTCTCTTCCTCCATTTTCCCTTATCTCCCAAACCATTCCTTGTTTTTTTTACCCCAACAAACGGGAGTAGTTTGTGGGATGAGGCAACATGGAGAGAGAGAGAGGGTGGGAGAGAAGACCATGGGTGAGTACACAGAAAATGGAAGATGGACGGGAAGGGCTACTGTGGGCACATGGACAGCATATGGTGGACCAGTAGGTCTAGGCCTTGCACACAGACAATGCAGGGCTAGAGGAAGTGGTTTGGGGGGGCACATGGTTAACTGGAGTGGGTGGGAGGGGAATGGGGTGGAACACAGAGGAGTAAATACATGCAGGAGACATCTGGAAAACACACACCCTATTATAGAGTGCTTAAACAAAAAGAAAAAAGTAGTACCTAAAAAAACAATCACTTGAAAGGCATTGAAATGCGTCTATAATCCAGGGAAAGAAAGTCTATGCAAGCTGACCCATAAGAAGCAAGCAAGTTAGAGAAGCAATGAACCCAACCAATGGTAAGCAATGGGTGGCCGCTAAGCCCACTGTAAGGTAACAAAGGTTTTTGCAAAAGAGAGCACATGTGCTGTTTTAGGCAAGACCTAAAAGAAGGAATGGTCTTAGCCCTAAATGTTCAAACATGCAATCCCCAAATATACTGGACACAAAAGCAGGGACAACTGCACCTATAGACACGAAAGGGTCAATAATATCCAACCACATGATGTTAATCCTATTTTTGCTAGTCACGATCTCCTCTGTATAGTGTGTCTATTAAAATGAAAAGGGAATTGTTAAACAGTGATCCATTGTTACTCCTTGACTCAATAATGTACCATAATGCTATTTAGCCCCAAATATAGCCCTGGGGGGCTTACCAATTCTGAAGCATTGTAACGGATGCCTCTTGGTGGCCATTGTGGCCATAAGAGTATATCTGTGCTTTGGTCGTAGCCGGCGATCCTAGTGATTCTGTGTTTTTACAGTTTACCGTGATTTTCTGTTTCTGGCTGCATAACCATCAAAGCAATTAATTGTACTAAGCCAAGAGAAGTTTAGATTTAAGTAAATGAAAGTTATATCTTGGTTTTTGATGACTGCAGTTGTTTTCTTGATTCCACCAGCCCCTGCCTTAGATTGCATGCAGATGTGGTAATAGGCCACTGGAAGCAAAGATGTCCCACATCTCTGCTCTCTATGATAACAATCAGGATTTTTGGCTGCCAAGGAGTGCTCTGAATTTGGGTAAGCACACTGTCTGGGTTAGACTAGCTGAGGTTTTCTGGACAGTCCTGTTTCTAGACTCCTTATTTTAAAGGACAACATTTTTGCCCCGGGCTAGCTCAAACTCGCACTTATGGTTTTGGGTCCCTAGAAGCTTGCTTTTGGTGAGACATGGTCAATACTTTTCTGTGGGCTGAATATTCCTTCTGCATCTCCAATTGGGCTCATATTCTGAGTGGGGTCAGAGGATCCCAAATTGTTATTGGCCAGGTGGCACAGCTGCTCACGTTCCAGGATACTAGTACAAGGGACACCACTTCTAGAGCTCGACATAGCACAAAAAATGTCAAAAGGTGTTTAAAGTGAAGTGTAGTGTGCATATGAAACATAAAGCAGGGAGTTACTTGTCCTGCTATTGCCTCAGCCAAGCAGAGTATGCGTATTGCAGCCCGAAGGTCTATGAAGGCTCCTTTTCATGGACTTGGTGCAGAGCACATGCTCCCACAGGGGCGTCTTATCACTGTGGGTGTTTCTGTAATCCTGGGTGAGGAGTCTTTTGTTGTTGGTATGAAAAGGGTGATTCTTCACGTCTGAGTATCCCTCCTTCCTCTCCTTTGTACTCAGCTGGTCAGTCGTTTCAAAGGTTCGGCTGTCCTATCACCAGGGCCGCTCAAATGAAATCAGGGGTGCTGACTAAGTGAGGCGTGGGCTGCTCCTCGTTATTCTGTGGCTGAGAGACATCAACATGTTGGTGAACAGGCAGCCAGGTGCATGCAGTCATTGCAGTAGAAGACCATGCCTGGCTGGTGCTGCAAGGAAGAAGGAAGACATCACCTGTACCGCATGTTGGTAGTCGTATCATGTCTTCTTAGGTCTTCCAAGTGTTTTCATCATTATTCAAGTTCTCAAGTGCTTGACTACTCAGAAACAAGTACAGTTTATAATTTATTCTTCCGTCTAACGTAGGGCTCGTGTGGCAGAAAATGTGTACATTCGTCGAGTCAGCCCATGAAACTCCAGACAGAAAAAGACAAATCCCTGTATCAGCAATAGCAGCTCTGCCCTGGGTCATGGGTAGGATGCTAACTTCGTCGTCACTAACTTCACACATGGAAAAATACTGCTGAAACCCTCCACTCCCTTGTTTGCAAATTTCTTAGTTTCCCTAAAGAGATGAAATATTTCAGCTTTGTTGTTTTTTCTAAATTTGCATTGAGCAATTCCTATTAATGTTTCACTTCCCATCCCTGTACTGTCCCCATGCATCTACAGGTTGACTACCCATTTGAAACTGCAGTTATGTATATCATTATACGCATGTACCGCACTTCGGTTAGAAGGGCTATTTAACAAAGTAATACAAAACAGATAACTTCCGAATTCAGTCTCATCCAGCCACCTGGAATTATGCAGCAACTGAGGTTCCAATTATGCAGCAAATTTGATAAATGTTTGCAGTAAAAAGGCTACATTTGTGACACTTTTTAAGTAATTTTTGATCCATTTGAGCTAGAAATATTTGTTCAATAGTCAACGTTGAAGATGGTTAATTATTTGGCAATTGCAATAGACCCATAAATAAGCCAAAAATGCCATGATTGCAGATGTGCATCATTACAGTGGCTCTGAGCAGCGTCTACGTTACTAACAAAAGACTTCCTAAATACTCTCTTAGATACCTTTTAAATCACCTTCTATTGCATGGGTTTTTCTTAAGGGTTGATGAGCATGACCCACTAGACACATAAGCACAAACAGATTTTGTACCCCACCCTCAAAAAACAAACTATAAACTTACCCCAATCAGGCACAGTCTTCAGAACGAATGAGATGACTCTTTCGATGAAACAAGAGGTCCATGGCGTAACCCCTAGCCAGCGGCAGCCAAAGGTCTACAGGTGCATGGTTTTCAGAACTGGCACCCTGGTCCGTTTTGTGGATCAGCACCTAGTGGGTAGGTCGAACACTGAAACCAAAGAGAGAAACAATGAAAAACAGTGGGATGAACTGCTGATACTCACATTATGGGACTGTCATCCCTAGATACTCAAACCAATTGGCAGACCCTTTAGGTTTAAAGCACAAAACCCTACAGACAACAGTAAGGCTAACCCCTAAGTGGTCCACTGAGCTATATATCAGAATATCATTTACAGAAATATTGTCTGACATAAATATTCTGTCCTAAATATTGTTTACAAAAATATCTTCCCATTTACATTAGCAATTTCTTATCCAGCCCCAAGTTATGGAATTCCCGACCCATTAGGCTACAAAGGACTGAAGATTAGCTCAGTTTCAGTAAGAATCTTAAGACCTGGCTATTTGCAAAACTTGGAGGATTCTGGGCCTGAACTATTCCAGCACTCGGAGGCCCGATTCGGGCACCTACATGCTTTATAATCTCATCAGAATGGAAAGGAATGGAGCAATATTTTTGGAAATGAAATTAGTTCATGATATTAAGTCAGGAAATATTCTCACAATGATTTCCGGAGATGATATTTAGGACACAATGTTTATGTCAGACAATATTCTGAGAGTGATCTGTTGGTAAACTTATCGCCGGCTGCCAGGGTTGTTATGAGGCCCGTAGTGGTCTGTACTGAAAACAGTAGTGTACACTTAATCACTATATGTCAAGTACAAATACAGGTCCAATCCCAACCGCTGATCACCAATGTTAGAAATGGGGTCTTTGATTGGCAGTCAGGTTACCCCCTGTCCAAGCAAGGACCCTCACTCTAGTCAGGGTAAGGAGAATCACCCTCAGTTAACCCCCGCTAACCCCTTTGGTAGCTTGGCACAAGAAGTATTTGTACCAGAACACGCAGTAACTCAGTAAGAACACTACAAAATGACGCAACACAGGTTTAGAAAAATAGGTAATATTTATCTAAACGAAACAAGACCAACACAACAAAAATCCAACATACACAAGTCAAGTTATGAATTAAAAAGAAAAAGAGTCTTAAATCCTTTAGAAAACAGTGGGAACACTGTTAGTGTGAAAAAGTACCTGGGGTGCGGCAAAATAACACAGCACAGGCGAGTGTGCATCGGAAAAGGCCAGTGGTGCGTCGATTTCTCACTCGCAAGCGAGACCGTGCGTCATTCCTCTTCTGGTTGGGTCGGCATGCATCGTTTTTCCTCTCCGCAGGAGAGCAATGCGTCGATCCGGACAGGCACCTCGGGTCCGGGCAGGCTTTGCGTTGTTTTTCTGCGCCCAGCGAGGTTTGCGTCGAAACTCTGGTCGCATAGTATCAGAAAACCACGGTATGTGGGGTTGCGACGTTAACAGCCTCTGTCAGTGGGTGTTGCGCGCTGTTTCTCCAACCGCGTTGCGACGATCTTCCAGCCGCGATGCAGGTGGAGCGTACATTTCAGTCATGAAGCCGGCGGCGCATCATTTCTCAGCTGCGTCTCGGAAGGTGCGTCGAAATTTTCCGACCACGCCGGTCTGTATGTGGATTTTCAAGCTTGGTCTGCCAGCTTCACCTTTCAAGGGCCCAGGAACTGGATAGGGCACCACTTGGCAGGGCAGGAGTCTCAGCAGAGAGTTCAGGTGCAGGCAGGGGAAGTCTTTGATGGCCCTGAGACTTCAACAACAGGAGGCAAGCTCAGTTCAAGCCCTTGGAGATTTCTTCAAGTCCAGTCTTTGTCCCCTTCCACAGGCAGAAGCAGCAACTGCAGGATAGCTCCACAAAGCACAGTCACAGGCAGGGCAGCACTTCTCCTAAGCTCTTCTCCTTGGCGGCGGTTCCTCTTGATTTCTAGAAGTGATCTAATTTCCGGGGGTTTGGGTGCTTCTTATACCCATTTCTGCCTCTGAACTAGGCCTACTTCAAAGAGATGTTTTCAAGATCCTGCCTTGCCCAGGCCAGGCCCCAGACACACACCAGGGGGTTGGGGACTGCATTGTGTGAGGGCAGGCACAGCCCTTTCAGGTGTTATTGACCACTCCTCCCCTCAGCCCAGATGGCTCATCAGGATATGCAGGCTACACACCAGCTCCTGTTGTGTCACTGTCTAGAGGAGAGGTGCAAACAGCCCAACTGTCAAACTGACCCAGACAGGGAATCCACAAACAAGCAGAGTCACAGAATGGTTTAAACAAGAAAATGCATACTTTCTAAAAGTGGCATTTTCAAACACACAATCCAGAAACCAACTTCACTAAAAGTTGTATTTTTAAATTGTGAGTTCAGAGACCCCAAGCTCCACATGTCTATATGCTCCCAAAGGGAATCTACACTTTAATCATATTTAAAGGCAGCCCCCGTGTTAACCTATGAGAAAGATAGGCCTTGCAACAGTGAAAATCGAATTTGGCAGTATTTCACTGTCAGGACATATAAACACATTAGTAAATGCCCTACCTTAAACATGCACTGCACCCTACCCATGGGGCTACCTAGGGCCTACCTTAGGGGTGTCTTACATGTAAGAAAATGGAAGGTTTAGGCCTGGAAAGTGGGCCCACTTGCCAAGTCGAATTGGCAGTTTGAAACTGCACACATAGACACTGCAGGGGCAGGTCTGAGCCATGTTTAGAGGGCTACTAATGTGGGTGGCACAAGCAGTGCTGCAGACCCACTAGTAGCATTTGATTTACAGGCCCTGGGCACCTCTAGTGCACTCTACTAGGGACTTAGCAGTAAATCAAATATGCCAATCACGGAAAGCCAATTACATACACATTTTATATAGGAGCACTTGGACTTTAGCACTGGATAGCAGTGGTAAAGTGCCCAGAGTAACAAAAACAGCAAAAACAGAGTCCAGCACATGAACAACCTGGGAAACAGAGGTAAAAAGTTAGGGGAGACCGCACCATGGATGCCGTCTAACAGTGTGAAACAGCCTCACTATCTCGAATGTCCAATGTTTTTTTTAAGGAGCTGATGGGTTTTGTGTTTTTTGCCCTTAGTAGTGATTCTAGGAACAGTCAGCTAACATGTGAGTAGCATAGTGATTATACATATTCTGTCAGGAATCTCTCATTGGTAGGCATCGATAGGGGCATCTGGTAGAGCTATATACACCTCCGTAAATAATACACAGCACTTCATTGCTTCTTTCCATGCCTGTAACCAGTGAACCAAAGGGTGATCTAACCAATGAAACCTGCAACTTGCCTAACTCTCAAGTCATCTTCTTAACAACTCAACCAGTGTTAATGTTAAAAACGCAAGATTGCCTCAATAGGCACATTGACAGACAATTTCCCAGACACCCTTGGTACAATTGATTAATTCCTTCTAACGTTGCTAAGATCTTATTTCGATTTTTTGACCTTGATACTTTGGACATGACTGTGTTTACAACAGACCTCAGATCCATGCCGCAGATTTAAAGGACAGCCTCTTCACATGATCGAAGGCTGATTTTAAGATGTCTATCTAGGGGAGGGTCTACACGAGGGATTAGAGTGAAATTAAAATCACGACCTAAGACAAAAGTAGAAAGACCATGGTCCAAGGTGTGAGTTCATTGAGAGATCCAAAATGGTGGCTTTCCCACTGCAGCAACACATATGTTGCTAATTAACTTATGTTTATTATTTATTATCTTGTTCTTAGTTACCCTGTCCTGATTTATCATAAATGGTTAGTTTGTGTTTTGGAGGATTTCGCCTTTCATTATGTTTGACCAATGCAGGAAAAACAATGGCTTTGTGCACCCATCACCATGCTTAAGTGGAAGCCTGGTGTCCATAATGACATAACCTGAGCTCCAGGGCCCCCGCAGCACAGAACCACTGTTCACGGGTGGCAGGCCCCTGACTGAGTCCAGGGGGAGAGGGCCCCCTCTGGGTACTTTGAAGGGGGCCCCTCAAGTTTTGTTACGCCACTGGGAGTCCGGGTTCACTCTTAAACCCTTTGAAATCAAGCACTCTTCCTTGCCTTTTATTTATTCTTCAAGCCATGAGACCCTAGGATTCTTCATAGAGCACTTTCACTTCACCTGGGACAGTACATGGAAAAGATGGCATTGCCATAAATAAAAATGTAAACAGAAAAAAAAGCAGTACAAGAAGTACGGTTTAAAAAGTCTTAAAACCCTGACATGAAGTCAGAAGTCCAAGACATGTTGTCTATGTATTGGAAAAAAAATCCATTACATGGGGTGGGGTGAATAGAGGGACGCGCACAAAGGGGTATCCATTGATTTTCAGTAGGTGTCCCATTACTGCCTATCATGACCCCTGAACTGATTATATAAGTGCAGGATCTGTAGGTAAATAACCAGACCTAAGAGTGGTCAACTCAGTTTTCCGTGCATCCAAAGTCAATGACTTGTATAATTTTTTTTATGCGAAGTATCTTGGCGAAAAGGGTAATATAAAGAACATGAAAACCTGTCACCAGTGATATCGTGTGAAATCACGACAGTGAATGGGTTGGCTTGGGAGTTAAGGCTGCTTAGATGCCTTGATTGGTGATTTATATGCGACCGGCCGGCACATGTGTAGCAAAACAATAAAATTCAAAACTATAATCCTATAAATAAAAACATGTACATGTTACACATAATGAAAGAAACAGACCTTCATATACAAAACCAATTTATAGACAATTTTCCACTATGTGCACCACTTGGAACGAGGGCTGTAGATAGAACAGTATCTTCAAAAAGGACACAAAGCTCCATTTTGCATCTATGCACACGTTAATGGCAGAGCCCTTGACGTTGGGAGAGAACGTGACTGTGATTGGCGCTTAAATTTGCATTTGCTTCACTCTAGCTTAATGATTTGTCGCCTGTCTAAGTGTTGGCCAGGAGCAGCTGTCAGGCCCTGCAAGAGGATGTCTGATCAGGAGGGTGGCGGGGCGGAAGAGTCTTAATTAGACTGTCGCTGGGAATTAAAGCCTCGGTTATCACCCACTGGGGACGTCTCCAATTAGGGAGATTAAAAAAAACAAAACTACCGAGTAATTCTGGTTACAATAGGGTTTTTAGTGAGAACAGCACTGGAAAAGGGGCTCCCCTATCCTCTCCAACTAACTTCTGTCCCACGTTTGTTCAAGTAATCACCAAATGATCCAGAAAGGCGCAGGGACACTTGGACAGCTGTGGCTGCCTTCACTGACGAAACTTCACTTCTGTGAAACCACAGGAATTAATTATTCAGAATCTTTCCACAAGTCTGATAACCCTAAGGGGCTCATTACGAACCTGGCAGTCTCATGACCGCCGGGTTCGCAGATGGCGGTCAGACCACCTCCAATGCAGTGGTCCGAGTGCCATATTACGACCGCAGCGGTTGTGCCACAGTCAGACCGACAGCACCGCCACCATTAGTCGTTCTGGCGGTCATGGCGGTCCTAATCCACTAGGGCAGCGCTGCCCTGGGAGTTACGACTTTGTTCTCTGCCAGCAATTTCATGGCAGTAGCACTGCCATGAAAAGGCTTGCAGAGAATGATGCAGGGGGATGCCTGCACTGCTCATGCACTTGGCATGGACAGTGCAGGGGCCCCCCTGGCCATCACCATCGCAATGTACACTGTCTCCTTTGAAGACAGTGAACATTGCGAAGGTGCTGGTGCACCCCATGCGCTACACCATTGCCACTGGCTCAATTACAAGCTGGAGACAATACTGTAGGGTGTTTCCCGCTAGGCTGGCGGGCGGGTGTAAACTCAGGTTTGTGCCTGCCGACTTAGCGGGAAACTCGTAATGGGCCCAGTGGGAAAGTAGCCACATTGGAAGCAAACTCCCCGTCGAAAGTTTAGCAGATAGCTTAAACCGTCCACTGAAATAGTTATGAGACCCTAAGTGTAGGTGGGGGGCATATAAGCATAGGCAATTAACAGTGACCTCACAAGAAGTCACAGTCATATCACAACCTTGGCTTGAGTGAGAATTGGTTCATTTTCTGGTCTATGGTAGTCAAATATTCGACATACCCATCTAGGGTGCGCGTTTTCAATTCACATGAAAATAAATATGTTAAATTATCTCACTCTTTCATAGACCAGTGGTTCTTAACCTTTTGACTTGTGTGAATCCCCATTGAATCACTATTGGAAGTCTGGGGCCACAGACCAAGACATTTCTGTGATTTGAACTTCATACAAATACAGGCTCAAGGGTACATTAAAAAAAAATCACAAATTATGAACTATCTTCTTTAATTCATAAACAAGAAAATATGAAAAATATACAATTTTAATTTATAATGGTAAGATTGGACCTTTCCAAAATGTTGTTTTAGTTTTAAAAGTCATCAAAGAAATATGCTAAACTCTAGCATATCACTTAGTTTTTTTTGGTCCTAATGCAGCCTTTCTTTTTGTGTGCGCATACTTGTGCTTGAGTGAGACCACCAATCATCCATACTGATCCCAACAATCAAACTAAGCAAACCAACCTAATTTATTTGCCTCCACTTTTAAATTTCTTCACATGTACAGGGTAGTTTTAATTTTACATTATCATTTTTTATTATGTGTATATATACTTTCTTAATCTGGTATCATATTTAATTTCCTAAACATTCGAGGACCACCGAGGACTTCCTGAGGTCCACAGGTTAAGAACCACTGGTATAGATTGTCAATGAAACTGGAGGAGCCATTGCTTGAAAGTTCTTGTTGCTTTGTTGGTGTTCGGTTGTTTGTGATTAGTAGAGAGCTGGTTCAATGTTATGTTTCGAATTATTTGACTGACATAGTTTGAAAGTAAAAAGAGATTGATCACCGATCTTTATGGTGGTTTGTGTGTAGTGCCAAGGACATTTCTGATTCTTTTATTCTTTTGATTGGAGGAAAGATCAATTTTCCATTGCTTGTCCAGGCTATAGTGCCCTTTATACATGTATTGCAACCCAGGTTATGGTATTATTTGGATCTGAGGGATTGTTGTATGCCTTATGTATTACTTCAATGCACTGAGACCTTGATTGGAGGTTAAACTATATGGGCTTCATTTAAGTAACCAAGTCAGTATGAGGTTCCCAATGTGTTGGCAGGGACTTTCTGCCAAAAGTGCTTCTGTCGACACAAGGAAATAACGTTTGGGAAAAATGCAGAGCCAGAAGGCCCTGCCATGTCATGGTGACTAGGGTCATCTTTTTGTGTTTCAGAAACAACCTCCTAATGCATGGGCCCATTTCTGAAAAACAGACAAGGCAATGACTCTGCAGGGTTGGAAGTTTAATCAACAATCTATTTATGAAACATAAACAAACCATAAACATTCGAATTCCAGTCGCTCCCTTTGTTGGTTGCATGATCTTATTTTGCCGTCTTCCCTTTCTGCTGACATTTACAAACCACTCAACCATTGGCCATCTGGTTTATGATGTTACCAGATGCCCTCGATAGCAATAGAGGGTTGTATTTTCCAGTGGCCTGTTATGTATCCTCTCTATATATACTATATTTTATCAGATGTACATAGTTTAAGACGCTTTTTGTGTCCATTGTTGCGTGTGGGCAGGGGCCATGACTCTTAGGAGGCAACCACAAAAAGTGTTTCTTGATGTCTCTCCCTTAACAGTGGTAATAAATAGCACAATACGATGTGCACATCTGCATACATGAAATATGCCAATGTGTTTTTCCTAATGCATTTGTTTGTCAAAACTGTATTTGGCCAAAACCAGAATGCAAACAGGTTTTGTGCAGTGAGGCAAAATCGCGTTGAAGAGGCCTTGTGACTTTTAGCCAGTGTTTCCTGTGCAAAGTTACTATTGCATGAAATCTCTGAGGTGGTAAATAGTGTTTTCCCATGCTAATTTTACTGTACTGTGGTGGTAATTTGATCTTTTGTTGCCCTGTGGTAATAAATCTGTTAACATACATTTACTAGTAATATAAATAGCATGGGTTATCAGGCCACATTTCTTTTCACTGCCGTAGCCTATTTAGCACATTCCTGTTCCACCACTGCATCAAACTCAAAGGCCTTAGCATGTCGATTGTGTATTGAAAAACAGATATTGAGAGTGAACATTGATGTTGGTAGTTGCTGACCCTTGAAAGAAGTGAGGGATTTATAAACTTTTAAACTGCAACTACCATTTATGAAGAAAGATTTATGATAGAAATAAATGCTATCCTTCCTTAGAAAAGAGATATGGAGAAGTTAGACCTTACAACAGCAGGGGCTGTTCCCGTATCAGGGCGCTGGGGCAGAGCCCCACTAGACTTGGAGGAAGGAGGAGGAGGAGACTGGAAGACTGGTCTGAGGCACTCATGCTGCCCAGTCTGTAAATAGCAGTGCACCACAGCAGTACACAAACACACACTGCTCATTAAAGGTGGACAACTTCAATAGCGCCCAAATCTCACATGCGCAGTATACGTCTGTGAGGCGCAGGTGAGGGCAGTCAGGCGATGCCGATAGCAGCAGTGTTCCAGGGCTTCAGTAGAGTAATCAGCTGGTCCGGACCTGCTAGTAGGTTTAGTGTGTCCTCCCAGGATCCCGCCTCGTCCTCTGACTGGCTGACCCTTTACACTGTCAGCCTATGAGTTTAGGAAGCGGGATTTTGGTGGGACAAAGTATTTCACATGTCCCTTCTTAACCGTTGCTGAAGCCTTTTGCCTCCTGGTCACCATTCAGCTCTCTCGCCTCGCAGCCCTCTGTCTTGTCACTCATCCAGCCCACCGGCTTCTGACTCAACCGCATCGGAGCTGGGAACATTCGGTGAGGTGGGGCTTGTGCTGGGCCCGTATTTCCCTCCTTCCTTCTTGAGGAGAATGAAAAACGCTTTTCTTTTAACATTTTCAATAATGTACGTTAAAGGAAAAGAAAAAAATGTTTTCAAGAGAGAATGGAGCAGTAAAAAAGCGCATTTTCACGCCATTTTTTTAAGGGTAGCTGAGAGAAGCCAAAGGAAGGGTAGTTATGTATGCCCCGCCACTTTCAGAGTTCACCAGCCGCTTCTGTACAACTGCTATTATCACTGAGTGTCATGATCGGCCATCAATCGTCCATCCGGGTGTCACTAAAACTCTTACACACTATCACCACTTTGCCTGTTGGGTGTCACTGATTGGGCATAGGGGGTCAATCTTTAACCTTCTTGAAGTAAAGTCAATCACTTTCTTAAGTCACACTGTCCACACTGTCTGGCCTAACAACAAAAATGGTTGAACAAGGATACAATCAGGCATACAATGCTGAATAGCATCTTTCAGAATAACCCAACAAGAACTGTCAGTGACAGTGTCTCTACAGTGACTGAAGCATTTAGGCACTCAGTAAGCCATCATAGAGGTGCTTTGTCACTCATTTGTTCACTCATTCCCGAGTTCATCCGCCCACTGATTCCATCATGCATTCACCCACACAAACTCAGCAACTTGTGAAAAATAAAAAGTAAAACATGCTGCTGCCTAAGCTTGGGGGGCATATGCCTGCAATAACAGACACAATTAATCACAGCTTTGTGTGTTCATCTCGTTGAAGTATTGTACCATCATACGTTGTTCTAATGTTCCAGTATGGAAGTCACTTTAAAACCAACATGTTAGCCTTTTTGAAACTGTAAAACAATTATACACTGTGGAAAACATCATTTCATGATGGTCGACTGGTTTTCAGGTGTGGCACACTGCAGATGTAATGGGCAGCATTGACTGAGTAGCTGTGGTATGCTAACAAGAACCTGCAGACTGTAGGTAATTACTCTTGGCTATTGCATGTAACTTGCCCTATACAGAGCTTTTAACTGTACATTTAATTTAATTGTGTTTTCTTAAATACCCTCTCCCCTTTTATTCCACCCCTTATGACTGTGGTCAGTGGCATCCGGTGGTTCAAGCTGCAATGCAGCGGTGTTTTTTTAACATTTTAAAAATTGCTCTTAACTGCTAATGTGCACTAGTAGCGCGATATCTTTTAAATCCTGTTGGCATTCTGGAGTAATCTTTTTACTCGTGGGGATTGGAAGTGGCTTTTTTACCTTTCACTCATCATCGCTTCCACTTTAACTCCTGACCTTCGTGCCAGCCATTAAGACCCACCATTTTGGGCTGCGATCTAGTTGCGTCGCTTGTCGCTTCTCTAACCTGATATAAAGGTCATCATGAGGCGATGCGCCAAAGGCAAGCCCGTCTGCACCCGGCCGCGTCCGGCCAGGACCAGGGGCCAGAGATGCTGCCCATCGAAGCCCAGATAAGATATCATACTCAGCCAGTCAACTCCTTGCCCTTAGAAATCCTGTCCCGGACCTCTGCCGGCACTCCTTCGACCCTTGCCTTCTGGGTTGGGACTGTAATGACTGTTCATGGACTCCTCAGCCTGGAATCTTGCAGCCCTAAAGGAAGCATAATGGTTTAGCCAGCAAGTTCTTGTTAGTTAGCTGCCGGTCCCTGCCTGCCCACAAACTAGATATTTGTTCATTGCTGAGCGACTATGCCCCTGAGGCATTATTCTTGACAGAAATCTGGCTCCACAAGGAATCCTCCCCAGACAATGCCCTGGCCCTGCCTCATGGCTACCTAATAATCCGGTTAGATAGGTCGTACACCAAGGGTGGGGGGATTGCCATTATCTATAAGGATTCCATTAAATGTCTTTCTCAACCTCTCTCAATTCCTGACTGTGAAAGCTTGTCTTTCTCCCTAGCAGTGAACCCTACTTTCACACTTTCCGGAGTGCTGATCTACCGTCCCTTTGGTCCCCATGCCAGGTTCATTCAAACCCTTCCGGAACTGGTTGCTGACCTTGTTTGCAGTAACTTTACCATTCTTGGGGACTTTATTATTCATGTGGATGAGGCCAGCAATGTTTCTGCCAAAACTCTGCTTAGAGACCTCGCTGCGCTGGACCTCACTCAGCTGGTTAGCGGCCCTACGCATACTAAGGGTCATACCATTAATCTTGTGTTTAGCAACACTTCAGATCTATCAGCTCAGACACCCCTTCCTCTGTGATGGTCCAACCACTTTTTAATTATGCTCACGCTTCCTATTTCCCCCGCTTCCACACGCTTGCAGACGAGTAAACAAACTGGCCGTCACTGGCAGAAGCTGAATCTCAGTGAATGGACCTCCACCCTCGAAAACTCTAGAGCTAATCTCTTTAATCACACCATAAGGTCAGCAGATACATTCAATGAGTGGATTTCCAATTCTCTAGACACCGTTTTACCAATAAAATCCATCACTAGAGGCATACAGCAGAAGAAATCCCCATGGTTCACACCTCAGCTGCTGCTGCTAAAAAAAAGAGTGTAAACATCTTGAAAGAAGCTGGAGGAAAACATTTGACTACTCCTCTAAACTTGAATATAGGAAAGCAATCAAAATTTTTAATGCGGAAATAAAAACCACACAGACATCATATTATGCTTCCAAAATAGAACAGTCCTCCAACCCTCCCAAATAAATGTTTTCAGTATTTAAAGAGATTATCCAGGCGCCTTCTCATATTGATCTTACGGAAGCCTCTAAGGAACATAGCAATAACCTGGCCTGTTTCTTTCAAAAGAAGATTCTATATATGTACACAGCCTTTCCGGACAAGCCCACTCAGAAAGGCGACCTCAGGTCAAGGCCAAAAATTCCAGAACTCTGCTATCATACTACCCCCCCATTACTGAGGACTCAGTAATCAGTCTTTTACACACCATAAAATCTGGATGGCCATTGGACCCTGCCCCTCCCCACATTCTGGCTCTAGGATCAGATATAATTTCCCCTGTGATGACCAATGTCCTTAATGAGTCCCTAATAACAGGTCAGATTCCGTCACACTAGAAACATGCTATTGTCGAGCCTTTGCTCAAAAACCCTCACCTCGATGCAGCCCTATTGAATAACTACAGGCCGATCTCTCTTCTTCCCATAGCATCCAAACTGATTGAGAAACATGTCAATAGACATCTGTCAGGCTTTCTTGAGGACCATAAAATCCTTAATCATACTCAAATGGGCTTTAGATACCAACATAGCACTGAGACTGCCCTCCTGGCAGGTGTGGAAGACGTATGAAGACGGCTTGATTCAAGGGGCTCTGCGGCTATCATTTTTTGGATTTAACCGCAGCGATTGACACTGTAGACCGCCCCACCCTGCTTCAAAGAATTTCTCATGCAGGCATCAAGGAGCTCGTCTTGAAATGAATCTCCTCCTTTCTGCGGGATAGGACCTTTCAACTCCTTGATTGGTCCTTTTTCTCCAATAGTTCCTCTCTCAGATGGGTTCAATATATATATGTATCCATTAGCTGAGATTGTACAACCTAATGATTTGTCACTGGTGTCTTACACTGATGACAGTCAGCTGTTTATTTCATTCTCCAGCAATACCAACTCTGATCAGCCCAGTCTAACACCTTGCCTCTAAGCAGTAGCCAGATGGATGGCCGACTGTAAGCTCAAATTAAATGAAGACAAAACAGAAGTAATGCTAGTGGGGAACTATGCCCTCCATAGGTCCTCAACCCCAGTCCCTGCATTGATGGAAGACCTGCCTCCTCCAAAAGAACATATAAAGAGCCTAGGCTTTTGGCTGGACTCCCGTATTACCATGGACACCAATCTAAAAAGTTGGTGGCCACCTGTTTCAGTCTATTAAAACTTCTTAGAAAGGTTTTTAGGGTACTTCCATTTTTGGCTGAAAGACTCGTCACTCAGGCTCCTATAATTTGGATTACGGGAATGTCCTTTCTCTGAGCCCTCCTCAATATGTATTAAAGAGACTTCAGGTGGTGCAGAATGCTGCTACGGGCCTACTCATGAATCTTCCTAGGCTCCTGTCCATGAAATCTGCTCTAACCTCCCTCCACTGGCTCCCTGTGGAACAGGGGGTTAATTTCAAAGCTCTCTGTACTCTGTACAGAGCCCTACACAATAGGGGCCCAGACTTTATTAGGCAGATTGCAACACCTTATATCCCTCACAGGTCTCTCAGATCTTCGACGGCTTCCCTGATCATGGTCCCTCGGATCAAGAAAGTGAGGTGGTGGGGTGGATCCTTGGCATATAAGGCTGTAACTCTCTGGAACTCCCTTCCCTTGGAGCACTGTCAAGATAGCCAAGAACTCTTTTTTCGTAGGAATCTGAACACTCTATTATTTATAGTATAAGCCTTTCCATGTAGTCTGCTCTGTTTCCGTTCTAGTGCTGAGAGGCCTTCGGCTATCATTTTTTGGATTTAACCGCAGCGATTGACACTGTAGACCGCCCCACCCTGCTTCAAAGAATTTCTCATGCAGGCATCAAGGAGCTCGTCTTGAAATGAATCTCCTCCTTTCTGCGGGATAGGACCTTTCAACTCCTTGATTGGTCCTTTTTCTCTAATAGTTCCTCTCTCAGATGGGTTCAATATATATATGTATCCATTAGCTGAGATTGTACAACCTTATGATTTGTCACTGGTGTCTTACACTGATGACAGTCAGCTGTTTATTTCATTCTCCAGCAATACCAACTCTGATCAGCCCAGTCTAACACCTTGCCTCTAAGCAGTAGCCAGATGGATGGCCGACTGTAAGCTCAAATTAAATGAAGACAAAACAGAAGTAATGCTAGTGGGGAACTATGCCCTCCATAGGTCCTCAACCCCAGTCCCTGCATTGATGGAAGACCTGCCTCCTCCAAAAGAACATATAAAGAGCCTAGGCTTTTGGCTGGACTCCCGTATTACCATGGACACCAATCTAAAAAGTTGGTGGCCACCTGTTTAAGTCTATTAAAACTTCTTAGAAAGGTTTTTAGGGTACTTCCATTTTTGGCTGAAAGACTCGTCACTCAGGCTCCTATAATTTGGATTACGGGAATGTCCTTTCTCTGAGCCCTCCTCAATATGTATTAAAGAGACTTCAGGTGGTGCAGAATGCTGCTACGGGCCTACTCATGAATCTTCCTAGGCTCCTGTCCATGAAATCTGCTCTAACCTCCCTCCACTGGCTCCCTGTGGAACAGGGGGTTAATTTCAAAGCTCTCTGTACTCTGTACAGAGCCCTACACAATAGGGGCCCAGACTTTATTAGGCAGATTGCAACACCTTATATCCCTCACAGGTCTCTCAGATCTTCAACGGCTTCCCTGATCATGGTCCCTCGGATGAAGAAAGGGAGGTGGTGGGGTGGATCCTTGGCATATAAGGCTGTAACTCTCTGGAACTCCCTTCCCTTGGAGCACTGTCAAGATAGCCAAGAACTCTCTTTTCGTAGGAATCTGAACACTCTATTATTTATAGTATAAGCCTTTCCATGTAGTCTGCTCTGTTTCCGTTCTAGTGCTGAGAGGCCTTCGGGTAGCCATGCGCTTTATAAATTAAAAAAAAATGGGAAAAAAATGAAACGAAGAAAATAAAGAGAGTAAAAGGAAAGAAATGAAAGGCACACCTTAAAAAATTGAAAACTAAGGGACTGGCCCACCAACCCTGGCCCTGAAGCACACTCATTTTCAGGCAGATGTGCAAATGTGCAATGAGCAATCGAGCCATTCAATCATATTTTCCAGTTACAAGCATTAAAACTAAAAAGGATTATTTATCTTTTCTAAGTGTACAAGCCTTCCAGAAAGTACCCTTACTGTTCTTTTAAAGGTAAATATGCCAGTTATTTACTTAATGTTAAAATATATTTATTTTATTGCAAGCATCTGCTGTCACATTTAGGGGGTAGATTTTTTCTTCTTTTGATTTTTGTGGCTAATGCTTGCAATACAAAATAACAAACTGCACAAGCATTGCCAAAGCAAATAGTCTTGGTTAATGTGCTAATGTATGCAGCATTAGCACATTAGAGTTACACATATGGGAAGGAGACATCCAGGAAGAGTGGAAAGAGGGAGCTATAGTGGTACCCCTACAGCTCAATGTAAATACTATAGTGGAGGTGGAAGGAGACCCCAAGCAGCCAGTATCATTAACTGAGAGATGAATACCCTACTGGGCTGAGCAAAGTCATGATTGACAAAGTCTCAAACCAATGGCAGAAAGAGCTGGTTGAAGATAGCCGATGGTTGAGAGGGGCAGATCCAAAGCCCCTTCTATATATAAAGTAAGCAATAGACATGTTTGTTTTTCTGGGATCTCAAGAGCCAAACGTAATTAATCACTGAACTAGCTTGTTTTACCCAGACCTATTATCTTTACTAGTGCTTGTTTGGTTCTGTTGCCTTTCAGGCCCTCTGCCACTCAGGCTGTTCTTGCCGAATCTAAAGCCCAGGATCGCCTACTTCTCCTGTCTCGTTGTTTTTAGATCGAACATAGCAGCGCACAAATGCTGCTTTTCTCCACATGTTGTAATCTATTGTGTGGGCTTTAACCATGCCCATCTCACCCCCATCACTTTCATTAGGTCCTGGAGTTTCCTTTCAAAAATCCCTTGACGACGTTGGTAAATGCTTTACGTTTGTCCCTTATTGAGGCTGTTTTGTTACTGCATTGGAGACCGACCCTGTTACATGGATCATTGCACGATTGGGAAGGTACTTAGTGTGGCGCACTATTTTTTCTTTTGCCTCACCACTTCACTCACGGCAGTATGCTGTTTCTTCGTCTTCCTTGGTTTTGAGCATCTTGTGTTTCTTTGCGATGTCTGCAGGGGCTTTTTTTTTTTTCTGCAGTATTATGTAGTGCGAACTCGACACAAAGGTATTTGAGCTTTTGAGCTCTCTATTTATTTTTGCAGTTTTGCAAATCACAAACTCCATACAAACATATTACAGTGCTTTACATGAGCACCTGTTACATTACACAAGAACACATTCATCTTTGGTAGCAAGGAGAAATTAAGCGATTTGCCCAGAATCACACGATGTTGAGCTGGTGCTGAGACTCGAACCATGTTCCTCAGCTCCAAAGTGGGCAGCTCCGGTCCTTACACCAAATCTTCTCCCCTAGGGTTCTTTGTCTGGTGCATGCTGGGGCAGTCTGGGAATAACAGATTTTTTTAGATAGCGCTTGGTAATACAGGTTCTGCCATTTCATAACACTGCAAAGCAGGTGCCATTCTTAACAAAATCGCTATAATTCATTTGCATCGACCTTGCAGAGATGAAGTGAAAAGCTATGTCAGGATTATCTATATATTTTTATGCAGTTTTATGTGGCGCAAATCTGACATGAAGGTATTGGAGCACTGTATTCATTTTTTTTAGGTTTTATATAGCGCTAACTCAATACAAAGCTATTAAAGCTCTTTACATGAGCACTGGTTACATTACACAAGAACACATTCATTTTTGGTAGCAAGGGGAGGTTAAGTGATTTGCCCAAAATCACAGAATGTTGAGCCGGCGCCAAAACTCGAACCGTGTACCCCAGCTCCAAAGTTGGCAGCTCTGGCCCTTACGCCACATTCTCTCCCCTAGGGTTCTTTCTCTGGTGTGTTTTGGGGCAGTCTGGCAATAACAGTTTTTTTTATATAGCTCTTGGTTATACAGGCTCTGCCATTTTATAGCGCTGCAAAGCAGATGCCATTCTTAACAGAATTACTATAATTCATTTGCATCGACTTTGCAGAGATGAAGAGGTGAAAAATCTATGTCAGGATTGTAATCTGTGACATTCTCGTTCTGTCAAGACCTCTGCAGCGGGTGCATTAACCAACTAACTTGAGTAGAGCTTCAACATAAGGCGATATCACATGCTCTTGATAACCTTTGGAGGGTCACCGACCAAACATATAGGTTAGTTCTAGGCAAGAAGATGGCAAAAGGTGTTGTTTCCAGAATAGTGGAAAAGGAGTAGTGAATCCAGACCGAAGCACTTCACGGCCTCAAATTTGATGGCAAAAAACATGTAGCCTTTGGTTGTAAATTGAGCCTCTTCAAATACAGTTCAGTTATCTCAAACCCGATACAAAGGTATTACAGCACTTCACATGGGCACCGGGTACATTACACAAGAACACATTCATTTTTTGTAGCAAGGGGAGTTTAAGTGCTTTGCCCAGAATCACAGGATGTTGAGCTGGCACCGAGACTCAAACCGTGTTCCCCTGCTCCAAAGTCGGCAGCTCTGGCCCTTACACCACATCCTCTCCCCAGGGGTTCTTTGTGTGGTGCGTGTTGGGGCAGTCTGTAAATAACTTGTTTTTTCTTATATGTCACTTGGTAATAAATGTTCTGCCATTTCATAGCGTTGCAAAGCAGGTTCCATTCTTAACAAAATCGCTATAATTCATTTATAGTTAAGCTGCCTCTTCTGTTAGTCTCTTTGTATACAGTTAATGTTTTTAAAAGTTAGGCTAGTATTGCCAATGTAGAGGAATACTTCCTTTAAAAGTTTAACACACAGAAATATGTGTCTGCACCCTTTTCTTTGCTCCTATTTTGACTCCTTCATTCTCTGGGTTAAATGAAACAAAGGGGCCTCTTTGTGGATTGTATGGTGCTATAAAAGTTAAGGTAAACACACTAGAAAGTGGTTGTATCTCTAGGGTCACAGCAAGTCTGTTGGAATGAGGCAAAAACACTACCAAGGTGGCAGCCTTATTGTGTCCTCTCTCCTGCAACAATAGGCCTGGGAAGGTTGCTGTGGCACCTGGCATACATCCACTACACTCCAAACCAAAACACATAGGTAAAAGACATTGTAATTTACAACAGCAATAGCTCTAACTCATGCAAGACCTATTGTATTGCAAATGCTTGTTTCAATGTAGCTTTGTTTCTTCACAGTGCCTTGTTTGTGAAATAAAGTGGGCCTTGCCCACAGTGCTGCTTAGACACCTGCGGCTGGCGTAAAAACTATGTGAGCGCTAATGGGGTTTTGGAGGGGACTGCCGACCGAAGGGAGGTCTCCCCCAGGAAAGATTTGGGGTAGTGGTGCAGTCCGATTCCTTTTGGCTGCTTTGGGCTATATGTTTGGGCTACAGGTAGGGGTATATTAGGGCGCCATTTTAAGGTTGGGCACCATTTTTAGAAAGGTGACATGGTGGTTGGCAGTAGTGGTAAAACTTCTGGCCCTCCCCTCCCTCCCAAGAAAAAGCTAGATCTCTTAGAGGGTCGGATTTCAAAGGTTTCGGATAGGTCATTTCTCTGAGTTACGGGTGCACAGGGGTGATGTTTATGTTAGGTTGTCGCTTGGAGCAGGTGCGGGTGGAGGCAAAGTAATTCACATGGCCTACAAATAGGTACAGAAAGCGAACCTGGCACTACACATTGAGAACAAAAAGGGGGTGGACAACAGCAGGCCAGGACAAGACAGGAAGTAAAACGTTGTATTAAGAGCTATGCTAGTTGCAAGTTCATTTGTTAAGTTGCATTAGAAGGCTGTTAATGATAAGAACAGTTTCAATGAGATGTAAACAGTTGGAACAGTTAAGGAGTACTAGATCGCAAGGTCAATCTTAAAGGGCAGGGGAGGGGAGGATAGGGGTGGAGGGTGAATTTTGGTAGGTGACTGGCTGTATAGTGAGGTATTTAGTTTTGTAAGGCAAAGGTCAAGGTTTTAAATTGTAAGTGTACCTGTTTTCCAATAAAGCTGCCTTTTTCACACACAAGTAAGTGTCAGTGTTGGTATGCCCCCTCTTCCACAATAGCAAGGGTTTGCAGCCCTGAATCCAACTCAGGCCTCTTTCCTCACTGCCAGGCACTCCCTTCCCGCTATCTCATTCTTACAAGTTTCTGCTTTCTCCTTTGGTTACTTTTCTTTACTTCTTTTTTTCCGTCTTTACATTTTGTTTGTTTTTCCCTCTGTTGCTGTCAGGAAACACTGTTTCTTCAGTTCTCTCAGCCTCGTACTCCTCATTCTTTCTGCATGCATTTTCTTCCCTGTGTCTAATGCCCTACTGTGTTTACCCCTTAGCTGACACCGTCGCCTGTCCATTTATCCTCTATGCTATCAGCTACTCTTCAGTGGCGTAACAAAGGCCCCCGCAGCCCCCGAGGAGGTGGGAGTGGTGAGCTCCAGGGGGCCCCCTCAACACAGTACACTGTGCACAGGCGGCAGACCCCAGACTGGGTCCAGGAGGAGAGGTCCCCCTCCAGGTAGTTGGCTAGGGGGGCTCAAGTTTAGTTACGCCACTGCTACTCTTCAAACTTCACCTTCATCAATCTCCTCTCTCCCGTCCATTGCTGCTTTGTCGTTACTAGTTCTGTCCTCATTACTCTTGCCCTCCCTCACTTGTGCCTGTCCTTTTCTCCGGTATGGCCTCTTTGTATCATCTGGCATCCAGCTCTCTACACTTTTCACCCTCACCCCATTCATTTGTCTTTTATGCCTTGTTTTTCTTTTCACGCTTCTCCCCGTTCCCCCACTCCTCCTGTTTACTTCTGCTTTGCTACCCCTCTTGCACCTGTATTCCTCCGCACTCCCTGTCCATCTATGCTTTGTGTCATCAGGTGCTGATTAAGTTACACACCCCTTTGTGCCCCCCTCCTCCCTCTGTATTTGTCTTGCTTCCTTCTCTCCCGTCAGAGTAATTTAAGGAATACAGGAGTATCAAGAGGGCGGGGGAATAAAAGGTGGTACTGAATAGCAGAGGCTGCTAGTTGCTTCACGGGAGGAGGGGGCTGCGGGAGCGAAGGGAATTGGGGGTACTCATCTGTAACTATCCCAGCAACCGGTCACAGACGCAGTGGAAACAACCATTGGCAAGACAGTAAGCCTCGCCTTTGAGAATTATTGGCTTTGCCAATGGTTTTAGCAATATGCTACTGTAGATATTTTGTATATTTCACGTTAAGTAAAGACTTTGAATTTGCTAACATTTGGAAACTCTCTTTGTTTTACTGTATTCTTGCATTGTGTAATTTACTTTATTAAGTCCTGGCATAACCAAGAGGTCTCAGCTCTAAAATGCTGAACTATTGGACTTCCCAGTGCTCATAAGTTACATGTGAGCTGAGTCGCATTTAGGTGCTGGGTGACTTCTGGGTGTCGGATCTTGTTCATAATGAGGCACAATTGAGAGCTCCGGAGCTGAGGCTGAAAACTGTGGCCTTCAAAGTACTTCTCTCAGTCTTAGAAAACAATCAACCCCATACTAGAGGTTTAAAACCCCCTAAGCGGACCATCTTAGAATTGTCTTGAAAATGGAGGACGAAATTAAACTATGTATGCACTTGAGTTGAGGGTCGTGATGTAGCGCAAGAGCTTCAATTTGCTGTGCAGTGTAGAAGTGGGAAATGTATGCCAGCATAAATGCAAAATAATAGGCAGCCTCCCTGAAATCGTGCATGAGCCAAAGAAAGTTGTGCCTCTCTCAAAACCGTAAAAAACAGAAAAAGGTTGCATAGAAGGTAAGGTAAGTTCTTGCCACATTTATGATAAGAAATGCTTATCACTACCTACAATGCAGTTGCTGGGGATCCTTTTGATATTCCCTTGCCTTTCGCTCCCTCATGGGATATCTGGATCCTCGCAAGCCCAGCAGGGAAGGAGTTCTTGAAATCAAAATTGGGGTCTAAGCCAAGCAGAGCACTTTGCAGTTTTGTGTCCTTGTCCCAGTGAGACAGGGAACAAACATGGTGAGATGGCAGGAATGCCATTCCTTACATGGCACGCATCTAAGGTTGAGTTTTGTAGTAGCAATGATCCCTACGATGTTAATAATAAAGCAGAGAGTATTCTTTGTGTTTAAAGAAACTCTTTGTATGATTCATTGTATAAAGCACAACCAGTAAAATACAAATCAGAACGGTGATCAGTGGGGTAAAGAAAGTGCTCAGGGTAAACTTGGTGATTCATATGTACAAGTTCCAAAACACATAGTATCAACAACTATATACATCACTTGCAAATGGGCATCACAATAAGAACGGGTCTTATGCAAACAGCTGACGATGTTTTGATTCCATGTTAATAGCGGATCATCATCAGGCTCGGTTGATATCTGTCCGAGACAAAGCTATCAATGCTGTGCAAATAGTCTTGCGCTGAGATGCACAGAACTGCCACTGAGTGGTCCATATATCTATAATTCTCCACAGCAAGTGTGTCTCGATCAGGAATGTACTGATGTGGAAATGCCACAAGGAACTCTCTTTCTTGTACATTCATCAGCTGCTGCTGGATCTGCAGAGCAATTCTGGCCCTCTGCATCCCTACTTAAGACACAATCTCAGTGCTGTATTAGAGCTGTATATCCACTCCAGTGGTCAGCTTTTCTGACTCAACTCGCTGAGAGAGGTCTCTGTGAGGAGTGATCGGCCTTTCCTCCCACACAATGACACCATTTTGTGGTGAGGTTTCCTTTAAGCAGGGGCGGTTTCTCCTCTAGGGCTAATGGGCTGTGCCCCTCTGAAATTCCAGCATCAATATTAAAAAAATATGAAATAGATCCATTTGCTTGGAGATACAATTGTATCTCTAGATTAATTGATGCACTTTAAAATAACAGTTGAACTTATTATTACAGTATGATATGGGGTCGTTTTTTAATGTGTTTATTATTTCAAGGCTGTACATTTGCACTGCTTTATAAACCTTGCTTTCTCACTAAATTCATAGGCTTTCAAATGCACCATTTTTTAATTTTTTTCTTGGGAGGAGGACCCACTCTTGACCTCACGCTTGTTCATGAGGCTTGCTCGCTTCATTTCCTACATAAAAGTCATACCCAACTTTTATGACCTACCACTTTCAAATGTCACCAGCCACCACTGCCTTTAAGGGGATTAAACATTTGCATCAGGTCCTTTAGGATCTGACTATCTAATGGAGCAACAGTGACGGGGTGGTGGGGATGGGGGTGTCTGCCCAGTAAATCATAAGGGTGCATCATATTTATCTGACTGACTAAACCTGGTGTCCTTACCCTAAAATAATTATAAAGGTTTTTAATCATAAATGTACTGAATTTTGCAGGTGATATATAATTAGAGTTCTGCATGCTTATATATATTGACAGGCTTAACTAGTACAATCAAATTCTGTTTACTATTATAACACTGGGAAGCTGGGCTCAGAAGGTATAATAAAGA
Source organism: Pleurodeles waltl (assembly GCF_031143425.1). Classification (NCBI taxonomy): domain Eukaryota; kingdom Metazoa; phylum Chordata; class Amphibia; order Caudata; family Salamandridae; genus Pleurodeles; species Pleurodeles waltl. The sequence goes on from NC_090448.1 coordinate 403,827,316, forward strand.
AGTGCTATAATTACTAGCCTCTTTGCACGTCTCGTATAGCTACCATTGCAGCCACCATGGTGGTCTGAAGCCATTTACCAAACTCCTCCATCCTCGCAACAAAACAATGGGCAATCAGTTCGGAGACCCCACATGTCCAAAGTGGTAATAAATGTGCATGCAACTTCCTCACTTGCAGAGATGGGTATCTTCCCCACTGACCTCAGAAACCTTAGCGCCACATGCTCCCAAGGTGGCTATGTGGACCCCGGCCCATCAATCTCCGGTGCATGCCCGCGTTCCTCCCATGCCCTCTCTAAGAAAGCAGTCAAGAGAGATGCCCAGTCATCAGCCATCAGGAGCCTATGTAGTCCCCTGCCCTCTTACACACTCAACAATGTTTCCTCTGCTCCAGCCCAGTTCTCCTCCTCAGCCCGCCGCTTGAAATGGAGTGGTCTATCGGAAGACTTCCAATGCCTGTCCAGAGCCTGCCTGGCCAACACCAAAAACAGATGCAAGAACCTTACTTGGGCAGTTTCGGGTATGAGGACAGCTCCAAGAGGCAAACCTCCAACCCCTACAGGTTGACACCACTTTCTGCCAGAACTGCTTGCGCCTGGACACAACCAAACCAGGCCATATGTATGAAATTGGCATTGGGTTCCCAACATCGAGGACACTGCTGATCATTTGTTCCCTGTATTGTATTAAGGCGGTGTAGTTTAAGGTACGTCATGTGTAAAAAGTTGAACTGTGTGTAGCAGAAGCGGGTGTTATGTGATACTGTATGAACCCTTTCCAGTGACCATCTCCAGTTCCCATCCTGCAGCCCGTAGCCCACTGAAATTTCCCGTCTTCCCCGGAGCAGCAACAAATCCAGCTGGAACTGAAGTAGCACTGACTTGTAAAGCCAAGAAACTACCCTACAGCCCTCTCCGAAAGTCAGAAAAATTTGCAGAACTTCATGCCACGGTGGACTGCCCTGCTGCCACAAGTCATGGACCGCACACGCCACCACAAAGTACACAAGATCAGATTCATTTTTTTAATACAAGGGAGATTAGGTGATGACGTGCCTAGAAATCACAGGATATTGAGCCGACGTCGGAACTCACAACTATGTGTAATGTAACTGGTGCTCAGTTAAAGCGTTCCAATGTGCCCTTTGACTTCTTCCAAACCAGTTTGACCTAAAAAATCCACTCTAACTCATACTCATAGAAGCAGAGGGCAAAGGGCTAGTGAGTGGTGACACTCTGTCCACAGACGTCAAATCACAGAAATGCCAGGAGTAGCAGAGGTGACATCACATGCCCGTTGACCTCTACTTTCACTCACACGCACATACTTACACATACACACAAATTCACACTTACACACACTCTAACTCACATAAACACACTCTCATCTTCAAGCATGCACACAACATACATTTAAAAGCATTTTTTACTTAGCTCAGCTGCCATGGAAGGGTATATTCCAGCTGATTGTACTCCATGTGTATTACACTAAGAGTGAATAATATGTTATTATTCACTCTTAGTGTAACAAAAAAATTGACAGCAAACAAAAAGAGCGGAGTCCTAGCTGACGTTCATAAGAACAAGCTGCCACAGTGTTCCTGGCACTGCATTTGCCACCTCTGGGGCCAGTTGTCAAAGAGGCAGTGCCAGGGGTAGCAAAGGGCAAGTCAGGGGTCCCAGCTGCGACCTCTGGCAACCCCTTAATGACATCCATGACTCTGCCCCCCCCTTTACGTAAACCGAACACTGCAGGCACATTGAGGCCTTAGCTGAGCTCAGTTGTGTAATTGCTCCGAGGAAAGGCAAGTCAAACAAGCATTTGCATGTAATGGGTCTCGCATTTGCTCCAGTTAGAGTTATTTGCGTTGTAAATTCCTAACTGGACTTTCCTTGCCACATAAATTGAAAATGAAAAGTAAAACAGTTGACATAAGCGAGCCAATTAAATGCATCATGGAGAGACCCAAAAAGAAAAAGAAGTTTGCTTGCAGTCAAACGTATCGGCAGTCATGCAATCATCAATGTAACAGTTGCAGTCTGCAAGGCGGTAGCAAAACCACCCCATGGAGGGACAAATGTAAAGCATCTACCTATGATGATAAATTATTTTTGAAAGGCAAGCCCACGAACATGTGAAAGTGATCGGCGTGCGTGGAACGTGGTTAAAAGCCACCAATACTTACAACAGGTCAAAGCGCTTGTGCGTTCAACCTAAAAATAAGTGACGCCCAAAACGTAGAGCAGAAACGTGCCTCAACATTATTTCTTTTTCGGTAGGTAATCTAGAACAAAAGTGGGGCATTTGAATTTTTTAACAAACTGTAATTATTCAATTCCTACTGTGAAATTGTATGGTTTTTTATAGCACTTGTGCTGCCCTAACAAACTGAAAATGTTACAAATTTGCATGGAAACAAATATTCATTCACTCTCATGGCCATAAGTCTAATTCTAGATCAGGCCACAATACTGTAAAAAAAGTAGTCATTTTTTCCAAATCTGGACAAAATGATGCTGTAGTATGTTAGACATGTCGCATCCACTCCCAGGCATGTATCAAAAAAACACATAAGTGCTGTAGAAAGAAAACATAAGGAGGTAGGAGCGTCCACCAGATGGTACAGATGTTAAACTAGTGTGTATTTGTAAGAATGTCTGTGAGTATATGACTAGGTATAAGGCTAGTTATTCTGGTGCACTGTAAGATTATCATTTGAAATGCTTTAAAAGTTAAAACATTGAATATATAATGACAAATGTTTTGTATAATGCACCATGTTCGCCATTTTTTCCCACATTTTCTTGGGGGGAGAACCCACAAAACCTCCTTGGCAGTGATCAGGTTTGCTCGCTGTGCTCGCTCCCTACATACCGTAATGGGACTGGTCTGTCTCGTTTTTAGGTTGAGCCTGCGAGAGCATGCGCTTGCACATGCGCTCTCGCTTGCGAGACTGTTCTGTATGATAATGGACTTGGAACCTGCCCATAGCTTACCATTGGTTGTCATCATGGTCGCTCCTGTGTGGTGCCTTTTCACTGGACAGTGGCTTGGCAGGTGTCACTTCCTTTTCAGTCCATGGAGATAGGACCAAGTACAGATTAATTAGCCCTAATAAGGGCCCCTCTGCTGCTCACAATGTGAATCAGGTACTGTTTGTGCTATGATGTGATCAGCTGCCCCCGTCATAGCTCTTTCATGCAAATCAAAGAAAATCTGTTTTCCTCACACATTCCTCCTCTCCCCTGACAAGTAAAAATGCCAGTTTTAGCTACTCGAACTTTATGAAAGCTCCTTACACTAGTATAACTGAAAGGACCTGGACAGAAAAAAGGTCATAATAATTCTAATGTTGGCATTAGCGTATTTCATGCAAATGGAAGTGTTCATGGTAGCAGGCTGAGCGGCAGGGGCCTTGAGCGTGATGCGCAGTGAGGCACACAGAAACATGCTAGAGCGACCCACGAGTTAATAAAGCAGAGCAAGGGCCTCAAGCACAAAATATTTGATTTTAGCTATTAATCCGCGTTTGTGTATACACTGCTTCAGCATTTGAAATCAGAAAGTAGCCCTCCCGCCATCCTTCAGTGCCAATTACATTTTCTGCATCTTTGCTAAACCCAGAGTTGCAAAGTACATACCTTCTGCCAACCAAAGCCATGGTGTCTGCTTCACCTGCCTTTCTAAAGTCAGCTCCTGCGGGTCCACTTGTGGTTTTGACACAAAATATAACTATTTTAGGGACTCCTTTCTTGTTCGCATTCTGTTTAGTCACACACGTTCCCTAGAGCAACCCATTATCCATATCACTGAAACAGTTCTATAGTTTAGAATAAGGCCAGTACTTGCGTGGTGAGTGTGACTGTTTTTAGATTCGGGTGCTGGGGTCTTCTAATTAAAAACCCATGCATTGTTTCATGTATTTACTGTTTTGGTAGGACTCTGGGCACAACTTTCTTTTACATTCATACAGAGCAGGCAGGGGACATCTAATAATCAAAGGCAAGTGGCAGCCCTCATACCCCATGTCATCACTCTGTTTCCTACTAATCAAGACTTTCATATGTATTAGCGAATTAATTAAGTGGCAGGAAACCAACACCACAACACTGACAATGCCTTTCATGGTCGCATGGGAAATCAAGACTGTAATCAGTTTCGCAATAAAATGGGCGCAAAAGATGCTGATTAGCAGCGGGACGCAGACTTCATGTTTTACAATTATCATCCCCCCCCCCCCCCCCCCCTCCCCACCCCCTGTTTCTTCCCCCTTATGTTTTATCAGGACTCACTGTGGACGCTCGGAAGGAACCCAGCTGCAAAAGGTGCCGAGTAGCAGGGATGCACAATTCATGTAGCGAGATTTCAAGAAAGAGGTATGAAGTTCCCAGATTTGTTGCTACAGACATTTTGTACTTGCAACAAAGGAACAAAAACTGCTGTTTTCCTGCATGTCAAACAAAAAGCTTTTGCACATAAAAGTCTTTTTGAATCACGTGCATCTATATTTCCATAAAGTTCTATTAAATATATTTACTGTGTTAAGTTCCCCGACAGCGTGACATTGATGTCACTTTGCAGTCACATGACCAGTAGCGACAGAGGTGACGGCCATTTCACGGAGTCCCAAAAATGTGACCTTTGTCTAGACCTTTGTCTAGTTTAACGGGCTATGTATCCGAATTTTGTTTTAAAGCTTAGTATTTTGTATTTGACTTTCATTTAAAGCTACTTGATAATGTGTTTTTTTGTTTAACCATACTGTTGTCCAGCTACACCCGCCCTCACATTCACCACCCACCTTCCCCCCCCGGCGCATCATCATTCTGACCCTATGTCCTGCTATATGTTCTTGACTACATCTGGCATCCCCCCCACCACCGTTAGTTTCTGTGAAGATAAGTTATGCTGTATTCAAAAAGTGAAAAGAGTATAGGCCACCTTGCAAGCCGGGCATTTCCATAGATCCTAAAAAACTGAGGTTCTTTCGATCAGTCCATACAGTGACCAGATACGCAGAATATACCAGGCAGTGTCTCCGCTGTAAGAACTTATCTTTAATTACTAGCAGAACACAGACAATTCCTCTTTGGAGATGGAAGTTTCCCTGAGTCTAAGGCCACATTTGTCTCAGAACACCTTTGAGATAGGATGCCACGCCACCTATAGCAACTGTATTTCTACAAAAAATAGCAGATTTGGATGTTGCAGAACTGAAAGAGTGGGGAACGCCTAATTCAACGAGCATTGACAAATGCAATAGGTCTCAATTTTGGGAACTGTGGGATTTTCCAGTTGTTTTAGTCATGTGGTACAGCATCCCCAATGCAGTGCGGGGTGGCTAAAGATTTAAAAAAAAAATCTTTTGACCTAGCCGGCCGCATAATTTTGTGGGCACACACACCATGCATGCACTTACTAACAAAATTATGTGGGTGCAGTTTTCCTTTTTATTTACAGATCGAAGACGGATTACTAACTAAAACGAATTTTAAATGTGTGGAAGCTTTCTCTGTTTTTTTGAAAGCGTAAAGGAGAAGCAATATGTAGGAAGCAACACAAGCGGACGTGGCAAGCAACAAACAGGCGCAGGTGGGATGTGGGTTTTTAAAAGCAAGTGTGGGAATCAACACTAGGGGGCGGAAGCAATCCGGGGGCATGGATGGGGTGGAAGCAATATGGGGGCATGAATAGGAGAAGCAACAGAGGAATGCGATGGAGGTTCAAACGGGTAAATCAGACCTGGTGAGCAGAAAGTACAATGGCGAGAAGGCAACAAAGATGAAGTTGTGTAGAAGCACATGGGCGAGAGAAAGGAACAGGGAGTACAGCAGTAAAACCCATGCACTTCCATAGAGTGCTGAAACCATAAGAAAAAAGTAGCACCTGAAAAAGCGAGCAGTGGAAGGACATAGCAAAGAGTCTATGCTACTGGGGTAGAACAAAGGAAAGAAAAAGAAGGAAAGCCCCACAGCTGTTGAGTAAGAAGCAGAGAATGACAATGAAGCCAACGAATGGAGAGTGATGAAGGGGGTTTAAGCTCACTGTAAGATTACAGTATGGCTCATAACAGACAGTGAATGTGCTCTCTTAGGCAGGACATTAAAAAAAAGGAAATGTTTTGTCCAGTCCATCTTCTCACCACAAGACATTAAGGCAACAGTCACTGCCAATATAATACTCCCAGCATCTGCTTACTTCCCAGAAAAATAACGGGGCTGGAACATGGCCTCAACCCATTAGATCCTCTCAAGGCAACTCACCTGCAAACCACCAAGTCTACTAAAACAAAGTTTCCATATTTCTGCTAATGCTCACAATAATTGCTTAGCTGCTTCCACCTGACTAAAGAAATGCCCTTACACATGATATTCCACCCATAGCTCACAAGGATGGCGAGGAAAGCTCGTACAATCAGACCATTGAATTCACACTTTCTGGCAACAAGAGTTTGGTTGTGATCCTTTAATTTAGGACTTAATTATGGGAATAGGAGACTTTGGTCACCAGAGGAAATGTCCTCATCTTGATCACATCTCTTAGGATCACATGCCCCAACTTAGCAGTCATTAGCATCATCATCACTGTCCAACTTGTTTCTACCTTCGACCTCAGACCCCTTCTTCCTCCCATGAAGTCTGCAGTTGTGGCTTGTTAATAGGGGGTCTCTCTCATGTGAAGCACCACAAAATGGACAGAGAAAGTTATTTTCTGAAAATCAGTCAATAGCTTTGTAGCAGCAAATCTAAAGAGTCTTAAAGCTGCACGCCTCAGATTGGTCAGACGCACTCATTTAAATTCCTGAATGGCAGATTTAAAATCGCCAGTTGGGGTTCCAGGCACCCGACCCTCACAGGCATCTTTTTGGGGATTTCACAACCACCTATAGCCTGTCAGACAATCCCTCTATTCCAGTTTTTACCGAACTGCTCATAATCCTTCAGTGCAAAGGTACACATGTAGCACTTTTAAAGATTTGAGCAGTGCATTCTCCCGGGATGTAAGACCTCATCATTCGCTATTGCCTGTGGGTGGCTCCTGGCTGTCCTTTACACAGCCCTACTTCTGATGGATACTTCTAACTGCAGATTCTTCACCTTGTGCATCCCTCCTGGCAACAGACTCCGTCATAACTCTGTCCCACCTCTGCACACGTTAACACTGAGTCACATATAGGTACTACAACAACGCATTTACAGGTTCTTCTTTTTCCACACCTTTCTAGACAGATCTGGAGTGTACGTCCTTTGATTTTCAAACACTTTTTTAAGTTCTCTTTCCTAAATATTTTGCTATTGTACAGTGATCTCAGCCTCAAAATGTCAGGGTTTAAATTGTGCCCCACTTGTCAAAAGCAGAGGCATGGCCTAGAGACACTTGATGGCTGTCATAGGTACCGCAGCATCAAAGAAGACTCCAAGTTCTTTGATAAATACTTCCTAATGCACTTGAAGGCCATTAGATAGCAGAAAGCTAACTTTACATCACATAGCATAAGAATTGAGGTTAATCCCGCTATAAGTTGCAAGGCCATTTACGATCCTTCTTAACATCTTCAGGTAGGCCCTGGACGAAACTAAGAGATAAGTGAAAGATGTAACACAATAAGACCCAACAAGGCTCTTCACCATGTTGATGCTTTCACTCCACATAGAGGTCCCATAATGGGTACTTTAATGGCTTGACTCAACTTGGACATCCAATACAGATCTGATTCAGTCCTGGAGTAGATACACCCTGATTTCCCAAGGGTATCCTTGGTGACTTAGCATCAGGTCACAGCCTTCAAGGAGGTCATGCTGCAGCTCTTCAAGATGTTCCAAATCCTTCTAATGTAACTGAAGACCCCATGCATCCATTAGGGCCTTCATTCAGGCTTCCTTCCACAAGTTGCCCCTTCCACAGCGCCGGCTGATCCCGTGCTGCCTCAGACCACTCTGCTTCTGGTACTGGGCAGTTCATTGACACCTTTACTGCAGGCCCTGTTGGTTGTTCAAAACAACACTCTACAGAGAGGCACCAACAGAGAGAGTCATATGCTGCAAGCGATTTCAATAACCACAAGTTTTCTGGGTATGTTCAAACCTCACTTTTTTCATGCATATTAATAAGGCATGATTGTTTGGAGAGGAGGCAGATTTTGCCCTATATTGTTTTACAGATAGCAGAGCAACAAATAATTCCCTGGATTGCGTTCCCCCGCCTGCTGAAGGTATCAACAGTATTGGAAGTTCCGAGTATATTTGGGGGTCCTCGAATATTGCCAGAGGCAGCTTTAATACCCTATTCAATTAGTTCAGCCTTTTTGTGGCTGCCGAGGCAGAGGCATTGTTAGGGGAAAAGGTCACCAGCAGCAGTATCAGTCCTCCACCTTCGCTTTACCTGGCACCACTGCCACTGAGTACCTTTACTTTCCCTGTTCATTACCGAGATGGGGCCAATAGAGAGCCAGATCTAGTTTCATCTACCCCTTTGCTGCTATATCAATTTGGACCAATGGGTGCTTCAGATTGTTTAAAAAGGTTAAGCCGTCCTGTTTTTGCGCACCCTACCTCGAGCCATCCAGTTTTTGCTCAGACATTTGTGGATCATGTGACTATTTTGTCCTAAGAGGTGAAGATGCTCCTTGTAAAGGTAGAGATCAAAATCATACTAATAGCTGGGATGAGTCTTGAGGGCTATTTCAGGTACCTCCTGGTTCCAAGAAAAATGGAGTCCTGAGACCGATTTTGAACCTTGTCTTAAACTTGTTCCTCAGGAAGGAGACATTTAGAATGATCACTTTGGCACAGGCTCTGTTACCCTTAGGTCACAAGAATAGAATGGTGTTCCTAGAGCTACAGGATGCATACTTTCATGTGCTGATCCTGCAAGCCAATAGAAAATATCACAGGCATCACCTTGCAGATCATGAGTGACACGTTCACCGAAGAGAAGTCCTATGGGGTGTCCACTTGCTTCATCTTTTCGACTCTTCTGAAGGTTAAAAAGGCATCCTGCCTAGAGCTTCCTGTTTGTGGGTCTCAATGGGACACATTGCACCTTTGATAGAACTCCGGCCTCCTCTATGCATTCTGCCTGTGCTAACCTCATGAGTCCTGAAGGAAGACAGACAGGGTTGCGCGCAACTGAACCTAGTGGCCCCAGTGTTACAATTATCAATTATTTCTTCTTCTAGTTATCCCGTATCCCCCATACTTTAAATATATATGCATATGTGTTCATTTAGATATAAGTTTCAAACATAAATACACCTTTATTCATGTCATTATTCATTTCAACCTGATAATTAGTTTGGCTTAAATATATGAACTAGGTACAGAATGCAATGAGATGGAAAATAACTTTTTTTTACCAGAGATTTGAGACTGTAAGGCACTACAGAGCCATAATCACCTCCTTTACTGAAGGGTGCATATAGGTGCATCTTCAGACAGTTACGCTTTCACTTGGGGGGGCTTATCTCTCTGCCTACCAAACAGACAAGAGTAGCAGACCATGTTACTTGCTGAATTGTTCAGAAGAGGTATGCAGGTGTGGACCATCTTTGAAACGTGAATTAGGGCCCTTGTTGGTGTCAAATTTAGCTCAGTTAGCTAAGAGAAAGGTGGACGATGTTGGAGATATTAATACAAAGAAAGTTTATGGTATCACTAACAAGTTACAATATATTTATTAGTTCACTTTTCTGTGTACCATTACCACTATTTTGTTGATTTGTAAAATAGTTACAATTTATATTGTATGCACTATGGCAGGATGTTAAATTTATAATGCATCTTTAAAATATATTCCTGTTTTCTAAGTGTTCTTGAGTGTGCTTTTCCATGATGAAAGAGGGTTTGGGTTCCATTAACTATCATTGTGGTATCTCAGAGTATAGATGGCTACCTAAAACCATCTCCCTTAAGTAATGATCAGTGGGTTGCAGACCATCTAAATTTCTGTGTCTGTTGGCATATTGGCAGAGCCCTTCATCCCATGAGATATAGAAACCCTCTTACCAGTCCATGTTCTGGCAGGAAAATCCACAAAAAGTGTAACTGGTTTGGGCCAGGAGGGACTGGTTCCCAGAACCTTTGACCCCAGGTATCACCCCCCTTAAGCTTCGGGATAATCTGTGACATAAACAACAGGGCAGGGTCTTACAGCCGAACCTCCACAAAGTCTACCTCCATGCGTAAAGTGTGAGTGGAACTAGCTGAAGGGTTTTAATTTGCCATCATGGGTGGTGGATGTCATTTGGGCTGCCCACCCACAAAATCGAATTACTCAGGCTATTGGTCCAAGTTCTGTTACCTGGTGTGTGGAAAAGTATGTTGACCCTCTACAAATTAAGTTTGTTTGGCCTGTCATTAGCCCAGCAAGGCTATGTTGTTTAAGGTTACTTTTCAGCACTTTCAGCCTCCATCTGTTTGGCCGATCAGCCGTTTTCAATCAAAGCAGTTGTTATGTTATGTTTCTTAAAATGGCTTTCACACACGTTTTTCATAACGTCCTTAATTTTGCTACAGTGGGACCTGAATTTAGATTTGACATTCTTGATGGGTGCTCCCTTTGAGCCTCTTCACAGTCAGTTTTGAGACTCCTCCCTCTGAATAATGAGCTCATTATTGTGATCACTTCTGTGATTCGCAATAGCAATATGAAGGCATTGTCAGTCCAGCTTCTGTACACTACTTTCTTCCATGACAAGCTGATGCTTAGGACTTGTGCTTCCGTTCTGTGCTCCCCACATTCTTTTCTCTGCCACGTGGCCCTAAAGAGAAGGAGATGATTCACCAGTTGGATCGTGGCAGGCACTAAGCTTCTAGATTGATAAGACTGGGTGGATGATGTCCTTTTCACTGCATTCAATGATGTAAAGAAAGGAAAGGCATATCAGAAATTAACCTTATGAAGATCGATTTCCCATTGCATAACACAATGTTAAGTCTTGGCACCCTCCTGAGGACAATAGGTTACACCAGGGCCCCAGGATGCACAGAGGAGAAACTTCATATATATATATATATATATATATATATATACATATATATATATATATATATATATATATCTCTCTCTCTCTCTCTCTCTCTCTCTCTCCCCCCCCCCCCCCCTGTGTGGCTATTTGCGTAGAACTGTCCTTATAAACAGTCCAGCTTGACTGATGCAAAATCATCCTCAAACAACCACCATGAAATAACATTTGCTTGCTATATCGTTTTGACTAGTGCCCCTTGCCCCGAGACATTTAAAATACAAGCAATTTGCCACAAATGTTTCCTAGTAATTCTTGATGGAGGAAGACTCAAAGTTCCCCAGTAAAACTGCAGTTAGATTATTTTCAGTTTTCATCAATTTTGCAGGATTAATAATCTTAAAACACACTTGCGGCCCACTAACTACCGCAACAGAACTCAATAGTCACTCTTCAAACCACCTCTAAAAGTGTATTTCATTTCCATGATATTAAACACTACATTTTTGCTTGGGTGTGTTTTAAAGTTTTTTATTGTCACATATGTCCCAATCACTCCTTGGAGAAGAATTACACCTACAGTGAAAAAAAACACATTTTACTTCCTTATGTGCTTTAGGTTTAACTATATCTATTTAGTTTTAAGTGCACCTTTATTCATACAGCTATCACGTGATAATCACCTATATTCATCCAGCTGACAAGGAACAATCGGGTTAGAACACAAAACATGTTGTAGCATTCAGCACCGCACCTCCCTTCTCCCCTCCCATCTCAGGCCAATCACTCGTGATTGCAGAGTACAGTCCCAGCTGCAAAAACTTCATATCTCTGCCTCACTCGCGGACAGGGCCAGCTTTAGCGCTGGTGGCATCCGGGGCGACTTTTTATTTTGCTCCCCCCTCATGACCTCGTTCTCGGATTCCCTCACTACCACCCGCAAAAGTGCCCCTCGTCTTTCCAAAGCCCCCTCTCTCATACACTCCATTTTTTTTAGCGCTTGTTGAGGCTGGCTTTGCTAATCCACTCGACTATCCACATAAACTTTAGTTCTGTTCTCTGCAGCAGGCATATTATCCCTCAGCGCTACTTAATTGGGAGTCAAAACTGTCACTAGACAAAACTCAACTCTCATTTGGCGGAACATTAATGTCAAGAGTTATTTTGACATTTTTATTGCTGCCTGAAAGCTAGACAACAAGCTCTGCATCAGGTGCTTTTACATCTTAAGTTACTGGTAAACACAACGCCCCCACCCCCAGGGCAGTTCCCCCCCTCCAGGCCAGTGCCCAGTGCGGCCGCACTGGTCGCACTGCCCTAAAGCCGGCCCTGCTCCGGAGGTAATGGAACTCCGGGGACGTCCAGCATTTGTGACACGGGAGGATCTGGGAGATGTTAACTGAAGGAATCAAAGTGCCTTAGATTCCTTGGGCAGGACAATTCCATGTAATCATGTACAAAAAGTATTATGAATGGGGGCAGTTTATTTCATACCATCTGAGTCTATTATCAAACAACAGCCTAATCTTCTCCTTGGCCAGTATATTCCACATCTTCGGAATCCAGGTTGAGAGCAGTAGTGATGAAGCTCTCCCCGCTTGCCCAAAGTGCCAATATCACCTGTACTGCTGTCACTATTTCCATAGCCTGTTGCTTCCCTCTGGGTGACTTCTAAGGTCTGCTAGGCGGGAAAGGGCTGGCCAGAAATACTACTGTCTATTCTTTTGGGGTCTGAACTTCTTATAAAATTGAGTTAATTTAGCACCTTCTCCCAGTATCTACCCAGCTTGAGGCAATTCCACAAGAGGTGTAGTAGGGTGCCCACCGCCCCACACCTTCTCTAGCACAAAGTACTCCAGGTTGCAGTCCACTTCCCCATCCTCTCTGCTGTTCTCTACCAGTAAGTCAAGATTTTGTATTGAGTTTCTCATAGCCAAACATCTATTGCGAACACTCATGCCCTATCGTAGAGTTAAGAGTTTTTCCCACTCTTTGGGTGAGGGTTCCATCCGAGCTCCCTCTCCCACCTCTTTTGTCCCCCTGTCTTATCCTGTGGGGTGAAATGAGGTGCACAGGGTTCTGTCCTGTGCACCATGCTTAATCTATTTCTTAAGTTCTGTGAGGGGTGTTGAGGTCCCTTCCCTCAATAAAGGGTGAAGAGACTCAATGCCCAACTTGAGTATAAGCACACATCTCAGTCTCCGAGAGACGAAAGTGTTGTTTGGGGTCCTTGAAGGGTTTAAATCTGTATGTGACGAGAGAGCCCTTCATGAGACATCTCTTTCCCTCCAGATTCGAAAGCTGGATGTCTCTTTAGCTGGACTAGATCTGAGTTGTATGAGATGTCCTTGTGTGCTTTAAAACCTCCACACAGGGAAACAGCCTTAACAAAGCGGCTCGAGTCACGTTGTCCCTTAAAACGCCGCCTGAACCACGAATGCATCTTTACAACGTATTCCTTTAAAACTCAAGTCATTACAACGACTTGCCTTAGGGAAAGTGTTGTTGGACTGATGTTGGACTTTAAGTCCAACACTTTCCCTACTGTGGCGCTGACTGGAATTGGAATAGTAAACTATACTATTCCAAAGTCCAGCGCTTTCCCCAAGGCAAGTCTTTGTAATGACTTGCGTGGTAAAAGAATGCGTTGCAGAGGCGCATTCGTGGTTTGGGCCGCGTTCTTAGGGCAGGCGTGCTAAAGACCTGCGTTGATCCGACACACAACCCTCCACACAGTCTACCATTATGTCTAAAAATTATTGAGTGGAGAGCCCACTTCTAGCGTTCTTTTATATCACCATTACAGAGGACCATGGCCACCTAAATAGATGTCTCTGTTACATGTATGCAGTTTACTGAAGAAAAAAAAAAAAAAAAAATCAGTTCCCAATGCAAAGCTTCTAAGAGATAGACATGTTATTTATCAAGCTCTCCAAGAAGACAAACAATTCCCAAATAAAAATGAGTAAAATCACTGTCACTGAGCTCCAGAGTTTTGATAACTGGTTGGACCATATTTGATAACCTCACAAGAAGTGTTGTCACACAAACCTTGAAACCAATATTAACTCAAGAAGTGAGATTATAAAAGCAATGAAATAAATAGAAAATGACTTAAGCAACTGCAAAACTTCAACAAAATATACATTGGGTCTCAAAAGTAACAGAGCAGCGCCGCTATGTGTCTAAAATGGCTTCTGCCATGAACTGAAGCACTATGTAGGAGGGTTTCCAATGTGGTAGAATTGCTCCCTGGAGTCGTTGTCGCTGCCAGTAGCCACTCAGCACACAGCACAGCTCTGAGAAGAGTTGCATTCAATGTTCAAGTTCTAAACCTACATACCATGGGTGACGTTTAGCCTGTTTGGAGTGAGACTCAATCTGATCCCTGAACGTACCAGTCTTACTTGCAATAAGGGAGACTTGGGGTCTATGCTATTATTATACAGAGAAGATATTCTGCCTCTCCTGGGTGGGCAGTGATATGGGAGATATGTTCTGTCACAGAAACGCTCTGCATGTTGGAGAAAGGGCACTAGCAGGAGCTCAACCCACAGAGCCAATAGTCACTGAGTTCAGCTAGTCGTTCTCATGAAGAATAGTGTTGATCTTGGATTGCTTAGGAAAATGGGGTTATATTAATGAAACGTTTTAGAAGTCCATTTAAGATAGCCACTTGACTCCTTTAGCCACCTCCACACACAAATCCCACAATCCCTGTATATAATGCTAATAATGCCATTACCAACGTTATGTCCCTTCCTTTCGTCTTGCTTCATGGTCACGTCAATGACCCCTTGACCTTTGCCTGACGTGCCATCTTCTTGTCTCGTGGCAAGACGAAACAACCAAGTGTATAAAGTCAAGTAAATGTAGGTAGCCCAACATCAGGGCATCAAAATAAACGTCATCAACTTGCCTGTGCAATTAACGCAAGCGGTCCCACTGGCAGAGGCAACAAAACAGCATTTTATTGGCAAGAAGAGAAAGAGAAAGCCAGTAAAATGTGCCACATTATCCAGAAATCCTAGAAATAGGCACCCAGCCTTCTGGAGTTTTCTGAAGAATATGCCACAGGTAATATGGGATCTGCAGTCCCAGAAGCAAAATCACTGGCAATGGATTGGTTGTGCAAAATGAGTTATCATTTTGTTGCTTGCCCTCTGGCAACTTCCCGTTTCTAGTAAAAGTTCTACTACTTCAGAGGCTGACAAATCTCATTTTCGACAACTAGGCACCCTGTCGCATAGCAGGACGTCAGAGGCCCAAATGCAAGGAAGGCAAATAGGTCCCCTTTCCCTAATGAAGTAGTCAAATCCAGTCATAACGGAGGTGGTATGGGCTCCTCACACCCCTGGGTCACTAGCCCTTTGGTCCTATTGACAGCTACGTCCATCACTCAGTCTTATACTTCTGTTTCGATATTAATCAAAGCCTCTTTGTTGTAGTCGCTTTAGAAGCTTGTAGTGTTGAGGGCTGTTTGTAAAGTCACTGTGTGTGGAATGTTGAGGCATCAGTTGGTTGCCTCCTCGCTGTTGGGTGGTTGTTAAGTTGTCCTGCTTCTAAACAAATTGCTTACGGAAGTCAAGGTGCTCCCTCAGGCTGGTTCACTTAAATAATTTACCTCTTATAATAATACCATAATTGAACATTAACTCATTTCTTACTTTGTAAAATTATCCCAAATCCTTACTCAATTTCCTTTCTTCCGGCCACCCTTTAACAACATATTCTCGTCACAATTTCACGGTATCATCACATTGAAAAGATCCTTTCCACACATCTACAGAAATGGCATACAATGACTCCACATTTCCACAACCTTTTTTATATCCACCAGGTATATGTTACATCTCATTCACGCTTACCTTATGCATGCACACTTTGCGACCAGGAGTATATTGCATAACACACTGATATTCCTGCAATGTATCAGCTAATGTTGCAGTAGATGCTCTCCCTCCTCATGGGGACATAGTATTCACTAAACACTTGTGGTGAGGGCTGAGGAAAAATTTCATACCCCACAAAAAATGTCTAAAATGCTTGACAGCCCAAGTGCAACCCAATAACTCTATTTTAATTACTGCATAGTTTCTTTCTGAGGATTTGAAGGTGTAAAAACCATTACACACAATCCACTCTATCCTTCGTCTCTATGCATAAGTACCAAACCTAAACCCATACAACTGGCAGCCACGGTTACCACACATTCCTTCCCCACAACATAAGGTCTTAAACAAAAAAGCTTTCTGTTGCTTTTCCGCCACACAGATTTCATATTCTTCTTTAATAAAAGACTCTGTGAATCAACCTTCGATGCATAATCTTGTACAAACCTGGCATAACACTGTTAAGACCAAGAATGTCAACAATTGATCCTTGGTTGCTGGAGCAGCAGCATCCCTAATAGCTCTCACATGGTTCTGTTTGAGTTTTATACCACTCACCAAAATCTCATGACCCTAGTACTCAACTTTCTCTCTGTGAAAACACCATTTTGTCAGTATCACATTCAACCCTTTTTCCTGCAGTCTTTCCATCTCAATACACAGGTTCTTATTATGCTCCATATGCATTTTTCCAAATAGCAAAATACATTGCGGAATGCTACTGCACCTGTAACACCCTCAAGCGTAAGCTTCATAAGGTGCTGAAACACTGATGCATCACTCGCCAAGAAGAAAGGCATTCTCGAAAACTGGTACATTTCTTCTGGAGTCAAAAAAGTTGTAAGATATGTCAACTCTTTATTCAGTTCAGCTAGGTGATATGCACTTGCAAGATCAATAGTCGAAAAAACAGCAGCACCAATGAGAGTCGATACCATTTCATGCAAATTTGAGAGAGAATTCTCGTCAATTCAGATCACATTGTATAAACTATGCAGGTCAACAGTTGGGTGGTTAAGCTGTCCTTACTCTGAAATAAAAAAGCACATCGTCTTTCTGCTGTTTCACATGTCATGCTGCCTAATAGTTCATCCTCTCCACTGCCTTGCAAACTATCAACTATCGCAAGTCAGCCTAAAATACACCACATCTAGCCCATCTGAAAGGCATTCCACTTGTGAGTTGGATGTTTTACAGAATTTCAAAGACAGCTATAGAATTAGTAATGTGGTATATAACAAGGCACACAAACTAGGAGGTAAGAACTACAATACGTGCATGGAATCTAAGAGTAGAAAATTAGTAAGCCAGATTTGCATAAAGGCAGAGTCAACAGGTTTTGCTGTTATAGTGTTGAAGTGGTGAACACATGTAGGGAATTCCCCAGAAAACAAAGTGTGCTTTCAAATTCAATATCATATTATTCAACCTGCCGGGTAAGATCCATCCAAATCTATTCTCTTAAGTGTACTATTAAAGTCCATGTATTGTAAATAGAGTACTTTATCAAATATTACTCCAGTCCCTAAGAGTTTCATCACCATCATTCAAGGGTTCATAGTCCACATTTCAGTCTCTGGTCTCTCTTCCATTAATACATGTTGACCCAGGTGTTACTGTTGGGGTTTCTCTCTCTCTCTCTCTCTCTCTTTCTCTCTCTCTGTCTATCTTTCACTCTGTCTCTCTCTAAGTGGTCAGGTAGGGAATCCCTTCATCTAAAACACAGAGGTTTCCCAGGTAAGGGTTGGTCCCATCCCCATTCTGCATCCTCTCACTTCCCTTTCCATTGCCAACACTTGCCTAAAACACAGGGGTTCCCCAGATAAGTACTGTTCCTTTTCTTATCTTTAATTTATAAGGGGACACGTCAGGTTCGATGGACCTTTTGACTGCGCTTAGAGAAGTTCCCACCACGAACCCCAAATTCAACAAGGATTCATCAGTAACATCAATAAACAACATCAAATCAAATTTGGAGTCAATAACGTCTACACGCCATGACACATTTAGCCATGAATAAACACACCTTTATGAAAAAATTGGAATATTTATTTCCCTATATTAACAATGCTAATGTCACGTAAATTAATCTCAAAACCACGATAAACATATAAGAACAGCACTGATTTTATTTGATTTAATTAAAGTGCATAATAGTTAATAAAAACCTTTACACCATCCATAATAAGATAAAATTCACAATACACATTTCAGAGAATACCATAAACTCACATAAAACATTTTCTACAGTACAATACCAAATTCTAAATGAGATCCTTAAAAAACACAAACTTTTTTTCAGTGCAAAATCATTTCAAAATATACATTTAAGTTAGTCTGGCTTGACCTCTACACATGAATCTTAACCTCTAATATTTGTTGGTAAGAAGTGCTCACAACGATAACTTTGATTTAGGACTGGGTACTGTATAGGTCAGCTACCGGGCCTTGACCACTTTATTGCATTTCGCCTGTGTACATTTTTACAATATCAATTAACATGCTAAAAGACCATCACCTCATACCATGCCCTCACTTAAATTCGACTTACATTGAACGTCCATTCTTTTGGAAACCTGGCTTAAAAATGTTGTTAGTCTTGCATTCAAAATAATGCCTGATGATTTAAAACTAGCGATTACCACTTGCCTACATGTACGTATATTTCTCTGGTTAAGAGCCTCCTTAAGCTATCTTCTGCGATCTTGCTATAAACCTTGGCATGTACAGATCCAATGTATAAGGTTCCCAACTCCACGCCCACATAAGATACAGGAGGAATTTGAACTAGAACGATCTCAGGGGGAATAGTAGAACCTCCTGGGAGACAGCCAAATCGATACTCAATGAATAGATCTTTTACTTTCTTTGACCATCCTGGCACCAGGTACTGCTGGTGTTTCATAGTGTTATATTCATTTATTATAACCCATGAGTGCGATCTGTCGGACAGAAGACCCTTGTCCATAGCCAAGGATTTTTCTTCATAATACAATTAATAATGTTTTTAAAAGTATTGAGAGCTAAGTTCTCGTCCCACAAAGACTTCGTCCCCAGATTGTCTAAGGCTTGGTCTAAATATAACCGGGATGGAGAGATTGAGTTGGAGCTCAGCTCCTGCCAGAGTGCTTGACTTAACCCACTACCCTCTGCTTGTTGAACCTATTTCCAAACTTTATATAGGCACCCTGTCTTGCAATTAATTGATTCATATACCCACATTCCAACCTGATTTGGGCCGGAGATGCATTTACTGGAAGATGAAAAAGAGCTCTGAAGTCTTTACCAATCATCCCATTCAGGGTAACTGCATCTCTGCCTCTCAAAGCTTCACTACTAGAGGTGATACTAGGAACTAGTTTAGCGGTTATCACTTGAAGCAAAGGGCGATAGCTAGGACCATCTAGTGATCTTTGCAGAGTATGAAAGGCAAGCAACAGAGCATTTCCTTTTCACATTATGTCAGTTTTCCGGGGAGTAAAAGACCCCTTCTCATCAAATATTACCCCCAGGTATCTATAGAGTTTTACTTGTTCAAGTTCACGGCCTTGAAGATACCACTTATGGTTTTATGTATTTTTTAAACTTATTTCCGTAGTCTTCGTTTTCTTCTCATTTATAACCACTTCACTCTGTTCTGCGAATTCTGATAGTTTCACTATCAATCGTTGTAATCCTACTTTGGTGTGACTTAGAAGTATTACACTGTCCGCATATAACAAATTTGAAATAGAGAGCTTCCCAATCTTTGGAGGGTGCACATTTACCCCATTTAACATAGTGAATAAATCGGATACAAATAGATGAAAAAGAGGGCGCGAGCACACAACCCTGTTTGAGACAGCGTTCAGTCTTAATTTTTCTTGATAAAAACGAGCCATCCCCTACTTTCACCCTAATTCAAATTTCAGTGTATAACATCTGAATACCTCTTAATAAGTGGGCTGGAATGCCCCTTTGGGTTAGTTTTGCCCATATCTGGCTACACTGAACCAAATCAAATGTGAATTTGAAGTCCACAAAACATACATACAGAGGATGTTTATTTTTAATACATTTATCTATAATGGTGGTAAAAGATAAAATATTAACTGCTGTTCCCGGACCTTTTATGAAACTTGTCTGATTGACCCGGAATGATGTTTTTATTGTTTGCCCAACTCTTGAGATCCTCCAAACGGGAGCCGGCATAGTATTTGGATTCTGAGTCAGCTAGGGTGATTAAGCGATAGTTCTTGGGAACAGCACTGGTTGATCAAATCTTCTAAAGAATCTCAATTTAGCAAGGGCATTAATTACTAAACATTCAACAGTCACAATACAAATAAAAACAAGAATAACTGCGCAACAGAGATTTCATACATTTAGGTTCAGCAAAGAAACAACATCAATTGTTACTAATAATTAGAAAACGTCCTCTCGGTCTTCTCTAATTAACCTTCTGATCAGAATAACATGTTTGAGCTTCATGCAAAAATAGTTTTTGTAAAAATTAATTTGGAAAACATCTAACTATGGCTCTATCAAAACAGTGGTTGATTCCTAGAAACAAAGAACATAATCTACAACAATTTAATTCGCATTTTCTATACCTTTCCTCAAATAAGGATCACCAAGCTGCAATTCTCTTCGTCAGTCGGACATCAGCTCAATCAACATCAGCAACCGGACAGTGAAAGGGGAATGGTTCAGAATCTGGGACTCTAAGCTCTCTGAAACATTTAGCATTAACGCTAAGCAATAAAGTTAAAGACAGAAACTGTCATCAGAAACTTGTTCAGCTCCTCAGACAGAACAAGAACACCTCTCAGAATAAAGTCAAGGTAGGAAAAACCCTCTAGCAATAATAAGGTGGTAATGGAAATAATTATTATAATGGCTGTCTTCTCTCAGTACAGTCGGATTAAGTTAGAATCGCCTAAAAGATTTCCCACGTTTCTGTTGGTCAAAGAATTGTACATTAACCATTATTCTAATAAACATAAAGCTTCAAATCTAAGATTTTACTAAACTATCGTTCACACGTTGATGTTTGGCTCTTCTTCTCCTGTTCCCATCGCCAGGCTCGTCAGGTAACGATTTTTGTATCTATCCGTATTCCAGTCAGTGCATCCATTATCAGCTCCTGGGAACATCGCTGTCTCACGCTTCAAACTATACATTGTTTCTACTACTAGAACAAGATTTTCTAACAAGCAATTCTCATGAGAAAATTAAAGACATCTGCTAACGTTTGATCAACTCAGCGAAAACAATACATGTATTAATCTCTCCAAGCGTACATTTCTCACAGTAATTTTAAACAGTGCAGCTTAACATGAGGCTGTGCAAGTGGGCCCAGACCTCGCTAACTTAAGGCCTATCATTAATAAAGAATGATACATAACACATAATCATTAGTATAACACATTACTACATTTGTCTTAATACGAACACTTCAATTAACATTAATATGCAATTAATAATGACACTTTGTGATTAATGTCAGCCACTCAGGTGGGCACGTTTTCCCACTCGCACATTATTTTCTATGTTATCCCCATTTCTATGCAAACTCTTAACTCAAAATACATTAATATTTATTAATAATAAACTCAGCGCTCACATAGGTATGGGATCATCCTTCCTTTTCTCCTCTTTCCATGTGCCTATTGGTAATCACCTCCCTTGTTACCCATCTTGACACCTCCCTCCTGCTTCTAATGGTTCCAAAACACTTAGGCTCACCCCATCCATGACCCATGACCCTGCCCTCTTACGCTTAGCGTGGAGTCATGGAGTTTCCGGGGTGCCTGTTATTCTAGCTTCTTTCTCTGATATCTGCCTTCCTTACAGGTAAGAAATACTGAAGTACCTGGGCCATCCATTTCTCTGCCCTGGATGCTGACCTGGGATTGTGCCCCCAGTTCCTCCAGACTTCACCAAATTACTTCTGTCATGTGGGGACTCCCTTTCAACCAGTTTGGAGTAACCCTAACAACCAAAGGAGCCTCCGCCTTTTCTGTAGGTGGCTTTTTTCAGAATGGCTCCATGTTCCTAATTTACATACTCTTACATACCTCCTTACAACATGGCAAACAGTAAAAAGTGTTTGCTCATTAGTAAAACGTGTTCAGGGTCCGGCACTGTAGTTCACTTTCTGCAGACATGTTAAATCAAAAGGCATGAACACCATAGTTAAGTGTGTAGAGGACAGCCCAGTAAACAGCACATTGGATGCCCCCACAAGCAATACTTGTGTCTTAAGTATTGAGGGTAATGTTTTAGGTTTGAATAGGAGATCCAGGAATAAACCGGTCTGTGAGATGAAGTTGGTGGAATCAAAGGACAGATTCTGAGTCACCTTACAGAATTGTTGACAAGGATGTGAGGAGGGAGACATTTGTAAGTATTACAGGAGAAACTTTAGAACTTGCAGACATGTTGCAAAGACTTATGAAGAAACTGTGCAAAGGCATTGAGAGTATAATTTTTTCAAGATTACATTCTTCTCAACATGGAGCATGATTCACTCTCCATCTCAGCATCACTGATAGAGCAGAGCTGTTTAAAATTATTTCTCCCCCCTGTCTGCTCTATGTCTCCCAGAATTTCCCCTACAAAGTCCAAGCGTCCTTCTTCAACTTGTTGCACTCTGCAATTACTGTGTAACAGTGGGAGGGAAAGCAGGCATGCGCTGCCCTTTGAAAGTTTGTTCTTTCTCCTTATGATGGTGGCCTAGATGCAGTGGGCACTAATTTGTATTATTGGGCCAGCAGGATGCTGACCATCAACAAGTGGCTACATGAAGACTGAGAATACCCCTGTGTTTCCCTGGAATTAAACTATGGAGTGCTCAAATTACTGTGTGGCAGGCTTGGTGACAGAGGCTTCCTACAGCCACTGTTTCGTCACTAAGATGCTGGTATCGAGCATTGTGCTGAATTGGAATACGATCATGATTACTAAGAAACCACTGTGGCATGGCACATGGCATGCCATTCTGTGGGTCTGGCAGGCTTTTCATCCTGGGAATATATTGGCATTTCTAAACATGGAGACCTCTGGTCAAGAGATCATATAAGGCAATTTTTGCATTTTATGGAGACGTACAATATGCTTTTGCAAGGATCACAATGATGGCCTGTAGCAGGAAAGGTATATCCGTATTGTACCAAGCACCAATAAATAATACCCCCAACCCTGTAATACAGCTAAGAGTCAGATGGAAACAATACTTGGGCACACTGGCGGAGGAAGAGTGGGCAGAGTTGACAATGGCTACTAGATGTCTCGCAATGTTGATGTGAATGAGGTTGATTGAGTTAAAACACCAACACTGTGTATATTATAGCTCAGCCAGACTGGCAGCATTGAAGGAAGGCCTGGACCTTCAATGCCTGCGATGCAGAGACAAGGTTGGCTCTCTCTACCATATGATCAGTGAATGCCCTGTGATCTAAAAGTACTGCTCCTGTATTCATTCAACCTTGTCACATTTTGTGGAAAGAACTACCAGACCCCAAGATTGCTGTCGGTCTCCTCGTGGCAATCAGCCAATGGCGGTTGACCACCACAGTCCGCGTTCAGCAAAGTAACAGACAAGGGCACATTGGATGAATTAAGAAACAACAATGCTGACACACATTGACACTATAAAACACACCCCTTCACAGACCAAATCCTATTCATTTTTACTGCAGCACAGCAAGACAGACCACACATCATTGCCACCATTTGTTTTCATAAGGCAACCCTTTTTCTCCCCATCCCATTTTACACCTTCCACACACATCATCTAATTTTTTCCCCCATATTCACTTGTCTTGTATAATTAGGCACTGTCATCCCCTTTAATTTTCAGCCATGTCACAGGCCAAAAACCCACGATTCTCAGAAGATGAGTTGAGAGTCATGGTGGGTGAAATCATTAGAGTAGAGTCACAATTGTTTGAGCCCAAGTCCAGAACACTCCTCTCAGTAGGAAAATGGAAATGTGGGACAGGATAGTCAACAGAGTGAATGCTGTAGGCACCACCCTTTGCACAAAGGAGGATGTTAGGAAGAGATAGAATGATCTCAGGGTCCAGGTCTGTTGCCTGGTCTCCAGGCACCAGCCGGAGGCCAAGAAGACTGGTGGTAGCCCTCCCATTGCCCCATTAAGACTCTTTCCGTGGGAGGTGAAGGTCTTGGCCATCCTGCATCCTGAGGGCTTGACAGGAATACATGGGGGAGTGTATCTGGTAAGTACAACACAATAACTGTAACAAAAATGCAATGTCATGCATGCTCACTGCTCAGCTTTTGCCACTGTCTTATTCATGTACCTCACCAACATTCAATATCTGAAGTATCTGAGAGTTAACACGGTCAATCTGTATAATGGACCTAACATCACAGCTACCAAGGCACATAACATGCCATATGTCTAAACAGTGCCTGGAAATCTCACAATCCCGAAAACACATTCCAGGGTTCATGGTATGTCCCAAAATGTAAATTTTTGCTCAGACCAAAATCCAGTGTTGGGGAGTAAAGAGAGTGACCTGACTGCAACTCCCAGAAGGTCCTGTTTCTCTAACTCCAAACACCAGCCCAGGTGTCACTTGTCCAAATACCCCTATGTCTCAACTCTCAATTGAAGTGTACTCTCCTGGGAGGATACCATTTGTCAAGTGTGTGTAGTAGTGGGAGTGACCTGACTGCAACTCCCATGAGGCCCCGTTTCAGTAACTCCAAAAAACAACCCAGCATTCACTCGTCCAAATACCCTTGTTTGTGAATTCTCAATTGAAGTGTCCTCACCCAGGAGGGTGCCATTTGTATAGTGTGTGTAGTAGAGTGAGTAATCTGACTGCAAAGCACAACATACCCTGTTCAGTAACCGCAAACACCAGCCAAAAGGTTGCTTGTCTAAATACCCTTGTTTCTGACTCTCAGTTGAAGTGTACCCATCCTGGGAGGATACCATTTGTATAATGCATGTAGTAGAGGGAGTGATGTGACTGCAAAGCACATTAGGCCCTATTTCAGTAATCTCAAACACCAGCCCAGTGGTTACTTGTCCAAATACCCCTGTTTGTGAACTCTCAATTGAAGTGTACTCCCCTGGGAGGATGCCATTTGCATAGTGTGTGTAGTAGAGGAAGAGATCTGGCTGCAACTCCCAGGAGGCCCTGTTTCAGTAACTCCAAACACCAGCCCAGTAGTTACTTGTCCTAATACCCCTGTTTGTGAACACTTAATTGAAGTTTACTCACCTGGGAGTGACCAATGATACAGATCATGCTCAACTCAGAGACATGTCTGTCTACCTAGCTCCATCTTGACTTGCTATCCCAAGATGAAACTACTGAGGACAGGAATGCCATCTTACCCAGTGTGTACAACAAGTATTCCTAAGGCCTCAAAATGTATCACCAGATTGATATTGGCAACAGACACATTGACACAGCACTGTGCTCATGATGACTCCAGTCACATATACAACAAAGTCCTGGATTTGCCTGCATCCCACTCAACTAGGCCTCCAAATGGTCAAAGCCATATCTTACCTCTCCTCTGTGTTGGCTGCACTGGTGTTAAGAACTCATTTTCAGTCCATCTTCCAGAGTGCAGGTGCCCTGCACATCTCTTCAGCTGCTTGAGTCAAATTGGATTGCCATGCATCTCACGTCATGTCAAATCACACAACATCATGGTTACTTGGCACAACTGGATTACCTACAACTTAACTGTGTCCAAGTTGTCTGCTCACTGTCACACAAAACCTTTGAAGGTAGATGCCAGTAACAATGTACGTTTTTCATCAACAGGTGGATCTGCCGCTGGCAGACGGAGGCCACAGAACAGACTACCACGACCCTCCTGGATAAAGCCCTCAGTGACGACAACACTCCTGGACTTGTGGACGGGGAGGATGGTTCTAGCCCATCTGAGCAACCTGGTCAGACAGCAACAGTGAGTTCCACTGTGCCCCTAATGGCTCCCCCCAGCCCTGTTCCTTCAACATCACAGGAAACAATTCCCCCCTCCCAACCTGTGTACCTAGCACAGTTTCCACCATCTTATGCAACCTCCCCCCAGTCCTGGATCCTGAAGTGCAGCTCAACACTTCAGACACTTTGGATCCAGGACCAAGTTGGAGAGGGCACCCTGTGCCAAGGGCACGAGCCACTAAGGGTATGGTGCATGGGAGAGATGCTACAGGCAAGCGGGGTGAGGCCACTGGGGTGCTCTCGGCCAGGACACCATCAGCCACGTCTTGGGGGTCAATCAGGAGTCTCAAGGCGTGATGGGCCAGGTGTTGACCAAACTCCGCAAAATCAAGCAGCTACAGAAGGACATGCATAAGGACATGTGTGAACAGATGGAGATACACAATTCCAACATGGCCTCCCTAACAGGAGTGTTGAGAGACATACACACAACCCTGAGCAGGGCTTTTCAAAACCAATCTTTCCCTTCCTTTGGCTCATCAACAGCATGCCCATCAACATCAGCGGCAGCCACAGGAAGGGTGTCCCTTCCAGAGGAACAACCAGCCACAGACACCCCTGCCCTCTGTGGCAGCTGATCCCCTCCTCCCACAAGTATGTACGTCGAGCAAAGAATCCAGGAGATGCAGATGGCAAGACACCCACCACTGCCAGCAATAACCCTCTTCCTTAAGATCCTCCTTTGTGTGTCACACATTCACTTTGTGTATGGATCCTGAACCACCTTCCATTTCCAATGGGAGGAATACTCTGGACTTTGGACTTCCAATGTTGTGGCATCTACTTAAATGATTTCATTCACCATGACTGACCCCTTCACATATTTATTTTTGGTTGATTATTGTCACCTATAATTTCTGTTAGTCGTAGCTTCACAATAAAATTACCCATCACCGACTCATTGCTGATTTTGATTTCAAATGTAGTCATGTAGATCTGTGAGACCAAGTTAACCATACAATGATGATCATCCAAGGTACTTGTTCATGATGAGAAATGTTGCATGTACACAGTTTCCAGCTCAGGATTACAACCATCCCACACAAACACATACATAAAAGTGTCTAGTCAAAGTTACAAAAAATATTACAGTGTTCAGCACATAGGCTGTCAATATGTCCGAACTATTGGAAATCATAAATGATTGACTCATACTGAGTACATTGACATGTTTATGGGTAGAGAGCTCCAGACCATGGAAGGAAGGGATTTGTCAGACATTGTCCTATAGAATAGGCAAACATTGAAGTGGTTGATGTCACCAGCTTGAGCCTTATCACATACCACACCAAAGTAATCCAACTTCATATAATCCAAGATTAAGACAGATGGCATTACAACAGTTCCTGATCACAGGGCCATTATAATCCAATTCTCATGCATCTGGTGGTATGACACAAACATGTCTCAGTGTTTTGGCACATACACTGTGGCCTACAATTATGAAACACATCTACAGGTATATACACGTCATACAAAAAGAGTGTTTAGCCAATGAGAATGGAAACTGACTTGGTCGTGACCTAGGACTACATAGGTTATGACCACATGATGACACACATGATGCATCAGGTCCACCAAAGGACACAAAACAAGTCCAATGGGCACTTTGAACTTACATCCAGACACTGTGCAAGCTGTATTAGCACAGGTCTCCTACACCCAAACTATGTGACCTACATTACCTGGAACAATCCATGTTCACTTCATATGTCAGAGCAGCATTACATACCTAGCAATTTTGCACATGAAGATGTCATGGTGAAGGTACCTGAACAAAGAACAAAACAAAGAGTATAGGACTGAAACCATACAAAGGACACAAGTCACAAAGCAAGCATCTGGAAAACAAAGTACATTGGAATACTTCTGACATAAAAAAAGCAACATCATCAAGGTGGGGATGTTCCAAAGCTCTCTTATCAATCAGCCTTTTTTACTAATTTTTGCATTGGTGTGGTATGTGATAAGCTCCCTAACTGTTTAAAAAGCACTAAACTCCATACATTCTCACAACTATATTTCATTGTACAGACACAGTCATGACATCACATGACATACTTACATTCATGAGAAGCTGCGGATGAGAACTTCTCACAAGTCAGATCCTTCCTCTTCACCACTGTAATCTTCAGTTGGCATTTTAGGATTTTCAGTCAGTGGCAGTGCAGGCTCCCCCTCCTCTGGCCTCTGGGATGTACGGGATATTCCTCTGCAGCGCAATGTTGTGGAGCATGCAGCATGCCACAGTGATCTGACACATTTTCCCAGGTGAGTAGAGGAGAGCTCCAATCCTGTCCAGACAGCAAAATCTTGCCTTCAGTAGCCCTAAAGCCCGCTTCACTGCCCGTGGATTTCCCCTGGCATAGCTGGATTCTTCAGCGGCATCAAAAACCAAGGATGGTTTGGATATGCTGAGTCTCCTGTTAAGGAATGGGACATACTTGCAACAATGAGTCACTCACTTCAAGTCTGTATTACATGACATTGCTCACACACGGTCAGGACAGAAGCGACTTACCAACCAGCAGGCCCTCTCTGGTTGCGGTTGTGACATCAGCTGAGGTATGGTGCTGTTCCGCATTATAAAGAAATTATGGGCTGATCCAGGTAAAATGGGCTCATACATTTGAGATGTAGAGATTCACAAGACAGACAACTTGCACCTTGATAGAATGGAAGTTTTTTCTGTTGCAATAGACTTGCTCAGTGGACTGTGGTGGCACCAAGCCAACATGTGTACCATCAATGGCCCCCACCACATGTGGGATGCGGGCAAACCCATAGAAGTCAGCCTTCACATTGGCTAAATCCTCATGTTGGGGGAACCTGATATAGCTGTCAATTTGTTTCAACATTCCTGATAGGAACTCTCTCAGCACCAGACTGATCATAGGTTGGAACATACCACCTAAATAGGGCCACTGTATAGTGGAAGGACCCTGTGGAGAGGAAGCGCAATACTGACATGACTTGAACGATGGGTGGTATGCAACATGCATTCCTCCATGGTCTGGCAATGGACAGTAGACAGGAGGTTGTCACATGCTCCCGATCCCAGGGTATCTATGGGTGAAAAGACATGATTTGGAACATTAGTCACTGTGTCCACAGCATCATACATCATGCATGCCAACAATATCATGTGACAAAGCATTTCTGACTGGATATACATGGCACCCAGTACACATCACAGCTGGCAACTAAACAAGGGTTAAATGTGACCCCCATAGTTGTGAACAAGTGTCCGCAACATGAATTTGGGAGACACTCAACTATCTGCTACTCAATTTCCCCTCGAAATGTGACAGTATTTTCCGACCACCAAAAATACCATTGGCGGAAGTGGCCCATGCACTGCCGTCATAATCCATCTGTGCCTTGCAACACACTACACTGGTGGCTATGTAGTCAGACCTACACAACAGGACAGATGGAGGATGTTTGTGATGATCTTAAACGTATGTTGTTTTTGTGACCCATATAACAGGCCATATACAGTATTTCAAACCGATGGCTGAGGCCTGACCTAGTCCACTGGATATCAGGTACCGCCCGCATCTGCCAGCGGAAGTTGTCCGCATGGCAGGCTGTTCCAACTGTGGCTGACAAAGCCATAGGCTTACGCTGTTGCCTGTGGCGGTCGTGGCTCAATGGCTGTGTCTGTCAGCGGTGATAACCTCTTACGTGCGTACGTGTATGCTGCGTTGTGCAAATCAGTCACTTGACTCCTGACACTGTTGCCAGCAACACCTCCACCACTTCAGCTGCTATGTGCCATCTCTGGGAGCAATCATGCCACGTCCAGCAAGTCAAGGGGCCCTGCTTTCTCTCCAGAGGAGCTGGAGAGGCTTGTGACCGAGGTCCTTCCCATGTATGGTCAACTCTATGGCTCACCAGAGGAGCAGGTAAGTACCTCATAGGTACAATTGACTCTGTCCAACACCATCCTTTCCCTCCTCACAGGCCACAATGTGCCCCTGTGTGCCAGTTGGACTTCTTGTGTGCCTGTTGTTGGAGTTTATGTGGCATCAATGGGATGTACATGGTGCAGGTACTGGAGACCAGTACTATATGTTGTGCTCATTCACATTGTGTTGTGTGATGTTTTTGGGTCCCTAGATCCTCCTTGTGTTGGATGCACATAACTAGGCAAGAAGACTTTCTTGCCATACAATGACATTTCTTTGTTTATGATGGTTGTAAATGTCAGACAACATGTATGTGCATGACAGCATGAGCTGTGTATGCATCATGTCTGAGTCATTTGATGATCTTGTAAGCAATGTGTATTGTGCCACAGATCTTTCACCCCACATCTGGCATTGCCAAACTGTTGTCTGGAAAGCATATCATTACTCACTGTGCCCTTCAGGATGCCATACTGCTGATAGCCAAATGATGTACTGTCATGCATGGAAGTGATGAAAATGTGAGAGTCATTTAGGTTTCTGCATGCTCAGCCTGCAGAGACCAGGGCCTGTCAAATGTATCTCCCAGTATGGGACATAGTTGAGGTTGTGTGAGAGTCACCGTGGCTATGCAACCTTGGCACTCTGCATACTCCCTGTAGACCTGCAGATCTTGTCAGGTGGCCACTATAAGGCTCTAGTGGCAAAACGTACCCTAAATGCCTCAGTCCATTGACTAGGTTAGCAATGGGTACTGAGGTAGATCCCAGAACTAGTCCATATGTGCATTTTGCTGTATTGTCAAGGTGTGTCTTTGACTCATTACAGGTCCCTTACTCCCTCAGCCCGGTTGTCACCTTCACATAAGTCATATTTGCATGTACAGGTTTATTGCACAAATGACAAACCCACAGTGCAGACAGTGTGTGGATTCCTGGGAGGCGATGACATGTGACTCAGTGGCTTGGTTACATAGCAGAAACTGTACTTGTATGTTGGATGCCATCTCTGGAAGATAAAAACATATGTTCAAAGGTGTGTTCTGTGATACAGGTACATACCACAGAAACCCCCCTGAAGTAGCATAAGTCTGCATTGGGAAGGCCACGTGTTCACACATGCAGAGGGAAGACACTTCCCATACACAGCATGCTAGCCCTTTCATTGTCACTCATGTGTAAGGGTGAAGTCTGTACTATGGTAGTTTCCTGTAGGGACTGTATGCATTGAGCCAATGTTTCAGAGTGTAAATGTGTTTGCCTAGTCAGGCCTAAGGAGTTTAATCTTCAGAAGGCACATTAGTATGTACTGTTTCATTGCGGCTGACATCTCTGTACATGTAGCTGGAGCATGAGCCACCTAATTTCAGTAGGCTTGCTTAGTCATTGTAGGCCATGAGCAGGGTAGTGGGTTAGTCTGCAGATGACTCCAAAAGTATGTAGTCATGTCCCTGTACTTATTGGCATGTGTGCTTTACACTTGTGGTGTGTTGACAAATTGCCCATTTTGTGCTTCTGACGTGTGTGACACAACCATTTGGGTAAAAACTTGTGTTTGTAATTGCTTGATTTGTCTCATGTATCCATAAAGGAGAGATCCCATCACAAGGAGATTTCGAGAGCCATCGCCCGGAAGGTGTGCCTGAGGGTCCATAGCTGGCGGAGCGCCCACTGTCACAAGAAGTGAGAGGACCTGAGACGCTAGGCCCAGAAGATTGCAGAGGTCCAGCTGAGGCTGTCCTCCTAATGTGAGGGGGTGGGGCGCACGTCAGAGCATGACCCCCCTAATGGCCATTCAGGCGGTGACGTACCCAGACCTTGATGGGCATTTGAGGGGAGCACAGCAGCCACAAGGGGGTGAGTACAGGGCATATTCCTGCCTGTCACATAGCCAAGTTGATGCGTTAGGTTCTGACATCTCCCCCTGACGATTGGGGATGGGCCATGTGTGACACACAAGATGAGTAACTGTTTGTATGGATATGGAATGTGGAGCATACGGATGTGCCCTGCCTATTAGCCCAGGGACCTAGGACACAACCTAGTACAGTCCACAAAAATTGTTCTCTAGGTACAACACATGGCTGTGTACATTGATCATACAAGTAATGTTTGTTGTTGTATTGGGTATAAATTACATGCAACAGACTATTACTCCTCAGTGTTACAGCCCACAGAAAATAAGTGATGAATCACTGTCTTCGGCCATGTGTCTGGTCAAGTGAGTAAATTTGCATCTGCCCCCCAGAGGCCACTTCTCTTCAGGTTGTGGCAAATGCTGGTGCCTCGCTACTGTCTGTACTGTGACAGTGGCCATCATACATGTGACAGAGCATACATTGTTCTTTGGGTACAGCTACAGAACAAAACTTTACCTTGGTAAGTGGGGAATGCCCATTGACATGATTGATGTGCCATCACTGTTGCCAACGTTCCTTGTGCTGACATGTTAGCATGTGTCCCTTTTCTCTTTTGACAAACTGTGTACACTGCTGTTTCATGCATAGTCTACCTGTGTTCATGGGATAATTTATGTATTCCCACACATATATGTGCATGTCAACCTGTGTTTGGAATAGGACATATGTAATGGGGCTATATTTCATGTGGTGCCACAGATAGGAGTGTGTCACCATTGATTGTTGGCTCACACATACCCTCACCCATCATCGCATATCATTTGGCATGTACAACTGCAGTAGCAATGAGGGACATGACAGGTAGGAATACAGTTTTTACCCACAATGTGCATTTCCATACCATTGATGTGGCATCATGTGGCAAAGTGCACTGCACATGTGAAATGGTTAATTGTTACTTGACTGTTGGCACACATCACGGAGTTACTTGCAGTTATGTTGGAATCAAATGTGATGGGGTACAACCATTCATCCAAGGACATCGGGGTTTGCAGGACCAAAATGGAGACAGTAATGTAGCTTCCCCTTGGGCAACATGTTGAGGGCCTTCCACAAGTACTTGTGAATCCCTCTGGTTTTCCAACATGTAAAGGACTAATGGCTTCTGCTGATCTGCTGATGCAATCAGAGGATGTCATTGTAAGGGGTGCCATACAGTAGTGCCGATATCCCTGGGGCTAGCTGATTCATTGTGTTGTGTGTTTTAGAGACATATCTCCCTGACAATTTGCACATTTTGTCTACAGTGTACATTTCCATGCCAAATGTGTAGTATATCTGAGCAACATTAGTACTACCTCCATGACTCCAATAGGGCAATTTACACATGGGGATGTGTGCATTGTTAATATGTTTTCAGTGTGACATAAGTATTTCCATGTAACCTTCTTTAGGATTCTATACTGCAGTCAGCAACATGGTAGGATTTTGAAGCATCATTTTTTTATTGTTGTGTTATTGTGTGTGTGACAAATAGATGTATGACTGACCTTGTGTGGGATCTGTTGGAATTAACTTGGCATTGGCCTACTATTGTATGACAACATATAACTGAGGTATGCTCCATGAGGTAGAGGATTAAAGGTGATGAGGTCTCCTACTTGTTCAATGGTGACTGTGATTGCACAACTTCCCCCATGCAATTGTAGTTGTCTGAGAATCTGATTTTCCTGAGGGGAACTGTTGACAGTTCATGTGGCATGGATGCATATGGTATGGTACATGTGGGAGCCACTTTGATGTAGTTTGCTGCTGGGGCCTATTTGACGACTGGGTAATGTTTACTAATCACAGCTGTTGTTCAAGTGTGATCAGGAACATGTGGTGACCCTTTTTCTCTTTGTATTTCCAGCATCATCCCAGGCAATCAAAGGAGACAGGGTGCAACCAAGTGGGGAAGCATCGGGCCACGGTACCTGCACTCAAGACACCCCCGACAAAGAGAGATCCAGTGGCCCAGAGGGTGAGGGGAGTGCCACGGAGGACACAAGATCAACCTCGTCATCTTCAGAATCTACCTCCGGTGGCCATTCCCTAGTGATGGCAGACCCATCAGGACCTGTTCCTGTACCATCCTTGTCTGACACCCCCAGTTCTTTTGCCACCTTCCCTGTTGCTCCCCACCCAGTTGGCCGTGCTTGGTCACCCAAGAGAGTAGGTGTCTCCTTAGCCCCAGGTACCTCAGCCCTAGCCCCTGTTACCCCTGCTGCCCTGAGTGAGGAGGCTATTGACCTCCAGAGAAATATCTCTGTCAGGCAGACTGCCATTGTGAATGCCATCCAGGGCTTGGCAAGCCAGCTTCAGCAGAAAAATGCTTTCCTGGAAGGCATTCATAGTGACATGTCTGGCCTACAGAGATCTTTTCAGGCTCTGGCCTCCTCACTGATGGCAGCCATCCACTCCCCACAATACTCCCCCTCACCACCTCCCTCTTCCCAGTCCAACTTCTCTATTCCCCTACCTGTCCCAAGCACACAGACACACACACAAATACATCCACCATACCCACAGACACCACCCCAACAGACACACACACACATCCACCACTCCCACATCATCCAGCACCTCCCAGCCCTCCAAGACACACAAACGCCCACACTCACACACGCAACAGACACCAGCCAAACACAAGCATACCTCACACATACACACCCCCAAGGCACCTACATCTACAGACAAGCCCACCACTCCCTCAACCTCCAAATCCTCAAACCCTCCTGATGGCCCTATCTGTTTTCCCAAGGAGAGTTTCCTTTTCGACCTTGCATTTCCCTGTGTGGGTGCTGGAGTTTTTTTGGCCCACACATGGAGGGTGTTCAATTGTGCTAACTTCCTTTGCATTTGACAGATCATGTGTCCATTTTGATGTGTGTACCTTGCAGCTACTTCATCTAGATGTATGGCCCAAGCTGTTGCTGTTGTATGGGCTTTCTTGACTTGCGCATACACATTTGGCTTACATATTTGGCAGATAGGTGTGTCACTTGGCTCACATATTGTTTATCCCTGAGGTACATGAAGGGCCAGTTCCTGTGCAAATGGTGTTTTAGGGGCATGTGCAAAGTGAAATGTGTCCCAGGGCAGCATCCTTCCAGGAGTGCTCCTGATGCCCCCATCCCTATTGTGCAGGTATTGTTTGCATTGTGAGCTTTGGATATTTGTTTCACAAACTAATGTGCATCCCAATGACCTTCCATTGTGTTGCAAGTGGGTGATGTGTGGGTCCATTACAGGGATGTTTCATGGAAGGGGTATGTGTGTTCCATGTCATATCCACACATACGTGTCTTCAATCTGACAACAGTCCAAGGCACGTGAGCAATGTGAGGGTGTCAGTTAAATTGGTTGATGTGATGTTGCTGTGGTTGTGCTGTTGTGTGACACACTGTTCTTTACACTTCACTGTCCCTGTGCCTGAGATAAGTAGATGTGTTTTTGCAGTGGCAGTGCAGTGTTAGTGACCTGCCAAAAGGGGGCATTTGATAGCTGTGAATGTTTCATTCTTTGTGGATGACTCCGACTGTGGACACAATGTCAAGTGTACTTGGTGAAAAGACAGATGTCAGGGCACTCATGAATCCATGATTAGAAGTTAGTGATGTATCCAAATCTTCATTGTATATTGACAAGAGCCTCATGTAGATGTAGAGTCCACTTTATTCATAAAGCATAAAGTTCAACAAAAAAAGGCCATCCTTGAAATCAAAGTTTGTGTAGCAACCACGGCCAATATTCTTATAGCCACCACAGCCAACACGTGTTTCATCCTATGAGATAATGTTCTCTTAAGGACTTCATCAGGGCTTAACTTAAGTATGCAATTTTAAGTGAAAATATTTCTCTCATAACACCTGCAATACCTTTACAAAGTATAATCAATCCAAAGTCAGTAGTGTTTTGAAGTAATCTCAAATCGTACCTATCCAATAATGGTTACTATCTGTAAAATGGGGAACTACGCCGCAATCGAATCATCCCGCAGCGTTCCCAGTATCAAAAACCAGTGTCGAAAGAAGTAAAAAGCAAAAGGTGTAAAAAGAATCTTTGCTGGACAAAGGCATTAAACAATTGAAGAAAGCCAGGAATCCAGACTTTCACAGTGGAATTCTTCAGGAGCAAGGAATCAGTATCAGCAAGTGGAGAGCCTGGAAACAAGGTAAAGAACACAGCTTTGTTGCAACACACCTTCAAACCAGACTGAAGCCTTTATTTAGTAAAATTGTGGATCAAGGAGCAGCATCTTGGAGCCCAGGAGCCACAGGGAAGGCAGACTGAGATGAGTTCAACTTACAGCCTCCGAGTGACCAATGAGAAGTCCTGAAATGGCAGGGGATATGCTGGGGAGTTGCTATAATGGAACAAATAAATTATTCAGGTGGAGTGACCAAGTAAATCATAGTTCCAGTTCACTACTTTTCAAAAAGGACAGAACTGGAGATCATTAAGAGAGTTGATGCAGAGTCTGTGAAAATATTCCTATATAAGATTTTACAGAGGGTAAAAATGATCAGATCAGCAATAACAGTGGTCATTTAAATCCAAAGCTTATGGTAGATTATTTTGCATTCAATGGGACTGTGCATCAAACAACCTTCGCTTTTCATAAGCCTGATAACGGAGCAGTTAAAAGAAGTAATAAAGTGATAAAGGGGATGATCCAGCTCTGAAAGCAGAATCATAAGTGATGGAAATAAGAAGTGAGGAGACTGGTGTGGGCTTACCACGCTACTCCTTTGTTAACTGAGTTTAACCCCTTTGGGATCATGAGAGTTAGGGAGTCTTTCACCAAGGACAATCTGGGGTGGATGGTTGAGCTGAGGTGACTTGAATGGTCTCCTGAAGTGGTGAAATAGGACTTTAGGCACAAACTGTGTATAATGAATCTTATGAAAAGCGAGACATGGGATTAAGGAAGTGGGGCAGTTGGTGTGAGTCAAGAAGGACATCAAGACCACAAAAAGAAACAGTCCACATAAGGATTGTTCCCCCTGACCAATCAGCTTAAATGGAATACACAAAGCATTTCCTGGCTTCCATCCCATCACAAATGACCACAAGTTATCTCTACATATTTAATTATAGGAAAAGATCAGGGCT
Organism: Pleurodeles waltl; assembly: GCF_031143425.1. Lineage (NCBI taxonomy): Eukaryota > Metazoa > Chordata > Amphibia > Caudata > Salamandridae > Pleurodeles > Pleurodeles waltl. The sequence goes on from NC_090448.1 coordinate 403,864,074, forward strand.
AAGCACAACCCAACACAGAGTAATCTTTAGTGGGATCTAAGGTTTGGATTAGGGAGTAGGCCATGAAACCACTGAGGTAGAAACGTGTCTTCGGAGCAGCAAGCTCCCATTACAGAGGTGGTAACCCATGTTGCATTTTATGTCATAGGAACAGCAAAGCTAAATGAGGATGTCAAGCTGCGGTCAAACCTTTCCACAACCTGAACATTAATGTATTATCTAATTCAGTGGGATCCCCATATTGGCACAATATTTCCTCAAATTATTATAAAAATAGTAAATTTCCTAAACTACTTAAGCCTTGTAGTGGAGCTGGAGTAAATTTAGTCTTAGACTGATATTCAGTAGTACTTTTTAATTCCCTAACACAAACCTCCTCACAGATCAAACAGTAAGGTTGGAGCAGGTACCACAATTTGACAGACTTCTTAGGATTCTGTCTCCTTCCCACGCTCCAACTCTATGTTTCGCAATCCTCCATGGTAGATGTTGACAGATCCACCATTAACTGATTCCTTACTGATAGAACTCAAAACCTCTCACTGGGCCCATCTCTCTAAGCAAGATAATTCATTTTATTTTACAAGGTTTCCCGCTTTTTGTCCATTCGTTAATTTCTACTTATCGTCCCTCTTTACCATCTTTTCCAACATCCACAAGAGTGTACATCCCTATGCAGATGACTTGCAGCATTACATCAGAATCACCAGAGACTATTCCAGGTCAGAAAGCTATTAGATGTGCTAAGAGACATGGAAGATTGAATGCATTTTAATTATCTAAAACCAAAAAAACGAAAGAATTATTTTCTGCCCTCCCTAAATATTTGGCTAACAGATTGCCCCAGCAATTACATTAAAAAAATCCAGGCAAAATATTTGATGTCCTTTAGTGCCCAAGTGGGACTCGCCAGCAGCAGCTTCTACCACTAACTGATGAAGTTTACACCTATTCTGCCTCTGCCCTCATCATCTCATAAGACCCTGGTGGAGGAGGAAGAGATGAAGTCAACAGAGTCTATTGTAGCTGCCTTTATTCAAGGCTTTCAGCCTTCCAGCTCAATCTGCAGAAAGAGCGGAATGCTGCTATCTGACTCATTTCTGAGCTAGATGGGATGGGCCTCCTTGCGCCAGCTAGAAAGTCAATCCACTGGTTGCCTGCAAAGGATAGGATTAGATCTAAATTCAACTCCTTGATGATTAAGTATATGGCGAAGTCACAAACCTTTCGTTTGGTAGAAATCTCTAAAACCATAGCAAGAGATCACTGGGTATCCCACAAGTCAAACTAATTAAATGTAAATAAGGCTGAGCCTTCTCGCCTAATTTAACACACTTTAAAAGGGCACTAAAAGTCCATCTATACTTATGTAACTATGTAAGATCCCGCTCTTTTGACCCCTGTTTGAGAATGGTGTGTATTATATATGCTCTGATTGATTAATAGAATCTGTCCTGCTTGGCTCCTGCCTTACATTACAGTTGTAATAGAAGTGGATGCAATCAGTTTTTTTTCTCAAAATGTGTATTTATTTGTATTAGACGGACTTCATTTGGCCAGTATCTCATGTGAAAATTGAACACAGGGGCTTTTCTTGCAAACAGTCACGCAACATACTGACAGGGGACTGACTCGACCAGAAAATTTATTTTAGCTGTGCTGCACTTTATATTCAAGCTAGACTCCCAAAGTACAAACATTACAGGTAATAGTTGGCCAGCATAATATTAGAAAAAACAGTGAAATACGCACTACACAAATTGTGTGAGATTCACCTGGGCCTAATGTCAGTAGTAACTGCCCCCACTGTCAGGACGGGGTCTACAGATTATTCATTTAAGTTATTGTTTAAAATTTAACAAAATATTTTGCTGATTTTATTTCCTTAAATTGTTGACATTTGTTCTTATTTATTAAGTGTTTGCTAAAGAGTTTGAGATAGAAGAAACCAGTATGATTTTATAGTGGACTCCAAAATTAAAACAAATCATGCACCATTGCAGGGCAGGAAAGTCAAAATAACAATGCAAGTCTCGGGACTGTAGGTGGGTGGAGTGGGCTCCTGCTGGCTCATAGACTGGAATGGTGGAGCAGGAATCTCTTCTACCCCTATGTCGGTTTCCTACCATGGGTAGACCCAGTCCTGCCCAGGCTGCTCCATGATCATTCGAGTTGGCTGAAATAGCCTGTGCATTACAGCAATTCTAACTGGGCAAAACACCCGGCAACCTTCAGTCAATGGAAACTCGCAGGCCACCACTTGAAGGTTGGCCACCATATGGTGGGAAGCCATATCCCTAGGATTCTGTTCTGAGATGGGCAGCAAAAAATGTCAAACATTTCGAAGTTCTGCTTTCTGCTTGAAACATTGAGTCCATCTGGATTCCCTGTGTGACTGTGGAGAACATTAACAGTGATCTGTATGGTGAATTTCCAATTATAGTGATTCAGAGAAATGTTCAAACCATTATTGTATACCATAATAGTACTTTTTAGGTCTCACCTACCAAGTAGCTTTCAGCTATCTTTTTTCAGAAGACCTTTTGTGGGATATACCAAGAAATTACATTAGGTTTAGAGTTCACCTACTGCTTCCACTGATTGACTTGTTTGTCACTCGTATGAGCCTGCTTCTTATTCAATGGCTTTCCTTCCTTTCCTTGTTTTTGCTCTTTACCTGGAGCACAGCTTTTTTTTACCACCCTTCTGATTGGCTGACTTCTAACCTTGTACTGCTACGTTTTAAGGAATGACTTTTTTTCTTTTTAGTTAATCACTCCAGGAGTGTGCATGTGTTTTTCTCTCTCTTTCAAGTCCTCCTCTGCTAAATACTAGTCCCCTGCACTCTCTTGGGGATTACCATTTTTCGGGAAATAACATGGGATTCGGATTTAATGTTAGAATATCTGCATGTTTTCCCCCGGTATTCCACCTGAGGTTTTGCTTGCATTCAGCAGGGAAGCTTTCCACGTGATACACCACAGAGCGGAGGTGTTCCTGGAAGACTAATAATTCCAGTAGGGCCTACATTGTCCCATCTGAATTATTGAACCACTGTCAATGAGGGCCAAGAAGGGATGTATTATGCTTTATTGTTTCATTTTACTAAACAGGAGCTAGACAAAACTAAACTACCTGAGACAAAAACTACAGTTACCAAAATTAAAGGTGTCCAATGGTACAACAGACCCCATGCTCTAATACAAACATTGCACAGACAGCACATTCCCTAAGAGACTCATCTGGAACTAATCCATCATTTGTTTGCTGATGCAGAAAAAGAAATACAATTAGTTGAAAAGGACTCATCGGTCCATGCATCATGAAAAGGAATGTACATGCTGATCCAATCACTCCTAGCAGACTGAAATGATAAAAAGATCCCCCTAACAGTCCCATGAAGTTGTTGAAAAAACAGGCGTTCGAATTAAAAGCATTTGCAAGGCGATAGGTCTTGCATTTTCTTGAGTTAGAGCTATTGGCATTGTAAATTCATAACTGGACTTTTCTTGCCACATAAATTGGTCAAACCTGCCTCATAATTTCGTCTTTTCTTCCTGCCATATAATTCCAGTGGCCCAGCATTTAACTAAAGCACTTCCATTTACCTTCTTCCTCTATCTTAAAACATTCATTTACAATTGTCATATAAACCTTTATCAGAAATAAATTTTTGGCATTAGAGTGTAATGCTCAAAACATCAGAACAAAAATATAATTTGAGACAGATTGGAGGGTGAAAAGAAAGAGGGAGTCGGGAATGAAGTTGAGAGGACAAGTAGCGTAGTAATGGTGTTGTGGGCCCTGAAGTAAGAAAGGAAAATGGTTGACCTCAATTTCGGCAAGAAAATATGGCAGTAATTAGAGATGAGTGAGGTCCATATGTCTCTGGCCCCGGTGCCACTGCACCCGTTGCTCCATTGATAACTAGGCCTCAGAAGAGAAAGCAGATGGGCAGAAAAAGAGAAGCAAAAGGAATACAACAGACAAAAAGAAGAAAGAGAAGGGGTCGCAAGGAAATAAAAGAAAGAATGGAAAGAAAGAACGAGAAAATGAAAACACAACGAAGAGAAGAAATATAGCAAATGTGTGAGGCAAAAGAAAAAAGGGAAGGAAGCTAGCAAACGAAGGATAAAGAGGAAAAAATAATGAAAGAAGCGTGAAAAGGAAGAGAAAAATTAACATTAGAGAAAAAAAGAGAACTGGTGAGAGAAACAAGCAGAGAAAGAAACAGGGCATGTTTGTACTGGTACATTTCTCACACACACAGAATGGAGAAACCACTTTGACACTTCGGGTCCCGACAAGTATCTTGTGGCTTCCACATACAGTTGGGGAAAAAGAGGGATTTATAGTAAAATGTGAATTGAGAGATAAAAAAAACACTAGCGAAAGGGAGGAAGAAAGATCTACAAAAAATAAGTGAAAGGACTCATACTGAGTCAAAGGAAAGAGCAAATAAAAAAGACAAAGAAAGAAATAAGGGAAGAGAAAAAAATAGTGAAAGAATGAATGCCTGATGAAGAAAAAAGAAAAGAGCGAAAGAAGGAAAGAAATAACCAAGTATTTGCGAGTTTGAAAGAGGAGGTGGCAAGAGGAAGAGGGAAATAAAAAAAAGGGAGAGGAGTAGAAATAAACAGTTGAAAAAACAGTGAAACTGTTAACATGTGTATTTTAAGAGCTGGGAAGAGAAAAGTGGGGGAGAAAAATACATGGGGGTAAACAGATTAACGGACAGAACTGAGTGAGATAGATGAAACAGACCCTTCCAAATAAAGATGGCAGCTATGAATAGATTTAATTGGCTCCCCCATGTCCTCAAACAGAAGTCAGAGTGTGGAACAGCATGGGGTACTGCAGAACAGAAGGAGGCGTATTAGAAGAGTTGTATGTGAACCCCCATACAGCAATATTGGGGCGCTTCAGATCAGAATTGGGGGTAGAGACATAGGCCCTCATTCTGACTTTGGCGGGCGGCGGTTGCCGCCCGCCAAAATCAGGCCGCCGAAAGACCGCTCCGCGGTCAAAAGACCGCGGCGGCCATTCTGGCTTTCCCGCTGGGCCGGCATGCGCCCGCCAAAGGAGCGCCCGCAGGCCCAGCGGGAAAGGCCCTGCAACAATGAAGCCGGCTCCGAATGGAGCCGGCGGAGTTGCAGGGGTGCGACGGGTGCAGTTGCACCCGTCGCGATTTTCACTGTCTGCAATGCAGACAGTGAAAATCTTTATGGGGCCCCCAGGGGCCCCACGACACCCGTTCCTGCCATCCTGTTCCTGGTGGTAAAAATCGCCAGAAACAGGGTGGAGGGAAGGGGGTCGGAATCTCCATGGCGGCACTGCTTGCAGCGCCCCATGGAGATTCAGCCCATGCAGGGGAAATCGCCGGATTCCCTTTTCTGACCACGGCTTTACCGCCGCGGTCAGAATGGGCTGGGAAGCACCGCCAGCCTGTTGGCGGTGCTTCCGTGGTCCCTGGCCCTGGCGGTCTTGGACTGCCAGGGTCGGAATGACCCCCATAGTGTGTCCAGGCCCAGTGCTGGAATAACAGAAAGGCAGCGGGTGAGGAATAGGAAACGGAGCACTGTGTAGTTCCTGGTATTAGAATAATGGGGTGCTGCAGGTTATGGTTGAGGTGCACTGACAGAGTTGTATGTGGGCTGCAGTACTGGAATAGTAATGGCACACAAGATCAGAAGTGTGGAACCTAGTATTGGCGTTCCAGTGCGCTGAGTGTTAGCCTGGAGGTGTCCTGGTGAAGCTGCTAGTGGTGGCCAGTGTGGGTGTAGCATTGCCTCTGAACTACAGGAGTGATGAGTCCTGAAGGGCCTGTATGTGAGCCTTAGTACTGAGAAGAACTGTGTACTGAATGTTGGAATTGATGGATTCTGGCGGAGCTGTAGTGGTTCCCATCAACAGTGGCGCTGGATGTTAGACTTGAGGTGCACTGGCTGAGCCATGTTTTGCTCTTTTGGGTCCAGTATTGGCCTGGCAGTGAGACTGAATATTAAAATTGAGCTGCTGTAATGAAACTTTACGTGAGCGGGCTCCCAGTACAGGAAAGGAAGTGACATTGCCAGGGTAGAACTGAGGTGCACTGATGGAGTTGCACCCGAGGTCCTAGTACTGGAACAGCAGAGTGTACTGATTGTAAGAACTGAGATGCTCTGGCAAACAGCATGTGTGGGGTTCTGGCACAAGCATAGCTAGGGGCTTGGAGTGTGTGAACTGATGTGTACCTATGGAGCTGCGTCCACTGTCCCAGTACTGGAACAGCAGTGTGTACTGACTGCAAGAACTGAGGTGATCTGGCAGACAGCATGTGTGGGGTTCCTGGCACTGGCACAGCTGAGGGCTTGGAGTGTGTGAACTAAGGTGCACTGATGGATCTGCACCCGAGGTCCCAGTACTGAAGCAGTAGTATACTTACTGTAAGAACTGAGGGGCTGTGGCAGGGAGCATGTGTGGGATTCCTGGCACTGGCACGGCTGATGGCTTGGAGTGTGTGAACTGAGGTGCACAGATGGAGCTGCAAGTGGAATCCCAGTATGGAGCAGAAGTGGGCACTGTATCTAAGGTTTGCGGAGCCCTAATAGAGCTGGGTGCCTAGGCCATTAGCAATTACAAGCGATCCTCTGCCCTTGTTCTCAGCACACAGGCAGGTACAGCTGGTAAAGTAACTCCAAGCCAAGGAAGGGTTGGAGCCAGGCAGCGGAGAGAGGGTGCAAATAGCCCACAAATACCAAATGTGACCAAGATAACAGCCTGAATTATAGCCTTGTTTACAGCTAAGTTCAGAGGAAGAATGCTCTGCAAATGAAAAGGGAAGCTTCCCTGGACAATAGTAGGAAACAAAGTAAAAAAAAAGTCCCCTACAGACCAGATAAACAGGACAAAGTGTATTTATACAGTAGTTGGTCCCTGCTCCCACACCGAAGAAGGAGGGACAAAGAGGCATGACTGACCACTAGCAAGCAAGGATTGTTGAATAACACTGAAACTAACAAATGAAATAGCTGGAACCCCACAAAATAAGTATACTTAAAAGTATACAAGAGGTAGTACACTTACGCTTGACCTAAAAACACGCAATGTAAACTGGCTAGCTAAATTTACTAAAGACAAATTGTGGAGAAAATACCTCAAATTATTTATTAACATCCAGACATTCCTTCAATATATGTAGGGAAAAATACATGCTAATAAAAGACAAGAGGTGAATTTAATCCTCATAAAAAACGTGCACAAAGAACCTCATGAAGTTGCAGGCTGAAACGCTGAAAGGTGTGCAATATATTTAATTAGCTAAGGGTACTATGACAATGTTCTCTCAGTCAGTTATGTAGCTTTCTTCTCCAGCCCGGTCGATTGTCCTGCAATCATTCTAAATATGTTTTATACATTCTTAGTTACAATGTGTAAGAATATCCCAAACACCATACTGCAGCGTGTAAAGGAAGATACCACCCACTTCCTCATTTGCTGGAAAAGAAAGGAACTAGAGTCGTATTTAGTGTTTGGTGCACAGGATACTCCTTCAGAACATGACAAATATCCTGTCAACTGTATCACAAGTGCCATATGGAGGAAGGGGCACCCACCACATTTGTAACGGAGTATCTCATCTGTCAAATTCCAAAGAAGACCTTGTATATACAAAAAGTAACTATATAAACCATGCACCCATCAACAAAATAATTGCATTCTATAATTCAGCAACCTCTCAGAGTACTTCGTTAATTTCCAAAATCATTGCTACTTTTCCTTTCCATAGATTAGTGCTATCCCTTTTCCTCTCTTGACACATGGTATCACCTTTCACTTATTTGTTCTCCAAACACCATGGCACAATTACTCTTGGTAAATTCTAGACCCTTCCCTTTTCACCACTTTATGCAATTTTTCTCTCACTTGAATAGTCTTGGAGAATGTACTCTTCCCATTTCTCACATTTTCCGGAGGTCTAGTGTGTGCTTTAAAGTGTTGAACAAATACTCACAAGCTCTAGTGCCTTTCCTCACTAACTTCTTCATTGTTTTAGTATGTTATTTTTAACCCCTTCGCTGCCAGGCCTTTTCCCCCTCAGGTGCCAGGCCTTTTTTTGGCTATGTGGGGCAGTTCATGCTTAGGCCCTCATAACTTTTTGTCCACATAAGCTACCCACACCAAATTTGCATCCTTTTTTTCCACCATCCTAGGGATTCTAGCGGTACCCAAAGTTTGTGGGTTCCCCTGAAGGAGACCAAGAAATTAGCCAAAATATAGCAAAAACTTTGTTTTTTTAAAAACAAAATGGGAAAAAAGGGCTGCAGAAGCAGGCTTGCGTTTTTTCCCTGAAAATGGCATCAACAAAGGGTTTGTGGTGCTAAAATCACCATCTTCCCAGCTTTCAGGAACAGGTAGACTTGAACCAGAAAACCCAATTTTCCAACATAATTTTGTCATTTTACTGGGACATACCCCATTATTACTATTTTTTGTGCTTTCAGCCTCCTTCCAGTTAGTGACAGACATGGGTGTGAAACCAATGCTGGATCTCAGAGAGCTAAACATTTCTGAAAAGTAGACAAAATTCTGAATTCAGCAAGGGGTAATTTGTGTAGATCCTACAAGGTTTTCCTGCAGAAAATAACAGCTGAAATAAAAAAATATTGAAATTGAGGTGAAAAAAACAGCCATTTTTCTCCACGGTTTACTCTGTAACTTTTTCCTGCGATGTCAGATTTTTTAAAGCAATATACCATTACGTCTTCTGGTTGTGGGGATATATAGGGCTTGTAGGGTCATCATGAACCCTAGGTAGGTACTTAGAGCCAATAAATGAGCTGCACCTTGCAATGGGTTTTCATTCTCTACCGGGAATACAGCAATTAATTTGCTGAAATATAAAGAGTGAAAAATAGGTATCAAGAAAACCTTTGTATTTCCAAAATTGGCACAAGATAAGGTGTTGAGATGCAGTGGTTATTTACACATCTCTGAATTCCAGGGTGCCCATACTAGCATGTGAATTACAGGGCATTTCTCAAATAGATGTCTTTTTTACACACTGTCTTACATTTGGAAGGAAAAAATGTAGAGAAAGACGAGGGGCAATAACACTTGTTTTGCTATTCTGCCTTCCCCCAAGTCTCCCGATAAAAATGGTACCTCACTTGCGTGGGTAGGCCTAATGCTCGCGATAGGAAACGCAACATGGACACATCACATTTTTACATTGAAATCTGACGTATTTTTTGCAAAGTGCTAAGCTGTGGATATTGGCCTCTAGCTCAGCCGGCACCTAGGGACACCTACCAAACCTGTGCATTTATGAAAACTAGACACCTAGGGGAATCCAGAATGGGGTGACTTGTGGGGCTATCACCAAGTTCTGTTACCCAGAATCCTTTGCAAACCTCAAAATTTGGCTAAAAAAACACTTTTTTCCTCACATTTTGGTGACAGAAAGTTCTGGAATCTGAGAGGAGCCACAAATTTCCTTCCACTCAACGTTCCCCCAAGTCTCCCGATAAAAATGGTACCTCACTTGTGTGGGTAGGCCTAGCTCCGTGATAGGAAATGCCCCAAAACACAACATGGACACATCACATTTTCCCAAATAAAACAGAGCTGTTTTTTGCAAAGTGCCAAGCTGTGGATTTTGGCCTCTAGCTCAGCCAGCACCTAGGGAAACCTACCAAACCTGTGCATTTGTGAAAACTAGACACCTAGGGGAATCCAGGATGGGGTGACTTGTGGGGCTCCCACCAGGTTCTGTTACCCAGAATCCTTTGCAAACCTCAAAATGTGGCTAAAAAAAACACTTTTTCCTCACATTTTGGTGACAGAAAGTTCTGGAATCTGAGAGGAGCCACAAATTTCCTTCTACCCAGTGTTCCACCAAGTCTCCTGATAAAAATGGTACCTCACTTGTGTGGGTAGGCCTAGCGCCCGTGACAGGAAATGCCCCAAACCACACCGTGGACACATCACATTTTCCCAAAGAAAACAGAGCTGTTTTTTGCAAAGTGCTAAACTATGGAATTTGGCCTCAAGTTCAGCCCGCTCCGAGGGAAACCCACTAAACCTGTGCATTTTTTAGAACTAGACAGCTAGGGGAATCCAGGATGGGGTGACTTGCGGGGCTCTTACCAGGTTCTATTACCCAGAATCCTTTGCAAACCTCAAAATTTGGCTAAAAAACACTTTTTCCTCTAATTTTGGTGACAGAAAGTTCTGGAATCTGAGAGGAGCCACACATTTCCTTCCACCCAGCGGTCCCCCAAGTCTCCCGATAAAAATGGTACCTCACTTGTGTGGGTAGGCCTAGCGTCCGTGACAGGAAATGCCTCAAAACACAACATGGACACATCACATTTTCCCAAATAAAACAGAGCTGTTTTTTGCAAAGTGCCAAGCTGTGGATTTTGGCCTCTAGCTCATCCGGCACCTAGGGAAACCTACCAAACCTGTGCATTTTTTAAAACTAGACACCGACGGGAATCCAGGATGGGGTGACTTGTGGGGCTCCCACCGGGTTCTGTTACCCAGAATCCTTTGCAAACCTCAAAATGTGGCTAAAAAAAACACTTTTTCCTCACATTTTGGTGACAGAAAGTTCTGGAATCTGAGAGGAGCCACAAATTTCCTTCCACCCAGTGTTCCACCAAGTCTCCTGATAAAAATGGTACCTCACTTGTGTGGGTAGGCCTAGCGCCCGTGACAGGAAATGCCCCAAACCACACCGTGGACACATCACATTTTCCCAAAGAAAACAGAGCTGTTTTTTGCAAAGTGCTAAACTATGGAATTTGGCCTAAAGTTCAGCCCGCACTGAGGGAAACCCACTAAACCTGTGCATTTTATAGAACTAGACAGCTAGGGGAATCCAGGATGGGGTGACTTGTGGGGCTCTCACCAGGTTCTATTACCCAGAATCCTTTGCAAACCTCAAAATTTGGCTAAAAAACACTTTTTCCTCTAATTTTGGTGACAGAAAGTTCTGGAATCTGAGAGGAGCCACACATTTCCTTCCACCCAGCGGTCCCCCAAGTCTCCCGATAAAAATGGTACCTCACTTGTGTGGGTAGGCCTAGCGTCCGTGACAGGAAATGCCCCAAAACACAACATGGACACATCACATTTTCCCAAATAAAACAGAGCTGTTTTTTGCAAAGTGCCAAGCTGTGGATTTTGGCCTCTAGCTCATCCGGCACCTAGGGAAACCTACCAAACCTGTGCATTTTTTAAAACTAGACACCTACGGGAATACAGGATGGGGTGACTTCTGGGGCTCTCACCAGGTTCTGTTACCCAGAATCCTTTGCAAACGTCAACATTTGGCTAAAAAATCACTTTTTCCTCACATGTTGGTGACAGAAAGTTCTGGCATATGACAGGAGCCACAAATTTCCTTCCACCCAGTGTTCCCCCAAGTCTCCCGATAAAAATTGTACCTCACTTGTGTGGGTAGGCCTAGCGCCCGTGTCAGGAAATGCCCCAAACCACACCGTGGACACATCACATTTTCCCAAAGAAAACAGAGCTGTTTTTTGCAAAGTGCCAAACTGTGGAATTTGGCCTCTAGCTCAGCCCGCACCTAGGGAAACCCACCAAACCTGTGCATTTTTGAAAACTAGACAGCTAGGGGAATCCACAATTGGGTGACTTGTGGGGCTCTCACCAGGTTCTGTTACTCAGAATCCTTTGCAAACCTCAAACTTTGGCTAAAAAAAAAAACTTTTTCCTCACATTTTGGTGACAGAAAGTTCTGGAATCTTAGAGGAGCCACAAATTTCCTTCCACCCAGCGTTTCCCCAAGTCTCCCGATAAAAATGGTACCTCACTTGTGTGGGTAGGCCTAGCGTCCGTGACAGGAAATGCCCCAAAACACAACATGGACACATCACATTTTCCCAAATAAAACAGAGCTGTTTTTTGCAAAGTGCCAAGCTGTGGATTTTGGCCTCTAGCTCATCCGGCACCTAGGGAAACCTACCAAACCTGTGCATTTTTTAAAACTAGACACCTACGGGAATACAGGATGGGGTGACTTCTGGGGCTCTCACCAGGTTCTGTTACCCAGAATCCTTTGCAAACGTCAACATTTGGCTAAAAAATCACTTTTTCCTCACATGTTGGTGACAGAAAGTTCTGGCATATGACAGGAGCCACAAATTTCCTTCCACCCAGTGTTCCCCCAAGTCTCCCGATAAAAATTGTACCTCACTTGTGTGGGTAGGCCTAGCGCCCGTGTCAGGAAATGCCCCAAACCACACCGTGGACACATCACATTTTCCCAAAGAAAACAGAGCTGTTTTTTGCAAAGTGCCAAACTGTGGAATTTGGCCTCTAGCTCAGCCCGCACCTAGGGAAACCCACCAAACCTGTGCATTTTTGAAAACTAGACAGCTAGGGGAATCCACAATTGGGTGACTTGTGGGGCTCTCACCAGGTTCTGTTACTCAGAATCCTTTGCAAACCTCAAACTTTGGCTAAAAAAAAAAACTTTTTCCTCACATTTTGGTGACAGAAAGTTCTGGAATCTTAGAGGAGCCACAAATTTCCTTCCACCCAGCGTTTCCCCAAGTCTCCCGATAAAAATGGTACCTCACTTGTGTAGGTAGGCCTAGTGCCCGCGAAAGGAAATGCCCCAAAACACTATGTGGACACATCAAAATAATCAACTACTTAACTACCTGTTTTTGCAGGGGGGACCTGCGTTTTTGGTCCTGAGCTCAGCAGCCATATAGGGAAACCTATCAAACCCAAACATTTCTAAAAACTAGACACCTGAGGGAGTCCAGGGAGGTGTGACTTGCGTGGATCCCCCAATGTTTTCTTACCCAGAATCCTCAGCAAACCTCAAATTTAGCTAAAAGAATCACATTTTTCCCACATTTCTGTGTGGAATCGCTGCACTGGGACACATTTCCTACCACCCAACGTTCCTGGTTGTGGGGATATATAGGGCTTGTAGGGTCATCATGAACCCTAGGTAGGTACTTAGAGCCAATAAATGAGCTGCACCTTGCAATGGGTTTTCATTCTCTACCGGGAATACAGCAATTAATTTGCTGAAATATAAAGAGTGAAAAATAGGTATCAAGAAAACCTTTGTATTTCCAAAATTGGCACAAGATAAGGTGTTGAGATGCAGTGGTTATTTACACATCTCTGAATTCCAGGGTGCCCATACTAGCATGTGAATTACAGGGCATTTCTCAAATAGATGTCTTTTTTACACACTGTCTTACATTTGGAAGGAAAAAATGTAGAGAAAGACGAGGGGCAATAACACTTGTTTTGCTATTCTGCCTTCCCCCAAGTCTCCCGATAAAAATGGTACCTCACTTGCGTGGGTAGGCCTAATGCTCGCGATAGGAAACGCAACATGGACACATCACATTTTTACATTGAAATCTGACGTATTTTTTGCAAAGTGCTAAGCTGTGGATATTGGCCTCTAGCTCAGCCGGCACCTAGGGACACCTACCAAACCTGTGCATTTATGAAAACTAGACACCTAGGGGAATCCAGAATGGGGTGACTTGTGGGGCTATCACCAAGTTCTGTTACCCAGAATCCTTTGCAAACCTCAAAATTTGGCTAAAAAAACACTTTTTTCCTCACATTTTGGTGACAGAAAGTTCTGGAATCTGAGAGGAGCCACAAATTTCCTTCCACTCAACGTTCCCCCAAGTCTCCCGATAAAAATGGTACCTCACTTGTGTGGGTAGGCCTAGCTCCGTGATAGGAAATGCCCCAAAACACAACATGGACACATCACATTTTCCCAAATAAAACAGAGCTGTTTTTTGCAAAGTGCCAAGCTGTGGATTTTGGCCTCTAGCTCAGCCAGCACCTAGGGAAACCTACCAAACCTGTGCATTTGTGAAAACTAGACACCTAGGGGAATCCAGGATGGGGTGACTTGTGGGGCTCCCACCAGGTTCTGTTACCCAGAATCCTTTGCAAACCTCAAAATGTGGCTAAAAAAAACACTTTTTCCTCACATTTTGGTGACAGAAAGTTCTGGAATCTGAGAGGAGCCACAAATTTCCTTCTACCCAGTGTTCCACCAAGTCTCCTGATAAAAATGGTACCTCACTTGTGTGGGTAGGCCTAGCGCCCGTGACAGGAAATGCCCCAAACCACACCGTGGACACATCACATTTTCCCAAAGAAAACAGAGCTGTTTTTTGCAAAGTGCTAAACTATGGAATTTGGCCTCAAGTTCAGCCCGCTCCGAGGGAAACCCACTAAACCTGTGCATTTTTTAGAACTAGACAGCTAGGGGAATCCAGGATGGGGTGACTTGCGGGGCTCTTACCAGGTTCTATTACCCAGAATCCTTTGCAAACCTCAAAATTTGGCTAAAAAACACTTTTTCCTCTAATTTTGGTGACAGAAAGTTCTGGAATCTGAGAGGAGCCACACATTTCCTTCCACCCAGCGGTCCCCCAAGTCTCCCGATAAAAATGGTACCTCACTTGTGTGGGTAGGCCTAGCGTCCGTGACAGGAAATGCCTCAAAACACAACATGGACACATCACATTTTCCCAAATAAAACAGAGCTGTTTTTTGCAAAGTGCCAAGCTGTGGATTTTGGCCTCTAGCTCATCCGGCACCTAGGGAAACCTACCAAACCTGTGCATTTTTTAAAACTAGACACCGACGGGAATCCAGGATGGGGTGACTTGTGGGGCTCCCACCGGGTTCTGTTACCCAGAATCCTTTGCAAACCTCAAAATGTGGCTAAAAAAAACACTTTTTCCTCACATTTTGGTGACAGAAAGTTCTGGAATCTGAGAGGAGCCACAAATTTCCTTCCACCCAGTGTTCCACCAAGTCTCCTGATAAAAATGGTACCTCACTTGTGTGGGTAGGCCTAGCGCCCGTGACAGGAAGTGCCCCAAACCACACCGTGGACACATCACATTTTCCCAAAGAAAACAGAGCTGTTTTTTGCAAAGTGCTAAACTATGGAATTTGGCCTAAAGTTCAGCCCGCACCGAGGGAAACCCACTAAACCTGTGCATTTTATAGAACTAGACAGCTAGGGGAATCCAGGATGGGGTGACTTGTGGGGCTCTCACCAGGTTCTATTACCCAGAATCCTTTGCAAACCTCAAAATTTGGCTAAAAAACACTTTTTCCTCTAATTTTGGTGACAGAAAGTTCTGGAATCTGAGAGGAGCCACACATTTCCTTCCACCCAGCGGTCCCCCAAGTCTCCCGATAAAAATGGTACCTCACTTGTGTGGGTAGGCCTAGCGTCCGTGACAGGAAATGCCCCAAAACACAACATGGACACATCACATTTTCCCAAATAAAACAGAGCTGTTTTTTGCAAAGTGCCAAGCTGTGGATTTTGGCCTCTAGCTCATCCGGCACCTAGGGAAACCTACCAAACCTGTGCATTTTTTAAAACTAGACGCCTACGGGAATACAGGATGGGGTGACTTCTGGGGCTCTCACCAGGTTCTGTTACCCAGAATCCTTTGCAAACGTCAACATTTGGCTAAAAAATCACTTTTTCCTCACATGTTGGTGACAGAAAGTTCTGGCATATGACAGGAGCCACACATTTCCTTCCACCCAGTGTTCCCCCAAGTCTCCCGATAAAAATTGTACCTCACTTGTGTGGGTAGGCCTAGCGCCCGTGTCAGGAAATGCCCCAAACCACACCGTGGACACATCACATTTTCCCAAAGAAAACAGAGCTGTTTTTTGCAAAGTGCCAAACTGTGGAATTTGGCCTCTAGCTCAGCCCGCACCTAGGGAAACCCACCAAACCTGTGCATTTTTGAAAACTAGACAGCTAGGGGAATCCACAATTGGGTGACTTGTGGGGCTCTCACCAGGTTCTGTTACTCAGAATCCTTTGCAAACCTCAAACTTTGGCTAAAAAAAAAAACTTTTTCCTCACATTTTGGTGACAGAAAGTTCTGGAATCTTAGAGGAGCCACAAATTTCCTTCCACCCAGCGTTTCCCCAAGTCTCCCGATAAAAATGGTACCTCACTTGTGTAGGTAGGCCTAGTGCCCGCGAAAGGAAATGCCCCAAAACACTATGTGGACACATCAAAATAATCAACTACTTAACTACCTGTTTTTGCAGGGGGGACCTGCGTTTTTGGTCCTGAGCTCAGCAGCCATATAGGGAAACCTATCAAACCCAAACATTTCTAAAAACTAGACACCTGAGGGAGTCCAGGGAGGTGTGACTTGCGTGGATCCCCCAATGTTTTCTTACCCAGAATCCTCAGCAAACCTCAAATTTAGCTAAAAGAATCACATTTTTCCCACATTTCTGTGTGGAATCGCTGCACTGGGACACATTTCCTACCACCCAACGTTCCTCTCAGTCTCCCGGTAAAAATGATACCTCACTTGTGTAGGTGGGCCTAGTGCCTGTGACAGAGATGAGCCAAAAACATGTCGAAATTGGGGGGGAACCAAAGCAGATCTAAAAGGGCAGTTTGAAAAAAAACATTTGTAGGCTGAGAAGTGCAGCAGAATTGTTATCGGTATAGATGAGACAGTGCTGGGTGGTAGGAATTTTGTGGATTCCTGCAGATTCCGGAAGGTTCCATCACAAAAATGAGGGAAAATGTGTGATTTCCAGCAACGTTGGAGGTTTGCAGGGCATTGTGGGTAAGAAAATGGTGCGGGGTGCATGTGAAGCACACCACCCTGGACTCACCCAGATGTGTAGTTTTCAGATGTGTCTAGGTCTTGTGGATTTTTCTACATGGCAGCGTCCCAAAGTCCAAAAAGTGCAGCCCTCACCATTCCAAGTGGGACAATTTTGAGAGTTAGCCAAGCTCTCAAGGACCAAATGTAAAACCAAAACCCAAAATAATCAAATGTCCTCTTGCGTGCCATGGGATAAGATGTTCTAGTGTGCGGGGGAGAGCTGAAAGATTGTTACCCCCTTTTGTTGGGGTGGGGGCATAACCATGCCCATACTGGTTGGTAGCCACCACCACACTATGCCCAAGGGGCTGCTCCCCTTATGCGTAAGTATATAAAAAAAAAAATCCCTGGTGTCTAGTGTCTTCTGCCGCCCTTGGGGGCAGATTAGCCTAATAAAAGTAGGCCGATCTGCCCCCAGGGGGGGCAGAAATGGCCTAAATACAATTTGTCCACATGGGGAACGACCCTTGCCTAAGGGGTCACTCCCCATAAATAAAAATATAAAGTAAACAAAAAATATATATATCCCTGGTGTCTAGGGATTTCTGCTCCCCCTGGGGGCAGATCGGCCTAATTATAGTAGGCTAATCTGCCCCTAGGGGAGGGCAGAAAAGACCTAAAAATATTTGCTCCCCTGGGGAGCTGCCCTTGCCCAATGGGCCGCTCCCCTTATACGTAAGTATGAAAGTAAAAAAAATTCCCTGGTGTCTAGTGGGCATTTCTGCTGCCCGATCGCATTTCCATCGGGCAGCAGAAATGCTTGCAGAGACATGAAAGGAAAGGAAAGGCCTTTCCTTTCCTTTCATGCCTCTGCCTGCCCCCTCCTCCTGAGCGGAAGAGAAATGCTGATTATTTCTCTTCCGCATCGTGCTGGAAGCATGCTTCCAGTGAGATGGGAGGTAACCTCTGATGAGGTCAGCACGCGATTGCATGCTGACGTCATCAGACGTCACGGGGGGAATTGGGGTGGGTCGGGGGTAGAAGGGCAAGCGATTCCCCTTCCATCCCCGACTGGGGTATGTGGGAGCACTTCCCCCCCGGGCCCGGGTGCAGGACAAGAGGACGAGACCAGCTTGTACCTGGCACCCTAGGGGTTAATTATGTTACTCCCTGCCTTGTCATTTGACTTTATATTCGTTTTTTGTTTCTCACATTAATGTAGCTTTTTTTCCCAGTACCCACTTCGATAATAGGCTTGTGTTCACAGTATGGACAGATGGGCTTAATTTTCTTTTTCTTTCTGTACATGTAGTGATTTCTTCTATTTCCATTGGTCTGCGTATGCCTTGTTTACGCAGTGACGTAGGGCCTTCAGATGCCTGCACAGTGGCTTAGAGCTGTTGGTTAGCCAGGCACAAGACAGAATTCTATGTCAGGACAGGAGGCTCCGATTATGCTTTCTCTTTCTTTTACTGTTCCAGACAGCAGCAAATCAAACAACAGTAAAACAAAAACATCAATACCCATGATGCTCAATAATATTTTCACCTGGCCCAATCATAACACAGGACCTTAACCCATAAAAGCAATGACCCCAAAAGTCACTTCCTCTTTCTTTGCTGCTCCGCATTCAGCCAAGTACAGCATTGCTATTCTGCGCTCTCACTCTTGTATTTTATTGTGTATAATTGGCACTAGCGTAGCGTTTCTCCTTGCTTTTGATTGTTATATTGCAGTTGCTTGATTACGCTCGTACTCAAGGTTGGATGCCGGAGAACCCAGCACCTGGCGAAAGTTCAGTGCCTAAGAACAAAGGGATAAACACTGAGGTCCTCATTACGACCCTGGCGGGCGAGGGAGAAGTGGCGGTAATACCGCCAACAGGCTGGCGGAAAAAAAAATGGAATTATGACCATGGCGGTTACCGCCAATGTCATCTGCCACTTCTCCACTCCGACCGCCAGGGCGGTGACGACCTCTGGGCTGGAGACTTCGGTCTCCAGCCCGGCGGCCATCACCAGACCGCCGGCGGTATCAGGACCCTGCATACCGCCATGGATTTCGGGTGGTTTGGAATCGGCACGAAATTCATGGCGGTAGGCACTATCAGTGCCAGGGAATTCCTTCTCTGGCACTGATTGGGGTCGCCCCCACCCGCCTTCCCCACGCGAGTCCGACCCCCCACACCCCCCACCCCCCTGCCAACGCCCAAAGGTGGCAGGACCCCAACCCCCACCATGCACATACACACACTCCGTCCCAACCCCCACCCCCAACATGCACATACACACACCCCTACACGCACACTACAACACATAACCGCACCCATACAAACAGACATGCACACAGACCGACCCGCACACATTTCCCATACACACAACACCCCCCCGCATGCATACACGCACTCACACACCTCCTCTACATACTCACACGCACACCCCCATGCACGCACACAACCCACAACACCCCCCCACCCCCCTCCCCTAACGGACGATCAACTTACCTTGTCCGTTGATCCTCCGGGAGGGGACGGGATCCATGGGGGCTGCTCCGCCGCCAGCTCCCCGTCACCAGAACACCGCCACGCCAAATCCTGGGTTGGGATTTGGTGGGAAGTGTTCTGATGATGAGGCGGTGGAGGTGGAGCAGCCTCCACTTCCCCGCCGACCACCAGTATGGCTGCTAGCGGCTCTCTGTCCGGAAAAGGGCGGAGGGCTGCCAGCAGTCATGATTCGCTGCGCGGAAAACCGCCTGCACTGGCAGTCTTCAACACAGCGGTACCTCAGCGGTCTTGCAAAAAGACCGCCGAGGTTGAAATGAGGGCCTGAGTCTGAGTCCACAGATGCCCAGGCTGACGCCTTTGATAGTCTTTGCCGCAAAAGAGCCAGAGAACATAATTATAGTAGTAAAAACAAATGCTGGTTTTTCACCATCATCTTCTGATATTGACTCCTCCTCAGACTCCGACGACCCGGATATTCCTGATCCCAGCAAAAGGCCTAAGAAACAGGTCTCACCTCCAAAAGTTATCGATTTTGAACCCACTGAGATTATTCACCCTAGGGCATCCAATTAGGTCCCCGCACCGGAAGTGGCTAAGTAGGTACAATCTCACATAAGCAAGAGTTTTATTAAGGAGGTCCAAACACGCCTTCGAGTGGAATGCCCCAGGCCAGACTTAGAGGGTACAGTTGCTGATACCCCAGAAGTGGACCCCACTATGGTGATGTTCATGAGGAAGTTCTCTAAAAACCCAAAGTAGAGCTTAGACAGGGCGTGGCATAACTGTCAGGACAAGCTTTTGGACATGTCAGGCCCCCTAACCAAGATTTTAGAATTGGCTTTCCACTCCAAAGAGTCAGGAGCAGCGGTGGACACTGATATATTGACTGGCTGCGCACGCACAGCCATCTACCAACTAGGCAATACTAACTGTGCTATTTCTTCCAAACGCAGACAGACCTTCTTGATGCATATCGATCCCAAACTAAACGATTTAGCAACTTCGGAAGCAGGTCCTGCAGCGGAAGGGATGTTCTTTGGAGCACAGTTTATCAAATAACTATATATGTTCTGCTCTACCTACTCCCCTCGACAAGGCACAAATGTTCTTTAAAAAGGTTTTTAAACATGGCCTTTTTCTCAGGGCCGGTCATTATGGAGGACGTATGCCAGGCCGAGAATCACATGCAAGCTCTCAAGCCTAGTACCCCGGAGGTAGAGGAGGTTGGTACGGGGAATCAGCAGAAACCACCTTTTACCCCACCTGCTCCCGAGGAGGGCGCTCCAGATTCCGCAGAGGTCCCAGACGGGGACAACAAGGAGCGATCCAAGATGCTGGATATTCTGGTAAGAGTCATACTTTCTTCTCAGGTGATGTTGGGGGGGCAGAGTGGGTTCATTCCTACACAATTGGAAACTGATTTCTGGGGATCCTTGGATTCTTCAGAAGGTTTAAGGCTTCAGGCTGGAGTTCTTCAATACTCCGAAACAATCATGAGCTCCATACCCAATATATTTTTCCCTAGCAGATCAGTCTGTTATAGATCTAGAGGTTCAGTCCCTTCTCGACAAAGGAGCAGTGGGTTTTTCCTCTCCTCACCCTTTCAGCTTCATCAGTCCTATTTTCTTGGTAGACAAAAAGTGTGGAGGGCATTGTCTCGTATTACACCTCAAAGAGTTCAATCACTGGATATTATACAGGCACTTCAAAATGGAAGGAATACACATGCTTAGGGACATTTTGTTAGAGGGCGATTGGATGGTCCGTCTGGATCTAAAAGACGCCTACCTCTCAGTTCCCATGTTTCCTAATCACAGGAGATACCTCCAATTTCTGTGGAGAGGCCAGTGTCTAGAGCTCAAGGCTCTCCCTTTCGACCTGTCGTCAGCTCCTTGGTGCTTCACCAGACTGATGAAACCAGTGCTGGAGTCACTTCAAGCAAAAGGGGTTAGTTTGATAATTTATCTGGACATGTTGCTGATGGCACAGGATGCTCAGACTCTCCAGAGTCATTTATCGTGGACTGTTCAACTTTTACAGGATCTGGGATTCATTACCAATGTACAGAAGTCATTGTTGAATCCTTCCCAGGTGATAGATTTTCTGGGGTTCCAGATAGATTCAGTCCAATCCTAGCTGATTCTCCCTTCTCAAAAGATTTGCAACATCAAGAGTTGAAGTCTGCTTTAGCCAACCAGACTGTGTCACTGACAGCGATTGCCAGGATAGTAGGACTTCTGTCCTCTTCCATTCAGGCCATCTTCCCAGCCCCTTTTCACTATCGTGCTCTCCAGAGATTGAAAATTCAGCACCTTCGCAAGGATCTGGCTTATTCAGAACAGATTCCACTATCTGAGGAAGTCAAGATGGAAATTCACTGGTGGTTGGCTCATATGAAGCCTGGAATGGCAAAGCCATTTTCGGATCTCACCCAGACATAGTAATCGAATCGGATGCCAGTCAGTGGGGCTGAGGGGCACGTTGCAGATCAATTGTGACAGGGGCCGTTGATCCAAGTCAGAGCTACATCTCCACATAAATTGTTTGAGGGGTCCTAGCGGGCTTATTTGCCATAAAGAGTCTCTCCCCTCAGAAGTCCGATTCTTGTATTTTATTGAGGATGGACAATATGTTGGCAGTGAGAAATGCCAACAAACTGGGGGGGACCAAATCCAGAATTTTAGTGGATATAGCCAAGGAATTCTGGCATTATTGTCTCCACCAACGACTGAGTGTCACGGTGGTTTATCTGCTGGGGTCTCCGAATGCCATAGCAGACAGGAACTCCAGGTATTTGAGGGATGCCAGCGATTGAAGGCTGGATCAGGATCTTTTTCACCAAATCCTTTTGGAGGTGGGTCCTTGCGACATAGATCTTTTTGCCTCCCATCTCAATTTCCAGATTCCAACTTTTTTCAGCTGGCGCCCGGATCTGTTGACCCTGGCGACAGATGCCTTTCTCCAGGATTGGAGTCAGTTTCGGGGGTATGCCTTTCTGCCGTTCATGATGATTCCCAGGGTTCTGTTGCAGGTTCAATACAAAAGGCAGAGATTGTGCTCCTAATCCCTCTTTGGAATGCTCAGCTGTGGTTCCCATTAGCTCTGTTGTTAGCCTGCGCTCCTCCTCTTCTCATTCCGTCAGAATCTTCTGATGAGTCAGGAGCGCCTTCAACATCCATTGGTCCTGTTGAGAAAACTGTGGTTGATGGTTTGGACGGTTTCCAGTCAAGATGGAATTCCCCAGGCATTTCACCACAGGCTACAGGTTTCATCAAACAGGCCTGGAAAGCAGGCACTCATAAGCGGTATGGCTCTACTTGGCGAAGATGGTATATTGGTGTGACGGACGAGGTATCGATCCCGTGGGGTCAAATGTTGACATGATTGTGAATTTCTTAGCAGAACTCGTGGGTTCTGGCTTAGCCTATCATACAGTCAATAATTTCAGGTCTGCCATTTCAGCTGGTCATGCACAGATTGAAGGTAAACCAGTTGGGGAACATCCCCTAGTTTGCAAAGTAATGAAAGGGATTCACATGTCTTCTCCTCCTCAACCCAGATATTCTTTCTTTGGGACGTGGATATAGTTTTGAGGTTCTTGGACAAATGCCAATCTATTTGTTATCTTTCCAGAAAGCAAATCTCAGCGAAGTTAACTATGTGACTTTGTCTAATTTCTTGTAAACGTGTGTTGAGCGCTAGGGCTTTAGATTTAGCAGGGAGAGTCTTCTCTCCAGAGGAAGTTACGTTTAACTTCACTAGAAGAACGAAAACCAATTGCAGGTTGGTAACATATCCTATATTTCCTGAAAGTCCACAGTTGTGCGTAGTTCAATGTTTGAAGGATTATGAAACCGCTACAGTCGATATCAGACAAGATTCTAGGGATCAATTGTTAATATCGTTGCAGAAACCTTTTAAACCAGTGTCACCTGCTACTTCGTTCAGATGGATGAGATGGTTGATGAATGAAGCGGGAATAGACACTAATAAATTTGGGGCTGTTCAGTGTAGCAGTAGGGAAAGATGCGGAAGACATTGAAACGCGAAGGGTTAATTAGATGAGCGTGATGCCTGCCGAAGCCAGAACAACGTGAAAGAAATTCACGATGTTCGCCTTCAAGCTTGTTTTCTTTTGACATTCCGTAGATAAACTCATTCGCAGCTGCATGTGTGAGAAACAGGCTGTAAAGGAGAGTCAGTCTCAGCCTTGAGAACGAGACCACGGTAAAAGATGGAATGAAAACAATGGCCAGGGAATGGCAAGGCAGCCAAGAGACATGTACTGATAACATACATAGCTAGAAAATACTGGAAGGGGGTAGAATCCAAGCTTCAGGTTATTTAAACACTGAAAGGTGGGTGAGGGAATTTTGAAGCTCGCAGATGGAGTTATGAAACTGTCATCTTCAGACCCAGCGCTGCCTCCCTGTTTTGCTATTCCAAGACCGTGACGCTTGAGGGGGAGAGAGGTCCAAGCGGGCGGTAGAGGGCTTCCCAGCACTCGTGGACTAAGTGACTAAGTTAAGTTCCACCCAGGGATGAAAGGCTTTTCGTTTCTCTGCTCTATTATTATGATTGATTATTATATTTGCACTGTGATTATAATCTGAGAAATTCAGCTCATTTATAGTTTTTTTTCTGCTTTACTGAACATCGTAGTGTAAATCTGCCACAGTAATTGAAATGTGCATTTTAGTGTGCAGTAAATCAAAGCTTATCTGAAGTGCTCAACTCGTTAATATTCTGCTCCCTGAACATCGTAGTGTATCACATGTTTGTATACAGTTATTCCAAGTTTATATCTGTCAATGAACTCCTTACTCAGACCCATGCATAGATGCTCTCTGTGGTGTACTTATATATAATCATTTATATAGATATTTTTTTTATTTACTATTCTTACTCTGTCAATGAACTCTTTGCTCATTCATATACATAGATACTATCTGTAGTGTACATATATATGAATAGGTGCTTTTGATTGCCATGCTTATTTCACTATTATTAATGTGCTAAATGCCTGAATTTATATGAAATTATAGTAAAGCCAAATGTATTCTTAATTTGCGTGTGGTCCTTCATTGAGCGTCCTTATTGACTTATACCGAACAGGTGAACCAGCCACCTGGATAGAACATTTGGTACCAGGAGTGGGGTATAAGTCAATACTGCCTCTTTGGGGACGTAAGAAAAGTGAGGCAGAGAGCGGAAGGCAGCATGAGGCAGAAGCCAGATCCATTCCCGGGTGGTTAGCAACTGACCCGTTCTCTGGTGTGGCAGGACTCCTGAACCGGTGGGCAGCGCCGGTGTTCTGAGAGGCATTAGATGAGAAAGTGACTCCTCTCTTAGTGGAAGATGCGGTAGAGAGTGTGAAGCTAAGAGGGGCGAAGCTGGAGCTGAAAGCAGCAGGGCAGGTGGGATGGCTTTTCCTGTCTGCGCTCCGTACGGTATACAGGAAAACATTAACACAAGATGCAGAAATAAGAAAACTGCGGGATGAGGTTGCAGCCTTGCAGGAAAGGCAGTTACTTATGAAAGAAACTATCGAAAGTGCAGTGAATAGGGGTGATCAAATGGAGGCAAGGTGCACCGCATTAGCAGTTCGAGTAGCAAAACAGAAGAGTAGGCAGAAGCCTAAAGTACCCTCAGCTGTGCAAGTGAGGGCATTGGTACGCAAAGAAAACTGGGATCCTTGTACTTGGGATGGAACAGTTTCAGATAATGATGATGACTGGAATTGGGAGGATGAGGTGGAAGTACGTACTAGCAGAACTAGGTGGAGTTGAAAGTGGAGAAGGACGTGCAGGTGAAATTGAAGGTGAAGGGGGAAGTGTAATGGAGGTTCGCCCACTCGTGCAGAATAAATCAAAGGGGTGAATGGTGGGCAAATACAGAATTCACGTTTGGTAAGAGATTATACACAGAGTGAATTGTTAGAAATAACTTGTATGTTTAGACAAATGCCTACAGAGCCCTTGTTTAAATGGTTGGTGAGATTGTGGGACACTGGAGCAGACGGTACATATTTATCACCAACTGAACTTTTGAAAATGGGATCAGTAACTACACACGCTATGTTAGGGCAACGGTTACGCGGTGCACAGGGGCAACAAGCTTTCTCTCTAATGGGTTGGTTGATGGAAGGAGTGAAGCAATTGTACCCAACTGCTATAGATGTGGAGGAGAGTTGGGGTCCTTGGCATACGATTTCAGAGGCAAATGAACAATTACGAGAAATGGGGATGCAGAACGCAGTATACTCCCAGCAATTTTTAGGACCTGATGTTGAACCCGTAACAGCAGGGATCCGGGCACGGTTAATCAGAAATGCCCCTCCGCATATGAAAGGTGCCTTGTTGGCCCTTCTAGGACCCGCTCAGGGAAGACCAGTGGAGGATGTGGTATTATTAATGGCACAATTAGAAGGGCTTGAGAGACAAAAATCAGCAAGAGCAGTGGGACAGGACAATAAGTATAAGGGAAGAGAATCTACAATAAAAGTGACCAGACGACAAATGTGGATAGATTTGTTGAATGCTGGGGTGAAGAAAGAGGAGATAGATGGAAAGCCTACCCCCTATCTGCTTAATAAATGGAAAGCATTGCAGCGTAGACAGAAAGAGAAAGAGGCAGTTGATGAGAAACAGCCCTCAGCACCACCCATGGAAGAGTCTGAAAAGGAAAAAACTGAATCAGGGAAAAATAGGAAGGTGCCTGTCTCAACTCTATATCCTGACTTGTCCAGCGATGGCTGGGAAGTCCCAGACCCCTTATTTTGAAGGTCAGGCCAAACCCCGGGGGTCAGAGCAGTGCAAGAGGTAAGCCCCGGGGACAGGCGGCCATATGTACCTCTTATCATTTATTGGCACAAAGGAACACAACATGTTATGGCACTGCTCGACACAGGTGCGGAAGTAACTTTGATAAATGGAAACCCTAAGAGGCTGCCAGGGAAGGGTGTGATCATTAATGGTTACGGGGGTGCAGAGACAGAGGCCAAACCTGTTAAGCTTAAATTGTCAATCGGTAAAGGACCCCCGTTCACGGCAGAAGTTTTAATAGCTGAAATACCAGAATACATTATTGGCATGGATCTGTTACTAGGCAAAACTATTGATACGCAATGGGGAACATTTACTTTTGGTGTGAGGAGCATACACATAAAGAAATCTAGGACAGTTCTGGTTGGGCATGCAAAGTGTAGTCCATTACATGTACCTCCTCCAAAGGAGCCGGTGTGCATTAAACAGTACCGCATACCCGGAGGTCATAAAGAGATTTCAGAAACCATACAGGGGTTGCTAGATGCAGGTGTGTTAAGGCCGGCTGTAAGCCCATTTAACTCTCCTATATGGCCCGTGAAGAACCAGATGATACATATCGAATGACTGTCGACTATCGACAACTGAACAAAGTGGCTCCACCTTTGGCAGCCACCGTCCCAGATATCATCACACTGGTGGAACAATTGAGTAAAGATGTGGGGGAATGGCATGCCATGATTGATCTAGCAAACGCCTTCTTTTCAATTGATATCGATGAGGCCAGTCAAGACCAATTTGCGATAAGCTGGCAGGACAGACAATTCACATTCAGAAAGTTGCCCCAGGGGTACGTGCATAGTCCCACATTGTGTCATGGGCTGATAGCCAGAGATTTAGCCAATTTCTCAGCTGGAGACACCCGACTTGCACATTACATTGATGACATCATGATCACTGGGGACACTAAAGAGCAAGTCACAGACACCCTGGAAAGATTAATTGAATACTTACAGCAAAGGGGATGGGCCATTAACCCAAAAAAGGTCCAAGGCCCGGCACAAGAGGTGAAATTCCTGGGCACTATTTGGTCAGGACCAGTAAAAAGAATACCACAGAAGGTAATTGATACGGTACAGCAGCTAAAGACTCCTTCAACTAAGGCAGAAGCACAACGATTTATTGGTTTGATGGGATTCTGGAGACAACATATCCTCACTTAGGATTAATATTGAGACCACTATATCAAGTTACACGAAAAAAGCACCCTTTCCAATGGGGACCTGAACAGCAAGAGGCCTTTGAGGGAGCAAAAGATGCATTACAGAACTATTTTGCGTTAGGTCCCATCACAGAAGGAGACCCATTTGAGCTGGAAATGATAGTACAGGATGATGTAGTGATGTGGAGTTTATGGCAGAGGCAAGGAAAGAAGAGAGTACCAAAGGGATTTTGGTCGAAGAGACTAACTCCCTCCATGAGCAATTACACCCCGTTAGAAAAAGAACTAGCAGGAGCATATTGGCGTTAGTAGAAACAGAGCGTATAACTGGTGACCGTCCGATTACCCTAAGAACACGGGTCCCCTTACTAGGCTGGATAAGAGAAGGAGGGGTTGGTACTAAAGTAGGCAGGGCGCAGAAGTCTACCATCGTAAAGTGGAAATGGTATCTGCAGCAGAGGGCAAAACCGGGGCCAGCAGGAGTGTCAAAGTTACAAGAAGATATGCTGGGGGCAGTGGACTTACAAGCAATGGTCCCCTCACCAGAGCCATCTGAGATGGAGTCCTCACCATTTAAAACAGCCCCACCTTTTGAACAGCTCACAGAAGAAGAACAGCAAAATGCATGGTTTACAGATGGTACCGCCCGGTACCATCAAGGAAAGAGACAATGGCAAACAGTCGCATTCCAGACTGCTACAGAAACACTGTTGCTGCGAGGAGGAAATAATGGATCAAGTCAGCTTGCGGAACTGCAGGGGGTAGCAGCAGTAATCAAGCAGGCCCCCATCGGAGAGAAAACGTTTGTGTACACTGACAGCTGGGCCACCTATCAAGGACTAGTAAGCTGGGCCCCGACTTGGCGCAAGGACGGATGGAAAATCAAAGGCACCCCCATTTGGGGAGGTGAGCAGCTATGGGAAGAGATGTGGGAGAAAGGGCACAAATGTCAAATCTATGTGGGACATGTGGACGCCCATTGCCCTTCAGACACCTCTCTTGCATCTCTATTCAACAACACCGCAGATCAGATGGCCAAAACACGAACAGTAATCATCAATGAGGAGGCTGAAGCTGCTCTAGCAAACTGGGCTCATGCAACATTGGGACATCTAGGAGAGAATGGCACTTATGCATGGGCACAGCAGCGACAGATTCCAGTCACTAAAGAACAGGTCCAACAAGCAGTAAAAGAGTGCCCCACATGCAATCAGATAAAACAAATGCCCCTGCAAAAGAAGCCTAGCGGCCACATCAGAAGAGGAACCGCAGCCGCTACAGTGTGGCAATTGGACTATATTGGGCCGCTACCAAAGGAAGGAGGAAAAAGCTACGTATTGACCATGGTGGACACCTACTCTGGCCTTATGTTGGGTATGCCCTATAAGTCTGCAGATCAAAAGTCCACTTTGCGAGGGCTAAACTACCTGATGAAACATTATGGGGTACCTGATGAAATCCAAACAGATAGGGGCACACACTTTTCAGGGAAAACAGTGCAGGATTGGGCGCAGGAACAGGGAATTCGGTGGATTTTACACCTTAGTTATTATCCACAAGCTGCAGGCATGATTGAGAGATATAACGGACTGTTGAAAGAACAACTAAAAAAGTTATCAGCACATTAGACTCTAAAAGGATGGAGTAGTAATTTAGACAAAGCCTTGTTTGAATTGAACAATAGACCAG
Source organism: Pleurodeles waltl (assembly GCF_031143425.1). Classification (NCBI taxonomy): domain Eukaryota; kingdom Metazoa; phylum Chordata; class Amphibia; order Caudata; family Salamandridae; genus Pleurodeles; species Pleurodeles waltl. The sequence continues at coordinate 403,892,868 of NC_090448.1, forward strand.
TCGGGCAGCAGACTCCTTTCATTCGGATGACAGGGCATGATAAAGAAATCACCCACACAATGATTGTATGGAAAACAGACCCTCGAGCTCGATTACCTTTACAGGCTACTTCTGGTAGTATAGGACTGGACCTGTTAGCTCCAGAGGATGGAGAAATACCCGTAGGACAGGTGAAGACTATTCCCCTAGGAATAGGAGTGAGAGTACCATCCGGAACATATGGTAGAATTGCCCCTCGATCCAGTCAAGCCATCAAGGGAGTGTCGGTGCTAGGGGGAGTCATAGACCCAGATTTTAGAGGAGAGGTTAAAGTAGTATTATTGAACCAATGAGATGCTACTGTATCGTATCAAGCACATGACAGACTTGCCCAATTGATTTGTGAACAAGCGTATACCCCCCACATTGAAGAAAGATCTGCCCCTCCCGATAACACTCAGAGAGGTGAAGGAGGATTTGGAAGCACAGGAAGAAGAGTATGGGTGCATCATCCAGGGAAAAAGCCAGAGGCAGGAGAGATATTGAGTCAAGGGGTGGGGAGTACATATGTTGTACTTTTAAAGAATTCTAATGTACCTGTATTTTTACCTGCAGTGAGACTTACCCCACGGTCGTAAATGATGACTTCTGCATCGATGACGTGGTTCCTGTTTGCGGTCATGATTATAACCGGGAAAAGTATATTGGTCCGACCAAATGTAGCGGAGAATGTCATCACGGACCTTCATGTCACTTGTGCATCTCAAGCCGCTAAGGTAACTGATGACCAGGGAAATGTTTCACTCTGCAACGTGAAGGTACCTGGAGGCAAATGGATGGCTGCCAAAGCTGTGACCTGGAAAGTAACTGGACAGCAAATCCGGCACTACGCACAAGTCACATTTGCTAAATTCAACATGGCAGCTAAATATACCAAGGATGCAGCCATACAGATGACCATAGACGCCAAACAGCTTATGCACACTGCTGCACGTATCCAGCAAGAAACTGAGCACCATTGGTATGAAATCTTCTTAGGTTGGGCACCAGGAGCTACGAAAACGCTAAATATAGTGTTACATCCACTAATCTGGCTACTGATTGTCTGTGTCACGCTAATGATTATACTATGTAGACTATATGTGCGCACAAACCAGCTTTATACTAAAATGCAAGCGCTCAGGATAATGCTAACAAGTATTCGTAGCAATCTAGCTAGCAAAGTGTTACAATAAATACGTCTGGCCTCGCAAGCATCGCGCTCATCTAAGGGGTGGAGTGTTCAGTGTACCAGTAGGGAAAGATGCGGAAGACATTGTAACGCGAAGGGTTAATTAGCTTGAACAGTGTAGATGAGCGTGATGCCTGCCGAAGCCAGAACAACGTGAAAGAAATTCACGATGTTCGCCTTCAAGCTTGTTTTCTTTTGACATTCCGTAGATAAACTCATTCGCAGCTGCATGTGTGAGAAACAGGCTGTAAAGGAGAGTCAGTCTCAGCCTTGAGAACGAGACCACGGTAAAAGATGGAATGAAAACAATGGCCAGGGAATGGCAAGGCAGCCAAGAGACATGTACTGATAACATACATAGCTAGAAAATACTGGAAGGGGGTAGAATCCAAGCTTCAGGTTATTTAAACACTGAAAGGTGGGTAAGGGAATTTTGAAGCTCGCAGATGGAGTTATGAAACTGTCATCTTCAGACCCAGGGCTGCCTCCCTGTTTTGCTGTTCCAAGACCGTGAGGCTCGAGGGGGAGAGAGGTCCAAGCGGGCGGTAGAGGGCTTCCCAGCACTCGTGGACTAAGTGACTAAGTTAAGTTCCACCCAGGGATGAAAGGCTTTTCGTTTCTCTGCTCTATTATTATGATTGATTATTATATTTGCACTGTGTTTATAATCTGAGAAATTCAGCTCTTTTATAGTTTTTTTCTGCTTTACTGAACATCGTAGTGTAAATCTGCCACAGTAATTGAAATGTGCATTTTAGTGTGCAGTAAATCAAAGCTTATCTGAAGTGCTCAACTCGTTAATATTCTGCTCCCTGAACATCGTAGTGTATCACATGTTTGTATACAGTTATTCCAAGTTCATATCGGTCAATGAACTCCTTACTCAGACGCATGCATAGATGCTCTCTGTACTGTACTTATATATAATCATTTATATAGATATTTTTTTTATTTACTATTCTTACTCTGTCAATGAACTCTTTGCTCATTCATATACATAGATACTATCTGTATTGTACATATATATGAATAGGTGCTTTTGATTGCCATGCTTATTTCACTATTGTTAATGTGCTAAATGCCTGCATTTATATGAAATTATAGTAAAGCCAAATTTATTCTTAATTTGCGTGTGGTCCTTCATTGAGCATCCTTATTGACTTATACCGAACAGGTGAACCAGCCACCTGGATAGAACAGGGGCACATTCAGCTAGGGGAGCAATGGCTTCCAAGGCCTACACACTATGCTCTCGTCTGGAGGACATTATGAGAGTAGCGGATCGATCCTCAGAATCTACTTTTGGAAATTCTATGTTTCAACTGTGACCAGGTGTCACAGTTGAAACATAAGTTCCACTTCAAGTCAAAGGGCAGCTCATGATCATATTCAAGGAGCTGGTCCCGCCAGAGGTCCTGTGCAAGGTCAAAGTCTTATGCTAAGTTGAAGTAAATGACGCACCATGAGTGCAAAAAATTAAGCTGGACTCCATCTCATTCAGCCACTCATCTCTTTCAGCCACTTAAAATCAAGTGAGAGGCGTGAGGGGGAGAATCAAAAGATCATACCCCACAAGTGTCTTCTGACTCGGATCTGGTCATGCAACTGGTCCTATCGTGTCTTGAACTCCCTAGGCTGCCGTAGACTCCGACTCTATATTGTGCTATGACATTGCAAAAGCGCAACCAGTCAATCTACAGCCAGACTCTAATCCTTGGACTCTGCCTCAATGCCACTACTATAAGGCTAAAGGACCTATTCAGCTCTGCCTCTGTCATGGTTCAAGGTATGCAAAATGTACCCCAACAACACTGATGGCGATGAGGAGGCTGACAAACTAATTTCCTTTTCATTATTCCAATGACAAGGTATACCTGGATTTCCAAAATGCCAGTGGGCTAGGTACATCACCAGAGACTCAGCAGGATTCGCCTCCTGTGCCACCATTGGAAGAAAGTCCCTCTTTTGCAGTGCTTCTGCAAAGGGCAGCATAGGTGCTAGATTTGTGTACTACTGAACAAAGTCATAATTGTTAAGTTAGCCAGGTCACTTCACGTCTGCACCTCTATTGCCATTCAACGAGGCCCTCTCAGACACTCTCATGACCACCTGATCTAAGCTGTGTCTGAGACCCTCTGTCAGTCAGTCTGCAGCCAGGTGAAAAATGGGCCCCATTGGTTCCACATTTTGGACAAAACATCCTAAAGCTTGGTGGTACAGGTATTAATAGGTAACATCACTCCTAATGCCTAGTAAGTCAAAATGTATTGACACATTTGGAAAGGGAAGGCACTCTTCAACTAGTTTAGCCTTAAAATCCTTGAATGCAATGGGCCTTCTGGGCAGGTACCCATGCTTTATGGGTCATGGTCATCAGGACCTTACCAGCAATCCCATAAGACTTTAAGCCTCAAATGATACATGATCGCCACAGCAAAGTATGTCTTGCATACTAGTTTGGACACCATGGACTGTGTTTGCACAGCTATTGGCATCAGTGTAGACCTTGGAAGGGATACTTGGTTAAGATCAACTGAGCTTCCAGGAGATGTTCGTGAGACTTTGCAGGGCATGACTCTACACGGTTTGGAGAGAAGACTGATTTGGCCCTTAAGCAATCTAAGGGCAATCGACCCACAGCACAATGATTAGGACTCTTTTCGCCAACCAAGCAGCTCCACAAACATTACAAGATGTTTAAGGATTATGACAGGTGGCTAACTTACAGACAACACTACCCTTTCCAACGTGTGTAACAGCAAACCAGTTCTTTCAGGGCAGAGATTATGACAGTGGTTAAGGTCAATTGTACCAGAGGGATAGCTTTTCTTAAACTTTTCTATCCATGCTGCTGCGGCTGTCAAGCTGCTTTAACCTGTCCTCACATAGCTAAACAGAAGGAAGGGTAGGACATTTCCAACACAGCTGGAGATCCATCATGTCGGACAGATAGGATGTGCAAATCATTCAAAGACGCTACTCCTTCCCCCCTTTCATTTAATTCTTGCCTTGTTTCCCCTACGTCATTAGAGCAACTGTGAGCAGTCCATTTTGCCATGTTGTTGCAAGAAGTCAACCTTCTGCCAGCTGAGAGTGCTATCCAGCATGTGCTAGCTTTAGAGAGAGAACAAAGGTTCTATTAGTGGTACTTCTTCATACCAAAGGAGGACAGAGGCCTTGGGTCTGTACCTTACCTTCACCCTCTGAACAACAATTTCAAAATACTCACCCTGTCTCAAATCCTCTTAGCTCTGGATACAGGGAACTGAATGGTGTCCCTGGACTTACAGGATATGTATTCTCATATACCAGCCCTGCAATGTCATAAGTAGTATCTACTGTTTATAATAGGCTTGGAATGCTACCAATTTACCATGCTCCCTTTCGGCCATACATCGGACTCTCGCTTGTTCGTGAAAGTGATGGCATTGGTCGCTGCCCACATTTGGGTCTCGGGATATATATATGTTCCAGTACCTTAACAACTAGCTGAGGTAGCTGGGCTTGCCACATTCAGACATAGACTACCTCCGGATGATGGTGGAATACCTGACATCTTTGGAGTTTGCCATCAACATGCCGAAGTCACACCCAGGCCTCATGAAGATCATTGCCTTAATTGTGGCTGTTGCAGACACAAGGACATTCAAGGCCTGTTCATTGCTACAGCGACTCCAGGACATTGCAGATATGATCTTGCTCTTTCAAGCTCAGTCCTGGATGTCTGTAAGGACAATGCTGAAGCCTCTTGGAATTCTGGCCTTGCACCTCCTCCTTGTACCAAATGCCAGAAGGCATATACAAGCCCTGGAGAGGCACCTCAGTTGTCAGTGAGCCCAGCACTTGGGCCGCGTCTCTGACTCCACCCAGATCTCACAGGCGTTAGCCCAGGAGATTCTGTGGTGATAGATAAGTGCCAACCTGCACTGCAGCCAGTCACCCTCTTGTCCCAACCCAGTCCTCATGGTTGTAATAGATGCATTACTGCTTGCTTGTTGCAGGACCACATTGTGGTTGTGTGGTCCATTAGGACATGCACCAGCCTTCCCTTGACAGAAGGCAAGGCTTTCAGGGCCACAAAGATAATCAAAGTTCCAAAAGTGAATATGGAGTTGTCTCTGCTCTGAAAAACAGAGGCCTCTGGTCTCCACCTATCCCAGATAAAAGCAGTGATGCATCTAATACAATCTGTCTTCTGGGCCCAGCGTCTCAGTTCCTCCCACCATTTCCGATGGTCGGTGCTCCGCCTGCCATGGACCCCCAGAGTCCGCACGTCCTTGGCGATGGCACGCCATAATCCCTTCTTTTGATGGGCACAGAGGGGAGGACACCATTACACATACAAACCAGCCTGTCACACATATGGCCCACCAATCCCATTTCAGTCACCATTGGCACATACATCGGCCGGCGCATCACCATGTACACCACCACATTACATCCCCCCATGACACAATGCTTGCACACACATCTCCATACATCCTTCCCACATGCGTCGTGCCCAAGGTGTACATGAGGTGGTCTGGAGGCCCATACAGCAGTCCGTACTGGGGTAGGGCCCAATCCACCAATCGCTCCAACTCCTCCGAAGTGAAGACAGGGACCCTTTCCCCTGGTCACAAGGGCCATGGTAGGTTCCAGACACAGGTCACAGCAGCACATGCAGTGTAGGTGTTCTCCAAATAAAGGTCAGGAAGCAAGTAAGGAATCAGATAGAAAATGGCGGTCACATCCGCGGCGGTGTACACCGTCAGCACTGGCGCTGATCCCCATTGGCTACTGTACTCCATAGAGCCTCATATTATCCAATGAAGAATTGCACAGCGGTGCAAGACTGCCTTCCGCCACGACGCCCAGCGTCGGCGGAGTTACCTAACTTCCACCTGTCCCTACATACAGGGCAGGCGGATGCCCTGTCAAGGAGATGGACAACCATCAACTTAACCTTTACTGCGTCACTGCCTAGACTTGCAGATATCTGTCATTCCCACTGTCCCTTCACATAAATGCAACATGTACACTGAGGTTGTGGTTCCATTGTTCAAATTGTGACAGCCTACTCACTCTTGTTACCCTTAGATACCTACTGCTGCGAATGAATGGGCGGAGAAGACAAACCCCTGTGTACAGACCCCTTGTGGACTTGGCAACACCGGAGGACAGGCACATTATACTCACCTATAGACTGGACAGGGCCACAATCACAGAGCTGTGTGCCCAATTGGAGCCTGACCTGATATCAGCTATCCGTCATCCCACTGGGATCCCCCCCTCTTGTGCAAGTGGTATCAGTGCTCCATTTCCTGGCAACTGGTTCTTTCCAAGTGACAGTGGGCTTGGCAGCTGGAATGTCACAGCCAATGTTTTCTATTGTGCTGGCAAGGGTCTTGTCTGCCCTGGTGAAACACATGTGCAGCTACATTGCTTTTCCCCAGGTGGAAGATTTGAGCACTGTAAAGGTAGGATTCTATGCAATGGGCCATATCCCCAATATAATTGGTGCCATTGACAGTGCACATATTGTGTTAGTCTCCCTCCGCCAGAATGAACAGGTGTTCAGAAATCGTAAGAGTTTCCACTCACTGAATGTGCAAATGGTTTGCCTGGCGGACCAGTACATCTCCCACGTCACTGCCAAGTATCCTGGGTTGGTGCATGACGCCTTCGTCCTGAGGAATAGCAGCATTCCAAATATGATGGCCCAACCACAGAGGCACAGGGTGTGGCTAATAGGTGAGCCAGATCCCCCACCCACTGTATGTCAGTGTATGCCTTCAGGTGTTCTCCCCATAGGATTGTGTAAGGCTAAATGTTGTCCCTCAATACTTGCAGGTGACCCTGGCTACCCAAGCTTATTGTGGCTGCTGACTCCTGTGAGGAATGCCAGGACAAGGGCTGAGGAACGTTATAATGAGGCTCATGGGCGAACCAGGAGAATTATTGAAAGGACCTTTGGCCTCCTGAAGGCCAGGTTCAGGTGCCTCCATCTGACATGTGGATCACTGTGCTACTCACCTGGAAAGGTCTGCCAGATAGTAGTGGCATGCTGCATGTTGCGCAACCTGGCCCTCTGACGACATGTGCCTTTTCTGCAGGAGGAGGGGACTGGAGATAACCCTGTGGCAGCAGTGGACCCTGAGGACAGTGAGGATGAGGAGGCAGAGGATGAGGATAACAGAACATCAGTTATACGATAATACTTCCAATGACAAACAGGTGAGATAGTGGAACTGACCATTACTTTGACTATTGATTTATCTGTGTGGCTGCGGCATGATGGCATTCACTTCCTTTGTATCTCAACTTACTGTCACCTATGGCTTCTCATCTTCCAGATGGTGGTGATATGACAACATTGTCCTGATGTGATCACTACAGACTGTTCCAGGTTATTATATGTTGGCTATCACAGTGTTCAGATCATTTGCACTCGATGTGACTTTTCCCTCAAATGCACATTAAAGACACATAAAACAGTGTTACTCAAATTGTGTTCAAGGGTGTTTATTGTAGTGCTATATAATTGAGGGTAAAGTGCAATGGAATAGGGTGATGGTGGAGGAAAGTCCAGGGTATTGTTCCAGTCAGTTTGTAGCACAGGTCCAGTGTCCAAGGGGCCATGGAAAGGGGAGCAATGTCATTTCAAAGTGGACAAGGTGACAGGGTGGGACACAAGGGGGACAATCAGAAGAGTCTCATTTCCTGGTGGGGGTCTTGGCAAGAGTCTCTGGCTTCTGTCTGATTTGCAGGGAACGTTTGCGGGTTGGTTCACCTTCTGCAGGGGGAGGGGTGCTGGTGGCCTGTGTGTCCTGTGGCGGGCCTCCTGTCCACTAGCTGCAGCGGACGTGGAGGGCTGGTCAATAGACTGGCTAGTGGTAGGGGCCCGCTAGTATGCTGTCCATTCCCTCATGATGTTGGCCATGTCTGCCAGAACCCCTGCTATGGAGATCATGGTGGTGTTGAGTGCCTGCAAGTCCTCCCTGATCTCCTAATGGTGTTCCTCCTGCAGCCGCTTGTTCTCCTGCATGTTGTTCAGGATCGTGTCCTGGGATTGTTGGTAGGCACCCAGGACATTGGTGACTGCCTCGTGGAGAGTTGGTTCCCTGGGCCAGTCCTCCCCCTGGCGCACGGCGGTCCTCCCAGTGTCCCTGTGCCCCTGTCCCCTGACCGGTGTGCCCACTGCCACTGACCTCAGGTCCCTGATTGTCTTGGGTATGAGGTGTGGACTGGGGTCCCTGTACAGGTGGGCACACTGCTGATAGATGTGTCCTGGGGACAGAGGTGTGGGTAAGCTGGGTGGGTGCTGTGGTGTTGGTAACTGATGGGGGAGGCTCTGTGGTGGACTGCGGTGTGGGCTGGGGTGACCACTGTCCAGTGGACCCTGATGGGCCAGGTTGTTGATCCAGATCCTGGAGTCCAGAGTTACTGACATCACTGGGGGCATCACCTGTTGTGGGATTGGATAGTTGTGGCACCTCCTCTCCACTGAGATTGGTTGGGGCACCTGTGGGTATGTAAGAGATGTATTATGCTTCATGCCTGTGACATGTTGTACATCCCTATTTTCCCCTCTATGGTTGCCTTTGCCCTGCCACCTTTGATCGTGTATGGTGATGTATTGTGGGGTTGTTAGTTCCCCTACGCTATGCATGCTTTGGTGGTGGGTGTCCATGCAGGGCTGGGAGGGCTGTCCATGCATTGGTATGGCATGCAGGGCTTGGCATTGGGGTTAGTCATCTGCGTTGGTGCAGTGTGTGGGATGGAGTGGAGTGATGGGAGTGAGGGTGAGGGGGTGAGATGGCATGCAGGTATGGAGGGTGATAAGTGGTAAATGTTTACTTACCAGTGTCCAGTCCTCCAGCGAGTCCCGCGGGATGCAGTATTGCCAAGGCTTGCGCCTCCCATGCTGTGAGCTGTGGGGGAGGAGGTGGGGGTCCACCACCAGTCCTCTGTATGGCGAGCTGGTGCCTTGATGGAAAGTACCTTCCCCTGCAGGCCGTTCCACCTCTTTCTGACGTCGTCCCTTGTTCTTGGATGCTGTCCCACGGCGTTCACCCTGTCCACGATTCTTCGCCATAGCTCCATCTTCCTTGCAATGGATATCTGTTGTACCTGTGCTCCAAACAGATATGGCTCTACCCTGACTATTTCCTCCACCATGACCCTCAACTCCTCATCGGTGAAACGGGGGTGCCTTTGTGGGGCCATGGGTGTTATGTGATGTGTGTGAGTGTGTGGCTGTTGGGTGATGTGATTGGGTGTGCATAGTGGAGTGCATGAGGGATGTATGGGTGGGTGTGTATTTGTCACAGTGGTCTTGATGTCTGTCTGGTGGCAAGGAATTGTATACATAAAAGGATGTGGGTACTGTGAGTGTGTGTTTTATAGTGGTGTGAGTGGGTGGGTGTGGTATGTGTATGGGTGTCAGGTGTGTGTTGTTTGAATTGGCCAATGTTGTGTAGTTTCGTTTTTTGGTGTCCATTCTGAGTGCAGCGGTGTGCACCACCAATGGTTTACCGCCGTTGAATGTCTGCCGTGGTGATTCGTGGGTCATGATGTGGTGGGCGTTCTTCTGTAGGCGTAACGGTATGGGTGTTGGGACCGCCACTTTAGCACTGACCTTTGGGCTGACGGATTTGTGTATGTGACTGTATTCTGTTGGTTAGGTCTGTGTGTCCTAATATGCAGAATCGCCACCGCTGAAGTATATTGGTGGTCGTCAGCGTGCGGTAAGCGGGATTTACCCCCTATCTCATGATGAGGGCCTAAGTCTCTGGGTAAAATAAGAGGGTAAAACATGCAGGAAAAATAACAATAAATCCTATTTGTTGGGACAGGAACGTCCCCTGCATTGATGTATCGGAGCATACTATTTACCTGAGTGCCTGACACCATGTAACTGGGGATGGCTGACTTTTATTTTGGTTCTGGCATCATGATAATTTAGCATGGGCGCAGAAGCCTTGGCCTGCCCCTGAGTATGCAAACTCCAGGACTTATACTCGGACCTGGAGGGGTGTACCAAAAATGCACTTAGAGTTGACAGTGGACCACTGTTCTCAGCTTGAGTTTAACCATATAACAGTGGTGGCAGTGTACAGTGGTTTGGGAATTGTACATGTAACCAGACATTTTATCTGTGTCTGTGGGAGCTAATTCGCCCCTCTTGTTAGGACGAAGGCTACCAGGTGGGACAGCTAGCTTGTTTGCTAATGACATCTGTGGGACATTCAGAAAGCTTCCATGGGAATGTATTCCACCCATTCCTTACCATTGGCTTTGTGGTTTGTAACTCCCATTTTCTGGCATTCTGTTTGCTGGCTTTATTTGTTTTAGGTTGTCCAGTGAGAGCTTTTCCCTCCCAGGGAGCACAGCCTTTTCACACTACCTCTCCTTGTATTCTTCCATGAATGCTCCTTTCTGTAAACAGGCCTGTAAATCTTGTTCTTATCTTGTCACATTTGCTGTGCATAAAAGACATTAGTCAAACAGGGATGTGGAATTCCTATCGCCCGGGACATCTTGTTTGGGGTCAAGGGCAACAAGTTTTTATGTTTACTTTGTCCTTGGAACAAGTAGGCCCAACCCCCTGCAGCACAAACCCTTTGGCTGCCTGTTTACAGAGAGTTGAACTCTCTGCAGTTGAGGTAACGTGTTTCCAAAAGATAATGCTGTTCGAACTTGTATTTATGGTTCATTATTTGAAAGCCTTCATTATTAGGGTGCGTGCTGTAAATAAATGTTTTAAGGTCACACTTCACTACTGACGTTGGTTCCAGTACAAAAAAAAAAAAAAACGTGTGCACACATGTTTGAAAAGTTTAGGCTAAGAGCCTAAGTATAATGCTCCCAGAATGCTCTCTGATTATATGCAAATGAAGTGTCATTTAGTAAAATGTGTTGATGCATGCTAGTATTTCCCAAAAATATTTCTAATGGAAAATCAGTGTAACCATTTTCAACACGATTATGGGAAGCATGAAAATAAACAAACACTGACAAAGCCAACTGATCTGACATATTTTTATAAGTCTTTTAGTTTCATCAATGCATGTCTTGTTTTGACATGGCTTTTGTAACACTTTATTGTTGTGGGAGCTACCAGGCCCTCAACATTGTAACAAACATTGGCAAAACCCCCCCAAAAAGTTTTTGAACTCTTAAAGCACACGTTGCCACCAGCGGCATAACAAAGGCCCCGCAGCCGCCCTCCAGGGGGCCCCGTCAGCACAGCACCTGCCCTGAGTGAGTCTGGAGAGGGGGCTCCTCCATGTTCTTTGCAAAGGGGCACCCTCCACTTTTGTTACGTCACTTATTGCCACTGTAGTTCCTGACACTGAACAAAACTACTTTGTGTGGCAATATGCTCCTTGTGGAAGAGCAGAATGCGATCACTCACAGTAAAGTCAGCCGAAAGAGAGAGAAATAGAAGTTTATTAAAAACAAAATGTCTTTGTTAACACCAGACCTAATTAGGGACCAAGACCCACATGTAGGTAGCTTTTTGCATGTCGCAAACAGCGACTTTCGCTGTTTGCGACGTGCAAAAAGCACATTGCGATGCACAAACCCAGTTTTGCGATTCAGTAACCTGGTTACCGAATCACAAAACGGGTTTGCGACTCGCATTTAGTAAGGGGTGTTCCCTTCCTAATTGCAACTCGCAGTGCAATGTAGGATTGTTTTGTGACCGCGAACGCGGGCGCAAACCAATCGCAGTTTGCACCCATTTCAAATGGGTGCTAACACTTTCGCAAAAGGGAAGGGATCCCCATGGGACCCCTTTCCCATTGTGAATGTCACTGTAAACATTTTTTCAGAGCAAGCAGTGGTCCTGCGGACCACTGCCTGCTCTGAAAAAATGAAACGAAAACGTTTCATTTTTCGTTTTTGTTATGCATCTCGTTTTCCTTTAAGGAAAACGGGCTGCATTACAAAAAAAAAAACCAAAAAACTGCTTTATTGAAAAGCAGTCACAGACATGGTGGTCTGCTGTCTCCAGCAGGCCACCATTCGTGAGGGGGTCGCAAATTGCGAACCACCTCATGAGTATTCATGATGTGGGCATTTGCGAAGCCCTTGCGAATCACAGATGGTGTCAAGGACACCATCCTACATTCGGATTTGCGACTCGCAATTTGCAGGTCACAAATCTGAACCTACCTACTTGTGGCCCCAAATTCTTAAAGAAAGTCACAAAAGTGCACCCATGGTATATGTCGTACCCCTATAAAATATTTGTGAACTGTATTTTAGCGTGGGTAAATACGATATGTAGATTTGCTCATGTGAAAATCTATTGAGCATTTGCAAGTTCATTTTCCCTCCAGCCACTTTCTTCCCAACCCTGGAAGAAGTTCTAATTCTGCCATTGTCAGGAGTAAATGTCCAACCTTTCTTATTATGGGAAAATATTAGAGAGAAGCTGGTAAAAATCTTTAAAACATGCAGGTTAGTAGGTTTGCAGACTCAAAGGCATTCCAGCCCTGGAACTATTGCTTACTGCTTCCTCCAGCCCCAGTATGCAGATCTGCAGAAAGGTGGCAAAATAAGGAAATTGCTACAGTAGGGATTGAAACTCCAAGTATTCAAGCCCTACTATGGTAGTAGCCCAGGCATAATCAGAGAGGCTATTAATTGCTGCCATAATTTGTCGCCACACTACATGGCACCAAAGGGACAAGTAGATCTTTTTACAGGACAAGTAGATTTGAGAAGCAACCTGTCCCCTGGACAAGTAGATATTTTAATAAATTCCACACCCCTGTCAAACATCATACTATGTCTTCTGAGGGAGCTTGATATTTACTTTTCTTTCTCTGACTTCAAATTGAGAGGATTTATGTGACAATCTTGCTGGATACTGTGGGTTGGAAAGGATTTTTTTTGGTGCACAAAATCATTCATGTGAACTGTGCAAGTAATTCAGCATATTTCAGATTTAGAACAACACAAATGAAGCACATTTTGTGTTACTTCTGAAGTGTGCTGGAAACAAATAATTTAATATGATTAAAATGAAGCAATGCACTAGTTAGGTCGAAGCCTACAAGACAGCACAGTTGTCTAGTTCGCTAACGACATCTTGGGGATAGTCAGAAAGCTTTCCTGGGATTGCATTCCACCCATTGCTTACCATTGGCTTTGTGGTTTGTAACTCACATTTTCTGGCTTTTTGTTTGCTGGCTTTATTTTGTTTTAGGATGCCCAGTGTGAGTTTGTCCATCCCATGAAGCAAAGCTTTTTCACACTACCTCTCCTTGTATTCTTCCACAAATGCTCCTTTCTATGAATAGGCATGTAAATCTTGATCTTATCTTGCCACATTTGCTGTGCATTTAGACAGTGGTCAAATGTCAGGCTCTGGCTTCCAAAGGGAGGTTGTTGTTTACTTTAATTTCTCTGACTGTAACCCCTTCACTGCCAGGCCTTTTCCCCCCTCAGGTGCCAAGCCTTTTTTTTGGCTATTTGGGCAGTTCACGCTAAGGCCCTCATAACGTTTTGACAACATAAGCTACCCATGCCAAATTTGCGTCCTTTTTTTCCAAATTCCTAGGGATTCTAGTGGTACCCAGAGTTTGTCGGCTTCCCTGAAGGAGACCAAGAAATTAGCCAAAATACAGCAAAAATTTCATTAAAAAAAAATGGGAAAAAAGGGCTGCAGAAGAAGGCGTGTGTTTTTTTCCCTGAAAATGGCATCAACAAAGCGTTTGTGGTGCTAAAATCGCCATCTTCCCAGCTTTCAGGAACAGGCAGACTTGAATCAGAAAACCACATTTTTCAACACAATTTTGGCATTTTACTGGGACGTACCCTATTTGTACTATATTTTGTGCTTTTAGCCTCCTTCCAGTTAGTGACAGAAATGGGTGTGAAATCAATGCTGGATCACAGAAAGCAAATTTTCTGAAAAGTAGACAACATTCTGAATTCAGCAAGGGGTCATTTGTGTAGATCCTATAAGGTGTTCCTACAGAAAATAACAGCTGAAATAAAAACATATTGAAATTGAGGTGAAAAAAACAGCCATTTTTCTCCACGTTTTACTCTGTAACATTTTCCTGCGATGTCAGATTTTTTAAAGCAATATACCGTTACGTTTGCTGGATGCTTCTGGTTGCGGGGATATAGAGGGCTTGTGGGTTCATCAAGAACCCTAGGTACCCAGAGCCAATAAATGAGCAGCACCTTGCAATGGGTTTTCATTGTATACCGTGTATACAGCAATTCATTTGCTGAAATATAAAGAGTGAAAAATAGGTATCAAGAAAACCATTGTATTTCCAAAATGGGCACAAGATAAGGTCTTGAGAAGCAGTTGTTATTTGCACATCTCTGAATTCCGGTGTGCCCATACTACCATGTGAATTACAGGGCATTTCTCAAATAGTTGTCTTTTTTACACACTGTCTTACATTTGGAAGGAAACAATGTAGAGAAAGACAAGGGGCAGTAACACTTGTTTTGCTATTCTGTGTTCCCCCAAGTCTCAAGATAAAAATGGTACCTCATTGCGTGGGTAGGCCTAATGCCCGCGACAGTAAAAACGCAACATCGACACATCACATTTTTACATTGAAAACTGACGTGTTTTTTGGAAAGTGACAAGCTGTGGATTTTGATCTCTAGCTCAGCTGGCATCTTAGAAAACCTACCAAACCTGTGCATTTTTTAAAACTAGACAGCTAGGGGAATCCAGAATGGGGTGACTTGTGGGGCTCTCACAAGGTTCTGTTACCCAGAATCCTTTGCAAACCTCAAAATTTGGCCAAAAAACACTTTTTCCTCACATTTCGGTGACAGAACGTTCTGGAATCTGAGAGAAGCCACAAATTTCCTTCCACCCAGCGTTCCCCCAAGTTTCCCGATAAAAATGGTACCTCACTTGGGTGGTTAGGCCTAGTGCCCACAACAGGAAATGCCCCAAAACACAATGTGGACACATCACATTTTCCCAAAGAAAACAGAGCTGTTTTTTGCAAAGTGCCTAGTTCCAGATTTTGGCCTCTAGCTCAGCCGGCACTTATGGAAACCCACCAAACCTGTGCATTTTTTAAAACTAGATACCTAGGGGAATCCAGAATGGGGTGACTTGTGGGGCTCTCACAAGGTTCTGTTACCCAAAATCCTTTGCAAACCTCAAAATTTGGTCAAAAAAACGCTTTTTCCTCACATTTCGGTGACAGAAAGTTCTGGAATCTGAGAGGAGCCACAAATTTCCTTCCATCCAGAGTTCCCCCAAGTCTCCCGATACAAAATGGTACTTCACTTGTGTGGGTAGGCTAAGTTCCGAGCAAAAGGAAATGCCCCAAAACAGTATCTGGACACATCAAAATTATCAGATACAAAAATATCTGTTTTTGCGGTGGCACCTGCGTTTTTGGTACTGGGTTCAGCAGCCATATAGGGAGACCTACCAAACCCAAACATTTCTGAAAGCTAGACACCCCAGGGAGTCCAGGGAGGTGTGACTTGCGTAGATCCCCCAGTGTTTTCTTACCCAGAATCCTCAGCAAAGCTCAAATTTAGCAAAAAAAAAATCTCATTTTTCCCACATTTATGTGTGGGATAACCGCACCGGGACAAATTTCCTACCACCCAACGTTCCCCTCTGTCTCCCGATAAAAATGATACCTCACTTGTGTAGGTGGGCCAAGTGCCTGTGACAGGGAAGAGCCAAAAACATGTCGAAATTGAGGGGGAACCAAAGCGGATCTAAAAGGGTAGTTTGAAAAAAAAATTGCCTAAGGGGGTCGCTCCCCTTGAATGTAATTGGCGTAAAAAAAAAAAGAAAAAAAAAAACTCTGGTGTCTGGTGGTTTCTGCCCCCCTTGGGGGCACATTGGCTTAAGAAAAAGAACCTGATCTTCCCCCAAGGTGGGCAGAAATGGCCTAACATAAATTTGCCCCCCCAGGGGAGCGACTCTAGCCTAAGTGGTCGCTCCACGTGCGTGAAACTGACCTAAACAAAAAAGACCTATTGACTTTGCCAATGCTTATGTAAAGCTCTGCTGTTATGTGAAACCTAGAACCTTTTGTTGACATCATGTGTGCATGTCAAGTGCGCATACCGTGAGCTTATGACGGGTGGCAGTAGGAGAGAGAATGTGTGTGACACGTCTGAGTATGGCCACCAGTGGAATCCATTTTGGAAGCCCTAGGTTGTAGCAAGGCACACAATGGAAGATGAGGATAGTTTCCACCAACAGTGGAAGTGTTTCATATGCATTCCTGCAGCTGGGGGTTAGAGATCCAGACACTGAAGGGCAGAGGATGGAGACAGGCCTACCTTTGGAAATTCCATGAAGACTTAGTTAGCAGGGGGCTGCCAATTAGTTCTTCCTGTGCACTACCATTTGATTGATGACAGAGGTGAGGGGTGGGACTGCAAGATCTGTTATTCTAGCTAAGGAAGTTTCTAGGCCAGACCACCTCTTTTTCTCTTTTTTCTGTTTCAATTGCTTTAGGAGGGCTGATGGCAGGCAAGCGGAGGAAATTAATTGTAATTGTAATTGTATTTATATAGTGCTTACTACCCCCGACAAGGCATCAAAGCACTGTTCGGCGAGTAGCACGCTACTCCAGACCCCAAAAGGAACAGTGGTGGATTAGTATAGGGGAATATGAGTATAGTATTAGTATTAGATTAGGGAGGTATGAGTTAATTTGAGCAGAGGACATGTGAGTCTGATAGTTGATTTGAATAGAATAATAAAGGGATAGAGCAGGGAAGAATCTAGAAGTGTTAATTGGGAGATCATAGTAGTAAGATGAGGTTTGGGATGAGTAAAGGAGAGGTGGAGAATGGATAAGTCTGAAGAAAAGTATTAGGGAGATCACAGTAGTTAAATGGGGATTGGGATGAGTCAAAGGAGAGGTAAATGAGGGAGAATTTAGTAGGGTTGTTTGGGAGATCATAGTCGTAAACTAAGGTTTGGGGTGAGCCAGGAGGGGTGGGGGAGGGAACAGTCTGGGCAGAATTAGTAGAATGATTTTGGGATGAGTCAGAGAGTGGAGATAGAGGATAGATTGATAGAGATATGGGGTGATAGTGAGACAGAGTAAGGCTTTTGAGAGAGTACATTTTTTTTCTTTCTTCTTTCTCATGTACAGTAGGTTTAAAGTAGTAAATATATAGATACATGATTACATAATCAAGGGAATAAGTGTGTAAGGAATATCATACATTGAAATGTAAAGTAGTATCATATTAACACAGACTTTCAAGAGTTACAGTATTTGGAGTTAATTTATTTGGTACTTTTATAACAGTATTTTATATCTTTCCTCAATATTTCAATAGTGAAATGCTTGTCGATAGTCAAGATAATATTTACCCTTTGTGATAGACAAAATAAAAACAGAGACTCATAAGCATCTAATAAAACAACTTATATAGAAACTATGCAATGACCTATGAACGTGTCAAGTGTAGAATTATATACACGTATATATATTATATATATATATATATATATACACACACACATAGAAACATACAATTATTCATAATCTATATATACACATACATACACCTACAAATATATATCAATTTAATTTAATTGAAGTAAAATATACATTTGTTAAACAGGCCTAAAGAGTATATATATATATATATATATTAAGATACAATAGTTATTTTTCGTATTTGTACAAAGAAATATACATATCTAGATACACATAATCAAATTATTACAAGTTTACATACATGGTATATACAGTCCATTGCTGTTTGAGTATGGTGGTTATGTAGGAAAGTGACAACTCTTGAGTAGTCTTCTGAAGATAAGATAGTTATCCGTGGATCTTATATTTGGGGGTAATGAATTCCATAGTTTGACCACTTGAACAGAGAAAGATGTACCACCTATTGTCTTTTTCTTGTATGGTGGTGTTTTGAGGCGGGGTGCCAATCTTGAGCGGAGGTTTCTTTGTTGAATGTATTTGGTGATTTTATTCCTGATGAAAAGTGGCCCTGTTCCATGTATTGCTTTGTGAGTGATACAAAGCAGCATGAAGGTGGATCTTGTGGCAACCGGTAATCAATGTAAGGCCCTCAAGGCAGGGGAGATGTGGGCTAGTGGCTTTACATGTAAGAGTAGTCCGGCAGACAAGTTCTGAATGTGTTGTGTATTTTCATAGTAGATAGAGATGATCCATGGTAGAGGCCACTGGCGTAATTCAGTTTAGATAGTACAAGAAAGATAGTAGCTGGACCTTGTGTAAAAATCTGAGGTGGGGGAAGATGCGTCACAGAGTTATCATGGTGATGAAGCTGGTCTTGCTAATTGTCCACTTGAGCATTCATTGTTAATTTGGAGTCCATGGCAATTCCAAGGTTTCTTACTTCCTTATATAGTTTAGAAGTTGGCCCCAGATTGTCAGGCCAGGAGCAGAGTGGGTCATAATTTTTTCGGTCGCCACATCTGAGTATTTCTGTTTCGGAAGCATTCAGTTTGAGATGGCTCCATGTCATACACTGATTAATGGCTCTGAGGCAACTGAGGATTTGTGAGTTTGCAATGTATTTGGGGCATTCCAGTTTAGAGTGTGTGTCATCTGCATAGTTGTAGCACGTGTGTTGAAATTAATTGATGATTGTTGGCAATGACATCATGTAGATGTTGAAAAGCATGGGTGAGATGATTGAGCCTTGAGGGCCCCCTGCTTTTGTCAAGTAGGGTTTGGAGGAGAAAGGGGGAGTATGGATGACATTAGTTCTGTTGTGAAGGTAGGAAGTGACCCAGTCGAGAGCAGTCCCCTCGATGCGCATAGTCTTTGTATTAGAGTGTCATGGTCGACTGTGTCAAAGGCAGCTGAGGGATCCAGGAGAAGTAGTGCAGCAACTCCATTGCGGTCTATTGTATTTTTAAGATCATCCCATTTGGCAATGAGGGCAGATTCAGTGCCTCTTCCCGGGCGGAATCCAGTTTGGTAGTCTGAAAGTATGGAGTTATCTTCAATGAATCGTGACATCAAGGAGAAAGCTGCTCTTTCTATCAGTTTGCCCAAGAAAGGACCATTTGTAATCAGTCTTGAGTTGTTGGGGTCCTGCGGGTCCAGGTTTGTTTTCTTTCTTAACTGGCGTATGTATCCCTTTTTAAGATCATCAGAAAAGATTCCCATAGTTAAAGAATTATTGATGATTCTTCTTACTGGTGTGGCAGCAGAGGTAGATAAAAGAATATTCTTGAAGATGTGTGGTGGACAAGGATCAGAAGGGCAGTTGGAAGGCCTGCTTGCTTTGACCAGATCCATAAATTTGCTTTGTGATACTTGTTTGAAGGAGTGCAGAGGCTGGGTTGGCTTGCTCTTGGAGGGTATTTTTGGAAAAGGGTAGGTGTGGTGGTTTTCCTTTGTTTTAAATAGGAATCCAACGTGTCTGCTTGGTTGTGTAATGATTTGCCAGTTTGTCTGCAAAATCTTGAGTAACGGGATGAGTTCCTTCCATGCATTTAGATTTGTGAAATTCGTTGAGAATTTTAGAAAATTCCTTATTTGCAGAAATAGCATTTTGAATTCTATCTAAGTAGTACCTTTTTTGATTGTTGATTTGTATATTCTGTTAAGTTTGCATAGCTGAAGTCTGCCATGAATGCTGTTTGATTTGAGCAGGTTTGTTGCAGCCTTCTGATTTATTGTTTTATTTTTTTTAGTTTTATATTTCTCCCAGGTGCTTGTTTCCTTTTGTCCTGTTTAGTTTTAATTAGTGGTATTAGGATATCGAAAGCTTCCTGTAGCCACTTGTAAAGCTTTTGAACTGAACTTATTGTTTCTAGATCTGTGATGGCTGTTATTTGTGTTTCTAAGTGTTTAAAATTGAGTTTTTTCTATGGTCGATAGGTGGATGTATGTAAGGTGGTCTTGGGTGTGTTGATGCACAGTGTTTTATGTTGGAAAGTTACCAAATGGTGGTCTGGCCACATGACTGGTGTGATGCTTTGAACAGTAACCAGTTCTGGGTTTGCAAAAACGACATCTAGGATGTGTCCAGCAATGTGTGAGGGATTGTGTACAATCTGATGTAGGTTGAATGCAAGCCCTGGACTCTAACTCCAGTAGGAAACCCTAGTCCTAGGGCCAATCAGAACACAAACCCTAAACCCTTAAGCCAATAGAAATGCTAATCCCAACAACAAATAACAACAAGAAATTCAACTTTTATTAGGACCAAGTTACCTTAAACACAGGCCCCTGTAGAAGGTAGGGACTCCTCTACTCGGAATCTCCATTGATACAGACAGGCACAATCCACATTTCCAAGCTAGCAGATTCTACTTTTCAGGTAAGGGACAATTTTGAAACCACTGAAATACTGCTTGTTGCACACTCAAATATATCACTTTTCAGGCCAAAAACAAGTGGTGCATACACTTTTGAAAACATAGTTAAAACCACAGAGCAGATTAAGCAGTCTCCTAAACACACTCTGGTTAGCCACTGACGTGTATGTAGCCTTTTGTAAACCGGAGGGCAGGGTAGCATAATGCAATCTTTGTGAAAAACTAGGAGGGAAAATTCAAACAGCCGGAGGTGAAAAGTCAACAGTTTAAAGACACCAAGTTTGCAGAAAAACAGGGAGCCAAATGTAAACAGACACGGGTAGGGAAACAATGTGTTTTTGCAAATACCCAGAATACACAGAAAGTCTATGGTATTACCCCCTTCTAGGACACTTGCTCACTGGGCTGTTTAGGGTGCAGAGATGCTTGGCTCACAAAATGGAGTTGGCAGTCTTGGGGTTCTCTCCACAATCTTAAAGGCCCAGTGCAGGTGTGATAGAAGGGCTTGGGTTGCCTGGGAGCTAGAGAGCCAATCACTTAGCCCAGGCCCCTGTGGAAGGGAGGAGGGACTTGGTCCTCTATTCAGAATCTCCTTGGATACAGACAGGCACAATCCACACTTCCAAGCTAAAAGATGCCATTTTTCAGGTAAGGGACAATTTTGAAAGCACTGAAATACTGCTTGTCACGCACTCAAATATATCACTTTTTCAAGCCAAAAACAAGTGGTGTATACACTTTCCAAACAAGGTTTAAACCACAGAGCAGATTAAGTTGTCTCCTAGGCACACTCTGGTTAGCCACTAAGGTGTATGTAGCCTTTTATAAACTGGAGGTGAGGGGTAGCTTAGTGTAGTCTTTGTGAAAAACTATGGAGGAAAAAACAGTCACAGGTAAAAAACAACACTTTAAAGGCACCAAGTTTGCAGAAAAACAGGGAGCGAAATGTAAACAGACATGGGTAGGGAAAAAACACTTTTTTACAAATAACAATACACAGAGAGTCTGTAGACTTTTAAATTAAAACCTGATTGTGTCCATCTTGTAGGTACTACAGCTTGGGAGTCAGTGCTTACTGCTGTGAGAAGCATCATTTTATACGAAAGCTGTGTCTAGACAGCAGCCTTTGAAGAATACTTGAAAGAGAATCCACATCCTTGTCTGGAAAATGTGTATAAAAGCGTATGCAAAAGCAGTCCCCTTTGTCCTAAAGTACTTAAACAGCAGCTGTGTAACCAGGCCTGGTGTTTGCCTAACAGCCAGTCTTCCAGAGGTGAGTGGACATCACCTAAAGTCAACAATTTCTGCTGGAGGAGCTGAAGTTCTCTTTGAAGAGTCTAGAAGCCTGCCTGTCTGTTGACAGAGGGAAGGATTGTGCTTGCCATGCAGAGGTGATAAGAAGCTTCCAGGATAATAGGCTGTGTGTGTTCCTGGTGAAAAGAGCCCCACAGAAAGTTGACAACCCATGAAAGTGTGCAAAGAGAGGTCTTGTGATGTGAAAGGGTATCCTAGACCTCTCAGCGTAGTTCCTGGAGGAAGTGTATGCCAGAAATGTGTCATACAGCAGCTGGCCACGGATTTGATAATCTGGTGCTACCATCAGTGACAAAGATTGAAGGACAGCACAAAAACACTGAGCAGACAGCTTGATCTGCCCAGGGGCCACCCAGTCCCAAGAGACCCTCATCAAAAGATTTGGCCTGAAGGCCCCAATTACACCCACTGAGCAACTGCCCAGAGCCAACTTTGACAACAGTCACGGCTGAGCTGTGCCCTGCCATAAATGACAACCTCCAAGAGTCAGTCCTCTGATGTTGTCTGGAAAGGCCACAGCTTTGGAACCACATCAAAGATTCCAAGCTGGGAAGGAGCGATGTTGAGACTGTGTCCACAGCAGACCTGTACTGTCAACAGTAAACTATGCCACTTAGTCTTCCAGGGGACAAGGGACACAAAGGCCAATCTACTGAGCCTGTCAGAGGCTATTATTTTGGTGATAAAGAAACAATAAACTGCAGAACTGAGCTGCCTTTGAAATTAGTGTAAACATTTGGACTGACTATACCACAGCCTAATTCTGTAGTCACCTTAGGAGGGGTGGGGATGATAGTATCAGGAAACTTTTCCTCTTGTGGGAAAAAGTAAACTAACAGCAAGTTAAAGGGTTTCAACGCCACACTGTAGAACGCAGTATTCTGCAACACTATATGTCATAGTAATTGAACTGTAGACTACTGAGCTCTGTTGAGAGATTAAAAGTGCTTTCTTTTCAATAAAGATGAGCAATGGGCTGGATAATGCTTTATTGTATCTCTTGGCTGACTGTTGACTTCAGAACTCTTGCCCTTCATATTACCACTTGGAGAAGCCTACCTTTGCCTGCCCTCACTGCCCTGAAAGTTAAGTGTGAAAAGTGTTGTACTTGGCTCAGTTTGCAAAGCTATGGTAGGACTGACCCCAGTCGTAGCTCACAGGGCGTGAAAGAGGTGTGGTGGCGCACAGGGGGGGCGGGAATAAACATCAAATTATTACAAACAAAAAAAACACTTACCTGAATGCCACGTGCCATTCCGCTCCTCCGTATCCTCTGCTTCGTGGCTGGCGCTGCAGGCACCGGCTCCCAGCCTGCAATTCGGCCAGTCCTGACGCTGCTCAGAGCATTCTGGCAGACTGGGAGCCTGTGCATGCTCTCTCCAGCCCAGCAAATGTGTTGCTGGGCTGGAGTGAGCCTACTGCGCATGTGTGTTTGGCAGGCCCAAGACGGCTAGTCAAATGTACATGCGCAGTGAGGGGGAGTGCTATGCACTCCCCTTCACTGCTTGTCCCCCCCATGGCCCTGCCTCTTTACCAGAAAACGCTAATAAACTCAGTTTATTATTGTTTTCTAGTAAAGGTTTTGCAGCTGCTGATGCTGGTGGGGGATAAGGGGGATGCAACGCTTCTCTGCCCTATTGGAGGAGCCACCCCTGACTGACCCTAAGACATCTGTGGTATAAGACTTCAACCATCACGGTTGGGGCCTAGAAGACCATGTCTGCTCCTTGTCCCCCTATAGGATCTGACAACATCATTTACCACTCCTGAAATTACCAGCACCGAGAGCAACTATAATTCTGGGTGAGGGAAATAACATTATTATTTGGCAGGCCCTTGTATTTCTTGTCTTATAAAATCAACACTTTACTTCATGTTAAGCAAACATGTATTTCCTAACATTGACCACTCGATGGCAGCAGCGCTCAACTAGAGCGATAATGGAGATCTAACACATTCCCACGGAGAGGGGCGTCAATATATAGGATAGCCTTTAGGCAGCAGTCAATTGTTCCTAACTTGCTTATGTTGAACAGCCTTCACCTCGTCCCTGCTGGATCAGACTTTTGCGGCCTGTCTCCGCATAAGCCAAAGTTAAAAATCAACCAAGAAACAAAGCTTGTAAGACTGACCCTCTGCGTAGAACACTAATTTCTTGATGACTGCCCCGCTTTCCGAGTATATCTGGACAACGGTGGAGATGACCACGATATCCAGTGGGTACAGACTGATAGTGGGCAGTCTATTTGATCCGGTAGTTTGCTTCTAATGTCCCCTTAGAAGGCTGCTATTGTTGTATAACTATTTCCGGTCACTGAACAATGAGGTCAGTCGACACTCTCATTACGTACATGGTCTGGTAAACAGGCAGCAACCAGAGGCGTAGTCAATATGTCATGGGCCCTAGAGCAAGGAAGAAAATGGCCCCCCTGGCTGATATTTGAACAGTGAAATACCATAGCTGCCAAGCTCTCCAGGTCCGTGCAGTATGTGCTGTTCCAGTACGGATTTTCCTTTGAATTCTGGGACTTGTAGTCCTATTTTAGAATGAAATAAACAAGACTGGAAGTCCATAAATAAAAGAAAAAAAACTAGATTCGAGCAGCATATCACATATGGAGTTTGGGAACGTGGCAGGACTGTACAGCAATAATTAGGGTCAAGGTCCCCGCAGACCCCTAGACTCAGGCGCCACTGCACCTGCTGAACCAATGGAAGCTATGCCCCTGTTTAGAACTAGATGACGTGTTTGGAGCAAGCTTTCCAAATGTTAGTCAATCAATCATCAGTATTTATAAAGCGCGGCTACTCACCAGTGAGGGTCTCAAGGCGCTGAATTGTGTAATATTGACAAAATCGCTGCTTACTTGCACTTCAAGTCTTTAACAGCCAAACTTTGGGAGCACCAGCTGAAGAAAATGTTTGCACCTGAGAGCTGTACAATAATATGAATTTATCGTTACCCTTTAAATATTTGCATTCCACGAAAAGGCCATATATGATGCAAAAATGGTTTGATCCTTTGTCTAAATTACTCCACCTGGGAGGCCTCGCAGATATCACTCAATGAAACGTGCTCTCTCTGGCACAGACGGAATCAAGAGAGCTTGGGATGAAGCGGGAATGGATTCGAAGTTCGGATACAGAAATAAGAACTTCGACATCTACAGACAGTTCTCATTGCCTATGTCAGAAAGGAATCCTGGGATACTGCTTCCTCCATATGCTGGTCACCCTTCGTGTGATGTGCTGCAAGTTTCCAGTGTTTGAAGAAGGCAGGAGGACATTTTGGCCAGTGAGAGTGGCTTAAACACACTGGGTGTTTCCGACAGTCTGATTGGTCGAAGAGCAGCATGAGGTCATCGGCTGGGCATTTTGCTCACGGTAGGAAACCGTAGCAGGGCGGTAGATAAGATTGCAGATCTGTCTCTCCGCTTTGTGGACCAGCGGGGGTACACTCCACCCATTATTGTTCTGAGGATTTGCACTGCTAATGTCATTTGCTAGAATGAATTAGATTTTGACTTTCCTGTTCTTCAAGTATGCGGGAGTTTCTTCAGTTTTGAAATCCATTATGAACAAGCACTATTTTGTTCTATGGGAAGCACTTTGTTGAGAGCACTATATAAATAAAAATTAATGTCAATAATTTCATGAAATGAAAGCTACAAAAAAAACCTGTTAAAATATCAGTTACCTCCATACCGCAAAGATTCACTTGATAGGGTAGACTCCAATCTGACAGGTAGAGGGTCTTTTATACGGACGTAAGCAAAGTGTGCATCAATTTGTTTATTGAAAAGTTCCATGCAGTTATGGTGTGGATTTTCTTCTCAACCAGCTAGCACGGCTCAATATTTACTACATGGGTGAAAGCACACAAAATTAGCATAATGCAGATTTCACTCTGTTTTTTTAAACTGTTATTCTGCACCACTGTTACATGGAATTCCTACAGGGATAGAACAGTTCGAACATAAAATGTTGTGCGGGTAAAAACGCAACCAAGAGAAATTTTGTGCTCGAACCAGTCTCATGCCAGTATCTCACATGACATGCAGTATTTTCAACTATTACGCATTTTATTAACAAAATGTAATTCTGTCCGCTTTTTTTTACATCTAGAAATAAGACAGGAGCCAATGACTCAATCACGGCATTTATAACATGCATCCTATTCAACCATGGATCTCCAAGCACGTATCTGCTATGGAGTCGGAAGTGAGTTTAATGATAATCCACCTTGCTCCCTGGCATGCGCCTCTACACCTACGACTAATTAAAGTCAGCATTCTAGGTATTTTCTGGGGGAAGGAGAATGGCATGAGAAAGATAATAGACAAGAAAGTCAACTTGCCCTCGCCATTGGTGGTTGTATTCACCTGCTTTCTTTGGCAAGGCCCATTACACCTATGGCTGTTTTAACCAGAGGAATGGAAGGAAGGCTGAAGGCAGCCACAGCATCCAGTCGGTGGACTTGCAGAAACATGAGCTGAAAAGCCACGAGGTCCAAGAGGCCAAACAGAACCAGCTGCAAAGAAACCCGAGGGGACCAGTAAAGAGGAACTAAAGGGGCGTGTTGAAGGCCTATATACCCCACTGAGTATGCTGACCTGCAACTCCCGCCCCATAACCTAGATGCTGACCCACAGACCTCCCTCTCCTTCAGTGCACGAGCCATCAGAAACCGGGTTGTCACAGATGCTGTGCTGCATAGCTCTGTGGAAAAAGTGAAATATAACTAGTGACCACATGCTGCATGTTTGTGACAGGACGATCTTGCATAGTTACTTTAGTATTAGTATGCTTTTAGTGCCTTTTAAAAAGTGTGTTAAATTAGGCGAATTCCTGGGTACATCTGGGTGAGCAGTCCAACAAAAGGTATTACAGTCGAGAATGCTTGGCCTCCTTTGCAGTTTAGCTTGACCTGTTGCATAATCCATAATGTCTTGTTTTGGTTGTGGAGTTTTCTCCAATAGTAGTGGACAGTTTATGACTCTGGTTTGGACTTCAAAATCCATTCCTACAAATGGTTGGAAGCATTCCCCTCCCCACACACACCAGTGTCCCAATTTCTGATAGGGAATACCGTTCCTCCTTAGAAGATAGGGTACATGAAGAAAAGGCACTCACTCCTTCACGTGTATTGGTCTCTTCTTAGGTAAGAACAGCCCCTAATCCCCTCCCACTTGAATTTGTAATCTTCTCTCACGCGAGGGGATATGGGAATGACAACCTTGGGAATGACGCAGTAGTCATGCGTTTAGAGTTTAGTGCCCCGCTCTCCTCCCGCAAAAGATGGAACTTCGTCTTTTGTAATTTCACCATTTGGGCCCCATCCTGGTGAAACTCTCTGGACAGAGAGCCTGATTTAGATAATAGCAGATGGGTTACTCTGTCACAGCGGTGATGACTATCCCGTCCGGCGAAATCTAAATCCCATAAAAATAATGGGATTTATATTTCGGCGACGGGATATCTGTCACCGTTGTGATGGAATAACACATCCGCCAATATCTAAATCCGACCCAGAGTGCTCTAATCGCATCAAACACCCAAACCTCCAAGAGAAAACTAGTGAGGCTAAAATACGCATGAGGGCTCTGTGAGAATGTGGGTCAACAGAGAATGAGGAACTAGGAGAGGTTAGGTGTTTGAGCAGATCTTTATTGTCAGGAGGAGATGTGAGCAAAAAGTTACTTGAAGGATAGATCTGGCCTTTAATGTCAGGTCCCTTGGTAAGAATATCTTCTTTCTCCTTTTTCAGGTCTTCGGAGTGAAGCAGTGACTGGAGGAGTTCCTCTTCCCCAACTCTGGGACAAATATTCGGTAGGTTTTAGTGGAAAGGAATATGTAGGCAAAATTACAGCCCTGTCTGTTGTTCTGTTCTTCAGAGTATTCCTCACTGGTAGGTCTTTTCCCTAATATATGAAGACCTCCCATTTCTTGCGGGAGGTATTAGGGTTTCAACAACATTTATAACTAGTCAACCCAGTGTGGCGTCCTGTTAAATCCTTCCAGGATTCTATGGCCAGGAAAAACAGGATGAAGTGAACAGGTAGTATGCATAACAAAAACAAGCATTGGTAAAGTGATAGTTCTTACCTATACAAAAGCCATTGGCTTTGGCAATGTGTTTTTGACTTACTGTACACCAGTGTGGCTGCCGTTCAGCATGGCTAACAGTTAATGGAATATAGTGTCGGACAGTGGACTGTGGGAGTTGAGTGTTGTAGAGTGGATTTGTTGGAGTAGAATGTTGTAGAGTGATGTAGGGGCAATAAAGTGTTGTAGAGTTGAGTAGAGGGGAGTAAGTTCAGTGGCAGAGAGTGTCATAGAGTGCAGAGGCCTAGAGTGGGACAGAGTAGGAAAGAATAGGGTGGGGTCGGCTGGAGTTGATTTAGGTAATGGTGTGGATTGGGTTGGGTTAGAGTGGGGTGGATTGAGTGGAGTGGGGTGGATTGTAATGGGTGGACTGGATGGGGTGGACTGGATTGGAGTCAATAGAGTCAAATAGGCTGAGGTGGATTGGATTGGGATGGGTGGACTTCAGTGGGGGGGAGTTAGATTGTATTGGGGTGGGGAAATTGGAGTGGGTGGATTGGAGCGATAAGACTGGGGTGGTGGGGTGAATTGGATTAGGACTGATTGGATTGAAGTGGTATGGTTTGGAGTGGGGTAGATTAGATTGAATTGGAATGGATTGGGGTTAGGTGGTTTGGACTGAATGAGGTGGATGGGGTTGGAATATTACAATGGGGTGGATTGGACTGGACTGAAGTGGGGTGGGGTGGGGCGGATTGGAATGGGGTAGATTGGGTTGCATTGGATTGGAGTGGGCTGGATGGATTGGATGAGAGTGGGGTGGATTGCACTTGGGTGGATTGAATTGGTTGGAGAGGATTGAACTGGGGTGGAATGGATTGGGTTTGAGTGACGTGGGTTGAGTGGAGTGGGGTGGATTGGAGTAGAGTAGGGGGCTGAAGTAGAGTGGTATGGGGTGGATGGGCATGAAGTTGGGTGGAATGGAGTGGGGCAGACTGGAAGGAAGGGGTGGATTGGATTGGTGTGGGGTGGATTGCAATGTGGTGGGGCTGATTGGGAAAGGGGTTGACTGGAGTGGTGTGGGCTGGATTAGATTGGAGTGAGGTAGATTGGAAGGGATGGATTGGAGTGAGGTTATATTGAGGAGGAGTGGACAGGATTGGAGTGGGGTGCATTGGACTGAGTGGGGTGAATTAGATGAGGTGGACTGGAGTAGGGTGGATTGGAGTGAGATGGGTTGGAGTTGATTGAATTGGAGTAGGGTGGATTGTAGTGGGGTGGACTGGATTAGGGTGGGGTGGTTTGAATTGTGGGGTGGATGGAAATGGAGATTGGTGGAATGGAGTGGGGTGCATTGGATTGGAGTGGGATGGGGTGGATTGGAGTGAGGTGGATTAGATTGCAGTGGGGTGGAATGGATTCGAATGGAGTGGATTGGTTTGAGTGGGTTGGATTGGGGTGGGGTATGGTGGGTTGGAATGGGGTGCAGTGGATTGCATTGGTGTAGATTGGCCTGGAGGGCTGGATTGCATTGCAGTTCGGTGGATTTTGTGGAATGGGCGGATTGGGGTGGTGTGGATTTGAGTGGGTGTATTCGTTTGGAGTGGATTTGAGTGAGGTGGATTAGTTTGAGTGGGGGAAATGGATAGGTGGAGTGGATTGGAGTGGGGTGGGTGATTTGGACTGAATGCATGGATTAAGGTGGATTGGATTAGACTGGATTGAAGTGGGATGGATTAGAGAGGGGTCAGTGGATTGGATTGGAGCGGGTGGATTGGGTTTCAGAGGATTGGATTTGAGTGGGGTGGAATAGATGTGAGAGGGTGGACTGGAGTAGGGTGGACTGGATTTAAGTGGGGTGGACAGGATTGGGGTGGGGTGGATTGGATTGGGGTGAGGTGTCTTGGATTGGATTAGGGTGAGGTGGCATGGATTGGGCTGGATTGCAGTGGGCTGGATTCGATTGGTGTGTGGTAGATTGGAGACAAGTGGATTGGAATGGGGTGGGGTACATTGGGATGGAGTTGGGGGACTGGATTGTAATGAGGTGGATTGGACTGAAGTGTGGTTAAGTGGATTGGGTTCAATTGGAGTCAGGTAGATTGGAGTGGGCAGATTGGAATGGGCAGTTTGGGAAGATTGGAGTGTGGTGGACGAGAGTGGATTGGATTGGGATGATTGGTTTGGATTGGAGTTGAATAGATTATGGGGGGATTGGAGTGGGGTGGATTTGATTGAGTGGGATGGATTGGATTAAGTAGGGTGAATTAGAGTGGTGAGAGATGAGGTAGACTTGTGTGGATTGGAGTGGTGGATTAGATTGGATTGGGGTAGATTAGGGCGTACTGAACAATTATTGGTTAAAGCATAATTTCAGAAATTACACGTAAAAAAACAAAATTGCTTAGCAATATTTAGAACAAGCTGATCCGAGGTTGGGGAGTTGGGATCTGTTTGTTATTTTTGGGGGGTTTTGAGTGTTGTACATCCTAATGTCTGGGATTTGTCCGCATGGGTGAGGAGAGCTTGGGACAAAAAAGGACTGCGGTGTAGTGAATTGTCAACTCTAACATCCTGACCCTTTGCTATGTCGACTATTGTACATAAGGGCTGTGGTGTTTTCCTCAGATATTTACAGATTTATTGGACTGATTATTGTCACATTTGATATGCCTGAGTTCTTTACTTATACTGTTTAGGCTTGTGCTTTTGTTTTCCCAATTTATGAGAATTTTTAATACAACTGGAAATTAAAAACATTTATTGATTGAATAAGTTTATGTGGGTTTGATGGTACTCCCATGTTATATTTCTTTTATTTACGTTGACGAGGGACCACTGTTCCTTGTAAGCATGGGAGAAGGGAGGCATTTAATGAAATGGTTTTACGGTGCTATTAGTATGATGGGCAGGAAAGCCCTGCATGGCCTGTGGGCCAAGTGGGAATGGGGGCTGGGTGTGATACATATCGGACCATGACTTGGTTAGAATGTTGGAATATCTGCAGATGGTCTCACGTAGTACCCGCCTCAAATGTATACAATTCAATTATCTCCATCAAACATACCTGACCTCAAAAGAGGCTCATAGCTATTTATTGAGGAGAAGGCACGTGTTGTCTTAGATATGCATTGGAGGAGGCGGACTTCTGCCATATGAACTGGTCTTGCACACATATCTGGGAATTTGGGGCATAAGTATTGAAGAGGCTGGCCGGTATACTGCAGCGGGACATGACCCTCACTATACAAATGTGCTTACTGTGGTCTTTCCTCAGACCAAAGCCCAGTGAAGTCGGGAACCGCATCATTGACATGGTACTAGTGTGGCCAAGCGGCAGATTGCCATGACATGGAAGTCGGCGATGGGTCCAATGGTGTCTTGTTGGGAATCCTGGGTTAAAGAATGGGTGTGGGAGGAAGAATTGGCTTTGCAAAGGGAGAAAGTAAAGGGAACAAGGAGAAGCCCCATTGCACACCTCCGGTCGAAGGAATTAGAAGCCTTCAAAAACCCAGACGGAGGGAATGTACCCTCCCCTTATGCATTGGATTTGGGGACTTGTGGTGAGCCGACCGACTGATTGACGTGAGAGGGCTGCATGCTGCATGGGTGTGCGGGAAGCCCTCAGTGGGGAACTGTGGACTGTATTGTGAGTTGACCTATATTTGGGGTACTACTCCCTGGTGATTTGCGTACATGCCGTCTTCCTGAATGTACGTTGGAATATCCCGGGTGGGTCTCCTGACCCTGAATGTGACAAGTAAATGACCCACTCGTTACATAGACCCAGTGTTTTAGCTGCTTGGTTATGGTTTATAAAACGTTCTGTGGGATATAGAACAGTGCATGTTGTACCAAGCTTACCCAGAAATAATGTCACATGTGGAGGGCTTTGCCTTCAAGACCATTGTAAATTCAGTAGACTATGGAGAGCTGCATATGACTGTAATTGATGTAAGCAGCTGTGATTTCAGACCATGCATGAGCATGGTAAATTCTACTTTTTCTATGCTGACGACAATTGTGTACAGTTACATTTGTGAAAACCTTATAAACATCGAAAAAAAAGCTTCCAAAAAGGACAGGGAGAAGGAAGGGTCTACATTCAAGAAAAAATGAAAATATTATAGAGCACTGTGGTGCGTTTCACAGCACAATTTTCAAATACATTACCCAAAAAAGCCAAAGGTTTTACACTTGGGGACAACAGGTTAGTATTGACTGACAATGTCACTCAGATATATTACAATTTTAGTCTGCTGGTTGATTTTGTCAAAAGGTCTCAGTACCTCCTCACTTATGACAGATAATGTAATAGCTTATTAAAGTATGTTCTAACACACAGGCCAGTCAACCATAATGCAATTTCTAATACACTCAAGCAGGATTGCTTTCGGAGGTAATGCTGTGTGCAAAGTCGAGATGGTCATTTACTATTGCACTAATTATTTAAAAAAAATAATCTAACCTGATGTTTTGTGCCGTCTGTTTCTAGGAACTGGTAACTTTGTGTGTCAATTATCACTTTTCCCTATATTCACTTATGACTTACCTGCAAGGACTTGTCCCAGGGTTTGTCATACACGATAGATTTGTAAAACACTATATTTTCACCGCTTATCATTTAGAGATACATAAAAACAAGAATGAATAAATAAATATCCAAAACCTAAAAGTGTATTCAATTTTATTTCTGGCAAATGTATTCACTTGAATAAAAGTTTATCCTTTCGACGAAATGTCTGGTATTCCTCAATCAGGCGGGCATGCCCATGAGACTCAGTGCGGACTTTGGCCCTCATTCTGACCTTGGCGGGCGGCGGAGGCCGCCCGCCAAAGTCCCGCCGTCAGGTTACCGTTCCGCGGTCGAAAGACCGCGGCGGTAATTCTGACTTTCCCGCTGGGCTGGCGGGCGGTCGCCTTCAGACCGCCAGCCAGCCCAGCGGGAAAGAGGCTTCCACGATGAAGCCGGCTCGGAATCGAGCCGGCGGAGTGGAAGCTGTGCGACGGGTGCAGTTGCACCCGTCGCGTATTTCACTGTCTGCGCAGCAGACAGTGAAATACATGTAGGGGCCCTCTTACGGGGGCCCCTGCAATGCCCATGCCAGTGGCATGGGCACTGCAGGGGCCCCCAGGGGCCCCGCGACCCCCCTACCGCCATCCGGATCTCGGCGGTCCGACCGCCGGGATCTGGATGGCGGTAGGGGGGGTCGGAATCCCCGCGGCGGTGCAGCAAGCTGCGCCGCCGCGGAGGATTCAATGGGGCAAAAGACACTGGCGGGACCCCGCCAGTGGTGCCGGTCCGACCGCGGCTTTACCGCCGCGGTCGGAATCCCCATTGGAGCACCGCCGGCCTGTCGGCGGTGCTCCCGCGGTCCTCCGCCCTGGCGGTCAAAGACCGCCAGGGTCAGAATGACCACCTTTGTGTTTACGAGCACTACTTGAGGGCATAATGGGCAAAGCGGATGTCCTGAGAAGTTATAGATTAGTACTCACGAGTGGAGAAACGGGTGCATGGCAAGATGTTTGAGACTCCACTAGAAGGAACCAAAATGGGCCAAACGTGCATTATCTATAGGAATTATATTGCTTTAGTGCCTGAAAACTACCATCTGCCAAATGTATTTTCCTACATTATAATCCTAGGCTGAAGGTCACCGACACTGTGATAAGAATTGTATTATAAGCCTAGGGCGAAGGCACGTAGGGCCTGATTCTAACTTTGGAGGACGGTGTTAAACCGTCCCAAAAGTGGCGGATATACCACCTACCGTATTACGAGTTCCATAGGATATAATGGACTCGTAATACGGTAGGTGGTATATCCGCCACTTTTGGGACGGTTTAACACCGTCCTCCAAAGTTAGAATCAGGCCCGTAGTGTCACATTTTGACAACGGTGTTTGACTCAGTTAGCATTATTCATACTAGAAGATGCTATCCTTCCTGATTTAGTGTGTTTAAAATATTTAAAAACATACAAATCATAATTCAAAAATAGTAAAAACATACAACTCATCATTTTGAGAGGCCGACATGCTTAAGTGTTTATTTCCTTGTTGAAAATGCCCAATGATGAATATCTCAGTTAGATAAAGTACCCACTTCTGAAAAGATGAACTGCGTACCTTTTGTATAGGTGGGAAAGGCAGGACATGACGCTGTCTTGCTAGTGCCATTCTTATCACAACGCCTGTGGCCTTCACCCTAGAATAATAATGCAACCCTAACCACAGTGTCGGAGACCTTCAGCCTAGGTTTATAATGTAGGATAGATGAGTACGCTGTGGTTAGTGTGCGTACTGGCCAGGCTTCAGAGGCCATTCCCCCTTGGATTTGCCGGAGAATTAGTTGGCATTAAAATAGGACAATACTTTTTACCCGACTTTTTCAAAATTTTGGGAACAGCAAATTAGGAAGATTTTTCTTGTGGACGCCAACCTGAGTAACTTCCATTGGGACAGAAGTGACACCTATTTCTTCCAACGCTACGAAGCCTCTGCTGTGTGGTAGCAGGCGCTATGAAAAACAAGTTACTATTAGCGTTCAATGGGCCTGACCCCACAAAGTAGGCATTGGTTGTATCTGTGGTGGTGGGACCAGGTGAGGACTTTGCTACTTACACTTCTCTCACAAACTTCAGCAAAGGTGACACAAGCCAGGAGTTGTGTATTCCAGTTACGTTGTAGTTATCTAGTTGTATTCTGAAAAAAAGGTGTCTTGGAATGGTGTTTACATGAGTCACTTCTAGGCTGGAATGAACAGAATGTTATTTTCTGTATGCATACTGAATGCTCGGCAAGAAAGAAGCAATTTGAATACCCATTTTAGAGTATCCATGTTCATTTTTGGTGTACCTTAGTACAAACACTCTATTCTTAATTTGAGAGCATTAAGGAGTTCCTCACCTGGCTTTGCAGAATTGATGCCTGGAGCTCAAAACCTACTGCAGTGATTGGCATGCTACCCTTTGGTCATAAGCTGGCCTCTTTTCAGGTTCCACCTTGAATACAGAGGAATTTTGACAATCGATATTTTTACCAATAGGGACCATGCAAGCCAGGTCCAGCCAGGTCATGAAAACTTCATTGAGGCCAGAGGCTTTGCGGGCGCCTCTGTGTGCCCTGAACCATGGGCCAAATTTCCAATTGACTACATTTTGCCATTCCACAGAGCCATGACTATCAATCAGTCAGGATTCTTAGCGAGAGCGGCCATTCTGGTCTCAAGGCGGTGGGGTACTGCAACTCAGTTGAAGCACTGGATGGCCGTTTCAGTCGAAGAGCCAGGTCTTCAAGTCTTGAGGTCCTTCCTGAATTGAGTCAGAGAGGGAGAGTGCATGAGATGAAGAGGACAAGAGTTCCAGGTCTTAGCGGCGAGGTAGGAGAAGGATCTTCCTCCGGCTGTGGTCTTGTGGATCCATGTTATGGTGGCCAGGTGAGCGGAACTGAGTTGTTGGGTGGGCATGTGGAAGGCGAATAAAGAGCTAATTTATTGATTGTATAAGTGCCAACCAACCTGTGAACCCAACTTGCTCTAGCTGAAACTAGATAGCAGGGAACAAATCTATGAAACTGATGGGGCATGAAATATTCTAGGCAATGTGCTATGACCGCGCATCACAGAAATATACACCTCAGTGCTATCTACCAATAATTTGAGTAGGAATGAGTTTATTGACCAGGCCAACATACATACGTTGGTACATTTAATTATATATACATTTAGTTACATGGGTAGGATACAATATACATGATCATGTATAACTTACAAATTCATGTCTTTTAACTTTATCTTCTGTCACTGCGAAGCAGCAGTGAAAGTTAGAGGTGATTCATTTAGAAATATTCAAATCATATGTCAGACGGTAATAATTGCAAATAATTCAGAGATGAATTTAACAAGTTAGGCAACCTTATATTATTAATCTGGATATACGGATATGATCAAATCCCTATCTATGATGTATCATGTCAAAATGAATGAGTATGTGCTAATTAAAGAAACATATCATGGGACAATAATGCAGCTTTCAATCCTGGGGTCTCATGGGTTTGCGAACATGTTTTTCTTTTACCAGTGTTGTGAAATATTCACTTGATAGTGTGAATACTATTAAAAAACGGATAATAAATTAGATATTATCACTCACAGATCTGTAGAAAGAAGGTTTGGATATTGTAAAGTCATGTGTGTCTTTCTGCTCTTTCAGCGTTAGTTGAGTTTTCAAGTGTCACAAAGTGGCAAGAGTTTGAAACAAAGGGGAGGAATGCTTCTAAGTAGATTCAATAATAAACACAATATTTTGAGCGTATTTGTTTAAAGGGCTAATGCTAAATCTCTGCTATATGTTGAGATGATGTTTCAGCTGTAGTTATATATAGGTCTTACGCACAGTCTACTGATGTGCTACCTAATACCTTTGCAATCTCTTTGGGGAAACGGGAGGTTCATGGCCATAACAAATGGAGTCCGGAGGTGAAATTGTTTCTTTTTGTGTAGGAGATAGAAGATGCTCATAGGCCGACGATGTTCAACATAGACCCAAGAGGGCTCTATCCACAGCAAATGTTCGGAATATCCACATAAGAAAAATGTGTATACCATGAAACTAAATGTAAGTGATTAAAGTGAAAAGTAAGCTTCGATCGGACACATCTAAACCTACTCTGCTACTCTGCACTGCTCTCCTAAGACCACAGGTGAATATGCCTGGCTCAGTCGTAAATGCAAGCAGAATAGGCACAGCCCACTACTACGGGAAACTTCATTGGGCTTCTAGTGGGGGCAGCTTTCACACCAGAATCAGTAGACTAACTGTTTACATCAATGTGTGGCAATTAAATATTCTACCTGTTTCTGGAAAGCAGCAGGTCTGCCTTATCTGCCATGTCCAAACAATGGTGCACCATGTCGAAAGGCCTGTTGTTGACAGTTCTACACAACATCTAACTTTGCACACATAAAGCTGGATCCTAGGATTTTGTTTTAGATTTTGGTTCCTGTCCACCAGGATTTGAGGCCAGCCAGATGGATCAGCGGGACATGACCCTCCAATGATCTTCTTGTAGGGGTCCATTACAGCATCTCAGTGCTGCTCTGGATGTTCATTAATTTTTGTTCTCTCTTTTGACGAAGCCTAGCTTTCCAGGGAAAGATACAGGTTCCTTGTTTCCCTCTGGCCCAAAATGGATCTCTAGCACCTTCTACAGACTGCAGATTGCCATTCTACGTTTCTTGAGCAAAGGTCATCTTTGATTAGTTGAGGTGCATTCTGCACCCTTGCTGACATCTTGGCTCTGGTTCCCATGCTAGGAAAAGAGGTTGCTTGGGTTACAGCTTACTGGTGGGCTTGTGTTTAGACCTTATTTTGCATCACAATTTTTAGCCTCGTGGCCAGTGTCATCTGGAAACTGTTTTATCTCTGGTTCGTTGGCTTTTCTTCTGGCATGGGAGACTGTATCATTCCTGTTGTGGAATGTTGGTGGGGAGCGTGATCAAGAATGTGTTATGGAAAGTTGTGGTTATGGTTGGGTAGTGTCAAATGATGTCCATGTGGTGTGATGGAAGCTACATTTCTTGGTACTCCTGTTGTTGAACCTGTTTCTCCAATAAATCCTCATTAACATCCCGTCTCACTGCTTTGTTTCTTGATCATAATGCTGGTGATGAGTGGAGTCAACAGCAGCAACTAGGTTGCAGTGCTGATGTCAGAAAGGAAGTTCTACTATTTTCAAGAAAAAGCTGATTAAATCTAGACCTGGGGCTCATTGGCGGCAGGGACTGCATAGAATCCACAGGATTTTGTTCAGCAGTATTCTTAACATTCTGTGGTGCTGAAGCTTCTGGTCCAGAAGAGGATCCTCTTCGTTCTGCCCAACGTCCTTGATCATCACTGAGCTCCACGGAAGCATACATCATTCAGAGAAAGTGTAAAACAGATTGTCCATAGCTTGATATCACATGGCATGTTATGCATGTATATTCGATGCTGCCATCTATGGCATTAGAGGAAACATACAGTTGCACCACAAAACTAAGTAGAAAACTGAGTGTTGCAAACAGAGTCTCTGCCTGCAAGAATAGTTTGAATGTCCACTGTATGTGTGCCAGTTTGGATGATCATTAACACAAAAAAGTCTCTCCTGCATATATGCCAATTGACCCGAGTCAGGCGGGATACTCTCGATTTATAAAGCTAAACAATACTTCTATTTTGGCAGTCTTCATCCCGAAATTGCCTCTGTTTCAATAGTAGTCAATGGGGTAAATCACATTCCCCCGATTTGAAAAACTCCGACTTTCCTCTTCTAAAATGTTGGCATGTATGCCCCTGGTAGTGGCAGCTGAGCCAATAACTAACATTACCCTGTGCTGTGACCTTCCATGTGGAACATTAATCAAGATATTGTGCAAATTTGGCAATTTGATCTCCTTCTATTGGCTAAGGCTATTCCACATTAGAGTGTAAAAAGAAACATACTTATCTTTACAGAGTGCAAACTTACAAGGGGATGCAAATAGGTCAATGAACCTTTTGACTCAAAATGATCCCACCATAACTCCAGTACACGCAGATCAATGATCACTAATCAATCAGTAACATCAATAATCAATGATAATCAATGACATTAATAATCAATGGAGTCAGTAATTGTCACACACCATGACTTCTCAGTCATGAATAACCACACCTATTAGTAAAAGTTAGAATATTTACTTCCCTATATTAACAATGCTAAAGACTCGTAAAATAATCTCAAAATCAAATGATACACATACAGAAACAACACTGGCTGTCCAAATCTGTGAAAGAAACGCAATCTAATCAAAGCTTGACCTACTACACATTCTAAGGTTACAGTGCAAATTAATAATAAGACTAATTGCGCAAACGATATCACATACATTTAGATTCAGCAAAGACATGCATCAAACGTTCCCTATTGACAGACTTTTATTAGTGAGAATCCTTATCTAACATCAGATTAACATCAGCATGTTGGGCTTCAGACAAATCAATTTAGTAAACACAAATTTGGAAAACATTTAACTATGGCTCTATCAAACCAGTGCGGTTGGTACCTAGAAAGAAAAAGAAAATAGGCATAACAAACACATGAGTACAATAATACCTCTCCTCATTTGGAAAGGCAAGCTAAGATAGTCTTCGCCATCAGGACATCAGTTCAGTCTGCAAGGCAACAGGATTTAGCATCAAAGTTCAGAAAACGCAAAGTCTTTAAGCATTAACGTTAAGCACGTCTCTTGTCAAGCCGGAACATGAGGAGGAATGGGCTAAAATGCTAAATGGCAAAAATGCTGGTTTCTTCTCAGTGCAGTCCCGTTAGGTTAAATTCCCTAAAACTATCTCCCAAGTCCCTATTGGTAAGGGACCACATGTTCACACTTTGTCCAATAAAACTAAACCTTCAAATCTATTAATTCTACCACTACTCCCTTCACATGTCGCTGATTGGCTTTTCTTGCAATGTCATCATCATCCGGCTAATCAGGTAACAATACTGTCGCAGTTTATACTCCAGTCAGTATCTCAATTGTTCTCATAATGTTACATTTTAGAAAGAACAGCATCTTCTAGCAATCGGTTCTCATAAGAAAGACTTTTAGCTACGAACACATTTAAACAATACAAAGGAAAATCACAGTTTAACTCTCCGAACAGCCATTTATTAAACGTTAAGAAATGCAGCTTGACATGAGGCCGGGCAACTAGGCCAAGACCTCTGCTAAGTTAAGGCCTACGATTAAGAAAACTAATACATAATGCATAACCCTTAATATTACATATTACTACATTAGTCAAACATATACTCAACATTTCATATTAATAAACCATTAGTAAGTCCACTTCGTGAACATGGGGGGCCACTCATCGTGATCACATTATTATATTTTCTACACAAATCCATTTCTCATAGTACAAGAACTCTCATTAATAATTTTTATTAAAACACCTGCACTAGCACTCCTAATATTTGCCAATATAAATCGCTTTTTTCTGTTCATCACCTCTGAACACCAGTGACTATTCTAAATGATTATTTTCCTTCAAAAACTATCGAGACCACTTTTATGTTTTCAAGTTTTTGTTTTTGGCACTCATGTTACAAAGGCTAGCATCATTCCACCACCTCTAATTTTACAATGGTGATAGAGAACCTTGCAAGGAATGGGAAGTGTGGTCTGTGGTACTTTTTCCTCATATTTAGGCACATTTGAAGGTCAAGAATGCGCACCACAAAGAAAATTATTACTCCTAAAATTCACTAGTGAAATCCGGGGACCCCAACGTAAGCAATTTCTACGATCTGAGTCTCTAAACCATACACAAGAAAGTTCACAAATACACAAATTATGGAATATTTTATTTTATTCACAAACATAAAAAATATGTAAAAACTGAAATTTTAATGGCCAGACTTGAGCTTTTCAAAATGTAGTTTTTACTTCTAAAAGACAACACAATAGGCTAGACTTAAGCAAATCAATTTATCTTTTTTGCTCCTAATGCACGTTCTCTTTTTGTCACTGCATATCTGCCCTTCAATTGAGGACACCAATTATCCATACTAGATTTGGTTTTCTTTGCTATGCTGCACTCATGAACCAAGATAAAAAAAACACTATCTTAATTTTTAGCTTCCAGTTACAAATTCCTTCACATTTATAGTGGTTTAAGATTTTTTTATATTTATTAATCAGCTAACATTATTTATTTTCTAAACACTCATGGACTCCCTAAACTGTGGATCGTAGATTAAACCGTTGGTTTAAAGGTAAGACACACATTTTACTCCAAGAGACAAGTGGAGTGAGAGACAAAAGAAAAGAATGTGTGAAGTGATTAAATTCTTATGAAAAACAATAATAAGATGGTCAAAGTGTCACTGTGTTTGATTCAGATTACTCTCTTAATGGCATGATTCCCACTGTCAAAGGAGTGCAGCAGTCAGAAAGCTCTGTACAAGTGATAAGAGGTACCACTATTTCTGCGAACAATGTATTTAATAAGAAATATGAAAGTGAGAAAGTAAGGAAAAGTGTTGAGAAAAAATACAAAGTAATAGGTGGGTGATTTGGGTCATGGCAACAAGCTTATTCCCTGGAAAAGTAGACCCAACCTCCTTCATCAATAATCCTTTTCTTGCCAAATTACAGTGTAAGTGAAGTATGGCTGTGGGAAAGATAATTGTCTATTGCAAAGGCAAGATATACATCCATATAATTAAGATGTTCAAAACTGGACATATGGGGCCAGATGTATCATCAAGGCCATTTGCGATTCGGAAATATTGATTTTTAAGAAATCGCTATTTCCGACTCGCAAAGTGCCATGTATCACATTTGCAAATCGGTAATAGCGATTTCTTAAAAATCGCAAATGCTATTACCGAATCGCAAATTACCATACTGGCCCCATTCGCAGCTATGGGCCTGTTGGCCCATATCTGCAAATTTTTAGCATTTCCAAAATTGCGATTTCTGAACCAGAAATCGCAATTTTGGAAATACAAAACCCCAGGGTGCTGGGGGCCTAAGGCCCCCTCTGCTGCACCGCAAACATTTTTTTGGGGACATGTAAGGTGCACACACGCCAAAAGGGCATGTGTGCTTTACATGTACAATTTAAAAATGCATTTTAAATGCATTTTTAAATTTTGCACATGGTTACCACCAAGTTCAACTTTGTGGTAATTAGCGATTCCTAAATGCCAAAATCGCATTAGAATTGCTTCATACATGTGCTAAGAAATCTAATTTAGAGAGTCGCAAAGACTCTCTAAACAGGGTCGCAATTTTAAGGAATCGCTATTTTAGCGATTCCTTAAAATTGCGTTCAGAATGTATTTCATACATTCTGAAATGGCATTTTGCATTCGCAAACGGGCATTCGCACCGTTTGCGAATGCAAAATGCTTTCATACATCTGGCCCATGGTTCATAAATGTAAATTCTTTAGCTAAGTTGGTATTTGTAACCAGCTGAGCTGTGCGGTGCATGGTTTTAAAAGACAGTTGTAAAAATAATTTCACTACATACAGTCTGAGTATTACAAAAACCTATATTTTGGAAGCACTTTTTTTCTTACTTTTTGAGCATTTTGTAGAACGCCCATCTTTTACTGTGTGTAATTTAAGTTTACAATAATGACTTACAAAGCCACAGTGCTCTATCTATGTCACAGACTTGGAACTAGTCACTATTCTCCGCTGCACCAACCAGGATTCAATTCTGTGGCTCTCTGGTTACAGACACATACCTCTGCCATCTATTAAGTAATAGAAGGTTCATAATGTACAATAGTGTTTTTCCCTCTGATTAACTTAACTTGTATTTATTTTTCATTTAGGTTGTGTGTTATTTTATATGTAGTTTCCTGAAGATGAAAGAATGAAAGCAGTTACAGAATATTTAGTTTTTTAGCCACACTTTTGACTCTGTCCCCATGCTCATTCACTCTGCCCGCACAGCATCACAGTTCCCATACTGTTTTCATTAAACTTTGACCGCTGCACAAAAGGATTTTGTTTAAAGGGCACGTACATTTCTGAAGCATTCTGTTCCTTGGACAAGTAATTATTTTATATAATTCCACATCCTTGATACACGCGTACAGTTTAAGTGTTTTTCCTTTGTGTTCGAATACTTGTAATTCTGCATGTGTAAGATAAAGCTGTTAATACCAGAAAGGAAGAAAAATTAGGACAAGGTGACGGTGACCTATTTGTGCACAACTAGGATCACATTAACATTTCTAAGTAAGGAAAAACATATAAATTGTTTACAACAAAATCAGTTTATCAACCACATCTGACAGGGCAGCTTCAGGGTGGAGATGGAGTTACCTATTATTTGAAATTATTTGAGACTTTGCAAATCCAAGACAGGCTGCCTCAGAAAAGCATACATGCCAACAATCTAGTCGGCCAGGAGACTCACAATTTTTAAGCCCAAACTATCTTTATTTTAAGTGTCTCTCAACTAAAATCTCTTCCGATTCAATGCAAGTAGATGGGGAATATCGATTCTCCATTTTTTTTTTTAAATCTCCCTCTTACCGGGTTCAAAATGTTGGCATGTATGGAAAAGGCACAAAATGCACACCAATATTTGTTT
Source organism: Pleurodeles waltl (assembly GCF_031143425.1). Classification (NCBI taxonomy): domain Eukaryota; kingdom Metazoa; phylum Chordata; class Amphibia; order Caudata; family Salamandridae; genus Pleurodeles; species Pleurodeles waltl. The sequence goes on from NC_090448.1 coordinate 403,935,860, forward strand.
TGTAAACTATATCACTGTGTGTTTTTGCAAAGAGACACAACATTTTTTTTACAGTCACTAAAAAAGTATACATACACCACATATCAGCATACATGTAGGAACGGTATACAGAGACTTGTCAAATGACAGCTTTAAAAATCTCAATTTGTCCCCCTTCAGGCGTAGTAGTTAATTTAATATTTTCCCCGAAACAAACCAGGTCTATCTAGTTTTAGTATTCCTAGCATAAATGCTAAATTCAAATACTGCAATGAATTTTGCTTTTGAACCTAACACGTTTTCTTTTTACAACTTTTTGCAATAAAGTAACCCTATAAGTATCACATATTAGGGATGTTATGTCACATGTAGGCACGTTGCAAACAGAAATGTCACACAAAACATGGAAACATTGGCAGCTGTGAATTTGCAAAGTATCTGCGCATCCTTCAAGGTCTTTCGGTGTGCTCTGCTGTGATGAACATGCTTTTTTCTAATTTAAAAGGACCAGTGGCACACATTTTATTTTGTAATTTACAGTGTGTTTGAATGTCTGAAGACATAGATCATATGGAATGATCTTGTTGTAAATATTTTATCAATTTAAAATAAATGATTTGCTTGAGACTGCGATATTGCATCTAGCTCTCTTTGTTGGGGCACTGTACCAGTATTAAGAATGAACCTTTGGACTTCAGGTAGGTAATAAAAGGTTTATTCCAAGTTAAAAAGAGGAGTGCACTAGAAAGCGACCCTTTACATGAAAATCCAGCAGCAACTGTCCAAAAGAACAGTTCTTTGGAATCTTTCATGTGAAGGGATTCCAGTAAGAATCCAGCGCACCAACATTCTCTTAACTTAACACTTACATTACACATGTAACACACCTTCCCCCTTATAAACACAACAAAGAGGTAAAACCTCTATTCCAGAATAGTGGTAGTAAGGAGACCCTACAGATTAATATAAAATAAAATCTCTAAATCTTGAATGTACCTAAGTAACACACACAGATTTAGAATTATCAGATACATTTGTTTTTTCACTTCCAACCAAGTAGTTACAAAATCCTGATCTAGTGATCAAAGAATTATCCCCTGAATATTCCACAGCTATTGGTGAACCTGACAGAGGAAAAGCAGTTGGAGTTCTCTGAATCGCATTGTTACAAGACCTTTTGTTAATCTGTGTTTCCATAATCAAACCAGTCATAATTATTTTCATTTTCTTTCACCTTGAGTATCTTTTCCCTTGTAAATCTGTTGATTTAATCAAATCTCTCTTACTCCATCAACCCTTTTCAGAGTAATACTGAATTTTTAGAGTTCAAAATTTTTAACTGGAGACGTATACCTTGAATCTCCTTTTCCGATTCTATTTGTTTTCAATTAATACTCAGTCACCAACATTATATGCTACTCCTTTCACACTGTTTCTATTATCAAACCATCCCTTTGTTGATGCCTGCTTCTTTGATACAAATTCTAACATTTCATTCATTCCACAGCTGGATCTATCCATATGTGACTTCAATTCCTGCGCCCAATCTGGATTCACCAATGATCTAGGAGTGCTTCCACTAATATGTTCAAATGGTGAAATACCTGTGGTGGTATGCGGTGTAGTCGATAATTCCATTTGATGAAGGTGAGTATAAAGCCACTTGGAGATGTTTAATGTCTAATGAATTCACAACATGCTTCGTGCTTCTGGACACAAAAAAATGTGTTCCATTATCTCTAACAAAGTATTTGGGTGGACCCTCAATACTGAAAATCATCTTCAAAAATTTGATCACACATTCAGTGCTGGGAGATGGTACAAAATCCATTAATACAGTCAGCTACCTGAGAATCCACACTTGACCACCAATAAAATTGCTTTAAATATTTGACTGTACTATTAACTCCAAAATGACCCTCATGAGCTAATTCAATCAACATGCTCCTAAGCTTAGAGGGTGGAACACATTTGTCATTACGCATGAAGGTACCATTTTGAACTGACAGTTTGTGTGCCACCTAGCAAATCTTTTCACATCCTTGCTCAGATTTCTTTCTCTGAAGAATCCCTTGCAAAACCTTATCTTCTTTTATTGATTCCTGCCAAGCTTGGTATGATATACCAGCATTACCCTCAACCAAATCTTCAAGCATGGCCACAACACATTCTACATCCTCCTGGCAATCATCCTCACCACCACCTGCTAGGGAAATTCTTGATAAACAGTCTGCTCTTATATTCTTGCCTCCTGAAATATATTTAATATAAAAGAAGTTACTCTTGAAATTGGGATAACAATCATACTAATTGGGGGCAGAAGCCTTACCCGTTCCAGTACAATTGAGAAGGTAAACAAGTTGCTTATGATCGATATGTATGGTAAATCTATTGCCCCATAACAATGTTTTTCATTTCTCCACCGCCCATGTACAAGCCAGAGCTTACCTCTCAATGGTACTGTAGTTGCAGCCAGAAGCCTTCAAGCACCGTGAAACAAAAGCAACAATAGACTCTGTCATCAATCCACTGATATAACACTGCCCCAAATCCTATTTGACTAGTGTCAATTGTCAACATGCATTCTCTTCCAGCAGTAAATAATGTTAAGGCAGGAGCTGAAACAACTGAGGGCCTAATTTAGATGTTGGTGGTCACACCGCCAAGCGGCATCAGACCAAAAAGACAATCCCGTTGGCAGTCTTCCGCCCAACATATTTAGATGTATTGCGGCTGAGCTGCCGACCACCATGACAGAGTGCTCTTCCTAGCCGTCAGGCAAGCGGGTTCCTGCCAGCCATATTTAGATGTTTCAGTTGGACAGACGGTGTACTGGCGGCGGTTTGCTAATGGAAGGCGGACATCGCTAAGCCCAATGGACATCAGACAATGCCAGTGGCTGTGGAAAAGAGATAAGTCACACACACACACTTTACCTCTTACATATGCATCCCGCTGCATAACACACCACATACACACCATTATCCATTGCCACTAAACCACAACACACCTACATGCCGCAAACACACATACACATCCATCCATCACACAGCATACACACTAGTGACACTGCACCCACACACGACACAACCACAACACACTCATCTACACAAACACACACGTAAGTACAACTAAATGCATCACGACAGCGACCGCCACAAAACATGTACCTGAGTTCTGCAAGCAGCAACACAACACACAGCTACACCATATGCAAGTGACACACATACTGACACAACCACATTATCCACTACACCTCCCTCCACCTAACCCAGCCAATCGCATCGCATGCCCAAATACATGTACTGAGTCACACACACAACTCAGGCACAACATGACAGGTACATGTCCCCTTGCAATGTGCACACATCGGCACAGTTGACAAGTGTGAATGTATCGTCACTGTGATGCCAGTATTCATTTCGTAAATGGTAAATACTGATGCCAAAATGACAGTTGTAAATGTGTTGTGTACCAGTGTGCCCCTACTTATGTCTGGCCCACCCATGTCCCTGACATATGCATGTCACAGTTATTTAAAAAAATGTCTGTGACATGTATATGTCTGCAATGGTCCTGTGCCCATGTGCAGTGAGCCCCAATGTATACAGTCAATGCAGGTTGCCTTCCTTTGTGTCCATCGATGGTGGGGTTGTGTTTTCTCTGTGGTCCAGAGTGCAGCAGCAACAGAGGTTACTGTCCAGTCATATCCAGCTGGAAACAGAAGTTGAATCTGTGAACAGTGAGTTTTCACACCCCTAACCCCCCCGAATCCGCAAAGTAAGAAGTGGAGGTTGGGCAGTCACTTTTTGCTTGGTGGTATGGCACATCCAAATCTGCTTGGTGGTAGGTGTGGCTGAAGTCCTGCCATCAGCCACTCTTTCCCCCTCCCAATCCGCAAAGTAAGAAGTGGAGGTTGGGCTTTCACTTTTTGCTTGGTGGTATGGCACATACAAATCTGCTTGGTGGTAAGTGTGGCTGAAGTCCTGCCATCAGCCACTCTTTCCTATGATGTTGTGGTGGCGGTTGCGATTCCTTGCCAGAGTTGGTGGAACTCTGACCGGTAAAAATCTATGGGACCACCAACATCGAAATACAGCGGGTGGACCGTCAAGACTGTGGGCTGGTTTTCAGTCGGAAAACAGGTGATGGAACCATTACTGCCAATATTTAAATCAGGTCCTGAATCTTTAACTTTGTCGAAGGCTTCCTTCACTTGAGTACTCCGCGTAAATTTTACATCTTTCTTGAGTAAGGATCCAAGTGGTTGTACTGTAAAAGCATAGCAATTAACAAATCTCGATTACTACTCACTTATTCCTTAAAAATATATAAGAGAATACTTATCTATAGGTGCAGGTGCTTCCTTTATGAGACAATGTTTTGGTTTGATGCAATCAGATATTATTCTGTGACCTAAGTAATCTAATTCAGTCACCATAATGTTGTATTTGTCAGAAATTAAGATAATGCTATGTTCTTTAAATATAGATAAAACATTCCTTAAAATACGATTATGCTTGTGTAAGTTGTTTGCAAAAATCAAGACGTCATCTGGACAGCATGGACTCCCTTAACCCCTTCTGTGCCGCGGACGTAGTGGTTACGTCCTGCGGCACAGTGCTGCTGTGCCGAGGACGTAACCACTACGTCCTCGGCACACAGCCCAGAGGGAGCGCTCTCGCTCCCTCTGTGTGCTTCCCCCCACCCCCCCAAAGTCAGGGATGGAAGGGGAAGCCCTTCCCCTTCCACCCCCGACCCCCCCAACCCCCCCTGTGACGTCAGCGCGCGAGCGCGCGCTGATTAGTCACAGGGTCTCCCCCATCGCGCTGGAAGCAGAGCTTCCAGCGCGATTGAAAAAGAAATGCTTTTGCATTTCTCTTTCAATCACTGGGGGAGGCCCCGAGAGGTTTCAAAAGGGAAGGAAATGTATTTCCTTCCCTTTGAAGTCTCTCACAGGTTTCAAAAGCCGGATTGCTTGCAATCCGGCTTTTGAAACCCCACTAGACACCAGGGATTTTTTTTTTCTCAATGAAATTGGCAAAAGGGAGCGACCCCTTGGGCAAGGGTCGCTCCCAGGGGGGCATTTTTTTAGGAAGGCCTTTTCTGCCCCCCCCTGGGGGCAGATTGGCCTATTATTAGGCCGATCTGCCCCCAGGGGGGGCAGAAACCTCTAGGCACCAGGGACCTTTTTTTTTTTTTTTGTTTTTTTTTGTGATGTTTTCTTTTTTTGTAGGTGGGGAGCGACCCCTTAGGCAAGGGTCGCTCCCCTGGGGGGCAAATTATATTTAGGCCATTTCTGCCCCCCTTGGGGGCAGATTGGCCTATTTTGATGAGGCCAATCTGCCCCCAAGGGGGGCAGAAACCATTAGACACCAGGGAGTTTTTTTTGCGCGCGAATTTCACGCAACGGGAGCGACCCCTTGGGCAAGGGTCGCTCCCAGGGGGGGCATTTTTTTGGGAAGGCCTTTTCTGCCCCCCCTGGGGGCAGATTGGCCTATTATTAGGCCGATCTGCCCCCAGGGGGGGCAGAAACCTGTAGGCACCAGGGTTTTTTTTTTTTTTTTTTTGTGGTGATCTTCTTTTTTTTTGTGGGGAGCGATCCCTTAGGCAAGGGTCGCTCCCCTACGGGGCAATATATATTTAGGCCATTTCTGCCCCCCTTGGGGGCAGATTGGCCTATTTTGATGATGCCAATCTGCCCCCAAGGGGGGCAGAAACCATTAGACACCAGGGAGGTTTTTTTTTGCGTGCGAATTTCACGCAAGGGGAGCGACCCCTTAGGCAAGGGTCGCTCCCTGGGGGGGTGGGGGGTTATTTTAGGCCATTTCTGCCCCCCTGGGGGGTAGATCAGCCTATTTTGATTCGGCTGATCTGCCCCCAAGGGGGGCAGAAACCACTAGGCACCAGGGATTTTTTTGTTTTTTCGTTTTACAGATGGGGAGCGACCCCTTGGACAAGGGTCGCTCCCCTGGAGGGGCAAAATGTATTTAGGCCAGTTCTGCCCGCTTTGGGGGCAGATCGGCCGATTTTAGGTCAATCTGCCCCCAAGGGGGGCAGAAACCACTAGGCACCAGGGATCTTTTTTTTGTGCCGTCACGCAAGGGGAGCGACCTTGTAGGCAAGGGTCGCTCCCCGGAGGGGGTGGGGGGGACAAAATTATTTTAGGCCATCTCTGCCCCCCCTGGGGGCAGATCGGCCTATTGGTATTAGGCCGATCTACCCCCAGGGGGGGCAGAAACCTCTAGGCGCCAGGGCAAATGTTTTTTTTTTTGTTTGTTTGTTTTTTTAGAGATGGGGAGCGACCCATCAGACAAGGGTTGCTCCCCTGGGGGGCAAACTGTGTTTAGACCATTTCTGCCCCCCTTGGGGGCAGATTGGTCGATTTCATGTCAATCTGCCCCCAAGGGGTCAGAAACCACTAGGCACCGGGGATTTGTTTTTTGGCGCCAATGTCACGCAGGGGGAGCGACCCCGTAGGCAAGGGTCGCTCCTGGTGGGGGGGTGGTGGTTGGGGGGGGCAAATTTATTTTAGGCCATTTCTGCCCCCCCTGGGGGCAGATCGGCCTATTATTAGGCCGATCTGCCCCCAGGGAGGGCAGAAACCTCTTGTTGCCAGGGCAAATTTTTATTTTATTTTTTTATTTTTTGTTTGTTTGTTTTTTTAGAGATGGGGAGTGACCCATCAGACAAGGGTCGCTCCCCTGGGGGGCAAACTGTATTTAGAGCATTTCTGCCCCCCCTTGGGGGCAGATGGGTCGATTTTAGGTCAACCTGCCCGCAAGGGGGCAGAAACCACTAGGCACCGGGGATTTGTTTTTTGGCGCCAATGTCACGCAGGGGGAGCGACCCCGTAGGCAAGGGTCGCTCCTGGTGGGGGGGTGGGGGTTGGGGATGCAAATTTATTTTAGGCCATTTCTGCCCCCCCTGGGGGAAGATCGGCCTATTATTAGGCCGATCTGCCCCCAGGGGGGGCAGAAACCTGTAGGCGCCAGGGCACATTTTTTTTGTGTGTTTTTTTTTTAGAGATGGGGAGCGACCCATCAGACAAGGGTTGCTCCCCAGGGGGGCAAACTGTATTTAGAGCATTTCTGCCCCCCTGGGGGCAGATTGGTCGATTTTATGTTGGGGGCAGAAACCACTAGGCACTGGGGATTTGTTTTTTGGCGCCAATGTCACGCAGGGGGAGCGACCCCGTAGGCAAGGGTCGCTCCCGGGGGGGGTGGAGGTTCGGGGGGCAAATTTATTTTAGGCCATTTTTTACCCCCCTGGGGGAAGATCGGCCTATTATTAGGCCGATCTGCCCCCAGGGGGGGCAGAAACCTGTAGGCGCCAGGACAAATTTGTTTTTTGTGTTTTTTTGTTTGTTTGTTTGTTTTTTTAGAGATGGGGAGCGACCCATCAGACAAGGGTCGCTCCCCTGGAGGGCAAAGTGTGTTTAGACCATTTCTGCCCCCCTTGGGGGCAGATTGGTCAATTTTAGGGCAATCTGCCCCCAAGGGGGCAGAAACCACTAGGCACCGGGGATTTGTTGTTTGACGCCAATGTCACGCAGGGGGAGCGACCCCGTAGGCAAGGGTCGCTCCTGGGCAGGGGTCAAATTTATTTTAGGGCATTTCCCCCCCCCCCGGGGCCGGCTGAGCTAGAGGTCAAAATCCACAGGTAGGCACTTTGCAAAAAACACCTCTGTTTTTTGTGAAAAAATATGTTGTGTCCACGTTGTGTTTTGGGCCATTTCCTTTTGTGGGCGCTAGGCCTACCCACACAAGTGAGGTACCATTTTTATGGAGAGACTTAGGGGAACGCTGGGTGGAAGGAAATTTGTGGCTCCTCTCAGATTCCAGAACTTTCTGTCACCGAAATGAGAGGAAAAAGTGTTTTTGGGCCAAATTTTGATGTTTGCAAAGGATTCTGGGTAACAGAACCTGGTCAGAGCCCCGCAAATCACCCCATCTTGGATTCCCCTAGGTCTCTAGTTTTCAAAAATGCGCTGGTTTGCTAGGTTTCTCCAGGTGCCGGCTGAGCTAGAGGCCAAAATCCACAGGTAAGCACTGTTTTCCATGAAAAAATTTGATGTGTCCACGTTGTGTTTTGGTCCGTTTCCTGTCGCGAGCGCTAGGCCTACCCACACAAGTGAGGTATCATTTTTATCGGGAGACGTGGGGGAACGCTGGGTGGAAGGACATTTGTGGCTCCTCTCAGATTCCAGAACTTTCTGCCACAGAAATGTGAGGAACATGTGTTTTTTTAGCCAAATTTTGAGGTTTGCAAAGGATTCTGGGTAACAGAACCTGGTCCGAGCCACACAAGTCACCCCTCCTTGGATTCCCCTAGGTCTCTAGTTTTCAGAAATGCATAGGTTTGGTAGGTTTCCCTAGGTGGCGGCTGAGCTAGAGGCCAAAATCTACAGGTAGTCACTTTGCTAAAAACAGCTCTCTTTTCTGTGATATGTCCACGTTGTGTTTTGGGGCATATCCTGTCACGGGCGCTAGGCCTACCCACACAAGTGAGGTATCATTTTTATCGGGAGATGTGGGGGAACGCTGGGTAGAAGGAAATTTGTAGCTCCTCTCAGATTCCAGAACTTTCTGCCACAGAAATGTGAGGGACATGTGTTTTTTTAGCCAAATTTTGAGGTTTGCAAAGGATTCTGGGTAACAGAACCTGGTCCGCGCCCCGCAAGTCACCCCTCCTTGGATTCCCCTAGGTCTCTAGTTTTCAGAAATGCACAGGTTTGGTAGGTTTCCCTAGGTGCCGGCTGAGCTAGAGGCCAAAATCTACAGGTAGGCACTTCGCAAAAAACACCTCTGTTTTTTTCCAAAATTTAGGATGTGTCCACGTTGCGCTTTGGGGTGTTTCCTGTCGCCGGCGCTAGGCCTACCCACGCAAGTGAGGTATCATTTTTATCGGGAGACTTGGGGGAACGCTGGGTGGAAGGAAATTTGTAGCTCCTCTCAGATTCCAGAACTTTCTGCCACAGAAATGTGAGGGACATGTGTTTTTTTAGCCAAATTTTGAGGTTTGCAAAGGATTCTGGGTAACAGAACCTGGTCCGAGCCCCGCAAGTCACCCCTCCTTGGATTCCCCTAGGTCTCTAGTTTTCAGAAATGCACAGGTTTGGTATGTTTCCCTAGGTGGCGGCTGAGCTAGAGGCCAAAATCTACAGGTAGTCACTTTGCTAAAAACAGCTCTGTTTTCTGTGATATGTCCACGTTGTGTTTTGGGGCATATCCTGTCGCGGGCGCTAGGCCTACCCACACAAGTGAGGTATCATTTTTATCGGGAGACGTGGGGGAATGCTGGGTGGAAGGAAATTTGTGGCTCCTCTCAGATTCCAGAACTTTCTGCCACAGAAATGTGAGGAACATGTGTTTTTTTAGCCAAATTTTGAGGTTTGCAAAGGATTCTGGGTAACAGAACCTGGTCCGAGCCACACAAGTCACCCCTCCTTGGATTCCCCTAGGTCTCTGGTTTTCAGAAATGCATAGGTTTGGTAGGTTTCCCTAGGTGGCGGCTGAGCTAGAGGCCAAAATCTACAGGTAGTCACTTTGCTAAAAACAGCTCTGTTTTCTGTGATATGTCCACGTTGTGTTTTGGGGCATATCCTGTCGCGGGCGCTAGGCCTACCCACACAAGTGAGGTATCATTTTTATCGGGAGATGTGGGGGAACGCTGGGTGGAAGGAAATTTGTAGCTCCTCTCAGATTCCAGAACTTTCTGCCACAGAAATGTGAGGGACATGTGTTTTTTTAGCCAAATTTTGAGGTTTGCAAAGGATTCTGGGTAACAGAACCTGGTCCGAGCCCCGCAAGTCACCCCTCCTTGGATTCCCCTAGGTCTCTAGTTTTCAGAAATGCATAGGTTTGGTAGGTTTCCCTAGGTGGCGGCTGAGCTAGAGGCCAAAATCTACAGGTAGTCACTTTGCTAAAAACAGCTCTGTTTTCTGTGATATGTCCACGTTGTGTTTTGGGGCATATCCTGTCGCGGGCGCTAGGCCTACCCACACAAGTGAGGTATCATTTTTATCGGGAGACGTGGGGGATTGCTGGGTGGAAGGAAATTTGTGGCTCCTCTCAGATTCCAGAACTTTCTGCCACAGAAATGTGAGGAACATGTGTTTTTTTAGCCAAATTTTGAGGTTTGCAAAGGATTCTGGGTAACAGAACCTGGTCCGAGCCCCGCAAGTCACCCCTCCTTGGATCCCCCTAGGTCTCTAGTTTTCAGAAATGCACAGGTTTGGTAGGTTTCCCTAGGTGGCGGCTGAGCTAGAGGCCAAAATCTACAGGTAGTCACTTTGCTAAAAACAGCTCTGTTTTCTGTGATATGTCCACGTTGTGTTTTGGGGCATATCCTGTCGCGGGCGCTAGGCCTACCCACACAAGTGAGGTATCATTTTTATCGGGAGACTTGGGGGAACATAGAATAGCAAAACAAGTGTTATTGCCCCTTGTCTTTCTCTACATTTATTCCTTCCAAATATAGGGGTGTGTGTAAAAAAGACATCTATTTGAGAAATTCCATGTAATTCACATGCTACTATGGTCACCCCGGAATTCAGAGATGTGCAAATAACCACTGCTCCTCAACACCTTATCTTGTGCCCTTTTTGGAAATGCAAAGGTTTTCTTGATAGCTATTTTTTACTCCTTATATTTCAGCAAATGAATTACTGTATACCCGGTATAGAATGAAAACGCACTGCAGGGTGCAGCTCATTTATTGGCTCTGGGTTCCTCGGGTTCTTGATGAACCTACAAACCCTATATATCCCCGCAACCAGAGGAGTCCAACAGACATAACGGTATATTGCTTTCGATAATCTGACATTGCAGGGAAAAGTTACAGAGTAAAAAGTAGAGAAAAATTGATGTTTTTTTCACCTCAATTTCAATATTTTTCATTTTCAGCTGTTATTTTCTGTAGGAAACCCTTGTAGGATCTACACAAATGACCCCTTGCTGAATTCAGAATTTTGTCTACTTTTCAGAAATGTTTAGGTTTCTGGGATCCAGCATTGGTTTCATGACCATTCCGGTCACTGACTGGAAGGAGGCTGAAAGCACAAAAAATTGCACAAATGGGGTATGCCTCAGTAAAATGCCAAAATTGTGTTGAAAAATTGGGTTTTCTGATTCAAGTCTGCCTGTTCCTGAAAGCTGGGAAGCTGCTGAGTTTAGCACCGCAAACCCTTTGTTGATGCCATTTTCAGGGGAAAAACCACAAGCCTTCTTCTGCAGCCACTTTTTCCAATTTTTTTGAACAAAACGAAATTTTCACTGTATTTTAGCCAATTTCTTGGCCTCCTTCAGGGGAACCCACAAAGTCTGGGTACCTCTAGAATCCCTAGGATGTTGGAAAAAAAGGACGCAAATTTGGCTTGGTTAGCTTATGTGGACAAAAAGTTATGAGGGCCTAAGCGCGAACTGCCCCAAATAGGCAAAAAAAGGCCCGGCACAGGAGGGGGAAAAGGCCTGGCAGCGAAGGGGTTAATACCCTTTACAATAGTATCCTTAAGTTTCTGAAAAAAACTTGCAGCTGAAGCTAGCCCAAATGGCATTCTCAGAAACTTATAGCCACCAAAAGGCATGATGAAAGTGGTTAATTCTTGGGAGGTAGTATCTAAAGGTATTTGTTGATATGGTGATCTTGATTCAAGAATGCTGAAATACTTTGCTTGACCTAAATTGGACAAAATGTTGTACATTTTCGGGAGAGGATGACAATCAATTTTAATATTCTTGTTAAATATATGTAAATCCGCACATAAGCAAATTCCTCCCGCTTTATTTCTAACAACGACCATGCAGCTAACCCATTCAGAAGAGTTAGTTTCAGCTGTTATCCCTTCATCACTCAAATTTTGTAGCACTTTTTTAAGATCATGTTGAGCACTTAATGGAACAGGTCTCACCTTGTGAACAACTGGAACACCATCCTGCTTTAATCTGATGTGGTTTTCAATATTCCCAATGTAGCCAATTTTGTCACAAAATACTTCAGGAACTCTTTTATAAAGTGTTTTGCCAATCTTCATGGGAATTCTCAAAATAAGAAATAAGCATTGGTGCTACCATTACTGGAGTGCTAGCCCCTGGTACTAACATTAGACCCAGTTTGGCTAGGCCTTGCCAACTCACATGAGGCGACTTTGATCCACAAAGGAAGCAAAATAACTGAGCTTTTCTTTGTATCAAACTCTGTTTCTTATCCTTCACTTGTATCAAACTTAATGTGTCTGCTTCTTTGATATTACATGCAGCTTGCTCTTGAGCTACGAGTTTACTTAAGAATAATGAGCAATGCCTTTTGCAACGTCCACAACCTCTACTAGGGTGGGATCTCTGCATCCTACCAAATAATCCTGTATTGTTTTTTTTTAAACATTCATAAACTAGCTGGTCTCTTATGTACATATCTAACGTCTCACAAAAATTAAATGTAGAGGCTAATTGCCTCAGAACACAAAGAAACTCCTCAATATTCTTGTTAGCTACTTGTTTTTTCTTGAAAAAATTGAATCATTCAAATAGAACACTAGGTTCCTCTGACGTTTTTTTCACTAGCCTATTAATGGCTTCTTTGTATTCATCCCATTGACCAAAATGATCCAATGGAGCATCCAATTCTGGTAAATTATCAAAAATGTGCTGGCCTTCTTGTCCCAAGTGGCTGAAAAGTAAAGCTAACTTTCTTCTGGGTTTCATATTTAGTGTCATCCACTGCCACTAAATAGTTCTCAAAGCCACGTAACAAATGTTTCCACTTCATAGGTGGTTTTCCTGGATGCTGTAAGAAAGGTATAATTTGAATCAAACATTTATTTAAAGCCTTTTGTATACCAGGATATACATGAATCACACCTAAAACAAAAGTCAAGTTAAAATTCCATGAGTAAAGTGTTATAGTAAATGGAGAAAATAGAGACGGCCCACTCTTGTAAATGCATGGATCCAACAGAATAAATTGTAGATTTGTATGTGGTCAAGGACAAACACAAGCCCAAACTGTTTACTATGTCAGAATAGACAGCAAGAATAGAGTGGGGGCCTGGATGGAAGAAAGACATGATCGTAGTAGATAAATATAATTAGTAACAGAGCAAAAATAGAAGGTCACAGCATGCATCATAGACCACATTATAATACATGTTTTTGAAAAAGAATGTAGATCACAGCAAAGGGAGGTAACATGATAAGCCTTTTGGTTACACATTGTAGAGTAGCAGACAGGTAGGCAGGAAAATGCTGATATGCTACAGAGCATGAGACTGAAAGACACCCTCGTTACTACTAAAAATGTATCAATAGCAGGTGCACTTCAGTCACATTTTTGTACCTTGTGGTTAGATGTTTTTGCAGAAACTACTGCTTCTTGCTGAAATTATTAAGATAACAATGTGCTAGAACAAGCACTCCATTTAATATGCATGCCGATGATTAAGACATCATTGTGGGTTTCAGACCATATACGACATTATCTGTTATAATGCAATTTCAGTTCAGTTTCAGTTACAGAGCTGATCTGACCTCCCGGTGATATTTGATAAAAAACCTATACTAACTTGTCAACCAGAATTGTGTTGCTTCTTTATTTCTTCTCTGACAATATTTGGCATAGCCAGCCAGATGCCACCTCCTGTCTCTGAACTGCTGCCGAAGAAGACGCCGCCTGCCCAGACTGAACAGAATACTAGGCAGAAAACAGGTGTGCAGACACCAAGTGTTAAGACTAAAGTCTGTACATTCAAACAGGCAGGCAGGATTTCCAGAGGTTGCCCCCCTAAAGGGTGAGGAGAGGTCGGGCTTCGTCCCTTAAAATTCTATTTGCATGATTCCGTGGCAATCATAGTATGGAGGGATGAGGAAATGCATACATGATTTATGTGTTTTTTTTGAGGATGCAATAATATGTTTAGAGAAATGAAATGTGGTTATTTCCCAGTTAGACCGAAAAACTAGCTACTGTGAATCCCCTTGGAAATAGAAGGGAGGAATAACAGGTAAGAGTGAATTACCCAGGAGACAGCTCCTGGAAGGGACATTCCTTTGAGAGTGGATCCAAGGGCCAGAGTAGAAGTAGTGAGATGGACAGGGTAACAGGTGTGAAGTCTGAAGTGTCAAAGAGACGGTCAGTTGACAGGCGCCGGCAGGCCTTACTCTGAATAACTCATATGCCTGGTTCCCAAATTCCCAGATTAAAAAAATCTGGAAGGCATCCTTAAGGGAGAGCGGCGAGGCATCCGTGGAGAGTCTGACGTTTAGGTAAGGGGACAACCGGATGGTTGGTATCAATTGACTTTGCCCAGAGCACAATCAGACCCTTGGTTGTGAACTAAAAAAAAACAGTAGTAGCAAGTAGATATTCCCCCATAAATAAGGACATTAAGAGTACTGTATTTCATAATCAAAAGAGGCACAACATAGAGAAGTGGCACGGGTCCCCGCCAGATGTCATTCAGTCCGATATAAGCGGGGAAGAAAGGGTGCAAGATCTTTGCCATATTTTTGATATTCCAAAATATACCCCTACTTTGTCCTAGAAGTGGGGAAACATTATTTCAGGTAAAAACACGGGGAACAAAAATAAAACATCCCAAGACAAAGGTGAATATTAATAATAATTCCCTATGAGTGAGACTGATGATTCACTGTGGAGGAAACAGATACCATTGAAATCAAACTAATATTTCAATGGGCCCATGGAGAATCCCTGTGCCCATGTAATACCCCTCGGTTTGAAATAAGAACCCAGCCACCTATTACATTAGAGGCTCTCCTTGATGCATTTCTCACAGATATTCGCAATTCAGGACTTTAAAACATGAGTGGGAGACTACATCCCGAGCACCACAAATAGTTATTTACATCCATGATAATGCTGTAACATGTATTGCGTCAGGCACCAATCCACTTAGACCTCCCGTAAATGCACACACCCCAGATATAACCATGGAAGAAGTGTTACAGAGACTTGCGACAAGTATGGCTGATGTTGACCGATTTGATCTTACAACAATATATGTGAAGTCAGGTAACACTGCATGAGATTAACACGTGGGTACCACTGCCATATTAATAAAGACAAATACATATCGGTAAAGGAGACTAGGGCCAAAAGGGCAATAAGATAGTGGACAAATAAACAGGATGTACACATAGGAAACACACAACCTTATGGGACCATGGAGACCCTTCTAGAACACATGATAAAAACCTTCCCTTCAGACAGGAAGAGGATATAAAAGTACTGTAAACAATGGTACAAAGGTACCAAGGACCAAGCTCAGCAATGGCCAAAGGAAGGGACATTCAATGAAGACATAGCTGAACATACATTGATTTACATTTGTTCTAAGTATAAAAGAAAGAAAAGAGAGAAAAGGGAAGCCACCCTTGTCATTATGGTGGGTATTCTGTGATATAAAAACAAACATGAAGCCAACAGCATCCGAAGAGGCAGTGACATAGCCCCAGAGAAGCCTTCAGGGGAGCCCCTTCCTTACAGTCTTTATCCCATTCTGCCAGCTGTAGAGTACCAGGATCCCATTAAAATTGCAACTAAAGAGGAGAGACAAGAACCACGGGAGGCGAGGCAACTTTGAACCCCACCCCTACAACTTCTCAGGCTGGTCAAGAACCAGACAGAAGGGACAGACTAATAAATGAATTGCAGAATACCACGAGACAGGCAGAATGATCTAGGAGTCCTGCCCCTCTTCAAAGACAATGGACTACAGGACATGTTTTTCTTAGACTTGGAGACACTTCCTCAGCTGCCTTTCTCGGCATCTGAGGAATGGATAAGAGAATGAGAATGGGGAAGGGATGTAGAGATGACACAATATAATTAATCCCCAACTGAGTTACAAGATGTAGCAGGGGCAGAGGATGAAGGGGGCGGGAAGAAAGGCCTAACAGGGGTGCTGCTGAACAGGAAACTAACCGAAGACCATGTTATTTCCACCCACATACTATGTGGGGGTTACTAATGACAGCAAGAGACACCTCAGACATGAGGAGGAAGTTGATCCTAAAATTAGTAGGGCAGTTTAAACACCCATAGAGATAATAGCACAAAGGGAAGGTAGTTCCTATTGCCAACCCTTCTCGGATTAACTGTCAAGGTGGACTAAAAAGGAAGAGAGGAAGCCATGGCCCCAGCAAGGGTCTTTTCAACCCTTTAACCTGGCAACTGCAGAAGATAGTATACGGCAGGAACAGGGTGTCCCAGATTGGAACTACCCTTATATGCAAGAGTGCCTTGCGGTCTGAGGGCAGTATGCTATAGACAAACCAAGTGAATTAATATGAAGTAATAAATGAGATTTGAGGTTAGGCCCGAGGCCAGTGAACCCTCAAACAATAACTCAGTTACCCCTCATTTTCAAGGGCGGACAAGTACCCACATATGTACCATGGCCACTGATGGATAAAAAGAGTTTAAAGAGAGCACTATCCCTACTGTCTGAAGGAGCGGGAAAATAGATAGGGTGCTTTGAAAATGCTTTGGGCGATGTTAAAAGCTTGCTAAGTTCTCTAGTGGGAGATAAAGTAAATTCCATTTTTGCCAGAGCAGAGTTCCTTCAAATAACATTGATAAATACACAGTTTGATGGGTCATCCTTTAACAATGTCCATTAATATGTTTGGGATGCGCTGCGACAGGCATACCCAGACAGACCAGACATTGGAGCCATTATGGCAGAAAGCATAAAACCGACTGAGGACACTGCAGAATTCATCACCAGAATGAAGGACCAATGGGTTCAGGAAGTAGGATGTAATTGGGAAAACACAGGAAGAATGTGATTTTATGATATAATGTATTGAAACGGGGCCTGCCCACAGATATACAAGCAAGCCTAGATGGAGTAGTTGAAATAGAGGCTAAACCGTGGCCAGAAATAAAGGTCCATATAATACATTATTTCAAGAGAAAACAAGAAAAGGATAAGGAGAGGACAGAACAGACAGAGAGGTCCACAGCTAAGTTGGTGCAACAGAAATTTAAAAAACCAAGTACAGAAGGGGCACTTGTGACGACAGCACCAACAGCTGTCGTATCGCAGGTGCAGGTGCAGACACCAAGAGAGCAGCCAGCATGTAACATGAGCAAGGGACGAGGAGGTTTTTTGGGAGGTCAAAGACCAGCGTAGGTAAGAAGACAAGGAGGATACAGGGTAGGATAGAAGTGTTATTATTGGGGTAATATGGGTCATTTTGCAAGAGAATCTAGAACAAAAAAGAACGATGAGCAAGCACAAGGATGGATCACCAAGCATAGGCAGATGAGGCCGCAGATGCAATGGACGCCCCAATAACAAGTAATACAGGGACCTCTGCAGGCCCCTCAAGTTCAGTGGACCACACAACAGGGACCAATAACACAGAGTGGATCCCAGGTTGGCAGGAACACTACAGGAGGACCAACACAAGTCCATATGGGAAGAGTAATGGTATAAGGAGGTGATCCCTTTTACAGACAACCCCAAATGTCCAGAGGGACACCGACCAACAATTAAACAATTATACTTAATGAAAGAGCCCACAGATAACCATTATGTGTCCAATACTATTGGTAACCCACAGGTCAGATGAGGAGCCCACTCAGATGGTAGCCATAGACGGTCACCCCTATAGTTTCCTAGTCGACACTGAGGCCACCAAATCGCTTATATAGTAGGAACACTACCACTTTCTCACAAGTCAATGGACACACAGGGGTTTTCTTGGGCTTTTAGCAGGGTTCCTTTTACTGAATCAGTGAACATGATTGTAGGAGACACACAAACTAAAGGACCATTGTTATATTCCCCAGAAGCACCGGTCAACCTTCTCAGAAGAGATCTAAAGTTTATGTTGAATATGACCATCTCTTTTCTGGAAGATGGGTCAATGGTACATTACACACTCAGTGTCACATGAGGTAGGATGTTGTCACTCATAGCTCATGGGACAATAGGTCAGAGCAATTCCTATTGACATAGAGGCCTTTTGGCGTGGCATATATGTTTTGACAGCACACACACCAGCGCTGCTGGGGAAGACAGTGCAGATACAAAAGAACTATTGTTCATTCCAGATAGGCCTGTGGATCCTATAGCAGAACCTGATCTGATATTTGAAATATCAGCCCTTGAAATAAAGCCAACTTATGAATTGTTGATGAAATCTGACAGGAAATATGGGCATCAATAGTATTTATGGACACAGGGGTCAAATTGAGAGATATATCAGATGAAGAAATGTTTGATGACAGCCCACCAATTGAGACAGGTTTATTTGAAATGGATATCAACATTAGAGTACAGTTGCAATACAGGACAGTGCCAAACCACGGACTAGACAGTACAATCAAGAAAAAATTGGCAATGGTACCAGAAGGTCTGTGGACATGGGGGCCACATGACGTGGGACTGATTAAATGAGCTAAGCTTGTGAAAATGACACTGAAACCTGGGGCTATACTGCCCGGGGTACGTCAGCATCCCTTATCCAAAAAAGCAGAAGAAGGTATCTTTCCCACCATGCAGGCATTACTTGAGCAGGGAGTAATATATGAGAGAACCTCACCATGCAACACCCAGAATTTTCATATAAAGAAGGCTACGGGGGGGACTTGGAGGATGATTCAAGATTTCTGCCCTCTGAACCATATAGTAATAACAGAGTTTCCAGTGGAACTAGACTCGTCAGTCATACTGACAAACATTCCTACAGGATTCCACCCACATTTGTCAATTGATTTGAAAAATGCATTTTTCAGAATTCCATTGCACCTAGACAGTCAATCTTTAACAGGTTTAACATACAGCCAAACTCAATACTGCTATAGAAGGCTTCCATATAGCAATTTCGAGTCCCCAGGTATTTTTAACAGTACAGTAAAAAAGGATTTAGCAAACGTACAATGCAAAAGTATCCTTCTACAGTACGTGAATGACTTTATGGTATGTAGCCCCACTGAAAACATATGTAGGGATGACACTATTGGTCTCCATAGCATGCTTGCAGAAAAGTGGACAAAGACAAATTGTAATATGTGCATACAGAAGTCCACTATTTGGGGCAGATGATATCCATCAAACCCACCACCACAAAACAAAGGCAGCAGGTCCTAGGACTCTGCAATTATGTTAGACAGTGATTATTTGATTATGCCACCCTGAATTCACCACTTCTTACCACTCTAAAAGAGTCCCATACCTATGAGAACAAAGTAAATTGGACTGATGAAGGAGAGACAGCATTTTGGGAGCTAAAGAAAGCAATCACAAATGCTCCAGTGTTAGGTACACCTGACTACAGTAAAATATTTTACCTCTTCTGTCATTGTAAGGGAATGGCAATGACAGCAGTATTGCCTCAAAAGACATCTATGGGACTCAAACAATTGCTTACTACAGTTGGCTGCTAGATTCCATCATGAAAGGTCACTACCCATGTGAGCAAGTGCTGGCTACGTAAGCATTTGCAGTCCAGAAAAGCACCACAATAGTTATGGGATCACCTTTATTACTGTATGTACAGCATACAGTATTTGCTATCTAACTAAGGGGCAAGAGCACCCTCACAACTCAGAGAGCACCTGAATATGAAGTAATACTTTCAGTACCATCACTGCAAGTGGTTTGCTGTCACACAGTTAATCCAGTGACATTCTTTGCACACCCAGTTACTGACGATGAACAACTACATGAGTGTGCTAACTACATACCAGATGAAGGAAGTAAGGTGGGAGACCCCATTTCCAAACTCATAAAAAGGTAGAGAGGAAGGGGGTAAAGAGCAGTCACATAACCCCTTACATCTAAGATCACACACAATCAAATGTGCCTGCTATAACGGAGAAACCCAAAAATGGTTCTCTTTTTTCAGAAACCTCTTATTGAGGAGCACTTCTGACTTTCTTGGCCACAGAGGGGGTCATTCCTTTTATGGAAGAGGAAGCCTCACATACCTCATAGTGTCATGCTTCATCATCGGCTTCATCTCCCCACACTGGTAGGACACTGCCACCAGGGAGGACTCAACCACCTGATAACTCAGCGCAGGAAGGAGTTCTTAATAAATAACTACTGGATAAAAACAGGAATACAGACAACTACACTAAAAATACCTTGTGTTACCCCGACCTCTCACCTTTATTAGTGAGAAACACAGGTATTATTAAAAACAGAAAGAGGTGATATCTCAACCATTATGTTTTGAGTCACCTATTAGAAGGCCAACATGTCTCTGCCCATTTCTAACAGCCCTAAATGGTCTCTGACATTCATCAGGGCCATGGATTCCTACTTCACCTTGCCACTTGGTCTAATGAGTATTCCCACAATCTAGAAAGAAAGGAAACCTCATGCAGGAGATCCTACCTCCAGTCATATTAGAAGGAGTATATTCCACCTGTAGGAACATAGAAAAGAAGGGCCAAATTTGAGTAGCCATCCCTTTTATTAACAAGGCTGCCCTCAACACAAGCTTTTTTATAGGTACAATATTATTTGAACTCCTTATAAAACGGGGGCACTATCTCTCCTACTACTACATTTAGCACCCTTAGTTAAAACACAAAATATTTGAAGGGTGGTAGCCCTCAACCTATATTTCGGGACCTAAAGCTTCCTGGTTAGGGAGAGGGGCAGTGCCTTTTGTAGTCACACTCTAAGAGAAAGAGAACAAAACACAGGACAATGACAGGTCACAAAAGGACAACAAATTACCAGATCTGTTAATTATGGTAAATCAGGGGATCTCACATGGTACTCATGTTCATTCAACCATTGGGAAATCAACGCTCCAGTTGTCTTATAGAGGTGGGCCCAGCCCCATAGTACACTCTATTATGCAGCACAGAAGTGCAGCAATAGAAAAATGCTGCTTGTGGTACAGAGTATAGCCCATGGCCCAGATTGCATGAAAGTTAGGGCCCCGGGTCAACATCACATGCTGAGGGATACTCACTCACACACACAACACACCTCTGAGTCAGATAACACCACCACACGTTCACCAATCCTAAATGAAGCCCCCGGGTGGGTTGCAATATTTTCACATTCCCTCCATACTAAGCAACAACACTCAGTAGTAATAGCATAGGTGGTACCACCCAGCATAGCAAAGAGGTTTAAAGGAAAAAACAAAGTAGCTCATTAGACGCTACTCAGCGAAAACTTACCCATATCCGATGTGTAATTAGCTCGTGTACTCACTGTTCCAAAAGGTGTGCCGGTCCTTGAGACCTATTTTGACCCTTCGCTTTGCCAAACTGGTGACCAAACTCTGAGGGAGCCCGCTATTTAAATGAAATCAAAGTACAATTATTGCAGTCAGTTATGAATGAACAACTCAGTGCAGCTGCCTCAGAGAGCACGCGATCAGAATGTGCACTCAAAGGGGGTCAGGAGACGAAGGCCGCTGCATGACCTGGTGAGTCCCCAGGCTCAAACCAGGCTGCACGGTTATTGAGACACCAATCTGAGCTACTGGAGGATTGCCGGGAGTTGAAGTTCTCTGCTCGGCTGGTCGGGAAATTTTTGTTTGTGTTTTTGAGGGACCTTACTCCAGGCGCCCAAGAAGTTAATAACCCCATTGTGTCTATGCAGAAGATTGGGGGGATATTTCCCTCACATGCTACGTGACTGACACATGAGAGGTCTTTCCTACTAAGAATGTTTTTGTGGGCCCCAAGATGAAATGTATTTAATCCCACTAGCAATCATGCCTAAGTCCAATACACTGTGCCCACGACAATCCATGCAGTAATAGTTTTTTTTATACATGTGTACATAGCCCCACTATTAACACACAAGGGGCCACTCCTCCCAGTGGGCACATGCCAGCTAGGATGTTTTTCAAATTTCACTAGTACATGAACCATAGGCCCATGCACAAATCAGAACCTAGCTTCATAACCGCGAGTCACTTCAACCCGTCTAAAAACAACACAAAAACTCAGAAGGACGGTTTGTCAGCCTCACTGGGAGGAAAGATCTTTTTGTCATCAAATTATGTTCTTATACTCCATCAAGGAGCCTCATCATTCAACCCAGCCAACTCTGTTCAAAGACGATAAATGCATTGTTGCTCACATAGTGGTAGTGGTTGCATCATATCAGTGCATGCTTGTTCTAGTTTCTCCAGTGCACACCACTTCATTTTGTCCTCACCATGTGCCATCCCCACAGAGTGCCTGGTCAGCTTTGTTGCATCCCTTCTGCACCTAATGGTGCTCCGATGTTCAACAATCCGTATCCATACATTACTCAAGGTCATTCCTATGTAAAGCAGATTGCAAGGTAAACCACATTCTTTGAGTTGCAGTTTGTTAAGTGTTTGAGCTTCCATGGTGTTCTCAGGCCCATGTCCACCTCCTTCAACCTTCCTGTGAGATGGCAAGCACTGCAGCCACCGCATGGGTAGTGGCCTGGGGCGGGGGGTACGTTCCAGAGGTCATTTGGTTACCTTGTGTTTTCTTTTTCCTCTGACCTGAATGTACCAAGAGGTCCTTGATATTTCTGTCTCTCTGGAATGAGGACATGGGTCTCTAGATCAAGACCCCCTGACTGTAGACCTTTAATCGTTTGTTGATTAACTTTTGTAGTTTATTTAATAGTGGGCTGAAAGTGGTTACACAAATTTCTTTTTGTACCTTTGCAAAAGACAACAGCAGCTGATCTCATCCGATTGTGCATGTTGCTCTTTGTTGATGGGTCCTCTTTCATAGATCAGGAAACTAGGATTAGACATTCTGGAGCAGCAGTTGTAAGAGCTGAACAGCAGGGAGCACCTGATACATTACCGATAATTAATCAGATGCCACTACCTTCTCATTTTTCAGTACAGGCTGCAGAATTAGTGGCCCTTTTTGAAGCATTGCAGCGTGCTGAGGGACTAGAGTTCACTATTTACTCAGATTCAGCATATGTCACCACCACTGTACATTTTAGCATTCACAGATGGGAAAGAAAGGGATTTCTTAAATCTGATGGGTCCCCCGTAATGCACAAAGATTTATTGGCACAACTGATAAAGGCTCCAAATCTTCAGTCCAAAGTAGCAGTGATAAAGTGTACAGTGCACACCAATCAGCAAGACCTTATCTCCAGGGGTAAAGCTCTGGCAGATTGGGCAGCAAAAGAAGCAGCTAAAGCATCCCTAAATTATAATGAATATGATGAACACATTAGGAATGATGACAAGCAGGCAACACGATGCTACTGAATTACCACCCCCAAACACAGAGACAGCACAACTACATTTACACGAATTGCAAGAACACGCTCTGCCTCTTGGAAGGGAGCAGTGGGAACAGCGAGGCTGCACACAGACACCAACAGACTTAATTTACAGGCAAGAAAGCACAGACAAGCCAGTAATGCCACAGGGCCCACAGTACACAGCTCTAGAGCAACTACACCTCCCAGCACACACTGTAAAGGAATAGGTTTGTGCTACACTTCAGGCAGATTGGTTTATTCCACAACTATCAGAAATGATCACTATGTATACTGCAGAATGTGCAGTATGCCAGCAGTGTAGCCTATATACTATATATAGCCACATTGAAAGAGATCACCTCAACATTACCACGCCCAACAGGTCCCTTTAAAAACATACATTTAGACTTTTTGGACATGAATGAGAGATGCAACAATTACAGGTACCTTATCGTAGCTGTCTGTCCATTTTCAAGATGGATAGAGACAGGCTCATGTGTACATAATGATGCTAAGTAAGCTGAGGTTTTGGGAGATAAAATGAGTTGTTATTTATCTCAGTTATTGGTCTACTAAGTTATTTCCTAAACAGGTATTGCGAAAGGAGAAGTGCACCACTGCAGTCCAGCAGACCAGTTCAATACCCGTTGGCCAACACGTGTATATCTACAATTTTGTGCGACAATAGGGGACAAGAAGTTTAAAGGTCTGTTCTCAGTGACAATGAGTACTCCCACCAAAGTGAAATTGGAGGACAGAAAACCCTGGATATACTTGTCGAAAGTTTGACTGGACCCTGCTTTGTGCCAAGCACTGCCATCATCAGAGGGTGAATTAGAGGAGGAAAGAGAGAAACAGGACTAACAATGTCTCTCTTCATAGCATGAGTGGAGTATTTTATCGACTCTGCTAGCAGACCGTTCTGTATTTCTGCTTTGTTTATCTTTTTATGTCTTCTTATGTTGGCGGCTGCATTGCAATGGTATTTTAGCCCATGTATGGCACTATGTCAGCATATATCGCACTTGCAGAGAGCAGTATACGAGCAAAGAAATGTATCTTATAGTATCCATGCTAGCTTATTAGATAATATGTGGTACCAGCATATGACAGAGATAGGCATGCAGACTTCTAATAAATCATGTTTTGTTTGTTCCTTGATTCCATACGCTAGTGACTCAGACAGGTTACACTCGTCCAAAGAGGTAACTCCGTATATTACCCAGTGTCTATTGCACCCTTTCCTTTGTAGAAGGTGAGCGCAGATGCAGCCCCTGCAGGTAAAACAGGGAACATTCCTAGCAAACACCACGCAATGTGAGGAAGAGTTAGCAGACATAATGAATGTCCTGACAGACCGCAAAGAACTAGAAGTGAAGCTAAATACAATGGCCAAGACAAGAGTTATGATGTACAAGGGTGGCACGTGGTGAGCTAAAATACTGCAGCAGGGATTAGGGGTATCCGACCTACACTCTTCTGTAAAAACTACTCTGCCACACCTCAACCCCACGATTGTCAAGAAAGGCCATATTTCAGAATAAATGGATCAGTATACATTCATGGTCACAGTCACCATGGCACTACATTTGGATGCAGAGCCCTTTACTTACCAAAGGGAAACCAGAGTGATAATATCACACGACAAAAGTGTCAGGCAGTATGAGATGAGAACACATCTATACTAACTTGGGTAGAAACACTGACTCTTCCAGTAGGTAGAAAACCCATTATTTTTTTCTTTCTGTTTCAGGGGGAATTGAACAGTCCCAGTGGGGAAGAACATCGATTGATTCACCACAAGGCATAATGCTGGCATGCAATGGAGTACCTCCAGTCTAATAAACTGGTACTGGCATTGCAGAGAGTGGCTGTATACACGACTTCCTTCAGGTTGGAGAGGTCTCTGTTCTTTGGTGACCGTGCACACTCCCTCCTTGATGATTCCAGGAGTTGACATTTCGTAGTTACATGACCATCCTATAAGCCGTCCAACTACCTTGCTTCACCATTATCAGAGGAAGAGAGCTGCAGATTATTTTGGCACTACAACCTGGAAAAATTTCCTGCAAGAGCACAGGTTGTTCAACAATGTCCACTTGTTCTTCGGAAGCATCTTTCTGTTCATTCAAGCAAAATCGACTTCACGTTGGTTGTGAATAACTCACTGGGAACTTATGAAGGCAATCAACGCCACTGAAGATGGCTTTAATGCAGTCAAAGAAGAGTTGCGAGCTATGAGAGTAATGCTCATGTAGCACACTTATGTGCTGGACGTGATGACGGCTATGGAGGTGGGAGTTTGTGCCAAAATTAGAACTGCCTGCTGTACATATGTCCCAGCCAATGATGCAGACAAAGGAACATTAACAGAGGCCATACAAACTGAATACCTTACAAAAGAGGATGGTGGACAAGGGGGGTGCCCCCAACAAGTGGTTGTCAAGGTGGTTCACTTGGATGCCACCCGTGATGTCAGGACTGTTTAAGGCTTTGTCCCCCATCCTTGTGGTGGTTCTCTTGAGGTATTGTACCTTCCAGCTAGTGATAGGATGCTGCAAGAGGGTTATCCACAAGTTGGGAGGGATGTTTACCACTAGATTAGTTAATAAAATGCAGGATGTTGAAGAAAACATATATATTCTGAATGACGCATGCAAAAGGGAAGGTGTGGAAATAGTTGAAAGATCAACTAAGGGCTATAGTAAATGTAGAAAAGAGTGAAGGCCCATTATGCTAATGCACGGATCAGCAGAAAATATTTCAGAATTGTATGTGGTCAAGGACAAACACAAGCCCAAACTGTTTTTAATGTCAGAATAGATAGCAAGAATAAAGTGGGGGCCTGTATGGGAGGCAGACCCAAGTTGCAGTAGATAAATATAATTAGGAACAAAGCAGAAATGGAAGGTCACAGCATGCATTATAGGCCCCATTGTAATACACGTTTCTGAGAAAGAATGTAGATCACAGCAACACAAGGGAGCACGATAAACCTTTTGGTTACACATTGCAAAGCAGCAGACGCGTAGGAAGGAAAAGACACCATGGTTACCTCTAAAAATGTATCAACAGCAGGTACACTTCAGTCATATTTTTGTAAAGTGTGGTGAGATGTTTTTGCAGAAACTACTGCTTCTTGCTGAAATTATTAACGATGACAATGTGCTAGAGCAAGCGCTTCATTTAATACCCATGCCGATGATTAAGACAGCATTGTGGGTTTGAGACTATGTGAGACACTGTCTGTTATGTTGCAGTTTCAGTTCAGTTTCAGTTACAGAGCTGATGTGACCTCCCGGCAGTATTTGATAAAAAACCTATATCATATTGCCAACCAGAACTGTGTTGCTTCTTTATTTATTCTCCGACAACAAAAACAATATACTAATATTCACAATGAATTCAAATAAATTATAACAATATAATCTGCAATGTTTCTCTTCTTTTCATCTTCCTTTTTATCTTTTTAAGTGCTGCCCAGTGCTAGCATTTCACAGTTTTATCAGTATAAAACATATATTAATTTGGCAGTTGATAATGTTGTGCCTATCACTAAATAAGCAGGAACATCACTCGATTTAATTGTAGGCTTGAACGTATTTATGTAAAAATATTTCCAACATCAACATTGTGGTGTGCATGTCACCGAACATGCAGGCACTTTCTTGTAAAAATACTTTGCCACTCGCATTTCAAGCTATTGCATTAATAGTGGTGTGCCCAGCAATTACAATTAACATTAAATAAAGGCTCTGATTTATTTAACCCTTTCGCTGCTATGCCCCCTCCCCTCCAGTGTAAAGCCTTTTTTTTGGCTATTTGGGGTAGTTTGTGCTTAGGTACCCATAACTTTTTGTCCACATAGATATCCTGGCCAAATTTGAGTCAATTTTTTCCAACATCTTGGACATTCCAAAAGTACACAGGGTTTGTGGATTTCCTGGGAGGGGACTGAGAAATTTGCCAAAATACAGCTAAATGTTTTTTGGGGGTAAAATAGAACAAAAGTGCTGCAAAATAAAACATCTGTTTTCCCCCTGCATCTTTCCAGCTTTCAGGAACAGGCAGACTGAGTTGAAAAAAGACAGCCATTTGTGCCTACGTTTTTATTTGTAACTTCTTCTACAAAATGCAGATTTTCAAAAGCAATACACCATTACATCCGCTGGACCCTTCTGGTTGGAGGGATATGAAGGGCTTGTAGGTTCACCAAGAATCCTTGGTACCCACAGCCAATAACTGAGTAGCACCTTGCAATGGTTTTTAGTTGCGTACCGGGTATATGGTAATTCTTTTGGTAAAATATAAAGAGTGAATAATTGGTATCAAAGAAACCTATGTATTTCTGAAATGGGCACAAGATATGGAGTATGGAAGCAGCAGTTACTTGCACATGTCTGAATTTGGGGTTACTATTACTACCATGTAAATTAGAGGGCATTTCTCAAAATTACTTCTTTCTTACACACTGTCTTACATTTGGAAGGCAGGATGTAGAGAAAGACAATTAGTAATAACACTTGTTCTACTATTCTGTATCCCCCTAAGCCTCCCGATAAACATGGTCCCTCATTTGTGTTGGTAGGCCTAGTGCCCGCGGCAAGAAACGGCACAAAATGCAACATGGAAACATCACATTTTTCTTAGCAAAACTGACCTGTTATTAGCTGTGTTTTTGTGGTTTTTTGGCCCTACTTCAGCTGGCACGTAGGGAAACCTAGAAAACCCATACATTTTTGAAAACTAAACACCTAGGGGAACCCGGGAGGGGGGGTGCAACTTGTGCTCTCACCAGGTTGCTTTACCCAGAATACCTTGTAAACCTCAAACTCTGACTAAAAACACACATCCTCTTCACATTTCTGTGATGGAAAGTTCTGGACTCTGCACACAGCCACAAACTTCCTTCCACTAAGTCTTCTGATCAAATATGGTACCTCACTTGTGCAGGTAGGCTTAGTGCCCTTGACAGGAAATGCCCAAAAAGTACCATGAATACATAAACAATTTCTATGCAAAACGTACCTGTTTTTTGTAATGTGGGTAGCTGTGGTTTTGGGCCCTACTTCAGCCACCCCCTAGGGAAACCTAACAAACCTGTACATGTTTGAAAACTGGACACCCAGGGGAATTCAGGAAGGGGTGCCCTGTGTGGCTTTCACCAGGTTCTGCTGCCCAGAATCCTGTGAAAACTTCAAAATGTGTCTAAAAAACACATTTACCTCACATTTCTGTGGTGGACAGTTCTGGAATCTGACTGGAGCCACACATTTCCTACCACCCAGCATTCCCCAGGTCTCCTGATAAAAATGCTACCTAACTTGTGTGGGTGGGCCAAGTGCCCGCAACAAGGAAGGGCCCAAAACATATTGTGGACACATCAAAATTATCTATCACAGAACAACCAATTTTTGCAACGAAGGCACCTGCGTTTTTGATCCAAGTCTCAGGGGGCATCTAGGGAAACCTTGTAAACTCAGACATTTCTGAAAACTGGACACCTGGGGGAGTCCAGAGAGGTGTAGCTTGCATGGATCCGCCAACGTTTTCTTGCCCAGAATCCTCTGCAAACCTCAAATTTAGCTACAAAAAAATCAAATTTTTCTCACATTTGTGTGTGGGATCCCCACGCTGGCACACATTTCCTACTACCCAGCATTCCCCCTGGTCTCCTGATAAAAATGATACCTCACTTGTGTACGTTAGCCAAGCGCTTGGGACAGCAAAGGACCAAAAATATGTATAAATTGACGGTGAACCAAAGCGTGTCCAAAAGGGCAGTTTTTTCATGTGATTTTAGGCTGACTCTGCTTTGGGCAGCCACACAAGTGGGGCAGCGTTTTTATCAGCACATATGTGGCAATGTTGGGTGGTAGCAATTGTGTAGATACCTGAGGATTCCGGAAGTTTCTATCACAGAAATGTAGGGAAAATGCCTGATTTCAGCAAAGTTGGAGGTTTGCAGAGCATTGTGGGTAAGAAAATGGTGTGGGGTGCATGTAAAGCCAGGAGCAGCTCCAATCTGGGCAAAGCGACGGGACGGGGGGGGGGGCACAAAGACATTACAATCTAAAAAATAATTTAAATTACAAAAAACATACCTTACCACTGCGCCGCTCCTCTGTCCTCACTCACAGCAGACACAAGCTCCCAGCCTGCCCAGCGGCCAATCCTAACTCTCTCATGCTGCTGGCAGCTGCTGGCTTGACGATCCGAGGCAGACTTGGAGCTTCTGCCTGCTGTCTCCAAACCGGTAAAACAGTGCTGGGTTGGAGAGAGCACAGTGCGCATGTGTCTTTGGCCTTTTCCCAAGCGGCCGGCCAAACACACATGCGCACTGAGGAGAGTGCACACCACGTGCCCCTACCAAGCTCATCATCCCTGTGGCCCCGTCCCTTGAAAAATAAAAACGATAATAAAAATTGCAGCTGCTGGTGGGGGGTGTGATGCTCCTCCGCCACAGCGGAGAACCCGCCGCTGTGTGAAGCACATCCCCAGATATTTAGTTTTCAGAAGTGTATGGGCCTAGTATATTTTTCCAGGTGACAGCGTACCCAAGTCCAAAAAGTGCAGCTGCGCACAATTGCAAGTGGGACGATACTGGGAGTTAGCTAAGCTCTCTTTGCCCATGTGTAAAATCGAAACCCAAAAGAGTCAAATGCCCTCTTGCATGCTATTTGGAAGAGATGCTTTAGTCCGCCGGGGACACAAAGACTGTTGCCCCCTTTCAGTTGGCGGGGGTGCATAACCATGTCCATGGTGGTGGGCAGCCTAACCCCTCTATTTTTAGAAAAATGCTTCTCTTGTGTCTTTTGAGCTTTGGGCAGAAAGACTGTGCCCATTTATTTTTGAGGGGGCTTTGCCATGCCCATTCTAGGCAGCTCCTACCCCTACACTACCAAAAAAATCCCTGGTGCTTAGTGGGCTGTCTGGCCCCCTGAGGGGGCACATGAGGGCCCATTGCCCCCATCTGCCCCCCAGAGGAGGCAGAAAGACTGTGCTGATTTTTTTTCAGGGGGGGGCATTTCAATGCCCATTCTGGGCAGCCCCCACCCCTAGGTGAATAAAAAAATTCCCTGATGCCTAGTAGGCTTTCTGCCCCCATCTGCCGCCCCCCAAGGGGGACAGAAAAACTGTGCTAATTTTTGGAAGGGGTGAGGGCATTATAATGCCTGTTCAGAGCAGCCTCCACCCCTAGATATATAAGAAATGAATCCCTGGTTCCCCACCTGGGGGGCAGATCGGGAGCTACTGACACAATCTGCTGTCCCCCCGGGGGAGGGGGCATAAAGACTTTATATGCCCAAAATATAAAGGGGGGAGCAAAAGCCCTTGCCAAAGGGGCCACTTCCCCCTCCCTGGTGTCTAGTGGGTGGATCTCTGCTTGGCGATTGCCCTCTTGTGGTGATCCCCAAGTAGGGATCTACTAGGGAGGAGTACCAATAGAAAAAGGAGATTCTCCCCTTTCAAATGATACCTCTCTCGTCTGCCGCCGGTGTTCAGGGAGCTGAGATAGCCCACTGAGCACTGAGCAAATGAAAGTAAAATGAGCCAAATGGCTCATTTCACTTTCGTTTTCAGAGACATAACATCAGTGCGCACACTGATCGTCATTTCACGGAAAACCCAGAACAGCCTCAGGAGCTGGGGATGCTATTCTCCAGCTCCAGAGGCTGTTTTGGAACAAAGGAAATCCCTGTGGTGTTCGCACCAGAGTGATTTCCAGTGCCATGTGCGCGGATGGCCAGGAGCAGTGTTGCGTCGGACGGCTTCTGGCTATCTGACACATCGAAGGAGTTAAAACAGGTGTGCCTGTCACTGAAGGCATAAGCTGGCAGGAGTGCTCTGCTCATGCTGAAGAAATGTAACTTAAAATGGTCGCTGCAGAGTCATAAGGGTTCTGACATGCCTGGCCTTGGAGACAATTACAGCAATTCAAGAAAGCTTCTCAGCCTCACCTTTGCGCCGGTGAAGACTGGTTCCTTCTTCAGCATACACGTTCTGTCACGGTCATGCACAATTGCCTGCGCTTGCGAACCACTCACAGTGATTAAAACCAAAGCTGGAAACTTCAAGAAAGGCCCACCGGAGTGTCTCATGAGAGTGCAGCACCAATGGAACGCCAGTGCTCAGCGCACCGGAAAAAAAGCACAGTGAAGAGCATCAGGTTAGCCAGGAACCTCCAAAAGACGACACAACCGAAGAATGGACTGCACCAGCGGTCGAAGTGCATTTAAAAAAGTATAGGAACTGAGATGCTGCATGCACTAGGGGTGGAGTCAGTGAGGGTGGGGGGGGCGCAATTGTGTGACTAACAAATATATATATTCTGTGTATTTTTTGGTCTTTCACTGTCAGGTAGCTACATATAAAATAACATGCAGCTTAAATGAAAGATGCATTTTTTAAAAGTTGTTACTCATTGGGAAATGCACTATAGTACATTATGAAACATCTATTAATGCATTGCAGATGTCTATGTGTAACCATTGACCCACAGAATTAAGTCTTGGTTGGTGCAGTGGAGGAAAGTTACTTGTTTTTTAGTGCTTCTAGGTCACAGTTTCAACTTCAACTTATTTTATTAAAGTGCATATTTAATCAAAACAAATACACCATACAAATAAAAAATATGATACTCATAAATACATTTTTAGTATAGACCCATAAAATCATTCAGAAATTTCAATACACTAAATAAAACTAGGTACAAAAAAGATACATAACAACAAGAAACGTACTCCTAAAACCATATCGCCTATAACAAGAAGGTAAGTAATTTTAAAGTGCACCAGCATTTAGACTGTAGTTCATATATACTTTGGTTTCTGGGATTGAGTCCCCTTATTATTCATTGGCCATACATCCCTATCAGTCCACCAATATAACAAAAGAGTGCAGAGAAGGTATTCATCTAAACAATTTTATGTACTCGTCACGTGTCAACAGCCATATCCACTGCCTAAAGAAATTTGGAAAACAAGGTAAAAAATAGTAATTTCAAACATTTTTTAAAAACATTTCTCAAATTTTAAAAGGACTCATTTGACTGCCTCATTTAAATTCATCTTGCTTTGTGCGTACAATTTTTTTGATGTCAGGTGTAAAAATTTTGTAAATCTCGCATTTAGAATAATATCTGCTGATTTAAAATAGGCGATCATCGCTTGTCTACATGTTCGTATACCTCTCTGTTTAAAGGCTCTGAGGTCACAGAAAGTACTGTGAATATGTAATTCAGTATTTTAAACTAGCATTACACACGGTATCTGATAGACTGCTACAAAATGCGCAAAATGTTTAAGATAAAATGGTGCTTCCAAAATACAGAGTTTAGTAACACCCAGAGTGTACGTAATGCAATTTATTTACATTGCTGTCCCTTCAACACCTCAAGGTGTTGTAAACACAATATAAATACAATTAAAATCATGCACTACCACTAAAAAAAAACCAATCTTTGTCATCACAAATGCTTGAGTGATTACGTCAATTAAAGCCAGTCTGGCTCTTAAGCATCCTTTGCAGTTGCAGATTAACTCATAGGTGCATTTCTTTCGGGCAAGCAGGCACCCTGGCAGTCCACTTGTCTAGGTGTCTACCTGGTTTAGGTAGCAGACTCACTGAATGACACTTCAGCTGAGGCATTAAAACTGTCGGAATTAACCATCCCGGGACAGTTGTCTGACTACAAAACTAGGGGAATGGTGCTTCATAAATCATAAAAGTATGGGCCCATTGTGCCCCTCCGATTCCGCCTACTTCGACCACTGGACCGGACAAAGTCGCTGGGCGAGCTCCTCCAGGATCTCTCATTGCCAATATGTAAATAATGAACCCTTTCACTTCAGGTAGATAATAAAAGGTTTATGCCAAGTTAAGCAAGCATTTGCAATGCAATGGGTCTCGCATTTGCTCAAGTTAGAGCTATTAGCATTGTAAACTCCTTACCGGACTTTTCTTGCCACATAAACTGAAAATGAAAAGTAAAACAGTTTCACATAAGCGAGCCAACGGTCGCCATGAGTGTGAAGGCAATACACAAAAGGAAACAGATGTTCCCTCGCAGTCATACATATCAGCAAAAGTGCAATTGTCCATGTAACCTGCAAAAGTGCAATTATCCATGTAACAGGGTCGATATCATGCAAAGCACTCGACTACTGCCCAGCGAGATCGGGCTGCGTAAGAAAAGAAAAAGAAAAAGCAGCCCAGAAGCCATTTGGAAAACACGGAGCCTCGTATGTTTAAAGTAGTTCACCGGTGTGCTCGAGGAGGGCTAAACACCGGAAAAGGCATGATGTATACATGCAAGCCTTTCACTAATGAAACCAAGCGAATTTTAAAAGGCAAGCCCACGAACCAATGAAACTGGTAGGCGTGACATGGGCAGAAAAAGCCCACAAAGAGATTACAACAGGGGCCAGAGCGCTTGCGCTCTCAACCCTAAAAAGAGGAGCCCACTGAAATGCGACCCTTCACATAAGAGTCCAGCAAAAGATGTCCAAAAAAACACTTGTTTTGAATAAAACATTTTCTAGCATTCACATTAGGAATTTTTAAATTCTATTAAGGACACGGATGCGAGGCTTATGCTTCCCTTTCTTCACTTTAATTTCTTCAGCTGCCAATCAGAAAGTTAAAACAAAAAAACTACAAATCAATCAATCAGGGATTTGTAAAGCGCACTACTCACCTGTGAGGGTCTCAAGGCGCTGAGGAGGGGAGGGGGGAGAAAGCAGGGGGAGGGGATGCTGGCACTGCCCAAACAGCCAGGTCTTGAGAAGTTTCCTGAAGGTAAGGAGGTCTATGGTCTGGTGCAGGTCGGTGGGAAGAGTGTTCCACGTTTTGGCGGCAAGGTGCAAGAATGATCTACCGCCGGTTGTAGTTCTGCGGACACGTGGGGTGGTTGCGAGGGCAAGGTCGGCGGGGTGTAGAAGGAGAGTCGTCTGATGAGGTATTCTGGTCCGGTGTTGTGCAGTGCTTTGTGAGCGTGGGTGAGGATCCCAAGAGTATACACAACACGTGATAACCATAGAGAAGGCCCCCTATATAATGCTCATAACAATGTAACAACTCCTCTTTCTTTGCTTGAACATACAGTAAAAGTCTACACGAGTCAATAAGAACATAAAGTTGAGGAGCACCAACATGAGATGTAGAAGAGGAATGAACGAAAGTCCAAACTTGGACGGATGAAGGAGACCAAAGACCCTACACCAGATCCAACTGCCAAGATAAATCCACTTGATACATCCACAGATCATTTGTCATCATTACCTGGAAGGAGATGAAAAAGACAAGGCCATAAAACTGATCTAGAATAAAATAATCGTATAATAAACGGGGGGAAGCACTGAAAAATACAGCAAAAGTAATATCACCAAATCAATGACAAAATAATAACAACAAATCAAACAGTGTGGGTGGGATAATACTCGCCTCTGTGTCCTTAATAGAATTTTTTAATTCTTAACGCAAATGCTAGAATTTCTTTTATTCTATATCAGGACCAAAGGCTCTGATTAAGCTTGTTCAAAGCTGACACACAACCACCGAAGCAATATCAACAATAGGCTTATAATAAAAAGATTTAAATGTAGATTTAGATGACCAATCTGCTGCTCTTAAAATGTCTTCCAGTCTGGAACCCAAGGCAAAGGATTTTGAAGACATGGCCCCTCTCGTTGAATGGGCACCAAACTTGGAAGTATCAATGCCTGCCTCGCTCAAGAGCCAACTGACCCATCTTGCAAAAGTAGCCGACGATACAGGGTGATAAGGCTTAACAAGAGAAATAAATAATTGACCCCCCATATCAGAACGAAATTCCTCCGTACGTACCTCGTAGGCTCTTAAACATTGAACCACACACAATTTTGGATTGTTTACAAAACAAGGATAAGTCACTGATCTAGAATTGCACTTGGTATGACGAGAAATGGAAAAGGTCACTCCCTCAGGGGAGAAAACCCTGCCCGCCAAATCCAAGGCCCTAACGTCAGAAATCCATTTGCAGGAGATCAAACATAACAACATAGTGAGCTTAGCCAACAGTTGTTTCCTGGAAAGGAATCTATTGGATGGCCAAGACTCCAAAAATCTCAAGATTATATTCACATACCAAAGGGTAGAATAATGCTGACGAGGGGGGTTAGCCAACCTTATGCCCTTCAGAAGCTTGCAAACAATGGGTAACTCCCCCACTGGTTTACCATCCATCGTCAAATAACCTGCAGATATGGCAGACCGATATGTATTAACTGATCTGTACGCCAAATCAGATGAAGCCAGGGAGGACAAAAAGTTCAGGACCAGACTGCAATCCACTGAAGAAGGAGCTGCGCTCCGTGCACTGCACCAAGAACACCATTGTTTCCAAGCGTAAGCATATCTCTTGTGGGTGCTGGAAGACCAAGCCCCTGAAATGAAATCAGAAGACTCCTGCAAAAGGCCCAGGAGACTCCATCTTTCCCTGAAAGTCACCACGCCACCAGAGCTAGTTGTCCCGAAATAATTAGAGGGTGTGGAAGGCCCAGCGGGTCCAGAAGGAGGTTCCATCTGTGTGGAATCAATAGCGGATGCTCGCAGCTCACTTCCAGAGCCACAGGGAACCACACCTGGAACCTCCTGAGAGAAGTCACCAGAATGAGATCCACCTGCTGACGACAGATCAGAGCCAAAACCCTGGGAATCATCAGGAAAGGAGGGAAGGCATCACCCAGATCCAGAGGCCAGTCCTGAAGAAAGGTGTCTGACGCAAGGGCTTCCGGGTCTGGACTCCAGCTGAAATATACCTTCAGATGCCGATTGAGGCGGAAGGAAAAAAGGTCTATCGAGAAAGGACCCCACCGGGAACAGAGAAACTGGAAATTTTTCAGATGAAGTCTCCAGTCGCTGAAATCCCGAAGGTGGCGAGAATTCCAATCTGCCACTGAATTGCTGCACCCCGGCAGATATTCTGCCATATCTCACTTGTCCATTCGAGGAAGGATACAACAATTATGAACCCCAGATCCTGGAGTAGGGATATGGACCACTCCAGATGAGAGATGACCAGGTGAGGACTTTGAGCCATGATGAGAATGTTGTTGAGGGAAATTATCAGACGCACCCCCCTTGCTTGGAGGAACTCCACAACTGGCCGCATCACCTTCGTGAAGCACCAAGGAGCTGATGAGAGACCGAAAGACTTTGTATTCGTAACAATGGTTCTCCCACAGAAACTGGAGAAACCGTCGGTGGGAGGAAATATAGGGATAGTCAAATAAGCATCTTTCTAATCTAAACGAACCATCCAGTCCCTTTGCTGAAGAATGTCTCTCAATAAGTGGATGCCTTCCATTTTGAAATGGCGATAAATCAAACATCCATTGAATTCTTTGAGGTTCAAAACAAGGTGGGAGCCCTCACCTTTTTTGTCTACCAAAAGAATTGAGCAAAGGAAGCCCATAGGTTTTAGGTGAGTCTCTACAATAGCTCCTTGTTTCAAGAGCGCTTCAATTTCTGCAGAATGAAATTGCGATCTTGAAGGGAAAAATATGTCGGACGAGGATGGGACAACTGGGAGGGAGAGTCGGAAAATTCTAGCTTCAAACCTTGTATAGTCTCCAGGGCCTAAGAGTCTTGAGTGATCCTGCGCCAAGCCTGTAGGAAAGACCCCGTCCTGCCCCCTAAAACCACCTCTGAGTTGGAAATTAGGCTCACCTATAGATCTTGTATCCTGGGAATAGGATTGGGTGCCTCTAGACCTCCCTCTTCGGAATTTGGAGTGACCTGCTCTGGGGCGGGGGGTAGAAGGTGGAGGAGAAGGAAGAGGAGTCGTAGTCCTGGAAACCCCTCTTCCTTGCAGATAGCAACCCCGCTGAGGGCCTTGATTGATGAAGCGGCCGAAAGTATGCCCTCTGGAGCGTCCGGCCCCACAAAAAACTGGACGAAGAACCTTAACAGAACCTTGGGCCTTGTCCAGAGTGGCGTAAATTGTCGCAAATTAAGAAAGCTCCTTGAGGAAAGGAGAACCAAAAAGCAAACCTTGCGCCAAAGGCCCTCACTCCGAGGAGGCCAGATCCGCTAACATGGGGTCCATCTTTATCAAAATGGATCGACAACGTTTGTTAGAAATCACACAATTTGTATTACCCAGGAAGCACAGGGCCCTTTGAGCCCAGCCCACCAAAACATCAGAGTCAATGGAATTTCCAGATTCTTTGGCCTGAAACCCCAGTTCCAGAATCTTAGTTAAGGGGCATTCACATCCAGGAACTTGTCTTGGCACCAGTGCCAAGTGCAGCCTATACCCTTCTTGGAATCTTTTGAAAACTTTTTTAAATATGTGAGCAGTGTGCGGCCAGTTCTGGAGTCTCCGTCATTTTGGAAGGAAAATCTGGTCTTGGGCATTCCGAGCGCAGCCTGGAGCGAACCTTGTTCTCGAAACCATGCCGAATGTGGGACTCAACATAGTCTGCAACTTCATCCAGAGGAAACCATGGAGTGGATCTGGGATGAACAATATCCTCTGGCTCAAAAGTAAGTATTTTCTGGGTAGACACAAATTCTTCCGGGTGGTGTGACTTCTTCTTGCGCTTCCGGGGAGGGTTGTTCCCTTGGTCTGAGGAGTGAGCTGATGAGGAGGAGTCTGATACCTCCCTAGGCTTAGACTTCGGGGTGGAAGCAGAAGTATTACAATCATGTTCCTTGGCCAGGGATCTGATAAGGCTCTCAAAATCATCAGTATGCGGGTTTCTATCCTGCTTTTGGGCCTGCAAACTGATAGACAGGGAGGATCCTTCGACAATCTGAGACCCAGAAGGAGCTACCCACCCTGTTGCCCGGCAAAGCCAATGAGATGATGCTTAATAGGTACAATAGCCTGGGCCAAGGCTTGATTTACTGTGTGGCTTACACCAGCAAAGGCATAGACAAGGTCCTGTTCAAAAGATCAAGCAGGATCATCCACATAGTATTCATCACCCTTCTGTTCATTAAATGCAGCCATGCTGTCTAGATACAACACAAAACTCCAGAGGAGCAGTTAATCAGGTGATGTGGGCCAAAGGGCAGGCAACAAGCCCTGAAAACGGAGGAGAAAATCAAGTTACGATGTGTAGGGAGCCCTGCCCAGAAAGAAAACAGGCCCACCCTGTGTCAAAATTGTTTCAACCCCAAGGAGATCACTCTTGGGGTATATAACGGCGAGTACACAGTTATTCCGAGTGCCAGAGACAAGAACACGCGCCTCAACATGTTACGAGCTGATATGTAATTAGCGCATGAGCGCTAGCCCTGGAGCCTATAGAAATAGAAAGAGGACTGCGCGGCAAAGGCGCGCATCCTCACTCCCCTGCTCCCACTCCACAGAAAAGGATGCGGGCGAGGAGGCCACGTACGGGAGATGAAAAAACGCTCCCATATGAAAACCCTGTAGCAGTTAATAACGTTCGCCCCGAGCGAACAAATAACGCGATGGCGCAGTAAATCGGCAATAACAACAGCCCTAGTACAAATATAGTCAAACACATGTAAAAGGAGTCTACAGTACTTAACTGGCTGCGTAGCAGCAAAGAAAGAGGAGTTGTTACATTGTTAGTATTATGAGAGAGCCACCATGACATCTCTGTCTTGGCTTCCTCCGACAGGGGAACTAACTCTGAGTACTGAAGACCCTTTTGAAGATAGAGAATCTTCAATCTCTGAAGGGCTCTGTAATGTAGAGGGCCCGGAAAAATCACTTGAATGGACAATGCCAAAAGCCCGACTAGCCGCGCTAACGTCTTCAATGATATAGACGGAGAGGCAAGCGCTCTCCTCAACTCTTTCTTGATCAAACTCCGTTTGTTGATCGGAAGAATTAGCAAGGCCTTCATAGAATCTATTTGAAAACCTAAGAATTCTATATTCTGAGTTGGGATTAAACAAGACTTCTCGGAATTGATGACAAACCTGAGATCCTGTAGCAATTGTATTGTCCAATTTAGATGAATCAGTACAAGCTGTTTGTCTTGAGCCATAATAAGAATCTCGTCTAGATAAATAATCAGACGCACTCCTCGTTCTCTTAAGAACTGGACCATTGGGCGCAGAAGTTTGGTGAAACACCAAGGAGCTGAGGATAGACCGAAGGGAAGGACTTTGAACTCGAACCAATGGGAACCCCATTGGAATTGTAGAAAACGTCTGTGAGGGGCAAAAATCGGAACTGAGAGGTAGGCGTCTTTGAGATCCAGACGCACCATCCAGTCCTTGTCCCTTAAGAGGTCTCTGAGGAGGTGGATACCTCCCATCTTGAAATGGCGATATACCATCCAATAATTGAAATGTTTGAGATTTAGGACCAACCTGGAACCGCTGCCCTTCTTTTGGACTAAGAAGATTGTGCTGGCGAACCCTCGAGGATGAGAAGTGTGCACTATAGCCCCTTTTTGAATGAGAGAAAATATCTCTTCTTCTATGAATTCGCGATCTGCGAGGGAAAAAAGGAGAGGCATAGGAGGATTCTCTTGAATCTGGGAGGCGTAAAATTCTAATTGGAAACCCTGAACTGTCTGCAGAACCCAAGGGTCTTGTGTAATTAACTGCCAGGCCGGGAGAAAAAACTGTATCCTGCCCCCTAAAACGACCTCCGAAGGAGGGATAATTCTCACCTGAATCTGAGGTGTCTTGGTTGGAACCACCTCCGCGATAACCTCTGGAGGAGCGACCACGCCCTCTGTAGCGGTTGGGGTAGAAATTGTGCTGGTCTGAAGAACCACTTCGGTTACCCTGAGAGGCGTATCTGGAAGCCTGATATCTTCGGCCTGACGCTCGGCCTCTGAAGCGTCCAGCCCGGGCAAAAAGAGCATTATTGAACACTTTCTTAATGTTGGATTGGGCCTTGTCTAGGGCTGTGAAAGTAGCAACATATTTGCTCAAGTTGGAAATAAATGTATCCCCAAAAGGCATACCATTGGCCGACGAGCCCGCTTCATTATTGGCCAATTCTGCTAGCTTAGGATCCAAGCGAATGAGGAAGGATCGTCTACGCTCAGTTGACATGGCGCAGTTGGCGTTGCCAAGCAGACAGATTGCTCTCTGAGCCCATTGTAACACGGCGTCCGTATCCAAAGGGATATCAGATTCTTTAGATTGGATGGCCAGATCCAAGATTTTTGTCAAAGGACCGGAGACGTCAAGTAATTTGTCCTGGCAGCCTCTCCAGGCACGATCTAGACCCTTCTTCGGGTCTTTGGCGAATTTTCGGAGAAAGGTCACCATGCTGGGGTCCAACTCGGGCGTTTCCGCCACCTTACCGAGAAGAGAGGGGCGAGGGCATTCTGACCTGAGGGTGTAGCGCACCTCCTTCTCGAAGCTTTTACGTAGCCTGTCTTGGACATAGTTGGCAACTTCCTGATTAGGAACCCATTCAGTGGAACGTGGATGGATAATATCCTCAGGTGAGAATAAGAGGTTCTTGCCAGCTGGAGGATTAACCTCAGACATAGAATGCCGTGTCTTGCATTGCTTTTTGCGTGGAAGTGGGTCTGATTGCGAATCCTCTGAGTCTGATTTAGGCGAAGAAGGGTCCTGATAACTGAATTGAGAGGATTGCTGAAAGTTTGAGGATGTATCTTGAGGAGGGAGAAAACCTCCATAAGCATGGTCGCGCAACACAGAGGTTGCCATTTGCGCCAAAATCTCTGCTGAGGAAGTGCCACCTGAGCGTTGCAGAGGGAGACACATATTCTCTTTGGGTTCTCTAGATTGTAAGCGAGGTTGTTGGCTACTCTTGCCCAAAAACTCTCTTTTGGCAAAATTTGTCAATGGTTGGGTAAAAGGTTTCAGGGCCTGAATTAGTGCCCAATTCACGGAGTCTTGCACGTGATGCCCTAGTGCCTCCACAAGTAATTCCTCCATTTGATGCTCCAAAGGCATCTCTTGCAGTTCTTCATACTGCTCTTCGTCATTGGCGTAGTACGCCATACTAGACCTCTAAAGTATTGAAGTAGTTAACAGGGGGGGGGGAACCCTGAGCAGGTGAGTAATATATTCTTTTAAGAACAGCTAGCAAGCTGTATAGTCGGTTATTTTTAAGTGGTGGGAGCCACCTGCTTGCCAAATATACTTTTGACTACAAAAATTACAGGAATGTAAGAAAATGCCCCCTGAGCAAAGCTCTATGGTATTATTGCAGCCCCGTCGGGCGGAAAACGGCTGTTTAACTTGTTTTTATAAGATATGACTGCCCTCCGAGACACACGCGCTAAAAGACGGTCGGAAAACCTCCGATCTGCTCACAGCGCATGCGTGTCAATGGGCACAGAAAGAGGACTGCGTCCTCTTTACAGTGAGCGCACACTCACTGAACGGCCTGCTCCCACTCCACGCTGGCAGAGAAAGGGGGAAAGAAATAATGCTGCAATTGAAGGAGTGGAAGCTCCTAGAACACCTAAATAACTTAAAAACAGAAGCGCTTGCAATCGCGATTGCGTTTTACAGGACAATAAATCACATACAGTTTAAGCACATTTGCACGGGTCATTTAACTGGCTGCTGGAGCAGCAAACAAAGAGGAAGGACTATGACACACAGGCTATTTATGGGCTCTTGGTGTGGCAGTGATTGGTGGACTTGGCATCATGGGAATGTTAGTTTTAAGTTATATTGTTTTTTATTGGCTGCTGTTTTTGTCAGTAAAGAGTAAGCATAATCCGAAGCCTCCGGTCCTGACATTGAATCCAGCGCACCAACATTCTATTAAGGTAACTCTTTACACATGTAACAACCAGTAAAAACAGTTAACGTTCTCTCCTGCAGTTGCTCCCGTTGGTCACGTCAGCGACAACCGCCTCAGTGCACCTTTTCTACAGGCTGCGCGTAGGTTTGGGACCAGCTTTCCTGACGTCGCTCGTGTCAGTGACACGCACCTCCCACGTTGAGTCGTGGCTGAACCAACCGCCCAACCTGCGCGCGTTCAGGTCACTCTGGGCAGGAAGAATAGAGTCACGTTGTTTGACGTCAGTGACGCATACGTCTGTCCGACGTCTTACCTGCGTAGGCAGTTCCTGAAAGATTTGAAAGTTAGTCTCGTCCTGTTGTCGTTCTGGGAAACTAATTCAAATTCTGTGATGTGAGCCTGACTTTCAGGAATCAGTGCGGCACAGAAGGTAGCAGACCGCTACAAAAAAGACCCACATTTTCCCAAGGAAATCCGGACTTGGGCTGTGACGTTAAGGCCATAGTTTTCAACGTTGGAACTGGGGAACTAGGTTGGAGTCATGACATATTGAGATTTTGGCCAGAGCACTTAATCTTCCCGTGCCCCCCCAAAAAAAAGGAATACGACCGTGTGTAATGTAACAAGTGTTTATGTAAAACTATCAAATACTAATGGTTCGAGCTATATAAAATAAAAAGCATCCCCTTGTCAAAAAGTGGAGCGTACACATCGTATATGCGAATTTGTACCTGTGTTAACCCATTTTTACAACCAGTCTTGCAGATTAGTGGCACTTTAATAATATTACCGAGCAAAGGGGACCAATCAGTGTTTCATACTAAATCTTTTGTTAACTACCCCCTGTGATAATTAGGTTCCCTTAGTCGATTTGTGGCGTAACCTCAGATTCACGTTTTAAGCAAGTTACCGCACGTTTATCAAATTATAAGCAACCCTGTATGAGGTTGTCGGTCCGTTGACATCAGAAAGAAAAAAGCTGCGACAATACATTTAATAATTTTAAAGTGCGCCGAGAGTTGTGCGGGATCATCACATGGTAGCAACAACACTATTCCCATGTGACCTTTAGGGTGCCCTCGGATTACCATAATAGGAGCTGAAGTTCATCAAGTTAATACTTTAAAGTTGGGAAGTAATTAACAGTTAAGAGTCTGTTTTAGGAGGAGAAGTGTCCTGTGTGTCCGACTCTTGTTGTCTAGATAACTAGGCACTCTGTAAAGCAGAGAGGTGGTCGTATAACTGGCATCCTATAGACACGTGAGGACGGAGATGAGACTCCTGGAG
The DNA here is from genome assembly GCF_031143425.1 of Pleurodeles waltl. Lineage (NCBI taxonomy): Eukaryota > Metazoa > Chordata > Amphibia > Caudata > Salamandridae > Pleurodeles > Pleurodeles waltl. The sequence continues at coordinate 403,979,053 of NC_090448.1, forward strand.
CGAACTGGCTGTCGCCGTCCATAATGTTTGAGTGTAGCTGGTTAGTGGATGGTCGGGGTGGATAAGGAATGCCTGGCCACAGGATAATCTGGAAGTCTGAGTCATTTCTAGGAGAGCTGAGAGCAGCTCCAACGGTACACCACAGGGAGTGTTTACTGAGGGCTCTGGGAATAGATTTGTGGTATGATTCAGGCGTTTCCGGAGGATCTAAGCGGCAATCATATCTCTTCAATGACACTGATATTAGTCATGTCCACATTTGGCAATCCTGTCATAACCTGTCATGGTGTTCAAATCGAAAGAGTGGGTCTGGTGGTTATTGTATAGCTTGAGAATGTGTTTTCTAAAGGAATTTGAAGATAGTGTAAATATTTAACTTTTTTCCTGGAAGCCATAGAAAAGTACCTGCACAATACATTTCCACCTCACACTTTAGGAATTCCGTTTTGTAGGTGGCATGACCCCTCTCTTTATTCATAAGTCTATAGTGTGCTTCTTCTAATTATATCTCTTATGAAAGTGAATTAGCTCTACAATACTGTTGGTATTACCACTAAGGAACACCAGGAGCTACGAACGACTTCGGTGTCATTTTCCGTGCTTGTCATAAACAGAGCTTGCTGTTATTGTCACTCTCACTGTTAATTTGGTAACCTCTTATTGATTATCTTAACTTTTCTTTGGCCATTTCCTGTCTTGAGAAAGCGGAACATTTTCATATCAGTTATTTTGTGCCCAATGGTAGAAGTGTGTATAGATGTCCAGCTAAGCTCTTTTTAGTCTTTGACACCCATCAACAGGCTACATCACTTTAAATCCCCTACGTGCTAATTAAACTACATAAAAGGGACACCATAGTGTCAGGTAGTAATCAACAGCTATTAATAAGTGATAACAGCAGTCTATTTTGCTATGTGAATGAAATTATTTTAGTCATTATTTTTATAAGTATATACATTCATGTATGAGCACTGTGTATTACAGATAATCTGTAGTATAGGATGTTGGAGGTGATACAATTTGAGATACCCTCGTTGTATACATATATGGTATACCTGACTGGCCAGTGATGTGTGGGGACTGCCAGATGTTTTTTTAGCCAGCAAGTATTCTGGAAGAGTTACCTCTAAGAGAACGAGGCCAGCTACTGCAACAGTAGACCCTAGGGTAAGTTAGCTGATTCATGCCATTCTAGAAGGTCTGAATGGTGAACCCCACCCCTAAAAAGAATAAAATTTGCACACACTTACATTAAACATGTTCATGTCAGGGCTCTGAAACGTGAAACGGAGTCTGGCACACGTTGTATGCATTAGGACTGCTTGATTTTTAAATTTAGTGGAAGCACAATAAATAAATTGTTCATTACCCACTGACGGGCTTAAGAAAGTACATGCAAGCCACAAATACACCCGACGCTAAGATTATTTCCACCCAGGAACTGGGAGGCCTCTCTGTCGTTCATGGGTACATGTTGTGTCTCAAACTGTTTTGCCTATTGTAATGTTTAATTACACCCCACAATGTGGTTGTCATTTTATCATAATTTCTGATTAGGAGGGGCAGAGTCCCTTACCAAGGTCTAAAGTTTTATTTTCCTTGCATATTTTGAAGAAAATATGCACAGCACCTTGCAGCTGGCTGTGTATATTGTGTTTGAATGTGTAATTTAGGAAGATTGCCAGTGATCAGCCTGGCCAGTAAGTGCTCTGGAAATTTTAGGGCCTTATCTAGAGGCTTGTGAGAGGACAGCGGCCCCAGCCTAGAACTCCCTATCCTATCAGCATCAAATGCACCCATAGGGTAGAGAGGTGAGCCAATCTTAGGCTTACACACGGAGGTTTTGTGGGGTTACAGCCTCAGAACACAATAAAGCAACCAATGAATATAAACAACCTTATGTCCAAGCAATGTTTATCCTTAGGAAAAGAAAACGTATTTCACTCCAATCCCACACAATGTAAAACTGTCCATAACATTTCAGAAGCAGCAAATTATGTCAAGCCCTACTACCTTTCGGTGGATACTGGGGAGGTGGCTTAGGCTGCTCATTTCAAACTGCTTTGCTTGGTATTACTAGTGTCACAGTGCCCAACCTGTTTCTGAGATTCCTTATATTAGAGATGTGGGATTCCTGAAGTATTTGTAGGTGACCCAAGTCATGGATAAACTCTGGTGGTGGAGGAGGAGAAAACGTAATTCTCCTCCTTCCTCATTGTGGTTACCTTGAATGATGGTGGTAGTCTGATCCTATAGGTGGGATCTCAGAGTTTGTGTGTCCTGGTGCTTCAGAAGAGCAGTGTTGCTGTACTTGGTGGTGTGCACTGCATGGCCCACAGAGCACAAAGGGCAGGGACCTCGACCCAGTCCAGCAAACTAGTGCATGATTGGCATCTATACTGCCGGCACAATATAACAGGTAAGAAAAGGCTGCTCTAGCTCCATTCAAAGAGGCTGTGGTGGAATTGTGGTGCTTGCGGCTTGGAGGGTCTTGCAGCTTGGGATCTTCCTTGGGCCTAGCCATGAAATCCTATCAGCCACCCATGGTGAGTACTTAGATCTTGATGTAGATCTCTCTGTAGAAGAAGTTCTCTTCTGGCACTTTCACTCCCCTTGTATGGTGACTGCAGATTCTAGGGTGGTTTGTTTTAGCTCCTCATGGCCTCTTGATGTTCAGTTTTTGCAGTGGAATGGTATGGTGACTGCAAACTCTGGGGTGGTTTGTCTTAGCTCCTGCTGGCTTCTTGGTGTTCAGTTTTTGCAGTGGAATTCAGGCTGACTTGAGTTCCTCAGTGTCCTCCGTCTACAGGGGCAAACAGTCTGCTCACAGTGCAAAGACATTTCAGGGACTCCTGGGCATCACACTTGCAAAGCAGTGCACGCCCTTCCCTAGTGCTGCAGTGGGTGTCTTCAGCTCTTCCTGCTTTGGGTCCTTTCTGGCCCATTTCCTTCTGAGACGTATTTTCCTCGTACAAAAGCACCTACAGTGCTCTTGCAAACAATCAGTCAACTATCTCTGTAAAAACAGGGTCCAGACAGCATCTCCTGCCAGCCTTTGTTGATGATTCTACACTTCTGGTTCAAACCAGGCAAGCAGAGTTGAATGTAGTTACCCCAACTATCAAGCAAAGAGTTTCTCAGTCACCACTGTCGTTGAGACCCCAGATTATGGTAGAGAAATTTTGGCACACTGGCTGGAAGTTTCTTCCCTATTCTTGTACTAAAGTTGAAAGCAGTACTTGTGCATTCCAACAATTAGCCTAGAGGCAGAGTCTGCTGTTTTTAGGTCGAGCCTAGGACAGCGTATGCGCTCCTTGCACATGATCCTTGCTTGTAAGACTATTATGTATAACAAGAGGTTGCATCCCAACCATTGCCTGCCATTCCTTGGCTTCTTTGTCACTATTCTTTTGTGCCTCCTAATTGGCCAGTGCTTGATATGCATCACTTTCTTTCCTTTTTGTGGAGCATGGACCAAGCAAAGAGTGATTCAGCATAATTAGTGCCCAGCTGCTGCTCGTGCTGTGATTAAGGTGCTATTTTTTCTTCTCCCCTCTGACTCCTGTTGTTTTCCCATCCCTCTGTTGCCGCAGATGAGGACATGGGTTAACTGCAGGCTAGTTAAAAAGGTACAAATAAAAGATAATTATGGAGGCACTAGTCTTCCTCATCACTGCATTGATGTTTGAAGGTGAAGCTAACCTTACAACGTCACCAGCATTTTGCCCCACAGGCCACAGTCCAGCATCCTGTAGGAAACTGGCCTGGTGTGTGGTGAGCACCTATTGTGTTATCACCTTATACCAGTTCGAGGTATCCCCTATTAGTGAAGAGTTAGCAGAGCCTTTTAAGCCCGGGCTCTCCAGCAATAGCTGTGGATGAGCAGCCAAGAATTATCTTAGAGACATGCAAAGCTTATGGAATACCTCTATAGTCACACAGCACCATCACATATGAAAGACCACACAGTGTGCCTGATTACAACTTTGGAGGAGGTGTTAATCCGTCCCAAAAGTGACGGTAAAGTGACGGATATACCACCAGCCGTATTACGAGTCTATTTTATCCTATGGAACTCGTAATACGGCTGGTGGTATATCCGTCACATTTGGGACGGATTAACACCTCCTCCAAAGTTGTAATCAGGACCAGTGTTACAAAAATAAAGGTACTTTAATATGGTAACACAAATAATAGACTACTAATAGGCAGTCCCCTCAACTGGAGGTAAGTAAACACACTAATTATATACACAATAGCAATCAGTAAGGAGCATAAAACAACAAGCATTGGCAAAAGTATTAGAAAACAGTGTAGGCCCTAGGGGAGGGCCAACCCATATGCTAAATAAGTGAATGCGAGATACAGTCCCCCACCCAAGGATGTGGACTCGTTAGGGGAGAGCTGGAGGAAAAATGGAACCCCAAAAGGTGAGTACCAGAGTGACCCCCAGCAACCAGGAGAGCAGAGGTAAGTGCCTGGTTTCCGCCAAAACCAACAGGAGGACTTTAGAAATGGATTGTGCAAGACCCAGACCAGACTGGAAGAACCCAAAGGTAGATTCTGACAGAAGAGGACCTGCAAATGAACAGGACCAAGTCCAGTTTGTGATGAAGTGTCCGGTTATGGCAGGAGCCACTACCCACCCTTCTGTGGATGCAGGACCAGGTCTACGGGGCCTTAAAGACCAGCTGTGCAGCACAGGATCTGAGGAAGAGTCCCTGAAGAGATGCAGATGGTGTCTCACATCAGCTCTCGGGTTGCAGTGGGTCAGTGATGCAGGAAGACCACCAACAAGCCTTGGCAAATGCAAAAGAAGAGGAAGACAAATTGCAAGGCTAATGAAGACCAGCAAGGCCCAGCGGACTTGACCTAGGGAAGGGAGTCGGGGGTAACCCTCAGCAGTCAGGAGAGTCATCAGAATAGGATGCAGCCCCCACAGACAACCCACTGGCAGTAGGTACAGCAAGTCACAGTGAGGCCCACTCAGTACACCTTAAGAGGAGTCCCACGTCCCTGAAGCAGAAGAGAGGGGACTGTGCTTGGCAAATACAAGTGCTGGGGACCGGGGATACACGAAGCCTGAAGATCCCTTGGAGGAGCAGCAAACAAGCCTTGGTAGCTGCAAGAGTTGTAGTGCCCGGGGGTACTGTCCCGCAAGGAGAGGCAAGGACTTACTGTCACCCAAGTTGGACGGCTGGCAAAGAGGACCAAGGGTACCACTCCAGACCACCACATGTGATGCAGGATCCACACCATTCCGGAGGCGAGAAGATCCACGCAGCTGGTCGTCATTGCAGTTGGTACCTGCAGATGCAGGGGAGTGACTCCTTCACTCCAAGTAAGATTCCGTCTTACTTCTTGGTGCAGGCTGGAGTCTCGTCAACCTCAGAGGATGCACAGCCAGGGAAATGTTGCAGGTGATGGAAGGAGACGGAAAAACAATGTTCAAAGCGGAGTCGTCGCTGGAGTTGCAGATTGTCAGTTCCTGAAGAGTCCAGCTGCAGTTCCAGAGGCCAGAAGATGAAGTAAACAATGCAGAGGGGTCCTGCTGGAATCTTGCATATCAAATCTGAGGACCCACTCAAAAGGGAGACCCTAAATAGCCCTAAAAAGGGGCTTGGTCACTTCTAAGGTGACCATCTATCAGGAGGGGGCTGTGACTTCACCTGCCTGACCTGGCCACTCAGATGCTCCCAGGGGCCTCTGCCCACCTTGGATTCAAGATGGGAGAATTAAGTGGCTACCTGGAGGAGCACTGGGCACCACCCCTCTGGTGGTGATGTACAATAGAGTGGTCACTCCCCTTTCTATTGTCCACTTTCATGCCAGAGCAAGGACCGGGGGGACCTGGACTGGTGCAAACTGGTTTTTGCAAGGGGAGCATCAAATAATCAGAGCATCCCGGTGGCTTGGGGAGGCTACCCCTCCCAAGCCTTCTCATACCTATTTCCAAGGAAAAGGGTGTTACTTCCCTCTCCCACAGGAAATCCTTTGTTCTGCTGTCCTCTGCCTGAGTTGGTCAAGCAGCAGGAAGGCAGAAACTTGTCTGAGGGGTGGCAGCAGCGGGGGCTGCCCGGAAACCCCCAGAAAACTGGTAGGGCCAGTACTGGAAATCCTCTAAGGATCCGCCAGAGTGCATGGAAGCATAGATCCAATACTGGCAACAGTATTGGGGTATGATTCCGACATGTTTGATACCAAACATGCCTAGGTTCGGAGTTACCATTATGTGGCTAGACACAGGTGGTGACCTGTGTCCAGTACATGGGTAAAATGGCTTCCCCGCACTTACGAAGTCCAGTGTAATGGAACTGGAGTTCGTAGGGGCACCTCTGCTCATGCAGTCGTGCCCTCACACACAGGTACCTGCACCCTGACCTCTGGGTTAGGAGGGTCTACCATAGGGGTGACTTATAGTGACCTGGTGCAGTGACCTGTGGTGAAAAGGTACATGCACCATTTCACCAGGCTGCAGTGGCAGGCCTGCAGACACATTTTACATGGGCTCCCATGGGTGGCACAATACATGCTGCAGCCCGTGCGGACCCCGTGGCCCCAATGCCCTGGGTACCTAAGTACCATATATTAGGGACTTATATGGGGGCACCAGTATGCCAATGGTGGGCTGTGCTAAGTCCTAAGCAACCAAATTTAGAGGGAGAGAGCACAATCACTGGTGTCCTGGTTAGCATGATCCCAATGAAAACAGTCCAAGCATACTGACAGCAGGCAGAAAGTGGGGGTAACCATGCTAAGAAGAGGGTACAACACACACACACTTACAGTCACGCATGCATGCCCCTGTCTACAACAAAGCGGACAGCATTGACAACAACAAAGCCCCACAAACATCAGAATGTACATATACAATCCTCCTTTGTCGAAAAATAACAACCAATAATTGCTTTGTGAACCGACTGCTGAAACTAAACGCATGATTCGTCCACCCCTGAAATAAGAGTGCTTTAACACCCAAAAGTTACCCACCTGACCAAGGCAACAAACACAAAAGGTCCCTGGACAGAAAGAAATACAATAAATATGAACCATGCACAGCAATGGGGGCAGGGTATAACACTCCAAACTACATCAATCATATGACTGTCAGTGAGGGCGATATCAATAACAAGCAAGCTTTGGCAAAGCCAATATGTCTCGCCTATGTGAGAGCTTTTGGCTTTGTCAATGTTTTTTCATCCATGTTGCACAACAGCGCAGCCTCTTATGGTCCAGGCAGCTCCCTTCCCAGGTGGCTGGTGGATGACTGCTGTAGGTTTGCCTGGGTCCCGTGTTGAGTAGCAGCTGTGGGTCATGCTGTGACTGGGTGCAGGTGCAGCGGTCATGCTGCAACTTCACAGATCGGACTCAGCTCAGGTCATGCTATAACTTCTCCGTTTCTACCAGGAATCACAGTGGAGAGCCTGTGGCCTTTCAAACCAGGCCACACAAGTTGTCCACAGTCCTCTTCTTCGGTACTTAATATACTGGAGTCACATTGCACCTTGCCTCTCATGGACAGTCACTCCTCTTACATGGGTGGCAGGCTCCTTCCTTCTCACCGCTGGAAAACTGGCTTCTAGGCACTTCAAGCCAGGCAATTAGCTCTTTCAACAGGTCATGTCTCCTTTGGGAAGCTGGCTACAAGGCCGTCACCCCCCTTTGGTTGCACAGCAGTCCTGTGCGGAGCATCCCCTTGCTTAGTCGTAGAGAATTGAAACTAGAACCACAAGTGGGTCATTGGGTCCCACTTTTATCCCACTTTTTGCACTTTCAGAACTGTTTTGGTTTGATTTTCCCTTTTCAAGTGTTTTCTCCAGATTTCTCTGCATTCACAGCCTTTGTGTAGTGAGATGCTCGTAATAGCACAGTGGTCTCCAGCCTGGAGCACCAACAACAAAAGCTCAAAGAGTTGTGAGCTTTCTGTACCAGTCTGTCATCAGCCACACTGAAGAGTGGTCAAGGGAAAGGCAAAAGGCTGGCCTCACCTAAGGGATCTCCTTTGCTTCGAAAAATAAAGACTGCAGTTCTACCCTTCACCGCCACCACATACCAGATGGCAGTGCTTCAGGAAGACTAATCAGCAACTCTTCTCACTAAAAGGCCTAATCGAATTTCTAGAGGAGACAGTTTCCTCTTTCTCTACTTCAGCATTTATGTCTCCACAATGCAGCTTCAGTAATGTCACAATACACTTCCAGCGTCTGGTAAAACAACCTCACCTCTATCTCATTCACAAGGCCAGGTTTGGGATATCCAAAATGTATCCCACAGGCCACCATTACTCTGGTTCACTAATATACACCATGCATGTAACACACAGGCCCCATACATGAACACGTACAACATACACTTCAGATGTTAGCACTAGGATCTGGTTTAGCACGTAGAAGCAGTACTTTACACAAGTGGACAAATGGGCCTCAACTCCAGTAACACTGATGAAAAAAAGGTCTGGCCACAATTATGGATTCACAAAACATGGTATGCTGCCACCACCACTGTATATATTAAACCATGATCGGAACAGTAGTCCAGTTGTCTGTACAATGAGGACACTCTTGGGGCAACCCCTCGGGTCACATGGCAGGTCCAGGACCTCACTCATGACAAAGGACAGACCTTGGCCTCTGAGCACACTAAATTAATGTGAGGCTAAGACCAAAATAAAAAAAAACAGGATTCCAAATACATGCATTTGGGCATTCAGGGGAAGGGAATTCGACTGTACCCTAGGCAGGACATATTCACGTTCCAACAATGGGTTTGTAAAAATATGTGTGTGCAGTGCTTGTCACTCTTACCAAGTTTAAGCAGCTGCTGGTCTGAGCATGGTTTCTGGGACCTCAGCAAATCTTTTTAGCTACTGTTATAATCCCACATACAGCCAAGTGCTCTAAGGTGAAAAGACTGGAAGTCCTGTGTCTTATGGCTCATCTGCAGTGCTTTGTCCTCTGCCTGGGGATGATAATGTGACATCGTAATGATATACCTCAATGTCTCCAAACTAAAAGGGAATAAATGTAGTCTAATCCTGCAGCTAACTCACAGTGTTTGATCCTGCATTAGCCTTAATATGGTGAGCGTAATCTAAATAATGGTTTATATGGCATAAATATGTGAATGGGTACTGCATTGCTAAAGGGCAAAAAGTCTTTAGAGCTTGATAACGGAGTGGGTTTTTCCTGCTAAGTCCTGTGCTGCTGCACCTCTTCTGGTATCCTGAAATGTACAAAGTGAACCTTCCCACTGTCAAAATGAAGAGTGGCAGTGCCTACTTTGCTCTATACAGTGCACTACGCGTGTAAACCCTTTCCAGCCACCCTCCAATTTGAATGATCCTTTATTAGGGTGACCAGGCGTCCCGGATTTGCCCAGACAGTCCCGGTTTTTCACCAGCTGTCCCGGCAGATTTCAGGAATTTTATCTCATGTCCCTGTTTTTACGAGAGGGTCGCATGAACGCTGTGGGAGGGGATTTTTTTGTTTTCCAAAGAAAAGATAGTTAGCAGGTGTTATCAGAAACCAATTTAATTAACAGGCTTTATACTTTCTTTAACCCCTTCGCTGCCAGGCCTTTTCCCCCTCCTGTGCCGAGCCTTTTTTTGGCTATTTGGAGCAGTTCGCGCTTAGGCCCTCATAACTTTTTGTTCACATAAGCTACCCACGCGTCCTTTTTTTCCAACATCCTAGGGATTCTGGAGGTACCCAGACTTTGTGGGTTCCCCAGAAGGAGGCCAAGAAATTAGCCAAAATACAGTGAAAATTTAGTTTTTTTCAAAAAAATGGGAAAAAGGGGCTGCAGAAGAAGGCTTGTGGTTTTTTCCCTGAAAAGGGCATCAACAAAGGGTTTGCGGTGCTAAAATCACTAGCTTCCCAGCTTTCAGGAACAGACAGACTTGAATCAGAAAACCCAATTTTTCTACACAATTTTGGCATTTTACTGGGACATACCCCATTTTTACGATTTTTTGTGCTTTCAGCCTCCTTCCAGTCAGTGACAGAAATGGGCATGAAACCAATGCTGGATCCCAGAAACCGCAACATTTCTAAAAAGTAGACACAATTCTGAATTCAGCAAGGGGTAATTTGTGTAGATCCTACAAGGGTTTCCTACAGAAATAACAACTGAAAAAGAAAAATATTGAAATTGAGGTGAAAATGTCAGATTTTCAAAAGCAATATACCGTTACGTCTGCTGGACTCTTCTGGTTGCGGGGATATATAGGGCTTGTAGGTTCATCAAGAACTCTAGGTACCCAGAGCCAATAAATGACCTGCACCCTGCAGTGGGTTTTCATTCTATGCCGGGTATACAGCAATTCATTTGCTGAAATATAAAGAGTAAAAAATAGCTATCAAGAAAACCTTTGTATTTCCAAAATGGGCACAAGATAAGGTGTTGAGAAGCAGTGGTTATTTGCACATCTCTGAATTCCGGGGTGCCCATACTAGCATGTGAATTACAGGGCATTTCTCAAATAGACGTCTTTTTTACACACTGTCTTACATTTGGAAGGGAAAAATGTAGAGAAAGACAAGGGGCAATAACACTTGTTTTGCTATTCTATGTTCCCCCAAGTCTCCCGATAAAAATGATACCTCACTTGTGTGGGTAGGCCTAGCGCCCGCGACAGGATATGCCCCAAAACACAACGTGGACAAATCACAGAAAACAGAGCTGTTTTTAGCAAAGTGCCTACCTGTAGAATTTAGCCTCTAGCTCAGCCGGCACCTAGGGAAACCTACCAAACCTGTGCATTTCTGAAAACTAGAGACCTAGGGGAATCCAAGATGGGGTGACTTGTGTGGCTCGGACCAGGTTCTGTTACCCAGAATCCTTTGCAAACCTCAAAATTTGGCTAAAAAAACACATGTTCCTCACATTTCTGTGGCAGAAAGTTCTGGAATCTGAGAGGAGCCACAAATTTCCTTCCACCCAGCGTTCCCCCAAGTCTCCCGATAAAAATGATACCTCACTTGTGTGGGTAGGCTAGCGCCCGCAACAGGAAATGCCCCAAAGCGCAACGTGGACACATCCAAATTTTTGAAAGAAAACAGAGCTGTTTTTTGCAAAGTGCCTACCTGTAGATTTTGGCCTCTAGCTCAGCCGGCACCTAGGGAAACCTACCAAACCTGTGCATTTCTGAAAACTAGACACCTAGGGGAATCCAAGATGGGGTGACTTGTGTGGCTCAGACCAGGTTTTGTTACCCAGAATCCTTTGCAAACCTCAAAATTTGGCTAAAAAAACACATGTTCCTCACATTTCTGTGGCAGAAAGTTCTGGAATCTGAGAGGATCCACAAATTTCCTTCCACCCAGCGTTCCCCCAAGTCTCCCGATAAAAATGATACCTCACTTGTGTGGGAAGGCCTAGGGCCCGCGACAGGAAACGCCCCAAAGCGCAACGTGGACACATCCAATTTTTTGAAAGAAAACAGAGGTGTTTTTTGCAAAGTGCCTACCTGTAGATTTTGGCCTCTAGCTCAGCCGGCACCTAGGGAAACCTACCAAACCTGTGCATTTCTGAAAACTAGAGACCTAGGGGAATCCAAGATGGGGTGACTTGTGTGGCTCGGACCAGGTTCTGTTACCCAGAATCCTTTGCAAACCTCAAAATTTGGCTAAAAAAACACATGTTCCTCACATTTCTGTGGCAGAAAGTTCTGGAATCTGAGAGGAGCCACAAATTTACTTCCACCCAGCGTTCCCCCAAGTCTCCCAATAAAAATTATACCTCACTTGTGTGGGTAGGCCTAGCGCCCGCGACAGGAAACGCTCCAAAGCACAACGTGGACACATCCAATTTTTTTTAAAGAAAACAGAGGTGTTTTTTGCAAAGTGCCTACCTGTAGATTTTAGCCTCTAGCTCAGCCTGCACCTAGGGAAACCTACCAAACCTGTGCATTTCTGAAAACTAGAGACCTAGGGGAATCCAAGATGGGGTGACTTGTGTGGTTTGGACCAGGTTCTGTTACCCAGAATCCTTTGCAAACCTCAAAATTTGGCTAAAAAAACACATGTTCCTCACATTTCTGTGGCAGAAAGTTCTGGAATTTGAGAGGAGCCACAAATTTCCTTCCACCCAGCGTTCCCCCAAGTCTCCCGATAAAAATGATACCTCACTTGTGTAGGAAGGCCTAGCGCCCGCGACAGGAAACGCCCCAAAGTGCAACCTGGACACATCCAAATTTTTTAAAGAAAACAGAGGTGTTTTTTGCAAAGTGCCTACCTGTAGATTTTGGCCTCTAGCTCAGCCGGCACCTAGGGAAACCTACCAAACCTGTGCATTTCTGAAAACTAGAGACCTAGGGGAATCCAAGATGGGGTGACTTGTGTGGCTCGGACCAGGTTCTGTTACCCAGAATCCTTTGCAAACCTAAAAATTTGGCTAATAAAACACATGTTCCTCACATTTCTGTGGCAGAAAGTTCTGGAATCTGAGAGGAGCCACAAATTGACTTCCACCCAGCGTTCCCCCAAGTCTCCCGATAAAAATGATACCTCACTTGTGTGGGTAGGCCTAGTGCCCGCAACAGGAAACGCCCCAAAGCGCAACGTGGACACATCCAAATTTTTGAAAGAAAACAGAGGTGTTTTTTGCAAAGTGCCTACCTGTAGATTTTGGCCTCTAGCTCAGCCGGCACCTAGGGAAACCTACCAAACCTGTGCATTTCTGAAAACTAGAGACCTAGGGGAATCCAAGATGGGGTGACTTGTGTGGCTCGGACCAGGTTCTGTTACCCAGAATCCTTTGCAAACCTCAAAATATGGCTAAAAAAACACATGTTCCTCACATTTCTGTGGCAGAAAGTTCTGGAATCTGAGAGGAGCCACAAATGTCCTTCCACCCAGCGTGCCCCCAAGTCTCCCGATAAAAATGATACCTCACTTGTGTGGGTAGGCCTAGCGCCCGCGACAGGAAACGCCCCAAAGCGCAACGTGGACACATCCACATTTTTGAAAGAAAACAGAGGTGTTTTTTGCAAAGTGCCTACCTGTAGATTTTGGCCTCTAGCTCAGCCGGCACCTAGGGAAACCTACCAAACCTGTGCATTTCTGAAAACTAGAGACCTAGGGGAATCCAAGATGGGGTGACTTGTGTGGCTCGGACCAGGTTCTGTTACCCAGAATCCTTTGCAAACCTCAAAATTTGGCCCAAAAACACTTGTTCCTCACATTTCTGTGGCAGAAAGTTCTGGAATCTGAGAGGAGCCACAAATTTACTTCCACCCAGCGTTCCCCCAAGTCTCCCGATAAAAATGATACCTCACTTGTGTGGGTAGGCCTAGCGCCCGCGACAGGAAACGCCCCAAAGCGCAACGTGGACACAACATATTTTTTCACAGAAAACAGAGGTGTTTTTTGCAAAGTGCCTACCCGTGGATTTTGGCCTCTAGCTCAGCCGGCCCCGGGGGGGGGGGAGGGGGTGTGCAGAAATGCCCTAAAATAAATTTGACCCCCCCCTGCCCGGGAGCGATCCTTGCCTACGGGGTCGGTCCCCCTACGTGACATTGGTGCCAAAAAACAAATCCCCGGTGCCTAGTGGTTTCTGCCCCCTTGGGGGCAGATTGACCTAAAATCGGCCAATCTGCCCCCAAGGGGGGCAGAAATGGTCTAAATACAATTTTTCCCCCAGGGGAGCGACCCTTGCCTGATGGGTCGCTCCCCATCTCTAAAAAAACAAACAAACCAAAAAAAAAAGATGCCCTGGCGCCTAGAGGTTTCTGCCCCCCCTGGTGGCAGATCGGCCTAATAATAGGCCGATCTGCCCCCAGGGAGGACAGAAATGGCCTAAAATAAATTTGCTCCCCAACCTCCCCCCCCCGAGAGCGACCCTTGCCTACGGGGTCGCTCCCCCTGCGTGACATTGGCGCCAAAAAAACAAATCCCCGGTGCCTAGTGGTTTCTGCCCCCTTGGGGGCAGATTGACCTAAAATCGACCAATCTGCCCCCAAGGGAGGCAGAAATTGTCTAAATACAATTAGCCCCCCAGGGGAGCGACCCTTGCCTGATGGGTCGCTCCCCATCTCTAAAAAAACAAACAAACAAAAAAAAAAGATGCCCTGGCGCCTAGAGGTTTCTGCCCCCCCCTGGGGACAGATCGGCCTAATAATAGGCCGATATGCCCCCAGGGGGGGCAGAAATGGCCTAAAATAAATTTGCAACCCCAACCCCCACCCCCCCACCAGGAGCGACCCTTGCCTACGGGGTCGCTCCCCCTGCGTGACATTGGCGCCAAAAAACAAATCCCCGGTGCCTAGTGGTTTCTGCCCCCTTGGGGGCAGATTGACCTAAAATCGACCAATCTGCCCCCAAAGGGGGCAGAAATGGTCTAAATACAATTTGCCCCCCAGGGGAGCAACCCTTGCCTGATGAGTCGCTCCCCATCTCTAAAAAAACAAACAAACAAAAAAAAAACACAAAAAAAAATATGCCCTGGCGCCTAGAGGTTTCTGCCTCCCCGGTGGCAGATCGGCCTAATAATAGGCCGATCTGGCCCCAGGGGGGGCAGAAATGCCCTAAAATAAATTTGCCCCCCCAAACCCCCCCTGTGGGAGCAACCCTTGCCTACGGGGTCGCTCCCCCTGCGTGACATTGGCGCCAAAAAACAAATCCCCGGTGCCTAGTGGTTTCTGCCCCCTTGGGGGCAGATTGACCTAAAATCGACCAATCTGCCCCCAAGGGGTCAGAAAGGGTCTAAATACAATTTGCCCCCCAGGGGAGCGACCCTTGCCTGATGGGTCGCTCCCCATCTCTAAAAAAACAAACAAACAAAACAAAAAAAAAATATTAATAATTTGCCCTGGCGCCTAGAGGTTAATACCAATAGGCCGATCTGCCCCCAGGGGGGGCAGAGATGGCCTAAATTAAATTTGCCCCCCCCTCCCCGGGGAGCGACCCTTGCCTACAAGGTCGCTCCCCTTGCGTGACGGCGCAAAAAAAAGATCCCTGGTGCCTAGTGGTTTCTGCCCCCCTTGGGGGCAGATTGACCTAAAATCGGCCGATCTGCCCCCAAAGCGGGCAGAAATGGCCTAAATACAATTTGCCCCTCCAGGGGAGCGACCCTTGTCCAAGGGGTCGCTCCCCATCTGTAAAACAAAAAAACAAAAAAATCCCTGGTGCCTAGTGGTTTCTGCCCCCCTTGGGGGCAGATCAGCCTAATCAAAATAGGCTGATCTACCCCCCAGGGGGGCAGAAATGGCCTAAAATAATTCCCCCCCCCCCCCAGGGAGCGACCCTTGCCCAAGGGGTCGCTCCCCTTGCGTGAAATTCACGCAAAAAAAAAAACTCCCTGGTGTCTAATGGTTTCTGCCCCCCTTGGAGGCAGATTGGCCTCATCAAAATAGGCCAATCTGCCCCCAAGGGGGGCAGAAATGGCCTAAATATAATTTCCCCCCTAGGGGAGCGACCCTTGCCTAAGGGGTCGCTCCCCACCTAAAAAAAAAAGAAAACATAACAAAAAAAAAAAAAATGATCCCTGGTGCCTAGAGGTTTCTGCTTCCCCTGGGTGCAGATCGGCCTAATAATAGGCCGATCTGCCCCCAGGGGGGGCAGAAAAGGCCTTCCCAAAAAAATGACCCCCCTGGGAGCGACCCTTGCCCAAGGGGTCGCTCCCGTTGCGTGAAATTCACGCAAAAAAAAAAAATTCCCTGGTGTCTAATGGTTTCTGCCCCCCTTGGGGGCAGATTGGCCTCATCAAAATAGGCCAATCTGCCCCCAAGGGGGGCAGAAATGGCCTAAATATATATTGCCCCCTAGGGGAGGGACCCTTGCCTAAGGGGTCGCTCCCCACCTAAAAAAAAAAAAGAAAACATTACAAAAAGAAAAAAAAAAAAAAAGATCCCTAGTGCCTAGAGGTTTCTGCCCCCAGGGGGAGCAGAAAAGGCCTTCCCAAAAAAATGCCCCCCCTGGGAGTGACCCTTGCCCAAGTGGTCGCTCCCTTTTGACAGTTTCAGTAAAAAAAAAAAATCCCTGGTGTCTAGTGGGGTTTCAAAAGCCGGATTGCAAGCAATCCGGCTTTTGAAACCCTGTGAGAGACTTCAAAGGGAAGGAAATACATTTCCTTCCCTTTGAAGCCCCTCCGGGCCTCCCCCATGGGATTGAAAGAGAAATGCTTTGCATTTCTCTTTCAATCGCGCTGGAAGCAGAGCTTCGTCACGCGCTGACGTCACGGGGGGGTTGGGGGGTCGGGGGTGGGAGGGGAAGGGCTTCCCCTTCCATCCCTGACTTGGGGGAGTGGGGGGAACCCCACAGAGGGAGCGCTAGTGCTCCCTCTGGGCTCTGTGCACAGGACGTAATGGTTACGTCCTGGGCACAGCAGCACTGTGCCTCAGGACGTAACCATTACGTCCTGGGCACAGAACGGGTTAAAAAATGCATTTGATTTTTGCTCTAAGTTCCTCTTCTGTAATTCTGTGCTGATGAGCGCTGTCATTCTGTGCGATTGGTTGAAGTAAAATTGTAATCCTTCCTCTATTTTTTGTTAAACGTCCCGTTTTTTTACTTTAAAATTCTGGTCACCCTATCCTTTATTGACCCAGGGGAGTCGACATTCATTACTGCCTGGAAAGTCTTTACCCAGAATTCTTCCTGCCTCTGTCATCACTGCCTACATATACCTTTAACCACTACTCAGGTCCTGGCAGCAGAGTTCCATGGAATCGTCTTCACAAAGACGAATCATTTTTTGTTTCAGAATTTGAAGATGACCGCAATGGAAGGCAATACAGTACAATACTGCGCACTTCTCATTTAGCTAGAATTACAGAATTCTGGTTTCTACTAATAATATTACTAATAAATCGGTAATTTCCCTGCAGTGTTTTATGCATCAAAACTGGGATATTATCTACTGTATTTATCGGCGTATAAC
This sequence comes from Pleurodeles waltl, assembly GCF_031143425.1. NCBI lineage: Eukaryota > Metazoa > Chordata > Amphibia > Caudata > Salamandridae > Pleurodeles > Pleurodeles waltl. The sequence goes on from NC_090448.1 coordinate 403,995,931, forward strand.
ACGCACTTTTTCTCCCTGAAAATAGGGGGCAAATGATGTGTGCGTGTTATACGCCGATATAATGTTAAGGTTTTTTTTTCTGAAATTTCCTCTTAAAATGAGGTGCGTGTTATACGCCGGTGCGTGTTATACGCCGATAAATACGGTATTCACCAGAAGGGACTAGAATGTATTCTAATGTCTCCTATAACATTTCTGAACGGGTGTGACCGTATCTATTTTTTAGAACTGCCCACATAGACGTTTTTTAGGTTTTGTCCCAGAACAGCGGTAAGCCATCAGGTTCACCTTGCTAATGAAGGTTTGTGGGCTATGATAATTACAGGGAGAGGCAGTTTCCTTGATACTGTGTTACTTCTGTAAGGAAGATTCCATTTACCACGCATTATTTTTGTCTAGCAATAAGGAGGATCTTTTTTGACTATCCTCCACACTTATCACGAAGCCAGAATCTTGTATTTTTCGTAGCTTGTTCTATAGATAGGAAGCACAATTTGCAAACAGGCTTTAAACGTTCACTTAGTTGTCTTTTTTGGGTCTGCCAAAAAAACCCTGAAGAATTTGTACATGTACCTCCGACTTTGGAATCCAGTGTACCGGTCAGCGTAACCCTTTGAAATCATGGAAGCCACTAACAATAAAACAATTCTTGAACTTCCTTTCTTAAACTGATGAGACCCGACTTCTTCAAGTCAAGACAGTCATCGAGACCAATTCAACCGGAATTGGAAAAAACTTGCCCAACTTCTGTAACCAAGAACAAAGGAACAGCTCCATCAATGCTCATCGCACCATAAAATCCTCGCCTCCATGTCCTTAATAGAATTTAAAATTCTTGACGCGTAAGCTAGAATTCTTTTTATTCTATGTCAGGACCGGAGGCTCCGATTATGCTAGTTTAAAGCTTGATTAATTACCACAGATGCAACATCTACTACAGGTTTATGATAAAACTTTCTAAATGTACATTCAGATGACCAGTCTGCCGCCTTCATGATCTCTTCTAATCTTGAACCGAAAGCATAAGTTTTAGAGGCCATAGCTCCTCTAACAGAATGAGAGCCAAAATGACTGGTATCGATACCTGCTTCACTCATCAACCATCTTATCCATCTTGAGAGAGTGGCAGAGGAAACTGACTTAAAAGGTTTCTGTAAAGAAATCAATAATTGTCCCTCAGAATCTTGTCTGAATTCCTCAGTGACTAAACATTGTACCACACAGAGTTTTGAATTATCTGGATACATAGGATTACTGACCTGCAATTAGTTTTAGTCCTTCTGTTAATTACGAAAGTAACGCCTTCAGGGGAATATACCCTGCCGGACAAATCCAATGCTTTTACATCAGAGACCCTCTTACATGAAACCAAACAGAGTAACATGGTTAATTTCGCTGAAAGCTGTTTACGGGATAGAAACCTGTTACAAGGCCAAGAGTCTAAAAACTTCAAGATAATGTTTACATCCCATAAGAATAAATATTTAGCTTGAGGAGGATTGGAAAGGCGAATACCTCTCAGTAATTTACAAACTAAAGGGTGTTCTCCTACCAGCTTACCATCAACATGAACGTGACCAGCTGAAATAGCTGACCTGAAGTTATTAACTGTTCTATAGGCCAAACCAGAAGAAGCCAATTCATCAAAAAAATTGACAATCAGATCAATACCAGACTCCAAGGGATTACTACCCCTTCCCATGCACCATCTATCCCAACTGCGCCATGCTGAAGCATATCTCTTGTGAGTGCCGGAGGCCAAAGCCTGCTTGATAAAGTTCACAGCTTCTCTCGAAAGGCCTGGGGTTTTCCATCTTGACCTGAAACCATCCAGGCCATCAATGACAGTTTCTCTGACAAAATCAGTGGATGTTGAAGGCCCTCCAGACTCAATAATAGATTCAGACGAGGAGGAATGAGCATTGGGCAAGCGCATGTCATTTGAAGAGCGATAGGGAACCAGGGTTGAGACCACCACAATGGAGTCACCAGAATCAGGTCTGATTTCTGTCTCCGGACCTGAGACAGGACCCTGGGGATCAGCAGAAAAGGAGGGAAAGCATAACCCCGGAAGGCGGTCCAATTCTGCAGAAACGCATCTGTCGCCTGAGCTAGAGGATCCGGGCGCCAGCTGAAGAATCTCGGAACTTGAGAATTGAGGCGTGATGCAAACAGGTCCACCTCGCAAGGACCCCATTCCCTGTTTATCTGTTGGAAGATAATCGGATCCAGTTTCCAATCTCTGCGATCCAGCAGATACCTGGAGTTCCAGTCCGCAACAGAGTTCTGAGCTCCCGGTAGATATTATGCTAAAACAATCAACCAATGATTCAAACAATAGTGCCAAAATTCCTTGGCTATCTCTGCTAGAACCCTGGACTTCGTTCCTCCCAGTTTGTTGACATACCACACCGCTGAAATGTTGTCCATTCTCAGCAGAATGCATAAGTCAGTCTTCACAGGGGACAAACTCCTTATAGCAAAAGACCCCGCCATGAGTTCTAAACAATTGATGTGGAGAAGCTGATCTGTCCTTGACCAACGACCCCCAGTCACTAGAGATCCCCAGTTTGTTGACATACCACACCGCTGAAATGTTGTCCATTCTCAGCAGAATGCATAAGTCAGTCTTCACAGGGGACAAACTCCTTATAGCAAAAGACCCCGCCATGAGTTCTAAACAATTGATGTGGAGAAGCTGATCTGTCCTTGACCAACGACCCCCAGTCACTAGAGATCCGCATCGGGCTCCCCATCCCCACTGACTAGCGTCTGACTCTATCTGGGTGAGATCCGAAGATGTCCCTGCCATTCCAAGCCTCCATGTGATGGAGCCACCACTGAATTTCCTCCCTGACTTCCGTGTTTAAGGGAATCAGTTCTGAGTAACTCAGGCCCTGACGTAGATGCCTGATTTTCAATCTCTGCAAAGCTTGGTAGTGAAGAGGGGCTGGAAAGATTGCCTGAATGGAGGAGGCCAAGAGCCCCACCAATCAGGCAATGTTCCTCAGAGAGATGGTCGGACAGGCAAGGGCCAATCTTAATTCCCTCTTGATATCGCGAATCTTTAACGAGGGAAGAATCAGTAGCGCTTGTACAGAGTCGATCTTGAAACCTAGAAATTCGATCACTTGAGTCAGATTCAATGATGACTTCTGCGCATTGATCAAGAACCCCAATTCCTGCAAGAGATTGATTGTCCAATTCAAATGCAATCGCAGGGACTGGGGATCTTGTGCCATCACTAGAATGTCGTCCAGATAGATAATTAGACGAACCCCCTTGGTCCTCAACCACTCCACAACCGGTCTCAACAGTTTTGTGAAGCACCAAGGGGCTGATGACAGGCCAAACGGTAAGGCTTTGAACTCCAGACAGTGGCCCTTCTAAAGAAATTGGAGAAATCTCCTGTGCGGGGGAAAAACCGGGATCGACAGGTAAGCATCTTTTAGGTCTAGACGAACCATCCAGTCCCCTTCTAAAAGAATGTCCCTCAACATATGAATCCCCTCCATCTTGAAGTGTCTGTACACAATCCAAGAATTGAAGTCTTTTAGATTTAAGACTAAGCGATGACCTCCGCCTTTCTTGTCTACCACAAATATGGGGTTGCAAAATCCAGAGGGGTGTAGAGTAGAGAAATCTACAGCTCCTTTGTCCAATAATGCCTGTGCTTCAGTATCTATAAATGTCTGACTTGCTAGGGAAAAACTAATTTGAGTAGGAGGAGACAGCTGGACCGGATTGCTGATAAACTCTAGGTGAAAACCTGATACCGTCTGAAGAACCCAAAGGTCTCCTGAAATTTTTCTCCAATTGTCTAAAAACAAACCCACTCTGCCTCCAGAATGACCTGAAAATGGAGAATAATCCTTACCGGAGTAGGTAGACTCTTGAATCGCTCCTTGCTGACCTCTGCGATGGCCTCTGCGGAATCTGGATCTACCTCCTCTGGAACGAGGGGGGTAGAAAGTGGAATCGGTCTGATCTCCGTATCCGTAACCCCTTCCTCTGGGATAATACGGTTGGGGACTAGCAAAGGAACCTCGGCCGGGCATTCGTCCACCATAACGTCCGGCCCTGGTAAAAAGGCCTCTTTTAAAAACTTTCTTAAGGGACATCTGCGCTTTGTCCAGAGTGGAAAAGGTAGAACAAAATTTCGCCAATTCCTTTATGAATGAAGAACCAAATAGTAGTCCTTCTGCTGATGGACCTGCCTCCGAAGAAGCTAAATCAATCAGTTTAGGATCCATGCGCATAAGGATAGATTTCCTGCGTTCAGTTGAAATTGCAGAGTTAGCATTACCCAACTGACAAACAGCTCTCTGAGCCCAGCCCATTAAGACGTCTGTGTCAATGGGCGAACCTGATTCTTTAGAAACCACAGCAGAGTCCAGAATCTTAGTTAACGGACCGGTCAAATCAAGAAGTTTGTCCTGGCAAAGACGCCAAGATCTACCCAGACCTTTTTTAGGGTCCTTCGCAAACTTTTTTAGGAAAGTAACCATGGTAGGGTCAATTTCTGGGGTGTCAGTAACCTTGTCCTCCAAAACAGGTCTTGGGCATTCTGCTCTAAGTTGGGAACGCACCTCCTTATCAAAGCCTTTTCTTAGGCTAGCATGAATATATTGCGCCACCTCCGAGGACGGAAGCCAATTAGATGATCTGGGGTGCAAAATTTCTGAAGGGTCAAAATCTAACATTTGAGGGGTTACAACCTGCTTCTTTGATTTCTTGTTGAAAAGAGGTGAAACCCCTTTGTCTGAGTCCCCCTCCGAGGAATCGTTGTCTGAAGAAGATGTATCGTTCTTTGACCTATGATTATGTTCTGCTATTCTCTTTTTGCGCAGTTTTGCGAACATGTCTGCATGCAACTCCCCTGAAGAGGCATCCGCACTCTCCAGATTTTTAGTTTTGGTCTTAGATTTTTTGGTGGTCTTAGGCTTAGCACCTTCTGAACCACATGGAGTTTTGTCCGCTAACCAGCCTTGAGAGTGAGCATATTCAAACAATTGCCCTGAAAAGGGACCAAGCGCACTCACCAAGGCATCATTCACTGATTGCTGAACCCTTGAGTCCAGCGCTTCCACCAAGTTTACCTCAAACTGGTTATCAGTGTCTTCAGGATAATATCCTGCATCCTGGTCGCTCCATTGAGCCATGGTGTAAATCAATTAAGAGCAAAAATATAAGACTGTCAGACTTTACCAAGGGGGAGTGTAGAAACCCCTTACAGGCACAATTATAATAGTGAATGAAATAATATGTGGAGGGAGCAGCCTGTATAACACCCTAGGCACTGCGTATAATAATTTTACAGCCCAGAAAGACCAGATCTGGGCGTCAGGGAGGCACTTTAAAAGTCTTTGAGGAAGCACTGATCCAATTGACACCGCACGCTAGCAAATCACGAGCCAATCTCCTGAGATACTTCAGGGGAAGAGATTCGGCTCGTGAAATAGCGCGCGCATGCCAAAAGCGTGCTAAAAATAGATAAAAGACTTTGCGCGAGGCGCACAGTTCTCCCGCTCCACCGGCAGAAATGACAGTAACAACAAACAATAAAGACACTAAAACGAAATGCCCAAAGGCCGTTAAGCAAGCGGAATCGCGTTGCTGTGTATATAAAGCCAAAATACAACCAATATAAAAAGTTTAACAAGAGCAATGCATTTTAGGTACTTATCTGCTGCGAAGCAGCAAAGAAAGAGGATATTACGTAGTAGGAGATTCCGGTTATGGACAAGGAGATTCGTGGTGATTTGACCATGTGACACAAGGTTATAAGCATCGTGGGATGTGTAGTTTTTAGTTTATTGTATTGTGATTGGCTGCTGTGTATATTCAGTAAAGAAAGAGATAGCATAATCGGAGCCTCCGGCCCTGACATAGAATTACACAAACTGTGTCACTATCGTAATGAACGGTTTGTTTCCTACTCCATTGCAAATATATTGTTGCTCATTTATTTATTTTCCATTTTACTGTTCAACCAAGAATCACACGAGACAGGTCTCAACAACTGACTGACAGGAGACAACCAGAAAGAGATTTCATACAAGTGCTCCAGTCAATGTGCGTTATACCTTCTTCAGTGGAACCATCTGTGTGGATTTCTATTGCCCGCAAACACCTCTTCCTGTAGTGAAAACCAACAAAACGTTAGACAACTGGCCTTTTTTGGGCATTCGTTTGAATTACGCCAGTTTCTCCATTGGGTTTGCGGAAAAACGGATCCATTACAAACAGTACAGAAGAAGAATATGAGAGAGAAAGTCGAATTATTTTATTTCTATGAAATTACAGACTAATTATTTTAAAATTCTTTCACAGAAGTACTGTGTTTTAGGTCTGGAGTTTATGAAACCAGTTGGTGCTAAAGCAAACATTATTAAATGTACTAAGTGAAGCTGAAGTTATCGATGCGTTTTTATCTTAAACATTGACTCCTAGCAGACACGACCATTCGGTAATTGAATTAAAAACTCCAGTAGCCTCATGGTTTCTGCAGCATTGCAGGATTTTCTTGAAGGGTTCTTGATTTGCTGCAAAGCACCAGCCCCTGTTGCGCTTGACAACCAATGTATTAATTTATTTACATAGTTTACACGTGGTATGATAGGTAAACCACAGTTGGCGCCTAAGTTTCATAAGTATTGTTCAGGGTGTGGTGTGTATGTGTGGCATGTCATTTATTGAGAGTGAGTTATGAATAGATCCAGTTGTGTCCTCACGTGAAGAATATGATGGCCACTAATCGAAAGGCCAATGTCGAGGCAGTATAAGTAATTTGACGTGTATCCGAAGGTCTGAGATATATTCCTAATTCATACATTTGCAGGTTCATGGCGTGTCTGGGAGTTACTGAAAAGAGTCCTGTTGTACCCATTTTGTAAAATAGTTAGTGGGTTATCTACACAAAATGGGATAGTGATTAGGGGCAAACAAAGTTTTCCATCTTGAATGATGAAAAGAAAACTAACGTACACGATTGTCAAAAATAGGGGCCTGATTATGAGTCAGCCATTGTTTGGTCAGAATTACATGATAGGTGTTATTTAATGCCTCTAACATTAGAGGGAGTGTAAAATATCTCAACCTTCGTTCAATTTCAGCAGGTCAAACCTGCAAGAATTTAACAGGTGAAAACAATATGGTAATTACCATATCATGCAGACTTTGGTATGTTAAACACTATGGCCCTCATTATGAACATGGCGGTCGAAACCGCCGTGTTCATGCTGGCGGTCATACAACTGACCTCGCTGGCTGTATTATGAGCATTCCTGTGGGCCAGTGGGTGGAAACATTGTTTCCGCCCACCGGCCCACAGGAATGCCTGGCCGGGACATTGACGGCAGCTCCACATGGAGCCGCTGCCAATGCCGAAGGGGCACTGCACAGGGGCCCCGGTGCACCCCTGTCACCAGCCTTTCCCTGGCGGGGAAACCTGCCAGGAAAAGGCTGGAGGCTTAGGGATCATTATCCGAGGGGCAGCACCGCTGCCCTGTCGGATAATGATTCCGACCGCCGCCAAGCTGCCTGACGGAGGCAGCCTGGTGGTGAGTGAGGGCCGCCTATGGCGTCCCTCAAAGGGTTCATTATGTGGCGGTGTGGGCCACCATGCCGGCTGGCGGGTTTTCCTGCCACCGCCGGCATGGCGGCCCACACAGCCACGATCATAATGACCACCTATAATTGAGCACTTCGATGCTTCGACCGGAATGCGCTTTATAAATACTAAATACATGCATACATACATACATAATCTGCATGTTATTCCCAAGAAACTAATAATAGGTGCTATTCCTCACATTTGATAAATAACGAACCCTGTGGTATTGTTATTTACTAGGTGCAATAAATAGAAAATATACTTGTAATCAGGCCCTAAATGAGGAAAAACCTTAGCTTTAACATGTTCCACCACAAATCGTGGTTTATTAGTCCGACTTCTATAATAATTGTCCTTGTTGTTGTGATGGCATCTCCCAATAAGATACAACGCATTTTATTATGTTTTGTACATTTATAAGAAGCCCAGGCATGAATTCATGGTGACCCTTGCTAAAAAATTATGAATGTTAAACAGGTACCCCCAACCTTATTATATTTACAATTATTGCCTGACAGGGATGGGGTCATGGCTACCTCCGGGAAGGTAGCCACCTAGTCTCTGCAGTGCCCGTGCTCTCCACGGCTTCTCCTACAGCTCATAGGTGCAGATTTCATGCCACCAAGCCATTGCTAGAGCCCTGATGCTGCAGTGCAATTGTTGCACTACCAAACCCCAATTGGACTCCCACGTCGTCATCATCCTGACTCATGGTGCCATAATGGTGTACGGAGGCTGCTGCCAGGACACAGTTCTCTCCTTAAAGTCGTTCTGTGCGAATTTCCGTCTCCTATGAAGTCTACCTGTCTGAAACTGGTGTCCAACCTCCTTTTAGAGTAGGTACTTACTCTTGCCCTCAGTACAGCTGCAACCACGGCTACACAACAATAATTCTGGTTTGCCCTGCTACAGAAGGCTTTCCTGACTTTGTGGTGGTTGCCAGACACATTTGACTTTCTCTCTCCTACCCAAGGCTCAGACTCCTACCACCTGGTGTGACATTACTTGTATCGTGAAGCCTCTGAGAGCAACCCTGTAAAATAGAATGACCCTTAATATCTTAAGCTGAACTCTATGCTGCTTCACAGATTCAGCACTCCAATTGTCACGCGCACCATAGTCCTGGGGAGAACCTCTATTCACCAGTCATTCACACTTCCTTGCCTGATGTCTGGGACGCAATAGGCTTCTGCCAACACCAACGTCTACATCTACATTTTGCCCCCATAACAGAGTGACTAAACGTGCTTACATACACAACTATCATGTCTGACCCCAGAACACAGCACACTAGAGACTCTGAGGGGGCCAGGGAGACATTAAGCCCATGCAAAAGAAATCCAAACAGGACCCCCCTCCTCACACCCATTCCTGACTCTCCATTTAATTCAAAACTGGACTCTAGCCCTATGCTGGACTAAATCATGCAGAAGTTTGACATGTTTTATGCCCAATCCACAGACTCTATGCATCAAACCATTAAACAAGATATCCATCTACTGGGAGTAGGAGTGACCAAAGTAGAGCCATGCATAAACCTACTGGAAGATCACAAGCAGCGCTCATCAAAAGCGTTGTCAACCACCACTGTAAGACTGGCCTGATTGGAAAGAAGTATTACAGACTTAAAAGACAGACATGGAAGGGCAACCTTCGGATCTTTGGTCTCCCGGAGGTTGCGGAAGACCACACACCACCCTGTGCCACCTTTGTCAAATAATGGATACCACAAACCCTGGGTTTAAGCTTTAAAAAGGACTTTGAAATAACTCGAGCCCACAGAGCCTCAACTTTCAAACTGAGAGACAGCTCTGCACCCAGAGCCCTGATCTTCAAAACTCTTCGATACTCACACACAAAATTAATGAATCCTCTCACAGATGAAAAAGGTGCAAAGGATCAAATGGTAAGGCTCCTATATCAGTATCTTCCAGGACTTTCTCCAAAGAGAAGCATTCCTAACCCAGTGGTCCGAGTAGTACAGTTCTCCTTCATTGACCCAGTTTGCTTGAAGACCATCTAGAACAGGAAAACGACCATATTTGATGACCCCCAGTGACTTAGACTACTTTATCGCCAAAATTTAGGAATAAAAAATTAACACTTTGGTACTTTGTCGTGCTCCATTAACTCTTTTAAGGTATGCCACTATCTCCCCCATATATGAGGTATTCTACCAGTGCCCTAACCTTAGTCACTTCAACATTTTCCTAACCTACTAACAAACTCAAACCCCCTTACTGCATTACATGTTCGGCTTTTGACAGCCCTCAGCCTCCAGCCTCTATGTCGGAGGTGACATCGGAAGTTACTAGTTTAACTCTGCTAGCCTATTTGGTGATAATTCTTGAATCACTAACATGAAACCTCATACCCTCAGCAACTAACCCACTCAAACAAAATACTGCCAGTGTTCCAATTACATATATGTAGCCTTGCTTAGCTCCTAATTGTTCATGGCCTCTTTTGACCACTACGCAACTCCTACACTGCATGGGTTCACACTGCTATCTATATATTTTTCTACTTACCTGCCGCACAGTTCCATTTCTTAGATTATGTGCTACTGTATAATGTCTATGTAACTCTCGCTGAACTTCTCTTCTGTTTATACAATGAACATTATGGGGGTCATTCCAACCCTGGCGGTCATCGACCGCCAGGGTGGATGACCACGGAAGCACCGCCAACAGGCTGGCGGTGTTTCCCTGCCCATTCTGACCGCGGCGGTAAAGCCACGGTCAGAAAAGGGGATCCGGCGGTTTCCCGCCGCATTTCCCCTGTCTGGGCTGAATCTCCATGGCAGCGCTGCAAGCAGCGCCGCCATGGAGATTCCGACCCCCTTCCCGCCACCCTGTTTCTGGCGGTTTTTACCGCCAGGAACAGGATGGCGGGAACGGGTGTCGTGGGGCCCCTAGGGGCCCCTGCACTGCCCATGCCACTGGCATGGGCAGTGCAGGGGCCCCCTAACAGGGCCCCAGCATGATTTTCACTGTCTGCTTAGCAGACAGTGAAAATCGCGACGGGTGCAACTGCACCCGTCGCACCCCTGCAACGCCGCCGGCTCCATTCGGAGCCGGCTTCTATGTTGCAGGGCCTTTCACGCTGGGCCGGCGGGCGCTCCTTTGGCGGGCGCCCGCCGGCCCAGCGGGAAAGCCAGAATGGCCTCTGCGGTCTTTTGACCGCGGAGCGGCCAAATGGCAGTGACCGCATGGCGGGCGGCGGTCAGAATGACCGCCATAATCCTCTTACAAGACTGAAAAGTCGCTATGAAAGAAGCAATCCTTATAAAGAAGCTCTGTGTGAATGGCCTATCCTGTGCCCCAGCCACCAAAACAAAAAACTGCCTTGTTGCCCTTATTTCCAACTCCTTTGGCCTTAGAATTACATCCTCGGAAGCAGACCCAGCAATCAGATGGCTCAAAACTAGACTCCAAAAAGGACAAGACTGAACTCGTTGTGATGAACATTTACGCCCCCAGTAACTTTTTGGTCAAAATTAAATAAGAAGCTGTCACACCCCCACCCCACACTCTGCAATAGTATCCTGGGTGGTGACTTTAACCTACCATTGGACGGTCTCCTAGGCAGGAATTCTTCCTGTCCCTTCAGACTAAACAAATCTCACCAACAAATGCTACACCTATCCAACAGCCTCAGACTGAAAGATGTATGAAGACTGTTTAACCCTACAAGTAAAGACTTCAGATTTTTCGCTCGCCACACAACTCTTTTTCTCTCATAGACTACATATTATTTGATATGGCCCATATCCCTTATACCTCCAACCCCACCATCAAACCAATCCTAGTCTTGAATCACAGCTGCAAATCCCTCCTGCACAACGCCGCACATAAACCTAAATCGTAGAGAATGAATAACTTTCTCACAGAAGACCCTACTTTTAGGGATAAGATTAATAATACAATTATCCGATTCATAGAAATCAACAGAAACTGGGATCCTAATCCACAAATTATCTGGGATGACCTCAAATCCACTTTTCGTGGTCATATGATCAAGCATGTGTCATGGAAAAATAAACAAGCCAATCGTAGTTTAGAGGACCTAGAATGACAAATAAAATCCTTAGAAAAATACCTTGAACAAAACCCTGACAGATCATGTTTAAATCATCTAACAAAGTTAAAATACGAATACAATAAAATTCTAAGCAACAAAGCACACCTCATTTTACAAAGAAACAAAGATATCTCCTTTTGTGGGCAGAATAGGTCTGGGAGACTACTAGCCTCTTATCTGAAACTAAATTATCATAGACCCAGGATAACCTCTATTACCAATGCAATGCACACAGCACACAATCCACCAAAGAGGAAGATAATCTCTCTGCTTTTGAACACTTTTACCGCAACTTCTACTCCAGAAGCAACCACACCCCCTATGGGACAAGACAATACCTTAACATGATCCCCATCCCAAAAATAAACAATGAAACCAAAACCTTACTTAAAAAACCCATTGCCCAATGTGAGATTATCAATGTGATCAAACTACTTAAAGCTGGGAAGGCACTAGGGGCTGACGGATTCCCCGTCTCTTTTTTACAATACTGAGGGACCCTCCCTTTTCGCATCTCTTATAGAACTTCTCTCACATCTCCTCTACTGGTACTGTCACTGGTACCTCGGCAAAAGCCACAATAATAGTCATCTCTAAAGAAGATAAAGACCCCTCATCCCCAGGAACGACTGCTCAATCGCCCTAAGAAAGAGTGACTGCAAAATATAAGCAAACATCCTTGCTCTTAAATGGGACCCAATCCTCACAACAATAATACACCCGTCACAATCTGGATTTTATCAAAGGTAGGTTCAGCGCCGACAATATTAGACTATTTAGTCATGTCATCGAGAAACTCCACCTTCTCAACCAACCCACCTGCCCATTTCCATTAGATGCTGAAAAGGCCTTTGACAAGGTCATGTGGTATTTCCTACACACTACCCTTAAGGCACACAATCTTGGCCTGAAACTTTCCAGAATGATTCTCACCCTACATCAGGAACCTAAGGCCAGAATTAATTTTAACGGTACCTTATCAAGCACCTTCAACCTACAACAAGGCACTAGAAAAGGATCCCCACTCTCTCCTCTACTGTTCATACTCACCATGGAACCCACTCCTTATAAAAACTAGAAAGAAGCCCTCTATTCCTAGTATGCTTTCTTCTGCAGGCCCACAAAACATGGCACCATATGTAGACGACATCCTTCTTTTCACAACTCAAGCAGACTCTGCCGTACCTGGCATCATGACAGCTATCAAAGACTATGCCGAGGTCTCAGGTTACACCCTTAATAAAGACAAAACAGAGGGCCTACCTTTGAACGTCCACTGCAATAGCTCAGTTATTGGGGCTCACAGTTTTAAATGGGCCCCAGACAAAATAAAATACCTGGGCATTTGGTTCAGCCAAAATCAAAAATATCCTAGATTAATGGTCAACCTGATTTATCACTTGGTGGGGACGTATCAAATCCATCAAAATGATGACCACCCCTCTCATTAACTTCCTGAGCATGTCTCTACTCCATCTGTCTGGCACCTTCTTTGCCAAAATAGATCTACTATTTTTAGTGCGTCAGACCTTATTAAGTAAACTTACAAGGGAGACGCGAACAGGCCGATGGACCTTTGACTGCTCTTCGAGTTTTTCCCACCATATATCCTGTACCAATACAGATCAATAACATCAACAATCAATGACATCAATAATCAATAGGAGTCAGTAATTTCCACACACCATGACCTTGCAGTCACGAATAACCACAACTTTATGTAAAATATAGATTATTTATTTCCCTATATTAACAATGCTAATGTCATGTAACTTGGTCTCAAAAACAAGTGATAAACATACAGAAACAATACAGGCTGATCAAAGCGACGAAAGAATTGCAATCTAATCAAAGCTTGAGCTACTACACATTCTAAGGTTACAGTGCAAATTAATAGCGAGAATAACTGCACAAATGATATTACATACACGTAGATTCAGCATAGAAAAATACATCAACTGTTATTACGTATAGTGAACTTCACAAGTGAGAACCCCAACTAACATCAGATTAGAATAGCATGTTTAGTCTTCATGCAAAAGAATTTAGTCACACAAATTTGGAAAAACATCTAGCTATGGCTCTATCAAAATAGCCGTTGTTACCTAGAAACAAAAGCAAATAGACATAACAATCAGTAACATTGTCAGTATACCTGTCCTCAATATGGTTCAGAAAGCTGTGACAGTCTTCGTCAATAGGACATCAGTTCGGTCAGCAATACATCAGGATTCAGCATTAAAGTACAGAATAAGCAAAGTATGTCTAAGCAGTTCGAAAGAATATGGCTAATGGCCTAAACTCTCAAGAGGAATGGGGACAATAGCTCCCTAGACAGTTCAGAAGAATAGAGCTGATGGCCTAGTGGAAAATGGAAAAATGGTGTCCTCCTCTCGGTGCAGTCTGGCGAAGTTAGATTTCCTAAAACTACTTCCCATATCCTCATTGGTCAGGGGATCTCATGTTCACACTTAGTCCAATAAAACTAAAACTTCAAATCTACATTTCTACTAGTACATGGTTCACATGTCGGTGATTGGCTCTTTTCGTACTGTTCTCATCATCCGGCTCGTCAGGTAACAATATTGTTGCAGCTTATACTCCAGTCAGTATGGTCTTTGTCTTCTCCTGGGAAAGTTAGTCTCACACAAATTACATTAAACAATGTCCCATTAGCAAGTACATCATCTCCTAGCAAACAGTTCTCATGAGAAAGACTTTTAGCTACGAGCACATGGACAGTACAGTGGAAAATCACAATTTAATTCTCTAAGCATCCATTTTATAAAACTCCTAAGAAATGCAGCTTAACAGGAAGCCATGTAACTAGGCCAAGACCTTGCTAAGTTAAAGCCTACAATTAATAAATCTAATACATAACGCATAACCTTATATATGACATATTACTACCTCAATCAAACAAAAGCTCAACATTTCTTATTAATAAGTACACTTCGTGAACACTGACGGCCACTCTGGTGGGCGCACCTTCAAATGCGTGCATTATTTATCTCTACATTAATAAATTTTCTACGCAAATCCAACACTCAAAATATATGAATATTCATTATTAAACTCAGCGTTAACAATCCCTCCTCTGATGACTAAATATGTCATCACACTAAGGGGGTCATTCCAACCCTGGCAGTCGGTGTTAAAGCGGCGGTCAAACCGCCAACAGGCTGGCGGTAAAAAAAATGCAATTCCGACCCTGGCGTAAACCGCCAACAGAGACCGCCACTTTAACACACCGCCCGCCACGGCGGGACAAACAAACAGCGCGGCGGTCACCGCCAACAGACAGGCGGGAGACAATGTACCACCCACCCTATCACAACCCACCAATCCGCCACCTTTTCCGGGACGGCAGCCCCGCCGATAAAAACACGGCGGAAACAGACATTTCAAACGGAAAACGCTCACCTCCATACACCCCACGAGGAATCTGGACAGCATGGAACCCGAACTACACATCCTACCAGCCATTGTCTTCCTGCTCCTCTACCAGGAGCACGAACGCTGGCGCAGAAGACAACGGTGAGTACTGCACCTACGACACAGGGGAGGGGGAGGCAAAAAATTACGGGGACACACATATGCGACACACCCACCCTCACCCTCAACCACTACAACACACACATCAATGCATAGCAACACATCACAATTACACCCCCAAAATGATAATAAATATAGAATTATATTGTAAGACTGAGTATAAAATATATCACACATCTATAACTTCATATACATAAATTGTCCAGTCCGATATGTCCATCAGCCATTGTTCGTGGGCCACTGGGCCAAAACACATGGGCAAAGCCCACACAGGATACCTGCCTCCAACGGAGAGAACACTGCAGGGGCATCAGATAGGAAAACTACAGGCACCTCAGGGGGAAGGGAAGGGGGGGCACCTCAGCCTGATGAATCCACAACGCCAGATCCACGAGGGGCCTCCATGGCCACTGTGCCATCCTGGGGAGTGCAAAGCCACAGTCTCTCAAGTCTCTACAGTGGGTGGCTTGCCCACTGCCATATCCTGGGGAGTGCAAAGCCACAGTCTCTCAAGTCTCCACAGTGGGTGGGTTGCCCACTGTGCCATCCTGGGGAGTGCAAAGCCACAGTCTCTCAAGTCTCACAAGTGGGTGGGTTGCCCACTGTGCCATCCTGGGGAGTGAAAAGCCACAGTCTCTCAAGTCTCTACAGTGGGTGGTTTGCCCAATGTTCAATCCTGGGGAGTGCAAAGCCACAGTCTCTCAAGTGGATAACAGTCTCCACTGGTACTGGAGGGGGACTAGTGCCTAGAGTGCTTTGTGCAGCCCTGCCCGACACAGATGCGGGCCTGCCCCTTCCGCCAATGGGCCAGCGGTGCTTGAGATGAAGGGCCCAGTTCAGCGGTGCTTGAGACGGCGGTGCCCAGCGGAGCAGTGCTAGAGATGAAGGGCCCAGTTCAGCGGTGCTTGAGACGGCGGTGCCCAGCGAAGCGGTGCTTGAGATGAAGGGCCCTGTGCAGCAGTTCTTGAGACGGCGGTGCCCAGCGGAGCGGTGCTTGAGATGAAGGGCCCAGTGCAGCGGTGCTTGAGACGGCGGTGCCCAGCGGAGCGGTGCTTGAGATGAAGGGCCCAGCGGAGCGGTGCTTGAGATGAAGGGCCCAGTGCAGCGGTTCTTGAGACGGCGGTGCCCAGCGGAGCGGTGCTTGAGATGAAGGGCCCAGTGCAGCGGTGCTTGAGACGGCGGCGCCCAGCGGAGCGGTGCTTGAGATGAAGGGCCCAGTGCAGCGGTACTTGAGACGGCGGTGCCCAGCGGAGCGGTGCTTGAGATGAAGGGCCCTGTTCAGCGGTGCTTGCCTTTGCGGTCCTTGCCCTGTTCAGCGGTCCTTGCCCTGTTCAGCGGTCCTTGCCCTGTTCAGCGGTGCTTGCCTTGGCGGTCCTTGCCCTGTTCAGCGGTGCTTGCCTTGGCGGTCCTTGCCCTGTTCAGCGGTGCTTGCCTTGGCAGTCCTTGCCATGTTCAGCGGTGCTTGAGTTGGCGGTCCTTCATTGCCCAGCTGGGCTGTGGCTGGCGGTCCTTCATTGCCCAGCTGGGCTGTGGCTGGCGGGGCCCTCCTGGGCAGCTGGGCTGTGGCTGGCGGGCCCTCCTGGGCAGCTGGGCTGTGGCTGGCGGGGCCCTCCTGGGCTGCAGTACCGGGCCTGTGTGTGTCCTCCTGCACACCTGGGATGGGGCTGGTGGGGCCCTCCTGGCCAGCTGGCCTGCTGCCGGACTTGTCAGGCGTGCTGCCCTTCCCATCCTTCCCTGCACGCTTGTGGCCCTTTCCCACCTTTGGCGGTGTGCCAGGTGGCACCTCACTTCCTGACGGTGCCAATGTAGGGATTTTGGTCCCTGGGGTCTTTGGTCGCTCGCGCCGGGCACTGGCAATCTTAGGATGCTTTTCCGGTGGTGGGCTGGCTGTGCCTTGGCTCCTAGCTGAACTGGATGCCCTTGAGGGTGGGGGACTCCACAGTCCATGGACAACAGTCTTCACTGGTCCCGGTTTTGTGGTGGCTGAGGTGCTGATTGGAGTCTTATGAGACGGACGGGGTGGGGGAGTTGTAGGAAAGAGGTCAAGTTTGGAAAGGAAAATCTATTTGGAAAGAGAGGGACGGGTAGGTGTAGTGGGTATGGGAGTGGAGGAAGAGGATGTGGTTGTAGGAGTGTGAAGTCTGGTGTCTTTGGGTGCAGGTGCTTGGGCTGGAGGCTGTCGTGAGGTGGATGGCTGTTGGGTAGGTGGCTGCCTGCGTTTGTGTAGTTTGGAGGAGGGGGTGACAGAAACACTTGGAGAGGACACAGGGGACGTGTAAATGGTAGTGGGGGTGGTGACTGCACGTGTGCGGAGTGTTCTGGTGGGTGTGCTGGTGATGGACGTAGTGCCTGAAGATGTTGTGCATGCAAATGTGAGTGGAGACGTCACAGGGAGGGAGGAGGGAGACGAGGAGGAGGGGGACACAGTGGAGGCAGTGGGTGTTGGTATGTCTGCATGTGGATGTTGCTTGTGTGAATGCTTGTGTGACGTGTGGTGCTTATGTCTGGATGAGCTTCCCTTGGGTGTTGAGGTGTGTGCAGGCTGGTCTGATGGTGTGTCTGGGATAGGCAGAGGTACAGGGGATTGGGTCTGGGTGGAGGAAGTTGGAGGGGGGAGGCTAGAGACAGGGACAACTGCTGCCGTCAGTGCTGAGGCCAGAGCGTTGAACGATCGCTGATGGGCAGCCTGACCCGAATGAATGCCCTCCAGGTATGCATTACTCTGGTGCACCTCTCTTTGTACACCCTGGATGGCATTCAAAAGGGTAGACTGCCCAACAATGATGGTCCTTAGGAGGTCAATGACCTCCTCACTGAGGGCAGCAGGGGTGACAGGGGCAGGGCCTGAGGTGCCTGGGGCGAAGGAGATGCCCACCTTCCTGGGTGAGCGGGCAGGGGGCAAACGCTGAGGGGCTGCTGGGAGGGCGGTGCTGGTGCGCTGGATGGCGGCTGTACCTGTTGTTGCGGGGGGCACAGATGTTGCCGCCACCACAAGGGAGCTCCCTTCAGAGGACGAGTCGCTGTCACTGACATCAGCACGAGTCCCCGCTGTGGAGCTCCCCTCGCCCTCCGTCTCACTGGTGAAATCCGAGTCAGTTGCATGGCCCGCCATGGCCATGTGAGATGCAGCTCCCTCGTGCTCCGATGCCACTTCTCCTCTGCCTGATGATGCTAATGCACACATGAACAGGAAGACCACAAAAAAGGGGGGGAGGAGAAATAAAGACATGTTGAGTGCATGGATTACCGCTACCGTTGGCGGACAAGACAGACACAGAAGCCCCCTGCACTACGCCGCGCACTTGGGGTCCACTACGCAATCCGTGGGACATGGCCTACAAGCCTATGGACGACAACTGCACACATAGATGACACAGGGCCATGGATACCTGTACTTGGCACCCTACCGAGGTGGGGGCACAGGGCCATGCCTTACGGAGGGGCCTAGCCTACAGAAATCGCCCTGGCCTAGGGATACCCATAGCCCTCCTCCCCCACCCAGACACCTCCACTGCGCGCAAAAGTCAGCAGAATGTATTTGTACTCACCCCCTTGTGTCTGCTGTGATGTCCTCACGCGCCCATCCAAATCGGGGTAGGCCACCGCCAGGATCCGGGACATCAGGGGGGTCAATTGACGACTGGCACCCCTCCTACGTTGGGAGGCCATCCCCAGCAGAGCCTCCGCCGTCTTCCTGCTCCCGTGTCGGATGTCCTCCCACCTCTTCCGGCAGTGGGTGCCCCGTCTGTTGTGGACCCCCAGGGTCCGGACGTCCTTGGCGATGGCACGCCAAATCGCGACTTTCTGGTGGGCGCTGACCTATGTGACATGTACAGGGAGAGAAAAGTTGTCATCACCTTCTGCATGCTCGATGTGAGTGGCCCCCCATCCCCACCCTTGCCATGTGGCACATGCTCTCATCTGTCGTTTGATGCATGCCTCAATCGCTCCCCTCCCCACCATCTTTCATCCACCCGACTCAACCCAGGCATTGCCCACTAAGCATGGTCCCAGTGTACTTACCTGTTGGTCTGGAGGACAGTAGAGTTGCGCATACTGGGGGAGGACCCCATCCACAAGTTTTGCCAACTCCTCCGCAGTGAAGGCAGGGGCCCTTTCCCCAGTCGCAGCAGCCATTGTCTCTTCCAGACCGAGGTCACAGCAGCACTTGCAGTGTAGGCCCTCTCCTGTCGAAGATCAGGTATCGAGTGATTAAGCAGATAGAAAATGGCGGTCATGCCCGCGGCGGTGCGTACCGCGACCGCCGGCGCACATCGTCATTGGCTCCTGAAACCCATAGGGTTCTATGTTAACCAATGCGGCTTACGCCGCGGTCTTCGACCGCCTACCGCCGCGGTGTGCCACGCCAGCGCATTGACCTCACATCCCACTGTCGCACTTCACAGGTCAGGCAGCCGCCATTTCAAGGGCCCACATGGTCTATTTACCAACTGCGTCACACATACCTAGGCCATGCACCAACACTCATACAAGCCATTCAATGCATTGGGAATCGTGCTATGTGCAAGCTGTGGTTACGTACCTGTGGGTTGCTTGACTCTGTGCTCGCTGTTGTCCTTCATAGGCACCGTCCGCTGGGACATGCGAGGAGATGGAGGAATCTTCCCGTGTACAGACCGCTGGTGGACCTGTCGACAATGGAGGAACGACATGTCATACTGACATACAGGCTTGACCGAGCCACTATACAGGAACTGTGTGCCCAGCTGGAGCCAGACCTGATGTCACCCATCCGCCAACCCACAGTGATCCCCCCTCTAGTGCAGGTGCTGTCAGTACTCCATTTCTTAGCAAGTGGGTCATTTCAAACAACAGTGGCCATATCATCAGGGATGTCCCAGCCTATGTTTTCCAAGGTGTTGTCCAGAGTGTTGTCTGCCCTGCTGAAACACATGCGGAGCTACATCGTTTTCCCTGAGGTGGGGGATTTGCCTACAGTGAAGGGTGACTTCTATACCCTTGGACATATCCCCAACATCATAGGTGCCATTGATGGGACACATGTTGCTTTGGTCCCCCCCAGCAGGAGTGTACAGGTGTACAGGAACCAGAAGAGTTATCATTCGATGAATGTACAGTTGGTGTGTTTGGCTGACCAGTACATCTCCCATGTTAATGCCAAGTTCCCTGGGTCAGTGCATGACGCCTACATCCTGCGGAATAGCAGCATCCCGTATGTGATGGGTCAACTCCAGAGGGACCGGGTGTGGCTATTAGGGGACTCTGGTTACCCCAACCTGTCCTGGCTACTGACCCCAGTGAGGAATACCAGGACAAGGGCAGAGGAACTGTACAATGAGGCCCATGGGCGGACTAGGAGGGTGATCGAGCGAACCTTTGGCCTCCTGAAGGCCAGGTTCAGGTGCCTCCATATGACAGGTGGATCCCTAATGTACTCACCAAAGAAGGTGTGCCAGATCATCGTGGCCTGCTGTATGCTTCACAACCTGGGTTTGCGCCGCCAGGTGCCTTTTCTGCAGGAGGATGGTCCAGATGGTGGTGTTGTAGCAGCTGTGGAGCCTGTGGAGAGTGAAGAGGAGGAAGCCGAAGAGGACGACATAGTGAACAGGAACACAGTAATACAGCAGTATTTTCAGTGACACACAGGTAAGAATAGACACCGGCATATTACATTTACTTAATGACTCCTACCTCTCTACTGTCTGACTTTTTCCCCCAGTGTATGGTAACTGTGTTGTGACTTTCCCTTCCGTTTTCAGAGCTGTGGGCCCCACAGCGTGACATCTGCTTTGTTTCCCCATGGACTACAGCTGTGTGACAGCGGTTTGTTACCATCACAATGTGAATGAACATTTTGGCACGGTCATGTCTAATACATTTGTTCTAAATCACAGCCAGACTCCAGATTGTTTTGTGCAATAAGTGTTTTTATTCAAGTGCTCTACATTGGATGGGTGGTTGCAAATCGGTGAGGGGTGATGGTGGAGGATTGTCCATGGCAGAGTCCAGACTATCAGTTTCACAGGTGCATTGTCCAAATGCCTGTGGGAAGTGGAGCAGGGGCAGTTTAAGGTTGGACAGGGTGACAATGTGGGACAGTGGGATGACAATCAGGGCGGTATCCTTTGCTGGCGGGGGTCTTGACATCTTACTCTGTCTTCTTCCTGGATCTCAGGGCCCGCTTGCGGGGTGGTTCTCCTTCTGCAGGGGGTGGGGTTCTGGTGGCCTGTTGGTCTTGTGTCGGGCCTCCTGTCCACTAGCGCCGGCGGAGGTGGTAGGCAGTTCTTGGTGCATGCTAGTGTCAGGGGCCCTTTGAGGTGCCACAGTGTTCCGCAATGTCGTGACTACCTCATTCAGGGCCACTACGATGGTACCCATGGCGGAACTGATGTTTCTTAGTTCCTCCCTGAACCCCATATACTGTTCCTCCTGCAGAAGCTGGATCTCCTGAAACCTAGCCAGGACCGTCGCCATCGTCTCCTGGGAGCGGTGGTATGCTCCCATGATGGAGGAGAGGGCCTTGTGGAGAGTAGGTTCCCTGGGCCTGTCCCCCCCCCTATCGCACAGCAGCCCTCCCAGTTCCCCTGTTTCCCTGGGCCTCTGTCCCCTGGACCGTGTGCCCACTACCACTGCCCACAGGTCCCTGTTGTTGTTGGGGTGGTGGGTTAGCCTGGGTTCCCTGTAGTGGTGGACACACCGCTGATTGACGTGTCCTGGGGACAGAGGTATGGGCCCGCTGGGTGGGTGCTGTGCTGGTGTTCCCAGAGGGGGGAAGGTCTACTGTGGCCTGTGGCTGTGTGAGGGGAACCGACTGTCCCGAGGTCCCCGATGGGCCGGGCTGGTCATCTAGATCCAGGGAGACAGAGCTGCTGTCCTCACTGTTGGCCTCTTCTGGGGGTGGAGGGGACATTTGTGGACCCTCCTGTGCGGTGACGTGGCGTTCGGGTCCTGCAGGGGTATAAAAGCATGGTTATTGCTTCTGTGTGTGTCATAGCGTGCAATGGGTGGGAGCCTGTGTACCCCAGTGCAGGCATTCCTTTGTGGGGGCTGTTGTGACGGTGGTTGGGGGGGGGGTTTGTATGTGTATGTGCAGTGGGCATGCTTAGGTGATGGGTGTCCATGCTTTGTGGACGCATGCAGGGCTAGGTGTTGGGATGGGTGGGTTGTGATGGTGAGAAAGTTGCAAGGAGTAGGATGTGATGGGGGTGAGAGTGAGGGTGGGGGTATGAGTTGGCATGCAGGTGGGGTGGGGGGGAGAAGTAGTTAAGATTTGCCTTACCAGAGTCCATTCCTCCGCCTACTCCTGCGAGGCCCTCAGGATGCAGGATGTTCAAGACTTGCTCCTCCCATGTTGTAAATTCTGGGGGAGGAGGTGGGGGTCCGCCGCCAGTCTCCTGCACCGCGATGTTGTGCCTGGATACCATGGAACGCACCTTCCCCCGTAGGTCGTTCCACCTCTTCCTGATGTCGTCCCGATTTCTTGGGTGCTGTCCCACAGCATTGACCCTGTCCACTATTCTGCTCCATAGCTCCATCTTCCTGGCAATGGTGGTGTGCTGCACCTGTGCCCCGAACAGCTGTGGCTCTACTCGTACAATTTCCTCCACCATGACCCTGAGTTCATCATCAGAGAACCTGGGGTGTCTTTGCGGTGCCATGGGGTGGTGTGGATGATGTGTGGGGTGGATTGTGTGCTGCTAAGTGTGGTGATGTGTATTGTTGTGTTGTGTGAAGTGCGTGCAAATATTGCTGGGTGACAGTGAATTGGGCGTCTGGGTGCTCAGATGTCTTTTCTCGGTGCGTGTTCACAAATCTCTAGGAGTGGAGGTTTGTGGGTGATGTGGGTGTGTGTTTTATATTTAATTGGGTGTGTGGGAGTGGTGTGTGTATGTGTCTCAGGTGTGTGCATTTTGAATTGTCCAATGTGGTTGTATTTTGTAAGTGTGTGTGTATTTTGACCGCGGCGGTGTGTACCGCCAATGGAATACCACGGTTGAAAGACCACTGCGTGGATTCGTGTGTCGTGATAGTGTGGGTGTATTGCTGTTGGCGTGACGGTGGAGGTTTGGTCATCGCCAGTTTCCCGCTGGCCTTTGGTGTGGCGGACTTTTGTGGATGTCTGTAGTTTGTCGGTTTGCCTGTTGTGGGTCAGAATGACCGTGGCGGTTTACCGCGGCCGCGGCGGTGTTATGGTGGTCTTCTGAACGGCGGTAAGCGCCTTTTACCGCCGAGGTTGGAATGACCACCAAAATCTTTCCACACAACTCTTCTCATCAGCTAAAATTCTGTTATCCCTACCATTTCAAACGGAAAACGCTCACCTCCATACACCCCACGAGGAATCTGGACAGCATGGAACCCGAACTACACATCCTACCAGCCATTGTCTTCCTGCTCCTCTACCAGGAGCACGAACGCTGGCACAGAAGACAACGGTGAGTACTGCACCTACGACACAGGGGAGGGGGAGGCAAAAAATTACGGGGACACACATATGCGACACACCCACCCTCACCCTCAACCACTACAACAGACACATCAATGCATAGCAACACATCACAGTTACACCCCCAAAATGGTAATAAATATAGAATTATATTGTAAGACTGAGTATAAAATATATCACACATCTATAACTTCATATACATAAATTGTCCAGTCCGATATGTCCATCAGCCATTGTTCGTGGGCCACTGGGCCAAAACACATGGGCAAAGCCCACACAGGATACCTGCCTCCAACGGAGAGAACACTGCAGGGGCATCAGATAGGAAAACTACAGGCACCTCAGGGGGAAGGGAAGGGGGGGCACCTCAGCCTGATGAGTCCACGACGCTAGATCCACGAGGGGCCTCCATGGCCACTGTGCCATCCTGGGGAGTGCAAAGCCACAGTCTCTCAAGTCTCTACAGTGGGTGGCTTGCCCACTGCCATATCCTGGGGAGTGCAAAGCCACAGTCTCTCAAGTCTCTACAGTGGGTGGGTTGCCCACTGTGCCATCCTGGGGAGTGCAAAGCCACAGTCTCTCAAGTCTCACAAGTGGGTGGGTTGCCCACTGTGCCATCCTGGGGAGTGAAAAGCCACAGTCTCTCAAGTCTCTACAGTGGGTGGTTTGCCCAATGTTCAATCCTGGGGAGTGCAAAGCCACAGTCTCTTAAGTGGATAACAGTCTCCACTGGTACTGGAGGGGGACTAGTGCCCAGAGTGCTTTGTGCAGCCCTGCCCGACACAGATGCGGGCCTGCCCCTTCCGCCAATGGGCCAGCGATGCTTGAGATGAAGGGCCCAGTTCAGCGGTGCTTGAGACGGCGGTGCCCAGCGGAGCGGTGCTTGAGATGAAGGGCCCAGTTCAGCGGTGCTTGAGACGGCGGTGCCCAGCGAAGCGGTGCTTGAGATGAAGGGCCCAGTGCAGCAGTTCTTGAGACGGCGGTGCCCAGCGGAGCGGTGCTTGAGATGAAGGGCCCAGTGCAGCGGTGCTTGAGACGGCGGTGCCCAGCGGAGCGGTGCTTGAGATGAAGGGCCCAGCGGAGCGGTGCTTGAGATGAAGGGCCCAGTGCAGCGGTTCTTGAGACGGCGGTGCCCAGCGGAGCGGTGCTTGAGATGAAGGGCCCAGTGCAGCGGTGCTTGAGACGGCGGCGCCCAGCGGAGCGGTGCTTGAGATGAAGGGCCCAGTGCAGCGGTGCTTGAGACGGCGGTGCCCAGCGGAGCGGTGCTTGAGATGAAGGGCCCTGTTCAGCGGTGCTTGCCTTGGCGGTCCTTGCCCTGTTCAGCGGTCCTTGCCCTGTTCAGCGGTCCTTGCCCTGTTCAGCGGTGCTTGCCTTGGCGGTCCTTGCCCTGTTCAGTGGTGCTTGCCTTGGCGGTCCTTGCCCTGTTCAGCGGTGCTTGCCTTGGCAGTCCTTGCCATGTTCAGCGGTGCTTGAGTTGGCGGTCCTTCATTGCCCAGCTGGGCTGTGGCTGGCGGTCCTTCATTGCCCAGCTGGGCTGTGGCTGGCGGGGCCCTCCTGGGCAGCTGGGCTGTGGCTGGCGGGCCCTCCTGGGCAGCTGGGCTGTGGCTGGCGGGGCCCTCCTGGGCTGCAGTACCGGGCCTGTGTGTGTCCTCCTGCACACCTGGGATGGGGCTGGTGGGGCCCTCCTGGCCAGCTGGCCTGCTGCCGGACTTGTCAGGCGTGCTGCCCTTCCCATCCTTCCCTGCACGCTTGTGGCCCTTTCCCACCTTTGGCGGTGTGCCAGGTGGCACCTCACTTCCTGACGGTGCCAATGTAGGGATTTTGGTCCGTGGGGTCTTTGGTCGCTCGCGCCGGGCACTGGCAATCTTAGGATGCTTTTCCGGTGGTGGGCTGGCCGTGCCTTGGCTCCTAGCTGAACTGGATGCCCTTGAGGGTGGGGGACTCCACAGTCCATGGACAACAGTCTTCACTGGTCCCGGTTTTGTGGTGGCTGAGGTGCTGATTGGAGTCTTATGAGACGGACGGGGTGGGGGAGTTGTAGGAAAGAGGTCAAGTTTGGAAAGGAAAATCTATTTGGAAAGAGAGGGACGGGTAGGTGTAGTGGGTATGGGAGTGGAGGAAGAGGATGTGGTTGTAGGAGTGTGAAGTCTGGTGTCTTTGGGTGCAGGTGCTTGGGCTGGAGGCTGTCGTGAGGTGGATGGCTGTTGGGTAGGTGGCTGCCTGCGTTTGTGTAGTTTGGAGGAGGGGGTGACAGACACACTTGGAGAGGACACAGGGGACGTGTAAATGGTAGTGGGGGTGGTGACTGCACATGTGCGGAGTGTTCTGGTGGGTGTGCTGGTGATGGACGTAGTGCCTGAAGATGTTGTGCATGCAAATGTGAGTGGAGACGTCACAGGGAGGGAGGAGGGAGACGAGGAGGAGGGGGACACAGTGGAGGCAGTGGGTGTTGGTATGTCTGCATGTGGATGTTCCTTGTGTGAATGCTTGTGTGACGTGTGGTGCTTATGTCTGGATGAGCTTCCCTTGGGTGTTGAGGTGTGTGCAGGCTGGTCTGATGGTGTGTCTGGGATAGGCAGAGGTACAGGGGATTGGGTCTGGGTGGAGGAAGTTGGAGGGGGGAAGCTAGAGACAGGGACAACTGCTGCCGTCAGTGCTGAGGCCAGAGCGCTGAACGATCGCTGATGGGCGGCCTGACCCGAATGAATGCCCTCCAGGTATGCATTACTCTGGTGCACCTCTCTTTGTACACCCTGGATGGCATTCAAAAGGGTAGACTGCCCAACAATGATGGTCCTTAGGAGGTCAATGACCTCCTCACTGAGGGCAGCAGGGGTGACAGGGGCAGGGCCTGAGGTGCCTGGGGCAAAGGAGATGCCCACCTTCCTGGGTGAGCGGGCAGGGGGCAAACGCTGAGGGGCTGCTGGGAGGGCGGTGCTGGTGCGCTGGGTGGCGGCTGTACCTGTTGTTGCGGGGGGCACAGATGTTGCCGCCACCACAAGGGAGCTCCCTTCAGAGGACGAGTCGCTGTCACTGACATCAGCACGAGTCCCCGCTGTGGAGCTCCCCTCGCCCTCCGTCTCACTGGTGAAATCCGAGTCAGTTGCATGGCCCGCCATGGCCATGTGAGATGCAGCTCCCTCGTGCTCCGATACCACTTCTCCTCTGCCTGATGATGCTAATGCACACATGAACAGGAAGACCACAAAAAAGGGGGGGAGGAGAAATAAAGACATGTTGAGTGCATGGATTACCGCTACCGTTGGCGGACAAGACAGACACAGAAGCCCCCTGCACTACGCCGCGCACTTGGGGTCCACTACGCAATCCGTGGGACATGGCCTACAAGCCTATGGACGACAACTGCACACATAGATGACACAGGGCCATGGATACCTGTACTTGGCACCCTACCGAGGTGGGGGCACAGGGCCATGCCTTACGGAGGGGCCTAGCCTACAGAAATCGCCCTGGCCTAGGGATACCCATAGCCCTCCTCCCCCACCCAGACACCTCCACTGCGCGCAAAAGTCAGCAGAATGTATTTGTACTCACCCCCTTGTGTCTGCTGTGATGTCCTCACGCGCCCATCCAAATCGGGGTAGGCCACCGCCAGGATCCGGGACATCAGGGGGGTCAATTGACGACTGGCACCCCTCCTACGTTGGGAGGCCATCCCCAGCAGAGCCTCCGCCGTCTTCCTGCTCCCGTGTCGGATGTCCTCCCACCTCTTCCGGCAGTGGGTGCCCCGTCTGTTGTGGTCCCCCAGGGTCCGGACGTCCTTGGCGATGGCACGCCAAATCGCGACTTTCTGGTGGGCGCTGACCTATGTGACATGTACAGGGAGAGAAAAGTTGTCATCACCTTCTGCATGCTCGATGTGAGTGGCCCCCCATCCCCACCCTTGCCATGTGGCACATGCTCTCATCTGTCGTTTGATGCATGCCTCAATCGCTCCCCTCCCCACCATCTTTCATCCACCCGACTCAACCCAGGCATTGCCCACTAAGCATGGTCCCAGTGTACTTACCTGTTGGTCTGGAGGACAGTAGAGTTGCGCATACTGGGGGAGGACCCCATCCACAAGTTTCGCCAACTCCTCCGCAGTGAAGGCAGGGGCCCTTTCCCCAGTCGCAGCAGCCATTGTCTCTTCCAGACCGAGGTCACAGCAGCACTTGCAGTGTAGGTCCTCTCCTGTCGAAGATCAGGTATCGAGTGATTAAGCAGATAGAAAATGGCGGTCATGCCCGCGGCGGTGCGTACCGCGACCGCCGGCGCACATCGTCATTGGCTCCTGAAACCCATAGGGTTCTATGTTAACCAATGCGGCTTGCGCCGCGGTCTTCGACCGCCTACCGCCGCGGTGTGCCACGCCAGCGCATTGACCTAACATCCCACTGTCGCACTTCACAGGTCAGGCAGCCGCCATTTCAAGGGCCCACATGGCCTATTTACCAACTGCGTCACACATACCTAGGCCATGCACCAACACTCATACAAGCCATTCAATGCATTGGGAATCGTGCTATGTGCAAGCTGTGGTTACGTACCTGTGGGTTGCTTGACTCTGTGCTCGCTGTTGTCCTTCATAGGCACCGTCCGCTGGGACATGCAAGGAGATGGAGGAATCTTCCCGTGTACAGACCGCTGGTGGACCTGTCGACAATGGAGGAACGACATGTCATACTGACATACAGGCTTGACCGAGCCACTATACAGGAACTGTGTGCCCAGCTGGAGCCAGACCTGATGTCACCCATCCGCCAACCCACAGTGATCCCCCCTCTAGTGCAGGTGCTGTCAGTACTCCATTTCTTAGCAAGTGGGTCATTTCAAACAACAGTGGCCATATCATCAGGGATGTCCCAGCCTATGTTTTCCAAGGTGTTGTCCAGAGTGTTGTCTGCCCTGCTGAAACACATGCGGAGCTACATCGTTTTCCCTGAGGTGGGGGATTTGCCTACAGTGAAGGGTGACTTCTATACCCTTGGACATATCCCCAACATCATAGGTGCCATTGATGGGACACATGTTGCTTTGGTCCCCCCCAGCAGGAGTGTACAGGTGTACAGGAACCAGAAGAGTTATCATTCGATGAATGTACAGTTGGTGTGTTTGGCTGACCAGTACATCTCCCATGTTAATGCCAAGTTCCCTGGGTCAGTGCATGACGCCTACATCCTGCGGAATAGCAGCATCCCGTATGTGATGGGTCAACTCCAGAGGGACCGGGTGTGGCTATTAGGGGACTCTGGTTACCCCAACCTGTCCTGGCTACTGACCCCAGTGAGGAATACCAGGACAAGGGCAGAGGAACTGTACAATGAGGCCCATGGGCGGACTAGGAGGGTGATCGAGCGAACCTTTGGCCTCCTGAAGGCCAGGTTCAGGTGCCTCCATATGACAGGTGGATCCCTAATGTACTCACCAAAGAAGGTGTGCCAGATCATCGTGGCCTGCTGTATGCTTCACAACCTGGGTTTGCGCCGCCAGGTGCCTTTTCTGCAGGAGGATGGTCCAGATGGTGGTGTTGTAGCAGCTGTGGAGCCTGTGGAGAGTGAAGAGGAGGAAGCCGAAGAGGACGACATAGTGAACAGGAACACAGTAATACAGCAGTATTTTCAGTGACACACAGGTAAGAATAGACACCGGCATATTACATTTACTTAATGACTCCTACCTCTCTACTGTCTGACTTTTTCCCCCAGTGTATGGTAACTGTGTTGTGACTTTCCCTTCCGTTTTCAGAGCTGTGGGCCCCACAGCGTGACATCTGCTTTGTTTCCCCATGGACTACAGCTGTGTGACAGCGGTTTGTTACCATCACAATGTGAATGAACATTTTGGCACGGTCATGTCTAATACATTTGTTCTAAATCACAGCCAGACTCCAGATTGTTTTGTGCAATAAGTGTTTTTATTCAAGTGCTCTACATTGGATGGGTGGTTGCAAATCGGTGAGGGGTGATGGTGGAGGATTGTCCATGGCAGAGTCCAGACTATCAGTTTCACAGGTGCATTGTCCAAATGCCTGTGGGAAGTGGAGCAGGGGCAGTTTAAGGTTGGACAGGGTGACAATGTGGGACAGTGGGATGACAATCAGGGCGGTATCCTTTGCTGGCGGGGGTCTTGACATCTTACTCTGTCTTCTTCCTGGATCTCAGGGCCCGCTTGCGGGGTGGTTCTCCTTCTGCAGGGGGTGGGGTTCTGGTGGCCTGTTGGTCTTGTGTCGGGCCTCCTGTCCACTAGCGCCGGCGGAGGTGGTAGGCAGTTCTTGGTGCATGCTAGTGTCAGGGGCCCTTTGAGGTGCCACAGTGTTCCGCAATGTCGTGACTACCTCATTCAGGGCCACTACGATGGTACCCATGGCGGAACTGATGTTTCTTAGTTCCTCCCTGAACCCCATATACTGTTCCTCCTGCAGAAGCTGGATCTCCTGAAACCTAGCCAGGACCGTCGCCATCGTCTCCTGGGAGCGGTGGTATGCTCCCATGATGGAGGAGAGGGCCTTGTGGAGAGTAGGTTCCCTGGGCCTGTCCCCCCCCCTATCGCACAGCAGCCCTCCCAGTTCCCCTGTTTCCCTGGGCCTCTGTCCCCTGGACCGTGTGCCCACTACCACTGCCCACAGGTCCCTGTTGTTGTTGGGGTGGTGGGTTAGCCTGGGTTCCCTGTAGTGGTGGACACACCGCTGATTGACGTGTCCTGGGGACAGAGGTATGGGCCCGCTGGGTGGGTGCTGTGCTGGTGTTCCCAGAGGGGGGAAGGTCTACTGTGGCCTGTGGCTGTGTGAGGGGAACCGACTGTCCCGAGGTCCCCGATGGGCCGGGCTGGTCATCTAGATCCAGGGAGACAGAGCTGCTGTCCTCACTGTTGGCCTCTTCTGGGGGTGGAGGGGACATTTGTGGACCCTCCTGTGCGGTGACGTGGCGTTCGGGTCCTGCAGGGGTATAAAAGCATGGTTATTGCTTCTGTGTGTGTCATAGCGTGCAATGGGTGGGAGCCTGTGTACCCCAGTGCAGGCATTCCTTTGTGGGGGCTGTTGTGACGGTGGTTGGGGGGGGGGTTTGTATGTGTATGTGCAGTGGGCATGCTTAGGTGATGGGTGTCCATGCTTTGTGGACGCATGCAGGGCTAGGTGTTGGGATGGGTGGGTTGTGATGGTGAGAAAGTTGCAAGGAGTAGGATGTGATGGGGGTGAGAGTGAGGGTGGGGGTATGAGTTGGCATGCAGGTGGGGTGGGGGGGAGAAGTAGTTAAGATTTGCCTTACCAGAGTCCATTCCTCCGCCTACTCCTGCGAGGCCCTCAGGATGCAGGATGTTCAAGACTTGCTCCTCCCATGTTGTAAATTCTGGGGGAGGAGGTGGGGGTCCGCCGCCAGTCTCCTGCACCGCGATGTTGTGCCTGGATACCATGGAACGCACCTTCCCCCGTAGGTCGTTCCACCTCTTCCTGATGTCGTCCCGATTTCTTGGGTGCTGTCCCACAGCATTGACCCTGTCCACTATTCTGCTCCATAGCTCCATCTTCCTGGCAATGGTGGTGTGCTGCACCTGTGCCCCGAACAGCTGTGGCTCTACTCGTACAATTTCCTCCACCATGACCCTGAGTTCATCATCAGAGAACCTGGGGTGTCTTTGCGGTGCCATGGGGTGGTGTGGATGATGTGTGGGGTGGATTGTGTGCTGCTAAGTGTGGTGATGTGTATTGTTGTGTTGTGTGAAGTGCGTGCAAATATTGCTGGGTGACAGTGAATTGGGCGTCTGGGTGCTCAGATGTCTTTTCTCGGTGCGTGTTCACAAATCTCTAGGAGTGGAGGTTTGTGGGTGATGTGGGTGTGTGTTTTATATTTAATTGGGTGTGTGGGAGTGGTGTGTGTATGTGTCTCAGGTGTGTGCATTTTGAATTGTCCAATGTGGTTGTATTTTGTAAGTGTGTGTGTATTTTGACCGCGGCGGTGTGTACCGCCAATGGAATACCACGGTTGAAAGACCACTGCGTGGATTCGTGTGTCGTGATAGTGTGGGTGTATTGCTGTTGGCGTGACGGTGGAGGTTTGGTCATCGCCAGTTTCCCGCTGGCCTTTGGTGTGGCGGACTTTTGTGGATGTCTGTAGTTTGTCGGTTTGCCTGTTGTGGGTCAGAATGACCGTGGCGGTTTACCGCGGCCGCGGCGGTGTTATGGTGGTCTTCTGAACGGCGGTAAGCGCCTTTTACCGCCGAGGTTGGAATGACCACCAAAATCTTTCCACACAACTCTTCTCATCAGCTAAAATTCTGTTATCCCTACCATTTCAAACGGAAAACGCTCACCTCCATACACCCCACGAGGAATCTGGACAGCATGGAACCCGAACTACACATCCTACCAGCCATTGTCTTCCTGCTCCTCTACCAGGAGCACGAACGCTGGCACAGAAGACAACGGTGAGTACTGCACCTACGACACAGGGGAGGGGGAGGCAAAAAATTACGGGGACACACATATGCGACACACCCACCCTCACCCTCAACCACTACAACAGACACATCAATGCATAGCAACACATCACAGTTACACCCCCAAAATGGTAATAAATATAGAATTATATTGTAAGACTGAGTATAAAATATATCACACATCTATAACTTCATATACATAAATTGTCCAGTCCGATATGTCCATCAGCCATTGTTCGTGGGCCACTGGGCCAAAACACATGGGCAAAGCCCACACAGGATACCTGCCTCCAACGGAGAGAACACTGCAGGGGCATCAGATAGGAAAACTACAGGCACCTCAGGGGGAAGGGAAGGGGGGGCACCTCAGCCTGATGAGTCCACGACGCTAGATCCACGAGGGGCCTCCATGGCCACTGTGCCATCCTGGGGAGTGCAAAGCCACAGTCTCTCAAGTCTCTACAGTGGGTGGCTTGCCCACTGCCATATCCTGGGGAGTGCAAAGCCACAGTCTCTCAAGTCTCTACAGTGGGTGGGTTGCCCACTGTGCCATCCTGGGGAGTGCAAAGCCACAGTCTCTCAAGTCTCACAAGTGGGTGGGTTGCCCACTGTGCCATCCTGGGGAGTGAAAAGCCACAGTCTCTCAAGTCTCTACAGTGGGTGGTTTGCCCAATGTTCAATCCTGGGGAGTGCAAAGCCACAGTCTCTTAAGTGGATAACAGTCTCCACTGGTACTGGAGGGGGACTAGTGCCCAGAGTGCTTTGTGCAGCCCTGCCCGACACAGATGCGGGCCTGCCCCTTCCGCCAATGGGCCAGCGATGCTTGAGATGAAGGGCCCAGTTCAGCGGTGCTTGAGACGGCGGTGCCCAGCGGAGCGGTGCTTGAGATGAAGGGCCCAGTTCAGCGGTGCTTGAGACGGCGGTGCCCAGCGAAGCGGTGCTTGAGATGAAGGGCCCAGTGCAGCAGTTCTTGAGACGGCGGTGCCCAGCGGAGCGGTGCTTGAGATGAAGGGCCCAGTGCAGCGGTGCTTGAGACGGCGGTGCCCAGCGGAGCGGTGCTTGAGATGAAGGGCCCAGCGGAGCGGTGCTTGAGATGAAGGGCCCAGTGCAGCGGTTCTTGAGACGGCGGTGCCCAGCGGAGCGGTGCTTGAGATGAAGGGCCCAGTGCAGCGGTGCTTGAGACGGCGGCGCCCAGCGGAGCGGTGCTTGAGATGAAGGGCCCAGTGCAGCGGTGCTTGAGACCGCGGTGCCCAGCGGAGCGGTGCTTGAGATGAAGGGCCCTGTTCAGCGGTGCTTGCCTTGGCGGTCCTTGCCCTGTTCAGCGGTCCTTGCCCTGTTCAGCGGTCCTTGCCCTGTTCAGCGGTGCTTGCCTTGGCGGTCCTTGCCCTGTTCAGTGGTGCTTGCCTTGGCGGTCCTTGCCCTGTTCAGCGGTGCTTGCCTTGGCAGTCCTTGCCATGTTCAGCGGTGCTTGAGTTGGCGGTCCTTCATTGCCCAGCTGGGCTGTGGCTGGCGGTCCTTCATTGCCCAGCTGGGCTGTGGCTGGCGGGGCCCTCCTGGGCAGCTGGGCTGTGGCTGGCGGGCCCTCCTGGGCAGCTGGGCTGTGGCTGGCGGGGCCCTCCTGGGCTGCAGTACCGGGCCTGTGTGTGTCCTCCTGCACACCTGGGATGGGGCTGGTGGGGCCCTCCTGGCCAGCTGGCCTGCTGCCGGACTTGTCAGGCGTGCTGCCCTTCCCATCCTTCCCTGCACGCTTGTGGCCCTTTCCCACCTTTGGCGGTGTGCCAGGTGGCACCTCACTTCCTGACGGTGCCAATGTAGGGATTTTGGTCCGTGGGGTCTTTGGTCGCTCGCGCCGGGCACTGGCAATCTTAGGATGCTTTTCCGGTGGTGGGCTGGCCGTGCCTTGGCTCCTAGCTGAACTGGATGCCCTTGAGGGTGGGGGACTCCACAGTCCATGGACAACAGTCTTCACTGGTCCCGGTTTTGTGGTGGCTGAGGTGCTGATTGGAGTCTTATGAGACGGACGGGGTGGGGGAGTTGTAGGAAAGAGGTCAAGTTTGGAAAGGAAAATCTATTTGGAAAGAGAGGGACGGGTAGGTGTAGTGGGTATGGGAGTGGAGGAAGAGGATGTGGTTGTAGGAGTGTGAAGTCTGGTGTCTTTGGGTGCAGGTGCTTGGGCTGGAGGCTGTCGTGAGGTGGATGGCTGTTGGGTAGGTGGCTGCCTGCGTTTGTGTAGTTTGGAGGAGGGGGTGACAGACACACTTGGAGAGGACACAGGGGACGTGTAAATGGTAGTGGGGGTGGTGACTGCACATGTGCGGAGTGTTCTGGTGGGTGTGCTGGTGATGGACGTAGTGCCTGAAGATGTTGTGCATGCAAATGTGAGTGGAGACGTCACAGGGAGGGAGGAGGGAGACGAGGAGGAGGGGGACACAGTGGAGGCAGTGGGTGTTGGTATGTCTGCATGTGGATGTTCCTTGTGTGAATGCTTGTGTGACGTGTGGTGCTTATGTCTGGATGAGCTTCCCTTGGGTGTTGAGGTGTGTGCAGGCTGGTCTGATGGTGTGTCTGGGATAGGCAGAGGTACAGGGGATTGGGTCTGGGTGGAGGAAGTTGGAGGGGGGAAGCTAGAGACAGGGACAACTGCTGCCGTCAGTGCTGAGGCCAGAGCGCTGAACGATCGCTGATGGGCGGCCTGACCCGAATGAATGCCCTCCAGGTATGCATTACTCTGGTGCACCTCTCTTTGTACACCCTGGATGGCATTCAAAAGGGTAGACTGCCCAACAATGATGGTCCTTAGGAGGTCAATGACCTCCTCACTGAGGGCAGCAGGGGTGACAGGGGCAGGGCCTGAGGTGCCTGGGGCGAAGGAGATGCCCACCTTCCTGGGTGAGCGGGCAGGGGGCAAACGCTGAGGGGCTGCTGGGAGGGCGGTGCTGGTGCGCTGGGTGGCGGCTGTACCTGTTGTTGCGGGGGGCACAGATGTTGCCGCCACCACAAGGGAGCTCCCTTCAGAGGACGAGTCGCTGTCACTGACATCAGCACGAGTCCCCGCTGTGGAGCTCCCCTCGCCCTCCGTCTCACTGGTGAAATCCGAGTCAGTTGCATGGCCCGCCATGGCCATGTGAGATGCAGCTCCCTCGTGCTCCGATACCACTTCTCCTCTGCCTGATGATGCTAATGCACACATGAACAGGAAGACCACAAAAAAGGGGGGGAGGAGAAATAAAGACATGTTGAGTGCATGGATTACCGCTACCGTTGGCGGACAAGACAGACACAGAAGCCCCCTGCACTACGCCGCGCACTTGGGGTCCACTACGCAATCCGTGGGACATGGCCTACAAGCCTATGGACGACAACTGCACACATAGATGACACAGGGCCATGGATACCTGTACTTGGCACCCTACCGAGGTGGGGGCACAGGGCCATGCCTTACGGAGGGGCCTAGCCTACAGAAATCGCCCTGGCCTAGGGATACCCATAGCCCTCCTCCCCCACCCAGACACCTCCACTGCGCGCAAAAGTCAGCAGAATGTATTTGTACTCACCCCCTTGTGTCTGCTGTGATGTCCTCACGCGCCCATCCAAATCGGGGTAGGCCACCGCCAGGATCCGGGACATCAGGGGGGTCAATTGACGACTGGCACCCCTCCTACGTTGGGAGGCCATCCCCAGCAGAGCCTCCGCCGTCTTCCTGCTCCCGTGTCGGATGTCCTCCCACCTCTTCCGGCAGTGGGTGCCCCGTCTGTTGTGGTCCCCCAGGGTCCGGACGTCCTTGGCGATGGCACGCCAAATCGCGACTTTCTGGTGGGCGCTGACCTATGTGACATGTACAGGGAGAGAAAAGTTGTCATCACCTTCTGCATGCTCGATGTGAGTGGCCCCCCATCCCCACCCTTGCCATGTGGCACATGCTCTCATCTGTCGTTTGATGCATGCCTCAATCGCTCCCCTCCCCACCATCTTTCATCCACCCGACTCAACCCAGGCATTGCCCACTAAGCATGGTCCCAGTGTACTTACCTGTTGGTCTGGAGGACAGTAGAGTTGCGCATACTGGGGGAGGACCCCATCCACAAGTTTCGCCAACTCCTCCGCAGTGAAGGCAGGGGCCCTTTCCCCAGTCGCAGCAGCCATTGTCTCTTCCAGACCGAGGTCACAGCAGCACTTGCAGTGTAGGTCCTCTCCTGTCGAAGATCAGGTATCGAGTGATTAAGCAGATAGAAAATGGCGGTCATGCCCGCGGCGGTGCGTACCGCGACCGCCGGCGCACATCGTCATTGGCTCCTGAAACCCATAGGGTTCTATGTTAACCAATGCGGCTTGCGCCGCGGTCTTCGACCGCCTACCGCCGCGGTGTGCCACGCCAGCGCATTGACCTAACATCCCACTGTCGCACTTCACAGGTCAGGCAGCCGCCATTTCAAGGGCCCACATGGCCTATTTACCAACTGCGTCACACATACCTAGGCCATGCACCAACACTCATACAAGCCATTCAATGCATTGGGAATCGTGCTATGTGCAAGCTGTGGTTACGTACCTGTGGGTTGCTTGACTCTGTGCTCGCTGTTGTCCTTCATAGGCACCGTCCGCTGGGACATGCAAGGAGATGGAGGAATCTTCCCGTGTACAGACCGCTGGTGGACCTGTCGACAATGGAGGAACGACATGTCATACTGACATACAGGCTTGACCGAGCCACTATACAGGAACTGTGTGCCCAGCTGGAGCCAGACCTGATGTCACCCATCCGCCAACCCACAGTGATCCCCCCTCTAGTGCAGGTGCTGTCAGTACTCCATTTCTTAGCAAGTGGGTCATTTCAAACAACAGTGGCCATATCATCAGGGATGTCCCAGCCTATGTTTTCCAAGGTGTTGTCCAGAGTGTTGTCTGCCCTGCTGAAACGGAGCTACATCGTTTTCCCTGAGGTGGGGGATTTGCCTACAGTGAAGGGTGACTTCTATACCCTTGGACATATCCCCAACATCATAGGTGCCATTGATGGGACACATGTTGCTTTGGTCCCCCCCCAGCAGGAGTGTACAGGTGTACAGGAACCGGAAGAGTTATCATTCGATGAATGTACAGTTGGTGTGTTTGGCTGACCAGTACATCTCCCATGTTAATGCCAAGTTCCCTGGGTCAGTGCATGACGCCTACATCCTGCGGAATAGCAGCATCCCGTATGTGATGGGTCAACTCCAGAGGGACCGGGTGTGGCTATTAGGGGACTCTGGTTACCCCAACCTGTCCTGGCTACTGACCCCAGTGAGGAATCCCCGGACAAGGGCAGAGGAACGGTACAATGAGGCCCATGGGCGGACTAGGAGGGTGATCGAGCGAACCTTTGGCCTCCTGAAGGCCAGGTTCAGGTGCCTCCATATGACAGGTGGATCCCTAATGTACTCACCAAAGAAGGTGTGCCAGATCATCGTGGCCTGCTGTATGCTTCACAACCTGGGTTTGCGCCGCCAGGTGCCTTTTCTGCAGGAGGATGGTCCAGATGGTGGTGTTGTAGCAGCTGTGGAGCCTGTGGAGAGTGAAGAGGAGGAAGCCGAAGAGGACGACATAGTGAACAGGAACACAGTAATACAGCAGTATTTTCAGTGACACACAGGTAAGAGTAGACACCGGCATATTACATTTACTTAATGACTCCTACCTCTCTACTGTCTGACTTTTTCCCCCAGTGTATGGTAACTGTGTTGTGACTTTCCCTTCCGTTTTCAGAGCTGTGGGCCCCACTGCGTGACATCTGCTTTGTTTCCCCATGGACTACAGCTGTGTGACAGCGGTTTGTTACCATCACAATGTGAATGAACATTTTGGCACGGTCATGTCTAATACATTTGTTCTAAATCACAGCCAGACTCCAGATTGTTTTGTGCAATAAGTGTTTTTATTCAAGTGCTCTACATTGGATGGGTGGTTGCAAATCGGTGAGGGGTGATGGTGGAGGATTGTCCATGGCAGAGTCCAGACTATCAGTTTCACAGGTGCATTGTCCAAATGCCTGTGGGAAGTGGAGCAGGGGCAGTTTAAGGTTGGACAGGGTGACAATGTGGGACAGTGGGATGACAATCAGGGCGGTATCCTTTGCTGGCGGGGGTCTTGACATCTTACTCTGTCTTCTTCCTGGATCTCAGGGCCCGCTTGCGGGGTGGTTCTCCTTCTGCAGGGGGTGGGGTTCTGGTGGCCTGTTGGTCTTGTGTCGGGGCCTCCTGTCCACTAGCGCCGGCGGAGGTGGTAGGCAGTTCTTGGTGCATGCTAGTGTCAGGGGCCCTTTGAGGTGCCACAGTGTTCCGCAATGTCGTGACTACCTCATTCAGGGCCACTACGATGGTACCCATGGCGGAACTGATGTTTCTTAGTTCCTCCCTGAACCCCATATACTGTTCCTCCTGCAGAAGTTGGATCTCCTGAAACCTAGCCAGGACCGTCGCCATCGTCTCCTGGGAGCGGTGGTATGCTCCCATGATGGAGGAGAGGGCCTTGTGGAGAGTGGGTTCCCTGGGCCTGTCCCCCCCCTATCGCACAGCAGCCCTCCCAGTTCCCCTGTTTCCCTGGGCCTTTGTCCCCTGGACCGTGTGCCCACTACCACTGCCCCCAGGTCCCTGTTGTTGTTGGGGTGGTGGGTTAGCCTGGGTTCCCTGTAGTGGTGGACACACCGCTGATTGACGTGTCCTGGGGACAGAGGTATGGGCCCGCTGGGTGGGTGCTGTGCTGGTGTTCCCAGAGGGGGGAAGGTCTACTGTGGCCTGTGGCTGTGTGAGGGGAACCGACTGTCCCGAGGTCCCCGATGGGCCGGGCTGGTCATCTAGATCCAGGGAGACAGAGCTGCTGTCCTCACTGTGGGCCTCTTCTGGGGGTGGAGGGGACATTTGTGGACCCTCCTGTGCGGTGACGTGGCGTTCGGGTCTTGCAGGGGTATAAAAGCATGGTTATTGCTTCTCTGTGTGTCATAGCGTGCAATGGGTGGGTGCCTGTGTACCCCAGTGCTGGCATTCCTTTGTGGGGGCTGTTGTGACGGTGGTTGGGGGGGGGTTTGTATGTGTATGTGCAGTGGGCATGCTTAGGTGATGGGTGTCCATGCTTTGTGGACGCATGCAGGGCTAGGTGTTGGGATGGGTGGGTTGTGATGGTGAGAAAGTTGCAAGGAGTAGGATGTGATGGGGGTGAGAGTGAGGGTGGGGGTATGAGTTGGCATGCAGGTGGGGTGGGGGGGAGAAGTAGTTAAGATTTGCCTTACCAGAGTCCATTCCTCCGCCTACTCCTGCGAGGCCCTCAGGATGCAGGATGTTCAAGACTTGCTCCTCCCATGTTGTAAATTCTGGGGGAGGAGGTGGGGGTCCGCCGCCAGTCTCCTGCACCGCAATGTTGTGCCTGGATACCATGGAACGCACCTTCCCCCGTAGGTCGTTCCACCTCTTCCTGATGTCGTCCCGATTTCTTGGGTGCTGTCCCACAGCATTGACCCTGTCCACTATTCTGCTCCATAGCTCCATCTTCCTGGCAATGGTGGTGTGCTGCACCTGTGCCCCGAACAGCTGTGGCTCTACTCGTACAATTTCCTCCACCATGACCCTGAGTTCATCATCAGAGAACCTGGGGTGTCTTTGCGGTGCCATGGGGTGGTGTGGGTGATGTGTGGGGTGGATTGTGTGCTGCTAAGTGTGGTGATGTGTATTGTTGTGTTGTGTGAAGTGCGTGCAAATATTGCTGGGTGACAGTGAATTGGGCGTCTGGGTGCTCGGATGTCTTTTCTCGGTGCGTGTTCACAAATCTCTAGGAGTGGAGGTTTGTGGGTGATGTGGGTGTGTGTTTTATATTTAATTGGGTGTGTGGGAGTGGTGTGTGTATGTGTCTCAGGTGTGTGCATTTTGAATTGTCCAATGTGGTTGTATTTTGTAAGTGTGTGTGTATTTTGACCGCGGCGGTGTGTACCGCCAATGGAATACCGCGGTTGAAAGACCGCTGCGTGGATTCGTGTGTCGTGATAGTGTGGGTGTATTGCTGTTGGCGTGACGGTGGAGGTTTGGTCATCGCCAGTTTCCCGCTGGCCTTTGGTGTGGCAGACTTTTGTGGACGTCTGTAGTTTGTCGGTTTGCCTGTTGTGGGTCAGAATGACCGTGGCGGTTTACCGCGGCCGCGGCGGTGTTATGGTGGTCTTCTGAACGGCGGTAAGCGCCTTTTACCGCCGAGGTTGGAATGACCACCTAAATCTTCCCACACAACTCTTCTCATCAGCTAAAATTCTGTTATCCCTATCCTTCCAAATCTTTGTTCCCTTTTCGAATTTTCCTTAAATCAATTTTCCCTTTTCATTTCTTCCCTCTTCTGATTATTTTTCATTTTCTTCATTTTAATCATTTTACACAATTTACATATTCCCCATGCTCCAATTATGCAAATCACAATAATCAATATCCCTTGTATTATTTTCAATAATATCCCTTCCCCAATGTTGCTGAGCCAATTTCCCACTGAAGCAAATCCTTTGCCAACTTTCTCCCAAATACCGGGTTCTTTCAACTCTTTCAAATCTGCACTCTCATTAGTCAGATTAGTAAATCAGCTTCTAATTTCTTCACTATTATCAGGAATAAACGAACAACAATGCTTTGAATTGAGCATTTTGTTAACTCTGCCATCTTTTGCTAAAAGAATGTCTATTTTAGGCGGTTCTGAAGAGTCATAGCTCTTTCCGCAGCTAATTCTGTATCTATCAGGATCATGGCTCCTGAAAAATTTGTCAGCATAGTATCTACAATAGTAGACAACTTTTGAATCTTTATCAAATTCCGAACAACTCCTACTGAAGGAATCATTTCTCCAAATATATCTCCTACTATACTAGTCGGAGACTCTCTCCTTTCTCTAATCTGATGTAACTCAGTCAATTTCAGTAATCTCTTTAAGTCATCTAGTTGGAAAATCTTTGGGAAAACTATCCCCAAATAACATGTGCCGTACCATTCTCTTGGAAGACGGTAATAAGCGGTCCACACGTGTAATACATGCCAGGAATCACTGGATCCTGTCCATTCAACATAAATGTCCACTTACTCTGAAACAAAAACCCGTGTCTACATTCACTCGTTCCCAACAAAGTGTCAGTACTAGATTTAGGTCTATATACACAAAGCTTCCCTACATGTTGCACATCTAAAGCTAATTTCCCTTGGGTTTTTACTGCACTAAAATCATAATCACTCTTATGATTCATTTTCTCTAACCCCTTTTCCAATTTCTCCTTTAATGCCTTTCTCCTGTCATCTGTTTGATCTAAGAAGCTCTTTTCTAAAGGTGTAAGCAAGCATGTCAGGTTACTCCTGTGAGTGTAAGCTGTGCCCAAAGTTAATGCAGGCTCAAAGAAACCCCTCACTAATACTATGTAATTATCCTTAGCTACTCTATTCAGGTACCTAATTATGGAGACAAATGAAAACACTACATCATGATTGGAATAGAAATACTGAATGTACTCCTGATTATAGAATCTTGTTAGTAGCAGACTACAACTTATCCCATAAGTAATTAATCAATCAATCATAGCATTTGTAAAGCGCACTACTCACCTGTGAGGGTCTCAAGTCGCTGAGGTGGGGGAGTGCTGCTACTGCTCGAACAGCCAGGTCTTGAGTTGTCTCCTGAAGGTTACCAGGTCCTGTGTCTGTCGCAGGCGGATAGGAAGAGTGCTCCATGTCTTGGCGGTGAGGTGGGAGAACGATCTGCCACTGGCAGTCGTTGTGTGGATACGTGGAACGGTGGCAAGGTCAGCAGAGCGAAGCTGGCGGGTCGGGGTATAGAAGGAGAGACATCTGTTGAGGTATTCTGGTCCGGTGTTGTGCAGTGATTTGTGAGCGTGGGTGAGGAGCTTGAACGTGATTCTCTTGTTGACTGGGAACCAGTGCAGGTCTCTCAGGTGGGCTGTGATGTGGCTGTGGCAGGGGATGTCCAGGATGAGGCGTGCAGAGGGGTTCTGTATAGAGGGCATTGCCGTAGTCCAGTCTGCTGCTTACGAGGGCTTGGGTGACCGTCCTTCTGGTTCCAGTGGGGATCCATTTGTAGATTTTCCGAAGCATGCAGAGGGTGTTAAAGCAGGAGGAAGAGACCGCGTTGACTTGCTGGGTCATTGATAGCGATGAGTCCAGGATGAACCCCAGGTTGCGTGCATGGTAGGTGGGTGTCGGTGCGGTTCCCAGTGTGTCAGACCACCAGGAGTCATCCGAGGCAGAGGCGGTGGAGCCGAGGATGAGGACCTCAGCCTTGTCAGATTTCAGTTTCAGGCAGCTGCTCTTAATCCATTTGGTGATGGCCTTCATTCCTTCGTGGAGGTTGGTTTTGGCAGTGGCAGGGTCATTGGTGAGGGAGAGGATCAGCTGGGTGTCATCGGCATATGAGACGATGTTGAGGTTGTGTGATTGGACAATGTTGTGAGCGGAGCCATGTAGACGTTGTGCTGCGGGATGACCCCTGGTGTACGCCGCAGATGATCTTGGTGGCTTTAGAGCGGAATGGAGGGAGGCGGACTCTCTGGGTTCTGCCAGTGAGAAAGGAGGTGATCCAGTCCAGGGCTCTGTCGCGGATCCCTGCGTCGTTGAAGCGTGTGCGCAGGGTGTGGTGGCATACAGTGTTGAAGGCGGGCAAGAGGTCCAGGAGGATGAGGGTTGCGGTTTCGCCATTGTCAAGTTGGGTCCTGATGTCATCCATGGCGGCGATGAGAGCAGTTTCAGTGCTGTGGTTTCTGCGGAATCCGGATTGG
Organism: Pleurodeles waltl; assembly: GCF_031143425.1. Classification (NCBI taxonomy): domain Eukaryota; kingdom Metazoa; phylum Chordata; class Amphibia; order Caudata; family Salamandridae; genus Pleurodeles; species Pleurodeles waltl. The sequence goes on from NC_090448.1 coordinate 404,038,825, forward strand.
GACAAGTCCAGAGTGTTGTTCTCCTCGAGGAAGCGGGTCAGTTGTTTGTTGACAATTTTCTCAATGACTTTTGCCGGGAAGGGGAGCAGGGAGATGGGCCGGAAGTTCTTGAGGTCCTTTGGGTCTGCCTTGGGTTTCTTGAGGAGGGTGTTGATCTCGGTGTGTTTCCAGCTCTCCGGGAAGGTGGCAGTCTCGAAGGGGCTGTTGATGATCTTCCGGAGTTGGGATGCGATGACGGAGCTTGCTTTGTTGAAGATGTGGTGAGGGCAGGGGTCGGACAGTGAGCAGGAGTGGATGGTGTTCATGATTTTGATGGTGTCGTTGTTGTTGACGTGGGTCCAGGAGAGCAGGAGGTTGGTGTGGCTGAGGGGGATGAGTCTGTGGTGTCGGTGGTTGATGGGGGGTCTGGGTATTGAAGCTGTCAAGGATGTATGCGATCTTGTGGTAGAAGATGGTGCCTAGGAAGTCGCAGAGGTCTTGCTATGGCGGGATTTCGTTGACGTTGGAACCGGGATTGGAGATTTCCTTCATAATGTTGAAGAGCTCCTTATAGCTGTGTGCGTTGTTGTCGATGCGTTCTTTGAAGGCGGTTCTTTTGGGGGTTTGGATGAGTTAGTGGTGTCTGCGGAGGGCGTTCTTGAAGGCTATGTGGTTGTCCTGTGTCTGTTCTTGACGCCACTCCTTCTCGAGCCTTCGGCATGTTTGCTTGGATTCTTGGAGGTCGACGGTGAACCAGAAGGCCTTTCTGTCGGTGTGTCTGTTTGAAGATTTCTTGATCGCGGCAAGAGTGTTGGCACAGTCGTCGATCAATTGCCTGAGGTTGCGGGCGGCTGTGCCGGTGTCGGTGGTGTGGATTGGTGGGTTCCAGGAGAGGGTAGTGATCAGCTGGTCTTCAGTGACCTTGTTCCATCTGTGGTGTGGAATCCACTGTGGGTGGTGGTGAGTTGTGGGTTTCTCAAAGGTGAAGTGGATGTAGTGATGGTGTGATGCTATTAATTGTGTTTGACCAATTACTTTGTGTTTAACCACTGCGCATACTAGTTGCTCAATGTTCACCAGTAGCACATTATGGTGGTCATTCCGACCTCGGCGGTCTTTTCTCCAGACCGCCGAGGCCGGGGGAGACAGAATACCGCCATTGCCGGCGGTATTCATGCCTCCCTATTCCGACATTTCCGCTGGGCCAGCGGGAATGGCACATCAACATTGCCGCTGGCTCGTAATAGAGCCGGCGGCAATGTTGATGTGCAGCGGGTGCAGTAGCACCCGTCGCGCATTTCACTGCCCGAAATTCGGGCATTGAAATGCACGATGGGGCTATGCCTGGGGGCCCCTGCACTGCCCATGCCAAGTGTTTGGGCAGTGCAGGGGCCCCCAGGTGCTCCCCCAGTCCCCTTACCGCCAGCCTTTCAATGGCAGTGTTTACTGCCACGGACAGGCTGGCGGTCGGGGACTCATAATCCCCAGGGCAGCGGTGCTTGCACCGCTGCCCTGGGGATTATGCCTGCCAGGCGGAAGCCTGTCAGGAAAGTGGAGGGGCCGGCGGTATGACCGTGGCTTTTCCGCCACGGTCAGAATTGCTGGCGGAACACCACCAGCCTGTTGGCGGTGTTACCGCCAACATACCGCCGGCCGCCAGGGTCGGAATGACCCCCTATATGTTTTGTTCAATTTAGCTGCCTATTGGCTTTGACATGGCATTAGACATTACATTTGGTATTTGGGTTAGCTGCCTATTGGCTTTAACATGGCATTAGCCATTACATTCTGTATTCAGTTTAGCTGCCTATTGGTTTTGACATGGCATTAGACATTACATTTGGTATTCAGTTTAGCTGCCTATTGGCTTTGACATGGCATTCGACATTACATTCTGTATTCAGTTTAGCTGCCTATTGGCTTTGACATGACATTAGACATTACATTTGGTATTTAGGTTAGCTGCCTACTGGCTTTAACGTGAAGTTAGACATTGCATTTGAGACATTGCAGATGAGCTGTGTTTTTCCAAGCTGTGTTTTTCCACAAGATAGACCAAGCTGTGTTTTTCACACCAGACCCTAGCTGATAAGAGCACGTAGATTTTGTGTTTACCTCTCAATCCAGTCTGAGAATGAGTGAGGCTCAGAGAATTGGCCACTCTCCAAGTTTCTTCGGTTCTCACACTGAGTTTGCCTTTAAGGATGACTCTGGACTACAGCAGAGTTAGATTGAGACTATCTTGACTTCAGACAGGAACGAGACGTCCGTTGCCTGTCCCCGTTTGGGTAGAAAATCTCTTTCTCGCAGTTGAACCGGAGTCATCAACTTGCAGGTCCCAGAAAGATGAAGCTGAGTTATAGGCCCTACGGTGATGCAATTTTGACTTATATGCTTTGCTTTGAAGTTATGCTATAATATAATCACAAGTATTTGCTGTGTGCTTTGATATATTTTGCTTTCATTGCTGCGACTACTTTTGAACGTGTGATTCCAATTTACAAATTTCGTCTCTCAGGAACCTCGTGGTGAAGTAATAATAACAATAAATGTCTTCTTTAAACTCAGAAGTGCATTCCAGAGAGGTTCTGTAAGCTCAGCCATGAGATAAGAGCAGGAAAGCAGAACAGATGGTCGGTCCAATTGTGTTCTGTGGTGTGGCTGAAGGAGATGTGTTTGCTGACGGAGAAGATGGGGTAGAGCATGTGTCCTGCGGAGTGGGTGGATGTCGTGACGAGCTGCTTGAGGCCGAGGTTGTCGAGCAGGGTGGTGGAGTTGTTGTCGCTGGTGTTCTCGAGTTCGAAGTTTAGGTCCCCAAGGAGTATGTAGTCTGTGGATGCGAGGGCGTGCGTGCTGATGACGTCGGAGATGGAGTCGCTGAACTTCTGTCAGGGTTCGGGGGGTCTGTAAATGAAGGTACCTCTGAGGGTAGTGTTTGGATCGGTGTGGATCTGGAAGTGCAGGTGTTCGGCGGAGCTGAGGGTGTCTTCGGTACTGGTTGTGATTCTGAGGGTATTCCTATGGACGATGGTGACGCCTCCTCCTGGTCTGTTGGTGCGGTCCCTACGGGTGATCTTGTAGCCGTCGGGGATTGGCATGGCGATGTCAGGCGCTGAGGAGGGATTCATCCAGGTCTTGGTCAGGAAGGCGACGTCTGGGGAGGCTGAGTCGAGTAGGTTCCAGAGTTCAATGGCGTGTTTGTGGATGGAGCGGGTGTTGATTAGGATCCATCTGAGATGGTTGCGTCCTGCCTTGGCGGGTGGGTCGCTGGCGTGGAGGCTAGTAAAGGTGCAGTTCCGGCAGGAAAATGGTCCGCTGGTGAGCTGCGGGGTGGCCTGATGGCAGATGGATGACCGGCCGGGGTTGAGGCGTGGAGTTGATGGCTTCATAGTGGCGTCATGCGTCGCAGCGGTAAGGGAGCGAGAACCATGGGTTCCGGTGCTGGGCATGGTCCAGGTGTGAAGGAGCGCAGACAGGCTTGCCTTAGGCGTGCCTTTGGTACGGCCCCATTAAGTAGGGAGGGGGGAGGAGAGGACAGCTGGGAGGCGGGAACAGGGGTGAAAAATGGCGCGGAAAAAAGGGGGTGGGCCGCGTGGGCAGCAGTGGCGGGAATGCAGCGCGAGAGATAGGAGAAGGAGTGGGGCCGCAGGGGCAGGGGCAGCAGGGAGAGAGAGAGAAGGGGGAGGGCGAGAGTGAGAGGAGAAAGAAACGAGCAACGAGTGAAACACAGAAAGCGAAAGGCAAAAGGAGCACAAAAGGGACAGAACACGGAAGGAAAAGCACACAGAGAGTGAAACAGAGGCAAAGTAGGAAAAAGGAGAAGAGAGGCAGAGGGCAGCCTAGTAGAAGAGCAGAGCTCTCCCACTAGACACCAGGGATGAGGCGCAGGCAGAAGCCTGCGGGTGGAGGAGGGCCTCAAACTCCTGACAGAGGTCAGGAGTTCAGAGGAAGTAGGGCTCTACTTGCCGGTGGAGCTACGGGAGGCAGAGCAGTTCAGTGACTAGGTGAGTGATATTGCTCATCCTACCAGGCAGCGGCCGCCATTAAGTAGGGAGGGGTGGAGGTGAGGACAGCGAGAGGCGGGGCGGAAAACGGCATGAAAAAAAGGAGCAGGCCACAGGGGCAGCAGCGGAAGGAATGCAGTGCGAGAGAGAGGAGGGGGCGGGGCCGCAGGGGCAGCATTGGCGGGGGAGAGCGAGAGAGTGAGCGGAGTGAGAGGAGAAAGAAACGAGGAATGAGTGAAACGCAGAAAGCGAAAGGCAAAAGGAGCACAAAAGGGACAGAACACGGAAGGAAAAGCGCACAAAGAGTGAAGCAGAGGCAAAGTAGGAAAAAGGAGAAGAGAGACAGAGGGCAGCCTAGTAGAGGAGCAGAGCTCTCCCAACAGAAACCAGGGATGAGGCGCAGGCAGAAGCCTGTGAGTGGAGGAAGGCCTCGAACTCCTGACAGCGGTCAGTAGTTCAGAGGAACGAGGGCTGTACTTGCCGGTGGAGCTACGGGAGGAAGAGCAGTTTACTGATTAGTAAGAGGCAAACTATGATAGGTAACTCCTTCTTCGACTGATGAAGGAATCTGCATACACACATAACAATTCTTTGCATCCATTGTCTTAACATACTCACTCAATATGTGATAGAACACATGAGAAGAAGTTCCCCTTGGGCATTATCTACATGCAGATACTTCTCTTCTAGCCTAAACTTCTCTATCGCTGTTAATGCAGTAGTTGCCTCCAAAGCTGAAGTATGGTTGGCTTTACTCTTGTCAAGAACAGTCATACCCACAATCAATATCACACACAATATCACACACACAATTGCCAAACCAATACTCGTGTATTTACAGCACCTGTTCTTCCTACCCTGCTGACTAATGTTATTCATGATCTGTAAAGAATCAGAAAGTAGAAAAGAAAATTTTGAACGTATGCACCAAATTCAAAAACAAAATCTTCTTTCAGCAGTTATTTACAGCTTTCAGTTTCACTCCTAAGATCTCTTTTCTCAAAAATCAGTAAGCTTGTCAAAAATCGGTTTAGCTGCTTGTCAAACAAGGTTATCGACAGTCAAATCAGGCTATCAAAGTCTTTTCCGGTTATTTTCAACAGTCTCTCTTTGCATTTTCCTAAAATTTGTGTCAACAATTCAGTTTGTTACTTCCTTTCAAGTGCCAAAATATTGACCTGGAATGTTGCGTTCAAAACAAAAAGACAAAACTCTCTTTGCCATTCACTTGTCGTTGCATACCCCCATTCAGGACTTGCGTACTTTCGACTTGCTATTCTCTTTCTTTTCAATTTTCGATCTCCATTTAATTCTCCTTCACTTAGGTCTCCTCTCCTAGTGGTATCTACTTCTTCCTCGATTCTCTTTGCTTGTGATTCCGGCCACTTATCTCCTTTCAGTGGACTCTTGGTCAATGCTCTTTTCAGTGTTGAAATTTCATCTTGCTCTGTAGGATTTTCTCTTGACGGACCTGCAACTGGTTCAGGAGGAGTCCGATCACATAGGCTTTGATCCGCCTCAACTCCTTCCCCCTCGGGGTCTGGCATTTGCTCTGTTTGTCTCTCAAACTCATCTACTTCTGGGAGAGCCCTCCTCTGACTGAGCTCTCCTACTGCCTCAATTGAGATTGGCTCACTGTCACCCTCCAGGAGGTCTTCTCCTTCATCTCTCACAGGAGTGACTGAACCGTCCTCAATGTGCTCAGGTCCGGTCTCAGTTCCTCTTTCTTCTCCTTCCAGCACTGAGGCTTGTCTGGTCATTGTTGGTATTCTCAACAACTCCTATTCATCGTCCAAAGGACATACCACTTTTCTCATGAGGCTTGCGTGTATCCATTTCGGAACTCCGGCACACTTCACAGCTGTGGTGGTGGTCAGAACCACCTAGAAAGGTCCTTTCCACTGTGGTTCCAAACACGTCTTACTCACGTGTTTCTGGACCACCACCCAGTCACCCGCCCTCAGGGTGTGTCTTTGATCTTGGATCGGTGGCAGTGTGATGGCTTCCACCTGCTGAGAGAAAGAGCGAACCACATCAGCCAGACCTTTGCAATAGTCCAACACCATATCATCTGTAATGTTCTGTGATGGGCTGGCTGGAGCCTGCCTGCACACTTTCCCAACATATGCTGCGGCTGCCAGTGGGGAGCCGGAACCTAACAGAAGCACCACCAATCAGAGAGGAGGAGCCAGGTCACCGCAGGAAGAAGGAAGTACAACAGGGCAGGTGTCGGGAGTTCCAGGAGAGAAGGAGCCGGGAGGAAAGGCAAACGAGGAGCGAGACGGAGGATCGAAAGAGGACACCGTGGAGAGAACCCCAGGCCGGAGGACCGGAGAAACCAGGGAGCGGTGCGTCCCCGACCGGGGAAGGGAGGACAACGTCCTGGGAAGCGGAGCGCAGCAGCCCGCCACGCTTCTGGAAAAGCTGGCATATCCAGGTGCATTGAAGCGCCATAGTTACGGGAAGGGAGGACGGGTGGAGCGGACCTAAAGAACCAAGGGAGGAGGGGGGAAGACGGAAAGGGTAAATAAGGGCAAACACTGTGATAAATGATACGGCACGGGTGAGGGTTGGGATATTCAACTGTGTATATAGGAAGTACGTCAGGCACAAGCTCACAGCAGTGATTAAGTAACGAGAAAAACCCTAAAACACAGCATTCCAGAGCACCATAGAAGAAAGAGAGCAGGAGAATAGAAGAAGACAGGAGAAAAACTAAGAACAATCCTGACAGAGAGGGAAAGGACAGAAAAGGCTAACAGATAAGGGAAGCCCAGAGAAAGGAAAGAGTGAGAAGAGAAAAGAAAAGAAAGAAAAGACAGCAGAAGAGGGAAAGCCAGAAACAGTTAGGAAAGGAGAAAACCTAAACACTTACCAAGATGATTCTTCTTTTCCCCGCATGCGCTTCCCGGGAGACCTGAAGAAACGGAGAGAAACAAGGAAGTGATTATGAACCATGAACTGCAGTAGTCCCAACAGTTACAGACGGAATGACAAAGGGAAGAAAACCAGCAGGCAAAATCCGAATTATTAAAAAAATAAACAACACTTACCTACTTGACGGCCGACTCCTGCGTTGTTATTTGCAGCGTACTGTAACAAGTGGTGTCAGAAGTGGGATCAAAGAAACACGTCACAATGGAGGAGAAACCCACCATGGCGGACATAATCGCCCAGCTGGGGGAGGGGCAGCGTCATTTACAGATCGTATGGGAACAGCAGATGAAAGAGGCCAGAGAAGAACGTGAAGCCTTGCAGACAGCTCTTAAAAGTCAGGCGACAATAATAGCGAATAATCAGCTGGTACACAAGACAGCTTTGGGGAAACATACAGATACTATTGCCCATACCAAGGTTCATCCAACTGTACCCAGTAGTGTGCTGCAGAGGTACCAAGAACAGGAAGACCCGGACTCGTTCTTTACGAATTTTGAGAGGGTTGCCAGTACTGCAAATTGGCCAGAGGAAAAATGGGGACAATATATAGCACCATTACTCACAGGACATCTGCAAGCCACCTACCAAGCCATCAACCCCTGTGGCACTCTTCCCTATAAGGACATAAAGAAAACTATCTTGCAACATGTCAGGCTTGACAGTGAAAGCTATCGCACCAGGTTTCGCCAAACCAAGTGGCAGCAGCAAGAGAATCCTCGCACCCTCTACTATAGGGTTCGGCATGCTGCAGGCAGATGGTTGCATCCGACCGAGAAAACTCTGGAAGAAATGTTCGACACTATAGTTTTGGAACAATATTTGGATGCATTACCCAGTAGCACACGTAACTGGGTCAGACAACAGCCGGGTTTGACTAATGAGACAGCAGTAGACCTAGCGTGTGCGTATCACCGGGCCCCAGACTTCCGGGCCACATCCAGCAGACATCCACTCCCTTCCCCTGTCCGCCTAACCATAGTGAAAAGTACTTCCCTGTGACCAGTGATGTTGCATGGGCCTGAGCGTTCCCTACCCGCCTCAATGCCAAATACCAACTATCCGACCACATGACCCGAGTGTTACCACTGCTCTGAATGGGGTCATATCGCTAGACATTGCCCCCATAAAAAGGACGCCGAAGAACCCATGGAGATTGGGTTAACGAGAGGGCGAGTATTCTGGTCCGGAGGGGAAAAACCCACTTATACCCTAACTATCCTCATCAATGACATTAAAAGGACAGCGTTGATCGACTCTGGGTGTAGTCAGAGCGTAATCAAACAGCAGTTAGTATTGCCAGGTCAAGAGGAACCACAAGCCCAAGTATTAATCGCATGTGTACATGGGGATCAAAGGTATTATCCTGTAGCCACCGTACGCCTGAATTGGAGAGAAAAGAATGAGACCTTAAGAGTGGGAGTACTTCCCCATCTAGGTGAAGATATCATCATTGGAACTGATTATGAAGATTTTTCCTCCCTCTTAAACAAAGCAGGTCAGGAACACACCCTTAGGTCTTGGTTGGAGGAAGTACCCTTTGGGGTAGGCGAGGGAGAAAGTCGACAACCCAGAGTTATACTAAGAAGAAGGCAAAAAAGGGACCAGCGACAATATATCCAAAATCAGAAAGCCCCGACGGTTGACAGTCCAGAAGTGGCCAGTAGGGTGTGTACCATTCCGGGGGAGTTTCGGCAGAGTCAACACGATGACCCCTCCCTGAAACACATGTGGCATCAAGCCTTGAATCCGGAAGAGCATGTGGTAGGTCCTAGGTTTATAATACAAAACAACCAATTGTATAGAAGACCCAACACCGGGGGAGAGAGACACTTACAATTAGTGGTTCCCATGAGTCACAGACAGCAGGTCTTACATCTCGCACATGAGGATAATGGGGAAGGGCACCTTGGAAGGGAGAAGACAGAGGAAGCAGTACTCTGACGCTTCTATTGGCCTGGAGTGTTTGGGGAGATACGTAAACACTGTTCAGAATGCCCGAAATGCCAACTTTTTAACCCTTCTCCGCACCGACCAGCTCCTCTCCAACCCCTTCCTATCATAGACACCCCTTTTTCAAGAGTGGGTATGGATATCATTGGACCCCTTACCCCCTCCATCAGGGGACGTCAGTACGTTTTGGTATTAGTAGACTATGCCACACGTTATCCGGAAGCCATACCCATTCCCAGCATGCACACTAAATCCATTGCACAAGCAATGATAGGATTTTTCTCCAGGGTAGGTTTTCCCAAAGAAATACTTACTGACCAAGGGACCCCTTTCATGTCCAGACTCATGGCAGAGGCGAGCAAAGCACTAGGGGTGAAACAAATTAGAACGTCGGTATATCATCCACAAACAGATGGTTTAGCGGAGAGGTATAACAGGACGATTAAATCACTCCTCAGGAAAAGCATTTCAGAGGCAGGGAAAGAGTGGGAGAAAAAAATGCCTCTAGTACTATATGCTATATGCACTCACGTTCAGGCCTCCATGGGACATAGGGCCAGATTTAGGAAGCCTTTTGCGCCTCGCAAACGGTGAAAAATGCAGTTTGCGAGGCGCAAAAGGCCAAACGCGATGCACAACCGCAAATTGCGAGTCAGTACCGACTCGCAATTTGAGGCTGCGACTCGCAAATAGGAAGGGGTGTTCCCTTCCTATTTGCGACCGCATCACCATGCTGAGTTGCTTTGGGACCGCGAATGCGGTCGCAAACCAACTCGCAGTTACCATCCACTTGAAGTGGATGGTAACTCATTCGCAAAAGGGAAGGGGTCCCCATGGGACCCCTTCCCCTTTGTGAATGTCAATAAAAATATTTTTTCAGAGCTGGCAGTGGTCCTATGGACCACTGCCTACTCTGAAAAAACCGAAACCAAATGGTTTCGGAATTTTTTCTTTTTGCAGCTCGTTTTCCTTTAAGGAAAACTGGCTGCAAAAAGAGAAAAAAAAACTGCTTTATTCAAAAAGCAGTCACGGACATGGTGGTCTGCTGTCTCCAGCAGGCCACCATCCCTGTGAGTGCATGGACTCGCTATGGGGTCGCAAACTGCGACCCACCTCATAAATATTCATGAGGTGGGTCTTTGCGACCCCATAGCGAGTCGCAGAAGGTGTCTGAGACACCTTTCTGCATGCACGTTTGCGAGTTGCAATTTGCGAGTCGCTATGACTCGCAAATTGCAAGTAGCAAAAGAATACTTACCTACATCTGGCCCTAAGTCCCTTCGAGTTACTGTTCGCCCGACAACTTCGGACCCTTCTAGAAGTGTTGGCTGAACAGTGGGAAGAAACAGAGGAAGAGGTGAAAGACCTCTTGACATATACACGTGAGTTAAGAGAAAATCTTCATACGGTGTGGGAAGAGGCCCACACCACCCTACGAGATGCTCAGAGCAAACAGAAACAATGGTATGACGCTAAAAGTGTGCTCCGCAGTTTGAAGGTAGGAGACAAGGCATTAGTCCTGCTCCCTAGTTGTGAAAACAAATTATTGGCCCGGTGGCAAGGACCTTATGATGTTATTGAGCAAATCAATCCCACCACCTATAAATTAGCCCTTCCACTAGGACCAGGCAGAGATATCACATAAATCTCCTTAAGAAATGGCAGGAACCCTTGTGTGAGTAACCCGTTCAGTATATCACACATGAGACCTCGGAGGAGATTACCTACCTTTCTTTTCCCTCGAGCAACTCTTATGGGTCCCCTCCCCCTCAGATGAGTCTTACTCTCGCAGAACCACATCACAGGCAACTCACCCAATTGATAGAAAAGTACTGAGATATTTTCTTCAAGCATCCTGGGCGAACGACTCTAGTACACCACCCGATACGGCTAAAAATAGATAAAATCTCCCGACAACGTCCATACCGTATCCCGGAAGCCAAAAAATAACAATAGAACAGGAAGTCCAATCCATGCTAGAGGCTGGCATTATTGAACCATCAGCTAGCCCCTGGTGTTCCCCAGTCGTATTGGTACCCAAACCAGACGGGAGCACCCGTTTTTGTGTAGACTACAGACGTGTTAGCGAGTTGACTCACTTCGATGCCTATCCCATGCCACGTATTGACGTACTACTCGAGAGACTAGGTCAAGCCCAATATATGTCCACCTTAGACCTGACAAAAGGGTATTGGCAAATACCTTTGAGAACAGGAGACAAAGAAAAGACTGCTTTCGCGACACCATCTGGACTCTATCAGTTCACGGTCCTTCCGTTTGGGCTCCATGGGGCACCAGCCACCTTCCAGAGGCTCATGGACAGGATCCTACGACCACATCACGGATATGCAGCAGCATATCTTGATGACATAGTAATATATAGTATGACCTGGGAAGAACACATGCAACATTTAGGTGACATTTTACAGGCATTGAGATCAGCCAATCTAACGGTGAATCCAGAGAAGTGCAGACTGGGATATACCAATATCAAATACTTGGGTTATATATTGGGAGAAGGGCAGGTCAGACCACAGGTAGAGAAAATAGAAGCCATCACGAGAAAACCTTTACCACGGAAAAAGAAAGATGTGAGAGCCTTCCTGGGTCTGGTGGGTTACTATAGACGTTTCATCCCACAATTTTCCACGTTAGCAGAACCACTCACTAACCTTCTAAGGAAATCCTGTCCCAACCCCCTTCCACCTCTCTCTAAGGCTGAACGTCAAAGTTTTGAACAACTAAAACACACACTGACATCTGGTCCGGTGTTGTGTTGTCTGGATTTTCAGAAGCCTTTCTTTTTGCAAACGGACGCCTCCGATGTGGGGCTTGGGGCAGTACTTTCCCAGATGCAAAGTGATGGAACCCAACACTCCATATTGTACATTAGCCGAAAGCTCTTCCGAAGGGAAGTCCATTATCCCACAATAGAAAAAGAATGCTTGGCCATTAAATGGGGCAGTGGAGTCTCTACGGTACTATCTCACTGGCAGGACTTTTACCCTGGTAACGGATCACGCTCCACTCACATGGCTCGCTCACAACAAGGATACTAATTCTCGTATCCTGCGGTGGTTCCTCTCATTACAACCTTTCTCCTTTCAGATCGTACACTTACCGGGCAGCCAAATGGTGAATGCGGATTTTCTATCCCGATATCCAACCACTGAGCGTCTCCTCCAGCCGCTCTCTAGGGGGAGTGTCTGTGACGGGCTGGCCGGAGCCTGCCCGCACACTTTCCCAACATGTGCTGCCGCTGCCGATGGGGAGCCAGAACCTAACGGAAGCACCAGCAATCAGAGAGGAGAAACCAGGTCACCGCGGGAAGAAGGAAGTACAAGAAGGCAGGTGTCGGGAGTTCCAGGAGAGAAGGAGCCGGGAGGAAAGGCGAACGAGGAGCGAGACGGAGGATTGAAAGAGGACACTGTGGAGAGAACCCTAGGCCGGAGAGACCAGGGAGCGGTTCGTCCCCGACCGGGGAAGGGAGGAAGACGTCCTGGGAAGCAGAGCGCAGCAGCCCGCCACGCTTCTGGAGAAGTGTGGCATATCCAGGTGCGTTGAAGCGCCATAGTTACGGGAAGGGAGGACGGGTGGAGCGGACCTAAAGAACCAAGGGAGGAGGGGGGGAGACGGAAAGGGTTAATAAGGGCAAACACTGTGATAAATGATACAGCACGGGTGAGGGGTGGGATATTCAACTGTGTATATAGGAAGTACGGGAGGCACAAGCTCACAGCAGTGATTAAGTAACGAGAAAAACCCTAAAACACAGCATTCCAGAGCACCATAGAAGAAAGAGAACAGGAGAATAGAAGAAGACAGGAGAAAAACTAAGAAAAACCCTGACAGAGAGGGAGAGTACAGAAAAGGCTAACAGATAAGGGAAGCACAGAGAAAGGAAAGAGTGAGAAGAGAAAAGAAAGAAAAGACAGCAGAAGAGGGAAAGCCAGAAAAAGTTAGGAAAGGAGAAAACCTAAACACTTACCGAGATTATTATTCTTTTCTCCTCATGCGCTTCCCGGGAGACCTGAAGAAACGGAGAGAAACAAAGAAGTGATTACGAACCATGAACTGCAGTAGTCCCAACAGTTACAGACAGAATGACAAAGGGAAGAAAACCAGCAGGCAAAATCCGAATTATTAAAAAAATAAACAACACTTACCTACTTGATGGCTGACTCCTGCGTTGTTATTTGCCGCGTACTGTAACATGTTCACAAGCTCATTTGCAGGAACCGCTGGCAACCTCATTGCTCTGTCCATGAGGATCTCATGCAGTGACAATCCTGTCTTCCTGTCGGGTGTGTTTCTCATTGTCATCAGAACTAACAGCAGTGCGTCAGGCCATTTCAGATTCGTGGACGCACACATTTTCACCATTCTTGATTTCAAGGTACCGTTCATCCTCTCCAATAGACCTGATGCTTTAGGGCGGTATCTACAATGCAACTTCTGCTCAATGTTTAATGCTGCACATAGTAATTTAATTACTTCATTGTTGAAGAGACTTCCCCTATCTGATTCTAAAGAGATCAGAAACCCAAAACATGGTATCAGTTCTCTAAGCAGTAGTTTCACTACCGTGAGGCTGACATTTCTTCATGCACGGTACGCTTCAATCCTATGACTAAAGTTGCTGACACTCACCAACACATATCTGAAACCTCCACACACAGGCATCTCAGTAAAATCCATTTGCATTCTGCTGAGTGTACCTCCTGCTCGTCCAATGTGGCTCAAATTAACCACTGTCCCTATTCCCGTATTCATTTGCTGGCAAATGACGCAACGATGGCAAACTGCTTCAGCAACTTGTCTAAACCTTGGATTGAACCAATTCTGCTTGAAAGTGCAAATCATTGCATCCCTGCCAACATGGGCTTGACCATGATAGTACCTAGCCATTTGAGACAACAAACTATTTGGCAAAACCAATTGACCCTCTTCAGACACCCACAATTCATCCTGTTGCTGTACACATTTCATTTTGCTCCATGATTGTTTTCCTTCCCTGTCAACATTATTTTGCAATGTTCTCAATTCTTCCAATGTATCTATTACAAGCAATGCAAAAATTGGAGGTTTCATCTTCTTTGGGTAACAATTCCCACTGATCTTTGAACGATATACAGTTCAATGTGCAAAACCTTGCGACTTGATCTGCATAGCCATTTCCCATTGACACAAAATCTTCCGATTTCAGATGTGCACTGCTTTTCACCACTGCAATCTTTTCAGGCATTTGGCTAGCTTGCAACAATTCTTTAATTCTCTCACCATTTCTCACTGGTGACCCAGAAGAGGTCATGAAACCTCTCTGTGACAACAACTGGCCAAAGTCATGAAGTATTCGAAATCCATACTGGCTATCCGTATAGATGGTAACTTTTTGTTGAGCAGAAACATGGCACTCTCTAGTAAGGGCCACCAGTTCCGCTACTTGTGCAGAATATACTCCTCGAAGCCAAGACACTTCCAATATACCAGCAATTGTGCACACAGTATATCCTGCTATCAGTACTCCTGTATTGTCTCTTAGACAGGAACCATCAAGAAAGATAATTTGGTCATTTTCTTCCAATCGGGTATCTTTAGTATCAGGTCTCGGTTTTGTGCACAGATCAGTCACTTCAAGACAATCATGCTCAAAGTCTTCAAATTTTTCAATTTCAACATTTTCATTAGAAAGTAAGATTGCCGGGTTCAGCACAGTACATCTTTTCAATGACACATTTGGTGACCCTAAAATACTTGTCTCATATTGTGTCAATCTTGCACCTGTCAGGTATTGGGTCTTGGTGCTGGTAAGTAAAACTTCAACTGAGTGAGGGACCATTACAGTCAGGGGGTGTCCCATCACAACGCCTTCACACTGTGGGAGGCTCTGTCCAACCGCTGCAAGTGCACGCAGACAGCCTGGTAAAGCTGCTGCAACTGGGTCCCAAGTAGCTGAAAAATATGCTACTGGGCGGTTCACACTTCCATGGACCTGCATCAAGACAGAAAAAGAACATGCATCACACTCATGACAAAACAACATGAAGGACTTTGTGTAGTCAGGCATACCCAAAGCCGGAACTTTGCACAGACTCTCTCTCAATTCAGAAAACGCTTTCATGCAAGCCTGGTCTAACACTAGGGGATCAGTAACCTCCTTACGGGTCAGCTTCTGCAATGGCTTGGAAATTACTGAAAAATTGGGAATCCGTTGACGGCAGTAGCCTACCATCCCTAGGAACATCCTGGCATATCTCTGTGTGGTCGGGGGACTCATCTGCAATATGGCCGTGACTGTTTCTGTGGATATTTTCCTTATTCCTTTCTCAATCTGGGGACCCAAGTAGTTCACTTCTTTCTGACAGTATTGCAATTTCAGTGGAGACACTTTATGACCATTCTTTCCCAAATGGTTCAGTAAGGCAATCGTGTCATACTTGCACTCGTCCCTAGTTTTGGATGCAATCAACAAGTCATCAATGTACTGTACCAAGGTCGATTGGAAAGGCAATTCCAACTACTCCACATTCTTTTTCAAGATCTGTTGAATATGGAAGGTGACTCTGAAAACCCTTGAGGAATTCAACACCAACAGTAAACTCTGTTAAAATTTTGAAACAAAAGAGAAATTGATTGCCCTCGTGAAGAGGCACAGAAAAGAAAGCTTGTGACAAGTCTATGACGGTGAACCGATCAGCATCACATGGAGTCTGAAACAAAATCACAGCTGGATTAGGCACCACGGGGCAACATTTGATCACAATGTAATTTATTTTTATCAAATCCTGGACAATTCAAACTTTTCCACAGGGCTTCTTCAATCCCATTATCGGTGTTATTACATGGGCTGCTCAACACTTCTTTTAATTTAAGAACCCTTGTTTCACAAATTCTGCAATTATTTGAGCAAACGTTATAAGAATTTCCTGTGGCATGTGGTACTGGGGAATCTGAGGAAAAATTGTGTTCGGCTTTACAGGAACTTTAACTGGCTCAACTCCCTTTATCAGACCTATCTCTTTCCCTGTCAAATCCCACACTTTCTCTTTAACCATTCCCTGTAAATCAGGAGGAAGCTCCTTCACAGTGAATACTGGAAAGAAATTAATCAGGCGGTACTCCTCATTTATAGACTCAAACTTGGTCTCTGGAGCCTGGTCATCCTCATCATCACTATTTGTCTGTATCTCGATTCCGTCATTTGAACAGGTAATCGAGTACCTGGTTTTACACAGCAAGTCCCTTCCCAGTAGGGGTACTGGACTTGAATCACAGCCTACGAATTTGTGCAATCCTTTTAAGTTGCCAATCTTAACCTGAACTGGTTCTGTAATTGGGTTGGTCAAATACTGATTTGCTACTCCTACAATCTGGACTGTCTTTCCTGAGAGGGGCAAGTTTGGAACTTCTGCAGTTCTCACTGTAGAGCGTGTAGCTCCAGTGTCAACCAAGAATGAAACCTTGTGATCCATTACCTTTCCCTTCACATATGGGCCTTTCTGATCTACTTCTAGAGAAGCTGCAAGCACACATTCCTCTTCATCCGAATTCTTGCTCACCCAATACTCGTTTATTCCATTCCCACTGTGTAACAGGAATTTGTGTACTGTGGTATTACTCTGGTTAGACCTCTGACCTGTTGAGGACACATCACCTGCTGCTAATCCATTGGGGCTTGAGGTATTTGAATTTGCTGTCTAGGTACCATTTGAACCTGCTGTTGCATTGGCTGCAACTGTGTCATTTGTACACATGGCATTTGCACCTGCTGCATGCTGAAAATTCTGCATTTGATTCACATTATTATGAAAATTCAGATTATGACCTCTCATTCTCTGTCCTCTCATGTTTTGAAACTATTTGATGTCACTTGTTTGCTGAACCACACCTTCCTGCACCATCATCGGACACTCCCGCTTCCAATGTCCGACTGCTCCGCAAGCGTGACAAGGCAACACTCTCTTCATTCTCTGCACATCATTCTGGACCACTACAGTATTCAAATCAGGACTACAGTTTCCATTACCAATTCCTCCGTGACCTCTACCTCTCATCTGATTTTGAAACAACATATTTCCCTGCTGCTGCTGTGGAAAGTTTCCCTGCATCCATTTGTGCCGCTTTAATCTGTATCACCATCGCCTTTTCCTTTAACTTTCTCTGCTTCAACTCAATCTTGTCACTACAGTACTTTGCATACTGCAACACCTCATCAATCGGTTTTGCTTGCCAGATAATCAAATGACTGTTAATCATCTGGCTAATTTCAGGTCTCAATCCCTCCACAAATCTGAACAAAAAGTGAATCATGTCTTTCGGCTCAATCTTTTCTGTACCACTGTAATGCTTAAATGCCTGCAACAATCTCTCATAGTACGAATTTATTGACTCTTTTGCTTACTGAGCTGTCCTGTTTATTCTCTGCCAGTCAATGTTTTTCAGTGAAATTCTCGTCATCAAAAATTCAATCACTTTATAGTAATACTTCATTACTTCAGAAGATGACGCACCCATAGTTAGATCTCTCTCTGGTTCTTTTGTCGGCCAATCTATACTCCTCTTGCACTCCATCCATAAATCAGCTGAAACTACTATCTCTAATAGAATGTTCAAGTCTTCCTACAGGCACTTTGCAAGTTTCACGAACCTGTCTGTCTGCTGGTACCATTCTACTGGCTTCTCTCTCAACCTGGGATAATCATTTGTAAAGGACAGAATGCCACTTCTGCTCCAAAGGACATGAACAAAATTCCCTCCTAGATTATCTCTCAGTGGTAAAGTTTTCACCGGATCCTTCCCCTGCTGCACATTAGCAGTCAGCTCCGCAAAATCCTTTTTCCTTTTATCTCTTTTCTTTGCCTGTCTACCTTCCCATTTGCCTAAGGCTCCCCATGTTTGGACACTTCGGAGTAACTCCCTAAGGTGTGCCTTCATCCTTGCAGATCTCATGTGCTCAAGGTCCTTTATGTCAAAATCTAACCTGCAAGTCCTTTTCAAATGCTTCGTTTTCTCTATTTCTATGCTGTACTTTTCTGTCAAGTCTGCTAACCTTTGATGCACATTGCTCACTTCCCTCAAGATTTTCGGGCACAGATACCTCAACTCTGCTTCTGTGTAGGACTGTAATCTTTTCACACCCATAGTCCCTTCAATGAGCTCACCCGCTTCCATTCCTAATCTCATATAGTTCAAGTGCTTCTCTCCTCTGTGAGCCCCCTGTGGGATTTTCCGCTTGTCTAACCATTCAGTCAATTGTTGGGCAGTCGAACCTTGCTGCAAAATATTGTTTGCCTGGGCATGTGCCACTTGTTGCACCACTGTATTCGGAGACTGCTGTGTCATTAGTTTCAGGCTCTGACTAACATTCAACCCTATCACAGTATCCGGAGGAACTCCGAATGGACTAAGGTGTAGCAATGATCTTGATCCGTCAAATGTCTGTCCCACAGGAGAGACTACTCGGATATTCTCATTAAGTCCTCCCCTCATTGAATTCTGACTCAGGACTCCCTGTCCATCTGCACTGTTTTTTTCTTGTGCGAACAAAGGCACAACTGGACCAATGGTAACAGGTACAGATACAGCATCTGGGCTTGGTCTGACGCTCAAGTTATGTGGGTGCATAGTTCCCATATGCTGACTCATCAGTACGGATCTGTCTGACTGTGTACCTATTACCGGCACGTATGTTGGCACTGCTTATGACTGCACATGAGGCAGTAAAAGTGGAGTTGACTCAATCTGAACCAACATCTTTTTCGGGAAAACCTGTCCTTTTGACACTATTAGATTCATGGCAGTTTCCACTACAGGTACATCAGGGTAAATTCTCAGGACACTCGACTGTGGCATCTGATTTTGTGCTACTGGAGTGATAGGTGCATTAAGGCTGCTCTGCATTGGGCTCTGTATCATGCTCGGATTAACCTGCACTGGACTCATTGTTGTGTTAACCTGTGTCGGTGCTGAAGGATTTACACTGGTGCTCGGACCACTCTCTTGTGCTGCATATGGTGGGGGACGATTCCTCAAAAACTGTAGAATAAACTCATCATTGTCTGACTCTTCGTCAAATGTAAATGATCCTCTAGACCCTTTTGGTCTCCGCTCCCTACTCTTGGAAGGGCTCCTGTTTGTTTTTCTGGTAGCTTTCCTTCCTTCTCCCTCGCTGTCTTGTGTAGTCACTGGAAACATTTTAATTTCCTGTAAAGTCTCGGCTCTCTATAACTTTTGAGCATTGTCCCATCTAGCCTCTGCTAGTGTCTTTTCTGCCTTTTTCATTCTCCTGGCTACTAACTCCCAGATTGCTAATGCCTCAAACTGTGCTGGTCTTGGAGGGGTTTCAGATCTTACAGCACCCTCCTCAGATTCTCTAAACTCCTCAAATTAAATGTTCCGTGCGCAGGAAATGCTAAGCTCCCATCTTTCTCTGTCACTTTGCACCACTGCTTCAACCAAGACATGGCACGACACCCTGTTCTTCTATTACAATGTAAGCTGGTGTACCTTCTGGCGGTGCAATATCTCCTATACTCATTGTAATGTACGTATCTCCCCTTAAAGTACTCTTTAAAGCTTTGAAAAATGTAATCTTTGCGACCTTTATGTTATTCTAAATCAAATAAGGAATTGACTTTTAATCTTGGAATTCTCTTCACCCACCTTCTCAACCAACTGCGCTTCACGGACGGCTGCCAATCCGTGCACAACACTTCTCACCAACCTATCCCAGCGCGGCTCCAATGACGTCACACTCAGACGTACTGCGGCTGACAAAGTCTTGCGGCTTGTCCTCTCAAACACAGATTCACACTAAACTAACGCAAAATTATTGCGAGCACTAAACAAAATCAAAACCTAATTTGTCTGTTTTCTACAGGTAAGGTAACACAATAGCTTCAGAAACTTTACGGATTTTTTCACTGATGGTGTTTCGCTCTAGCAGCTACTCCTTGTTTGATGCCTGATTTGCAAGCAAAATTCGACCCGCACATTTCACTCTCAACTGATCAGTGGGTCTGTCCTGGTGCACATAGGACTCGCCAGATCTCAGTCGAAAATTTATTTCACTCACTTTGACTCACACTCTGACTTGTCGACTACGTCCGATTGACTTACTAAACCAGACAAATTACAACAAAAACCAAGTCTTAATACACTTTTACAATATACTTTGGAGTTTTAGACCACGCAGGGTCCGTATATTTTATATATTTTTGAGCACACCACACACATGTGAAGTTCAACGGCTTTCCTACTCTCACACTTTGGAGTACGCACACTCCTTCTACAACTTCATTTGGAGTACGCAAACTCCCTAAACCCTCACAAACATCACAATTCACCTGCAATTCGCATAAGCTGTGCAAGCGCAAAATCTACTTCACTCACACTGTCACTAGAACGCTGAGAACATCCTCAAACAATCATTGGCAAGCTCCAAGGTTCTGGGAGTCATTTTAGGTACTTAGGGGCACCTTTTCTTTCCACTTTGTATCATCGAATCTAGAAATATCCAAAATTTCACCAATTTCTCCAAATCTGCGATTTATTTTTCTCTCTGTAGGGTATTAACCCTTACCCTACTATCATCTCTGGGGACACCTGTTATTCCTCTCATACAATCTCTGGGACCAAACACTCTTCCACCTCTCTCTGGACTGTATGATGTGCTCTTAAGGAGACAAGCCATGTACCAGGCCTCTAAGATGGGCTGTTAAGGAGACAAACCATCAATCTCTTCTACAGTCTCCGTTAGAGCGTCAGACCTTATTAAGTAAACTTACAAGGGAGACGCGAATAGGTCTATGGACCTTTTGACTGTGCTTTGAGTTTTTCCCAACATATATCACGTACCAATACAGATCAATAACATCAACAATCAATTACATCAATTATCAATAGGAGTCAGTAATTTCCACACACCATGACCTTGCAGTCATGAATAACCACATTTTATGAAAAAAGTTAGAATGTTTATTTCCCCATATTAACAATGCTAATGTCACATAACTTAGTCTCAGAATCAAATGAAAAACATACATAAATAGTACTGGCTGATCAAAGCGATTAAATAATCGCAATCTAATCAAAGCTTGAGCTACTGCACATTCTAAGGTTGCAGTGCAAATTAATAGCAAAAATAACTGCACAAATGATATGACATGCATATAGATTCAGCAAAGAAAAATACATCAACTGATCTTACATGTAGAAAACTTCATCATTGAGAACCCTAACTAACATCAGATTAGTATAGATTGTTTGGTCTTCATGCAAAAGAATTTAGTCACACAAGTTTGGAAAAAACATCTAACTATGGCTCTATCAAAATAGCAGTTGGTACCTAGAAACAAAAGCAAAGAGACTTAACAATCATAACATTGTCAGTATACCTGTCCTCAGTATGGTTCAGCAAGCTGCGACAGTCTTCGTCAATAGGACATCAGTTCAGTCAGCAATACATCAGGATTCAGCATCAAAGTTCAGAATAAGCAAAGTATTTCTAAGCAGTTCGAAAGAATAAAGCTAATGGCCTAAACTCTCAAGAAGAATGGGATGAATAGCTCCCTAGTCAGTTTGAAACAATAGAGCTAATGGCCTAGTGGAAAATGGAAAAATGGTGTCATCCTCTCTGTGCAGTTTGGCTAAGTTAGATTTCCTAAAACTACTTCCCACATCCTCATTGGTCAGGGGATCGCATGTTCACACTTAGTCCAATGAAACTAAAACTTCAAATCTACAATTCTACTAGTACATGGTTCACATGTCGATGATTGGCTCCTCTTCTCCCGCTCCTGTCATTCGGCTCGTCAGGTATCAATTTCGTTGCAGCTTATACTCCCATCAGTGCATCCATTGTCTTTTCCTGGGAGGGTCAGACTTACACACATTACATTAAACATTGTTTCACTAGCAAGTACAGCATCTTCTAGCAAGCAGTTTCTCTAGAACTTCAGCTACGAGCACATGGTCAGTACAGTGGAAGATCACAATTTAATTCTCTAAGCATCCATTTTATTAAGCGCCTAGGAAATGCAGTTTGACAGGAGGCCATGCAATTAGGCCAAGACCTTGCTAAGTTAAAGCCTACAATTAATAAAGCGAATACATAACAAATAATCTTTTATATGACATATTACTACCTCAATCAAACATAAGCTCAACATTTCATATTAATAAGTACACTCCGTGAACACTGGGGGCCACTCTGGTGGGCGCACCTTCAAACCTGTGCATTATTTTTCTCTACGTTAATAAATTTTCTACGCAAATCCAACACTCAAAATACATGAACATTCATTATTAAACTCTGTGTTAACACTACTTAACTCATTTCTGTGGTAATCCAAAAGAACAAGAATTGCACTAAGAAAACCGAGACTTACAAAGAAACTTGGAGGATTAAACCTCCAAGACTTCCAGAGATGCCAATTTCCATACTTAGCAAGGCAAGGATTTTTCTCGTTCCCCGTACCTAACACCGCTCCTCCTACTTGACTTACTATCGAAAATAACCTTGTCCGACCACTCTACCTCATTTCACTCATCACCACCAAGAAAATAAGGACAGAGCACTTTTCAATCTTTCTCTCTACCAGAGCACATTCCCTGTGTAAAATTGATGAAAAACTCCTTAGTAAAATGCCGTTCCCCCGCTGGCCTCACTGTGGCATAACGATAACCTGAAATCAGAGGGTAAGACACTATTTTTTGAGAAGTGGGCACAAAAGGCATCCTATTAGTAGAGGACCTGGGCTCTTTCACCAAACCTTCCCACACCTCAAATTTAAAGTTGAGATTGAGGAAATAGACTTCTGTCACTTTCTAAAGGTCAAAGCCATCATTGCCAGCCATAAATCCCCGAAACCACCTGACCTATTCAACATATTGAAGAGCTTAGGTATATGGGGTCAAGTAGCTTCCAAACTATAGCCTAACATCCACAACCTCATCCCTTGCTAAATCATTACAAAGCACATGGGAATCAATCTTATGCAAAACAATCAATACGCATAAGATGACACTAAATTTGCCTTCCATTTTTGCTAACCTTAAGACTAATAGCATTACACCCACCATAGCACAATGCAAATTTTGGCCCGCTTATATGGCCCTCTGGGCCTCCTACAAACTTTACAATCTTGGTCTCGGTGACTCAGACAAACGTTGGAGTTTAGAAAAAGAGACAGGTAACCTGCAGTATATGTTACTCAACTGCATCTTTTCCATGAAATTCCAGTCTGAACTTGGTATTACCATTTTGGAAATCCTACAGATAAACTAGACCCCTAATCTTGTCTCTATTGCGCTTGGTATCCTCCCCCCAGAAACATACTTTAGTTTGGACCACAAAGGATGACTTTGTAGAACATTCTTGACTCAATCAACCTTAAATCTATTCTATCTGAATGGAATGATCTCTCCAAGCTTTCTGTTTATCCCTGGTGGGAATGGGTACAGTTTACAATGGGAACAGGTAGCTCTCTAAACACCACTGAAGAAAAAACAAAAACGGTGGCCTAAATTGGACTAATTTATAGCCAACCTCGTGTAAACATAGACACAATCCCAGTGCAACCCCACCCTCCCTCCTCACACTCCAAATTCCCTCCCCCTCCTACTTCCCTCACCCTCTCCCCACCCAGCACCTACCTCACCCCCTTCATCCATTAACTGTTTTGGCTATCTCGTTCCTTGTTTTCCTCTAATCTCGCTTTCCCCCCTTTTTCCTCTTCCTTCTCCTTACCTTGGCACTGTGGTAATCCATCGCTTAATAATCAGCCAGTACACCTGCAGCTCTTTACTCGTCTCTAGCACCTGTGACCTACTATGATTTAATGTTGCTATGTTATGTTGTGTCATGATGATACCTTGACTTTATAACTTTATAGCAAAGCATGCTGTACAATCTCATTCATTATACACCGGTAAGCGACTGTTACTCTTATTTCTGTACTGTCTGTGCTTTCAGTTTTATAAAATCTTAATAAAAACGATTTTGAAATAAAAAAACAATTATTGCATGACGTTTTTACATGTTTTATTGTTTGCAATTTTTTTAGCAGCTGCAGTTAAACCAAAGAAGCGATGGTTTGGATTAAGCACTGATGTCTTAAACTTTAGCAGTTGACATGAAGTAGGCAAGGATTTTATTTTATGACTGTATAGTTTACTGTATTATGTCTTTTGTACCTTTTATGGCTCTGTTTTTGACCGAATAAATTATTATTACTGATTGATTAAGGACAACGCTATGAGGAAAAACCTCCTATAACATAAGGTTATCGTGCTACTTTCAGGAGCTCTGCCTCCACCGTACATCCTGATGGTGAAAAATTAAGTATAAAAATTAATTTCTTTGTGAATTTATTTTCAGTGTCATTTTGCACAAATAATAAATCAAAACTGCGTTTATAAGCTACAGTTGCATTTATTAACATATATTATCATCTCTTAATACATCCAGCACATATTTAACACCGTGTTGTAGTTTCTGAAGGCTGAAAGTTAAAACAACAACGACATCATATCAACATACTGTGATAATCACTGTGAGTAGAAATTAACGTTGAATGCAAATACTTTTCACTACAATGTGTATCTGCATTCCTCAGTCGCTTATACTGATTGTAAGCTTCAACTTAAAAATCAAAAACTATTTTAATTTTACCTATTATGTAAGAGCACCACACGAGTGTCTTTTCATACATTCAGTACAAAAGCACCATGCATTGGCAAAACCAGCAGGTTTCGCCTATGCAAGAGCTATTGGCTTTGCCAATGTCTTTTAGATATGTTGTACACCAGCATGGACTGTGGTAAAGTGGAATGACATGGCGTAGAGTGGTGTGGGTTAGAGTGGAGTGGCCTAGAGTAGAGTGGAATGCCATAGAATAGCATAGAGTGGAGTGGCCTAGAGTGAGTGGCATAGAGTGGACTAAGGGTAGAATACAATGGAATGGACGTGTAGATTGCAGCAGCATAGCATTGAGATGATTAGAGTAGAGTGGCGTGGAATGGGTAGACTGTAGAGAAGTTGCATAGTGTGGAGTGGAGTGGCTTTGAGTGAAGTGGGGTAGAGAGAAGTGGTGTAGCGTGGCTTGGAGTAGAGTGGGGTAGAGTGAATGGTGGAGAGTAGAATGGTGTAAAGTAGAGTAGCATTGTGTATTGTAGCGTAGAGTGTCACTGTGTGGAGTAGAGTGGGGTAGAGTGCAGTGGCATAGAGTGATGCAGAGTAGGGTGAGGTGGTGTACAGTTGAGTGGTGTATAGTGCACTGAGGTACAGTGTAGTGGAGCAGAGTGACGTAGAGTTGTGTACAGTGCAGTGGTATAAAAGAGACTGGTGCAAAGTACAGTGGCTTGAAGTGCAGTGCCATAGAGTTCTGTAGAGTACAGTTCAGTGGTACAGAGTAGAGTGATGCAGAGTAAAGTACAGTGGTGTAGAGGAGTGGCGTAGAGTGCAGTGATGCAGAGTTGATTCTAGTGACGTACAGTGATGCAGACTAGAGTGCAGTGGTGTAGAGTGCAATAGTGTAGAGTGGTGCAGTAGCATAGAGTGCAGTGGCTGAGAGTACAGTACAGTGGACCCGAGTGGTGCAGAGTAGAGTGAAGTGGTGTAGAATAGAGTGGTGCAGAGTAAATTAGAGTGGTGTAGAGAGCAGTGGTGCAGTGGCATAGACTGCAGTGGTGTAGAATGGAGGGGTGTAGACTAGGTTGCGGTGGTGTAGTGTACAGTGGTGCACAATAGAGTGCAATGGCATAGAGTGGAATGGTGCAGACTAAACATTCAATGGGATAGAGTGCATTGTTGTAGAGTGGTGCAGAGTAGAATGAAAGAGTGCAGTGGCGTAGAGTAGACTGGTGCAGAGTAGAGTGCAGTGGCATAGAATGCAATTGTGAAGAGTATTTTGTATAGTGTAGTGGCGTGAAGTGATGCAAAGAAGATTTGGCATAGAGTGCGGAGGCCTAGAGTAGAGTGGTGCAGGCTATAGGTCAGTGGCTTAGAGTAGAATGGTGCAGAGTATAGCGTTGAAGAGTGCAGTGGCATAGGGTGATGCACAGTAGAGTGCAGAGCCATGTGTTAAGAGTAGTGCAGAGTAGAGTGGCATACAATGATGCACAGTAAGGTGGTGTAGAGGTGAGTGGCATAGAGTAGAATGGTGCAGAGTAGAGTGGTGTAAAGTGCAGGGTCTTAGAGTAGTGTAGAGTACAGCGGTGCATAGTAGACTGCGGTGGTGTAGAGTGGAGTGGTGTAGAGTACAGGGTAGGGGTGAGAGGGAAAAGAAGCAACATAGAAGAGGAAAGGGTGGGAAGGAATAGAAGCTACACAGACAGGAATATGGGAGACAGACTGAAAACCCAAGTACTCATATGGCCTGCTTGAACACAAAGAAAAAAGTAGCTCCAAAAACGGGAGCACTGGATGGACAGAAGTACATGGTCCATGCTCCATGGGATGGCCAAATACGAGAAGAGGATATGATGCCTGCATGCGGTGACAAAACAAGTACGAAGGAAAGGAGAGCAACCTTGAAGCTAACAAGTGGTAAACTATGGGTGGGCTATAAGCCCACTGTATTTAAACAAAAGTCTCACAGAGACGGCACATGAGCTCTGTAGGGGAAACTTAATAAACAACAATGCTAACGGACCCTTTTCTTAACGATTACCTGCAATAATTAAATGGGATGTGGATACTTGTAAATAGTTGTAATAAAGATATCCAGCAAGATTATATTAATTAGTAATTAATAAAAACAAATGTATCAGTTCCTCGCGCCACAGTGCTTCACTTGCAGAAATCATGTTTCAAATCAGCCTGCTATGTAGTAAGCTTCTTTACAAAAGATCGCCCAGTCACTCATGTATAGTGAGTATGTTGCTGCTATGTTGTTACCTAACTTCTGAAACTGATAAAATAAACAATAAAGAGAGAGCAGGAGACAGAAAACATGACTGCATGCATACGATGAGAGAAATTTTATTTTTCATTCTAAAACTTTGTTTAAGGCTGTCGTTGTTTTAAGTGTACCACCGTCATGTCAATCTAAACTGGGTACAGTATGTTGTCTGGAATAAAACAAAGGGGTCCCATGCCAAAAACCAATAACATAAAAGGCTTATTTGTAAAGTGCTCATTCACTCCTAAAGAAGCTGTTGACTCTATTGACATGTTCGTTGATATCCAACTCAGTGGTACTCATTTTATCAACCTCAGAGGGATGAGCCTCGGAGTAGACGTCTAGGGATTTAAACATGTGACCAAGGAATGAACACATTAGTCCACTGAGCCACCGAACCCGGCCTAAATATGTCATAAGTTTGTTGTGCGCTTTCCTACCGTAGACACAGGCTTAGAGAAATATGCTGGATGCTAGTGTTTGACTAATCAAGCCCAGTTCAGGCTATATAAAGCATGCGGCCTCTATCAATACTCGTTTTCTATAAATATCAGAACAGGCATTGTAATGATGTCTCTGATTGCTAGGGAAAACAGAGTGAGGAGAGAAAGGATATAGAAAAAGCATCACACTCTTTCAAATGGCTGACAATAGATGGGAGACAACAGTCGCAGCTCGCAAAAGGGACGGGGCGGCGTGCAGGGGGGCACATTACATTATATAAAAAAGTTTTTTTTTTTTAAAACACTTACCTTCTCCGCCGCCGAGCTGTGCCGCTCCCCTGCTTCGTCTCCGGGCCAGGCAGGCACAGGCTCCCAGCCTGCCCTGTGGCCATCCTGATGCTGCTTAAAGCAGCATCAGGATTGGCTGGGAGTGCCCAGCCAGGGTGCTCCCAGGCAGACTGGGAGCCTGTGCAGGCTCTCTCCAGCGCCGCAACACTGTTACTGGGCTGCAGAGAGCCTACTGCGCATGTGTGTTTTGCGGGCCCGAGACGGCCGGCCAAACACACATGCGCTCTGAGGGGAGTGTTCTGTGCAGTTATTTATCGTTTTCTTGAAAAGGTTTTGCAGCTGCCGCTGGTGGCCCGGAGGGGTGGGGGGCGACGCTCCTCCTCCCTAATGGAGGAGCTGCCCCTGGCTGACAAAAGATCACATCTCTCCACACATTATCCAGGAAATGGTGATTAATCGGAGGGAAGTCTGAAATAACCCACTCCCATGACGTGCCTGCCCACATTGAAACCTGGCCAGAGCTAGAACTGGATATGGAATCTGGCTTTCAGGCAAAGAAATTGGAAAACAACTCCTTCTGCAAGCAGGATTCGAGCGAAGGCAAGAACACAGAGAAAAGAATTGAAGGGGTAACGTACACCAGTGAACCACAACAAAGGATTATAACAGTCCATCCATAACACAGGGACACACAATCATAGGGCCCTATAGGGAAGGCCCAATTATCTTTGCAAGGAGATTCTAGTTGATAACGTTAAAGGCTCTGTAATAGGGACTGAGCTGCTGTACCTGGAATTACCTGTCCGTCTGCACAGGTTTTTCCTGATCCCAGAGACTGTAACATGGCTATTTCCCACCTAGATAGGTGGTTAATCTCTGTAGGGGGCAGAATTATTCAGATGAGAGGGAGGGAAGGCAGTAGGGTCATTGGTGGCAGTATTTTCTGTCCCACCATGGTGCCTGTGTGTGCCGGGGCCAGGTTGTTTCACTGTTTTGGAGACCTGCACCTGTTTTTTTTCTGGGTGCTTAACAAGCACCCGCTAAAACCGATTCAGTCTTTCTGGATCTGGAAATGTCAGGCCTGGAAATGCCAGACACCTCAGAGTTGCCTAAAGCAGTCTCCCCAAGGACACCAGTATGGACAACTTGTAATGGAGGCCAACGTGTGAAAATATTCATAGGTATCAACCCCCAGCAGGAGCGTTCACGGGCTTGCATGACACTGTTTTACTGCACACACCTTGCAATCAATTGAAATGTTGGACTGGGTGGTCACAATGGATTTATGAATTGGACGCTTGTCGTCATCATCCCGGGGGACAGAACAGGCTGTACCACAACTACTCAATTACATTACATTACCACCCACTAGCCAACCACCTTTGCTCTCCTCGAGGATGGCAAGAGGATTAGTGTGAGTGGATCTTGACCAGAAGGGTTCAATGCTGGTGCACGTGACAGCAGGCCCCTAAGTTGTTTCTGAGATGCATGGATCACCAGAAGCAAACATTGCACAAGAGTGAACATTTTGGCAGGCGGGTTAATCAAAAGGGTTCGTAAAGGTGCAGCTGTGGCAAAGAGTTCTGGCCTTTCATCCCCAAACTCATATATGTATGAGGCATTTATGTATTTATCGATGAAATAACTTAATTATTTTGTTTTACGTTTTAACTTTATTTTTTTTGGTAAGGCAACATGTTCTCGAAAACAATAAACCCAAACAAATGTGTTGGGCATTCAAGGTGTAAAATGGACCCTCACCGTCTCTTGTCTAGCTTCACAGTTTTCAAGTGGTTTCTGCAAGTCTTTTTTATTTTATTCGGCATTCTTAATAAATACAGCAGTATACAATAATGAACTGCAGCAATACCTGATATTCCAGTTCATAACACAGAAATATATTCAGTGTGTTCATATATTGCATCTAGCCGGACCCCACGTTAATTTGTAACTAAACAGTAAGTCGAGGATAAAAATGTAATCCAACGTCGTACATACTATTTTCACCTCAACATCATATGCAGCAATAATACCAAGCACCCCCAATCTATGTTCAACCCATTCCGGTGTCCCAGCAGGGTCGGAGTGGGACAGAAAATGGGCCTGGGCACCAAAATAAAACTGGCTCCCATTAGCGAATCAGATAGCCAAAAAACGTGGCCCACATTTACAAATACGGAGGTTTTGAACCTGTAAAGACACAATGTATAAGCGTTTTCCAAGGTTTGGAAGACTGCATGGATTTATGCTTGCTACAGGCAACTGTGTGGTAACACAGGGGAAAACAACAGTAACAAGCATTTGCAATGCAATGGGTTTCACGTTTGCTTGAGTTAGAGCTATTGGCGGTGTAAATTCCTAACTGGACTTTTCCTGCCACATAAATTGAAAAGTAAAAGTAAAACAGTTGACATAAGCAAGCCGATTCCATGCACCACAGCCACCAGGAGCGTGAGCGCGAAGGAGAGACACAAAGGGAAAGAGAAGTTCGCTCACACTCAAACAAATCGGCAATCGTGCAATTATCCATGTAACGGGGGCGATGGCCAAGATGGTAACAAAACTGCCACAAGGAAGGACAAACGTAAAGCATTTACCAATGATAACTAAGGATTTTTGCAAGGCAAGCCTATGAATGAGTAGTGATGGGCGTGAGGTGGGTGTGGTTAAAAGCCCACATAGATACCAACACGTCGGAAGAGCAACGCTTGTGCACTGCTATGCTTAACATAAAAAATTGTCCACCAGAAATAAAACACATCCACAAACCTCCAAAATACGGCGCACACACTGAACTGTCAGGCCATCTCCTCGGGCAAGGCCTAATTGCTTCATAGAGCAGTCTGACCGTGTGGCCCAGTCTCAAATCTCCCTGTCCCTGCAGCCCCACCACCCAACTATCGCCTGGCATAATCGTATTGGAAAAAATATATATCCAGGGCATGAAGTTTGAGGAAACAGTAATGCATAAGTCTTTAGATTTTCATTGCAATATGTAGTCTTGCAACCAGTCCCCAATTTTAGGCACAGATGTTCATTTTCATGAAGTAACACTATTGTAGCATATCTCCATACAGTAATAGGTAATTCCAAGACATACCTTACTAGTGTCAACTGTAGAGGCAGAGACAATTTCTGGTCAGTCATTTCAGATACTTTAGAGAGAATCTCGACCCAGTAAGACAGTAGGTCACATATGTGCCTAATAAATAGTCTGCTTCTGGATGCCCACATCGGAAACACCTTGTATCTACGTCTAACCCAAAGCATTTTAATTTACCTGGTGTGCAGTATAGTCTATATCATAGTTACTCACAAACATTTTCTCAGGGGCCAAAAGTTTGTCTGTGGTGTGACCGAGGGCCACATTGATACCAGCAGGGTGGCAGTCGTGGGTGGGTGGTTTCGGGAGGGCTGTGCTTGTAAAGTAAGTGTAAAGGGAGCAGAGGATATACATCACAATTTGAAACCAGAAAGCATGGGATTAATCCCGGCTTTACCACTTTACCAAATTGTGTGATCCTAGGCAATTGCATAATTTTACTTTCCCTCCTTTTTCTTCAAGGCACTTTTTGAATTTTGAAGAGACCTTATCATATTTTTACACTTTTGATGCAAGATGTCTTTAAAAATAAAGGTGTATGTAAAGTTAGGGGGTGCAGGATAACCTAGTGACCTCCTTCCTTTAACTTCAATGAATCCTTAAATAAATGCTTGCCTGTTTATTTAACTTCTTTCTCAATGTTAGTGCTGAGCCAGGAAACAGTAGCTCAGTGCTGCTGTTGATAAGGGGGCAACATGTAAAGGTCAGGAGGGCCGTATGCAGCCCCAGGGCCGTACTTTGAGTATCACCGGTCTATTTAAAAATTGAAAAAAGGATAATTCTGTGTTTGACATTGCTGGATATTTCTTACGTTTGTGCACAGCAGTAGAAACACTTTGCATCTTATATGACCTTATTAAGATCTAAGTCCCAACTACGACTAGCCACCAGAATCACAAGCTTCCTTTATTTAGCAAGATTTCCTCATAAAGGAAGGAAAACAGCCCACATAGGCTTGTGCTGGTGGTTAAGTGCTTAAATGCTTTAAAATCAAAGTGTTCTGTTGTGTGTACATGAAATTCGAATTGTAACTGCCCTCACACTCTAAAATGCAAAAACAATCCAAGGCGGGTAGTATGGCCTAGGGCCTTGAACTGGTCAAGTGATATAAATGTGTTCTCAGGGTACAAGTAACTACTCAAGTAAGCTCCTAGTTGGTCAGTTGACATTTAACCCTGGATTCTGACCTAAACAGAAGGCGAGAGTGAACTGTCAACCTACAATCTAGTGAGTACCCCATGCCCACTCCAGCTGCCCTGGCCAATCCATGCCAGGTCTACATATATTGTAGACCATGGGTACTCACAAACTTTTTCTCGGGGGCCAAAATTGCAGTATGGTTTGCGGCCGAGGGCCGCATTGAAGTGACAGCGGGGGGCGGGGCTTAGAGGGGCGGGGCTTAGAGGGGGAACAACCACCCCACCCCCTTTTTCAAAACAATGCCCCTACCCCAGTAACACACACAGCGCGCACACATACAGCGCCATCTGCTCTCACCCCTACCCCAGTAACACACACAGCGCGCACACATACAGCGCCATCTGCTCTCACCCCTACCCCAGTAACACACACAGCGCGCACACACACAGCGCCATCTGCTCTCACCCCTACCCCAGTAACACACACAGCGCCATCTGCTCTCACCCCTACCCCAGTAACACACACTGCGCCATCTGCACACAGCGCCATCTGCTCCCACCCCTACCCCAGTAACACACACAGCGCCATCTGCTCTCACCCCTACCCCAGTAACACACACTGCGCCATCTGCACACAGCGCCATCTGCTCCCACCCCTACCCCAGTAACACACACAGCACCATCTGCTCTCACCCCTACCCCAGTAACACACACTGCGCCATCTGCACACAGCGCCATCTGCTCCCACACCTACCCCAGTAACACACACAGCGCCATCTGCACACAGCGCCATCTGCTCTCACCCCTACCCCAGTAACACACACAGCGCGCACACACACAGCGCCATCTGCTCTCACCCCTACCCCAGTAACACACACACACAGCGCACACACACAGCGCAATCTGCTCTCACGCCTACCCCAGTAACACACACTACATTAAAAACAAATAAATAAAAAACCAAAGAGCCTTACCTGACTCAAAGCACTGTAAAGATGCCACAAATGTGGAACAGCAGGCAGGCGGGCAGCAGACGTGGAGCCGGTGACAGGAAGCAGACGACCAAAGCCCCATAAAAGTTAGCTGCAAGCGCTGACTTTTATGGGGCTTTGGCTTCCAGGATCGTCAGGGCAACGCCATAAACAATGGCCGCCGTATGTAAACATAGAGGAGGGCCGCGGGAGCATTCTCCCGCGGCCCTCTTCTATGTTTACATACTGCTGCCATTATGATGTGGCGTTTGGTGTGCGTCTCGCGGGCCGCCAAGCTAGGTCCGTGGGGCCGTTGGCGGCCCGCGGGCCGTACTTTGAGTACCGTTGTTGTAGACCATGCATAGCTTCTGCCAATATTGTATCCAGAGAGTGCGGGTCACCACCTCCTTTCAAATCCCTACATATGGAAGGGGCAACGTCGGGTTAAACCAATAATATCCAAACTGCATTTTGCCAACATAGTAAAAGATCTTAAAGTCTAGCAGTGTGAAACCTCCGAGCTCATAAAGAGGCATCAATACCACTCATGCCAACCTTGGTAGGGGTGGGCTATAAACTCTGTCTGCTGCCGGAGTTCACAGAGATGGATAAGTGCTGTTGACTTGCTTTTTTAAGTCTTGTCTGCGACAGTGTATGCATTGCATGAGCTTTCGCTTGCGCAAAATATTGCATGCAACAAATGGCTTGCTGACCGTTTGTTGACTTTATTGTCACTCTTTTTCACTGCCTGCTAATTGACCAGTGTGTTCTGGCTTCACTTACTCTTTTGGCTGGAACATGGACCAAGTACTCATAGCTTTAGCTTGATTGCCATTCTTATGCTTGTTTTGCTTCTACTTCAGACTGAGAGGAAACCCGAATAAAAATAATTCCACCAATGCAGCGCTCTTAGTCTGAGTAATAAATTTATTAAAGCACTTTTTAAGGTTGGAAGAGGGGAAGCATGAAGGTCAAATGCAGCAATACGAATACACTTTCTAAAATAATCACAGCAGTAGAATAATAATGATCCTAGAAACAAACAATGAAAATACACTACTTTAATCATGGATTATATATCTGCATAGACAGTGATTATATATTCATTCACAACGCAAAGCTAAAAACAAGAATTAAAAATGCATTACCATGGGGCGAGGTAGGGACATCAGCTCTTTGCCAACTTCAAGTCGAGAACCCAGACCACTGAAGAAAGAGAAAACGACCCTCAATGGGAACCAGGCGAAGGTGTCCCTCCCCCAGAATGAGTTCAGTCTCTAGCCCCAGTCGTCAGACTTCCCTCTTAAATACTTTAAACAAGCTAGAGAGGAGAATTCTAGAAACTCCTCCCTCCCATATTGTGAGTTGTTGTTTAAATGCTGGCTGAACCAGTCCGTGTTGAAAGAGCCAGAATCTGGCCACATCCCAAGGTGCGTTCCCAAGACCGAACTGTTCCCTGCCATACCGTAAACATTCTTCTAGTACATTTTTACCTTTCCCTCACTCCTCCTCCATGTTATGTCCCTGCCTTGGTGGGAAGAGAGCATGAAGAGTGAAAACATGAGCAAAAAACTTGTTGCATAATTTGAGCGCGGAAAAATACCTGCACCACCAATGTGATGG
Organism: Pleurodeles waltl; assembly: GCF_031143425.1. NCBI lineage: Eukaryota > Metazoa > Chordata > Amphibia > Caudata > Salamandridae > Pleurodeles > Pleurodeles waltl. Next base: position 404,073,165 of record NC_090448.1, read on the forward strand.
TGTTTGAAGTTAAGTGAAGCACAAAATAGAGTCAGTGGTCAAGATAGAGCAGTGGTTAAATACAGATATCATTACAACGCTGATCGCGCTGTGATTGAGGTACTATTTTTTTTTAAAGTTTAAGCACTGTCATTGTGTATTTTAAACCAGTGCTATTATGCTCCTTTTTAGGTTGAGAGCGCAAGCGCTTTTCAGCCTGTTGTAAGTATTCTGTGGGCTTTTAACCATGCCCATCTCATGCCCATCACTTTCACTTGTTTGTAGGTTTTCCTTTCAAAAATCCCTCGATGTCATTGGTTTACGTTTGTCCCACATTGGGACGGTTTTGTTACCGCCCTGCACACTGACCCTGTTACATGGATTATTGCACGATTGCCGATATACTTCAGTGTGGGCGAACTATTTTTTTCTTTTGTCTCTCCCCTTCGTGCTCCATGGCAGCCATGGCGATTAATTTCTTTGGCTCTCCCCTTGACTCTCTGTAGCTTTCACAAAAACACTTGTAATTGATAAATGCTTTACTTAAAAAACACAGAAATCCTCAAATACTACAATATTCACTGCATTCGGGAGACCCGCCCCATAATGCTTTGCAGGCCATTACTTTTAGAAAACATTTTTGCTCATAAGTCTACTTGTGGTGTTCCTAGGACAGTGGGACTACCACCAAAATGTTCACGACAACCTGCTCTTTTTGTCTACATCATAACTGGGTCCCCACACTAGGTTAGTGGGGGCCCCTAACAAATAACCCTTCCACCATTCAGTGTCTGTTTAAGGCCTCTTTTGGCTGGAACATTTGTGTTATAGCTGGTAGTAGTTTGTATTTTATGGGCCTAGTTTGTAAGATCATTGCAGTAGACCTGTTATCTCAGAAAACATGTAAAGCATTATGCCCTCTTGGTGCTAAATATATGGTTACACTGTATTACTTTCTGCCATTTTTTTCACGTGGTTATGCTCTGTAGGGGCGAACAAAATGGTTACATGACGATGTTTCATACAAATGCTATTTTCATTGTGGTATTCTCTAGGGGCTGTTTTAAGCATTACAGTCACCATATCAACGTAGTACAATATTCACAGCACAGAAACTCGCACCGTAATGGTTTGCAGGGCATTACTTTTACAAAATATTTTTGCTCATACCTCAGCCTGTGGTGGTCCTGGGACAATGGGACCACCTTCAAAACATTCACCATGATGTGCTCTTTCTCTCTACATCATCTCTAGGACCCCACACTAGGTTAGTGGGAACCCCAAAATAATAACCCCTCCCACCATTCAATGTCTTTTTAAGTTTGTTCATGGCTGGAACTTTTGTTTTGCAGTTGGCAGTAATTTTATTTAAAAGGCCTTGTTTGTTATATTATTGCAGTAGGCCTCCTAGCCTTCAAAATGTGTAGTGCACTACGCCCTCTAGGGGATAAATATACGGTGACACTGCATTTCTGCTTTCTGCCATTCTCTTTTCATGTGGTTATGCCCTCTAGGTTATGCCCTCTAGGGGATAACTATATGGTTATGTGACCATATTTCTTACAATTGCTATTTTTATTGTGGTTTCCTCTAGGGGTTGATGCCAAAAGTTTATTTGTGATAAAGGTTTTTATTGGGTTTCCATGACGATTGTATATGTTTTATTAATCTCTCCTCATTGCATTTATGACCATGATTCAGGCCAACTTAATATCCTAATTACACGATGATGGTTTGAACACTCTTGATATGTTTGTGTGAACCTTTTAGTTTTCTCTAGTTACTCTTCTGTGGCTGTCTTGAGCCTTTTTGGGGGGAATTGTGTTAGCCAGCCAGCAACTGTGATGGTGGAGCGGTGAAAGTGGTATTCTATTGGAATTAGCATAGCAGATTTAAATTAGGATGCTAAATGGCAACATTTTTATTTTTGGCTGCAGATAGAGGAAGAAGGTAAATGAAAGTGCTTTAGTTATATGTAGGGCCACTAAAATTATGTGGCAGGAAGAAACAAAATTTCGAGGCAGGGTTGACCAATGTATGTGGCAAGAAAAATCCAGTCATGAATTTACAACACCAATAGCTCTAACTCAAGTGAATGTGACACCTGTTGCATTGCAAATACTTGTTCTAGTTATTGATCGTTATGTCTGCCTTGAAAACGAGGGCCCATTGACAGCAGCTAGGCTGGTGCATGGGTGATAATGTTTACAAACACTTTGCATTCTCTAAAAGAGGAAACTGAGGTCTGTGGGCTTCCTGGTTTTGCACAATCTCAGTGCAAGTATGACTAAATATTGTGCCTGCCCTGATACTGTGTTCGGTGGTTAGATTTATTACTGTTCTTCCAGGTTCCCTGACCCGTTATCGTCAGATCTGATAACCACGTCTCCTTTCTATGTGAGTGTTTTTGTGCTCATAAGAATCTGTTACAGAGTGATGCAGGTAATAAGTTATCAGCCTGAACTCTTCCTTTGTTTAACCAGCCGTCCTTGGAATCAATTGCTCGTTGAAGAAACGTAGGTTGACTTCCCCAAGAGCCTGTTTGTATGAATTTTGCTGTCTTTGGTCAGCACAGAGGGCACAGTTTGGATGTTAATTCAGACATTATATTTCCACCATTCTAGAAGTCCTGTGTCGGTGTTTTATTATGAACAGAATACCTGCCTACAAGTATTTCACACTGGCTTGCAATCCTGGCAGAATCATTCAACTTCAACCGACACTCCGGAAATACTCTTTTCAGAGTCGGGGTGGTTTACACTACTGTGACTATCTTTTGTTCAGAGTTGTAATTGGGCTTTTGTTTTTAAAATGTCTTGTGAATTTAGTATAAATAAATTTCACAAAACATATTACTCCTCTTCTTTGCCTTCCAATATTTGACGTGTGTAAGTAATTGTGATATATAATTTATCTTTAAAGAACGCCGCATTTTCGAATGCAAAGTAAATGTCTCTTTGCTCTGTTTGCTAATATAGCTTGTGCAGTTGATAAATTATCCTAAAAAATACGTTGTTTCAGAGCTGTGAACTGAGGGTGAAAGCTGCAGAATTTTAAAAAGTCTTCAAGATTTAAAATGTAATATTTTGTTTTAATTGAGCCAGATGAATTTGTACTTACCTATCATTTATTTTATGACCCCCCCCTCAAAACCAAATAAACATAGTCATTCTCACTATATGTTCAACTTTCTAAATTTGTTCAGTGGCTGTAAGGCAGCAGGGGTGCCTGTGCTGATAATTATGTAGATAAGCCACCTGGTTTTGAAAATGCCTTGGGCTAAAGATGAGAGTCAGCAACGTTACATCAGGGTGGATGAAATGTGATCATATTTGTTCAGGCCCTTGATGAGACATGCTGCTGCATAGGATACATTTAGGTGTGGTCAGTGTGGAGACTGTGAGGCCGTGGAACAGGTCATCGCCACTACCTACCTCAGGACGAGTCAGCAAAGAAGTAAAATCACTTATGCAGTCCACATTGTAGATAAACCGTCTCTTGGCACTGATCTTCTAGATGACTCCATCACTCATGACAAATGATGGAAACAAATAGAGTCTCTTTGCAGAAAAGGGTGATAGGAATGCCAATGGCAGCAATTGGTAAATATTCTCCATTACAAAAGAAGGGAGTACCATTGCCATTAAAACTGGTCTGCTCTCTTCTGTCCATGGTAAACTTACCACCAACAATAAATGCATAATCGCTCGTGATAACTGAAGAAACAATAGTGTCCAGAACTCATGGAATTTAGCGCGAAAGATAAGATCAACTTAGAGTTGATCTTAATACCCATCTTCCACAGCTTGAAGCTTTGATTGTGTGTGCATACTAACCAGGTAGTGGTAGAGGAGTGTTTTGTTCTTTAGGGGCCCTCCCCGGATTTTTTTTGGGCCAAATAAATTTTTACTGTCCTGCAGTAAATTTCACCTCTGATCACCGTTTGTTTAGCTGCTAACTGCACGAATGTATGTCTACAATTTACTATACAGCTGTCAGTAAATACGCCAACAATATTTACTCCTGAGGTTATTTTTGTATTCCCAACAAAAAGCTGAATTGTAATTTACCATTTGTGGTAATATTTATATAGTTGGGGTCTTGACATTTTTGTAATTTTTGAATTCTATAAAAGATACTGTCCTGCTTGTGTTACAGCGAAGAAAATCAAAGGATACAGTGAGTTAACTAACAGCCTAGATTTTAGCAAGTAAACACGACTTACCTAGCTCTTGAACCAATTTGCGTGTACACAGCACTCTTACAAACTGAATCCTTTTCAGGCTACTATAAGTCAGTTGATCTAAATATTTCCGCGAGTATTACATTTGGTTCAGTTTAAAATATGTATTGTTCTTGTTCACTCAAAGTGACATAAAACCATTCATGGCAGCCAGTTTAGTCAGTTGACGCTGTTCTCAAGGCACATATGGTAACAAATCGTTTTCACTCTGTAAGCTTCAAAGACGTCAATTTCAATTTGGTTACACCAAAATAATTTTTCTTGTTTCAAAAGTACAATATATGATAAATCATTCTCACCAAATTTATGGGAGCCATGAGAGGATGTTTTTCAAACGGTATTGTAGCTGTAACCTAGTCCATATTGAATCGGTAGGTTACGCTAGAATGTGTCTTCCTATAGGTAAAAAAGTCAATTGATCCTCATTAGGCAGGTATCACTCTTTTTAAGGTCTATGGTAATGTCAGCCTCTTTACAAACCTTCACCTTCCAAAAGCCTTTTCTCTCTTTTCACTCAAATGGGTGAACCCTCGTAAGCACCTGTCCTCACCCACAGGCTAGAGCCAGGAGGTTCACGAGTATGTCCCCATTATGGAATGGATCACTCCTAAACTAGAATTGTCACTACGCCCTTTCTTAACTGGCATGACCAGTATTTTAAGGTCCCTAATTAGGAAAATCACCTAAAGCTAGCATTTCCCCCTTACCAGTGCAGTACAGTCTATGTAAGAACTAAAATGCACAATTATGTTTGCCATTGTTGGAAATTACTTAGGTTTGCGCACAGCAACATCAACATATCGCACCTGATATGACCTCATCGAGATCTAAATCCCAGCTATGTCTAGCCGCTAAAGTCACGGACGCCCTTCATTTTGTAGGATTCCCTCATAAAAACAGTAGCTATAAGATGAAAGCACTTTAAAATGTGTTTCTTGGGCTGCCTTAATGATATGTGGCTGATAATGAAAAGACAGAAAGGCCATGTAAAAAATGAAAAGAAACACTTTACTATAAAATTATATTCAAGTATCCTATCTGTGCCTTTGCAGAATATTAAAACAAATGGCCGGTATTTCTCTCTGCAAAAAGTGGCAACCCTACAATGCCCAGCATGTTCTCGGCCTAGTGACTCTTCTCATACAAGCGGTTAACAACTTCCAATCTGCATCAATGACAACACTACGTGGGGAAAAAGAAGACGGTCGTAGAAGGCAGATTGGGGCGGATCCAGGTTTTGTTTGTCAGTCGCCGCCATATTTAGGACAGTTAGCAGGATAGGTGCAGGATGGGCACTGGTAGGTGCTGACAGCGGAGGCACGTGTCTCCCGCCAGGCAAGTGGCTGTGGCTAGAATGGATGATGTCACGGGGCGTGGGTGGTGAGTCACCGCTTGGCTCATCAGCTGCTCTCAGAGTCACCCAGGTCCGTGAGTCAAGCGCCGGACAGTCTGTTGGCCGTGGTCCAAAGGCTAGGCCATGAGCAAGCAGAGCTGGCAACACCCTCGCTGTCAAATCCTATCTTTCTTGTCTGCCCGTCCGTCTCTGTGTACACGGCTGCCTTTGACCGGCCCGTCCAGCTCCACTACCTGCGATAAAAAAGCATCTCTCACTTGGTGCAAATTTAATATAGTTTAAATGGTAGGACTACCTTTGCAGTGTTCTAGAGCTTTCAAGTTTCCCAGGACCTTGTATGGGTTCCTCGCCCCGGCCGATTTTTTAAACTTTGAATTCTGAGTCCTGTTTACACAATTATACAACCAGGACTCAGAATGCAAAGTTGAAAATTTGCCTTAATTAAATACTCATGCATGGACCTCTGAAACTTGTGAACGCTTTTCGGAGGTGTCAAGTTTCTTAAATCCAGACTTGGTTTATCCAGTCCATGTATTTTTTAGTGATTAGCCTGCGATAACATGCGCTAGGGCATATGTCTCACGAGACACTATTGATAACAAAAAAGGGCTTGGAGCTCGCCCGTTGCTTACCATTTGTTGGTTTGCATGGCACTCTTCTTTTTCGAATTATTTCTCATAATTAGTCACTGCAAGCCAAGCATCACTTCCACTCCTTTCCGTGGAGCAGGGACCAAGCACTGATTGATTCAATTTAGTCAGTGCCCCAATCCAATACTCCCCATACTAATTCACCCTACTTTAGTCCAATCTACATAATTCAATCCAATCCACTCCACACCAATCCAAACCAATCCACCGCACTCAAATCCACCCCAATCTACCCCACTTCAATCCACCACACTCCACTCCACCGTATCCACCCCACACCAATGCAGTTCACCAGAATCCACCCCACACCAACGCAATCCGCTATACTCCGTTCCACCCCACTCCAATCCAACCCACCCCACTCCAATCAATACAATCCACCCCACTGAACTTCAAACCAATCCACCCCACTCCAATCCAATCCACCCTACTGTAGTCCAATCTACCTCATTCAATCCAATCCACCCCACACCAATCCACCCCACTCAAATCCACCCCACTCCACTCCTCCCTATCCACGTCATTCCAATGCAATTCACCAGAATCCACCCCACACCAGTCCAATTCACTGTACTCCGTTCCACCCCACTCCAATCCAACCCACCCCACTCCAATCAATACAATCCACCCCACTGCACTCCAAACCAATCCACCCCACTCCAGTCCATCCTACTCCAATGCAAACCACCCACTTCAACCCACACCAATCCAATCCATCCCCCACCAATCCACCTTAATCTATAACCACCCCACCACACCTGAATTCAATCCACCTTACTCCAGTCCAATCCACCCCAAACCAGTCCAATTCACCCCACTCAAATCCATTGTACTCCAATCCACCACACTCCAATCCAGTCCAATCCACCCACTCCAATCCAATCCACTCCAGTCCAATCCACACCACTCCAATCCAATCCAATCCATCCCTCTCAATCCAGTCTACTCAAATCAATCCACCCCATCCAATCCAGTCTAACCCAATAAAATCCACCCTACTCCAATCCTCCACACTCCAATCCAATCCACCCCAATCTAATCTACCTGCCCAATCCACCACACCCCACTCCAATCCACCCCTCTCCAAATCACCCCAATCCAATCCAACCCATCCCACCCCAATCCACCCACTCCAATCCAGTCCACCCATTCTAATCCAATCCACCTTACCCACTCCAATCCACCCCAGTCTATTCAATTCAACCCCACTTCAAACCACCCCAATCCATCCCACCCACCTTAATCAACCCACTCCAGTCCAGTCCACCATTTCTCAATCCACCCCACTCCAATCCACCCAACTCCACTTCAAACCACCTCAGTCAAGTCCAACCCACCCCACCTCACCCCAATCCACTAACTCCAATCCAGACCACCCCATCCCAGACAATCCACCCACTCCAATTCATCCACTCCATCCCACTCCAAACCAGCCCCCTGCAGTCCAATCCACCCCACTCCAGATGAACCCACCCACCGCAGTCCAATCACTCCAATCCACCCACTCCAATGCAAGCATCCCACTCCACCCAATCGGAATCCACCCCACATCAAGCCACCCACTCCAATCCATTGCACATAAATCAACTCCACTTTACTCAACTCCACACCCCACTCTACTCCAATCCACCACAATCTACCACAATCCACCACACTCTAATTCAAGCAAGTCCACCCTACTCTACCCCAAGACAATTCACCCAATACCTCAATCCACTCTACCCTATTTCACCCCACTCTATGCCACTCCACTCTAGCACACTGCATGCTACGACACTCTCTGCCACTGAACTCTACTCCACTCTACTCCCCCTATTCCACTCTCAGACACTCTACTCCCACTACTTCATGACACTCCACGCCACTACCTTTTACCCATGCTAAACAGCAGCCACACTGGTGTACAACATGGCTAAAACCCATTACCACAGCCAAGAGTTGTTGCATAGGCGAGACCTATTGCTTTGCCAATGCTTGTTTTCTTTGCATGCTGGTATTGGAAGTCCAGTTCTTGTTAAGAATCTAAGATGATGGGTTTTAAAGGAAAACAAACTGCACTATATTACATGCACACATGTGGGTTTGGAAATCTCTAGACCTCTATTCTATTGTTTCAAAATGAAGTAGTTCGACCTGTAAACATTCACACAATCTGTACTACCTAATTCTCTTAGGGAAGCTTAATCTCTGTGCATCTCAGTCAGAGCTTTAACTGGAATGAAAAAGGTGGGAGGGAGTTGCTAAAAGGGTGCGACCAAAGAAGCGTAACTAAATCCTCTTCTAGAAGTGTGGCCTGTGTAATTAAGGGTCTGTCTTAAAACATGTCAACTAAAATCCTATGCTTCACGAATGTGCCACCTGACTAGCATTTGAGTGCCTATTTGTATGCATTCCCTTATTGCATTCAGAAGCATCACACAACAATGGACATAGTCTTAATACAAGCGGCACCTATTGACATAGCCAGTGTTTGGTTAGTAGAATCTGATAAGTAACAATGAAAGCTGTTTTCTGATCATTATCATGTGTGCATGATAACATTAATCAATTACAATTAAAACACTAAGATATTCAGAAATGCACTCTTATTGCCTATGCCTAACTAGGCCTTGTGTTAGCCCTGTCAGCTCTTGGCATGGTTTTCTCTGTCTTTTGGATTCTGACTTCCTGTTTTTGATCCTGTGCTGAATCTCGTTTTTGCTGCCTTTAGGACTCTGAACACTTTACCACTGCTGACCAGTGCTAGAGTGCAAGTGCTCTCTGTCTCAATTGTATTAGTGATTGATTTGTCCAGTTTTGACATATTTGATTCCCCAGTAAGCCCCTTGTATAGTGCACCATGGGTGTCCAGGGCCTATAGATCAAATGCTACTAGTGGGCCTGCAGCACTGACTGTGCGACCCACATGAGTAGCCCTGTAAACATGTCTCAGACCTGCCACTGCAGTGTTTGTGTGGGCAGTTTTAAACTGCCCACTCGACCTAGCAAGTGCACCACTTGCCAGGCCCAAACCTTCCCTTTTACTGCATATAAGTCACCCATAAATTTGGCCCAAGGCAGTCCCATGGACAGGGCGCAGTGTATTTAAAAGGTAGGACATTTACTGGTCTGTTTTACATGTCCTGATAGTGAAATACTGTTAAATTTGTTTTTCACTATTGCAAGGCCTATCTCTCCCATCGGGTAAAAGGGGGATTGCCTTGAAATACATTTTAAGTGTAATTTCCCATTGGGAGCAGGTAGAGATATAGAGTTTGGGGTCTTGGAACTCACAATTTAAAAATACATATTTTGGTGAAGTTGGTTTTTAAATTGAAAGTTTGAAAATGCCACTTTTAGAAAGTGGGCATTTTCTTGCTTAACCATTCTGTGCCTCTTCCTGTTTGTAGAATACACATGTGGGTCAGGATGACAGTTGGGCTGTTTGTGCATTCACTCTAGACAGTCACACAAAGGGAGCTGAGGTGTGCCCTGCATATCCTGGTGGCCCATCACCAGGCTGATGGGTCTTCCTGACCTAGGGTAGCGGGAGGAGCTGAAACTTGCACCTGAATAGGGTTGTTCCTGTCCTCATAAAAAGCGATCTGCAACACCCTGGAACATTTCTGGGGCCAAGGCAGGGAAAGGCAGGGTCTTGTGAACTACAAAGACTTCTCTTTGAAGTTTACCTACTTCAAAGATAGAAATGGGTATAAGAACTAAATCTCTGACACAGCATAGTTAGAACACTTCTGGACTGCGGACATTCTGCCAGGAAGAAGAGCTGGATGCTGTAGGAAGGACTGCCATTCTGGAAACGGTATTAATATTTTTGTCAATTATCTTTTTTGCATTTTATATCTTTTGTATAAATTTAGTGAACCTTCTATAATGTAAGAATTGTCATGAATTTATAAAATACTAATGGGTAGCAATCTATTTTTAATTTCATTTTGAATCATTTTATGATTATGTTTATAGTGAGAACTAGTCATTATACCCTGGGTTAACTTGAATATTTAAGTACTATGAATCTGCTTAATTTTCGTGGCTAGTAAATTTCGCTTTATTATTGCCACAATATGCTTTTGCCATTTTGTACTGAGTGAGGATCTTTTATTATATTTTAGGTAATTCAAATAATTTTAGTATTATATTTTATTGTTTTACAATATTAGAAAATATCTTGGAATACAAGAATTGTCATAAGGTATTAAAACTATTTTCAGTAAATTTTTTCTTTATATTTGCAAGGGCAAATTGGAATAGACAAATTTAGGCTGTTATGGTAGTCTAACTATGCTTTGGTATTGGGCTGTTTATTTAATTTGTCTATTATTTTGTTGTCTCGCTTTTAAGATATGTGATTTTGTTTGTACTTTTATGGCAATTGCCGAATAAAGACCTTTTGACTGACTGACTGCCACTCTGCCTATTGCTTTGTTGTGCTGGCCTGCTCTTTTGTCCTGAGAGTGAAAGGTCTGAACTTTGCTTGCTACATCCTGCTTTCCAAAGTTCTCCTTAGTTTGAACTGACCCTGCCTCCTGTTAAGAAGTCTCAGGGCCGTCAACGACTTCACCTCACAGTGCCTGGGCTCTCTTGCTGAGAGTCCTGACTTGCCAAGTGGTGCCAAATCCAGTTCTTAAGCCTTTGGAAGTGAGCTCTGGGGCAACCAAGAAGAAACTAAGCACATTGACTCCAGAGCGTCTTCAGAACCAGTGCTGCTTTCTGACTCCATGCCACTGCCTGCACCAGAGCCGTGGTCCACGCTGAGTGCAATGACCGCGACCTCCAACACAGGCCTGACACCTCAGCAGCACCTCCAAAGTCCTGCCACAGCGCTAGTCCGGAGTGCCGTGTCACCGATGTCTGTGACAGCCGACTCCACCGCAGCACCTGTGACCCCATGGTGTGAACACAACACTGCAAAGTCCACACCTTGCATCTTGACCTGCTGGATCCATTGCCCCCCTCCTTGTCAATTAGAAGCAATGCCTCGCTACGGACACTGCATCACCTCCCTTGTAACAGCAAAGAACCAACGCTTCTTCTCCCCTGCCTAGCAGAAAGGAACCAACGCCTTATTTCCCTGGTAGCAGTAAGAAACACAGAAACACAATTGGGAGTACGGGGTTCTTGTAACGAGGGCAGGTCATTAGTGTATCACTTGTAGCACTACGCCCCTCGTGATCCTCAACTAGAGGCGAGACAAGGGTGGACTTAGGTGTATGGAATGGAGGGGGAATTTCCTTTACGGACTAGGTGGTCTCACACACTCTATGGTGTCATGCTTCATCATATGACCACCTAGTCCCACCCAGGTAGGACAATGCCACCTGGGCGGACTCAACCTCACTGTTAAAGGAACAGGAGGGAGTGCGTAAATCAATTCTGGTTCTGGAAAAGGGATCCAGCAAGACTAGGAAATAAAAACACCTAAACAGATACCCATGTAAGTATTTTAATAGGAGGTTCTGTTTGATGTGATTAAAAAGAAGACTGGGACACCAAAGTGAGAGCAATGACTCACTGGGTCTCTTATCTAAAAGGAAGAAGCCGACATGTTTCTGCCCTCAAAATAGAGCTTTGGAAGGTCTCGGGCATTCATCAGGGCGAAGGATCCCTGCTATACATGCTTAGTGAGCGTTAAATATAATAGCAATTAAGTAGAAATAATAAGTGTCACCCGGATGGCCGGGGGGGCCTACCTTGACGGGCGCTATCTATGCGCCTAAACCAACCTCTCACAGGACCGCCTTTGATGCAAGTCTGACTATAAGGGGACGCTCCCTCTCCTGGACACCGGAGGCTAGTAGCCTCTTGTGATAGGGTCCTCCCCAGGTATTCCCTCGGCAAGGTAGGCCCCCCCGGCCATCCGGGTGACACTTATTATTTCTACTTAATTGCTATTATATTTAACGCTCACTAAGCATGTATAGCAGGGATCCTTCGCCCTGATGAATGCCCGAGACCTTCCAAAGCTCTTTTTGAGGGCAGAAACATGTCGGCTTCTTCCTTTTAGATAAGAGACCCAGTGAGTCATTGCTCTCACTTTGGTGTCCCAGTCTTCTTTTTAATCACATCAAACAGAACCTCCTATTAAAATACTTACATGGGTATCTGTTTAGGTGTTTTTATTTCCTAGTCTTGCTGGATCCCTTTTCCAGAACCAGAATTGATTTACGCACTCCCTCCTGTTCCTTTAACAGTGAGGTTGAGTCCGCCCAGGTGGCATTGTCCTACCTGGGTGGGGCTAGGTGGTCATATGATGAAGCATGACACCATAGAGTGTGTGAGACCACCTAGTCCGTAAAGGAAATTCCCCCTCCATTCCATACACCTAAGTCCACCCTTGTCTCGCCTCTAGTTGAGGATCACGAGGGGCGTAGTGCTACAAGTGATACACTAATGACCTGCCCTCGTTACAAGAACCCCGTACTCCCAATTGTGTTTCTGTGTTGGTTCTTGGGAGTTGAGTACGGCTGTGTTCTCCATCTAACCCCCACTCCCATAATTTCTCTCTCTGTTTGTTTTTATTTAGCAGTAAGAAACAGACACCGCACCATCTCCAGCGACACCTCACCTCCCCGACTCCATGCAACGTCTTTGTTTCCTCGTGGTTTTCTAAGGTACTGCACCTGGGGCCTGTGCAAATCTGTGACCGGCCTGCACTCCCTCACGAGTGGTGTCGGACTGTTGGAGGCGACTCAGTCAAGATGCTGTGATATTCCCAGTTGGAGCTATTGTGTTTCTAAGCGTTATACTAAGATTTCATTTTTGAAATTTTTTATTTTTACTTATCCATGGATTTTTGTTGTTTGATCTTGTTTTAATATAATAAATATTGGCTATTTTTTCTAAACTGGTGTGGAGTCCTTTTGTAGTGTTTTTACTGTGTGTGCGTGTGTGTGTACAAATACTTTACACATTGCCTCTGAGATAAGCCTGACTGGTTGAGCCAAGCTACCAAAGGGGTAAGCAGGGGTTATTTTAGCCCTTACCCTGACTAGAGTGAGTGTCCTTACTTGGACAGGGTGCAAACCACTGCCAACTAGAGACCCCATTTCTAACACCTTGCATCCATTTTGAGTAAGATGTCTGCTGTTTCATGATATTCATTTTGTTTATATTTTCTCAATTTGACACTGCATGCAACAAAATGTGCACTGCTTGTTTTGTAATGATATGATGTTCTCAAAGACGTATGGATGGAATACTTTGTAGCTTTCAAGGCTCTTACTGCTTGCAAGTTGTAGGCAGAACATTCATGTGTCTTGTAATGTATATTACAACACATTCCCTTTGTCACCTCAATGACATTAGGTTCAGAAAAATGTCAATACATTTATATGAGGGGATAGTGCTCATATGGTGGGTTTATGTGATGTTTTATAATACTGAACTGTGACTTGTCGATGAAAAAAATGCTCTTCCAATGCTGAGTGTGCAGCCTTCAATGCTTTCTACGGTGAAATTGATGACAAAATATCCCCAAATTGGTAGGGAGCTCTTTGTGAGCTCTGCCAGGGATGCTGTCTGATTCTCTGTTGATTTTGTTACACGCTGTGGACTTAAGTCTGTTTTTCTGATTTTGCTCATCATTTCATCAATTTCTATTACTGAGAGCCTTAATGGCAATTGATTTTATACGTCCTATGATTGATTTATTGAAATGTTTTGCCTTCTGTATTATATTTAAAAAAAATTGAGAAACTCACACTGCCTTCAGCTTCATGTCCAGAGCTCTCATTTGTGCCCCATTATAAACACCCAAACACACCTCAGCCCATTAAGACACCTACAGACGGCCTAGTTCACAGCATGCACAAGACAGGAGTAATATGCTGCATGAAAAAACTACAGAACAACAGCATCTTTGAAAAAACAAATACTCATACGAAAGTAAATTAAGTATAACGTGAAATGTAAACAAGAGTTGCCTTGCTTACATGAATTACCTTAATGTTTTTTTTAAGACATTGTTGAGATATTGTTGAGAAGTCGATAAGTGGTTGCCCTGCAAAAGACATCAAGAGCGAAGTCATTATTTTAATTCATGCTGGGTCTGAGACCCAGAGGGACGCTCTCCACTAAAAGCCCTAATCAAGTGGGCAAATCAAGTCACCCAAGTTTTATTTAGGATTTGTTTATTTGGTTTTGTCTTCCTTCTTTCTCTCACATTCTTTCATTTGCTTTTTCTTTCTCTTTTTCTGTCTCCTCTAATCTATAGTTCTTAAAATCATCCCTTATTTACTTCCTTCCATCTTTTCTCTGCTTCTGTCTTTCCTCTTCTTTCTTTTTTTAATACTTTCTCTTTTCCCCATCTCAGTTTGGCTTTTCCTCCTAATTTTTAGTACTTCTGCAAACTTCTGTTTTTGGTCAATCTGTTTGCCTTTGTTGGATTCAGTAAGCTTCCACCCCTCGCACTAACTTTGTCCGCCCGGTCTGTTGTCTGCGTGCTGACATCATCTGTAAGACACCACTTAGAGAAATTATATTGCCCCCTCCACCCCAGAATGCTGTACCCGTTCCACTCTACGAGGGGGAGTCTCCTCCACAATCTCCCTTTCCTCCATACTCTCTTCTTCATAGTCTAATTCCTCTGGTTCCGAGAACTCTCTGTGCTCCCAAAAGTGTTTTGCACCTACCACACCATGTGGCCTCTGTCCCCACCAAACGGGGTTCTTCCTGCCCCTACCCTAGGGCCTCCAATCAAAGCACGGGTCACATTATTATCAATTAAATCGCTCAATGTGGCAAACGGGCAGTGGCTCAGAGGAACCCCCCTGTCCTCCCTCTCCCAGCTGTTCAAGGGTTGGTTCACTACCACTTTGCTTTCATTATCAGTTCAGCGTTTCTTGGGGAGATTGCATTTTGCTGCTGGTGCTGCCTTAGCTATACAAGTTCTGTGTGCACAATAGGTTTGCATTGCTGCAGCTCCGTGTGGGAACTTAAACATAGCTTTGCTGTCGCCCCTTCACTGCATTTGTTTGGCGCGTGAAGGAAGCGTGGCGCTCTTGCAGACCATTCTCTACCTCTGATGCAACCAACTGTAGATTACTTTTTGGCTGCAAGAGCAAACTTCTTAGATTAATATAAAAGGTTTTGGAATCTTCATTGTGCTGAGAGACTCTTGTTTTGCTTTACAGAAAGCGCATCACGGCCTTCTTTGGGGGTTTTCAGTGTTTCACTTTTTAGCGCTACTGACTGTACTACTGTAGTCGGTGGTGCACGAGGTCTGTTATTGAGCAGCAACACCTTTGGTGACTCGAGAACAAACGCAATACAACTGCTACTGTTTACTTACTGCAGTTCTGTCTGAATTAGAGCCCTATGTTGGTGTTTCCTTGTAACGCTTTTCAATGTCTGGTGCGTCAGAGAGCCTTCAATGTGTTTTTAAACCAAACTTTACCTAGACCCAACTCTTGTCAACTGTGGGTACAAACCATATGTTCTTTCTGGTTGTCTTTGTACCACTATCCCAGGCAAGTGCTAGCCTTGCCCGAGAAGCTACTGGTGCAAGCCCTGTGTAATCAAAGTTATAAGTGGAAATGGAAGCCTCCTTGGCATTTTTATGGTGCCAACTAAACTCAGTGCTACAAACCATCATTATGGTTTTACCTTTTTACCTTAATTTCAGGTTGCTAAACTATTGACCTTGCTTACTAACCGAAAAGTCACCTGTAATGTGCCCTCAACCCCAAACTCCCACCCCTGGTTCAACATGCTACCTACCCTGTACATGTCTGCCATGTTTCCCCTTGATCTCCTAGTTGTGGGAACCAACTGCCGGGCTTTCATTGGCATGCTGGTGCCACCCTGCTCTTTGTATGGCTCACCAGCATGACAGTCATTCTCACGGCCTATCCCCAAACACATTCTAAGAGGATGTCTGTCAGCATCATGAGCGTAAACAGCTGCAAAACAACTACTTATTGTGCCCCAACACACACAGTACCATCCTCATGACCCTCTCAATTACCTTTTAAATTGACTGACACCTAGCGTCTGCAAAGTAAAAATGCTGGTGATGAAAAAATGATTATTTGGTGACACTGCTACGACATCTCTACAATATCATAGAACTTTATTGCTACGACATCTAGCTGTAACTTGATAGGAAACAGTCCATGTGTGAACCTCATCGGGGCACAGTCCCAAAGACTGTGATCCTTGATTATCAGTGCATGTTCCTTTCAGGCCTTGAAAATATGTTGTTTAGAGTGAGTACCACATCTTGCAAGCCGTCTCATACCTAGCAAGCCTCAAATGGCAATTAGAAGTCAACGGAGTCAGCTTCCTTGGAAGGGAGTCACACTCTAGGCCAGCCTGTGTGACCCCATATACCTTAACACACTCTGTGAACTTTAATCAAAACCATCACCTTGGAAAGCAGTTTCATACCTATGATTCACGCACTAATGTCCTCAAAGTTAGATTATAGGATTGACATCTTCTAATGGAATTAAGCGTCTTCAGGGGCGACATCTAGCCCTGAACTTGGCAGTAAGACTTTTCCAAAGTGGACCATGTAGGAAGTACATTTCTATATATTTAACCAACCTCAACTTATTTTACCTGCCAACAGTTTTTCCAGTCAAAACCTCTTTCCATCTATCTTATTTTTATTTTTAGCCATTTGTTTTCACTTTTGCCATCTTCCTTTATTGCAACTGCACTGAAATCCTGAACCAGGAAGTGACATAAGACCAAGACTTAAAGTTCCACCCACAGACCTATTACAATCGCAAAGGTTCAAGTAAAATGTAACACTTTCTTATGTAGTCATAATTTTACCCTTCGACTCCATTGATTCCTGTATGCCCTCCTTTACTGACCGGTGTAATTTTACAAATTTGTCCCATCTGTTTAGACATCTACTTGGCAATCCTAACTCCACCCACTGGACATATACAAGTGGTGAATGTGTCCCTCTGCGGCCTTTACTAATAATACTCTTATTTCTGTTATTACTCCCACTTTTAGTACTTTTTACTATGATTACGTATCATGCATTCAATAGGAATACTATTACTTCGATCGGTAGCTCTTCTCCTCGTTCTAATAGCATTAATAGTATTGTTTTTATTTTACAACTAAAAGTATTGACAAACGCTACTCAAATTCCTCAGGCAGTATCTCTAAACTCTTTCATTATCTGCATTTCTGTTCACGGCCATGACCCAATTGCAAGACTTTTTCAATGAGGTGGCCCACAATTTTATTTATAAAATGAAAGAATCGGTTAAATCAAGTCCTACCATGCCTGTGAAGGCCTGGCACTTTATCCTTTCCTGTGCCCAAGGTGTGGGTGGGTCCCTGTTGCGACACCTATAACTTTACATCTATAAGTCAAGTACAAGTCTCATTTCGGAGCTGTCCTTTGTTTAAGGTCTTAATATGAAGTTTTAGGTCGGGGTCTCCAGGAGACTGCTGTCTAGTTGTCATTCTTCACTCCCTGCCCACTAGCATTGTAAACAAGATCTCAGAATAACTTTACACAAGTAGTACTAGACATTTGAACTATTTCAGCAATAGCCCTATCTGAAACACTCTGCCTGACCCTACTGAATCTAACAACTGTCAACCTGTCACTCTACTACCAGTTTTATGTATAGTGCTGGAACATTTAATAGAGTGGGGTGCTGGCTATTATCTTCACTTTGTGAAGGAAGGTTTGAGAAAAATCGAACTTCTTCTTCTCAAGGGAGTATACCAAATGATCCAAACACTTTCATGACAGCAGAGCGATGAAGGATCACTGGTGCATTTTGAGTCAGATCCTTTTTTTAAAGTGGCTATTTGGGGTGTGCTGGTGTAATGTTATTTATAGACAATACATGCTCCATCAAAACCACGTTTGAGCAGCCAAATTTAACCACTGATTGAATTTAGTCTTGACTGCGGAAGAGCTAAGCCTTAATCGCTTTGTTAGTTTAAGATTCCGGTTTAAAGAAAAACTTTCAGAAAGATGGTGTCTAAACATGATTGAGAAATATGCTATGAGGTTAGTGCCTCCAAGTGAAACGGTTTAGGCCCAGCCTCCACCAGTGATTGATCCATGTAATATGTTAGATGAATTTGGCTGTCTCAGTCCGACTTCTGGTTGGCACTCTTTCAATTTGTAAATACTGATGCATTAATTGTGTCCTAATCTGAGGAAGGGCAAGGCAATACAGGGACTGGCAAATTAATTTCTTTTCTTTCTCTTTGGCTCTTATTTTTATCTCTCTCTTACATTCTCTGTCCCTCCTCCAATCTCCCCCTCTCTCTTTATTGATCTTCCCATCAGTCTCTCTCTTTGTCTGTCTTATAAGGAAGCCTTCCATTTCTCAGTATTAAATTAATACATGGTTGTTACCTCTTTCTTTTTCTTTCAATCTTTTTTCAGTTTCCTCATTCTTTCTCTCACAATTTCAATATCTCCCTCACAGCCCCCACTCACCTCCTAATTTGATATCCCCACCTAACTTTCACTCTCTGTTTCCTCATCTCTTTGTCTCTCCCTCTTTTCAAGTGTTTTTCTTCCAGCTGCATTAACAGTGTTTCCACAAACAGACTGTCAGTGATTAGGCACATTTTGTTTGCAATTGAGAGCTTCTTAATTGCTCATTCACCATCCGAACCCAAATACTATTATTTGTGGGTGCTTCGGCACCTCCTACATCTATAGTTTCAGTTCCATGGCTATTGGCCAGTCACTTAATCAAATATCTTGAGAATTTCAGAATTCACAGTCCCTTGAAAATGGTTCCTACTCATAGCCTGGGACAGAATCTGCTCTCATTATGTGCCTAGAATAAATATCAGTTGCATAATTGATGATGGTGACAAGATGGGAATAATCCTGTTGGATCGTTCTCTTGCATTCAATACAGATGACTGTGGGATCTTGATATAAAACCTAAACCACCTTGCGGTAGATGGCACAATGTTGAGACAATTTGAATGCTTCTTGTTGGGGCGATATCAAACCCTTTCTCTCCCACCCCTTTCAAATCTGATAAAGCCGTTTTTCAGTGTGGGCTACCATACCGTTCTACCCTATCGTCTATCCTTTCCAACATATACGTTTGCCCACTGTTGTACGTAATAATATCTTTGCATTCAGGACGAATGTAGATGTCACATTGCTTATTATTAGGCTGGATAGTAATGCTTTTGGGTCTACACTGGCGTAGAGGAAGTGTATGATAGCCATTCGCCAATCGATGAGACCAATCTCCTGAAATTCAACATCAGGTAATTTGAGCTGATCTTATTATGAAATAAGTTTGACTATCGGGATTGTGTTTTCCGCCCATCCTCTATGAGAGTTAAGAAAAGTCCTTCCTTGTCCTGAAGACAGTCTCGCATTTGTGGTTGCTGTATGTATCCTTTCTAAGGCTGCTACTATCTGTGCCTTTACTTATTTGATGGCCACTTTGTAACACATGCAGAAATTTACAGTTGAGGCAGACTGCAACCCCCGTCAATTTGACCGTCTCAGACCGTGTCTCAGAGAAATTTGTTGCCAGACCACTGTGGGCCAGATGTAGCAAAACAAAAATTTGCGACTCGCATTTTGCGAGTTGATGCGACTCGCAAAATGCGAGTCGCAAATTGGAATGCAGGGCAAAAAACCGTGCTGAAATAGCGACTCGCACCCGGACTCGCAACGCAGTGTGCGAGTCCGCAGATTGCAAGGTCGCTTTTTGCGAGTGTGCAAAAAACGAACTCGCAATTAGCGAGTAGATGTCGCAAATTGCGATTACCTTGAAAATTGATTACAGGTGCAGCAGAACACTCCAGAAACCACTCCAGAACACTCTGGAAACACTTCCTGGCACATGATGATGACATCACAGCCAGGAAGTTTACTAATACACCTGGGAGGAGGCAGGACCACACCCTTTTATAACTGCTGAATTTCACACAGGACAAACAGCAGCTGCCATGAGGGAACTGGCGGGAGGACTACTGGCCCAGGCCGAGGGTGGGCGGCGCAGAGATCGTCAGCTCATGCACAGACTGGACAGGATGGCCACATCCATCGGCAAGCTCGCCATGAATACCACAGGCCTGTCGAGGAGGACAGTTGGGCTGCAAGTGGAGATGGGCCATTTCGCTGGGGATGTGGCTAGGGGCCTGGGACGTCTGACCCACATTATAGAAATGATGGAGACACAGGAAATGTCGAGGGGCACAGGGGAAACACCCCAGGACAGTGAGGAGGGCTCGACCGTGAGCAGTGTCTCTATCACTGACAGCAGGGTGCTCAGGAGTGGCAGGCAGAGCACCACAGAAGCACCAGGGACCAGCCAGGCTGGCAGGAGGGGCAGAAGGTCTTAGAGATCACCCTGGACCATAAAATGTGGCACATGACGTGAATGTGCCACATGCCTGGTTAGCATTTTCATGCCCATGGACAATCAGTACTTGTGAATAGTTTCATTAATGCACTAATAAAACAGTTATTTTTGTTCCACTTAACAAATGGAGTTTTTGGTCAATAGGTGAGTATGGTGGGAGTTGACACGTACCGTCCAAAATATTGTGTTGCAATGTGTTCCCGTCTCAGTCTGCCTTGATTAGCTATACTCCTATCCCCATGATGGCGATGTGGTTGTTCTTGCTCTTCATCATCAGGATCTGGGTCTGCAGGGGTGAGAGGTAGCCCACGTCGGGTGGCTATGTTGTGGAGGATGGCGCATGCGACCACAATTTTGAATGCGGTAATGGGGGTGTATTGGAGGGCACCTCCACTGCGGTGGAGGCATCTGAATCTTGCCTTCAGGAGTCCGAAGGTGCGCTCGATGAGGTTCCTGGTCCTCTTATGTGCACTGTTGTATTGCCTCTCTGAATCATTGCTGGGTGTTAAAAACGGAGTCATGATCCAAGGCCTAAGAGCATATGCACTATCACCTGTTGGGCACAAAAAGTACACTTTTAGGAAGTCCAGATTGTCGTGCACAGTGACCTGTGTGTATGTCTGCAAGTGTCTGTGGCTCTACCTAGGAGGTAACCGTCTCCGAATTCCCCACGTTCCAGGCGTTGATGTATCCCACTATGCCTAAAAATGTATGAGTCATGGGTACTGCCTGGAAACTTAGCTACAATGTCCGTGATGACATAATGGGCGTCACAAACAACCTGAATATTGAGTGAGTGGGTACACTTTCTGTTGCGGAAAAGGTGTTCTAGATTAGCAGGGGGGCATATTTGAATGTGTGTCCCATCTACACACCCTATGACATGGGGAAAGTGGGCAATGCGGTAAAAGTCCAGCTTGGTGCTGTTCATTTCTGCCTCATTCCTTGTTAAGTATATGAAGTGGGACATGTGCGTGACTAAGGCATCTAGGAAGGCCCTGAGGAACCTTGACACTGCACTTTGGGATACCCCACCTGCCACAGCAATGACCTCCTGATAGCTCCCTGAGGCCAAGAGGTGCAGTGAGCATAGCACTTGCACATGCGTAGGGATGGCGCAGCCACGCGGAGTCTGGTGTTCTAGCTGTGGTTTGAGTAAATCTATTAATTCTAGTATGGCTGCGCTGCTAAGGTGGTATTTGTCATAGATCTCTTCCTCAGTTTGCTAAAAAAGAGTCTGCCTTGTTCTATATATCTTCTCCTGTCTGTGGCCCCTCCTCCTCCTCTGCTGGGCTGCGTGGACTCTCCTTCTCACTGCTATCAGGTATATCTCCGCCATCTCGTGTAACCCAGATGCCTTCTGGGTCTCCTTTTATACTTTGGTAATGGTTACCACCTGCTCTGAGTTAGTGGTAAATGGGACATGCAAACTGGGCTTTTTGCGACTAGTCGCAATTTGCGAGTTGCAATTGCATAAGGTTTGCGACTCGCAAATTGCGACTTGGTATTTGCGGGTCGCAAAATGGGGTCGCAACGGATGCGAGTCGCAAACGGGTCTCATCGCTTTTTGCAAGTCGGAAATGGGCTTTTTGCATCCCATTTCCGATTTTGCACTGTCGCAAATAGCGATTCGGCCCGTTTGCGACTCGCAAAACTTTGCTACATCTGGCCCTAAGTTCTGTAACAATTTGCCCCTACACCTTACAGAAACTGAAAGTTTCTAGACCTTTAGAAAGGAACTAATATATTCATCCTTTGTGATTTGTCTTTTGATTGTAGGTAGCAACTAGTTCTCTTCTTGATGATCTCAGCATCACAAAGCCTCTCAGTGTGTCAACACTTAAATAATACTGCTAGTATGATTTCTGTTACTGCTACTGGTAGGAGTTGTATTATTAGTGCAGATGTAGTAGTACTAATATTAGTAATATCAGCATTAGTACCATAGGCATTACTGGTAGCTTTAATATTAGCAGCAGAACAAATCTGTGTCTATTAGCATTTATACTTTAGTAGTAAGAGCACACATGAATGTAGGGTCGGAAGTAATAGTATAACAACAGTGGCTGTAGCAGTAGCAGCACCAGCTGCAGAAGCACCGGTATTAGAAATACTAACTGTAGGGGCCCCGGTAAAGGCAGCAGTAGTAGTGGTCACAGTAATGTAAATGATATTACTAGCATTTGGTGTATTACTGCTGGTATGTCTAGTGGGAGAAGTGGGGTCCATCGTATTACCAGTATTACTTGCCCTAGAGGCATCAATAATAACAGCTTTGTTACTAGTAAAAGTAGGCGTAGTAGTATGACCAAGAGAACCAGGACATCAGTTGTGGCTGCAAGCACGCCAGCACGGCCGGTAATGGCAATTAAAGTAGTAACAGTAATAGGAATAATGGCGTATGTGGACATGTTCTTAAGCTATGTTTGCATGCGGAGGTGGAGACTGGATAGATCAGTGTATATAAAGGTATGGACCAGCGCTGCAACAAATATTAGTGATGGTGCAAGGGATTGCATCTTCGGGAAATCTAGGATTCTTTGCGATAGCGGGTACTGCCTTGGACTTTCTTTCTTATTCTATTATCCCTTCATCTTTTAGACTCGAAGGCAGCCCCTTGGATGTTTTACTAGAAGTATTCGTATAGCACACGTCCACCATATATACAGGCCGGTGTTTGACTTTTTTTTTTTTTTAAAGTTTTTCTGTAGCTTGAACTTGACCCAAAGCCGTAAAACCGGTTTACGTGAGCACCAGGTCATATTACACATTTGTTTTAGGCACGGGCAGGTCACGTGACTAACCCAGAATCCCAGGATGTTGAGGCAATGCCGGGACTCGACTGGCTTAGATGCCAAGGTCGACACCTCTAGCCCTTAGGCCATTTCCCCTCCTATAGGCAAGCTGGACAAAGGCCCAGGGCGCCAACCTTCTGTCTGCATTACGGTCATGAACACAGCAGTTTCCGCCAACCTGGCTCCAGTGATTCAGCTTAAACTGTTTAAAGTAGTTTTTTATTCCATGCTGCAGATGGCTCTTTTTTAATACACCCAGCCCTCGTCCTTCCCCTCCTAGCCCCCTCTCACTCAGCGCTGGCCACTACTGAGAGAGCACACTGAGCCTAACTAATGTAGTCCCCCCCTCATTCGTCCTCTTTAACTGTGTTTTGAAAGAATGTGGAATGGTAGGGGAAGGTGAGTGAGCAAGAGAACGGAGATTTTTTAGAAGAAAAGCAGTGAAAATGCAGGAGAAGGCACAAGCGTCTCCACAAACCGTGTTTAACCTCACTTTTCTTTGAGCCCCTCTAAGGTTCTGCGCTTGGGAACGGGCCCAGGACGCACATGCCTCCGGCTTGACCTGCCCACCCTTTGGATCCCCTCCCTACACTTCGCCATCAGAGCTATGGCTGATTCAGGAGAGGAGCGAGAATGTATATGTTCAGAGTCTAGTTACTGCTCTGACGCAATCAGCCAAAGACTGCCCTGTGAACACAAAAAGCCTACTTCAGCCTCATTTTCCTCAGCAGCAAATGCGTCAAATTTGGTTCCACGCAAGCCACTAGCTGAGCAAAGACCAGCCCTGTTTGTAAAGCACTGTAGAGTTTTGTGATCCGAATGTCCACTTTTGATATAGTTCTGAGACTAAAAATAATTCTAGCTTACGCATCAAGAATTTTCAATTCTATTAAGGACACGGAGGCGAGGATTATTCTTTCTTTACTGAAAGAACACAGCAGCCAATAAATGTTTAGTTAAGTCAAAAACTACAAAACCCAACATTCCCAGTTTTCCATTCCGACCAATCCCTGGTCAACAGCCCAGATAAATGTCCTTGTGCCTTAAATCCTTTCTCTTTCTTTGCAACAACATAGCAAACAACTTGAAGAATCAAAAATTTGAATCCCACCAGAAACTCCTTGTATGACTCCAACTGACCACAGTCCAAAGTGTTGATCATTGAAACATCAAATCCTTGGGCATTATTGTTATCCGAACCTAATAAATAAAAAACAGATTGGTAGTGCCGTATATAGAATTTCTAAAAGAGAGGGAAAATCATGTTAAATCCAGATATCAATTATGCATCACCAATTTTGATAAATTATAATGACATATTACTTAAATACATATCACAAAGGGTGGGATAATCCTTGCCTCCGTGTCCTTAATAGAATTGAAAAATCTTGACGCGTAAGCTAGAATTTGTTTTATTCTATGTCAGGACCGGAGGTTTCAGATTATGCTAGTTCAAAGTCGATCCACCACAACAGAAGCTACATCTACAATAGGATTATGGTAAAACACTTTAAATGTAGTATCTGAAGACCAGTCAGCCACATTCATTATGTCTTCCAAGCGGGAACCAACTCCAAAAGTCTTAGAGGCCATTGCCCCTCTCACGGAGTGAGCCCCAATCGATGAGACATCAATTCCAGCTTCATTCAACAACCATTTGACCCATCTAGCTAAAGTGGCTGAGGATACTGGGGAAAACTGGGGGAAAAGGTCTCTGTAAGGAAATAAGTAATTGACCTCGAACATCCCTGCAAAATTCTCGAGTACAATCTTCATATGCCTTTATACATTGAACAACACATAATTTGGGATGATGTGGAAAAGCTTAGCACGCCTTGAAATAGAAAAGGAAACCCCGAAGGAGTAAATACCCTACCTGCTAAATCAAGAGCTCTTACATCCAAAACCCTTCTGGATGAAATAAGACATAGTAAAATTGTAAGTTTAGCTGACAATTGCTTACATGATAAATCTTCATTACATGGCCAATATTTTAGAAAATGAAGTACGATGTCAACATCCCATAGAACTGAATATTTAGGCTGAGGGGTTTTGACCATCCTGATGCCCCTTAAAAGCTTGCAAATTAATGGGTGTTCGCCCACCGGTTTGCCATCAACATGAGGATGTCCCGCTGAAAGCGCTGATCTGAAATTATTGATCGTCCTATAGGCTAACCCCTCGTAGCTAACTCTGATAGGAAATTAATAATCATGCTAATGTGGACCCCCAGGGGATCAATACTCCGTTCACTGCACCAACCCACCCATTGCTTCCAGGAAGCTTCATACCTTCTATGAGTGGACGGTGCCCAGGACTGGGACAAGAAGAAGATAGCCTCTCTCGAAACATTCAGCTTTTGCCAACATCCCCTAAAAGTCTCCACGCCATAAGGGACAACAGGCCCTGCAGTACTAGAGGATGAGGGAGGAGTCCCAGATCCAAAAGTAACGAGGGGAACGTCGGCAGACGGTTCGGACACGCACAAGACAGTGCCATTGTCACCGGGAACCACGACTAAGCTCTCCACAGAGGTGTTATCAAAATGATCTCCGTCCCCTGTCTCCAGACCTGAGAGAGTAATCTCTGAATCATGGAAAAGGGGGGAAAGGCATATGATAGAGAGGTTGTCAAGACCTGAAGGAAAGCATCCGTCCTCCAGCTGTAAAATAGAGGGAGCTGCGAATTGAGGCGAGACGCAAAAAGGTCTATCGCACACTTCCCCCAGTGGTTTGTAATTGTCAAGAACATAGACTGGTGCAGCTTCCAATAGCTGCCGTCCCTCAAAAAAAGAGAGTTCCAGTCCGCTTTCACATTGGATCGCCCCAGAATGTATTCTGCCATCACTGAAATCTGATGATGAAGGCAAAAGTACCAAAACTCCTTGGCAATCTCTGCCAGTATTTGGGACCTGCTTCTGCCCAAACGATTGCTAAAGCGCACTGCCGAGATGTTGTCCATACGTAACAGTATGCAACAACTGGCTTTGTGGGGAGATAGAGAGCGAATTGCAAAACATCCTACCAGAAGTTCCAAACAATTGATGTGGAGAGAGAGTTCCGCTGGAGACCACCTGCCCCCGTCTCTACTGCCCCACATCGTGCATTCCAGCCCCATTGACTGGCATCCAATTCTATTACTATCTCTGGAACCGAGGCGAAAATCGCCCTTCCGCTCCAAGCATCCATGTGTTCCAACCACCAGAATATCTCTGCTCGAGCCTCCTCTGTCAAAGAAATCTGCTCTGCATAACTGAGACCATTGCAAAATCTTTAGTCGTTGAAGGGCTCTGTAATGTAAGGGGCCTGGAAATATTGCTTGAATAGATGAAGCTAGAAGGCCTACCAACCTCGCTAGAGTCCTCAAGGATATACTCGGAGAGGCAAGGGCTCTCTGTAACTCTTTCTTGATCATAGATCGCTTCGCCAGAGGAAGTCGCAACTGTGCTTTAACAGAATCGACCTGGAAACCTAAGAATTCTATACATTGGGATGGGATGATGAAGGATTTGTCTGAATTTATCAGAAACCCCACATCCTGCAATATTTGGATAGTCCAATTTAGATGGACAAGAACTAACTCTCTTGTTTGCGCCATAATCAGAATGTCGTCTAGATAAATAATTAGATGTACACCCCTTTCTCGAAGAAATTGGACTACCAGGTGTAGCAACTTGGTGAAACACCAAGGGGCTGAAGACAGAGCGAAGGGAAGGACTGCAAATTCAAACCATAGGTTTTGCCAACAAAACTGCAGGAATCTGCGATGTGGCTCGAAAACTAGCACTGTCAAATAAGCGTCTTTGAGATCCAGGCGGACCAGCCAATCCCCTTCTAACAACAGATCTCTTAAAAGATGAATGCCTTCCATCTTGAAATGGCGATAGATTATGAAGGAATTGAACACAGAGTGTTGCGGACATCCTTGTCAAATCCTTTTCTTAACCTGTCTTGGACATAGCGCGCCACTTCCACAGAGGAAATCTACTCCGTGGATCTCGGGTGAATAATACTCTCCGGATCAAAACATAGGTTCTTCTGAACCGATGTTTCGTCAAAAGAATGATGTGATTTTCATTTTCTCTTACCCAACATCTTGGGTTCATCTTGAGATCTCTCTGAATCAGACGTATGAGCAGCGGGAGACTGAGAGTGCTCTTGACCAGGTACATTTTGAGAGTGTAATTCTCTAGGGATCTCATATATATCCTGTTCATATTCATGGTCTCTAAGCTACGAAGAAACCATCTGAGATAAGACCTCCGCCGATGAGTTAGGTCCCCCCAGAACCTTTCTGGGTCCGACTAATATCTGCAATCATAGTATCAGGCATTCTAGCATGAGAGGGTCCGCTCATTAATTCTCTCTGTCCAAAACCCACCAAAGGTTGTGTAAAAGGCTTTAAATCTTTAATAAGGGCTTGATTGACAAAGTCTTGCATGTGGTGAGGGCCTGTACCAATCTTTCCTCCATCTGATTATCATATGGCTCCTCTGCCTCTTGCTGATAAAAATTATCCTCTTCTGCATAATGAGCCATCTCAAAGATGCAGAGTAAAGAAGGAGTTCAATAAAGGGAGGGGGAAGGGCCCCCAGCAGGTATCACAAATGGAGAAAACTCCAATGCACAGAAGAGAAAACTCCCAAAATGGTCCAAGAAAAAGTGGAGGGAGCATCTGCCAAACTTCCCAAGGCAGAGCCTTTCGACTGTAATTACCACCCCGTTGGGCGTTATTAGGGGAGTATACTGTTTCCTTGCCACACGCCACACCGCTGAGATCCGAAGTGAAAAGCCTCGGAATGAGTGAACGGGCGCGCGCGCAGTGTGAAAATAGAGGACTAGCCTCTCTGAAAACAATACCGACACTTGTGTGGCTCTATGAGAGCTGCGGTTAACCTGCCCAACCCTGGGGAAAGCCCAGAAGGGACTCCCCAAGCTCGGTCAGCGTCTCTGTCGCATCCACACTCACTGCACACGTAGCGCTCAAGGAAATAAAATTAAACGGTGAGTGAGGGCGGTCAGTGTATACCTCCAAATTGGAGTTTGCAAGTACCGTTCACCCCTGCTCCTGCTCCACGGCCATGCACACATTAAGAATTCTTACAAAACAAGCACATTTATATAAAAAACAAGACAAGCACTTAACTATGGCTGCAGCAGCAAAGAAAGAGGAAGGACTTAAGGCACAAGGTGTCATGACCACACAAACTTGCCAAGTCAAATCAAAGAAGTGCATGAGAAAAGCAAAGAGATATCCTCAGTGGAGACAGCAAAGCCCAAACTGGAAGAAGGTTTGCAGAGTAATCTTGCGCTTATTTCAAAGGAAGAATCAAGAAGAGAAGATCCAAGATGGCCGCTGTGAGTCCTGAAGGTTAGTTACAGTTCTAGTCTTGCAATCGGTTGGTTGCTAGGTTACGAGCTCTCCAGCTAGAAGCCTTGCACTTCAACTGAGGTCTTACAGGAATCAGCTGTGTGGAGAGAGAGCGTGCTTCAGAACAGAAACTCCTGTGAGGTAAAATTACATTTGAAGATTATATTACAGAAAACGGATAAATATTGTCAAGGTTTATTCGAAGAGTTTGATAGTAGACCGTTCCCGTGGAAGTCAGCAAGGCTACAGAGTTAATGTATGAATTAACCTTATGTTTACAAGGTTCTTGTTTAAGATATTAAAGTCAAAGAAAAAACGAACTTTAAAAGAGCAAGTATCTACAAATGTCAAGGTTATAAACAAAGGCCAAGTTTAAAGGAGAAACGAACTGTTAACAAATAAGCATTTACAAATTCAATGGTAATAAACCAAAATAGAGTTTAAAAGAGAAACGAACTTAAATAAACAAGCATTTACAACTACAAGTTATCGACAGATGTCGAAGTAAGGAAGGAGAAACTAACTGTAATAAACAAGCATTTACAAATACAAGTTATCAACAAATGTCGAAGTAAGAAAGGAGAAACGAACTTTAATAAACAAGCATTTACAAATACAAGTATTGACAGAAGTCACAATAAGACAGGAGAAATTAAATAACATCAGCTGATTTGAAGAACGCATTATCACCAACTATATATATATATATATATATATATATAGCAACATAAAACCAATCTCTAACAAAGGTTGAGAAGTTCTTCCAGAATCAGTAATAAGCATTTTTTTTAAGAAGAGCTATCATTTATAGAGAGAAGCAAGGCTACAGAGAACTCAGGGTGAGTGAAGAAATAATAGAATTAAAGAGAATTAAGTGTTGAGAGTAGAAAGTGAAAAACTGATGTTGTATGTCCCTAGTAATTGCGACTGTGACTCTTGCAGGTGCTGTATCCAATCTTAGATGTGAAGAGGCAGACTGAGTACTGGCGTTCATCATCTCTGTGGCAGTCTCTCTACCATCCCATTCCCCTTTCCCCCTCCGGGGTACTCAGCACAAAGGATTAATATTTGTTGTGAGTAGCTCGGGTCGGGACTGAGGAGTTATCTTCTGCTTCTGAGGAAATCGAATTGAAGTATCCTGACAGATTGAAGTGCCATCACGCTAATTTTAGGGAAAAAACAGATTTCCTCCTGAGCAGAATGGCAGAACGAATTGATATAAAAGCATTAGCCACCGTTTTGGAAGGGTTACAGAAACAATTAAATAACACCATAGAAGAAACAGTCCAAATAAAACAGCGAATAAATGAGTTAGGGAACACCGCTAAATCAAATGAATCTGTGTTTTCACAAATCCCTAGCCCTTCACAGTCTGCAGGTATATCCACTCAAGTAATTCATGCGGTTTCTCCTATTATTCCTTTGGCTCACCCCGAGCGCTTCGGTGGGGATCCAAATAAGGCGCAGATTTTTCTGACCCAATGGTCATTGCATTTTTTATTTAGACCAGTAATTTTTTCCGAAGACCAGTCCAAAGTGGCATTTATATTGTCTTATCTGACAGGAGATGCGGCCGCATGGTCCATGCCAATAATTTCCAGAAATGATCCTGTTTTATATAATTTCCAAAATTTAAAGGAAGAGTTCTTAAGAATATTTGATCGGCGAACTGCAGCTCAAGCCACTGACAATGAACTACTGGAAATCAGGCAAGGTAATAAAGATCTAGTAGCCTATCTGGCTCATTTCAATAAACTCATTGTAGAGACTGCCTGGCCGGAGTCAAAAAGAGCCGCCATATTTTATTGTGGACTGAGAGATGAATTGAAAGATGCCTTAGCACAAGTTCCAAATAGACCCACCGAAATTTCGGAGTTAATTGATCTTGTGTTACAGATTGACCACCGGTTAACTGAACGAAGAGCAGAAAAGAGAAGAGAGTATCGACCATTTCCCCTGAGAATTGATCGTGTAAGAAATGATCATACGAGAGCCGGAGAAGGGAGAACGATAGAAGAACCAATGCAAATTGGTTCCATCCGAGGTCCTTTATCTAAGGATGAAAAAGAGAAAAGAAGAGTGAATCAACTATGTTTATATTGCGGTGCATCTGGGCATTTTGTTAAAAACTGTCCCAAGAAACCCAAAGCTCTTCAGTCGGGAAAAGGCCAGCTTCATCAGTAGAGGGAGTTGCCCTGATGAAAGCAGAACCCAAGACAACTCCTTTAGATCAACGAGTGGCGAATACCTTACAAACCGCAGCGCCACATTTGGTACAAACAGTATCAGTTAAGACCCTTGAGAAGGAAATTCAAGGGATCTCAGTTATGATAGACTCTGGAGCTACGGGCAACTTCTGTGATATCAAATACGCTCGTAAAATGGGTATTCGATTTATCAAGAAATCTACTTTGGAAGTAGTAAGAGCAGTGGATGGAACCAATCTTTCTTCAGGACCCATTTCCCATGAGACCGAACCAATTCAGATGCAAGGTTTTGGTGGACATCAGGTGCAGATAATCTTTAATTTGATAGATGCTCCACAATTTCAACTCATTTTGGGTCTGCCCTGGCTTACAGAACATAATCCACAAATTGATTGGAGCAAAAGAAGGATCAAGATGAATTCCTCTTACTGCAAAGAGAATTGCTTTCATGATGGAGTGGAAGTGTCCACCAAGTCCCAAGCGGCCTGTTTATCATCACACTCTTCAATGATCTGTGCACTAAAGACAGCAGAAATCCCAAAAGAATATGAGGATTTAGTCGCCGTTTTTGATGAAAAGGAGGCTGAGAAATTGCCACCACATCGACCCTACGACTGCAAAATTGAACTGGAGCCAGGTGCGATATTGCCATGTAGCAGAATATACGCATTGACCGAAGCAGAGAATCAACATTTAAAGGAGTATTTGGATCAATATCTTGCTAATGGTTTTATTCGGCTTCTGAATTTCCAGTGTCATCCCCACTATTGTTCATAGCAAAGAAGGATGGGAGTCTTCGAACTTGCATTGACTATCGAGCCCTCAATCAGGTTACCATCAAGAATCGATGCCCACTGCCTTTAGTGTCAGTTTTATTAGATCAAGTAAAGAATGCTAGAATCTACACCAAATTGGACCTGCGAGGAGCATATCATTTGATTCGAGTGGCTTCAGGGGATGAATGGAAAACCGCTTTTCGGACTCGATACAGATTATTTGAATATCAAGTGATGCCTTATGGATTATGCAATGCTCCCGCTGCCTTCCAGCATTTCGTTAATGATATATTACGAGAATTCCTCGACTGGATTGCCGTGGTTTATATAGATGACATTTTAATCTTTTCTGACAATCTACAGGAGCACATTTCCCATGTTCGATCCATCCTCACAAGGTTGCAAGAAAACCATCTCTGTGTAAGATTGGATAAGTGTGCATTTCATGTGGAACGTGTTGAGTTCTTAGGATTCATTTTGTCACCAGAAGGAGTTAGTATGGATCCTGCCAAGATAAAGACAGTGCAACATTGGCCTTCTCCTTGCAATGTCAAAGAGATCCAGAGTTTCTTGGGGTTCGCTAATTTTTATCGAAGATTCATATCCAATTTTTCTCAAACAGTTACACCCATTACTCGATTGTTGAAGAAAGGAGTGAAGTTTGAGTGGACAAAAGAAGCTGAAAATGCTTTTAATTTTTTGAAGAATTCCTTCGTCTCAGCTCCAATCTTGCTCCACCCCAATCCAGATGAGCCATATTATGTGGAGGCAGATGCTTCAGATGTTGCCATAGGAGGTATCCTTTCCCAGCGTCATAAAGATACAGGTCAATTACATCCAGTAGCCTATTTCTCTCGAAAATTAACACCACCGGAGATAAATTATTCAATTGCGGATAAGGAGCTATTGGCAGTCAAAGAAACTTTTCGTGAGTCGAGGCATTACATTTTGGGAGCTAAGCATAAAGTGACCGTTTACACGGACCACCGAAATTTACAGTTTTTAAAATCAGCTTGAACTCTAACAGCTAGACAACTGCGTTGGTCCCTATATTTTGCAGACTTTGATTTTTTTATCACTTTCAGACCAGGAAACGTAAATGGGAAGGCAGATGCTCTATCTCAAATTGATACCGGTGCAGTTAAAGAGCCTCCAGAATAAGAATTGATTATTCCACAAGAGAAGTTCATATCTGCCATATTGTATGAAAATTTAACCAAAGAAATTCAAGAAAACTTAACATTCGAAGGAATGCTGAAGTGGTCCAAAGAAGGCCAAGGAAGAGAAATCAAAAAAGGTTTGCCATACTTTAAAGGTGCACTGTATGTTCCGACTGTGGAGCTGCAAGAAAAAAATCTTCAGGCTTATCATGACGATCAATTGGCTGGACACAAAGGAATTCAAAAGACTCAAAATCTAATACAACGAGAATTTTGGTGGCCAAAAATGAAAACTCAGATAAGACAATATGTGTCAACTTGTGACAAATGTCAAAGAGGGAAATCAAATAGAACAGCTTCACAAGGTCTGTTAAGACCTTTGCCCACTGCACCCCATGCCTGGCATACTGTTACTGTGGATCTTATAGTGGACCTCCCTAGTAGCGAAGGTTTTAACACTATCCTAGTTTTTGTAGACACATTCACTAAAATGGCGCATTTCATTCCTTTGAAAGAAATCCCTCGAGCCCCACAGGTTGCACAGTTGTTTACACAACACATAGTACGCGCCCATGGTATCCCAAAAATTCTAGTTTCAGACAGGGGGTCCCAATTTGTTTCTCGCTTTTGGAAGGCCTTTAGTAAAAGATTAGGAATTGATTCTCGTTACTCAACCAGTTTCCATCCTGAAACCGATGGGCAAACAGAGAGAGTGAATCAAGAGTTAGAAGAGTATTTAAGACTCAATTTATTCGATAAAGAGAAGGAATGGCACGAGTTGATGTGGGCAGCTGAATTTGCTTACAATAATGCTGTTCATTCCACCACTGGGTTCACCCCCTTTTATCTGAAGCATTGTAGACATCCTAATGTAATGTTGGGTAAAGAAGATGATTCAGTGCCTGCAGTAGAAGAGATGGTGAGGGATTTGCAGACCACGTTAGTTAGGGCTAGCAAAAACATAATTCAAGCAAAAGACTCATATAAGACTCAGGCTGATAGAAAAAGAAGAGAGAGCCCCATTTATTCGAAAGGAGACAAAGTTTGGTTATCCACTCGTCATTTACATCTCAAAGGTAATCGCAAATTTCAGCCACGATTTATAGGCCCATTCAAAGTTGACAAGATGATCAATCCAGTGGCAGTTAAATTGCAGTTGCCAGCTCATCTAAAGATACATCCTGTTTTCCATGTCTCCTTGTTAAAGAACAGTCCTCCAAATTTACGTCAAAACTCCCCTCCAATTCCTATCCAGATTAGCTCTGCAGAAGAGTATGAGGTCAATCAAATCTTAGATTCCAAAATCCGTAATGGCCAGCTGTATTATCTAATTGATTGGAAAGGTTATGGTCCAGAGGAACGATCCTGGGAGCCGCACGAGTATGTACATGCTTCAAGATTAGTGAGAAACTTTCATAGAACCTACCCAAGCAAACCTAAATTGGAGAACTGTTCCCTGAGGGGAGTACTGTCATGACCACACAAACTTGCCAAGTCAAATCAATGAAGTGCATGAGAAAAGCAAAGAGATATCCTCAATGGAGACAGCAAAGCCCAAACTGGAAGAAGGTTTGCAGAGTAATCTTGCGCTTATTTCAAAGGAAGAATCAAGAAGAGAAGATCCAAGATGGCCGCTGTGAGTCCTGAAGGTTAGTTATAGTTCTAGTCTTGCAATCGGTTGGTTGCTAGGTTACGAGCTCTCCAGCTGGAAGCCTTGCACTTCAACTGAGGTCTGACAGGAATCAGCTGTGTGGAGAGAGAGCGCGCTTCAGAACAGAAACTCCTGTGAGGTAAAATTACATTTGAAGATTATATTACAGAAAACTGATAAATATTGTCAAGGTTTATTCGAAGAGTTTGATAGTAGACCGTTCCCGTGGAAGTCGGCAAGGCTACAGAGTTAATGTATGAATTAACCTTATGTTTACAAGGTTCTTGTTTAAGATATTAAAGTCAAAGAAAAAACGAACTTTAAAAGAGCAAGTATCTACAAATGTCAAGGTTATAAACAAAGGCCAAGTTTAAAGGAGAAACGAACTGTTAACAAATAAGCATTTACAAGTTCAATGGTAATAAACCAAAATAGAGTTTAAAAGAGAAACAAACTTAAATAAACAAGCATTTACAACTACAAGTTATCGACAGATGTCAAAGTAAGGAAGGAGAAACTAACTGTAATAAACAAGCATTTACAAATACAAGTTATCAACAAATGTCGAAGTAAGAAAGGAGAAACGAACTTTAATAAACAAGCATTTACAAATACAAGTATTGACAGAAGTCACAATAAGACAGGAGAAATTAAATAACATCAGCTGATTTGAAGAACGCATTATCACCAACTATATATATATATATAGAGCAACATAAAACCAATCTCTAACAAAGGTTGAGAAGTTCTTCCAGAATCAGTAATAAGCATTTTTTTTAAGAAGAGCTATCATTTATAGAGAGAAGCAAGGCTACAGAGAACTCAGGGTGAGTGAAGAAATAATAGAATTAAAGAGAATTAAGTGTTGAGAGTAGAAAGTGAAAAACTGATGTTGTATGTCCCTAGTAATTGCGACTGTGACTCTTGCAGGTGCTGTATCCAATCTTAGATGTGAAGAGGCAGACTGAGTACTGGCGTTCATCATCTCTGTGGCAGTCTCTCTACCATCCCATTCCCCTTTCCCCCTCTGGGGTACTCAGCACGAAGGATTAATATTCGTTGTGAGTAGCTCGGGTCGGGACTGAGGAATTATCTTCTGCTTCTGAGGAAATCGAATTGAAGTATCCTGACACAAGGACATTTATATAGGCTATTGACCAGGGATTGGTCAGAATGGACCTCTGGGAATGTTGGGTTTTGTAGTTTTTGACTTAACTAAACGTTTATTGGCTGCTGTGTTCTTTCAGTAAAGAAAGAGAAAGCATAATCCGAAGCCTCCGGTCCTGACATAGAATTCCTTTGACACAACTGTGTATGGTTGTGTTTGGTTAGTACATATTTATTTGATCAATGTTTGGATTTAATAATGTTTCGTATTGGTAAATATGGTTGTGTTAGACTAGTACTGATTGAAGTTTTTCAGAAGATGTCTTCATAAGGGTTTATATTGGTTAAGAAATGCCCAATCACGTCACATTTGTATTTTCCTAAATTTATGGATGTGTGCGATAAAGGACATTCCTGCATATTTCATTCTGGCGGGTTGGTCAATTGCCCATTCCCCAGCCTGTGCAGACTACTTAACTAGCCATTTAGATACCTTTGATACGATCTGCACAGGTGGTTGTGGTATAATTTAGGTAACTTGTATTGAATGTTTCTAAGATGTGTGTAGGTTGGTGACAGGATGTGCAGTTGAGATGGCATTTTGTTTACAGCTATGTGGCTTTGTACCACGTTGAAGTGAAACACAGCCTAAATTCAAACTCTTCTTAGTAACTGTGAACATTAAGATACATGGAAACTGTATTAAATGGGAAACCCAGCAAAAGTTAACAGGTGCCTAGGAAAGAACACCATTGTATTTGCCTATTTGCCCCTGATGTATTGCTTAGACCCAGCAGTGTAACATTAGCCCCCACAGCCCCTGAGGTGCGGACAGGATCTCCAAGCTCCAGATGGCCCTCTTAGCACACTACCCTGTGCATAGGCAGTGGGTGCCTAGCCTGAGAACTCCTGACTGGGTCCGTGGGCTCCTCCATGTACTTTGCAAGGGGGGCCTTCAAGTTTCATTACGCCACTGATTAGACCTCGCCTTTAAAAACTCACCCCTGCGAACATAACTGAATCAATCCCTCTGTTTAAAAAAGCCACACAGCACATGCTTATAGTGTAAGGTAATGCAACACCTTGTGAACGAGGAAATTATCCGTGTGCACATGGAACATGGAGTGGCAGCAGTGACACCATATGACCAATACCACAATTTCTCAAATCACCAAGGTATAGAAATAATTACTCTGATGTCTTACGCCAATGGCTGGGCTTGCAAAATGCACAGAATCCTTTGTGGACAAAGTGCACAGAATCAAAAGATAAGCTCATAATACTTAACATGTAAAGTGCATAGAATCCTCTACTTAGAAGTGTGCAGAATAATTCACATACAAGGTAAGTATATCATACTTTACATATAAAGTGCCCAGATTCCTCTAATTCCAAGTGTGTAAAACCATTCATATACAAGGTGTGTTCACATAATAGTCTACATGCAAAGTGCACAGAATCCTCTACTTGCGAGTATGCAGAATCATTCATATACAAAGTGCTTAATTCTTTACATACAAAGTGCATGCAATACTTTACCTACAATGAGCGCAGAATCATTCATATATGAGGTGTTTACTTGTTACTTTATATACAAAGTGCAAGGAATCCTTTATTTACAAAAGAAGTAAAGTCATTCAAAGAAGGTATGAAACTACTTTACATACAAAAGTGCACAGAATACTTACCTACAAAGGGCCCAGAATCATTCATATGCAGGATGTGTTGCATACATTTCTTTACATACAAAGAATCTTTTATTTCAAAGGTTTCAGGGTCATTCATATACAAGTGCTTTACATACAAAGTGCCTTAAATACTTTACTTACAAAGGACACACAATCATTCATATGTAAGGTTTGCAGATAATACTTTACATACAAAACATATCAAATCCTGCACGTACAGAGGGCACAGGATCATCAATATTCAAGGTGTCTATGTACTACTTTACTTACAAAGTGTTCTGAATGCTGTACTTACAAAAGGTCCAAAACCATTCCTATACAAAGTGTGTACAAAATACTTTACATAGAAAGTGCATGGAAACTGTAATTACAAAGGGTACATAATCATTCATATACATGGCCTGTAGATAATACTTTACGTGCAAAGAGTATTGAATCCTTTACTTGCAGAGGGCACAGAATCTTTAAGATTCAAGGTCTGTATGTACTACTTCACTTACAAAGTGTACTGAATCCTGTACTTACAAACGTTCCCGAATCATTCCTATATAAGATGTGTACAAAATACTTTATATAGAAAGTACACGAAATACTTTACTTACTAATGGTGCATACTCATTCATATACCAGGCCTATAAATAATACTTTACACGTCAATTTAACCAAATTCTGTACTTACAGAGGACACAGAATCATTAATAGCCAAGGTGTTAATTATGTATTATTTTACATATAAAGTGCACTAAATCCTTTACTTACAATGGCCACAGAACCATTCACATAGGAGGTGCGAACAAAATACATTACTAGAACGTCCTTGGAATCCTTTACTTAGAAACCGATCAGAATCCTAAACATGCAGAGTGTACAGAATATTTTACATGCAAAGAGCACTGAATAATTTACCTAAAAATACACTTATTCCTATATAAATGAGGTACACAGAATATTTTAAATGCAAAGAATCATTTCCTTACTAAGTGAACAGAATTCTAAATATGCAAAGAGTACAGGATACTTTATATGAAAGTCCACTGAATCCTTCACTTACAAAGTGCAACAAATTTCATATAGATAATGTGTACAGAATACATAGAAGTACAAAGAATCCCCTATGTTCAAAGCTGTACTTATAAATTACATTTAAAGTGCACAAAATCCTTTATCTATACTGTGCATGGAGTACTTTACTTATGGAGTGCGCAGAATTTATATATGACAAATTGTACAGAATGCTTTACGTACAAAGTCCACAGATGCCTAGATCCTAAGTGCAAACATTCCTTTCTGAGGGTACAAAATCATTGTCACAAAATGCACATTCTTATATATTTCAAGTGTGCATAATCTTTGGTACAAAGTGCACATAATTTCCATCCACTCTGCTGTTGTTGTCAATGTTTTCTTTAATATTCAGTGGTGGTTCTTCACTAACATTTTGCACAGGTGCTCATGCCACACACTGTTAAGCAAAGTATTATGTTGATTTATTTACCATTAAAAGGCCCTGCAAGCACCACCCCCCCCCCCAAATCTGCACTGCACATATTGAGTGCCCATGTACACCTTAGTCAGTCTAGGCCTATGTGCCTTCACCATTATTCATGCTGTACAACAAATCTGAGGCAGTTTGTCACAGTTTATGCAATTGACTGCAAGACCATTGTGGTGAGTAGAGAAACATAGGGTTTATGTGTTCACACAGGCCCCATAAAATATCCAAATACTGATAACTTCCCTTCATGGGCTTCTACTATCCCCTTATTGCATCATAAGGGCATGTTAATTTTGCTTTTCCATAGTCTATCATTTTCCCCTTATTGCTTCATACGAAAAGTATCCTGTTCAAAACTGTTTGGTGTGCTCCCCCCAAAGGTTCAGGCTGGTGGAGGTTCCTTTGAGCTGATGATGGTATTCCCCTTGCTCCTGTTTCAGTTGCACATTAGTCCTGAAACACTGATTTACCATTAGCGTGTTCAGCCCCTCCTGAAAAAATCCATCCGCCTTTCAGCTGAATTGAAGAACTACTCACCCATATCTCTGCTCCCCTATCCAGCATAAGTCCTCACGGAAGCGATCAACCAGCAACTCACCCAACACCTAGAAGATCACAACCTCCTGGACCCATCCAAATCTAGATTCCGAGCGAACCACAGCACTGAGACAGCCTGATTGCAGCCACAGATTACATCAGAGCCCTCCTGGACCATGGGGAAACAGCAGCCCTCATCCTTCTCAACCTGTCCACTGCATTTGACACAGTCTCCTACAACATCCTGATCAACAGACTCCACCACATCAGGATCCAAGGAAACGCCCTCACATTGATCTCCTCATACCTCATCGGCAGAACCCAAAGGATCAGTCTCCCACAGTTCACCTCAGAGCCCAAAAAGATCATCTGTGGAGTCCCCCAAAGATTGTCTCTCAGTCTGACCCTCTTGAACACCTACATGACCCCCTTGGCCATCACCGTCAGATCACATGGACTCAACATCATTTCCTACGCACACGACACACAGCTCATCCTCTCACTGTCCAAAGATCTCTCCAACACAAAAGGCAACTTCCACAAATGCATGATGAACATAGCGGACTGGATGAAGCACAACTGTCTCAAAATCAACACCGAAAAAACTGAAAGCCTCATCTATGGGAACAACACCTCGCCATGGATTGACACATGGTGGCTTGCAGAGCTCAGTACACACCCTTCCCCAACAGACAACGCCTGCAACCTCAGCATCATCCTGGATTTCAAGCTATTCATGAAGAAATAAGTTGACGCAGTCTCATCCGCCTACTTCCACACCCTTTGCATGCTCCCCAAGGTCTTCAGGTGACTCCCAGCAGACACCAAAATGACTGTCACGCATGCCCTCATCACCAGCAGTCTGGAGTACAGAATCACAGCACACCTCCTGAAGAGACTCCAGACAATACAGAACTCAGCAGCAAGAATCATACTCAACCTCCCCAGAAGGACCAACATCACAACCCATCTCAAAAAAACAACACTGGCTCCCGATTCAGAAGAGATGCAGTTCAAGATGCTGACCCATGCCTAGAAGACACAGCACAACAAAGGACCAGCATACATCAACAAACGCCTGACCTTCCATTAACCGACCAGACACCTCCGATCAGCTTCCCTCTCCCTTACAGACACCTCATGGATCTGTTGAGCCCTCAGCAGAGGACGCTCCTTCTCACACCTGGCAGCCAAGACTTGAAACAACCTTCCCCTGCAGCTCAGGACTGCACTGTCACTCCAGTGATTCAGAAGAGAACTAAAGACCTGGATGTTCGAATAATCATTCCTCCATGCAGCAGCATACAGCTCCAGTGCCGCGAGACCCTCATGGGTGATTTGCTGCGCTATATAAATGTTTGATTGATTGACTGATTGATTGATCAGTGTTTATTAAAAAACGTTTTCAAAAATATATATGGTACCAAAAGTTCAGTAACCAAATACGAGCAAAGTAAAAAAAAAATGCACAATCAGATGGACGTGGTCAAACTTGGTACCATAACTCAAGAACATGGTTTTGGCTGTTTTTTTGACATAGTCATTGACACTGTTGAACACTGTATTTGAACAGGGAGTTCCTTCCACAATTTAGAAGCTAAGACAGAAAGAATGAATGAGATTGGGAAGAGTAGGAAGGGGGGGTGTAGCAGATAAAGAATATAGTCCTGCAGAACCAATGAACCAATGGTCAAAGAAGATAAGCGCAATATGGATAATGTATGTTAGTGATGCAGAAAGCAATTGAAATGTGTTCTCAAGAATTTACAAAGGCCTAAAATTGAGCTATTCATATTATCTATTTTTCCGGCTTCCTTGTCATAGTCCTTACTATCTGTGTAAACCCCAATACGTGATTTTTTTTTTTTTTTTATGATATTCAGGATTCTTTGTGCTTCTATGTATTCTGTACACATTATCTCATTCAGGTTCCAAATGAGGGACAAGACCTGGATATATGTTCTTTACTTGTGGTCAATTTAGTAAGTGAATATCTGCCATCTGCTGATTTGTGCTTTTTTAAATGTTTTTTTCTAAAATCTATATAGGATAAAAAAAACTAAGACTCAGTACAACGAAGATTACCTGTAAGTAATCAGGACATCTGTGCAGGGTAATGTTCAGAGAAGAGTGATAATTCAAGTGCTGGACAACTACAATGTGAAGCAAAATTTTCAGTTAAGTAGGAAAAGATCTAATATTGCTGACATTATAAAAATTACATTGAAATACTTTAGAAACATAAAAGATATGGTCATATGAGTTTAGAATTGAAGAAAGGAGACGAGTTAATTGGGACCGAGAGCAGCTGAAGGAAATAAAGACGTTTTTGACAAGTCAGGAAAGAAATATGACGTGTTTTTTTGGGGATTCAATTTGATAACGTTAGAAGTTT
The DNA here is from genome assembly GCF_031143425.1 of Pleurodeles waltl. Taxonomy (NCBI): domain Eukaryota; kingdom Metazoa; phylum Chordata; class Amphibia; order Caudata; family Salamandridae; genus Pleurodeles; species Pleurodeles waltl. The sequence continues at coordinate 404,114,902 of NC_090448.1, forward strand.
GTAAAGTTAGAAATTAGAAATCGTAGGCACTAAAATGTGCCACAAAATGAAAAGAGGAACTAATACAGATGGGGGAAAAGCATAAAGAGAGACAAGCATGGACAAAGCCAATAGGTCTTGCCTATGCAAGAGCTATAGCCTTTGTCAATATGTTTTAGCAATGTTGTACACCAGCGTGGCTGCTGTTCAGCATGGCTAAAAGTGGCACTAAGGAAAGTCAGGTGGAGTGTCGTAGAGTGGAATGGCAAAGAGTGGAGCAGAGTGTTGTAGAGTGGAGTGGCAGAGAGTGTTGTCATGTATTGGAGTGCCATAGTGTGAAGTCATACACTGTAGTGGCATAGAGTAGAGTGTACTGGTGTAGAGTACATTGGCATAGAGTGCTGTGGCATTAAGTGCAGGGGTATTGAATTCAGCTGCATACAGTGCAGCATCGAAGAATGCAGTGGCATAGATTACAGTGGTGCATAGTAGAGCGGAGTGACGAAAAGCGGAGTACCGCAGAGTGGTGCAGAATGGAATGGCATAGAGTTGAGTGATGCAGAGGGCAGTGGCACAGAGTAGAATCGAGTGGCACGGAGTAAAGAGTAGAGTTGTGTCGCATAGAGTGCAATGGAGTAGTGGTGCACAGTAAAGTAGCATAGAGTGGTGCAAAGTAGAGTACAGTGGTGTAGAGTGCAGTGGCATAGAATGGAGTAGCGTGGAGAAGTGCATAGTAGAATGGCATAGAGTTCAGGGCCGGATAGTACAATTTTTCAGAGTAGAGTGTCAGTGTGCAATGGAGTAGAGTGGTGTATAGTACTGTGATACAGAGAAAGAGTAAAGTGCAATGGCAGAGTGCAGTGACATACAATGCAGTTGTGTACAGTGCATTGGCATAGAGTGCAGTGGCATAGAGTGAAGTGGTGTAGAGTGGGATAGAGTTGAGTGGCATAGAGTGTATTGGTGTAGAGTGCAGTAGTGTAGAGTGCAGTGATGCAGAGTGGCGTAGAGTAAAGTGCTGTAGAGTGGAGTTGTGCAAAGTAGATTGGTGTGGCCTAGCCTGGAGTGGTGTAAAGTGCAGTGGCAAAGAGTGCAGTGGTGTAGAGTAGAGTAGCGAAGAGTGCATTGGTATACAGTAGATTGGTACAGGGTAAAGTAGAGGGGCATAGTGTGCAATGGCAGAGTGGAGTGGTGCAGAGTGCAGTGGCGTGGAGTAGAGTGGTTCAGAGTGCAGTGGTGTGGAGTGGTGTAAAGTGGAGTGGTGCAGAGTAGAATAGAGTGGATTGGCGTAGAAATGACCAATAGATTTGCACAGACATACAGTTTTACTAATAAAACTAAACAGTGCACAAATGAAAATGTGTGGAAATTCATCGCCTAGTGTAATAATTTGTTTTGATCATATTAAAGTATTTGTTTCCAACACACTTCAGAAACAACAAAAAATGTGCTTCATTTGTGTTACTAACTACACAGTTAATTTAAATGTTGTTGTATGCTAGAACAAAACATCTTTCCTACCCCCAGTTTCCAGTAATATTGTCATATAAATCCTCTCACATTGAAGTCAGAGAAAAAAAGTAAACAAGTGTCCTTGGAAAACAGAGCCTGATATTTGACCTTGGCTTTTGAATCCACAGCAAATGTGACAAGATAAGAAGATTTGAAGGCCTATTTAGAGAAAGCGAGTTTGTGGAAGGATACAGTAAACATGGTTTAGGCAACAGTAGGAAGGAACTGAACCTAGAGAGCTTAAAGCAAATAAAAGCCAGCAAACAGGAAGCCAGAAAATGTGAGTTCCAAAGCTAATGGTAATCAATGGGCGGAATGCATACCTAGGTCAACTTTCTGAAAGTCACCAAGATGTCATTAGCAAACCAGACAGCTGCATCATCTGGTAGACTGCGACCTAAAAAAGGATCAAGAACAGAGATGAGAAAAAAAACATAGTTCACAATAATGGGTGCTGAAACATAGGAGTAAAGCCAGACCGATGCAGAAACTGAAATACCCAATAAGGAAAGGTAGGTCAAGAAACTAGAAGGGCCCATCATGCCAAAAACAACATATGGATGACACACAGTAGGTACAAAAAAAAAATATGCCATGCATTGTGAAGAATATTTGAAAGAGGAATGATCGGCATGAAATCAGAATGCACTGGAGAGGAAAGATTATGGATTGGAAGGATAAAATAATCTAAAGGCGGTCCAGCCTTCTCCTACATCTCTCATAAAGCTTGGAACACCCTGCTGCTACATATAAGAGCCTCCTTCTTACTGCTTGAATTCCGCAAGAAGCTGGAGACCTGGCTTTTTGAGTAGTCCTATGGACCCTAGGTTTGGTTAGACTCATTCCTGCTCAGCACCAGGACACCCTCCAGGATTATAGTGTTCTCTATAAATCTGTATATCATAACATAACAATGGGTTCTAATATTTTACAATTATATGGAGGGAGTGACATGGGACCGAAATTAAAAAGACTAAAATGGTCAAGATGTCCCTACAGTATGGTAACTTTACCACTTATTGTGTACTAACCACACTGGGTAAGATTTAGGCAGTCTCCTATTGCAATGCCTTGGTACCCCATGATTGTATGACAAGCTTATGTTAACACGTATAATCCAGCTCTCCTCAAGAGAGACACTTGCTTTCAGTATTGTGACTCCCCAGTAGTAGGATAATCTTTTAACATGACCGTTTCTCCATTGGAACTACTGTCAGCATCCTGTCCCTATAGACCATATAAAAAGTGGTTAAAGAGATGTCTGGCTTGGAGCTGGAAGCTAGTATGTGCTAATTTCCCCAGGAAAAGAGCATTTTTTTTTTTGCTGAGTGGGCATGCACTCATAATTCCCAGGAAGGCCACATGTGGAGTGAGAGAAGGATCCTTCCTTTTTTCCGCAGAATGAAATAAGTACTCGGCCTCTGGAACCAGTACTTTGAAGAGCTACTGTATGAAGATGTGTGAGGACCTAAAAAAAAATCCTGGATGTTGGAGTTATGTGCTTTCCATTTCTTTGAGCATGGACAAAGCTAAAACAATTTCTTCCTGGACTCTTACTTGAAGTGCTTCTCCGTGGACCAGAAGCTGCCCCAACCTAAGGAGAACCTCAGTGCCGTCATCAACCAGCCGGCAAGTCACTGTTGGGAGCTTAACTGTCTCAAGGAACTGGCAGAAGTGCTGTTATGGTGAGAACCAAAACCCACTCACCACATGGCAAGTGCATTTAATCGTCCTTGACGTATGACCCTTCCAGGCAGGCTTACGCGCCATGCTCCAATGAATCCCTATATCTTAAACCTGCCTTCTTGTATTGGACCACTCCACTGGGACCAGCGTCCATCAAACCAAGACCTGGGGCCCCTATTTGTGATGCCGGCAGGTTGACAAAAGTTTTTTTTTTTTATTGTTTTATAGTTGTAAAGTGTGGATCTACTCACATAGGTGGCAGAATACTTAACATATAACAGCAAAATATAGAGTTAAAACACAAGACAATTGCTTCTAATAAGAAGAAACTCTATATGCTGTGTCCTTGAAGGTAACAAGCAGCAGGTAAAACACATCAGGTTAGATGTGAAGATGCTGTAGTTATGATACTATGAAGAATACAAGATTTAGACATTAAGATATATTCTGAAAAGGTAGGTGTTTATTTCCGAAATAGTAAAGGGTTTCATTCAGTCTGAGATCCTTCAGTCAATGGTTCCAGATTATAGGTGCTTGGCATGAGAACGACTGTTTCAGGATCTTGGATTCTTTGTTCATGAATTTCATGGAGGTGACGAGCCATGCCTCTAGTGGAATATGTTCTTCAGGTATAAGGGCTGACCGAAGTGTACTGCTTTGTGCATGATACGTGCAGTTTTGAAAGTAATTCTGCCCTAAATGGGGAGCTAATGCAAGATTTTCAAGGTGGGATATTTTCCCTGCGCTTTTGATTAAGCAAGCGGCTGCATGGAGCACATTTTTAAGCTCAGAGGCAGGCTTGTGGAGGCTGCATAGTACAGTGTTGTCCCAGTCAGTATAGGGGAGAGAACTAGTGCTGAACAACAGATGTGGAGTTAGGAATAATAAATCTTCACCTCCCTCAGTGCACTTACCGGTTCAATAATTTGTCCCTCTATATTGTGACCATTATATTGTGACCAGTTGGTATTTGGGGTTCAATAGTTCCTATTATGGCCACTTGGACTAGGCCTCGTAGAAATCCAAGTTCACCCTGCCCACTGAGTGCCATAACTCTAGTCAGAGTAGAACTTAGAAATGTAGGGACTTGTCACATAAAGTACTGCAAAAGAGACACTTTATCTCAACCAGTAGATTTTGAAATCTTAGCCTTCAAAGTGATCCTGATGCCCCGATTTGTGAACGCCAAGTGCATCCTAACACCAGAGAATCCTGAGAGTGACCAGAGGATTTTGTGATGCGGACACATGAACAAACCTGGTGTCCCAAAACAATGGTGTCAGGATCTCAAGATATAACAAGTGCTCCTAAAAGTCTTCAGTCGATTTCTAAATACAACCCAATTTTGCCCATTAGATAGTACGAGACCTAGTCCCAGGCAAACACAGGCTCCACAATCCTGTGGGGTGTAAACCTTTCTGTCTGTAGTCATAACTGCAGCATAAGAGCACCCTCTGCTTCCCAATATTGCTACACTGTGTATAAATAAGAACTATTCTGTGCCAAGCATATGTTGTGGGATGCTGTCTGTCATCTTTACTTCTTTGTATCTCCTTGTAGTCACATAGAGCCTCTAACTACCTACAGGGTGTCAGATTTAGCTAAAGGCCAGGGGGGTTGCGGATATTTGTTTTTTGTTTTCCCCACCGGGGCTTCACGAAGCCTGCCCATAAGTTACCTTTCATTCCCATTCATTTAGTAGCTGGTAGCTGCAGTCTTGGTTTTGTTATGCTGTGTGACATCTTTTTAGGGGTCATAAAGGACTTCCTGCTGTAACTAGTGTTTGTCGTTCCAACTGATTATTCATATATTTGCAAATAAAATCATTTTTAGTTTTATCATTTTTATTGGACTTTGAAACAGCAAAAAAACAACCACCAGTAGAAGGAAAGTTATCTAAGCTGTATAAAATCAATTCCTCTGGCTGGACTTTGATCTTTATTTATTGCAGAAACCTCGTGCCTAACCTACACTGCCTCTTCTGAGTAAACCTTGGCTGCATGATCACAGCTACCTCTGGACAGTCAAGGGACCACAAGGAGTGTTGGGTATTCACCACAGTTGTAGTGTCCATTATCCTGGTCAGGTAGTGACAACAGGCGGACTCAGACCTGATACTGCTATGTGGATCATTCAAGCCACATGGCCTGGTTCTAAAAATTCTCTTCATTGCTCTATGCGTTCTCAGTAAAGTGTTTTTATGAGTTCTTTTAGATTATTTTGCTGTGTTTCTATTGCACTCTCGTTACTTGTTCTTTAATGCTTTCTGTGCCATTCTGCGGTATACACTCTGTGCACTGACTAATCTATTGTTCTGTCTTTTCTCTGTTGTTTTCTGTGCTCTTTGATGTTCCCTCAGAGTTCCATAGTCCATCAAAAGTTCTCGGCATTCTGTAATGTTTTCCATCTTTTCTCTTTTGTCTGCCTTAACTGTACTCTGACCCATCTATGATATGTATTTTGTTACCTGCCTTATCTATCGTACTGTGCCTTTTCTCTGTGTTCTTTGATGTTCTATCGTCTTTCCAGAATATATCCATTGTTCTTTGCTTTCTATAAGATTCTCAGCCTTTTCTATATTGTTCCATGTTCAGTACCATTTTATATGTCCTTTTTCTCGTGCATTAACTATGATTCCTATGTTTTTCTTATATTCCTTTGATGTTCTCTCAAGGGTCCATTGTATACCCATAGCCATCTTCTGTTTTTAGGCTGGTTTGCTTTTTCTCTGTAATCCCCTGATCTTTAATGCTATCTGTACCATTCCATGATATGTGCTTTATTCGCTGCCTTATCTATGACCCTGTGTCTTTTCTCTGGAGCTTTCTAAGTTATTTATTGTTCTTCCGTGGACCCAATAGTATATGCGTTGTTTCCAGTCTTCTCTGGTGTATTCTGACCATTTTCTGTTGTTAGCATTATATATCTTTATTATTTATTTATTTTTGAAATGTTATACAGCATGGACATGCCTGAAGGCATCAGGGCGCTTTACAACACAGGGTACAGCGGGTTACATTAATAGTAGTTAAACTCGGACGTTTACATCAGTGTAGGTATACAGGAGTGACCACAAGGGACAGGTACAACATCAGGGCACAGGACATGAACAGTTAAACGAATGCAGATCAGGGTGCAGTGGAGAAAGTAACTAACTCTGGTCAGGGTGAATTAACCAAGATGCTTGTCAAATATCTCCTTTGTTCACTGCTCTAGCTATCTGCTGTGTGTTGCGTCTGTTGTGCTTTGCGTAAACATATCTTATGATTCATTGCTTTCGCCGTTCTCTGTATTTCTCTAGTGTTTTCTAGGGTTGTTTTATAAGTTCTCTCCATTCCTTTCTGCTGTCTGTTGTTCTCATTGTATGGTATAGCGATGTTTCTGTCTTATTTGATGTTCTGCTTTCCTCTGGTGTTCTATGATGTTGCCTGTATTAGTTGATGGTGTGCCCTTTGTTCTCACCCTCCTCTTTTTCTGTGCCTTTAACATGTTCGTTTAATTCTCTGTACTGCCATCGGCGTTCTTTCTGCTGTGCCAACTGTACTCTGCTACTTTTTGCACTCTCTTTCTGAATGTCATTTGAGTAAAGCATGTTTGTGTTGTACAGGTTAATAAATATTAAAACGGATATTGGGCGCTGCTCTGCAGGGGAGACAAAAAAGCGCCCACTAGACTACATTTCCCATATTCCTCCAGTAGGGAAACAAAGAAACAAAGGCGATTTACATCTCAGCAGGCGTCGTTTGCTCAGTGTTATGATCTGTGAAGTCAATTCTGCTTCTACTAATCCTGTGAACACCAAACAACGAAACAATGCGCATCACATGCCCCGCGGCTCCCCATCTCTCCCGTGCTGTGAGTGAGTTTTTTTTTTTAATCATAGACGTTGCTTCTGATTGGCTGAGGGTGATGTCACCCCGGCTGAGCTGGCACCTCCCATTCACTCCCATTAAAAGCTCAGCATTAAGCTAAACAGGAAGGCTTTAGTCCGGGAATCTAAAAAAAAGACACACCAAAAGGCCGAGAGGGCAGATATTGTGCAGCCAGAAGAGGTGGACAGGCCCAGGACATGTGTCACAACGCGCAAAGCCTCTGATGCAGGTAAGGGGCCCCGGAACCTGTGTGTTAAAACCGCTGGGAGGGTACGAAGGGTACAAGGTAGCCTCTCATGTGTCTGGGCACCGGGCAGCCCGTGAAACGTAGCCTGTCTGCAGGGTGTCGGTGAATGAGCGGGTGCATGGATCTGCATGGAGCCGTACGAAGAGTCTGCTGTGTGTGTCTGCATGCATGGTAATTCTGTACGTGTGCGATACATGTATGGAGTGAAACATATGTGTGCATGGCGAAAGGTCTGTATGTGTGAATGGGATAGGTGGGAGTGTGTATTTGATCGGTGTGTATACGCAGGTGTTCATATATCATACGTGCGCTGGACACGTAGGTCTGTGTCAGTAGATATGCTAGTTTGAATGTGAGTGATTGGTCTGTATGTTCATGATGAGGTCTGTATCTTTGGGTCTGTTGCATTTGTATGTGTGCGCCTTACGTGTGCAAATTAACAACAGGACAGGCGTGTGGAGTAGATAGGACTGTATTTTTGCGTATATGCTTTGGATGTGCGCGCGGCAAGCCTGGCTGTATCGCGTCCTTCACTGGTTTGTGTGTGCGCGCGAGAGCTGTCGGCATATATGTCTGCGGGTGATATGTGTGCACGTGAATGTGGTAGGTTGCGGTTATTCTGGTTTTTGGGAGGTTACCTGAACACCACTTCTCTAGCCTTGGCTTTACTTCGTACAAATGGCACCTTCTGGTAAAATAAATATTTCAATGCGCTTTATGCCACCTTTAGTTTGAATGCGTGCCTGTATTTGGATATGTAATAGTCTACAACACGTTACTGAGTAATGATAGTCTGTTTGATGTATTATTGCCTTTGTCTTTTATAAAGCGCTTTCTGGCCAATACCTTTGGGCGCTGTGAATAACTGGTATCATTATTAAACAGTGCTTATTTAGCGACCCCGGAAAGAGTGGTTTTTCAAGATTCAAATCTCTGGCCGTTGTGTTACTTACAGATCATGAAATTTAAGCTTTAGATGTGGTATGCCTTCGTTTACCAATCTGGCGAGTACCCTACACTGCAGGGACCGTGGGGACAGTTGTTCCTTTACGAAATGTGAAAATACATAGGCATTGCAGGGGCTTTGAGAAAATTTCGTATACGTGAAGATGGTTTAAGTGTGATGCTCTGTATTACCGTTGTTCAGAGTTGTTGGGGTAAGATATACGTGAACATAACTACCTGCTTGACCTGAAACTATATATACATGAAAATGCTCCTGCAAGCGATAAATATATATTTCACAAGGACCTGTGAAATAGTTTTTATATTCTAGGCAAGTACCCATTATAACCGCATCAGCAGAGGTTCACCATTGCCCATTTTTAAATTAGTAACCTCTTCACTAAAACCAAAGCAAAACTGGAATATTAAAATTCCGATCAGAGCCTATCGATAGCAGAACATTGCATGAGACGCTTAACATGTCTTAGCGAGTAGCCACAGCTCATAGTTTAATTAGCAGTTTATCTGAAAAAACGAATCATAGCCTAAATATTCAGGGAACATTGGTAGCTCTGTCTTGCTTGCAGTAGGTTCAACTATCTCTTATTTCAGTGTTTTTAAGAAAGCAAAGCTATTTTCCCCAGAAATTCCCATTCTTCACTACATAAATAAATACTTTTCTTTTCAATACAATAAAGAAGTGTAAACCAATAATTCACTTTCAGTAAACCTCTTCGTGTTTGAAATTTTTTTTTTATGCTTATTGCGCAAAATAATAATGTTATATAAAAATACATAACAAGGAACATGTAATATGTTCTTAAATTGCCATCCCACGTTTTTGGCGACCTTTACAAACCACTCTGCCTCTGGCCCCCACTGTGGTTTAGGATGTTAGTCCCTTGACTGCAATACATGATTATATCACATGGTTACCTGTTCTGTATCCTTCTCCAACGTAGCTGGTGAGCTACTGGTAGCTCTCCAGCTACCTGTGAGTAGCTCGCTTGTGTGCAGCCCATCTTTCCAAATTAAAAACTTTAGCTTGGTTGAATTCATTTATGTAGGCCAAACCTGAAAAGTGTGCATTAGACATGGAAATGTGTGTATTTTCAGAGCTGTATAAGCTGACATTTGGAGGAAAGTGTTTGAATTGTCAAATTTATATCCGATATCTCAGTACATAATTGAGGTGTTTGGGAGACTTGTTATTCATATTATTACCTTGGTGCATGTAGAGACATTCCCAATTGATAAAGCCCTTTTTACTTAGCTGCTAGCAACCCTGCTTGATGTACTAAAGTGGCCACTTGTGGTAATGTTGCTTATGGTGGCCACTAGTGTTATCATGTCTGATGTGGTCGCTATTACAAAATTTATAATACTAGTGACTCGGGATGACTTTCTTTCAACATAAGTAGCTTTTATTAGAGATTAGGTTGGAGACCCCTGCTTTTAGAAACATACACATCAGAATGAATTCTGAAAATATACACATGCAAGAACTACGAACTGAAAAACTGCAAGGGACTTTCTTAATAGTTGTAGCTGTAAGGTAAAACGGCATTGAAGAGACCTTGTGGCTATTAGGAGAGTTTTCTCCCTTTATTAAGTAATTGTTACATTGTAATCCCAAAGGCAGGAAAACTATTTTTCTTATGTCAATTTTGCAGGGCAGTGGTAAACGGGAACGTGATCTTTGCACTGTAGTAATACATTTGTGATTGTGCTTGTATTAGTACAGTTATGCTCAATAGCAAGTAGTTGAGCCTCAGTTATTTTTACTCCCTTGGTATAAATATATATTTATGTATATATCTATGGGGCAAATATTTGTATGTGCAGGCGCTCTGAGAATAAAGGAATCATCTCAACTTCCAGTTGATGTCCAAAATCCCCAGAACAACATTAACGTCAAAAATTACGTCTGCCTTGACAGCAAGGGCAGCCTTAGCTGTAGTGTGGGGGGAAACGGAGACGGAAAGATGATTAGGTATTGGGGTGGGGCTGTAGGTAAAGCTAGTCAGGGTCGGCCATAAATCAGACAGACCAGCACAGCACCCTGGGTGGAAAGGAAACTTGGTGTTGGTTGTAAAGCGGGGGCACGTTCGGTGTGACCAGTGTGGCGGCAAGCCGTGTGAGGAAGACGTGAGGAGAGCAGTGGTCGAAGTGGGCAGGATTCGGGGGGGGCACTATGCCCCCCTACTTTTTAAATCTATGAAAAAAACTTCCCCTACTTCTTATTAAAAGCCAATCGTCCTGGTACGGTCAACTCCGATCGTGCAAATGCTTCAGCTTAAGTTTCGTTCAGGGAGTCTCCTGTGCTGTGAGACAGAGGGAGTGGCACGAAGCTTAATAAGCAGGCCTTCATGCCAATGTGCCTCCTTGCTTAAAGAAATAGAATGGAGTAGGCACTGTTCTGTTTTATTTCATTGAAATCACATTCTTTTCGACTGGTAGTGCAACTGAGTTACCAGCTGACCTGTGCATTGTGTGTTTCAGGGCAGTTACATAAAAATAAATCATTACTTACAGTCTGGGTATTACTAAAACCTATATTTTGAAAGCACTGTTTTATCTGAAATCATTTTCCACATTTTGTAGCAGTTTCCCTTGTACTGCCTGTAATGCAAATTTAACATAATGTCTTACATTTTCTCAGTGCTTCCTGTCACAGGCTGGGCCCTCTTAGCACTAATAACATACAAGCCATAATTCTCCATTGCACCAATTAAGATTTCATTCTTTGCTTTCTGGTTACATATAGATCTCTCAGTGCATTAACTAATAGATCTTTCATAATACACAATAGTGCACATACCACTGATTTTAACTTATTTTTTTTCATTTAATCTGTGAGTTATTATATATGTACCTTCCTGGAGAATATCATTTTTTGTTTAGCCACACCTTTGACCCCGCCCCACACTTATTGACCCCACCCCCATTGCATGCAGCGTCACACTTCCCATATTTTTTTTTTATTAACTTCCACCACTGGAGGGGGGGGGGCTGCTAACAATTACGCTGAGGCACATTAAGGGCTGATGACGAAGACTTTAACGGGACTCTTTTTGAGACTAAGTGGGATGGACGAGCTGCTGTTTGCATGAGATTGTCAGGCGCATTGCTGCGCCCCTCAGAATATTGGCGCCCGGGCTTGGGCCCAGCTTGCCCCCTCAGTTTAGGCCTTTTTTGCTCCGTTGGAGGATTAAGGGGACTGACGTAAAGACTAGCGAGGCCTAGATTTCCCCACTAATCCTCAAACCCTGGGGCGCCTATTCCCACAGGGTCTCGCGTCGGCAGAGAGGCCTGTGCTTTATCCCACGAATGTGGGATTCAAGTTAACATCTCATGAAGCCCATTACCGCGAAGGCATGACCCGAGAGTAGAAGAGCGGAGCCTCGCCGGCGGATGATCCTTTATCCTGCCAGGTCGCATGTTATCTGTCACCGGCCTTATATGTGCATCTCTCTCAGACCACATTAAACCCGGTCCCTTTACCTGCCTCTTGTAATACCTACTCACTTGTTCACCCTCCATCCCGCCCTCTGCTAGTGCTTTGTGTTTTTTTCTTTCATTGTTTATTTCTGTGCATGCGGGTGGCCTGGGGGTCTACATGTTAAACTGTATCTTTTGCTTAAACAATAATTTGTTTCTATTTAATTTTAGAAGCGACTTGGCGGATAGTTCTCAGAAAATAAAGTAGTGAACAAAAATTACCCAACCAAATTGCAAGCACCAAAAATCGACGAGTCATCAACACAAATATGTAAAAATAGTTTACAGAAGGACGAACACAAAGTACACAAGGACATTAACCTTGACGTCAGCGGTAGCAACTGGGGAGAAGCACAAACTGTGACATCCGCCTAGGTGTCAGCAATGACTGTAGTTTACATCTCACCACTAATAATTGGAGGGATGCCAACAACGACGTCCTGCTATGACAGGAAGTGACGTCAACAATTGCGTCAGACTTGAGGTCCACAATTGTCTTTTCTTTATTGCTGTTTCGTGTAGCACTCTTGGAACCGGAAGGATCCTCACTGAAGGTAGAAGGAAGGGGTGATCAGAACAAAGAGGGAAGCCGCCTAACCTGAGACAGTTGTTGAGAAAATTATATGCCAGTAAACAATCCGGATATTTAGGCAATCGGATACAGTCTGGTAGGCCATAGGTAGGTTCACATATCTGTCGAAATTGTGGTTTTAGGCCTTTTTGGAATCTGATGGGCGTTTAAAAGCAGAGGTGGGGCAGGAAAGAGGTTCCTAATGAATGAGCTTCCTCGTTATACACCTGTAAGCTAGAATGTCCATAAAGCAGACGACGTGCTAAACTTTAATACCAACCTTAAATTGTAGCTGCCAGTCTGTTTTTTGTTTTACTGCCGTGGAGCTGCCGGCAGCTACAGGGATGCATTTACTCTCTGGCACATCCGTACGCTTCTGGGCGATTACTGAAGAAGGAACTCAAGAAACATCAGTGTTAACCACCCGTGTTTTCCCTCAGGAATCATCCTAATGTAGGAAGCCAGGCTCACCACATTGTTGGTGGGGCTCAGCTCCAGGTAATATAAGGAGCGCCCCAGGCTAGATACCTACCACGGCCCGTGGGATGCCACGCACACCACTCTCGAGACTAGGGATAAACTAATCTTTTATTAATTTTGTGCACTGGTAACCAACCACGGCCTTTTTTTTAACCTGAAAAGCGGAGAACAAGTGATTTCACTCCGTCATAGGGCTTCTGCACAGAGAAAGCTGAAAATAACATTAGAAACTAATTTTACCTTTTGTGGCATAACATCTTCCTTTGAAATACTACTGCGTAATTGAGCATATTAATTACTCAGTGACAACATATTCTAACAAAAAGGGTTACAGTTGGTTGGTATATTTACATTACCCCGGTGCTTAATTTGTAAATAAAAACGTGCCGTTGCCCAAAGGCCTCCTCTTAAACACGCGGCTGCTGCAATTAAGTGTGGGAGCAGGGAATACTGACGCGGCCTAATACTGAAGCGATATCGGGCCTCTTCAATCTATTTAAAGCCCCTCCTTGCCCGTCAGCTCACTCTTGCAGCTTTCTATTTTCTCCCGCTGTGAGGCTTTTTCGTTTTTCCCTTCCTCCGTCTTTCCCATATGTGTCTTCTGCTCGCAGCAACTGCTTGAGGCCGAAGAATAAGCGCCGGCCCTGAAAAATAAGTGCCGGTGCTCAGCACCGGAAACAACAAGCACAAATTAACTGTGTAAATAACTTCCACATAAATGTATTCTATGCAAATGTATATTCCGTGGATACCCCAAATATCTGGCATAGATGGGCATGTACTCTGGACACCCCTGATGTAAGAAAAGTTATTCCCTGATGTAGAAAAAGGTAGTACTATTTGTTAAGTAGGCGAGTACCTAATGTATTTCTGTGAAAGGAAACCTAGGTTGTAGTAGGAGTAAGTGTGCTTTCTATACTTGCAGCGGTACCCGTTGTTAAGGGAGAGTGTATTGTTGTGATCAATAGGAAAGTGCATACTTGTCATTTCTGCAGAATAGTAGTAAGAACCGTGTTATGGCTGCATCAGAGGCAGTACCAGATATTGACAGCGAAGACTCGTTCCAGAGTGGCTTTAGGGGAAGTGTTCCTGCTGTCCACAGTGGAGAGTAAGGGTCTGTCTTGGATTAGTGTTGGCAAATGGAGTACAGAAGTGTTACATAGTCATGTGGGGGTATTTATTTTCTCTGTTATTTCGGGTTTAATCAAAACATTGTTAAAGTTACTAAAATATTAAAAATACTAAACGAGCCTTCACAGATGTTACACTAAAACAAACATTAATGCACACATAGGAAATTAAATTACAGTGTCAAAAAAGAAGTAGAAGCCACATAAACAATGAATGAAGGAAAGCCGTAGCTGCTTGCATTGCTCTGACTCACTATTGGTTTATTATAATTACATCTCAAAAGGCTTAAAAACGGGCACCTGAACGGAGTATAGGGTTGAACTTTCATCCCATTTATGCTTTGAAGGCACTGTCTTTTTCTCAGGTCTTGCCTCGACCACGAAGCTCCATTTTCTGCCGCCAGCAGGACCATTTAATAGTTTGATAAGCAGTTGAAAGGAAATGGCAGATAGGCGTTTAATCCCAGGTCAGCGCATCAGATCTACTCGAAAGCTTCCCTCTTCAACAGCTGCTTTGAGTGATTTTTGTTAGTTCAGTTATCTCAGTGGAACTGCAAGTCTCCTTCTGGGAGTGGGCGGTAACTTCAATGGTTTGATAATGTCTGATCATGACTGCATGCTCTGTGGTTTTGCCTTAATGGATGTGTTGTGTCGGGTTCCGGTATGTGATATTTTCTTGTTGTAGTTTGTGCTGTTGGATGTTTTGCTCTGCCTTGTGAAGAGTAATCAAGCATCTTGTCCTGTCTGGTTTCCATCTGTACAAGCCTCTGGCAGTGTACTGCAGGTTGTCCCTGAGATGTCTGTGTTCTCTTCAGAGCGGCTATGAAGGCCAGTTGGAGCCCAAAGCCAGTGGTTGAGCGATGAGTCACCATTGCTCCTTTATGGCTCATACCAGAGTAACTGGATTCTAGAAAGGCCGCAGTAGATGTTGTTGCAGTAATCAAGCAAAATGTGGCCACCATGAGGACAAGATTGATCCCCGGTGCCAGCAGCTACCGAGGTAGGATCCCGGGTGAACACACGGATGGAAGAAAGCTGATTCGTGACAAGCTGAAGAATGAGAGTCTTGCAGCCGAGGTGACTGCCAAACGCAAACCCTTTAGAGATGAGTTGAAGAGGGAGTCACCTAATTAGTTGGATAATCTGAATTTTAGTAATGTCACCACACATGGTGGGACAGACTGTGGCTGCTAAGGATTTCCCGCTTGATGTTCATGCAGATGTGCAACTGAAATTTGCAAGTTATACTTAGGACCACAATCCATACCCCACAACAGCAGTGCAAACTATAAATCACACACTAGATGCAATTATTTCGACCCCATACTATTTATATTAATAAGTAACAATCGTTGAAAGCACAGAATGATGCCTACACGTACCAGTAAATAATACTGCATTCATGGTAATCTCTTTCACAGTATTAAAAGTAATATGTTAGAATCTGCCACGGATGAAGGGGATGGGGTGAGTTGCAGAACCAGGTCCCAATCTCCTGTTGCTGTGTCTGGCTAATGTCATATTTTGAAGCAGATCCAAGGGGCATAGACGTAATTGCTGCAAAAGGTGTATTTGCCAATATGTATGCACTGCTATTATGGCTGTATTTTATTGCTTAACCAAGCAGCATGGTGGCCCATTATCTCTGCTCCAACTAGAGTCATTTGCACTCCGGTAACACTACTGGAGGCTATTAAAACATTTGGCAGTGCAAATTAGCCTCCTTATAATATTGTATAATACTTTTATATAGTGTTTCACTTCCTGCTTATGGACCTGACTTTGCCCCTATATAGATGTTACGGTTCTTATGCTTCATGGCTCCAACATTGTTGTGGCACTTTTAATCATTGGATTCAGTGGCGGCCGGCAGCTTTAGGAGGGAGGGGGGCGGGCGGGACACGCATACACACACACACGCACACTCATTCTTTCACACACAGACACGAACGCACGCACATCCATTAAAAACACTCATACCATTCAAACATGCACGCACGCACCAAACATTCATTTTAAAACATCACACACTCATTCTTTCACACTCGCACGCACGCACATCCATTAACAACATTCATACCATTCAAACATGCACGCACGCACCAAACATTAATTTTAAAAGAACGGACACACTCATTCTTTCACACACACACACGCAATCACATCCATTAACAACACTCATAACACTCAAACATGCACGCGCGCACCAAACATTCAATTTAAAACATCACACACACACACACTTACCTTCAGCTTCCAGGTCCCAGGAGGGTTGGGACTGCTGCCTTCCCTCATTGGCTGACCTTAGGTCAGCCAATGAGGGAAGGCAGCAGTCCCAGCCTCGTCAGGATGGGGTCAGTAAGACTGCTGATCCCACCCCACTCTGTGACGAAGTGTCACTGATTGACACTCGCCCTGGACGCTTCAGGGCTTAAACCTGAAGCGCCCAGGGAGAGTGTCAATTGGTGACGCTTTCCACATCACCCAGGGGAGGGCCTCGAGGCACCTTTGCTGAGCCGAGGAGGTCACGCCCATAGGAGCTGTGACCTCCTCAGCCCAGCAAAGTTCAGCTCAGGCAGCTAGGAGTGTGCGCAAATCGCATGTCTGCTCCTGGCTGCTTGAGCTGAACATGGAGAGTGTCTGTCAGGCTGACCTTTGTTCAGCCTGACAGACACTCTTCATGAGGGGCAAAAGGTGGGGGGGGGGGGTGGCCTCTCCGCCCTAAAAGACGGGCCGCCACTGCACTGGAATATGGGCATCACAGAATTACAGACCCCGTGTTTCTTCAAGTAGGAAGGTGATGGTGACAGAGTGAAAGCTGTTTTCAGTGGTTGCATGTACTAAGGGTAGTTATTCAAGGGGTCATAGCTATTTAAGTGTCTGATTGGCTGTTAAAGAAATCTGTTAGATGTCTGTTTTGTGCCTTTGCTCACACCATTCCTTGTTTGTGATTGCTTTGATGATTTCATCCCTCATTTGAAATTAGTGCTGACCCCATTATTTGTTTTCCAAGTATAAACCCTGCACATATTTCATTCTAACCATGTCCCTGTGTTGCAATGCAAGTGATTTTGAAGACAAGTATTTGCAGATGTTTGCAGTTTATGTATTCTCTTCTTAAAATATGCTTTATGTGTATTTTTGTAGGTTTGCAGGTATTGACCTAGTTAGTGTGCTCTTTCATGGGAATATAATTTATTTGATATCTAATGTGAAGCGCTCCTGGTCCGGTAGCCCAAGATTTCTTCTGACTGCTGTAGGAGAGGAAGGGAGAGAAATACCATATTCTTTGCAACGATAAAGTGGAAGGGCAACGTAGTCTGTACTCCGTATATCTTTCTGAATAAAATGGTCATCATCTCTATGTTCCGTATTTCCCTAAAAACTGACTCTAATGGACATGGACGTAAGGATGAGCCCCAAATCATGCTGTAGAGACCATGTGTCGCAAGGAGCAAAAGACAATTGTTGGGGGCAACCTTGGGTGATATTAGATATATAATGTAGCATTGTGGTTTTGGATGGAAACGTAAAGAGGCATGTGAAAGGTATCCCAATGATGTAAAAAAAACAAAAAACTTCAGTTTTCCTTCCTGAACTTTACATACATTAGCAAGCATTGGCAAAGCTAGTAATTGTATTTATATAGCGTAGGTCTGGCCTGAATGTGCTCATGCATGCAAGCACAAGCATCCACAAATGCAGTCTGCTGGTAGTAACAGATTCATGTCAGACATATATATATAGTGTTCCATAATATGACAATCCATTTGAAAGTATGTGTCCCCCAAATCTCTGTGAAGTTCTCCAGCCCTTCAGAGGACAGTAAATGTGTTTTTGTGGCCTTCGTGTATTGTCACCTTACCATTGTTTTAGAAGTTTGTAGTTAGCACTCAGGGGTGCGGAAGGTAAGTAAAATATTTACTTGTCCACAGGACAGGTTGCTTCATAAATCTACTTGTCCTGTAAAAATTCTACCTGTCCCTTTGGTGCCATGTAGTGCAGCAACAAAATATTACAGCAATCTCATTATGAAAGAGCTCTGATAACAGCCTTTCTGATTATGCCAGGGCCAATATTATAACAGGGTTTGGATACTAGCAATTTCAAGCCCTACCACAGTAATTTCCTTCTTTTGCCACCTTTCCACAGATCCACATACTGGGGCTGGAGGAAGCAGTAAGCAATAGTTCCAGAGTTGGACTGCCTTTGAGTACGTACAAACCTACTATAATGCATGCTTTAAGGTTTTTCACCAGCTCTTCTCTAATATTTTCCCATACAGAGAAAGGTTGGAAATTTCCTCCTGATAAGGGCAGAAGTAGTTCTTCTTTCAGGGTTGGGAAAAAAGGGGTGGAGGGAAAGTGAACTTGTAAATGCTTAACAGATTTTCACACAAGCAAATCTACACATGCATATTTGCTTGTGCTAAAATACAGTTCATAAATATTTTCTAGGAGTAGGATTTCCAGGTCTACGTCTGTAAATTCTTGTGAGTTCATGAAAGCCACTAATGTAAAGACATATACCATGGGTGCCCTTTTGTGACTTAATTTAGGAATTGGGCAGCCAGTTAGGTCTGGCGTTAACCAAGACATTTTGTTTTTCTTAAAATTCTGTTTTTCTCTCTATCCATCTATCTCCTGGCTTTACTGTGAGTGACAGCATTCTGCTCTTCCACTAGGAGCATATTGGCACACAAAGTAGTTTTGTTCAGTGCCAAGAACTACTGTGGCAATGTGTGCTTTTCTTAGACCAATATGTTTTTTTTTTTTTTTGCTTGTTGTTACAATGGTCAGGGCCTGGCAGCTCCCACAACAATAAAGTTTTACAAAAGCCTTGTCAAAACTATACATGCGTTGACAAAACCAAAAGACTGACCAGCAATGTCAGATTGGTTGGCTTTGCCAGTGCTTGTTTATTTTCATGTTTCCCACAATCTTGTTGAAAATGATTACACTTTTTTTCCATTATGATTATGCTTTGGACATACTAGCATGCATCAACACAGTTTACTGAATGATACTTCAAAGAAATAGCACATACAATTTCTCTATAATTTAGCAAAACCTTTCTTTCCTACTTGCGTTTTTTTCTGAACATTTTATTTTGAAAGCAGAGAATCATCAATCTTGCACACAAGCTTCTGCAAACATTTGCATTTAATCAGAGAGTATTCTGGGAGCATTATACATAGCCTCATTGTTAAACTTTTGAAACGTGTACACACATTTTTTACTGGAATCACTGTAATTAGTTTAGTGTGATCTTGCAACGTTTATTTAGAGTGCTCTCCATAATAATAACATCTTTGCATTAAAGAGCCATAAATACAAGTTCTAACAGCAGTAACATAGGGACACACACACTACCTCAACTGCATACAGTTACCTTCCCAGTAAACTGGCAGCCAAAGGGTTTATGCTGCAGGGAGCTGGGCCTACTTGTCCCAAGGACCAAATAAACATGAAAACTTGTTGTCCTTGACTCCAAACTGCTGCTGATTGATGCTGAAAGATCATCTGTTCTGATTAATGCGCTACATGGATTCTTGCTGTCTGTGTTCTGCCTTAGTTTCTGAGGTAGACTGAACTGTGGCCTCCACATATGAGGTTGTGTAAATTGCTTGGGGAGCATTGTAGAGGCCTCACAGTAGAGGCCTGTATTTAGACAGGAAGATAGTCCCATGGGAAATAGAAGTCTGTGGTGAGAGACAGGTAGTGGAAGGGGATGTGCGGCTAGGGATTTACTGCTATGGTAGGAGGGGACTAGGCCAGGAAAGACTATGGATGATGTGCATGGCTAGGACGTGCAGGTTATTGTAGGGCTTGTAGGTGAGCTGTTGGAGGATGGACTGGGCAAGTGAGTGGGGATATTGTTGTTTTCAGGTGCTCAAACAGAGCAGAGATCTGGATCTGAGCTCGTAGACCAAGTAGGCAGAGAGTGAGTTACTGAATATGGACGAAGAGGTTTCTGCCAATAGCTGCTCGTAGTTTTGGCCAAGCTTGCTAAGGTGAGTGAACGGCTTAGAAACCACAGTGGCCTTTGCAGACAGGGAATTGTGAATCCAGGGCACATTGAGACATCAGTTTCTATGGACTTCTGGGCCTTGAATCCTGTAGTTGAGTGAACACCATTGGAGTACCCATTACTGATGGACCTAGAGCTGTGCATTTTCTCTGCAGTTCAAAATGACTTAAGTAATGAGATCTATAACGGAGCATATGACAACATTGGCAATACTGTCTATTACATCAGCGATGACATGGTCACTAAGAACAGGGTGACCTCAACAGTGATTTTAGACTTGACAACATCAGTGGCAACAGAGCAGTACCAATTATGACTTCAACATTGACATCAACAGTAAAACCAAGGTGACTTCAACAAGGATTTTAGCCCTGCTATTAACAATGCCAACAGTGATTGCAGCCTGTGATACACAACTTGAATAATTGATTCAGACTTGACGGCAGGGATGACCAAATACTTGACACGAGGATGGGATGATATTGGCACCACGCATTGCATTAGTAGGTCTCCAAAACTGCCAGGGGATTCCAGGAATGTGACTAATGTCAGTCGTGATGTCACGAGTGATGTAATCGGGAACAGTGTAGATACATGTGGCATGCCTAAAAGGTGAACACACCCTAAATGTGTGAGTGGGGACTTCATTAATGCAGCCAAGTACCCTGAATTTAAATTGCACCAAAGTTTGCTTTGTCAAACAAGAACAAGTACTGCACTGCCTGTCCAGCATTAACCGTTTCTCAAAGTATCTCTGAAATGTGTCATTATTTTAATTGCAAACGTGTGTGCTGTCTAAGAGACAACGGCTGCGCTGAAGGAGCACACCACAGACACACAACTCCTGTGCAAAAGATTCTTCCCGCACTTGCATGTGAGCTGGCCCTTTTAGACCGGAAACAAGGCTCTTAAGGTTGGAGCCTGTGTATAATGTAATGGAGGAGCTTAAAACGATGGAATGGGTCTAGAGTAATTACCAGTGGCTAATATTAACTGCAATCCATCAATCACATTTTGTGCTTTTCTCCCTAACCTAAGTGTGCATGTCAGAGAAAAGGGAAGGGTAAAGTTTAAATTGAAGTAGGTAGTGTGTGAGGAGAGCAGGGTGGGTGGTGTGTCAATGGACAGACCTGTCGGGTTTTTTAATGTTTCTGTCACCCATTACAGGTTGTTTCGCATGTGCCCTTCGCTTGTCACCCCCTACCTGATTTGAGTAAAACCGGTGACAAGCTCTTCCCTCGTTTATTCTGGGGTTGCATTAAAATACTTCCCTGCCACTCCTATCTTATAATGGGGAAAGGCGTTTCACTAGCTCTCGCGCTTGTTTGCGCGTGCTCAGCAATGTTTGAGCCCTTCAGTCTACTTTGCAAGAGACGAGGTTGCGTGCAGTTTTTTAAGTGGAAAAAAACCCGCAGACGCTTACTATTTCGGAGTACCTGGTTGCTACTACGAAGTACCGGACTCTTCCGTTAAACGTATTGCTCGTGCTGAGAGGCGCAGGTACTCTTCAGTGAGTACATGCCCATTTAAAGCACTGGTTGCACGGGAAACAGAAAAAGTTTAAACATACCACCTCTCGACCAGTCCATTCTAGGCTCTGTGATTGTTCTGAACTTGTCTTTTTTCTGTTTCTCCAACTTGCACCCCCTTTTTAAAACACTTTCTTCAAGTGAAAATGGCAGCCATAGTGCTCATGATTATTTCCAAGAGTTCAGCGCTGACCACTTTTGACAATTCATCTCCCTTTCCACTTTTGACTTTGTGCCTCGCATTGTCACTTCAGGCCATAATTCCACCGACTGTGCCTCTTTTTCGTGTGAATTGCCACTGTCTATCTGATTCTTGCAGGCTACCACTTTACATCACATCTACCTTGAATTGCCATTCAACACGGCGTTCCTTTGAATTGTGACTTCACACTCTATTCCTATTGTCACTTTAAGCCCTATTCCCTTGAATTGTTACTTTACCGTCTATTCCCATGAATTGCCACTTTACACCCATTTCCTGTGAATCCGCCTTAGTTGTCATTTAAACCCTGTCTTTGTGAATAGCCCTAAACCCTGCTCTAAAAAATTGCCACTTAAAACCATTTTCCTGTGACTGCCACTTTACACCATATTCCTGTGAATTACCACAGGGCACCAATTTCCTGTGAATTGACATGTTAATTTCTTTACCCATAAATAGCCAGCTTAGACAATTTTCCTGTGAATTGCCACTTCACATCATGTTCCTGTGATTTGAAGTTAGTCTCTCTAGCCAGAAATTGCCACTTAAACCGTTTTCCTGTGAATTGCCACTACACCCTTACACACATCTTGCCCACTTGGGATCTTCCATGTCCAGAGCCACCCAAAGGCTTTGAGGAGTACCTTGGGTTTACACCTGGTCTCCATGGCTTTTAATATCTACAGTGTACTGTTTGAAGCTATAGGAGTACGGATATCTTAGGGCCAATATGTACGAAGACATTTTCCAATAGACATAGAATGGGTAAAATCCTTTGCTACATCTGGCCCTTAGTCCCTTACATACTGAACTCCATCATTCTGTATCATCACTTGCTGATATCCATCACCTGGGGGACTGTATTTGTGCGATTAAGGGCAGGATGTCACATTGCTTTTTAGCACATATTGACACATTCACTTCTACATTGCTGCTTCCTGTTATTGCTTGATCTCCCTCACACTTTACACTTGGTATCTCCCCATCACTTTTCACCTCTGTGAAATTTCTAGGACTTAATCTTGATTTTGCGATACCACTAATTGAATTATTTGTTGAGTTGTTTTTATGCATGTTTGAGCTTCATCTTCTGGACTAGATTAAGCCTTTTCTTCCAGCTTCTGATTTTGGCCCAGTTGACAAATATCTGGCTAGTTCAAGGTTGGCGTGAGTTAACAGGCTACTTTCTGGTTAGTGGCCTCAGCTTCATCTCTTTTAATGTTAGTTTTAATATACTGCGGCTCATCTCATTTCTGAGGCACGGAACATATTAGTGTTCTTCGTAGGTGGTCTGGTTACCTCTGTGTTTTTTTATGGTGCTCTGCAGAGTTACGAAATGCCAACCTTTTTTTTTTTTTTTTAATTTGCTGTAGATCCAGGTGTTAATTGCTGGTGACCACTTCACTGCTACACCCCCAAAACCAATGTACCTAAAGTATCTTCTCAGACCTATTCTCTTCTTGTTCTGCACCTTGACCGAGGAATTCTGTTTCTCCCACAGGTACAACGCTCTACCTTCCTGTCAACTTTTGAGAAGGTTTTCAAGACTCACTTTTGAGGTTTGGAGTTTCGAGATCTTTATCTGTCCCGACAGCCTTGTTTTCAAAAAGAAATCCTACTACATATACAGACATAGATACATGATCTTTTGACAACTCCTTTATCCATTGTTCTTTTCAAGTGTTATTCACATTTTGGTTCTGCCCTCAACAACATATAGCAGTGTATATCTTGCACCGACAGTCACTGCATTTTCTCCTGATCGCTTGTGCACAGCCGCCTAAAAAGGAGTGCACTTAAGTGCTCAGGATGGTGTGCTCGAGGGCTTGGACCTCGCCTTTATTTTTGTATTTTACTATTTTCTGTTTCTCATATCTCTATGGGTAAAAACGCATTACTACTAAGAGCAGACCTGATGGTTTTGCAAATACTTGTGTTTACATACATTGCTAAATTTCCACTTATTTACTTGTTGCATGTCTCCCTTTCTGAATTGTTGGGTTCTATTCTGTTATGCTATTGCACACGATTTTATTATTTTTGACTTTGTTTTTTTAAAACATCGTTTCATTTGTATTATTCCGTTGTTATCACAATTTGTTCTGATGGTGTATTATTACTGTTGTACAACGCTTCTATATCCCTCCCCACTACAAGTTCTCTGTTAGGTGTTTACTCAACATATTATTTAAAACTAAAATGTATAATATGCTGTCCCGGCTGTTTCTAACATGTCCTCTATTATAAGTTGGCCTGCGCGGTATGGTGAGGGGGATACCGCCACTGACAATTCAGAGCGGTCCAATTTTTCCGGACCCGAAATTTCAAAGTCTGAAAACACCAGACCTGTTTTACTGGACCGGGGTTGCAAGGCGGCCGCACAGCCCCCCCTCCACCGGCCCTCCTCAGGCACACGGGGGAGGCAGACAATGGTCTTTCGGAGGTAAGGCTGCGCAGTGACGTAATGAAACTTGAGCGGGGTCCACATGCAAAGTGGCTGTAGTGTTTTGGGGGGGGGGGGGGGCTTGAACCCAGTCAGGGGGTCTGACGCCCGTGAGCAGTGTACTGTGATGACGGGCCCCCTACAGCGTGACCACCCCCAGCACCACGGAGGCTACGGGAGCCTTTGCTACGCTCCTGAGGCACAGCCGCCCCCCTCCTCAGGCACACGGGGGAGAGCGGGTCTCTCCAGACGGCCGCCCCACACTCCTCTGATCCCCACTGCCTTCCGCTGGTATTTAATACCTGATCATGGCAGTTAATACAGAGCTGTGAGAAACTCCCCGGAGTTTGGTAAAACCTGTACAAAAGTACCTGTTCCAGGTTCAGAAGGTTACTACCCATTCGGGGGATTTTAACCTGAACTTCCGGTCACATTATAGGGAGATAGCAGCCGCGCTGTGAGGCCGCCCTGACACGTGCAGCCAGCCCTGAGTGCTCCTGCGGGCACCTCAGGCCCGCACACGTGAGGCCCAGGCACTGTGCCATGATGTCAGGGAGCCAGGTGCCGTCAAACATCCGGTGCAGGTGTGAACACGGGGCCTAGACACGTGCGATGAAATGCACCAATGATCAGTTACCTAACAATGGGCAGGCAAAGCAGTACAGGTTATACTGTTTCTGGGAACAGCAGCTGCACAAGCTCGTCCCATACGCAGAACAAATACATAATGAATGGCTCTCCAGGGCAAACTTACCTCATACACGGAAGGGGCAGACCACGGGCTGTAGAAGTTAAAGTGTATCTAATCTCTGCCTGCACACGGATATAGCGTGACTAACGCACCGCACACCTTTAAACACGAAGAACGAGAGCAGCGGCGGTTCAACCTTGACCGCCTGTTGGTTTCAAGCAACTGCATATAAAACAACACGCAATTTAAATGAAAAATAAATGGAAGGTAAAGTATTCAGTGGAAAAGTCACTGTTTTATTGTGTGAAACCTATATTGGCTGATGAGATTGCTGCAGATGTTTGTGTGTTTAGTCAGAGAGCCACAGACTTGAAGCCTGGTTGGTGCAGTGGGTTATGGTGACTTGCGTACTTTTAGCTTTACGTGGTTCCAGCGTGTAAAAGCTGTGAGCCAAAGTACTGGGAATATGTAAGTCATTATTTTAAACGTACATTACGCAAAGTAATATATAGACTGCTACAAAATGAGCAAAAAGATTTAAGTCTAAGATAAAAAGTGCTATCAAATATAGATATTAGTAATATGCATGCTAACATTTTTATAAGTATTTATTAAAAGCGCGCACCAGAACTCAGCTGGTAGCACCCTTTCATTAACTCCCCAAAAGAATAAATCTTTGTCACCACGAGGCTTCAAGTGATTCCATCAATTAAAGATAATGATAGTTTCAAAGCAGCCTTTGCGTTTGCAGGTTAACTCGTTTTACATGTTTTACATTTCGTGAAGGTAGTAGAGTAGGCTTCCCGGCGGGAAGGCTTGTTTTTCCTACTTCTAAATCTTTCAGCAGAGGCATCCGAACTGTCAGAATTCATCGTTCTGGACAGTGGACATTTAATGAAAAGTAGGACAACTGTTTTTGTTCAGTTTAAAGTATGGTCAAGTTGGTCCTCACAGATTCATCCAGTACGACCTCTGGTTGTATGTAAATGGAGAGGCTTACAAAGTGCACCACAGTCTACATTGTTAGTGCAAGCTTCCCTCACAAAAGACTTGGACAGCCTAGGCAACAACAACAGATTATAGTGCAAGATACCATCACTCATAAAATAGGTACAGCACAGGCACCCTAGTTTAAGCAACTTTCAAATACAGAACAGGTACTTAGAAATTACAGTTTCAGCTCAAGCAACAGCTGGGCCAGATCTAATCAAACACTGTAGTAACAGAGCAAGTCTTACGAGTGCACAGAACAAGTGGAGCACTGGCAGTGCTCATGCAAGCATCCCTCAGACACATTACTGGTGAAGGCTGCAGTGCGAGCATCATTCTCACGCAGAACAGGTGCAGCATAGGGAGTAAGGAATTCCCTCCTGGCAAGGAGAAGACATCTACAGTATCACTTGGTGTACAGGAACAAAATAAATAATTGTCTCTTTCTAAACTGATGGTGCACTATCACACGGAACAATAAACAGATTCTGTTGCCCACAAAAGGAAATTATAGATATCAGATTTCTCCGACATTATCCACCCGCAAACCGGAATCCATTCTGTCTGAAAGATGGTAGGTGTGACTGACTACATGGGGCACTGTTTGTCTACTCTCCTCCACCCTAGGCGTAAGCGGAGCTACACGCAAAATGCATTCCACTGCACACAACACTAAAACACTTCCCTTGTAAGCTGACACCCTTTGAGTCAGACATAATAAAGTGTACTCGCTCTGTCCATCACTCCAACCAGTCACACCCTGTGGAGTAGTACCAGGTGCGGCCCGTCCTTTAGGACGGAGGGGCCACGCCCCACCTTTGCCCCTCATGAAGGGTGCCGGTCAGGCTGAACAAAAGTCAGCCTGACAGACACTCTTCATGTTCAGGTCAGGCAGCCAGAAGCGAGACATGTGCGATTTGCGCAGTCTCCTGGCTGCCTGAGCTGAACTTTGCTGGGCTGAAGAGGTCACAGCTCCTATGGGTGTGACCTCGGCTCAGCAAAGGTGCCTCGAGGCCCTCCCCCGGGTGACAAGGGATGCATCACCCATTGACTTCGACCTGGACGCTTCAGGTTTAAGCCCTGAATCACCCAGGGCGAGTGTCAATCAGTGACACCTCGTCACAGAGTGTGGTGGATCAGCAGTCTCACTGACCCCATCCCACTCTGTGACGAAGTTGGGACTGCTGCCTTCCCTCACTGGCTTACCTAACGTCAGCCAGTGAGGGAAGGCAGCAGTCCCAACCCTCTGGGACCTCTGAGGCTGAAGGTAAGTGTGTGTGTGTGTGTGATCTTTTTAAATGAATGTTGGGAGCGTGCGTGTATGTTTGAATGTTGATGAGTGTTGTAATGGATGTGCATGCATGCATGTGTGTGTGTGAAAGAATGAGTGTGCGTGCTTCCCGCCCACCCCCCTCCCTCCTAAAACTGCCTGCCGCCACTGAGTAGTATGCTACCCATCATCTGATGCACTTTGTACCCTCATCGGGTATATGAAATACTAATAATGCAATTAAAATACAAATCAAATGAACTTCTACACTCACAGAAAAAGTACAGTTTTGGGAGCACCAGTACAAGCTTTCTGCATGCTGAGAACAGGTGTGTAGTGGACAACAATTGTACAAACTTCCTTTGCACATAGAAAACGTAAACATGGGCTGCAACAATATTACAAGCTTCTCCAACGCATAAACCGGGTACAGCATGCACAGCAGCTGTACAGACCCTTTCACGCTCATAAAATGTACAACACGGGCAGTGATGAAAGCTTCCTTCACACATAGATCAAATGCAACAAGGCCAGCAGGAGTATAAGCGTCCCACATGCCAAGGGAGTGGCTAGACCCAAACTTGGAGGGGTCTAACACTCTATATTTAGAGGGGCAAAACTATCCTTTGAGCGTCAGTTCAGAGCGAGTAAAAATGTAGTGAGCCCTTTTCCAGTTCAGGTACAGTGTGGCATTTGGTATGTCTCTTTTTTTTTGGTAGCATCATGGGGAATATTGATTTTCCTGTAAAAAGGGAAGATAAGTTACGCCTCTGAGAAGGTGGCATATTAGAAGAAGTTTGCCTATCAACTTACTGTTTGGTATTTCTTAGTACGATTGAGAATGGTAGCTCTTAATTGTACAATACCACCTTCCCTGCATTACCACTGAGATCAGGAAATTACCAACCAAAAGATCTCTGCTGAAGTAGAAATGATGTTCCCATCCGTACACCAACGATAACAGGTTGCCGCCAGGGATTTGTAAACTTAATGTTCCCACAATGCAGAAGTGGTGGACGTATGTGATAGATTCTGACAAGAGCTCTGGCGTAGACTAGGGCAATCCATTCAAAAAGTTAAATGTAGTGGAGCGAGAGCTAGAAGAAACTGGTAGCCCAAGGATATCTCTGTAAGTATCACAGGACCACCACAATATGATAAGGAGACTTGGTTATCTACTTTCGTGTATGAGAAAGGCACCTGGAGATCATGATAATAGGGGAAAGCATATGGATTTCCAAGAGAGCAGATCTGTAAGATTCACCTGTGGCTTTCACTGCTGAATCTCCTCTTACCTGAAAAACGTTGATAATTGAGTGTTTAGATGCTAAGCTAAAAGTTCTATGGAGAAGACTCCTGCATTGTTCATTCCTAGTAAACGGAGACGTAAAGTTGCCAGTTGCTATAGTTCAAGATGTACCAAACTGACCCTGTGGTGTTTATTTCTGGAATGTATTTGGCTTGGACCAATATTATTTTGTGCTTTTGGCAGTATCACAAGACACCCCAATTACTCAATCTCACTTGATCTAAGTGATTCATTCCCCGAGCCACAAATATACCTTCAGTAGAGACGTGACCAAATTAGATACCGCATTGTCCTCTTTATGTGTGAGATTAGAACGTTAGCTTTGGGAATGACATGAAAGTAGTCCTGCCATTTAATGGATCCAGGTGATCCAAGCTAGTTCTGTACGAGCTGCCCCCATCTATCTAAAACAACATGGCAAGTAGAGGATTATAACTTGTGGAGGTCCAGTAATGAAGGAGTAGGGAAATGGCTTAGATAGACGTTGCTTTGATATTGTGCATTTTAAAGTAAACTGGGGAAGTAAAACGTTGGGCTCGACATAATGAGATTTAATGTTTTACAGGGGGTCAGAGTTATCCTCTTCAGGATTTTATTGTAAAATGAGCCCAAATCTTGCCATTTTATGGCATAGACAGCTAGTGGTCCTGGTTCGATTCGGATATTAGTGTTTCGCATACTTTAAACAAATCGCAACAAATAGTGATTGCATTAAAGAGCAAACTGTACGAGCTACAGTGGTCTCAGTAAAACAACTATCCCACCCCCAGATATTTGGGAATAGATCTTCCTGTAGAGAGAAGATATGTTCCTAGGTTGTGGCTGTCTAGTTAAAAATAAGCAGACACAGCACGCACATAATGTCAACATGTCTTTGTTGTGTTGGATAGAGCAGGGTTAAGAGAAATATTTTCCAGGGCCCTCTTAATATTTGTGTATACTACCCAGGTTCAGGAGACCAGCTCTGATCATAAGATCTTGAGCAAATGTGCTTGAATTTTACTTCTCTCCTTAAAAAAACATTTAGATACACAAATTGGATAAAAAAAAATTCTACAGCTGGTGAGTAGAGCAGACAGTGCTTGAAATGAAAATAAAGTTCAGGTACTCCCTGCCCCGGATTTCATGTTTGCTGCTAAAATGTGCTGGCAATCTCTCATCGAAAGCATTGAAGCCACACTGGGATGTGCCAGTACCATCCCTTATAAATTAACTAGGTGCAGGTATTGAATACTTGATAGTACCTGCCCAAATAAAGCACTGGGAGGAGGGGAAACGTAATGCAAGCAAAATAACCACGCGCTAACAGAGTCCTACCGCCAACTGGAAAAATAGATGTTGCTTTGGCACATTTCAATGCACCATCAGCTCGCCTGCAAGCACTGAAACTGCCAAAGCCTTCACCTGTAGAGCAAAACAGACCTTGAAGTAGGCACAGTAACAACCTAAGCTTTCTTACTATGTCAGGATCCTGTGACCTGCAGGTTACTGACACGCACATTTCCGCAGCAGGAGCAGCGACCTGTCAGTAACAAGTAGGTCTCGGCTGCAGGCTCAGTAAACCGATGATTATGGGTATCGATAACTGGGTCGATGCTCCAACATTTCAGCCGAGGCTTATCATGGCCTTTGCCACAAACTGTAAATTTGACTTGCATTAGACAACCATAATACTGGGATTATGTGACAATTGTGCCTCAGCTATATGGACATAGACGCCATTGAGTCTGACCCTTACTTGACATATGCCCTGAAACAGTACTTTCACTCTCTTCAACCTTGGTGGAAGGGTGATTTGTACAGGCATGCACCTGCATCACTAGGTCTTTGACATATGAATCCTTTTGTGATAATACCTAACCGTATTAAATGTAGATATTTTTAGATGTGTGGGGTCATTCGCATTGTCACCACTTTGTCTAGCTGGGTAAAGTAGTTGGACGTCGGTGAAACCAGCTGTTAGCATCCTTTTTCAATACCCACCCCCACCAGCCAAGAAACACATAACACTGGAACCAGGTCTCGACCCTGGGAAGGAAAACATTTTGGTTCTCCTGGTGCCCTGTTGTATCGCCAAGCTGTGCAGACCTCCTAGAACAGTGTCTATTTTTTCCGATTACAGGAAGAACCAGAAATATGCTAGACTCCATGGCAAATGCACGTCATGGGATCTTCCACTGACATGAACAGCCACCTTTTTGTGGAAATAAGGTGCAAGTAACACCGATCCCCTTCCTGTGGAAGAAATTCCATTTACAAGAACATTTGCATGATAAGAATATATCTCCTCTGCCATCGCAGTCACAAATGCAACTATAACATCTGCTCCCAGTGCCTGGGCTTTTAGCTCTCTGTA
The DNA here is from genome assembly GCF_031143425.1 of Pleurodeles waltl. Taxonomy (NCBI): domain Eukaryota; kingdom Metazoa; phylum Chordata; class Amphibia; order Caudata; family Salamandridae; genus Pleurodeles; species Pleurodeles waltl. The sequence goes on from NC_090448.1 coordinate 404,145,645, forward strand.
TATGTTGTGTGTGTGTGTGTGTTCCATTTGCAGTGTTTTGTGTGTGATTATGCACTCTGTTTTGTGCCCCTTCTGAAAGTTCACTACCTTAATTTACACTTTTCTTCTTTTACCACAGCACAGTCTCCCCAATGCCTCCCTCGCCTCTTGAAGAACGTCTTGTGGCGATCCAAAGGCCCAAGACCTTGGATCTTCACTTCGACCGGTCCTTTAGCACAGCGCAGCGGTCGACTCTCCATGTGAAAAAAGGCCACCAAGCTGCCAAGGACCACGCCCAGCGGGACGCAGCCTATTCTCACCTCCTTGACAGCAAGATCACAAAAACCCCCAAGTCCAAACTATCCACCCACCTAGACTACAAACCCAAAGACATCTTGCAGCGCCTGAAATTAATCAAGCTTTTCACCCGTCACAGCGCAAAAGACAAGCAAAGCCCGTCCAAGGAGAACTACAAGCCACCTCGGCTGCTGGGCTGCATTAAGGCACAGTCTCCCATTTCATCTAACTTATCCAGTCCAGAGGCTTCCTGTGGCCAGTGGGCTATGCACCCACTGAAGTGTGGCTGCCGTGGCTGCTGGAGGTTCGCCCGCTGTGAGGAGGCTGCTAGCTTTGGTTGCTTGCCCTCCAGGCCAACCCTTAAATCATTAAATTGCTTTTCCAGCGCATCCAGTCTTCAGTCTCTGGCCTGCTCCAACTGCAGCCCCCCAATGAAGAAGCTGGGCTGCCTGCCATGTGGGTCCGCCCTTAAGTCTCTGGCCTGCATCACCTGCAACCCCTCAGTCAAGTCAGTCAGCAGCTCCTGTAGCTTTTGCAGCAGTGACCCCATTGTCACATATGACCCGCAGGGATCCTCCTTCAGCTGCAATTATGATGATGACTATAGCGTGCGTACCATCTGGCCAGAGGAGTTGGCAAAGAAGATGACCAAGTGCAAGGTGCACACTCAAACACCTATGATCCTAGACTGTCGTAACTTGGTTGAATACACGAAGAGCCATTTGCAGGGTGCCATGCACTTTAGCTGCTCTGACACAGCAGGGCGGCGTCGCCTGCAGCAGAGTAAGCTGGCCATGTTGGACTTCATCACCTCCCGGGATGGTCGCGACTCCTTAAAGAGGCTCTGGCCCAAGGAGCCAACAGCAACCTGCAGCGCTGGTGAGCAGGCACCGGCACCCAGCATTGACCAACCACCCAAGCCACCGACCGCCCAGAACCTGCACCTGGTACTCAATTCCCTCAACAGGCCATGTCCAGATCCCTCACCTGCAGTCAGAGGTAAGTTTGACAGCTCATGCTCTGTTCTCCTGGTAACTCCATGCATGAAGTCTTCCTTTCTCTTCAATGTGGGTGAATAAGAAATGACCATGTGTTCTGCTTTCCCTCTTATCTCATATCCAAGCTTACAGAACCTCTCTGGAATGCACTTCTGAGTTTAAAGAAGACATTTATTGTTGTTAATTCCCCACCCACAAGTTCCTGAGAGACTAAATTAGTAGATTGGAAGCACACGTTCAAAAGTAGTCGCTGCAATGAAAGCAAAATATATCAAAGTACTTCTCAGTTGCAATGTACACAGCAAATATAGGTGAAGACATTTATAGCATAATTTCAAAGCAAAGCATAAAAGTCAAAATTCATCACCGTATGGGCAAGTAGGGCCTATATTCAGCTTCATCTTTCTGGGGTCTGCAAGTTGATGACTCCGGTCAACTGCGAGAAAGATATTCTCTACCCAAACGGGAGGCAGGCAACTGACGTCTAGTTCCTGTCTGAAGTCAAGCAGATTTAAATCTAACTCACCGAAGCCCAGAGTCATCCTTAAAAGCAAACTCAGTGTGAGAGCCGAAGAACCTTGGAGAGGGGCCAATTCTCCTGAGCTCACCGTTCTCAGACTGGATTGCGAGGTAAACACAAAATCTACGTGCTCTTATCAGCTAAGTTCTGGTGTGAAGAAAACAGCTTGGTCCATCTTGTGAAAAAACACAGCTTGCAAAAACACAGCTCATCTGCAATGTCTCAACTGCAATGTCTAATCCCACGTTAAAGCCAATAGGCAGCTAACCTACATATCAAATGTAATGTCTAATGTCATTTCAAAGCCAATACGCAGCTAAACTGAATATCAAATGTAATGTCTAATGTCATGTCAAAGCCAATAGGCAGCTAACCTAAATATCAAATGTAATGTCTAATATCATGTCAAAGCCAATAGGCAGCTGGACTGAATACAAAATGTAATGGCTAATGCCATGTCAAAGCCAATAGGCGGAATGGCTAACTCCATGTTAAAGCCAATAGGCAGCTAAACTGAGCAAAACATATAATGTGCTACTGGTGAACATTAAGCAACTAATATGCGCAGTGGTGAAACACAAAGTCATTGATCAAACACAATTAATAGCATCACACCATGAGAAGGGGTAGAATACTAGCATTTTTGGTGTGGTCCTTTAAGTCTATAGCACAACTATGGGCCTGATTTAGAGTTTGGTAATGTCAGGAAATCTTTAGTTTGTGCAGTAAGTACTAAATCTGGAACAACATCCTGCTGCTTGAGTTTCCTCCATCACAGACTCTCCATTGTACAGAAAATGTCCCCTCTGGGTTAATCTCAGATTTACCACTTCTACATTTTTACAAAAAATGTAACCCCAGTACTACTGGTAGCACAGTGGCTTCTTACTTGTTGTAGACTCTGGTTCTGCAGTTCCTGAGTTTGAAAGCAGAGCTGCCACACAGTTCCTTACTATCACCTTACACACAGCACAGGTCCACACTCCTGCCTTGTAACGTAGAGACAAAGTAGCCAATGTTTGAGTGGAATATAATGTTTGTCCTTCTAGCACAATTTACGAAACAAAACCGATACATATTATGGACAGTATTCTGTCTAATAAAGGTTAATGGGGTGGGGATTTTTACAGCAACAGTTAGTTCTTGACTGCAAGAACAATATACATCTGTTAGGAGAGTGTTTTTTAATATCCATTTACGCAAGACTGCTGTCTTTTCGTTCTATGCATGAAATAGCTAATGTCATTGGATCTCATCCCAGCCTACCCATCAGCCTCGAAAGGTAGGCTGTACCACCTTTGCAAATCATGTAATTTAGGCATTTCCACGAAGGCACGTTGTCTCTAGGCCCAGCTAGTAAAGACCTTTGAGTGATTATCTCCACTAACTGTCTAGCCAACAGTGGCAGCTGTGGTATTCTGATGGGGGGACTCAGTCAAGCCCAACAGGTTATCCTTGCACCACACCCTCTTGGAAATCTCGTTGATGCAAAGGACCTGAAAAATTCATGTGGGGAGTCCTCCAGTTGGCAAAAATAATGTTGCTTAGAGAACTGAAAACCCTTGCGTTTTTCTGCCGTGGCGGCAGTATTAGGGTTAGACCGTGAGTGTGTTGGAACTGACATTGTTATTCCTTGAATTTGTACTGCTTATTTCTTGTCTGAAATCTTGGGACATGTAGCTCTGTCAATAAATACGGTGTTAAAAGTGACTGCTATCTTTTCCCGTTTGAGCCGCTTCCCTGTAGATCTCTGTAAGCAAATCTTGAGTGCCGAACCTGATGTCATAATAGTGCCACCCGCAGCTGATGTCTTGGAACTGCTTTCCCAGTTTGTAAACTATCAACATGATGGTATAGCATTAACGCTGCCTGATTCTCGATGACATTACCTTTGGAGCACTGGTACTCTGTCCCACCAGGCATAATTTGCTCCTGAGTCTGGGACTTATAGGTGGAGGATACCCTGTAGCTCACAAATACAAAGGTTCAAGGACATGCTGCTTGCATTTAGCAGACTCCTAAGTATTGTAGTGCACCATCGCTTCACCTCAAACTTCTTAGCGCTTTCAGGTTGGCAGGTGTTCAAATCCTGGAGCCACTAGTACTTAGGAGAACACTTGGAGACGGCTCATTGTGGGATGTCGGTACATCAGCCCCACCTTTTACTTTGCAAAAAACCTTTAGTGACAAAGGGGTTTGGTTTAGCATTATCTCTTTGATGCAAGTCCTACAGCAGCCTTGCAATTCCATGACTGAGACCTACATGAATCACTGCCAGTGCCCAACCCAGCCCTGCAGCACCCCGGCTACTCCATCACCTGGGCCGTGCACAGATTCGCCACTGCACCTCAGTCTAACACAGGAGCACGCCTTCTAGTCCAGTGGTGGACCCATGTCTGGCTCCGCAAATGCACCTCAGTCCTCATCACCTGCCTTGCCAACCACTCCAATATGTGCACCAGGTTCTGACAGTGAACGTCCATCCTGTCCCTCAGCCGCATAAGAACGACCATTAAAGGCAACATCCTAACTGTATATAGCCTATTTTTGCGCTTGCATAAACAGTGCATTCCCGAAGGAAACCTATTTGGATAAAGCATACTTTGTGGCAAAACATCAGTCGTTAGCACTGACAGGATTACTTTCTGTGACTGATGTGCTTTTTTAGAGGGCACCACCATGCATAACAGAAAAGTTAGCTGCAAAGAAAACATGAAATTTAGTACAAAGACCCAAACTGTGAAGTAACTAAGGAAGGGTTATACCAAAAAATGAAAACTAGAAAGATTGGATTTAAATCTAATAATTTACTACAAAGATGTAGGCTCAAAATAAGAACTAAACACAGAAAAGCATGTGTCTGAAATACAGGTGAAAGTGATAGGCCTGACCAGAAAACTGCCAAAGGCGGGCATAGATGCCCAGACCAAAAGGGTAAACAAGAAAAGCCAAGAATATTGTATTCACAACAAAGGTATAGGCTTAAATCTAAATAAAAAACGGGAGAGCCCTAAGTGAGAAGGCACACAAGAAGGGATAAATCCAAGTCAAACGTTACCAAGAACCTACAACCCCGAGTGAGGATGTATAGAACAAAATAGTTTGCGTGATACAAAAGATAACGAAGCAAGGAGCGACCAAAATCCGTAAAAACTCCAGTATACAACAAAGGAAAATTAAGATCCAAATCGAATGGTACATGGCTATGGGAGAGAGCAAAACCGAGGCACACAAAAGAACAAGGAAGAACTAGGCTCAAACTGCGCGCCTTAGGTACCGCGCAAATGAGCGCCACGTTTTGGGGTGGGCGCGAGACAGGGCTGGCTCCTGGCAGCTGTCACTGCCTGCTGACAACTCTGTCTTTTGTGGTGGGGGAGCGTCCATCTGCTCCGCGTTGACAGCTGGGCCTTCCCCCTACAAAGGGGCCTGAGGGGTGTCTTGGGCTCCGGGGTGATGTCATCTCATACAGCGGGCACCGGAGCAGCTGGTGTCGTAGGGTTGGGGGTAGGGCGTGTCCCCGCCCACTTGTGACCTAGGATAAGGCAATTAAGGTTTGGAAGGTATTACCTCATCGCTTGCGTATCCCCACCCGCTTCCTCTGCTGTACGTGGCGAGGCCTCTGACACCGCAGGCATTCTTAGGCTGCCATGCCTGTTTAGGAGTGCCATGGGCATTTTGATTTTTTTTAAACTATAGAGATTTTTCAACGCTTTTAATTATCCCCCTCCTAAATTAGCCTAACTCGATTACAAGTCAAAGGGCAAGTAAGTATTTTTTTTCCAGTTGGGAGTACGGTATTTCCGGGAATGCACAGACCAGATCGTACGGGCTCAGACACACACCGGATCCCATACCTTAACCATTCTCAAACAACAGAGCCATCTCTCTGTTTGCGCAGTCCGTATGTCACGTTACACACAGACCTTACAGACTCTTGTCTCGAACAGCCGAACTATTCCCAGGGTCACACAGGTCTTCCAGGCACAGACTGCAGTGTGGGCAGGCTGAGATTTAAGACAGACGTGGTATCCCTCAAACTTAGACCTCTTAGGAACATGCTGCAGAGGTACCCACCGGGTGATACAGGGCTTGCGTTTCACTTTCGGGTCTAAAGTAGCTGAACTGCCCCTTGGGTTTTACCGACTGTATAGGTCACATTACGCAGCCCATACTGATTTTTGTCTCAGACAGCGGAACTATCCCTCTGGTTCCACAGATTTTCCAGCCACCGACGCCAGAGCTCTGTCAGAGTGTACAGGTTCAGAGTAGTACATTCTCCGCACTTAGACCTCACAGGCACATGCGGAACAGCTAGCCCTCAGGCCGCAGGGGGCTTTTTGGTTCAGGCTTGGACAGCAGAGGTTTCTTTTGGCGTACAGAGAGCTCTTATCAGGTGATGGACCTATCCCTTTGGTTTCACCGATATCTTGCCTCAGATTTCACACAGAACTGCTACCCATCAGCCTGCCCAGATCTCACTGCCTCTGGTCTCTGCCAGCCGAGTTATCCCTCAAGTTACACAGATCTAAAAGACTCCTCTCTAGATCGCATCTTCCCTCCGTGAAGGGGGTGGGCATTGTCTTGCTTTGTTCTCTGCTTCCATTGTCTGTGGTGGAGAATGCCTCTTTTGCCTTCTCCTTAGCCTGGTGTTGGTAATGTTCATGGTCACCAGGACTTTCTCCCTTGGTAACCAAGTTTGCCTTTGTGCATCTATTTTACTGCTCCTTTTGTCTCTTCTAGCAGCTACCAGAGGCACAGAGTGCCAGTGAAATAGCATGAACAATGTGGTATCCAGGGCCACTGAAATTATGCAGAAAGGAAGCAACAAATTAATGAGCAGAGTTAACAAAATTAGTATTAAAATTATGCAGCAAGAAAAGCCATATTGTGCAGCATTATGTGGCACATTATAAGGCAATATTACTTCACTATTTTGACATTTTTACAACTTTAGCACTATCTGGGCGTAGGTTGCTCATCATTAGAATCAATGTAATACCTAAATATAGCAATCAAATGAAATAAAGCATCTTTTAGAAATATTCTAAACCCATTTTAGGAGTCAGTAGCCTTTTACTGACTGCTAAAATGGGTTCAGAAATGGCTAAAGAATCACGATTCGGAAGGGGTGTTTTGTATGCTTCCTTTTCAAATAAAGATACCTGTCCATATGCATCAGCGGTTTAGGGCCAAAATAGCTGTCACAAAATATTGACAAGTTACCAATCCATAAATTGGCGCCATTTGTAAAAGGGAAGGGGTCCCTTTGGGACACCACTTTCTTGTAAATGTTAGAAATAAAATGTTCAGGAGTAGGCAATCTAAGGGGCAACTGCAAATTATCAAACAAAAAAAGTTAACTGTTCTTTTTAAACTGAGCCCAGTTTTCTTTTTGGAAAACAGGCTGCATTTAAATAAAGGAGAAGTTTACTTTATTGAAATGCGATCCCAAATTTGTCTGTCTGCTGACCCCAGCAGGCCACGATGAATATGTGACAGAACAACTAGGTCCTAAACAACTATAGCCTAAACCACTACTGCTAAACAACTAAAAAGTCTCTACAACTAAGTACTGAACAACTACTGTCTGAACAACTACTGTGTCTGAATAACAATTGCCTGAACAACTAATATATATATATATTCTAAACAACTAATAAACCATAAAAACCAAAAGGAAAACCTTACCTTAAAATTAGTTGTTCAGGCAATTGTTATTCAGACACAGTAGTTGTTCAGACAGTAGTTGTTCAGTACTTAGTTGTAGAGACTTTTTAGTTGTTTAGCAGTAGTGGTTCAGGCAAGTAGTGGTTTAGACCTAGTTGTTCAGGATGTTTCCCGGCCACAATCCTTGTGATAGCATGCAATCTTAATGAGTCTCAATTTCAATTTGCGATTTACCAGACTTACCACATTGCCTCCTCGTACATTGTGTGTGCAATTGACCCATCAGGGATAAGACATAAGATGCACATCATAGACAAAATGTTACGTTTGGTACAATGTGAAACAAGTTTTTTTCCAACAGGATTGGCAAATGATAAAACAGCATATGGAATGCAATATTAATTCTTAAGGATGTGGGATATTCAGAAATGTATCACCTGGTGCCTCTGCTACGGAGAGAATATCAACCTCCCCTCCCAGCAGATGTAGACACCTCCATGTGAGCAGTCCTGTTTAGAGCACTGGCTGTCACTAAGTTTCTTTTTCGAAATATAAATAGGAATCACTTTGCAGCTCCCAGAAGTGAAACGCTGGGGAACTCCTGCTGGTTGCTTTGATGGAACGTTCATCCTAACACTGTTCACTTTTTATTTCTGTAGTCTTCTTCATGACCCAATTTGTTAAAAAAAAAAAATTGAAATTAGGTGAGCATGAGTGGCAATGTAGGATACATGAGCAGATGGTTGTTTGGTTGTTTTGGTACTCGTTTTATTAAGTGAATTTCCTATGCACAAATTAATGAGACAACGTGGAAGCAAGACGTTTACATAGGAAGTACTAAGTTCGAATGTTTTGGAACTCATAAACTGAAGGTTGTAACCTGGGAGGGAATGAGGAGTTTCTCATTCATGGAGTGGAGGTTCTGGGCGGTGATTTGTTGGGAAAGCTTTATGGCTAAATTGGAACTGTGTCATACATGCCTCGGACGCCAGGGTAAGTAGAGGTCTTTTTCGAAGGATGACCAGCCCAGTTTGTCATTAAAAGGCGGTAGGTCAGATATAAGAGGGAATTACTGGCAAAGTTATTTGCTTTGTCTAGAAGGGGAATGAATACGGAGATAGACCAATCAGGAGGCTCTTGCAATGGTGTAAGTAACTTATGACTAGAGTCCTCCTTGAACATTGCCCACGGAGATAGGATTTAACCTCATTTTGTTACGCTCTCGTCCTCAGCATCGTGTTAATTTGTCTTCTTGTATATAGAACGGCAGCTGAGTGCTGTGATTCCCTCTTCTAAAGCACAGTATCCTAATATTAATTGACATTAAGTTTCCCCATGATCCATTGGGCCTATTTGTTTGTCTTTGTATCATGTGATAGACCAGTTCAAATTACCTTGGGAATCCAGGAAACAACTTGTTTAAGAGGCTGGTAAGCCAGTTATCTGGGAGGCTCCCAATCCCGTGGCTCTCTAGAGTTAAGAACCAACTTTTGTTTAATTCTGGAAATTTGGGCTCTTTTACTACTATTTTTGTTTTTAAAAGTGATTTATAATCTTTGCTACTTCTTTATGTCCCATTCTAAATCCCGCTTCCTAACTTTTTCCGAAGGTAATTTATTATGTGTGGTATTTTTGTGCATAGATACCGTTTTAGTGCTTTTGAAAAATAGGTGGGTGACATTTTTTGTTTTACCTAAAATAGGTTTACTTGTATTTTGTACCTCCTCAAACAGCTGGTAAACACGAAATCCCCCAAATTTTGTTTAGTTGGAAAGTGAAGCACACTGATTCCGAGACTCCTAGGGAAAATTTCAGAGGCCTATTCCCAAAACCACTTTCGTGTACGTAAATTAGTACTCTAGTAGTATTCTTTTTTACATACTCTTACATGTCCTCGTGATTTGCACCAAATGAACTAAAATGTGAATAATATAGGAATAATTGTGGAATATTCAAAGTACAAATTGGAGAGACTATGCGCCTTTGCATTTTTATCATTAGGGAGTTTCAGGGCTGATCTCGAATGTATGTAAGAGTAAGTAAAGTCATCCTGTAGAACTCTTGTGAATCAGCCCATGAGTTCCCTGGGAACTAAGGGATGCTGTGTGAAGTCAGTCACTAAGAAAATTTGAGGACGAGCTGTAGTTTCGGGTATGTTACAACAATTTGTGTCATCTTGAGTCACTCGGGTATCTGATTGACCACAAATGCTAGTTCATAGGAAAAAAAACAACTCTAACAGTTCAGTTCACCACAACTTAGAGTTGTGAGGCACCCCATCTTCAAGGCTGTGGGAGACATCAAGCAATGGAAGGACTGGTTAGCTACCGGGGTGGCAGTGCTCTCTACAGTAACATACAGTAGATCCTGAAGATAAAACCTTTAAACTTTGACTCATTGTTTCAAGTCACATACAGGTTGGCATAGAAATCCAAAATTTTGCATCAAGTTTTATAAGTATTCAATATATTGGGCAAACCGTCATTCACGAGTTAAACCTTATTCTGTGTGCTCCGCAGGTACCACCAGCACTTCTGAAGAAGACCAGGAGAATCCACAAGATGTCATCTCCAGGCCACTGGAGAACAGCGGGGGGTTGCTGACCCCTGACATTGAGAACGCAGAGCTGAGCACAATCCTCCCCTTCCTGTTCCTGGGGAACGAGCGAGATGCCCAGGACTTGCAGAGCATGTTGGGTCGAAACATTGGTCATGTCATCAATGTCACCACACACCTGCCCCTCTACCACCTGGAGTCCAGCAACGTCCGCTACAAGAGGCTGCCAGCTACAGACAACAGCAAGCAGAACCTGAGGCAGTACTTTGAGGAGGCCTTTGAGTTTATTGGTAGGTGGCGTGCTAGGCTAGGGTCGATCTTGGATTTGTCTGCCATATTCCTACATATTGGCATGTCTATGCATACTGTCTCTTGAAACAGTGAGCCAGGAGATGAGCAAAGCAACAAGGCATGTACCCTTCCTTTGTTGAGTTTGATGCTTGTTTATCTTTTGCTTGTTGGGGGAAATAGGCCTGTGTGTAATGTAAATGACTTGTTTCTTACGTAGAGCTTGATAGTGTGGAAAATAAATTATGGATATATCCGGCATTCCAATTACCCAATTTAATTGTACTAAATTTATGAACCAATGAAGAACGAACGGATGACTTGGTTTTCTCGTGGTTTGCTCTTGTGGCATACAGATGTTAGTAGTGAGTATGTAAGCCAGCAGGATGGATCAGTAAGTTGAAGACTCTGCAGAAGTATGCACTCATACACTGGTCACAGGTCCACTCAGCCCTCCCTATTTTCGAGGTCAGTAAACTGAGTACATTAAATTGGGTAATAGTAACACGTTATTTATAGAGCCTAGAAACAGAACAAATCCAAATAAGATGCACTGTGTAAAAAAAATAAGTCCTTACTATTAACTAATTGAACCTTCTTGTGTGTGCAGTGGGAAGTACGAAAGGCAGATGTAGCAGAATGTTGGGTCTGCATTTGTTCCTTGGTGGATGTTGACAGTGTCTTACTGCCTGCGCGTAGGGGTCTTTGTGCATGGAAAGGCGATGACCATTCAGTATTTTTATTAACCAAGTGTGTTACGGAATGTTTTTTGCGTGTTTCCCTAAATTGGTCCAGGTAGAGCTATACTGCCTGTTTGGGAGGAGTCTCTAGATCAGGAAAGGAGATAGCCATTCTTTTGAATTGCTTACTCCAGGGTGTTTCAGGAAGTAGTGTGTGGGTCTTCCTTGATAGAGGCAGTTCTTAACAGTTAGTGATGTGTCTGGGCGAGTGAAGACAGGAAGTGTTTCTGGTGTGTAGCAGGACGTCGTATGTGTGTATGTCCGTTTTTGGTCAGAGAAGAATGTAGCACAGGTCTGTGAATGGCTCTGTACTGCAGTGTGTAGCAAAACATTAAATGCTGGTCCCACCAAAACGCCAACTAACACGTTCTTTCGCCCCACATTGTGGAGACCTATTGGCTCTTTTGTCTGTCTGGTTGGGCAACAGAGTATGCATCAGAATGTAGATGTGGGTTCATTCTTGGATTTACTATCTGGTTGTCTGATTGGAGGAGTGGCGGTATCTGTCCCTTGTTGAGCCATTGGAGGCTTTTGCAGGATGTTTGGGAGGGAGTCACTGGGGAGAGGCTATCACTGTTCTGCCTAGTTGTGTAGCCAATTTTCATCAGCATGTGGATGGGCTACATAGCTTATTTGTGGAGAAGTTTTTGCTGAGGTAGGTGATGATTGTTCTTTTTGTCTACTTGCAGAGGAGGCCCAACAGTGCGGAAAGGGTGTTCTTGTGCACTGTCAGGCAGGCGTCTCGCGCTCTGCCACCATTGTAATTGCCTACCTGATGAAGCACACCCTGATGACCATGAGCGACGCCTACAAGTATGTCAAGGGCCGACGGCCAGCCATCTCACCCAACCTCAACTTTATGGGGCAGCTGCTAGAATTCGAGACAGACCTAAACTCTGGGGTCACACCTCGCATCCTGACGCCGAAGCTCACCGGGCTGGAGACTGAAGTGTAGAAGGATCTAAGGGGTGTAAACACAGAGGGTGGTTGATCTCAGGACACCTTTTGAAGGGGGGTGGGATAGGGTTGAGGGGAAGGACAGGAGCAGGGACAAGAGTGTGTGCAATAATGAACTATGGTGAATCATGATTCAAAGCCAAGTGTAACTTGAACTCCCAAGGAGGACATCATTCTCGGCCTGCCCACTCCTGCAATAAGTGGGGACAATTCAAGTGGCTGTAAGGGAGGAAATGGGTCACAAGATCTGAGACCAAGACCGACGCAAGTGCAGACACCTCAGTGGATGTGTAAGCAGCTTCAGATTTCAGCTGACATTCTTTTATGGTTTGCAGAAAGGAAAATGTCTCTGCCTCAATACAGAGAAACAAGGATGCTTTCTCTTCTATGGCAGAGTTCCTATCGGCTGCCCCACCGCTTACTTTTTCAATCTCCAATATGGCTGCTGCTTCTCCTCAAGGTCATGCGAGAGTTGGAAGAGGGGCTTGTAGGAACCTCCAGCCCACCAGCACAAATGTGGGATGATAAATTCTAATAATAGATACATTTATCTGAGCCAGTGCAGGGGTGTTGCTCCACCTTTAAGCCTCCCAGGGAGGGGGCTTTTTGTGACCAAGTTCTCCCCGAAAAGGGACACAGAGACTGGGATCTCCTGTTATTTGTTACTTTGTATGTATATGTCATATATTTGTGTTTCTTCTTAGGAAATCTCAGGATTACAGGTTTCTTCCAGGCTCGCAATGTGGACCGAATACAGTGACAGGGTAGGTTACTAAGTTTGCAGATAATCAGATAGAGATTTAAGATATGGTGCGTAAATTGGGGCCACTACCCCAGTCACCTCTTCAAAGATGCCCAACTGTCATCCTGTCTATATCTTTGCAGCCAAAACCTCTGCCCACCCTTAGAAAGAATTTGTGTGCCTTTTTTCTCAAAAACTTGATGTAGCTTACAGCCCACTGCAGACGCTAAATTAAATTTTCTACTTGAAAACAACAATAAAACTGAGTAACAGAAGGTTTGTATCAACGAGGCGGCTATACAAATGCGTGGGTGATGAGGCTTATGAAGGATGTACAAAAAAACTAAATAATTTTCCCACCTCAACCCTTCTACACGCATACTTAACGTTGGTACTAAATGAAACACAAGTCTTTAGTGCAATCATTTTAATGGAAACTCAAACATTGTTCCAGTGAACAGTGGTCCACTTATCTGTTTTCCATTTTGTTTTCCTTACTAGTTCCATTTTTAGAAAAGTTGTTATTGTAAACAAATCACATATACTCAGCTACGAAAAAAAACAATGAAACATCCAGACCATGCCTACAATTTATTTCTAAATTAGAGCTCTGGATCTATCACTTTTTTTTTGTATTGAGAAAAGAGCCACACAAATTTGTTGTGAGACCAGAAAGCAGTGGACTTTTTATAATCGTTTTTTTTCAGGTTGCCAAAGTCCAATAGAGGAAATGCAGCATTTTGTATTTGCCCCATCAGGGTGGCATGATCTTCATCTAATGCCAAAAATGTAATCCATATATAACAGACTGCCAAACTGAGCCATGGATCAGCAGCACCTTAGGGCATGAGTTGTCACGCTGATCACTTCCCTCTAATGTGCCAGAGCCAACATAGCTTCATTCGCGGGCTGCAGGGTCTTTAAGAGTTATCTAAGGGTATTCAACGGGGTCAATTAGCACATAGAAATAGCACCTCGGAAGAACAGACAACTTGTCTAGTTTTAGCACCATGTGCCCTCTAAGAATTTTTCATCCTCAAACATAAAAAGGGCTAGAATGGCGCTGTCTCTGGTCTTCTCTGAGACCACTCCCCTAGTCTCCCACCCAAACTGCCTTACTGATGTACACTCCCACAACAAATGGGGAAAAAGACAACACATGGCTGAAATTTCCAAAATATGTGCATTAATGAGGGGCAGGCCGCAAGATGCAGGCTTACCTACGACTCTTCTTCCCTGCAAGGGAGGGGAGCTACAGTTTTGAAGTTCGAATGGTGTCCTGTAGGTACCTCAACTCCGTGATACTGACTTGCACTATATCATCAAGAAGTAGATGTGGAGTTAAAATAGTAAATCTGTGCTTCTCTGTATATGCTTATCCTTTTGGATATGTTGGTAGTCAGTATAAGTGCAGGTAGATATTATTGACCTCCATAGCGTGACCCATAACCCTTGCAAGAAGATGGTGTTCAGTATTACTGTCCAGTTTAGACCTTCCTCTGTAAGAGGCCAGTTGGTTCTGCTGGAAACCCAGGGAGTGCAGGGACCTTGACAAGGCTTTGAAACAAGTGACTGACAAAACTGCACCGCTTTTTCTGTACAATTAAGAAAGACCTCTCATTTCAGTCTGCCATGGACTGAATCTACTTAAGCTGTACAAAATCTCCCAACAGGCTCCCTGTCTGCCTCTAACACATCATTTTACTGTCCTCACTGGGAGTCAGTTTGTAACTGCGATCAGAGCATGAACATCCAGTAGCTGAGTTTAGCCTTAGAATGCCCCTGTTATAACCCAGTCATGACATTTTGCAAAGCTATTTCATTGGAAGATGTTTTGCACTTGGCATTGTTTTGTTAAATTGTGCCAAATACATAACCTGACAGAGAATAAGGGCTGGTTATTTCTGCTTGCGTACAAGATGCAATAAGTCATGTCTGCTCACCTGCTTTCCTTCTCCATTGTTCTCCTCTGCCAGTCGTTGTGAATAATTTACTGATACTTTTAGGCGAGCGAGTCTCCTTCTTTGAATTGCAGGTGCCACAAGAGGAATTTCAATGGCCCTCGCACCAGAATTTGCAAGCCTTTGTCTTGATTACGCATCTTTACAAACTGACATTTTAGTGGTTTTGTGATTTCTTAGTATTTAATTCCATTCTTATTTCACACACAAGCCAATGGACAGTCCAAGAAATTAGACATTTGTGTCAGATGGCTCCCTTTTTAATGCATCTTGTTTAGTTTGCCATTTGGTGAGTCAATTTGTGCCAGTGTCAGAATAAGCTATTCCTTTGTGTTGCCCTTTCACCCATTGACATTTCACTCTTTGATTTGAACCCTTGCAGGCTGTTGGTCGTTCTGAGCACTATTTGGGCAAGTTGAAACACAGATACATCGATAACCGTCCAGGGGACAAACACTAGGTCTAAATATTTGGCTAAACAGATGTCTAGAAACTCTACAGAGCCATTCCTGATTGTCCCACCCGGCCTCATTTTCTAATGGTCTGCACAGAAACTGAAAGGATTTATTTAACAGTAGTTCACATTTATAACAGGAGGAATTACCTCTCTGTGTAGGGGAAAGAATGGCCGAAGGTGGAGGGAGGATGACAGAAAAAATTTAAAACTGGTGAAAAAAAGACTGTCAGGGAACATTTCCTATTTTTTTCTTTTTTTTTTTGATGTGTGCAATGATTTTGCTCTCCTTTGTGTTGTGTATTTTCAGCATTTTCCTTTTTTCTGGAAGAGTCTTGTGAATCTAGGCAGCCTCTGACATCCAATGTTCATGTGTTGTATTCTTTAATGACTCTATGTTATTTATTCATTTTGGTACCTGTAATATTTATTGGGATCGGAAACACTAGTAATTTATTTAAATAAAGATTTGAGGTTTTGTATTCAAACAAAAATATTGTGTGCAATGTATTTTGCATGTCAACAGTATAGTACAATACAATCTTCATTCGCAAATCACCAGGCTGGACCATATGGTGTTTCATTTAATTTGTTGGTTAAGGGGCGAATAACTGTTCAGTTGCATATTTGTATCCATCACTGCACGTATCAGAATTTAAAGTTTTGCTGTCATTAAAACCCTCACAGTTTTCCCCCCCAATAAACTTTGGCAGGTTAGATATGCTGATGTTTACCTGGGAAGATGAACAGTTACTGACATGTAGAACTGGGTGTGGTAAGCACCAAATTCTGCATTTTTTCTATATTATGTCAACTTGAAGTGCTATTTAGGAAGGTGCTAAACCATGTAGCTTTTGCAATGTATTGATAATAGAATCTACTATTGGACTAATATCTGTTTAAATATGAAGGAACATGGTTTCTGGATACAAGATTAAATTCAGATTCCTGCATAGATTCCTCTAAAGCCATCAACTAAAACACTTAAAGGAACCCCTTTATTTATTCAAATGTGTTTACATTATTAAATGATAGAGTGAAACATTTTTCTCTTTAGGAAGTTGCTTAAATCAGAGACATTTCGCAAAGTAATCTACCTACACTTCAAGAAGGAAGGCAAGCGTTGGAAAAGATTACCTATATGCACAAAATCTCGATCCTAAAGCACCCGGTTTCTTTCCCAAATTGATTTGTAGATCTCTTCTTTTCTCCCCAATTGAAAAGTTGACCCATTTCAGTGTTTTAAGATTAAGCGTAGTGTAATTCAATAATCTGTTCTAATTTTTTTCATGCATTGGAATTCTTTCAAAATTAATTCCAACCTAGTAGCAATAGTTTATTGTATCCAAAGTTAGAATGAAGAATCTTCGATTTTATATTTGTTTTCGTTGTTCAGAATGGAGAGCATGGAGTTTCCATTTAATGTTGACCCATGACACAAAGCACCTTTAAAAAGGTTACTATCAATTTCAAGCTCATCCCAATTTGGAAGACATGCTTATGTGATGGCTGAGATATTGCAATAACATGATCATCTTTAAGAAGGATGGCAAACATGTAATATTTAGGTTTGATCTGTAGACAGTTTTCGAATGTCTTGCCTGCCACCACACTTATCGCCAAACAGATTTGGATGTGCCACCCCGCCAAGCAAAAAGAGGCGGTCCGACCTTCACTTCTGACGTGGCGGATTGAGGGAAAATGAGGCAAAAACTCACCTTTTCTCCTGATTCAACTTCCGCTTCTGGCTGGACACGACTGGACAGGAACCTCCATCATTGCTGCCACAAGACC
This sequence comes from Pleurodeles waltl, assembly GCF_031143425.1. NCBI lineage: Eukaryota > Metazoa > Chordata > Amphibia > Caudata > Salamandridae > Pleurodeles > Pleurodeles waltl. The sequence goes on from NC_090448.1 coordinate 404,162,598, forward strand.
ACAGAGAAAACACAACCCCCCTGGTCTCTGGACACAAAGGTTGGCAGCGCGCATTGGCAGTGTACGTGTACTATTGCAGTAGCTCCTGACTGCACATGAGCTTGTGACCACTGCAGACATATATATGTCTCAGTAATTTTCTTAAATTACTGTGACATGCACAGTTCGGGGACACGCGCAGGTCAGACACGGATGAGGACACACTGGTTCACTACACATATCGACCACATACACAACTGACATTATGGTGCCAGTATTCATTGCCAAATGAATGCTGGCACCACAATGATGGTACATTCATACTTGTCAACTGTGCCGATGCGTGTCCATTGCAAGGGGACCAGTACCTGTCACATTGTGCATCGAGTTGTGTGCGTGGCTTAGTATATGTGTGTGTGTGATGAGATTGGCTGGGTGAGTTGGAGGGAGATGTAGTGTGTGGTGTAGTTGTGTCAGCAGTGTGCCACTTGCATATGGCGTGGACGTTGTTGTGTATGTTGTGTTGGTGCATGCAGCATTCAGGTGTATATTGTGTGGCGGTCATTGTGATGTGTGTAGTTATGTTGTGCGTGTGTTTGTGTAACTGTTGGTTGTGTGTGGGTGCAGTGTCACTAGTGTGTGTATGTTGTATCATGGATGTATGTCAATGTGTTTGCAGCATGTACGTGCTGTGGTGGAATGGCTATGGATATTGGTGTGTTGTGTCGGGTGTGATGCAAGGGGGATGCCTACATGAAGGGTTGAGTGTGTGTTCGTGCGTGTGTGTGACTTACCTGTAGTCCGTGGCCACTGCCATTGTCCGATGTCCATTGGGTCCAGCAATGTCTTCCCTCTGTCGGCAAACCACTGGCATGACATCACCTGTACAACTGTAACATCTAAATAGGGCCAGCGGGAATCCGCCTGCCTGACGGCCATGAATAGCACTCCATCATGGCGGTCTTCGGTTCAGCCATAATACAACTAAATATGGCAGATGGAAGACTATTGACTAGATGGTCTCTCTGGGCTGCCGCCGGTGCGGATTGGCGGTAACACTGCCAAGATCTAAATTAGGCCCTAATTCCTAAATTTAATTTCAACAACCAATTAACGGCACATTCTCTCCATTTATTAGTAGTAACCAAGATTTCTACTGACATTTAATATTTGTTGGCAAATGCAAACCGAATGAATGATCTTTTTCTGATATCTCTTTGCAGTCTGCTCTTAATTCTACGTTTGGCATGAACAGTAGACCCTCATATACTTTGATTGAACATTATATTTGCATTGAACATTTAGACATTGCTGAGGTTTTAATGAGATGTACGTGTGTAAAGTAAAGTTTGCTTTTTAATGATTGCATTTACCCAAGCTTTCATAAAAAGAGGATTGTTTACTTGCTTCTGTAACCAGCATTTTAAAGTCCTGTGCTAAACTTTGATTTAACTGTTCTGCTAGACCCAATTGATTTCAGATCTGATCTATATTCTGTATCCAGGAGCTTGTTTGACTGTGTTACAGGAGATTTTGGCCCAAAATTGAGATTATAGTGACCTCCCGTTTGTTTAGCACTTCTTAATCTCAGAAAGTAGTTAATGTATTGTATTGTAATAGTATTTATATAGCGCTTACTACCCATGACGAGGCGTTGAGGCGCTTTTCAGCGAGTAGCACGCTACTCTGGAACCCAACAAGAATTAGTGATGGATTAGTATCGGGAAATATGAGTACAGTTTTAGTATTATTATGAGTTAATTTGAGCTGCGGATATGAGAGTTTGTTAGTTAGATTGACTGGCGTAATGGAGGGGTGAAGGAGGAAAGAAATCCAGAAGTGTTAATTGGGAGTATATCCCTCATTTACTCAACCCAAAGGCTTGGGATGAGTAAAGGGGGATGGAGGAGGGAAGAGTCTGTGGAAGGGTTAGGGAGATCATAGTAGTAGGGTGAGATAAATGAGGGAGAATTTAGTAGGGTTGTGTGGGAGGTCATGGTAGTAGAATGAGGTTTGGTGAGTTAGATGTGGAAGCGGAGGGAAGAGCTTAGGCAGAGTTATTTAGGAGATGAAAGTAGTAGAAAGGATTTGGGATGAGTCAGAGTGGGACTGGAGGATAGTTTGATATATCAAAATATATCTGTTTGTGTGTGGCTGCATGAGCCGCCTGACTATACTCTTTGGGAAAGAGGATTCAGCCATTCCACGGTCTACCTCTGGCCTACCCTTGCATCTCTAGCACCAACTATATTACTTTTTACCTCTGTTGGGGCTTCCAAGCACAAGGGGCCTTCCTTATTTCCTGTAGCGTTCCCCCACTTTTCTTACACTGCATAACTGTCAGATAGAATGGAATGTGTGATACCTTCTGCCAGTGCTTACTTCGAGCGAGGGGGCACAACCCATGTAATCACACTATTAATTCTGTGTGAAAAAAGTTGTTTTAATGAGGCAGGTGCATGTCGCAAGTACATAATACTCTCTCATAGCCTTTCAGACTAACATTAAAGCCTCACTGTACACCAGTTATAACCATCCCTGTAGCCAAGACATACCTCAACCCATAAAAAACACCCATCAATATTGTAAAACAACTCTCCTACGCCCCTTGCATAAATACTCCTCAGAATCCTGGAACCAATCACTATTTGGTGTTCATAAAGTACCCTGCCCCCACAACCGAGCTGACCCACCCGTTCGGTAGCATAACCACTCATATGTGCTCTGTAATCAGTAATTAAAACCTGCCTTTGCCCTCAGCACCTGCTCATCAGTAACAATTTCAACAAAAATCCCTTTGACGCTTTATCATTATATTAAGCCTCTACAAAACCTGAATCCCATCAGACTTCCATCTAGAGAAGGAGGAGAGAGGGCGGGTGCCAATTAGCTCCATCTTTCCCCTTTTGGTAGCCACAAGTCACCTGACCTACCCTAAAAGGGCCTCACTCCTAGTAGCCCCTCCTCGTAACCCTCTAGGCTCCATCCACCTGCCTTCTTAACCATCTGACCACCTTCAGGCCTTGGATTGTCCAAAAAGCCAAGGGGGGGCAAGGCTCACCAGCTCCCAGCCTCCCCCGAGCCCATTCTTGAGGAAGATGGCACAAACCAAGTAACACATTACTCCTGTGTGAAAAGGCCGTTTTAATGAGACATATGCATATCACTAAAACATAACCCTCTGCCACAGCCTTACAGACTAACCAAAGCCTCACTGTACATAACTATACCTGTGGCCCAGACATACCCCCGCCCCTAAAAAACACTCATCAACTTTGTAAGACAACTCCCAAAAACTGTCCCAAACCCCTTGCACAAACTCTCTCTGGAATTGCTCAACCAGTGCCTTTTTCCTCTTTAACTAAACTCAGAAAGCTCCCAGATGCGTGCTCCTACCCTCTTCTTCCAAAGGCTGATCTGCCTGCCCAGTAGTTTAGCCAATCTTATTGTGGACTACAATCAATGACTTAAACCTGCCGTCCATAAAAACATCCATTGGAGGTGATGTTCTGCCTCCATCCGTCATAGGCTCTCCCCAGGCAACCTTTCCAACATGTCCCTAAAAATGGATATAACTCCATACCCAGACAAGAAAGGTGTATACCATCCTCTACAAATAAATGCGCCTTCACAAACCTTATGTCCACATAAGCCAGTGTGATAATCCCTTCTCCCTACAGAAATTCCTTATCTCGCAATTTACCTCCTACCTAGCTCTTTTAATTGCTGCCATATTCCTGGGCCCTCTCCATTCACTCATGACAATCAGTTGGGTCTACATCAACTTCGTTACACACTACATCTCTTTATTTCTTTCAAACCCCTTTTCATGTTCTTCAACACAGCCCCGTCTTCTAATTGAACTAGGTCATTCACTTGTTAATGAACCAAAAGAATATCTGGGCAACCTCTCCCTTTAAATAATTCAGCCAGTTTTAGTAACAACTCCATCCCACCAATTGCATCCCCTTTTGCCCCATCAGCCTTTACAAGGTGAAACCCAAGCTGTTTTCTGAATCCTCTCTGATCATTTTTTGGGGACACCCATTTGATTAAAAAAAAAAGAAAAAAAAAAAAAGACCACAAATCCAAATGGCATTATTGCCCCTCGCCATTCCAGTAATACAACCTGAAAAATAAACTGCAACTAACATAAGTTCCATAGAGAAAACACCATAGTAACACCCAATGTGGCCGTCCATTGTAGTCTGACCTCTGTCGTATTCTGTCCCCTGAATAGCCTTGCTTGTCAGCTTCAGTGGCTGCTCCAGTTCTAAAAGAATCCATTCCAAACTCAATCAGCAAATTAATCAGTAATTTCTAAAATGTGGCTAATCACCCATGGGGTCTCAAGGCTCTGTTTGTGGGCGTGCTGCTCAATCAAAAAGCCAGGTCTTGAGGTTCTTCCTGAACTGCTGTAATGATGCGGTCTGCCTGAGCTTGAGGGGGAAGTGTGTTCCATGTCCGGGCTGAGAGGCAGGAGAAGGATCTTCCTCTTTTTGTGCTTTTTCGGACCTTTGGAACTGCTGTGAAGGCGAGCTGGGAAGAGCAGAGTTGTCTGCTGGGTACGTAGAAGGCAACGCAGTGGTTTAGGTATGCCGGTCCTATGTTGTGTAGTGCCTTGTAGGTGTGGATCAGGAGTTTGTATGTGATGCACTTGTTGACTTGGAGCCAGTGTAGGTCTCTGAGGTAGGAGGAGATGTGGCTGTATTGGTGCTGCATTCTGGATTCTTGGTAGTCTTGATTGCAGTTTCTTAGTGACGTCGGCATAGAGTGCACTGCAAAAGTCCAGTTTGCTAGTGACGAGTGCGTGGGTGACTGTCTTCCTCGTGTCAGAGGGAATTCACTTGAAGTTCTTTCGAAGGAACCAGAGGGTGTGGAAGCATGACGACGAGACGACATTGACTTGGCAGGTCATGAATAGAGAGGAGTCCAGGATGATGCCCAGATAGCGTGCGTGGTCCGTGGGAGCGGGGATGTTTCCCTGTTTGGTAGGCCACCAGACGTCGTTCCAGGCAAAAGGGGTGGAGCCGATTACGAGGATATCCGTCACGTCGGAGTTGAGTTTGAGGCACCTGACTTCCATCCAGGCGGCGACTGCTCTCATCCCACTGTGGAAATTTCTCTTGGTCTTTACAGGGTCTTCAGACAGGGAAAGGATCAGTTGGGTATTGTCGACATAGGAGACAATGTTTAGCCTGTGTTGTTTGATAATCTTGGCTAGAGGGGCCATGTAGATGTTGGAAAGCATCAGGCTGAGGGATGATCCTTGGGGCACTCCACAGCATGTATCTTTGGGTTCTGATGTGAACTGTGGTAGTCTGACACTCTCTACTCTTACAGTGAGGAAGGACCTGATCCATTCCAGTGCTTCATCCCGGATGGAGTCTGGCGCAGAGGGTGGAGTGAGAAATGGTGTTGAATGCGGCAAAGAGGTCAAGAAGGATGAGTGCGGCTGTGCCTCTGTGGTCTAGTATGGCACATATGTCATCAGTGGCTCCTAGAAGTGCTATTCTGCAGGTAAATCTAACCACTTAAGCACTCATCTGTACACACACTGCAATTGGCTGCTAGACACTGGCACATGGTCATGCAGGAACACTCTCTCGCCGTCACCAAAACCTTTCCTAAAAAATGCTTGCCACTTCCAAACCGGACACACTGCTTGCACTGTGTATATTCATTCAACTGCACTCTTTCCCCTCCCCGTATGGTCTGTTTTACCCAAAACGTCAGTCCACCCACTGCAGTTCTTGACATCTTCGCTCCACAACTCGTGCACTATTCCAACCCCCAATAACTCTGATACCTGAAAAACCTAAACAATAACCACACCATGATTAATTAGAACAATACTGCTTCTCTGGCATTATCACAGACCTGTAAAAAAAAGTACTATTCCCCCCCATCATCTCCAAAGGTAACAGCTGCTAAAGTGAATTAGGAGTGCATTTCACATTTGCCAAGCTACCTTAACTCCTGTTGATAGCCTCAGTCTCTGATATGGCAAAGAATCACCGCCCAAAGCTGACTTCATTCTTTTGTTAGAAGTTCTCCCTGCTCATATCGCACAGCATGCAAATTTCAAGCGGCCTAACAAGACCTGCGCATCACACATCAGAACGTTTTTGGTATAAATCTCTTCAATTAAATGCAGCATCTTCATTTTCTTATATTCCAGCAATCTCCAATCCATGTTGACTGAATCAATCTCGATACTCAAAAATGTCAAGACTGTGGGCGGCCCAAATGTTTTCTCCACAGCCAAAGGAACCCCCTCCATCTGCCTTCAATGCATAGAAAATCTGAAGATATTCTCGACAAATCTCATCCTCTGCAGCTCCTACAAAAAGGACTTTGTCTAAACAGTGGGTCACTGAAGCCACTCCTGATACAAAGTCAACTACAGCCTCTGCTAAAAGATACTAAACTTCACAAATAGCATCCACTGATGTGAACAGCCCATGAGTAACGCTTCATCTACAAGTGCTAGTCCCCAGAATTGAATGCCCAACAGTTCAAATTGCTGGAATGGACCAGTGATAAGCAGAATACAGATTTAATATTGCCTTTTGACTTCTTGGCTACAACTCCCATCTCCTTTACCAGGACCACTGCATCATCCACTGCAGCAGTTCTTACTGATACCAGTTCCTCATCAATGATGCCATTCACTGAACCACCCTCAGGCTACGACAAATACTGTGTCAGCTTCTTCTTTGGTGCCACTTGAATTGAGGAAATAATCAGTGTTTCCGAGTGCCAAACAGTGAAAGGACCCACTATACTACCTTCTGCCACTTCCTCAATTTCTTCTCCAATACCCCTGGCCGTTGTTTCCTTGAGCACAAATTCTCTGCTTACTCCCTTATCCTAGGGCCTTTGTAACTTTAACCCTTCTAACAGTAGGTCCATATATTATCTCTTTTTATAGTACTGCAACCACTATCTCAACCTGTCTAATTGGAGTACAAGCCCTTCTCTGGATCAACCTGACCTCCTTGTCGTCCTTTTGTAGGGGGCTGTAACTGCCAGCCCCACTCTGTCCTGCCAGTATTCCCCCAGCCTGCTGCACGCAGTGTGTGAGGGGATGCTTTCCCCCACATTGGGAGCAGGCATGCCAGAATCGACAGTACTCTAGCTTTTAAAACACTTTGTTGTACTCCTAACAGGCTCCCGTTTGACCTTCCCCCAATAAGCCTCCCCTCCTTGTGTGAGCAGCCCTGGAAAGGGCTTGTACACTAAAGCAAGCATTCTCGTTGTATAAGATGAAGGTGCTTGTCTTGTGGCAGCCATCCACTGCAGCCACAGATCCATGTGTAGCAGCACCTACTGAGCTTTGGAATCCTTCACCAATCATGCTCAGAACTCACCATCCCTGGCCCAAATGAGGCCACCAAACACTACACGCACCTTGTGTATACCAATGTATGTAAATAGGGAAACAAAATGATCCAGCTATCTCTCACAAATTGCACTGGTGTATATTAAGAAACCTGCCATCCAGTCCTCTATTGACTAGACCACTTCAGTCCTGTCGCTCGATAACTCCAGGTCGGCTTTATGTAACCATACTTTTACTTCTGGCTTAGGTATATGATACACACCGACCTCTCTGGGTTGCTAAATGCCATTGTGTCTCTGCGCATGTCCCACCAAACTAAATGACCCTCCCATCTGACTACTGGAGTTCTGTTTTTTGCCTACAGCCTATTTACCATCATCTTCCCGCCCTTCTCCACCTAAACCAAGCTCCCCTGGACCTCCCCTTCCATCCTGATCTCAGTGCCCTCCCCTTCCCCTTCTATTATGAATGCCCATACCTCATTAGTGTCCTCTCCTGCCTGCTCTTCCCTGTCATCTTCTCCCCTTCTGTCTCTTCTTCCTCTGTGCGCTGCTCCCTGCCGCTGTCCTAACTGACCTCCCCACCTGGCTGCAGCTCTTGTAGACTGGAGCTGCGCCAACGCAGCCTGGAGCCCACCCCACACCTCAGGCTGCATGTAGTGGGGCCATTCTGGAACAGCCTCTGCCATAAACTCCACAGATCTTCACACAAGTCCACCCCGTTTAGACCCCCCTGCCCAGCCAAGCATGCCAGGCTTCAAAAGATTCTACCTGCCTCCCCCCTCAAGATTATCAATACCTCAACTACCTCCCTCTTCCCTACACTTGCCACTTTCCTTTAATTACCACCCTACACCTCCCTTACTTCCAACAGATTTGCCTTACCTCCTAAGGTAGCCAACATGCAGCCTTACTTACCCTAAAGAGACCCCCCAACTAGTGCCCCCGCCTCTTATTCCTCTAAGCCCCACCCATCTGCCACTTAAGCAACTGACCCCCAGTCCTTGGACTGCACAACCTGCCTGAATAGCATGGGGGGCAAGGTTTTCCTGTCGTCTGCCCAACCAAGCTTCCTTTTAGACAACAGCAATTTCGCTTCTGTGAATTATGTGCTGATGCATGTGGTGTTAAAAGTGAAACTGCAAGGTGACTGTCCTTTGGCAAAAAAAGTCAGGAATGGCTGCGTAGCTGTTTCTCTCTCCAACTCTAGGGTGGAATTAGATCTGTATTATGAGGTCTCAGAAATGATATTTCACTCTATTTCGAATGGTAGAAGAAATGGAAAACTTTGGGAAAGTCTTTCATCAGGGATTGATAAATCTAAACTGTTGTTTTAAGTCTTATTTACCAGCCAAGCCATTGCACATAGTTGGTGACTCAGGCAAAATACAAGATTACAGTTTAGTATCACCATTCCTGTTAAAGCAGATATCATCATTTCAAATACTTTTCACTGGAAAAAGCAATCACTACCCACAGGTATCCAAAATGATGTGGGATATCAATTGTAAGAAACATCTCAAGGTAATTTCCTTAGCAGATGAAATTGGGAGCTTGCATAGAATAAGATTGAACAACCACTCTAATAAAAGTGTAGAGTGTGGAAACATGATGGAGGGGAAGAACCTCTTGTATTAATGACTCAGATGAAGGATGATCCAGCAATAGCTCCATGCTAGGATATCATAATGAAATCACTGGTCAACCATCAATTACTTTTCCAAAACCATGATGTAGAGAGGCAAAGCAGAAAGAGGAATAAAATATCATGGTATACTGAGGATCTGAAAGGGTTTGCAAGGCCCTCAATAAACAACCAAAACTGTCACAAAGGTGGGGATTAAGGCTAAATACAATGTAATGGTAAAACATTTAACCGGTCATCATAAAATAAAACGCTGGAAAGGCAAGTCGGCATTTGAGGCCAGGAGATGGTTTGACATACACATATGGGCACATATAAGGGATGAGTGAATTGTGGAGGTTAGTTCATAATTTAGAATCCTTGGCTCCTCAAACAAACAACATTGATGAATCTTTCTGACCTCCATCATGTTGACACCGAACCCAAAGCTACAGAGAGCCCCACTACTAATGTATGTAATCCTTGGACTCGTAATCCAATCGTAGGAGATAAGGAAAATGAAAACTATGAGACAAAGGAGGAACATACAAAAGTAAACTCTCCACTAGTGATCACAATTGCAGACACAGAAAAATCAGTTGCAGCCCTCAGATGAAATGGTGCTCCAAGTCCAAATGAAGTTCCTCCGACGGTTGCCAAACAAGATCTGAACTCTTGGAAAAAAACCTTTTATTCTACAACGGGATACTGGCAGCAGAAGTGATTCCGGATAACTGTAGGGGTTCTGTTCTTCATCCTATTCATAAGAAAGTGACCTTAAATAATCTCCCAGATTACAGAACTGTCGCACTATTGGATGTGGAAGGAAAGGTCTTTGCCAGAATCTTGTTGGAGGATCTAAAGGAATGAATTGCCAATCAGAACATTCTGCAAAGATTGCAGACTGGCTTTCGAAAAGGCTGTGAAATTTTGGATAATATCACAGCCATTGGTCTACTTGCCAATAAAGCCATAAAACGGAGGTCCACACTGTATATATGTTTTTTAGACTACGGTATAGCCTTTGATAGAGTCAACTGGATCAATCACATGGGGAAAGCTGAAGGATTAGCACTTTCCGGAACAGCTATTCAAAGCAATCCGACTTCTACACACCAACACATGGGTTTGTATCAAACTGGCCAACAGAACTATGGTACCAAAGTAAATTCCAACAAACTGAGGCTTAAAACAAGGGTGCTCGTTGGCACCGGTATCAATCTACACCCCACAGACTCCTTTTTCGGATAGTCAACAAACATTTTCCCTCCAAAATTAAGGGGAGAACACATGTCCCTGCTACTGTATGCCAATCACACGACATTGCTGGACCAAATGGCAGTAAGTCTGCAAAAGGCATTAGATGAGCTGAAACTTTACAATTTAAATAAAACATTTTAAACTAAACTTCTCAAAAAGAAACATTTTGCAATTCAGTAAAGCCAAGACGAAACATGTATGGTGGATGGAAGATCAAAGAATTGCAACTGCAGAAAGTTATCGATACCTGGGTGCATAGCTAGAATACAAAACTCTCGTTTAAAAATCAACTAAAAGCAATACCCACCCGTACCAGCATCATGCAAATACAATTAAGGTAAATCCACAAAAACCTGAATAGTCCAAAAGGGACAAATAGTTTAAAAATCATCAGAGCAAAATTGCCACCTGCAATTCTTTATGGGTCGCTAGCATGGGGTTCAAAACTAAACAAAGCTCTAGAGAAGATTTACTCAGTTGCAATCAGGATGATATTTAGTTTACCCAAAAGTACTCCAGTCTGCCAATTTCGCTGGAAGTTCGAGATGAATCTAACAACAATTGCAGACACTTATTTTAATATTAACATTATGAGGCTGAGGAACACAGCTAAGGGATCACTAAAAAATCTGGGGCTAGATGTATCAAGGTTCACATTAGCGAATACCAAATAGCGATTTTTAGCGAATCGCTAACTGGGATTCGCAAAATGCGATGTAACAATACCATTGCAAATTTTTTATGCGGTTTCCTAAAATTCGGAATCGCAAATAGCGATTCGGTAAAATAGCGAATTGGTATTTTGAAATCGTTAATTGCGATTTTTGTATTCTGGAGCAGCTTGATGACATCACAACCAGGAAGTGTGTCAGTACATGCTGTTTCCAGAAGCCTGAGCAGGCAGAGAGACCCAGCACAGCATCAGGGAGGCATTCAGAAGAATCAGCCAGGACTAGAAAATACAATGGCCACTGATGGGAATGCGAAGGACAAAGGAGAGAGGAAGTGCAAACTGAAATTCAGTGAGGATGAATTGGAGGTGCTCACAGAAGGGGTGGTCAAGAACCATTACCAGTTATTTGGAAAACACTCACTACAGGTCCCAGAAAGTGAGAAGAGAAAAATGTGGACTGACATCCAGACCAAAATATGCGCGGTAGGTGTTGGGCAGCATTCCATTGAGGAGATACACAAGCGCTGGTATGACGAGTTCACGTGCCAAAGAAAGGGTAGCAAGCAGGCTGAAGGAGGCAAGGAGCACTGGAGGAGGACCACCCACCCAGAAACCGTCCACCCTAATGGAAGACATGGTGGCGTCAACACTGCTGCCTGAAACTGTTAGTGGTGTCACTGACAATGACACCTCAGGCACACCCGGCTCCAGCAAAGGTAAGTGCAGTAATGATTTGAATCACCGTTTGTGAATGTACAAATGACCCTTAGAAACTAGCAATGGCACTATGCACAGTGGTAAGTAGTCCATGCCACATATTACATTCAACACAACAATGCCGTATGGGAGTGGTAGTCCATACCCCTAAAGTGCATCTACTACATAAATAGCAAGATAGTGTAAAACCAAAAAGATAAATAACACAACAGACAACTAGAGATACTATACCAGGGTAAATGTTTATCATTTAAGTAACTGTGAGAGTACAAATCCAAGAATGACATGCTGCGCATTGTTGTTGCAGATGTTACAGTCCCTAATGCAGCATAAAGTGGAAATGAGGTGAATGACGAGAGTCAGCCACAGTCCAATTCAAACACCAGTGAGTCCATCATACAAGCACCAACTAGACGCAGGGCAAGAGTACTACCCCTCCCTGAGTTTACCCTGGATTCCTATGAATTGCTGGAAGAAGCACCCACCCCACCTCCAGAGGTTAGAAGCACCAACAGACAGACGTCCCTGTCCCAGCGTCAGTCCACTCCCCTCAGAAAGTGTCACTAAGAAGTCAGACAGTGGACAGAGGAAGGTGAGGGCCCATCACTGTTTGGTGGCCTTGAGGCATCCATGCTGAAAGTGCAGCACCTGCAATGTAAACACATGAGATCTATACACAGGCAGTTGGTGTCAATCGATCACAACATGGGATCAATGCCAGGCAGTTGGGGTCTATCGATGACAACATGGGATCAATGCACAAGCAGCTGGAGTCTCTCAATAACAACATGTGCAAGCTGCATGAGGAACAGCAAGCTGCAGCAGAACACATAAGGGAGATGACAAATGCCATTAGGGAACTCTGCACTGTAATGCAGCAGGAGCATGCCACCCAACCGTAAGCGCCTTCAACAATTAATGGGCAGGTTGGATGGGTTCAGCAGATCTGTCAATCTGCTCACTACCACAACCGCTTTGGTGTCACGACATGTTGTGGGCATGCAAGTGGAGATGGCACATTGCAGTTGAGACATTGCACGAGGATTCATGCAAATCACCAATGTATTGGAGACAATGCAGAGTGCTACAAACAGCGAACTGGGTGGTGGGGATAGTGAGGAACTCTCTAGCCTCAGCAGTGTCACAGCCCCTGTGATGGATCCTAGGCGTCGCAGTTCCAGGCACAGTACTGTCTCTGAACCCGCAACAAGAGGTGCCACTGAGACCACTGAGCGTTCAAGTGGAATGCGTGGAAGTAAAAAGTAATGTGGAGAAGTAAAGGGAACTTGCATTTCATGTAGTAATACTATGATGTCAATAGTGTCACACTGTAACTGGGACCTGATCGTGTATACTGTATACACATGTCCTATTCACAGATATATTACCTGAAGCTAAGGCAATAAATGTGCTGCCTACAGCAATAAATGAAAGTAGACGTGGTGTTGTCATTACTTACATCAGAAATAGTTGCACATAATCTCAGCACATCTTTGTCTGCCCTCTGCTGCACTGGTTCTGTCTGCTGGGTGAAGGGGTGGCAAGGGATCGTCATCCTCATCGGAGTCAGGCTCTGTGGGTTCCACTGGTATGACTCTCATCTTTGCAATGTTGTGCAACATAGCACATGTGGCCACAATTTTGCAGGTGTTTTCCGGACTGTATTGCAGTGCGCCCCCAGCCTTTTGCAGACATCTGAAACAACTCTTTAGCAGGCTGAAGGTCCTCTCTATCGCGATACGTGTCCTCTTGTGTGCTGCATTGTACCTCCTTTTACTTGGCGTGGCAATTTTGAGATTGGGTGTTGAGATGAAGGACCGCACTGCATATGCACTGTCTCCTAGAATGACAGGAGAGTAAAATGAGTTTTTGTTATCTGTGACATCACATAGATGTTATGCCACATTGTTAACTGTTACATTACCAAGTAGGTATCCTTCGCCAAACTCCCCAGCAAGAAGTCTTGTATGTATTCCACTGTGCCTAAAGATGTAGGACTCATGTGTGCTACCTGGGTATCTGGCCACAAGATCCGTTATTACACTGGAGGCATTACATATGACCTATATGTTCATGGAGTGCATACTCTTTCTGTTGCGATAAACATACTCTGTGGCAGATGGTGGACAGATAGCTACATGTGTCCCATCAATGCAGCCAATGACATGTGGAAATTGGACTTCCTGGTAGAAATCAAATTTTGTTTTCTGCAAATCTTGTGGGGTGTTGGAGAATTTTATGTGCAGATGGATTTTGGTTAGCATGGCATTTAGGAATGCATTAAAGAAGCGTGAAAGAGCACTCTGAGAGGCACCTCCAGCTGCTGCTATGACCCCTTGATAGCATCCTGAGGCGAAGAGGTGCAGGGAGCATAATACCTGCACATGACTGGGTATGGCATTGGTTCTGTGTGTGTTTCACTGCAGTAGGGGTTGTAAATCAGCTATTAAGTCAAGTATTATGGCTGAGTTTAACCTGTACTTATAAAAAATCTCCTCCTCTGTTCAAATAGGGTGATGCGCACTTTAAAAATGCGCTCCTGTTTCCTCCTCCCTCTCCTCAAACCTACCAGGATCCTCATCCTCCTCACCATGATGTAGAGTGCAGCCATTGTGGAAAAGGGCTGATGCATTCTGGGCCTCTTTATATAGGTTGTACCTGTTTACCACTTGATTTCAATTCGTAGTAAATTGCAAATGCAAAAGCCCATTATGCGACTAATCGCAATTTGCGAGTGCTTGATACATTGAATTGCGATTCAGTATTTGCGAATCACAGTATGCGATTCACATTATCTACTCGCAATTTTAAAGAGTCGCTATTTTAGCGATTCCTTAAATTTGCACTGTGAATGCCTTTCATACATCGTGAAAGGTGATTCTGCATTCGCAAACGGTGGATTTTACTGATTCGCCCCATTTGCGAATGCAAAATCTTTTGATACATCTAGCCGCTCGCTTCCAAAGAACTAGCTGACTACCTCAAAATGCATATTGACATTGGCAAACAGTACTTGGATAAAATCCTAAAATAATTAGAGCTAGAGAAGTACTGGACAAAAGGCAGATTACAACCACCTTAAGGCAGCAGTTTAAGTCCACTGCAAAGCAGTCATTTAGGAAAAAGAAAGAGGCCTTTTTACAATTAACAAGGTCCCAGGACCTGCTAACATCATATACAACATTGTCTCCATAGCTGCATTTGACAATTGACATGAAGCAATCCCTAAGGCGAAAAATTCATAGGAATTAATTTTATGTTGCTACCACTAAAAATATTACAACCATGGAGGTTTATTCAGGACTGCTTCTGCTGCCAAGTGTGTGGGTATAGAACAGAAACAATAGGCCATGTAATCTGCATGTGCCCTCTCCTGTTATCCCGCAGAGGGAAGTATCTACCTATGTTTCAACAGACTGGGAGTTGGGTGAATCGTGGCTGCAATGAATGAGTGCTTGTTTGGCGTGGATCTTCAGCTCAAGAGACATTTTAAGGCATGGGCAAAGTGGGCTTTGACCTAGGGCCCCAGCCTTTCATGGAGTCCCCTGATTGAGCCAGCTCTGTTCTGCAGAGTCTTGCCCTAATGACCTTTAAAAATTCTTAACTAGATTGTTTTAGGTACCGTTTCCATGCAACATTCATTAAAAAAAAAGTTTATTTTAGTTCAGAACAGGACCTCACATTTGAGAAATGGAAGGGTGTCACAGAGATTATTTGCAGTGGCATTAATGATCTGCTGCTGTGTTACAATATTGAAAATGCATGTCACTATCCCCGAGTATTAGATGTAAACACATTTAAAATTTGGAGTGTGTCTGTGCACTCTCAGTGACCTCGCCAAAGAGGGCATGAAGAGCTGAAATTGGCTCATAAATTCAAAGCTGTTTAACAGGGGCCGCCAACATACGTTTGGCCCAAGGCCCCCAAAACCGTTAAGCTGTCTCTGTCCTGCCGTTTGCTCAAATTCACGCCGCTAGCCACACAGGTGCTCGACAACGTTAAAGAGGCTCCTCGCGCACCGACTTACCCTTTGCACTAAAAGGCCCCAATTGGGTGGAGTATGCACGCTCTATCCTCAACAAGAAATTTATAATGCGATGTTCAGAGAAGGCTTTGTCTGAAACACCAACCAGTGGCCTGCAAATAATGAGATGCCTAAAAGTGCAACCGTCCGTTTTTAACAACTGAATCAAACACACATCCGCGTATATTAACATTGATGAGGGACCTGAACAAACGCACCGCTTGCAGGACAGCACGAGGCAACTCCCAGGAATGTTTACATTCAAGGAGGACAGCTGTTGGGTTCGACGAAGGGTGGATTAATTAATGTAGTACTTGCCACTTTCTCGGAGCTTAATACTTAATGCACTGAGGCACTTAATTATGGAACGTTAAAAAGCCTAGCACTTGACACTTTACGGAAGTAATGCATCTAATGACTCATCTATGACATATGCACACTGTAAATGGGTTCGTTATCGGAATAATGTAAGATATTGGAAGAATGCGACTGGCACCACTATTTGAGGGAATAATAACTGTTTTATTTAAAGTTGGCCAATTCTCTCTTGTTTCTTTCCACAAGATTAGCCCTATTTTCTATTTCCCCAAAACCCTGCTTGGGTTTTACAGTCTCTGGTGGTGTCTTGGTTCCGTCTTGAGGCGGTCTGGTTTTTCCGTCCTCCGATCTCCCGTATTCCCAAAAGAAAAATAAAAATAAAAGTAATCAGGTAAGTGAATAAAGTAGGGATAAGACAAGGGTTCAAACAGGGTTAGTAGGGTGGTGTGGACTAGGTAGGGCTGGTGCTGGTGGTGGGTATCACTCTGTGGTATTGTGCCCTTATTTCCTTTTTACTCCAAAAAAAACCCCTTTCTCTTCCTTTTCTTAGGGTTTTTCGGGTGGTGTCCCTGTCCGTGGGTTAAAGCAGTTTAGGTCCCCCTCTCCTTTTCTGGTAAGTCCCCTTCTTTCACGAGGTCTTCCCGTCCTCCCTTTCTTCCCCCCCCTTTTTCTCTTTTCCCTGTCAGCCAGCCTGACAGGGTCTGCCAGGCAGGGTATAGACGTACCTGGGAGGGCCACGTCCCTCCCGGGGCGCGGCCGGCACGTGGGTGATCTCCCGATTTCTCTTCGTCTGGGCCGGGAGTTGCCCAGTGGTTCCTCCTTCCTTCGAGGCGTCCTGACTTCTGGGTCTCTTCCTCCGTCCTGGGCACTCGGATGGCGGTGCTTCCCCTCGCTGCAACCGACTCTCCGACCTCGACGGTGTCCTTCTCTTCCTCCGGCCCCCTGGTGATGGCGGTTTCCCTTTCCGTTGTCGGCTCTCCGGTCACGGCGGTCTCTTTCTCTTCTTCCGATGCTCCGATGGCGATCTCCTCACTCCGGCTTCCCCGCGTTCTCGGCTCCTCCTTCTTTTCTCCCGATCTCTCTCGTCCGTCTTCTCTTCTGATGTTTATGACGCCCTCAGCGTCATACGTCATGGCAGGGAGGTTTCCTCTCGTGCCCCCGGGCCATTGTGTTCCTCCCCCGACAGGTGTTTGGGAGCTGCGTTCGGCGGCACTCCCGTTACACATCCCCTCCCTTGGATGGGGCTGTTCGAGCCCCCCAGGTCCCGGAAATCGAGACAAATAGTCTGCTTGTCCCATAAGGTCTCCAGGGAGATGGCAAACCTGGAAGGAGAAAGGTTGTAGCTCCATAAACCATCTTAAAATGCGAACGTTGGTGTCCTTATACCTCGAGAGCCAGGTAAGAGGGGCGTGGTCGGTATATAAAAGGAAGGACCTCCCTAGGAGATAATATTGAAGGCTTTCAACAGCCCATTTAATGGCCAGGCACTCACGCTCTATTATGGGATAGTTCTGTTCCCGAGGAAATAGCTTACGACTAATGAAGACCACCGGATGGCTTATCTCATTTTCATCTTTTTGGAACAGTACTGCACCCAGGCCTACGTCTGAGGCATCCGTTTGGAGATGGAAGGGACGACTGAATTCAGGGCATTTTAATACGGGTTGCGTGGTTAGGCACCGTTGCAAGGTACGGTAGCTATGTGATTGTGGAATGGTTAGACTTGTGATGTTCTTGGGTTGCCCCTTCCTCAAGAGGTCAGTGAGGGGGGCGGCCACTGTAGAGTAGTGAGGTATGAATCTTCGATAATACCCCACTAGTCCGAGGAAGGATCGGATCTCTTTCTTTGTGGTGGGTGCGCTTATACGTAAAATGGCTTCTATTTTACTCATTTGGGGCCTGATATTCCCCTTCCCAATTTGATAACCCAGATAGGGAATTTCATTGAAAGCCAGTCGGCTCTTGGAAGGATTGGCGGTCAATCCTGCCGCCGACAGTGCTTTAAAGATCTGTCCTACATGGTTTAAATGGTCTTCCCAGGTTTCGCTATGAATAACGATGTCATCCAGATAGGCGGCCGCGTATCTGGTATGTGGTCGTAATATAGTATCGATGAGTCTCTGAAAAGTGGCGGGGGCTCCATGCAGTCCAAAAGGGAGTACCTTAAAGTGATATAGACCGGAAGAGGTGGAGAACGCCGTTTTTTCTTTATCGGCTTTAGCTAAAGGAATCTGCCAGTATCCTTTTGTTAGGTCTAGGGTAGACATGTATTTGGCTTTACCGAGCCGTTCTATAAGTTCGTCTACCCTGGGAAGAGGATACGTATCAAATTGGGACACGGCATTGATTTGTCTAAAGTCGATACAAAAGCGTATGGATCCGTCCGGTTTTGGCACTAACACCACCGGGGAGCACCAGGGGCTTTGGGACGGCTCTATAATATCCAAATCTAACATCCTTTTTACCTCCTCTTCAACTATGACCTTCCTCGCTTCGGGAATGCGATAGGGACGTAACCGGATTATTTTACCCGGTTGGGTTATAATCTGGTGGTGGATTAGCTCTGTTTTACCTGGAACAGGGGAAAACACGTGGGGGTGCGCATTAAGGAGTTGGTTTAGTTGTTGGTTCTGTTGCACTGTTAACTCCGCATTTCGGAGGGGTATATCGCCCTTTGAGGGGGGGTCTGTGGGGCACCACCCTATTTCTAGCTCTTTTACTGTGTTAACTAAACAGTTTATATTTTGGTCTACTTGAGATTCCTCCCATCTTTTTAGTAAGTTAACATGAAAGATTTGAAATCGGTTGGGATTAGTCGCGAGTTGTAGTTTATAGGTAACCGGAGTTACTGCTTTTATTATTTTATATGGGCCTTGCCATTTTGCCAAAAGTTTATTGTCTGAACTGGGTAAAAGCACTAATACTTGGTCTCCCTCTACAAAAGATCTCATTTGAGTGTTCCTATCGTAATAACGCTTTTGTTTCTCCTGAGCTTTTTCCATGTGCCCTCTCACATCTTCCCATATCGTTTGTAGTCGGGACTTTAACTCACTGGTGTACTCTAGGAGAGGTTTTTCCCCGCTTTCGTCTTCCTCCCATAACTCGGCTGCCATGTCTAATAGGGTCCTAGGCTGTCGCCCAAACAGCAGTTCGAATGGACTATGTCCTGTAGATGCTTGTTCATGGGTTCTGACGGCATATAACACTAGGGGAAGTTTCTTGTCCCAATCTTTACCTGACTCGGAGATCGCTTTCCTCAGAAGGGTTTTCAGGGTGCGATTATACCTTTCTACTAGTCCGTCTGTCTGGGGATGATAAACCGCTGTCCTTATCTGCCGTATCCCTAATAATTGACAAATCTGAGCCATCAAGTTGGACATAAACTGGGTCCCTTGGTCCGTCAATATTTCTCGGGGAAACCCTATTCGTGAGAAGAAACCTATCATGGCGTTGGCGACACTTTTAGTGCTAATACTAGTTAGGGGGATAGCTTCCGGATACCTAGAGGCGTAATCGACCAATACTAGAATGTAGCGGTATCCCTTGGAAGACGGTAGGAGGGGCCCGACTAGATCCATTCCTACTCTAGAGAACGGTACGTCAATAATGGGAAGAGGATGTAGGGGTGCTTTTTTCCTGGGTCCGGGATCTATCAACTGACATCTAGGACATTGCTGACAGAACTTTCTGATATGGGAAAAAACCCCAGGCCAGTAGAATTTCCTTAATAGGTATTCCTCTGTTTTTTCTCTCCCGTAATGACCCCCCCCCCGGCTGATTATGGGCTAGATGCAACACCTGCTGCCTATAGGGTTCGGGAATCAGTAACTGTTTCTTTTCCCCTCTCTCGTTACTGGTGATTCGATATAACAGATTTTTATTGATCACAAAGGAGGGACCCTTATCATCTATGGTTCGAGGTTTGGCACTTCTCCAGGCGTGGATCAAACTGGGATCGTCCCTTTGACTACATCGGAAGGGCGGAAGACCAACGAGGGCGAATACCTGTGCGTTATCTCTGTCGTGGTTTGTGTCCTCTCTTCTATAGGACTTCCTGGTTTCTCGTTTTTCTCTTTTAGTGGGTTTATAGCGGGTCACCGGGGCTGTTATGGGTAATTCAGAAAAAGGGGCGCTTCCCAACCAGGCATCCAGGTCTCTCTGTGTGCTGTCCAAAAGGATCGGAAAGTCTTTAAAGTCTGTTCCTATGATGGCCTCTTCCACCAACTGTTCAACTACCCCCAGCCTTATGGGGGTATTTGTTCCTTCCCAAAAAAGGGTAGTCCATATTAGGGGATATTCTCTTGTTTCCCCGTGAATACAACATATGGATACTGTGAAACCTGGGTCAAGTGTATGCTCGGCAATCAGATCCGCTCTGATTACGGACTGACTACATCCGGAGTCGATGAGCGCTAGTGTGTCCCTCCCGTTAATGGACAGTATCTTTTTGTATTGGGTATCTTTCCCCCCCGTGTAGAAAACCCGGCCTCTCGTAACCCCTATTTCCATGGGTTCGGGTTTGCCGGACTTCAGCGGGCAAAATCGGGCAATGTGTCCCCATTCCCCACAACTAAAACACTGGGGCTGCTGTCCAGAGGGCTTCTCTATCCCTCGTAACCTTCCCGGTTCCTCTATCGGCCTTTTCCCCGAGGCTGCGGATTGTCCCGTGTTTTGCCTAACTGGGTGAGGTAACAACCGCGGAAGGGGTGTTTTGAATTCGAGGGAGCGGTGGAAAGCACAGGCCAGCTCAATGGTAGTATTCGTGTCGGGGTTCGGGTGTTGCTTGATCCAATGGCGAGTATTGGCGGGTAGGGCGTCTAGATATTGTTCTAGGAGAACGGCCTCAATAACATCTTCCCTATTCGTCCCTATGGGTCCAAGCCACTTGAGACCTAAATCTTTGACCCTAAAATATAAAGCTCGAGGGTTCTCAGAGGGGCCCCACCTGGCCTTCCTGAAGCGAACCCGATAGTGTTCTGTATCAAAGCCGACCCTTTCTAGGATGCTCTTCTTGATGTCCGGATAGGGTGTTGTCCCACCCGGGTTAACCGCTTGATATGCTGCTTGGAGGGTCCCGGTTAATAAGGGAGCGATATATTGACCCCATCTGTCCTGCGGCCAGGTGGCTGAAATGGCGACGCGTTCAAAGTTAGTAAAGAAGGCGTCGGGGTCTTCGCCTTCCTGATATCTCTGCAAAACGGAACTAGGTACATTTGGATGTACCCGAGTTGCTGCAATGGTATCCGTCAAAGTCTTTATCGCGTTGTCATGTACCAACTGATTGTTGGCCATGATAGTAGCCTGACTTTTAAGCGCGTTTTGCAGGGCCTCCCTTTCCACCTTGGCTGCCTTCTGTTGCTCCTCCCATACAATTTGCAGATGGCGTTGCCCCTCAGCTAGTTGCTGCATCATATCCGCCATTGTGGGCACCCCCTCCATTTTCTAGGGTTCTCCTGTCGCCTGTTCCAATATCCCACTTCTGACACCACTGTAAATGGGTTCGTTATCGGAATGATGTAAGATATTGGAAGAATGCGACTGGCACCACTATTTGAGGGAATAATAACTGTTTTATTTAAAGTTGGCCAATTCTCTCTTGTTTCTTTCCACAAGATTAGCCCTATTTTCTATTTCCCCAAAACCCTGCTTGGGTTTTACAGTCTCTGGTGGTGTCTTGGTTCCGTCTTGAGGCGGTCTGGTTTTTCCGTCCTCCGATCTCCCGTATTCCCAAAAGAAAAAGAAAAATAAAAGTAATCAGGTAAGTGAATAAAGTAGGGATAAGACAAGGGTTCAAACAGGGTTAGTAGGGTGGTGTGGACTAGGTAGGGCTGGTGCTGGTGGTGGGTATCACTCTGTGGTATTGTGCCCTTATTTCCTTTTTACTCCAAAAAAAACCCCTTTCTCTTCCTTTTCTTAGGGTTTTTCGGGTGGTGTCCCTGTCCGTGGGTTAAAGCAGTTTAGGTCCCCCTCTCCTTTTCTGGTAAGTCCCCTTCTTTCACGAGGTCTTCCCGTCCTCCCTTTCTTCCCCCCCCTTTTTCTCTTTTCCCTGTCAGCCAGCCTGACAGGGTCTGCCAGGCAGGGTATAGACGTACCTGGGAGAGCCACGTCCCTCCCGGGGCGCGGCCGGCAC
The DNA here is from genome assembly GCF_031143425.1 of Pleurodeles waltl. NCBI lineage: Eukaryota > Metazoa > Chordata > Amphibia > Caudata > Salamandridae > Pleurodeles > Pleurodeles waltl. The sequence continues at coordinate 404,184,667 of NC_090448.1, forward strand.
GTGGGTGATCTCCCGATTTCTCTTCGTCTGGGCCGGGAGTTGCCCAGTGGTTCCTCATTCCTTCGAGGCGTCCTGACTTCTGGGTCTCTTCCTCCGTCCTGGGCACTCGGATGGCGGTGCTTCCCCTCGCTGCAACCGACTCTCCGACCTCGACGGTGTCCTTCTCTTCCTCCGGCCCCCTGGTGATGGCGGTTTCCCTTTCCGTTGTCGGCTCTCCGGTCACGGCGGTCTCTTTCTCTTCTTCCGATGCTCCGATGGCGATCTCCTCACTCCGGCTTCCCCGCGTTCTCGGCTCCTCCTTCTTTTCTCCCGATCTCTCTCGTCCGTCTTCTCTTCTGATGTTTATGACGCCCTCAGCGTCATACGTCATGGCAGGGAGGTTTCCTCTCGTGCCCCCGGGCCATTGTGTTCCTCCCCCGACAGGTGTTTGGGAGCTGCGTTCGGCGGCACTCCCGTTACACACACAAACTACGATTTGGACTGTTTTGATATAAATTGAAGGCATACTTCTGGTACGAGAGAAAAGCACAGAAAAGACTAGTGGGCCTCGTGTACAGAAACGTTCTTGCAAAGATTATTGCTATCAATCGCTTTATTTGTAATGGTTTTAATTAACCATTCCATACATTTTGAATGAAATTGAATTGGCTTTAGGATGGCATAAGGTGCCTTAAAGGAAATCAACACAGCACCATGTTAAGATTTGTAATTGATATGCTAACCTGTGGTTGGTTTCCAATACAAAGGAATAACAACGAGAAGAGACTCGAGCCATAATTTCGAATGAAAATATTGCTTAAAACGCAGCAGAGACCTGTTATCTATGGAAAATGTGTCTTTTTAGCGGGATGTGCCATCCCGTGGTGAAATGAGAGAACTGCAGAGCTGTCTGCCGCGTCTCTGTCACTTTGTATTCAGAATTTGTTGAGGGCGACTAACGAGTAAGCAACTAGTGGGGATTAATTCTGAGCGGACCCAAAGTTCAAATAATTCTTTAGACACATTTCTGATATTTGGTGGCTGACACAGACTGTATATAGTAAGTAAGCAGTTCCAGTCGTTGTTCCCAGCGGTTTGAGCCGGTGCCACGCCGAGGCTGGAATCGCATGGCCTTTTTGAAAATGACTTGATTTAATTACTTAGGCGGTTGCTTGCCTGCTTCAAATAACACTGCCCTGGTAGATGATGGCTGTATGTGTAACAGCCTTTTATAGGTGATAAACAACAATTCAACATAAACTAATATAGTTTTTAAATGGCTCCAATTTTTCTGCTTTTAACTGCTAGATAGCCATGTTTCATCTTAAAATAATTGCACCGGTTTGAGTTTACCAAGAGGCTCAGGATATCCTGGACAGACATTCTCAAATCGATACTGCCGAATTGTGGAACACCGGGTCAGTGCCACATTTCGAGTTCTCTGTCGATCAGAAGTGCTTGAGATTAACCAAACGGATTGTCCTAAGCTGCAGGCATGACTTACCTAGAACGGAGGATGTGTGAATATGATCACAGTCCTCATGTCTATGAATCATCAGGCGGGCAGGGTCAACATCACACTCAGTGTTGTCCTGCATAATCATGCCCATGTCAATAGGTGATTTGAGCGCTCCTGTCAAACATCTCCAGGCTAGTTTGAAATCAAAAGAACAGCTAAACAATTGAATAATTGGGAGTCAATGAAGAGCAACTTTTCTCATTGCGAGTAAACCTCTCCTCCGCCTCTTCTTCTAAGCACTGAAGGTGTGATTTGTGCACCTTGCAATTCTGCAGTGTGAAAGGGTGGTGTGTTTTCGAAATTCTATGTATAAATGATCTTTGTAGTGGTCTCATATATGTAGGAAAGTCACTTTTTTTGGCATGGTTACACCCACCCCCAGTGAAAACAGTAAGTATGCTTAGACTGTTTTCATTGGGATCCTGCTAACCTGGACCCCAGTGATTGTGCTCTCTCCCTCTAAATTTGATTGCCTAGGACTATGCATACCCCACAACTGGCATACTGGCACCCCCTTATAAGTCCCTAGTATATGGTACTTAAAATACCCAGGGCATTGGGGCACCAGGGGTTTCCCATGGGCTGCAGCATGTATTGTGCCACCCATGGTCTTCAGGCCTGCCATTGCAGCCTGCGTGAAAGGGTGCATGCACAGTCACCCCTATGGCAGGCCCTCCTAGCCCAGAGAGCAGGGTGCAGGTCCTTGTGTGTGAGGGCACCCCTGCATGAGCAGAGGTGCCCCTATGAACTCCAGTTCCATTGCACCGGACTTCATAAGTGTGAGGAAGCCATTTTACTTGTGTACTGGACACAGGTCACCTGTGTCCAGCTACATAATGGCAACTCCAAACATGTTGGAATCATACCCCTATACTGTTGCCAGTATTGGTTGTATGATTCCATGCACTCTGGGGGTGCTGTAGAGGCCTTCACTATTGCTTATACCAGTCTTCTGGGGTTTTCCAGGTAGGCTGCGCTGCTGCCACGCCTCAGACAGGTTTCTGCCCTCCTGCTGCTTAACCAGCTCAGGCAGGGGAAGGCAGAACAAAAGATTTCTTGTGGGAGAGTGAAGCTACATCCTCTCCCTTGGAAATAGGTGTTACAAGGCTTGGGAGGGCTGGCCTCCCCAAGCCACTGGTTTGCTTTCTAGGGCACATTTGGCACCCTTCTTGCATAAACTGCTTTGCACCAGTCCAGGGACCTGTGATGCTATTAATTGTGTTTGACCAATGACTTTGTGTTTCACCACTGCGCATATTAGTTGCTCAATGCTCACTAGTAGCACATTATGGGGCTCATTCTGAGCCCGGCGGGCAGCGGGCGCCGCCCGCCGGGCGGAAACCGCCGAAAGACCGCACCGCGGTCAATAGACCGTGGGGGTCATTTTGACTTTCCCGCTGGGCCGGCGGGCGATCGCCAGAAGATCGCCCGCCGGACCAGCGGGAAAGCCCCTGCAACGAGGAAGCCGGCTCCGAATGGAGCCGGCGGAGTTGCAGGGGTGTGACGGGTGCAGTAGCACCCGTCGCGATTTTCACTGTCTGCATAGCAGACAGTGAAAATCTTTGTGGGGCCCTGTTAGGGGGCCCCTGCACTGCCCATGCCAGTGGCATGGGCAGTGCAGGGGCCCCCAGGGGCCCCATGACACCCGTTCCCGCCATCCTATTCCTGGCGGGTTTTACCGCCAGGAATAGGATGGCGGGAAGGGGGTCGGCATCCCCATGGCGGTGGTGCAAGCATCGCCGCCATGGAGGATTCTCTGGCCCAGGGGAAATCCGGCGGGAAACCGCCGGATCCCCTTTTCTGACCGCAGCTTTATCGCCGCGGTCAGAATGGGCACTGAAGCACCGCCAGCCTGTTGGCGGTGCTTCCGTTGCCCATGGCCCTGGCGGTTTAGGACCGCCAGGGTCAGAATGAGGGCCTATATGTTTTGTTCAGCTTAGCCGCCTATTGGCTTTGACATGGCATTAGCCATTACTTTCTGTATTCAGTTTAGACGCCTATTGGCTTTGACATGATATTAGACATTACATTTTGTATTCAGCTCAGCTGCCTATTGGCTTTGACATGATATTAGACATTACATTTTGTATTCAGTTCAGCTGCCTATTGGCTTTGACATGATATTAGACATTACATTTTGTATTCAGCTCAGCTGCCTATTGGCTTTGACATGATATTAGACATTACATTTTGTATTCAGTTTAGCTGCCTATTGGCTTTAACGTGGAGTTAGACATTGCAGTTGAAACATCGCAGATGTCTGTATTCTTCCAAACTGTGTTTTTCCACAAGATGAACCAAGCTGTTTTCTTCACACCAGACTAGACCTGATAAGAGAGAGTACATTTGGTGTTTTCCTTTCTGCTCAGCCTTGGGAATAGGAGAAGTCTAGGAGATCTGGCCAGTCTCCAAAGGCTTGCGTAGTTTTCCCGAGTCTGAGAGGAGGGGGCACGCTTTTGTAAGGACGACTCTGGGCTACAGTGAGTTAGATTTGAATCTGCTTGACTTCAGGCTGGAACTAGACGTCAGTTGCCAGTCTCCCGCGTGGGTAGATAATCTCTTTCTCGCAGTTGACCGGAGTCATCAACTTGCAGACCCCAGAAAGATGAAGCTGAAGATAGGTCCTACTTGCTCATACGGTGATGAATTTTGACTTTTATGCTTTGCTATTATAATCATATAATATATATCTGCTTTGTACATTGCAACTGAGAAGTACTGTGATATATTTTGTTTTCATTGCTGCAACTACTTTTAGTCTTTTGAACTTTGTGCTTGAAATCTATTAATTCGTCTCTCAAGAACTTGTGGGTGGGGAAGAATTAACAACAATAAAGGTCTTCTTTGAACTCAGAAGTGCATTCCAGAGAGGTTCTGTAAGCTCTGATATGAGATAAGTAGGAAAGCAGAACAGGACCCCCGGTCCTTTCTCTGGCACAAAACTGGACAAAGGAGAAGGGAGTGACCACTCCCCTGCCCATCACCACCCCAGGGGTGGTGCCCAGAGTTCCTTCAGGTGGCCACTTGATTCTGCCATCTTGAAACCAAGATGTGCAGAGGCCCCTGGTAGCATCAGAATGGCTAGGTCATGCATATGACGTCACAGCCCCTTCCTGATAGGTGGCCACTTTACCAGGTGAACAAACCCCCTTTTAGGGCTATTTAGGCACTCCCTTAAGGGTAGATCCCCATGGGCGACTTGCAAGACTCCACCAGGACTCCTTTGCATCACTTACTTTGTCTTCTGGCCACTGGGACCGCAAATGGACTCTTCAGGAATCGACAATCTGCAACTTCAGCGACAACTCTACTTTGCAACATTGTTTTTCCAGCTCCTTCCAGCAACTGCAACATTTCCTCGGCTGTGCATCCTCTGAGCTTGGCGAGACTTCATCCTGCACCAAGAAGCAAGAAGGAATCTTCCTTGGAGTGAAGGAGTCACTCCCCTGCATCTGCAGGCACCAACTGCAATGAAGCCCGGCTGCGTGGATCTGCTCTACTCCGGAACTGCGTGGATCCTGCATCACAGGGTCTGGAGTAGTCCCCTTGGTCCTCTCTGCCAGCTGTCCAATTTGGGAGATGGTAAGTGTAAGGAAATGCCTCCTTGGCATGGTTACCCCCTGACTTTTTGCCTTTGCTGATGCCAAGTTATGATTTGAAAGTGTGCTGAGGCCTGCTAACCAGGCCCCAGCACCAGTGTTCTTTCCCTAAACTGTACCTTTGTCTCCACAATTGGCACAGCCCTGGCACCCAGGTAAGTCCCTTGTAACTGGTACCCCTGGTACCAAGGACCCTGATGCCAGGGAAGGTTTCTAAGGGCTGCAGCATGTCTTATGCCACCCTAGGGACCCCTCACTCAGCACAGACACACTGCTTGCCAGCTTGTGTGTGCTGGTGGGGAGAAAATGACCAAGTCGACATGGCACTCCCCTTAGGGTGCCATGCCAACCTCACACTGCCTATGGCATAGGTAAGTCACCCCTCTAGCAGGCCTTACAGCCCTAAGGCAGGGTGCACTATACCACAGGTGAGGGCATAGGTGCATGAGCACTATGCCCCTACAGTGTCTAAGCAAAACCTTAGACATTGTAAGTGCAGGGTAGCCATAAGAGTATATGGTCTGGGAGTCTGTCAAACACGAACTCCACAGCACCATAATGGCTACACTGAAAACTGTGAAGTTTGGTATCAAACCTCTCAGCACAATAAATGCACACTGATGTCAGTGTGCACTTTATTGTAAAAATACACCCAGAGGGCATCTTAGAGATGCCCCCTGAAAACCTACCCGACTTCCAGTGTGGGCTGACTAGTTTTGCCAGCCTGCCACACATCAGACATGTTGCTGGCCACATGGGGAGAGTGCCTTTGTCACTCTGTGGCCAGGAACAAAGCCTGTACTGGGTGGAAGTGCTTCTCACATCCCCCTGCAGGAGCTGTAACACCTGGCGGTGAGCATCAAAGGCTCACCCCCTTTGTTACAGCGCCACAGGGCATCCCAGCTAGTGGAGATGCCCGCCCCTCCGGCCACTGCCCCCACTTTTGGCGGCAAGGCTGGAGGAGATAATGAGAAAAACAAAGAGGAGTCACTCCCCAGTCAGGACAGCCCCTAAGGTGTCCTGAGCTGAGGTGACTCTGACTTTTAGAAATCCTCCATCTTGCAGATGGAGGATTCACCCAATAGGATTAGGGATTTGCCCCCCTCCCCACCGGGAGGAGGCACAAAGAGGGTGTAGCCACCCTCAGGGCTAGTAGCCATTGGCTACTATCCTCCCAGAACTAAACACACCCCTAAATTGAGTATTTAGGGGCCCCCAGAACCGAGGAAGAGAGATTCCTGCAACCTGAAGACGAAGAAGGACTGCTGACCTGAAGCCCTGCAGAGAAGACGGAGACACCAACTGCTTTGGCCCCAGCCCTACCGACCTGTCTCCCCACTTCAAGAAAAACTGCAACAGCGACGCGTCCCCCAGGGTCCAGCGACCTCTGAAGCCTCAGAGGACTACCCTGCATCTAAAAGGACCAAGAAACTCCCGAGGACAGCGGCCCTGTTCAACCAACCTGCAACTTTGCAACAAAGAAGGAACTTTTAAAGACCACACGTTTCCCGCCGGAAGCGTGAGACTTTCCACTATGTACCCGACGCCCCCGGCTCGACCTGCGGAAAACTAACTCAACAGGGGGGACTCCCTGGCGACTGCGAGCCCGTGAGTAGCCAGAGTTGACCCCCTTGAGCCCCCACAGCAACGCCTGCAGAGGGAATCCAGAGGCTCCCCCTGACCGTGACTGCCTGCTTCAAGGAACCCGACGCCTGGAAAACACACTGCACCCGCAGCCCCCAGGACGTGAAGGAACTGAACTCCAGTGCAGGAGCGACCCCCAGGCGGCCCTCTTCCTAGCCCTGGTGGTGGCTACCCCGCGGAGCCCCCCCTTTGCTTGCATGCATCGTTGAAGAGACCCCCGGGTCTCCCCATTGAATCCTATTGCAAACCTGACGCCTGTTTGCACCCTGCACCCGGCCGCCCCTATGCCGCTGAGGGTGTACTTTCTGTGCCTGCTTATGTCCCCCCCGGTGCCCTACAAAACCCCCCTGGTCTGCCCTCCGAAGTTGCGGGTACTTACCTGCTGGCAGACTGGAATCGGGGCACCCCTATTTTCATTGAAGCCTATGCGTTTTGGGCACCACTTTGACCTCTGCACCTGACCGGCCCTGAGCTGCTGGTGTGTTAACTTTGGGGTTGCCTTGAACCCCCAACGGTGGGCTACCTTGGACCCAACTTTGAACCCTGTAAGTGTTTTACTTACCTGTGAACTTAACCAATACTTACCTCCTCCAGGAACTGTTGATTTTTGCACTGTGCCCATAGCTGATTGCAATTTTTGCCAAAACTGTATATGCTATTGTGATGATTCAAAGTTCTTAAGATACCTGAGTGAAATACCTTTCATTTAAAGTATTGTTTGTAAATCTTGAACCTGTGGTTCTTAAAATAAACTAAGAAAATATATTTTTCTATATAAAAAACCTATTGGCCTGGAATTGTCTTTGAGTGTGTGTTCCTCAATTATTGCCTGTGTGTGTACAACAAATGCTTAACACTACCCTCTGATAAGCCTATTGCTCGACCACACTACCACAAAATAGAGCATTAGAATTATCTCTTTTTGCCACTATCTTACCTCTGAGGGGAACCCTTGGACTCTGTGCATGCTATTTCTTACTTTGAAATAGTACATACAGAGCCAACTTCCTACAGTAAGCCCTTGCCTCTGCTTGCAGGACAGTACCCCTGTGCACCAAGACTCTTGAAGCTACCAAGGCTTGTTTGCTCCTGCTCCAAAGGATGTTCAGGCTTCGTGTAGCCCCGGTCCTCAGCACTCCATCCTGCCAAGCACAATCTCCTCTCTGCTGCTTGAGCGACGTGGGACTCCTCTTCATGTGTGCTGACTGGGCCTCACTGCGACTTACTGTGCCTGCTGCCATTGGGTTTCCTGTAAGGGCTGCAACTGCTTCTGTTAGCTCTCCCAACTGCTGAGGGTCACCTTGGACTCCTCTCCTTGGGTTGAGTCCCCTGGGCCTTGCTTGTCCTCTTCAGCTTTGCAACTCTTCTTTTGCTCCTCTTCCATTTGTTAAGGTTTGTTGGTGGTTCTTCTACACCACTGACCATCTGCGACCTGACAACCGGAGTGGGACACCATCTACACTGCTCCAAAGACTCCCCTTCAGCTCCTGGGCTCCACAGCTGGTCGTCTTCTCTCATCAACCTGGTTCTGCATCCACAGAAGGGCGGGTAAGTAGCTCTTGCTCCCCACAGGACACTTCATCATGGACTGGACTCTGTCCCCTTCCTTTGCAGGTCCTCTTCTACCAATATCTATCTTTGGTTTCTTCTAGTCTGGTACTGCACTTGCACCATCTTTTTCTAAGTCCCCCTGTTAGTCCTTGGGAAGCACAGGTACTTACCTCTGCTCTCCTGGTCACTAGGGGTCACTCTGGTACTCACGTCTTGGGGTTCCTAGTTCCTCTAGCTCCCCTCTAACAATTCCACATCCTTGGGTGGGGGACTGTATCTCACATTCCACTTTCTTAGAATATGTTTTGGCCCTCCCCTAGGGCCCTTGCTTGTTGGTTCTATGCTATTTACTGATTGCTATTGTGTATATAATTAGTGTGTACTTACCTCCAGTTGGGAGGAACTGTCTACAAGTATTCTAGTGTTGTGTTACAAAAATAAAGATACTTTATTATAGTAACACTGTGTGGTTCTTTCATGTGTGACTATAGTGTTTTTGCATACGTTTTACATGCCTCCTTAGATAAGTCTTGGCTGCTCATCCACAGCTACCTCTAGAGAGACCTGGCTTCCTGGGCACTGCCTACACTTAACTAATAGGGGATACCTGGACCTCGTATAAGGTGATGACACCATAGGTGTTCACCACACACCAGGCCAGCTTCCAATAATATCCACATGACCAAATCAAGAAGTTGACATTATACACTACCCCACACAACATGAACACATCGCTGCACCACCAATCCTTTGTGTTCTATCTTTGATACTGTCTCGTTAAGGGTTGGAATGTTTCAAGTGCATCTCTTGGTGAGTGTTCAAGCTCTGTGGCAATTGCCTGATGGAGGTTGGGGCAGCCACAAAAGGAGTGCTGTGTGCCTTTGGTTGCCAAAATCTTAAATAAGTCATCTTTCATCGTTCTCTGGAATTCATGGTTACCTGACGTAACATGATCTTGGCGACGAGGGAAGTGAACCTCTTCAGCTGACCAGCACTGATTCAGCACATCATTCAGTTTTCACTAATTGCTTGTAATTGAATGTGAGCTTCTCCTCACCTACGGCATTCCCTTTATTGGTGCCTAAGGAGAGATGTCTACTTCAAATGTGTGTAGTTTTGAGTTTAAAAAAAATGTGTTCCTATATCTGCAACTGTGATGAGCAGAAGCGCAGTCTCACTTGCATGCACTCTATGTGCTCTCAAGGGCACTATACATTCCTTTGCACCACTGTTCCTGCATTGTAGCCTTTGAATGAAATCCAGCCTTTGGAATCTCGGTGAGCGTGGCACTATTTAACCGCACCTCGTCCGCTGACCATAAGATAAGAAGTGGTAGGCTGTTTTTGGTACATTTTTGGGATCTGGAGTGATCCATTGTTAGGAAACCATTCATTGGCAGTTGCTTTTAGCGGAAGAATTCTGGATGCACCTGATGGGAAACAAATGTGTTTCTCCTTGCAATACACTGTTTATCTTGTACTGATTCTACAAAGAACTGCATGATTAAACAGAGCTGCTAAGGTTTCAGAATGCTATGTGTGGCATTTTCATAATTTCAGTGTAATTATAAGTGACACTTCAATGTCTAGGAGTGACACTTTTGCATGAGCAAAACCAAGCAATGAAGCCGATGGAAACATATAAATATCAGAAATAACACCCATTTGAGCAACGACAAACTGTGGGGGCTGGCAGCACACTCTGCACTTCATCTTCCCACCTCACCTACGGTCCTGGGCTTTCTGCATGACAGGAGGAACATGGCATTTACTCTTGCCTGCTGAAAGCAATGCTGCCTTTGATACCATGGATTGAGCGGTGGGTGCTTTTGTACGCTAATTAGGCGTGAGTGGTTTTGTGTTCAGGTCTTCAAATCTCTGTGGTTCGATTGGCTGGTATTTGGGTTTCTGTGATAGTGGGATATATATTTCTTGTAATATATCAAGAATCCTATACCTCCCGTTGTACACCAGTGCCACCTTCTGTCCTTTGATAAACAGTATCGCACTTCAGGACACCCTTCTTTTGCGTGACAATCTCAGGCATTGTGGTAATGTGGGAAAATGACCTAAAATCTGCATGAGATGCGTGGTACTTAGCAGGGCTGATTCAATTGGTATCAGTATAGGTAGGTTCATTATGCAGACTGCAAGTCTTCCACCCACATTCCTAGGTGAACCATGTGTGCAAAAGCTAAAATTGAAGCCATTTGACAATTATTTGATTGCTATTGATGGTTCCAAGTTTGACACCTTATGGGGGAAAGCTATGCTATACAATTGTTTGGGCACAGAGGGTCAAAGAATATTTGTTTATTTACAACAGTTGAGATCCTAGTCCAGTTCAAGTACATTGGGATGAGTTTTGAGGAAGCACTGAATAGACTAAAGAAACATCTTAAGGATAATACAATTATTATTGTAGAGAGGGACCGATTTTTTATGCACTGTCAGCATCAACAGGAAACAATTGATGGATTTTTGGCAGAATTAAGTATTCTTGCATCCAAAAGTGAATTTGATAAAGACATTGATAACTACTTGAGGCATAACATTGTTGTAAACTTTTATGATGGTAGGACACAGGAAAGACTGCTGTGTTGCAGAAATCCCACTTTGGAGGAGACACTGGAGATTGCAAGAGGAATTGAAAGATCCATCATGGTGTCAACAGGATTGCAAACGTTCAGACATATTCAAGAATCTGAATCTGTAAGAGCCATTGTGTCCAAGACTAAGCTTGACACAATTCCAAAAAATGAACATAAGAGGTTTAAAAGGAGTACCACTAGCATGCAAGGTGTTTGCTATAGGACTTGGTTGAAAGATCCCTTAACCAACTCAAAGATGAGTACTGCAGTAGGGACAACTTGCATGAAATGCAAAAAAATCAACATTTTACTCTGGTTTGTAAAAATGTGCATAAAGTTGAATTTATTAATGAACAAAGTGAAAGATTTGGTAGTCCAAATGACAGATATAGAGGAAGCAGTAAGGTGGAGTCGTCCGTCTGGATGGTCAAATCACCAAATAAAACATAAGACAAAGGAGGGGATCCTATATGTAATATAAAAACTGGTGATGTAGACATGGATGTCACCATTGACTCAGGTTCGCCTATAACAACTGTGACTGACAAGTTGTATGAAAAGTAATGGAACCACATTAACTTGTATTCACCTGATATTGTACCATAGCATTTGGAAGGTTAGACATTGATTCGATGGGGTATTTCAATGAATGTGTTAGATAAAAGGGTAGATTGATAAACACAAACATTTATGTTGCAAGGAGAGGCAATAATATACAAGGCTGGAGAGACCAAGGGCATTTGGCACAGCTTGCCTTATCTCATTAGTAGATGTAGCACCCCTTGGCTCTTGGCTCTAACATCTGTTAGACAGCGATGAAGCCTTATTTCATGACAAGGTTGAATTCATGAGAGGGTACAGACATCATTTTGTACTCAAACCAGGTGCTGTTCAGGTTATTCACATGGTGCAGAATGTTCCCCTGAGTATTTAGAGTCACTTCAAAGAACATTTGGATAAGTTATGCAGTGAAAAAGTGAGTGAACCAATTGACTCCTCTTAGTGGATCTTTCCCACTGTTGAAAAAACAGGTGAGATTAGGTTTTGTGCAGACTTTAGGCCCCTGAACAAGAACATCCTGGTGGATTACTTTCCTTTAGCCAAGGACAAGGAAATATTGCACAACTGGGGGAGGCAAAAGTGTTTCCCACTTTAGATCTTAGAGCTGCCTTTCATCAAACTGAAATCAGTAAAGGATTTCATTCCTTAATAGTATTCAACAAACCTTTTGGGGCATTTAGGCCCATATTTATACTTTTTTAGCACTGCATTTGCGTAATTTTTTGATGCAAAAGTGGCGCAAATTTTCAAAATACAATTGTATTTAGGAAGAATTAGGTTGAGTTATTGAGAAAACTGGTGTGAGTGCGTGGCGTGAGCGATGTATCCCAGCGAGTGAAATATGCCCAAGACAGCAATAAGCAGAGACATTATTAGAAAAAAGTTAAAGTTGTTAATTTTCAAGGTGGAGGTGTGGTGATCATCTGGAAACCTGTTAACTTCAGAAGAGGTTCATCAACGTTCCATCCTTGCACACACATTTTTCAAGTATCTAAACATGCAATATTGGTGAAGAATGGCAAGTGGTGGAGTAAGAGGAGAGCTGTGAAGGTGAGAGATGGATGTAAGGAAGAGAGGTTGGAGATTTTTTCCTGTCCTTCCAACTCATCTAATTCCAAGGCAGCATTGGCTGAATAGTCATTGGATGGTAAAGTTAAGAGAGATTGTATTGTAATTTCTGCTGTAAGAAATGGGTGTGTTGATTCATCTTTTTCCTTCTCGAGATAAAAAATGGGTGTGTTGATTCAGCTTCTTCTTCCTTTTAGCAAGAATAATCTATTGGGTCAAGTTTGCAAGTGGTGGTACCACCTTCTTTCAAGCTGGGCAGTGAGAGGTAGCAGACTTAAACTTCCAGGTACTTGAATCATTATGGATTGACCTGATAACTTATAAATGTTCTTGTGCTTACTCAAGCTTTCAGTTTGTTACTTGTTTGGGGACTAGCAATTTGTGTTTGTGTAAAGAGGGGAGGTGTGTCATATTCTATGTTTGATAGTGTCTCTTTAAGGGTTTCAAGCTCTGTGTCAGTTGCCTGATGGATCTCAGAGCAGGCACCAAATGGGACACTATGTGATTTTCACTTCCATAGTCTTAAATAAATCATCCTTCATCATTCTCCTGCCTGGAATTCATGGTTACCCTAGGTAACATCCTTGCCTCCTCTACTGGTATTAACAGGATCCCAAGGCATTTCTCTGATGGTCATACCTTCTGTGGGAGCTTTATAGCTAAGAACCAGTGGGAGAGGGTGCCTGTGTTTCCAATGCCTGCGTCAGATGTAGGAGGAAATTAATTCAGTCCTTAGCAACGGGGCCACTCTAGTCCTGCAGCAGTGATAGGGTGCCACTTGTGTTCTGAGGTAATGATGTGGTACCAACCTTGGCACTGATCTAATAACATCCTTGGCTTCCAGCTGTCATATTGTGCAAGCCTTGCCTTGTGGTGTTAGTGACAGCCTGATACGCCACTGGGGTACCCTTGTGACACTGCACATGTCCTGTAGCAGTGACCTATCACAAACATTGTGGATGGTTTCGCCATGGACAAGCGGAGGCTAGGACTGCCCAGCGTTGGTTGGTGACTGCAGTACTATGAATATACCCTGGTTTTGTCTTCATTTATACAGAAGTGCCATACCAATATCATTCTGGTTAAAAGGTGCCATAATGTCTGCTCTTCAAGTGATCTACCACTTTCCACTTCTTTAAGAAAGTATGATAATGTTCGTTCTCCAGAGAGGTTAAATAATCACATTTCGGGATAGGTAAAATCAGTTGTTATCTTCAGATGATTTATCAGAGATAACCCCCAAATTAGTTCTTGGAAAAGTAATCTTTCCTCTTGCTCTTCAAATCAGTGGTTAAACTTATAATAGCTGTAAATATTGTACAATATTGTGCGGTCTCTCTCTGACTCTCTTCATAAACCTGCCAACCAATTGGCTATAGCTTCCTAATATGTATTACATCATCCAAAAACCGGTAACCTCAATCATATTATCTCATAGGCAAACTCTTTGATGAGCTATGTAATTTAGACACAAGAAACCTCACTGGGCTCAAAACCCAAAATACAGAAAGGACAAGATTAGATACCAAGCATCCCTTTGCTATGAATTTAGGATGTAGAACTCTGCCCCAACTAGAGTGTCTCCCACTCCATGTCTTGGAACCAAAGTTACTCATCTTCAACACCTTTTACTCTGTAGCCCAACAGTTACTGGCCCAAAACTGATAATACTCCTAATGCTGCCCACAATCCAGATCTCAATGATACTTTACTTCTGTTGTAAAGCTCTCTGTTACTTTGTTGCTAGGATTGTGTTGTTATTAATAACCTTACATGCAGATAGTACACAGTCAGTGATAGGAGCTGCGTAGTTATGGTTATGTCAGCTTCAACTGAAAATAAATTTTAAGAAGGGAGGACACTCCCGTTCCATGTGTAGGAACATAGCACACTCATAGGAACATCAAGTAAAGTGGGCACTGAGAGTTATAAAATATGTGGCTAGACACTGGCATATAACAGATTATATTTATACATTTTAAATGGAGATGTTTGTGCCTATAATTCATAGTGTTGTCTCTTACATGAGAGAACAGTGCCTCCACACTTTAGTGGGCTGGTCGTGGCCAACAATGTTTACGCATCTAAAACTATATCAAAGTATACTTAACCACCGCACACTAAATTCTTAATCACGCATATTTTAGTCAGGAATCATGTGCGAGTAACACTCACACACACTTACATATGTGTGTGTGTTTATGTATATGTAGTTATATAATATTTTTTCACTGAAAACACCAAAGGTTAAAGTAACGTTATAGTTAGGTGAGAATTTCAGTGTCAACAAACCTTTTTAAACATACAAAACCACTGAAATTCACCAATTATAATTAGATCAGGTAACTATAACTTGTGCCTTAAAGTAACTATAACTCCTGCCACTGCCCTGCACAGTTTTCCTATCAATAATGTCATTGCAAATGTTGCAGTGATATTGTCCATTATGTCACAGAATGATGTCATGAGTGATGTAATATGTGGGGTAATTAGCAGTGAATGGCAAGGGCAAGAGGGCGGGCAGAGTAAATTAACAGAAGTCAGCTATTAGCCGGCAGGAGTTTAAATCCCCCTTCCTGTGGAAGCAGACTTGCAGGCAGGAAAGGCATATCTGCTCCCATCTGGCGGGAGATTTAAAAATGCTGCCGCCAGGAGGGAGCAAATGGGCAGGGAAACTATTGTGTCCTGGGGTGGGCTCCCGGGGACACAGTAACTAAGCCAGCCCATCGGGTCCCTAGGGCCTTTAAAGGCTCAGGGAGTGGGCTGTGCACCCTTCCTAACTTATAATTTATGTTACAGCCTCAGGGATGGAGTCACCAGGGCCTTTTTAAGGCTTGTGGAGGGGGGTTGCGTGGCCCACCACCCCTTTTACTATACATTTTGGCCCTGGGGGATAGGGTCCGCAGTGCCTATTTAAGCTCTGAGAGAGGGGCTGTGCATCACCTTTCTTCATTTATTAACTTGGCCTCTGCAAATGGGGCCCATTTAGACTCAGGGAGGGGGGGAAACATGGCCCCCCCCACCCCTTTTATTATACATTTCTGCCCCGGAGGATGGGGTCTCTGAGGCCTAATTCGGCTTCGGGAGGTAACGCCATGCCCCTGGGGGACAGATCCTAGAGCCTCTTAGAGGCTCGGAAAGGAGTCCACGCATCCCATTTCCCGAAATAAAAATCTATTTTCGCCCCCCCGCTCCCTGGCCCATCCTGAGGTTTTGTTTTGTTTTGTTTGCATTCTGTTGCAGATTTGTGGATCCACTGGAAATTTGTTGCAAAATTTAAAAAAAATGTTTTTGGCCCCAGGAAGGTCCCTCTAGGATTACACCACTAGGTCTAGGGGATCAGGACATCCATACCCTGACCTGTATGGCATTTTTTATCTTATTTTTAGGACTCAGGACTGGGTCCCAATTCCTAAGATAGCTGTCACTACTTCCTGGCTGATGTGGCGGCAGCCAATCAGATCTCAGCAGGAGATCTCTCTGGTCCGCCGAGCCTCTACGGTGTGAAATGTACACATTCTTTGAGCACTAATTGCTCAAAAACTACCAAATGGATTTACACCAAATAACAAAAAGCACTCTTTCTGGACCAAGATCTAGCTTTCTGCAAAATGTGGTGTAATTCTGTTCAGTGGTTTGGGGTATGACTGTTTCTAAAGTTCCTATGGAAAAATAAATAGGGAAAATGTGTTTTGGGACCCCCTTTTTTCCCGGGACCCCACTTGACGGAACACCTCAAAACTTTCCAGGAAGAGGCTGCGGTGGAAGAATGCTTTTTTTATTTAAAGTTTCACGAAGATTCGTCAAACAGTGCCAAAGTTATTAGGAAAATAAAAAGTGCTTTCCTATGGAAATGTGATCATAACTATAATGACTGCTACAATAGTTTAACTTATATAGAAATAGAAGAAATGTGGCAGGAAAATGCTAAATCCATCTGATTTTATTTTAATAACCACTCTATCGGATTACAAGCACCCCTGTGTGCCAGGTATGCCTTTAACATACCATTTTATTATTAATTTATGTTTGTTAAAGTCCTACAATGCACTAATGCTGATGCGGTATGTTAAAAACAGACAGCTCACAGGGGTGCTTGTAATCTGAATGTGTTAAGTAGTGTTAAAAGGAAGAAATAAAGAGCTCATAGTGAGAGTGTGTATTAAGAAAGACAGTTATAAATGTAGACATCAATAAAGACACTTAGGGAGAGATTATGACCTTGGCGGATGGGATACTCCGTCACAAACGTGATGGATATCCTGTCCGCCGTATTACAAGTTCCATTATATCCTATGGAACTTGTGAAATGGCGGGCGGGCTATCCGTAACGTTTGAGACAGAGTATCCCATCCGCCAAGGTCATAATCAGGCCCAGAGTGTGCAAACCAAGCATGAAACCAAAGCAAAACAGAGCTGAAAAATGTTACATAACAGCTGCAACAGGCAGGGCAATGTGTCCGATTCAGGAAGGAAAAAATACACACGATTGAGAAATGTAAAACATGAACTCTCCTGAAATGCTCTTACAAGAAAAAAGAATGCCCATTCCGTCCACTTTGATGTTTTACATTATTCAAACACATCATTCTTTTCAAACATGTACACTTGGTGTTTATTTGTAATTTCATTGCGTTATCTTCAAATCATGTTTTAAGTGAGCGTTATGCTCACTAATAGTTACTTATGTACCCACTTTCATAAAATACAACCAAATACAATATGCACTGGCCGTACGCTTTGGTTATAATTTTCTTTTAAGGCTTTAACACATTCCTGTTTTCCCCTTAGTGCTCAAATGCACACGACCGCGGTTTAAAAAAACTATATTTGTTATGCATATTTCTGTCTGCTCTGTGAGCTAGTGCTAAGTAAGCACCTTACTTAGATATTTTTCAATCCCACTGGACAGTACGGTTACAAATTCAGTTTTTACTCCTCCCTTTTCAGGATTACATACACACATTACCCGGAGCTCACAGAAACCCCCCTGTATAGAGCACGTGATTTTATATTTGTAAACACAGTTTGCCATTTCTTACACTTTACATCTTTCCCAGTGTTATTTCTGTGGTAGGCACGACACTTCTCCTTGAGGAGGCATGGAACTGCTAAAAATCTAAGAGTCAGATTTATCAAAGGATTGCGTTGCTCTTGCGTCACGCAAGGTGACATAAGAGCAACGCAATCTTTAAATCAGATTTACCAAGCCATGCAAGGTCCTGCGCTGCTTGGTAAAACTGGAGCAAGGATGGGCAGTAAAGGTTGTTGCCTTGCATTACTCTTTCCGTGCATCCCCCCATGCTTTTTGGTGCATTCCCAGATTTACCAAGACTGGTAAGCCGGAGAATGCGTCAAAATCATTCGCCTTCTCAATAGAGGCACAACAAGGATACACAAGCATTGGCAAAACCAATAGGTCTCGCCTATACAAGAGCTATTGGCTTTGGCAATGTGTTTTGCCAAGTTGTACACCGGAGTGGCTGCTGTTCAACATGGCTAAAAGTTAGCGGCGTGGAGTGTCAGAGTGGAGTGGGGGAGTACATAGTTGTAGAGTGGATTTGTTGGAATAATGTAAACTGGAGAAAGAAGACTAGATAATAATAATACATTAGTTATATGTGCCTGGTTACTTCAACTAAGTGTACACTGTCTATACACCCATGAAAAAAATAGAAGCTAGCTTGCCCCTAAAATTCCCTAAAAAAACATGTCTTAAGTTTCTTGCCAAAACCGATCTGATGCCTTCCTGTCTAAAATCAGAAGGCAAAGAATTCCATAATTTAGGGGCCAGAAGGCCAAAAGAACGTCCACACAGTTTTGCTTTCTTTACCCTGGGGGTAACAACGAGCAAGGCCCCAGGAGATCTAAGACTTCTGCTCTGCACATACTGTCATAGAAAATATAGAAAAGAGAGAAGGCCCACTTTTGCTAATGCACGGATCAGCAGGAAAAAGTGCAGAGTTCTATGTGGTCAAGGACAAGCACAAGCCCAAACTGTTTATGATGTCAAAATAGAGAGCAGGAACAGAGTGGGGGCCTGGGTGAGAGGCAGACACTAGTTGTAGTAGATAAAATAATTAGTAATGCAGCTGAAAAAGAAGATCACAGCATGAATCATAGGCCACATTGTATACACGTTTCTGAGAAAGAATATAGCTTGCAGAGCAGCAGACGCAGAGGGTGGAGGACATGTTGATATGCTTCAGAGCATAAGATTAAAAGACACTGTGCTTACTAGCAAAAGGTATCAATAGCAGGTGCACTTTAGCCTCATTCTTGTAACGTGTGGTTAGATATTTTGCAGACTATTGCTTTGTGATGAAATTATTGTAGATAACAATGTACTAAGCAAGCACTACAATTAATATGCATGCCATTGATGAATAAGAGTCCATTGTGATTTTGAGACTACATAAGACACTGTTTGTTATGTTGCAGTTTGAGTGCAGTTCAGTCACAGAGCTGATCTGTCCTCCTGACCTTATTTGAAAAAAAACCTATGCTATATATTGCCAACCAGAATTGTGTCACTTCTACATTTTTCTATTCCAACAACATTTGGCATAGTCGATCCAGGGGCCACTTCCCTTCCCCTGACTGTGGCTGAAGGAGGCACCGTCCGCATTGGTTGAATAGAATACTGTACAGAAATCAGATGAGCATGCACCTGCCAATTCAGACAGGCGTGCAGGGTTTCCAGAGGTTGCCATCCTAAAGGGTGAGGAGAGGTTGGGCTTCATACCTTAAAATTTAAATTGCATGATTCTGTGGAAACGATAGTATGGGGGGATGAGGAAATGCATGCATGATTTATGTTTTTTTTTTTTCCAGGATGCAATGTTATGTTACAGAAATGAAATGTGATTTCTCGGTCAGACCAGAAAACTAGCTAATGTGAATCCCCTTTGAGATAGAAGGGAGGAATAACAGGTAATAGTGTATTACCCAGGCGACAGCTCCTGGAAGGGACATTCCTTTGGGAGTGGCCGACAGGTATCCAGGTTAGATCCAGAGGGCCAGAGTCGAAGTAGTGAGGCAGACCAGGTAACAGGTGTGAAGTTTGATGTGGCAAAGTGACGGTCACTTCACTGGTGCCGGCAGACCTTGCTCTGAATAAGTCAGACGCCCGGTTCCAAATTCCCGGATTTAAGATATCTGGAAGGCATCTCTATGACAGAGCGACCAAGGCTGAGGCATCAGTGGAGAGTCTGACGTTTAGGTAAGCGGACAACAGGATGGTTGGTGTCAATTGACTCTGCCCTGAGCAGGGTCAGACCCGTGGTTGCAAACCCGAAAAGCGCATGAGTAATAAGTAAGAAGGGTGACATAAAGAGTACAGTATTGCATACTCATAAGGGCCAAAATTTAGAGAAATTGCAGGGGTCCCCACCAGCTGTCATACAGTCTGATATAAGTGAAGAAGAAAGGGTACAAGATCTTTGCCATATTTTTGACATTCCAATAGAGACCACTAAAGTGTCCTGGACGTGGGGAAACATTATTTCAGATAAAAACAACACGGGGAGCAAAAATAAAACACCCCAAGACAAGTGTAAAGATTAATAATAAATCCCTATGAGTGAGTCTGATGATTCACTGTGACAGGAAACAGATACCATTGAATTAATCTAATATTTCAGTGGGCCTATGGAGAACCCCCATGCCCATGTAACACCCCTCGGTTTGAAATAATAACACAGTCACCTATTATATTAGAGACTCTCCTTGATTCATTTCTTACAGCCATTCACAATTCAGGACTTTAAACCATGAACGAGACGCCACATCCCCAAGAACCACAAATTGTTATTTACATTCATGATAATGTTATAACATGTATTGCGTCAGGCACCAATCCACTTAGACCTCCCATAAATGCACACAGCCCAGATATAACCATGGAAGAAGTGTTACACAGACTAGCGACAAGTATGGCTAATGTTGACCGATTTGGTCTTACAACAATATATGTGAAGTCAGGTAACACTGCATGAGATTAACATGTGCTTACCACTGCCATAGGTTAGTGATATTAATAAAGAGAAATACACATCACTAAAGGAGATGAGGTCCAAAAGGGAGATAAACTAGTGGACAAATAAATAGGAGGTACACATAGGAAACACACATCCTTTGGGGGACCATGGAGACCCCTCTGGAATACATGATAAAAACCTTCCCTTCAGACAAGAAGAGGACCCAAAAATACAATGGTATAAAAGTACCAAGTACCAGGCTCAGCCATGGCCAAAGGAAGGGACATTTGACGAAGACATAGTTGAACATACATTGACTTATAGTCGCTCTAAGTATAAGAGAAAGAAAAGACAGAAAAGGGAAGCCATCCTGTCATTATGACAGGTATTCTGTGGTACAAAATCAAACGTAAAGCCCACAGCACCCGAAGAGGCAGTGACACAGCCCACAGAGAAGTGCACCACCGCAGCCCAGCAGACCAGTCCAATACCTGTTGGGCAACAAGTGTAAATCCACAATTTTGTACGTAGATGGAGGGCTAGGAAATTCGAGGTGTCAAGCATCGCCATCCTCAGAGGGAGACTTAGAGAAGAAAAAAGAGAAACAACGTCTCCCTTCAAAGCATGAGTGGAGTATTTTATCGACTCTGCCAGCGGACAGTTATGTATTTCTGTTTTGTTTTTCTGTTCATGTCTTCCTATGTTAGCAGCTGCATTGCAATGGTATTTTAGCCCATGTATGGCACTATGTCAGTATATCACACGCTTGCAGAGAGAAGTATACGAGTACGAAAATGTATTTCATAGTATTCATGCTAACTTATTAGATAATATGTGGTACCAGCATATGACACAGATAGGCATGCAGACTTCAAATGAATCTTGTTTTGTTTGTTCCTTGCTTCCTCATGCTAGTGATTTAGACAGGCTATACTCGCCTAAAGAGGAACCCCGAATATTATTTAGTGTCTATTACCTTTGTAGAACCCAACCGCAGATGCAGCCCCTGCAGGCAAAACAGGGAATATTCCTAGTAAACACCATGCAATACGGGAAAGAATTATCAGACATAATGAGCATCCTGAAAGACCGCAAAGAACTAGTAGTGAAGCTAGACAAAATGGACAAGAGAGGAGTTATGAGGTACAAGGGTGAAACGTGGAGAGCTAAAATATTGCAGCAGGGATTTTTAGGGGTATCCCAACCTACACGTTTTTGTAAAAACTACTCTGTTACACCTTGGCCCATGATTGTCAAGAAAGACCATATTTCAGAGTAAATGGATCAGTATACATTCATCGTCACTGGCACCATGGCACTACATTTGGGTGCGGAGCCCTATCCTTATGGAAAGGAAACCAGAGTGATATAACAGAACAAAAGTGTCAGGCAGTATGGGATGAGAACATATCTAGACTAACTTGGGCAGAAACACCTTCAACTCTTTAAGTAGGTAGAAGACCCATTATTTTTTCTTCATGTTTTAGGGGGAATGAAATGGTCCGATGGGGAATAAAATCAATTGCATCAACACAAAGTATATTGCTGACATGCAATGGGGCACCTCCAGTCTGATGGACTACTTTTGGCAGTGTGGAGAGTGGCTGTATACGTTACTTCCTTCAGGATATAGAGGTCTCCGTACTTTGGTCACCGTGCACCCACCCTCCTTGGTGATTCCAGGAGTAGACATTTCGAAGTTACATGACCATCCCATAAACCGACCAGCTACCTTGCTGCACCATCATCGGAGGAAGAAAGCTGCAGATTATTGTGGCACTACAACCTGGAAAAATGTCCGTAGAAGCACAGGTTGTTCAACGATGCCCAGTTGTTCTTCGGAAGCATCTTTATGTTCATCCAAGCAAAAGCGACTGCACGTTGGTCGCAAATAACTCGTAGGGAACACATGAGCCTCGGACGGCTGCCCACTGGGGATGATTGCCATGTCAGCTGTGGTGGCACTGTCTGAGCATGTTGCGGGGCTGGTGGTGGTGGTGGTTGCGGTGGTGTCTGTGGCGGAGGTGCATGTGTCTGCACCTGTTGAGGGACACAGCAGGACGTCTCCTGCAGCCTCGGATGGCTGCCAACTGGGGATGATGCTGGGGACTGTTGGTGAGGCAGCAGACGTGCAGGTGGCGGTGTCCACCGCCGTACAGGTTGGTGTTGTGGTTGACAGAAGGGGTGACTCTGGTCCCTAAGCCAGAACCTCTGTGCCCTGTCCTGACCTGCTCTTCGGCTTGTGTCCCTTCCCCACCTTTGATGTTGCTGCTGGTGCCTTGCCACTGTCCCCTTTTGGCTTGGAGGAGCCCTTGCTTGCTGGTAGGTGCGGCTTCTCCCTCTGGCATGTGGGCACCTTCTTCACCTTGGCAGGTGGCGGAATGGCCTGCTCCTTGGCCTTGCTAGGTGGCACACTGGCAGCCCTGATGGGTGGCGCCCGCGATGTGACCGGACTTGCTGAGACCACTATGCTAGAGGATTTGGTGACTGAGGTGCTGGGCTGGGACTTGGACAGCCTGGCCCTAGGGGAAGAACGGGAGGGGGGGGGTGTAGGGAAGAGGTCAATGTTAGCCAGGAAAAGTTTCTTAGACACACTGGGACGGGAAGATGGAGGGGGTTTGGGAGTGGAGGAAGAGGTAGTGGTTGTAGGAGATGTACGTTTGCTGAATTTGGGTGAAGGTGCATGGGCCGGAGGCTGTTGTGAGGTAGATGGCTGTTGGGTGGGTGTGTGCCTGCGTTTGTGTAGTTTGGGAGGAGGGCTCACAGACACACTGGGAGAGGACACAGGGGATGTGTGAATGGTAGTGGGGGTGGTGAGTGCACGTGAGCGGTGTGTGGTGATGGGCGTGCTGGTGATGGAAGTAGTGGATGAAGATGTAGTGCATGCAGGTGTGAGTAGAGAAGAGACAGGGAGGGAGGAGGAGAACATGGAGGAGGGGGACACAGTGGAGGCAGTGGATGTTGGTGTGTCTGCATGGGGATGGTGCTTGTGTGAGTGCCTGTGGGATGTGTGGTGCTTATGTTTGCCATGTCCACTCTTGTGTGTTGATGAGTGTGCATGCTGGTCATACGGTGTGCTTGGGATAGGCTGAGGTACAGGGGATTGGGTCTGGGTGGAGGAAGTTGGAGGGGGGAGGCTGGACACAGGGACAATGGCTGCCATCAGTGCTGAGGCCAGAGCCTGAAATGCTCTCTGTTGGGCTGCCTGGCCAGAATGAATGCCCTCCAGGTATGCATTTGTTTGCTGCAAATGACTCTCAACACCCTGGATGGCATTCAAAATGGTAGATTGCCCAACAGTGAGGGATCTCAGGTGGTCAAATGCCTCCTCACTGAGGGCAGCAGGGCTGATTGGGGCAGGGGCTGAGGTGCCTGGGGCAAAGGAGATGCCCACCCTCCTGGGTGAGCGGGCACGGGAAACTCGATGAGGGGCTGCTGGGAGGGCGGTGCTGGAAGGGGGGGGTGGCGGCTGCACCTATTGATGCAGTGGACACAAAGGTGCCAGCCACCGCAAGGGAGCTCCCATCAGAGGAGGAGTCGATGTCGCTGGTGTCTGCTCCTGTCCCCGTCGTGGAGCTCCCCTCGCCCCCCGTCCCACTGGTGCCTTCTGACTCCGTTACTGCACCCTCCAGGGCCATGTGGGATGCTGCTCCCTCCTGCTCCGGTGCCACTGCTCCTCCACCAGAGGGTGCTAATGCACGCAAGGACAGGGTGACAAAACAAAGGGGGGGGGGGAGACAGGGGAGACACATGGTCAATGCATGCAACACCACTACCGTTGGCGGACACAACACACAGGGAGCAGCCCTATGCACTAAGCCATACACTGACAGGGCAGGGGAAAAGCACATGCCCATAGGGGACTCTGTCGAGAACCATATTATGCACAGCTGGAAGCCATAGGAGCCTGACGAGGTGTAGAGGGCAAATACCACCTTTGGGGTTGGACAGGGAATGAGGCTGAAAATCAATGGATCTACCTTTGCGTGTCTGCCCTGGCCTAGGGGAACCCACAGACCACCTCCCCCACCCAGACACCTCGTAATGCGCGCAGAGTCAGCTGAATGAAAGTGTATTCACCCCCTTGTGGCTTCTGTGATGCCCTCAAGCGCCCATCCAGCTCCGGATATGCCACCGCCAGGATCCTGTACATCAGGGGGGGTCATGGTGCGACAGGGCACCCCTTCCGCGTTGGGAAGCCATCCCCAGCTGCGCCTCCGCCGTCTTCTTGCTCCAGCGGCGCAGGTCTTCCCATCTTTTTCGGCAGTGGGTGCTCCGTCTATGGTAGACCCCCAGGGTCCACACTTCCTTGGCGATGGCACGCCAAATCCCCTGCTTCTGGTGGGCGATGACCTAGAGGAAAAGTGAAGTTATAATGGATGTTACTCTCCTGTACAGTTTTTCTCACACATTGCCCACAAACCTCCCACCCTGGCCCAGATATACATACACACACCATCCTCACATGCTGGCCTGTCCCCCCCTCCCCATCTCTTCCATCCACAACACTCATACAATCATGTGCCATCCACCATGCACACAGTTGACTCACCTGTTTGTCTGGAGGACTGTACAGTTGCGTGTACTGGGGGAGGACCCCACGCACCAGTTTCTCCAACTCCTCCGCAGTGAAGGCAGGGGCCCTTTCCCCAGACACTGTTGCCATTGTCGCTTCCAGACACAGGTCACAGCAGCACTTGTAGTGTAGGTCCTCTCCTGTTGAAGGTCAGGTATCAAGTGAGGGAACTGATAGAAAATGGCGGTCACGTCTGCGGCAGTGCGTACCGTCACCGCCGGCGTACATCGTCATTGGCTCCTGTGACCCATAGGGCCCAATGATAACCAATGCTGAATTGCGCCGCGGTCTCTGACCGCCTACCGCGACGGTGTACAAAGCCAGCGCAGTTACCTAATTTCCCCTTGTCCCACCTTACAGTTCAGGCAGCCGCCATTTCAGGGGGCCACATGGCAGGCCAAATAACTGCATCACACCTATTTAGGCCAGGAATACGGACAGACAAAGGCACATAGAGAAATTTTAACGTTTGTGCTACACAGCCTTGTGAAACCTAAGTGTTGTATGACCCTCTGCTCACCGTTCTCCTCCATAGGGCACGTCCGCTGGGGCAGGTGATGAGATGGCGGCATTCTCCGGTGTACAGACCCCTGGTGGACCTGTCGACAATGGAAGACAGACACATAATTATCACTTACAGACTTGATCGTGCAACAATCCAGGAACTGTGTGCCCAGTTGGAGCCTGACCTGATGTCAGCTATCCGCCATCCCACAGGAATACCCCCTCTGGTGCAGGTCCTGTCTGTACTACATTTTCTGGCCAGTGGGTCTTTTCAAACAACAGTAGCCATTGCATCAGGGATGTCCCAGCCAATGTTCTCTAACGTGTTGTCCAGAGTGTTATCTGCCCTGCTGAAACACATGCACAGCTACATCGTTTTAACTCAGGTGGAGGATTTGCCCACAGTGAAAGGTGACTTCTATGCCCTGGGACATTACCCCTAACATCATTGGTGCCATTGATGGTACACATGTGGCATTTGTACCCCCCGCAGGAATGAACAAGTGTACAGAAACCGGAAAAGCTACCATTCTATGAATGTGCAGATGGTGTGCTTGGCAGACTAGTACATCTCCCATGTGAATGCCAAGTATCCTGGCTCAGTGCATTACGCTTACATTTTGAGGAATAGCAGCATCCCTTATGTGATGGGGCAACTCCAGAGGCACCGTGTGTGGCTAATAGGTGAGCCTAAAGTCCCCACACAGTTTCATCTGCTGTCAAGGTATGGGAGATTCCCTAATGTTTGGAGGATGTCTAACTGTTGTTCCTCGATATTTGCAGGTGACTCTGGTTACCCCAACCTGTCATGGCTACTGACCCCAGTGAGGAATCCCAGGACAAGGGCAGAGGAATGCTACAATAAGGCACATGGGCGAACTAGGAGGATAATAGAGCGCACCTTCGGCCTCCTGAAGGCCAGATTCCGGTGCCTCCATTTGACAAGTAGCTCCCTATACTACTCACCGAAGGTGTGCCAGATCATCGTGGCCTGCTGTGTGTTGCACAACCTGGTTTTGCGACGCCAGGTGCCTTTTCTGCAGGAGGATGGGCCTGATGGTGGTCTTGTGGCAGCTGTGGAGCCTGTGGACAGTGAAGAAGAGGAGGCAGAAGAAGAAGATGTAGACAACCGAAACAACATCATCATGCAATACTTCCAGTGAGACACAGGTAAGAGGATGGAACTGCTTCCCACATCTCATACTATTGTAGGACCTAGCATAAGTCTGCCTTTTTAACTCTGTGTATGGACCCTGACTTGTCACATTGGCTTTCCATTTCACAAATCTGGGTCCCAATTTGTGCCCTCTGCTATGTTTAGTCCTGGCCTACAGCTGTGTAACATTGGTATGTGAACAAGTACATTGACATTGCTA
This sequence comes from Pleurodeles waltl, assembly GCF_031143425.1. NCBI lineage: Eukaryota > Metazoa > Chordata > Amphibia > Caudata > Salamandridae > Pleurodeles > Pleurodeles waltl. The sequence continues at coordinate 404,211,613 of NC_090448.1, forward strand.
TATTTCAGAGATGTTGCAATTACACATTTGTTAAAGCACAGACTGACTCCAGATTGTTTGGTGATTCAAGGGTGTTTATTTCTGTGCTAAGAAGTGGAGGGGGGTGTGAAATGGGCTGGGGTGATGGTGGAGGAATGTCCATGGCAGAGTCCAGTCTCTTGGTTTCACAGGTGCATTGTCCAATGGGGCATAGGAAGGGGAGCAATGGCAGTTTAAGGTGGACAGAGTGACAAAGTCGGACAGAAGGGTGACATTCAGTAGGGTCTTATTTCCTGGCAGGGGTCTTGGCAATGTTCTCTGTCTTGTTCATGGATCTCAGGGACCGTTTGTGGGGTGGTTCTCCTTCTGCAGGCGGTGAGGTGCTGGTGGCTTGTTGGTCCTGTGGCGGTGCCTCCTGTCCACTAGCACCGGCAGAGGGCTGTTCATCGTCCAGGCTAGTGTCAGGGGCCCGTTTGTGTCCCACTGTGTCCCTCATGGTGTTGACAAGGTCTGCCAGCACCCCTGCAATGGTGACCAGGGTGGTGTTAATGGACTTCAAGTCCTCCCTGATCCCCAGGTACTGTTCCTCCTGCAGCCACTGGGTCTCCTGAAACTTGGCCAGTACCGTGCCCATGGTCTCCTGGGAATGGTGGTATGCTCTCATGATGCTGGAGAGTGCTTTGTGGAGTGTCGGTTTCCTGGGCCTGTCCTCCCCCTGTCGCACAGCAGTCCTCCCAGCTTCCCTGTTATCCTGTGCCTCTGTCCCCTGAACCGTGTGCCCACTGCCACTGACCCCAGGTCCCTGATTTTCTTAGGTTGGTGGGTTTGCCAGGGTTCCCTGTAGCGGTGGACACACTGCTGATTGACATGTCCTGAGGACAGAGGGATGGGCCCGCTGGGTGGGTGCTGTGCTGGTGTTTCCTGAGGAGGGAGGGTCTGTGGTGGCTAGTGACAGTGGCAGGGGAACTGACTGTCCAGAGGTCCCTGATGGGCCAGGCTGGTCATCTTGATCCAGGCGTGCAGATCTGCTGTCATTACTGTGGGCCTCTTCTGTGGGGGGACTGGATATGTCTGGCACCTCCTGTCCGGTGATGTTGGGTATGGGTCCTGTTGGGGTGTAAATGCATAGTTTTAGTATCTGTGTGTGCCATCTTGTGCATTGGGTGAGGTACCCTCTACTCCTGTGCTTGCATCATTGTGTTTGCCCTTTTGTGGTAGTTGGTTTGGGATCTGTGTGGGTATCTGTACTGGACATGCTTTGGTGATGGTGGTCCATGCATAGGTGTTGCATGCAGGGCCTTGGTATTGAGATGTGTGGGTTGTGATAGTGGGACATATGTGAGATGATGGAGTGATGAGAGTGAGGGTAAGGGTGGGGGTATGTGATGGCATGCAGGTGGGGTGTGGGGAATATGGTAATAAAGATATGACTTACCAGAGTCCAGTCCTCCTGCTACTCCTGCGAGGACCTCAGGATGCAGTATTGCCAAGACTTGCTCCTCCCATGTTGTTAGTTGTGGGGGAGGAGGTGGGGGTCCACCGCCAGTCCTCAGTACTGCTACCTGGTGTCTTAAAACCACAGAACGCACCTTCCCCCGTAGGTCGTTCCACCTCTTCCTGATGTCATCCCGTGTTCTTGGATGCTGTCCCACTGCATTGACCCTGTCGACGATTATCCGCTATAGCTCCATCTTCCTAGCAATGGAGGAGTGCTGCACCTGTGATCCGAAAAGCTGTGGCTCTACCCGGATGATTTCCTCCACCATGACTCTGAGCTCCTCCTCTGAAAACCTGGGGTGTCTTTGAGGTGCCATGATGTGGTGTGGGTGATGTGTGAGGTGCTGTCTATTGTGATGTGTGGGGGATGTGTTGGTGTGTGTTGTTTGAGGTGCGTGGATGTTGTATGGTTGATGGTGTTGTGTGTCTGTGGATGCTGGTGTTGTGTTTGCTAATCTCTCTCTCTGTGCTTCTTCGTAAATAATAATTGTAAGGGTTTGTGGGTAATGTGGGTGGGTGTTTTATAGTGTTGTGGGTGTGTGTATGTGTATCAGGTGTGTGTATTTTGAATTGTCCAATGTAGTTGTGTTTTGTAAGTGTGTGTGTATTTTGAGCACGGCGGTGTGTACCGCCAATGGATTACCGCGGTTGAAAGACTGCCGGGTTGATTCGTGGGTCATGATAGTGTGGGCGTATTCTTGTTGACATGACGGTGTAGGTTTTGGTATCGCCAGTTTATCAATGACCTTTGGTGTGGCGGACTTGTGTGGGTGTCTGTATTGTGGCGGATTCCAAGATGTGGGTCGTAATACTTGTAGCTGAATTACGCCACCGCAACAGTATGTTGGCGGTCTTCAGCGCGGCGGAAAGCGGGATTTACCACCAGGGTTGTAATGAGGACCACTGTCTGTTATGTTACAGTTTGAGTGAAGTTCAGTAACAGAGCTGATCTATCCTCCTGGCCGTATTTGCTAAAAACCTATGCTATATTGCCAACCAGAATTGTGTGGCTTCTTAATTTTTCTATTCTGACAACAATATTCCTTTCCAGGGAGTATAGTTATCAGGGTCCCTTCCTAATCAGAATCTTGTGACAGAAATACAAAACTTTGAAAGGAACTCTCTTCCTCACAGGGAGCCAGTGTAAGTTGGCAAGAGTGGACCCAATGGGCCCTCTGGATGTTAAGCACCACAATGCAGCCACATTCTGCACTCACTGAAATTTAGCCAATCTACCTTGTGAGGCACCAAGATACAGCACATTACAGTAGTCCAGCCTAGAAATAACCAATGCCTGGAGTACTGATTTCTTGGCTTCTCTGGGAGAAAGCCTATGATTTTGCTCAGAATTTTCAAAATTCCAAAGCACTTTCCCGCAAGCAAAGAAATCTGGCTGTCAAAAGATAGATTGGCATCAAACCATATGCTGAGGTTTTTCACTTTCGACTTCGGTGTCGGTACTGGTCATAATACATCTGGCCACCATGCACGCAGAGGACCATATAGATGGTTGTTTCCCTACTAGTAGGACCTCAGTTTTCCCAGCATTTAGCTTGAGGCAACTCGCTGAATCATCTACTCCACAAGGTTGACCAGACAAGACTAGAGTGCCGTAGAGTTGGGTAGAGGAGAGTAGAGTTCAGTGTCAGAGTGTTGTAGTGTGGAGTGGGGTGGATTAGGGTGGAGTGGGCTGGAGTGGCTGAGATAGTGGGGTGGATTGGATTGAAGTGTAGTGGATTGGATTGGGGTTGAGTACGGAAGATTGAGTGAAGTGGGGTGGAATGAAATGGGATGAGGTGGATGGGATTGGGGTAGATTTGAGTGGAGTAGATTAGATTGGATTGGTGGTTTGGACTGAAGTGATATGGCTGGGGTCGGGTGAATTGGATTGGACTGGAGTGAGGTGGATTGGATCCATTGGATTGGAGTGGAGTATTTTATTCTATAGTATTTAGATTAAAGTGGATAGGAAATACGTCACTGTTGTGACAGAGTAACCCGTCCGCCGGGTTCTAAATCAGGCCATAAGTCTTGCACAAAAACCACTGCGTAGGGAGACTTTTTATTTTGGGTCAAATGATTTTTTCATCACAAAAAAGTTTGTGAATGAAAATTCTTCAACATAAAAACTTTTTGAAAGATGATAAGCTGCACCTTTGTGAAGCTGCAAAGTTCATTACCTTTTTAAAAAATTCTGCTGTACAAGTATTAAATTGCAAACCCTTACATGTTATAAAATGGAATATGTATATGAAAAATAGCACAGGTCAATTCACTGGAAATCAACTGGGATAATTATGTACCATTCGAATGCTTATTGAGTGGAATAGTGGCTTACCCGTGCACATAAGAGGACCCTAGTGAAATGTTGGTGTTTGATACTTTTGTCAGTGAAGAAAAAAGGGACCACAAACTCAACTATGCTTATGTAATGGCATTTTTTGTGAACTTTATCTGTGTTGCAAACGTAAACTGACGCAGTGATGATTCATTGATGAGAAAACTTGCCATCAGATGTATTCTTGTTAAGTGTCTGTACTCTGTTATAGGTCAGCAAAGGCACACTAGTTATTTAACATATATTTGCACAATACAATAATAATCATGATACCTGCAGGTGATCCCTGGGTTGGCCATGTTTTTATGGATTATCCCTACTGTGTTAGAGCTAGGTCAATAATATCGCTGATAAATGTTTTTTTTTTATTGCTCTTTCTAGGTGGAAGTAAGGGTTGTTCTTGCAAAGGGTACAACAATTCCCACAGATGTCTGAAAAGCAAAGACACATTGAATAAGACTCATTTTGCATATAATTACGACAAGTGAAAGAATCTGGCTTGGATTCTGGTGTGAGTGGATGGAAACAGATTTGGCTCACTACCTGTTTATCTTCTTAATAAGTTTTATCAATAGAAAGCATAATAGATTATTGTATGTTTTTTTCACGTAGAGAAATAATTGATTGTGAATTGGACCTAACACAAATATAAACCTGATTTTTGTTATGATGAAGGTAAGTAGTCCCTTTTGGGATATCCTTGTTTGTTCACTCATACGAGGCTCTGCTAAGTGCGAAGACTGATTGAATCTATTTTTATTTTAGGTGCTACCTGTACAAACATGACTCTTGTCCTGATGATGACCCTTTATTGATTGGTTCTCCTTTTGGAGTTGAAACGTCGACATTAATTCTTGTGGATTATTACAGAATGTAATGAGCGACTTCAGGACACCTGGATTGAAGGGGTCCTCTAGAAGTTCACTCCTACTCTTATATATTTTTAACCACAAACTGTATATATTGTCGATAACACTTGAAACTTTTTCACACTAATCATGTTTCACTGCGCCGTTATCTTAGGAGCCCCTAAGTTTGCTAAATCATATTAACAATTGAATAAAAGTGATGTATTCATAAGTTTGTTTTGGGTTTAGAAGGTTCTTTTTAGAAGTAACTGTTGCTGTGGGATTCAAGGGCCACACTTCCCCCCTTGGGGCTATATATTTCTTAGAACATACTGTAATATAATATGGGGTGGCAATTTCAACCTTGTGCTCAACCCCATCACTGATTCCACCAATCTACATGGGGGGGGCACCTCTCAGCCGTTGATACGCTTAACCATCTTATGGACACTGAGGCCTTGTGGACGAATGGGGTGCGGTTGTGGATGAGAGTAGGATATACTAATTTTACTCCTCAACATATGATACGCACTCTCGGATTGGTTTAATCCCTTAAATACTTGCCTCAGGCTTTATCAGACCACTCGCTGGTGGTCTTGACGATCATGCTACCAGACCAATTCGTGGATATAAACCGCAGTGCTAAAGAGGTTTTTGTATTTTTAAATTAGCATTAAGTGGGAGCAAGTGGTAATCAAGAGCAAACTATTATAGGACTAGCAACGTTGAATTTCTTTTTCACAATGGTTGCTCTGTATGGTGGGGAGGAAGAGGCTGTTTGCACCACAAAAGAAGGCAAAAACATGAGTGCAGTTTCTGAGTTAGGGTGACCTTGTTTCAGAAGACTGAAGAGGAGACAGATAGCAAGTATAGGCTCAGCAGCACTGTTATTTTAGATTAGTTGTGGAGTTAGACCCTGTGCTGTATAGGGACATACACAGGACTGTGTTTCAAATTCAAATTTCCTTAGGCACCAAATCAGACTAATGAAAACTATCTGATGATTTTCTTGGTTGAATCTTCCTCTTTCATAGACAAATGGCCAATATGTGTTTCGCGACTCCTACATTTAAGCAAATCGCTTCATCAGGGCCAAAGCTGATAGACAGTAATGGGCAAGCCAAATGTCACAACTGAAACAAATTGAAATTAAACAGTTAGAAGCAGACAGAATATTTTAAAAAAACAAGCATGGCAAAGCCAATAGCTCTTGCCTGTGCAAGAGCTATTGGCTTTGCCAGTTTGTGTTAGCCATTGTGTACACTAGAATGGCTGCTGTGCAGCATGGCTAAAAGTTAGTGGAGTAGAGTGTTGTAGATTGGAGTGACAGAGAGCGTTGTGTATTGGAGTGGTATGGTGTGGCATTGCGTACAGTGGCATACACTGGAGTGGCACTAAGTGTGGTGCGTTGGCGTAGAGTGTTACAGAGTGTAGTGGCGTGCAGTGGTATTGAGTACAGTGGCACTGAATTCAGTGTCATACATTGCAGTGTCACAAAGTAGAGTGGAGTGGTGCAGATTCCAGTAGAGTGGCATAGAGTGCGGTGGTGCAGAGTGCAGTGGAATACACTAGAGTGGTGTAGAGTGGGTTAGAGATGAGTGATGCAGAGGGCAGTGACGTAGAGTCAAGTGGCGTAGAGGGATGCAGAGTAGAGTGGCCTAGAGTGCGGTGGCATGGAGTGCAGTAGCGTAAAGTGGAGTAGAGTAGAGTAGTGCAGAGTAGAGTGGCATAGAGTTCAGTGGTGGAAAGTGCAGTGTATCAGAGTGCAGTTGAGAAGAATGGAGTAGAGTGCCATACAGTAGTGATGCGGAGTAGAGTGCAGTGACAAAGTGCAGTTGTGGAGAGTGCACTGGTGTAGAGTGCAGTGGTTTAGAGTGGAGTGGCGTAGAGTGCAGTGGCGTGGAGTGGTACAGAGTGGAGTGACAGAGTAACAGAGTGCAGTGGCGTAGAGTAGATTGTTTCAGAGTAGAGTGAAGTGGCATAGAATCAAGTGGTGCAGGGTAAACTGCAGTTACGTAGAGTAGCATAGAGTGTAATGGCGTAGAGTCAGGAGGTGTAGAGTGCAGTAACACTGAGTACAGTGGTGCAGAGCAGATTAGAGTGGCGTACAGTGGATTGGCGTAGGGTGCAGGGGCATAGAGTTGAGTGTTACAGAGTAAAGTGCATTGGCGTAGAGTGCAGTGTTGCAGAGTGTCGTAGAGTACGGAGGCATAGAGTGGAGTTGTGCAGAGTAAATTGGTGTGGCATAGACTGGAGTGCTGTAGAGTGCAGTGGCGAAAAGTGCAGTGATATACAGTAGAGTGGCAAAGAGTGCATTTGCATATAGTAGAGTGGTACAGGGTAGAGTAGAGAGGCATAGCGTGAAGGGCCGTAGAGTGCAGTCTCATGGAGTGCTGCAGAGTAGAGTGCAGTGGTGTGGAGTGGTGCAGAGTACAGTGCAGTGTTAGACCTGACATTCCCTTTTCTGACTGTGTTTTTGCTGGTTTTAGGACTCTACGCACTTTACCACTGCTAACCAGTGCTAAAGTGCATATGCTCTCTCCCTTAAACATGGTAACATTGGTTCATTCCCAATTGGCATATTTTATTTACTGGTAAATCTCCAGTAAAGTGCACTACAAGTGCCCAGGGCCTGTATACTAAAATGCTACAAGTGGGCCTGCAGCACTGATTGTGCCACCCACATAAGTAGCCCCTTAATGATGTCTCAGGCCTGCCACTGTAAGGCCTGTGTGTGCAGTTTCACTGCCACTTCGACTTGGCATTTTAAAGTACTTGCCAAGTCTTAAATTCCACGTTTTCTACATATACGTCACCCCTAAGGTAGGCCCTAGGTAACCCCAAGGGCAGGGTGCTATGTAGGTAAAAGGCAGGACATGCACATGTGTGTTTTATATGTCCTGGTAGTGGAAAACTCCTAAATTTCTTTTTCCACTATTGTGAGGCCTGCTCCTTTCATAGGATAGCATAAGGACTGCACTCATATACAGATGAGTGGCAGATTCTGATCAGAAAGGGGTAACCAGGTCATATTTGGTATGGCCAGAATGGTAATAGAAAATCCTGCTTATTGGTGAAATTGGATTTTATATTATTATTTTAAAAATGCCACTTTTAGAAAGTGAGCATTTCTCTGCACTTAAAAACCATCTGTGCCTTACAGCTTGTCTCCAATCAACGTATGGGCTGGGCTGGTTGACAGCTTCCTTGTGCATTTCACCCAGACAACCACAAACACAGGACACTCAGTCACAGGTGCACTCATCTGCATACTGAATGGGTCTTCCTGGCTGGAAGGGTGGAGGGCCTGACACTTACATTTCAAAGGCTAGCGGCCTGTCCTCACACAATGGATTGTCACACTCCCTACTGGGATCCTGGCAGACAGAACTATACTGAAAGGGGAACTTGTACACTTCAAAACCACTCTTTGAAGTATCCACCACTACAAAGGCATTTTGGGGTATACAAACTGGGTCTCTGACCCCACCAACTCAGACACTTCTGGACCTGAACCTGCAACCTGTCAAGAGGAACTGTCTGGCTGACCAAAGGACTCATCTGGACTGCTTTGCTGAGAAGGACTGCTGCTCTGCTGTTGCCCTGCTGACCTCTGACTTTGCTGAGAAGTGCTCTCCAAGGGCTTGGATTGAGCTTGCCTCCTGTTTTCTGGAGTCTAAGGGCCAAAAAGACTTAGGGGGACATTCAGACCTTGGCGGACGGCGGAGGCCGTCCGCCAAGGTACCGCGACAAATGACCGCACCGCGGTCAAAAGACCGCGGCGGCCATTCAAACATTTCCGCTGGGCCGGCGGGCGCTCTCCAAAAGAGCGCCCGCCGGCCCAGCGGAAATGCCCCTGCAACGAGGACGCCGGCTCAGAATTGAGCCGGCGTAGTTGCAGGGGTGCGACGGGTGCAGCTGCACCCGTCGCGTATTTCAGTGTCTGCAAAGCAGACACTGAAATACTTTGTGGGGCCCTCTTACGGGGGCCCCTGCAGTGCCCATGCCAGGGGCCCCGCGGCACCCCCTACCGCCATCCTGTTCATGGACAGGATGGCGGTAGGGGGTGTCTGAATCCCCATGGCGGCGGAGCACGCTCCGCCGCCATGGAGGATTCAATGGGGCAGCGGTAAACCGGCGGAAGACCGCCGGTTTACCCTTTCTGACCGCGGCGGTTGAATGCCCTTGGGAGCACCGCCAGCCTCCCGTGGTCGGTGACCCTGGCGGTCACCGGCCGCCAGGGTCAGAATGACCCCCTTAATCTCTTCAGAAAACTCCTTGTGCGCTGAAAATCGACGCACAGCCTGCTTTGCAACCGAGAACTCGCTGCACAGCCAAACCAGAACGAAGCAGCTGGATTTCCCCAGTGAAAATCTGATGCAGCGCCTTCCTTGCGACAGATAGTTCGACGCACCGCCCTACTGGATCGACTCACAGCTGAACAGGAATGACGCAGCCGATTCCCCAAGTGGAAAATTAACGCAGCGCCTGAAGTGCGACAGAAAATTCAATGCTTCACCCTCCCAGATTGACGCAACCCCTGTGACTTCTTCCAGCACTCCTAGGATTTCCCTGCATCATCCCTGGGCGTAAAAAAGATCCCCGCATCGCAGTGAGGAACCAAGACTGTCAGCTGAAAAAAAACACAAGCCCCTGGCAGCGTGGAAAGAAACAACGCAACGTCTGGGCTGCGTCGGAAAATCCAAAGCACACCTTAATTTTCCATGCATCTCCTCTGCGGTCTCCGTGCTTGTTATTTTTGACGCAAACCAGGTACTTTGTGTAATCAAGAGACAACTTTTGATTTCTAAGATTTAAGACTTTTTAAACTTGCAAAAGTGATATTTCAACTTGTGCTTATTGAATCTTTATCATTTTGACCTTAATTTAACCAGATAAATAGTATCTATTTTTCTAATCCTGTGTGGTGTATTTTTGTGGTGTTTTCACTGTGCTACTATATGATTTGTTGCACAAATACTTTACACATTGCCTTCTAAGTTAAGCCTGACTGCTCTGTGCCAAGCTACCAGAGGGTGGGCACAGGATAATTTGGATTGTGTGTGATTTACCCTGACTAGGATTGTGGTCCCTACTTGGACAAGGGTGTATACCTCTGCCAACCAGAGACCCCATTTCCAACCTTAGCACACTGCTATTACAGACAACACATTTTCAATGGAAATGACCATTACATTTGCACATACATACAGTTTTACTATTAAACCTATACAGTGCACAAACGAAAATGTGTGGAAATTGCATCACCTAGTTTAATGATTCATTTTGATCACATGAAAGCATCTGTTTCCAACACGCTTCTGAAATAACAAAAAATATGCTTCAATCGTGCATTCATAATTCTGATATATTCTGAAATACTTACGCAGTTCATTTAAATGTTGTCATGTGCTTTCATGTCCCCACTATCCAGCACGATTATCACTTAAATCCTCTCACTTTGAAGTCAGAGAAAGAGAGTACAAGTGCCCTTGGAAGACAGCGCCTGGCATTTGACCTCAGTCTTTGAATGCACAGCAAATGTTGTAAGAACAAGATTTATAGACGTGTTTACAGAAAGGGGGCACTCCGAAGGATTCTGTGAATAAGGTTTTGGGAAGGACCAAACTCAAGCTGGCCAGCCTGTAACAAATAAAGCCAGCAAATGGAAAGCAAGTACATTTGGGTTACAGACCACAAAGCCAATGGCAAGCAACAGGTAAAATGCATTCCAAGATCAATTTTCGGAATGTCCCCAAGATGACTTTAGCAAACCAGACAGCTATGCTGTCTGGTAGGCTTCAACCTAAAAATAAAATAAAAAGAAGGTTACAATGAATAACAATGCTAAAAAAACCCAATTAAAAGCAGTTTAATTGAGAGGAAAATGCTAACATATTTTAAGATGTAACATCCAAACAATAGAAAATGGTCAAAGAGAAATCGGTAATAGTTGAACAAGAAAATACAGAGAGCACAATGGAGAAGATAATCCTAAAAGAATGAGAAAGGAAGAAAAACCCAAGCGCAGAAAATAAACCATCCTGTGAGTGCCTGAAAAATACAAAAGCCAAAACTCCATTACCAAAAATACAAATTAAAAAACGAATTTGGCTACTGATGAATGTCAAAAGACAAACACAAATGCGTGAATCAGTAAATTAATGCAGCCATATAAAAACAATAATGTCTAACAGGTTATCCTAGTGATTCTACATTATGTTAATTTCAAACAACTTAATTACTTGTATACATAGTTGTCTGCAAAAACATACCAGTCACTTATTACAACTAGGTTTTCCTCCTAGTTTTGTGAATGTGAACAGTGTGAAGGAAGAATATATATATATATATATATATAATACTGCATGATTATCTAACAATCGTCAGCTATTAGTAGTGCTAATTGAATACCCGAATCATGTGTTTACCTGTTGGTACGATGTCATAACGGATTAAAAAGAAAAATATTACCAAATTATATTGACCACCTGAAAGAGCAAAAAAGAAAGCACCAATTATCTCCCTCATCCATCATAGACTAACACGGCTGAAGATAAAACAAATTGTACATGCCAAGAGAACCTATGGAGTAAATGATGGGAGAACATTCCAACAAATCATACACCACGGAATGCTAATCCAGGCCAGGTTCCAATTTACATCATGTACATACGTACATAAAAGTAGGCAGAGCTGTGACATAGAAGATGGTGCAGTGAGTACAGAGATCTATAAAGGAGAAAGAGCAAGAGAGCTGATGTGGAATGGGTGAGTTGAAACTGAGAAGGAAGTTGCAAGAGAGATGTTTTTGCATGTGAGAGGAGTTGATCATAAAGTTAAGAGAAAATGGAAAGGAATAAAATATTTAAAGAGGTGAAGGGAAGAGACAGACGTAGAATAAGTGAAAAGGGAGGTGGAGAGTTGAGGTAGTGAATTAATGGTGAGGTAACATGAGGTACAGTAGTCACAGAGAGAGTTGTGGAGTAGAGACAGGTGAGGTAGTGATGGAGATGTGAAGTAGAGGGAGAGATGTGAGAAGGAGTGATGAAGTAGAGAAAGGACTAAGAGAGGTAAGGTAGTATGGACATGAAAGAGATGGTGAGGTAAAGCTAGAGATAAAGTTGTGTGAGAAGTGAATTATATGGAGGTCAGATGGAAGAAGGGCAGTAAAGTCCAAAGGGAGGCATGCGGTACAGAGAGAGAGTTTTGTTCGTGAGAAGGGATTAAGGGCCAGATGTAGCAAACATTTGCGAGTCGCAAATGGCCCGAATCGCAATTTGCGACCCCACAAAATCGGAAACGGGATGCAAAAATCCCATTTCCGACTCGCAAAATGCGACGCGAGCCATTACCGACTCGCAAAAATAGCGACCCCATTTTGCGACCCGCAAATAGGAAGTCGCAATTTGCGAGTCGCAAACCATATGCAATAGCCACTCGCAAATTGCGACTAGTCGCAAAAAGCCCATTTTGCACTTCCAATTTACCACTAACTCACAGCAGGTGGTAACCAGAACCAAAGTATAAAAGGAGACCCAGAAGGCACCTGGGTTACTCAAGATGGCGGAGATATATGTGATAGCAAGGAGGAGGAGAGCCCACGCCGCACAGCAGATGAGGAGGAGGAGCCAGAGACAGGAGAAGATATACAGAACCAGGCAGACACTTTTCCAACAAACTGAGGAGGAGATATATGATAAATACAGACTTAGCAGTGCAGCAATCCTAGATTTAATAGATCTACTCAATCCGCAGCTTCAACGCCAGACTGTGCGTGGCTGCGCAATCCACACACATGTGCAAGTGCTATGCTCACTGCACCTCTTGGTCTCGGGTAGCTATCAGGGGGTCATTGCCGTGGCAGGTGGGGTATCCCAAAGTGCACTCTCACGGTTCTTCAGAGCATTCCTAGATGCCATACTCACACACATGTCCAGATACATATACCTACCCAGGAATGAGGCAGAAATCAACAGCACCAAGTTGGAATTCTACAGGATTGCCAACTTCCCCCATGTCATAGGGTGTGTAGACGGGACACATATACAAATATGCCCTCCTGCAAATCTGGAATATCTGTTCCGCAACCGGAAGTGTACCCACTCACTGAACATCCAGGTGGTATGTGACGCCCATCATGTTATCACTGACATGGTTGCCAAATTTCCAGGGAGCACACATGACTCCTACATTTTCAGGCACAGTGGGATACACCAACGCCTAGAACGTGGGGAGTTTGGAGACGGATACCTCCTAGGTATAGCTGAATACACCTTGAAGACATACACACAGGTCAATGTGGAACCCATCAATGCCCAGCTAACATTGTACATTTTGTGCCAAACAGATGACAGTGCATATGCACTACGACCATGGATACTTACCCCGTACTTAACACCCAGCAATGAGACAGAGAGGCGATACAACAGTGCACATAGGAGGACCCAAAATATCATAGAGAGGACCTTTGGACTGCTGAAGGCAAGATTCAGATGCCTCCACAGAAGTGGAGGTGCCCTCCAGTATACCTCAATAACAGCTTTCAAGATCGTTGGCGCATGCGCTATACTGCACAACACTGCCACCAGACATGGGCTACCTCTCACCCCAGAAGACCCAGATTCGGAGGATGATGAGCAAGAGCTACCACATCGCCATCATGGGGATAGAAGCATTGCAAATCAAGGCAGACAGAGACGGGACCACATTGCAAACCAATACTTTGGAAGGTATGTGCTAACTGTCACCACACTCACTAATGCCACACACAAAGAGTCCAGGTGTGAAGTGGAACAAACAAGGAATTTAATAATGCGCACCAAAAAAACTATTTACATAAACTACAGTTCAGGGGCTGTAAAAGTCCACCTGGCATGAGGACACATTAACCTCATGTGCCTCTACTCAAGGACAGTGCGTAGCTCACACTCTACGCCGGGCTCGCCCAGCATGGCTGGTTCCTGGTGTGTCAGCAGTGCCCTGCCTTGCGCTACCACTGCGCAACACCCTGGTGTCACTGGCTGAGACACTGCTAACGGTGGAGCACTCCTCGCTGTCCTGCGGCGTGTCTGCCGTGCCCCTAGCCACCTGTCGTGCCTCCATTAGATCTACTGCGTGGCTGAGACGTCCCAGCCCACGTGCCACATCACTGGCAACGTGGCCCATGTCCACCTGGAGGCTGACCGTGCACCGTGACAGGCCAGTGGTGTTCACAGCCAGCCGGACGATGGAGGCAGACATGTGGTTCAGCCGGTGGATGAGCTGCCTGTCACGGCGCCTTGCACCCTCTCTCTCATTGATAAGTTCTGACACCAGTTGTCTCATTGAGAGCGCAGGGTCGCCAACATGGGTATTTAGCTGTTGCAGCTCCGTGTGTACCAGTTGCAGCCCTGTGTTCTGGTTCTGTTCCTTGCGCCGCAAGGCCCCTGATATGTTACTTATCTCTTGTGTCTGCAGGCGCTGACCACATAGGAGTGCAGCCTTGGCGGCCGACATGGAGGCGTCCCCTGACTCAGCCTGCGGCACTGGAGGGACATTTAGACATCGCCTGCGACGCAGTGGAGGCTCCGTGTCCGGTACACCGGCACTGTGGCTGGGACCGGGTGCTGGCTCACTCACCAGTATGGCCACTGGTGCATCAGGAGGGGACTGTGTTTGGGTGGTGTAGGTCCCTGTGGTGGCGGGTCCTGAGTCCTGTGCAGGCTGGTGGCTGACCTGTGGCGCCTGGACGCTGTGGCTGGAGGTGGTGTTGTGTGGGAGACCTGTGGGACATATGGAACACACTGTCAGTATCTACCATCTGTTATCTACTTCCTAATAAACTGTTGCCTATCAACTGCCTACTTGACTACATTGCCCATAATGCACCATGCAGGTGGTTGCTACTCTGAAATGGAGCTATTTTGGTTGTGTATGCTGCTGTGTATAAGGTGGGTGGGGGTATGGCAGATATGGGTGTACATGCATGTCTCATGGTACTCACCGGTTGATGGTCCTGGCGATGAGGTGTCCAGCTCTCCCATCCCGGACACCGCCTCTGGCTCCAAGGTCTCCTCCACTCTTTCCTCCAGGGGTGTGGGTGGTGGTATGGTGGATGGTCCCCCTCCAGTGCCCCTCATCTCCCGGAGCCGCTCTGCCACCCTCTCCTTGGTCCGGGAGCGCAGGTCATAACCACCGTTTCTTCAATTCCTCGATACTCCGGTGGCTCACACCCATGGAGTTGACCTTGTCCTGTATTTCAGGCCAAATCCTTTTCTTTTCCACCTCTGGCACACTGAGGGCTGCCCTCCCAAAAAGTTGTTCATGGTGCTGGCAGCATTCCTCAGTCAGCACCTCCAGTTCTTTTTCAGCAAATTTCAATTTGCGCTTTCTAGGAGTGTCTGCCATGGTAGCTGCTGTTCCTCCTGTTTGCAGTTCAGCAGTTTAAAATGGGTGTGGTCCTCCCTCCTCCCAGGTGTATTAGTTAACTTCCTGGCTGTGATGTCATCATCAAGAGCCAGGAAGTGTTTTCCAGAGTGTTCTGATGCACCTGCATTAAATTTGCGGCACAGTCGCAATTTGCGACACCCACTTGCAATTTGCGTGTTCGTTTTTTGCGCGGTCGCAAAAAGCGACCTCTCAAACAGCGGACTCGCAATCTGCGGTGCGACTTCATTTGCGAGTCGCAAAATGAAGTCGCTTTTTCTTCTTGGATACCATTTAGCGAGTCGGAAATTGCGAGTCGCAACGAATCGCAATTTCCGACTCGCTAATTTTTTCCTACCTACATCTGGCCCTAAGATTGATGGATATAAAGAGCAGTAAGGAGAGATGAAGTCAAGTGAGCTATAGTGGGTATATTGAGAGAAGTGAGGCAGACAAAGTGCATTAAAGAGAGCTGAGATTGAGAGATCAGATGTAGGTACATCGAGCTGTATAGAAAGAGAGAGTGGTTAAGAGAAAGTTTAAGGTAGAAGTGGTGAAGTAAGGAAATAGAAATGACACAGAAAGATTATTTTTCAATTTAATGTCAGTAACTGCCAGAGAGTGAGAGGGTTAAGGTGAGGCTGGCAAGGCTTGCACACTGAGGGCCATATTTAACAGCACTTTAAACCAGCAAAATGTAATCACAATTAAAACAAACTGGCACAAAGTGTTGATTTGGGAATTACTTTCCAGTGCAAAACTTGTTTTGGTCTGGAAAGTAGACTTAAAGCAATCCAAAGTAGTGCTATTTACTGCTTTGTATTATTTTGCCTCCAGTGGGCATCCCATAGGTTTTACATAGGTGTTTCCATGCTACCTCCAATTTTTATTTTTTACACAACGCCTTATTTACTAACATTTGTAGACAGGGCTCCGAGTAAAAAAATGTTTGTCATTGAGACATGTACAAAGTAGGATAAAAGGTTTGGTTGTCTCTAGTTGCAAGTGTGCTGCACAGTACACAATGCAGACATGGTGGGAAATGTTTTAAAGTTAGCCTAAGCATGGTGTTTTGTACTGCAAGTCTATACTTCCAAATCAAAACCTATGCTAGAATTAGGCACACCTTTGCACTATAGTGCAAAAGTGTGTGTGTGGCATAAGACAGACAAACTGTGTGCCAGGGCTTGAAAAGAATGCAGCAGCACATATCTTAGTAGATAAGGTAATTGTATTTATATAGCGCCTACTACCACTGATAAGGCATAATGGTGCGGCCCTGCTAGCAACCCTTCATTTAACGTAGTGCAACAACTTTGGTAGCACACTGCATTGCATAAAATAATAGTAAATGTGCCTCTATTTTTGTTTTAAGTGTGCTAAGCTGTCAAATTAGAAACATAAGCTGTTTTTAAAAGCATGGTTATAAAGGCAGGAATGTTGAATGTCCCATTCACTTTTTATCAGGGGCCCCTGCCCACTTTGCCCATTCCTGAAAAAGTCTCTGGCACTGAGCAGTAGAGTGGAAGCGTAATACATTGACAAAATACTGAACTCTCACCAGCAGAACATTAATCACCAAAGTTATCTTGACATTATTATTGTTTCCTGGAAACTGCTGGACCCAGAAGAAGTTCACATGCTTTTAAACTAATAACTCATTTTTAAACACAGCGACCCCCACCAAAGTCAGCGCCTGGTACAGCTGCACCGGTTACACCGCTCTAAAGCCGGCCCTGATTTCAGGGGTAGAGAACCTATGGGAAAATGTATGCGAGAGGGGACTCTATTCTAGACTGGCCACATCAGCAACAGATGAGAATTCTACTTCACCCCAGGACTGATCCTGATTATGTGATTGAAAAGGATAATAACACGTAGGAAATGTGATTGAAAAGAATAATAACACATGGAGAAAAGGATAATAACACATGGGGAAACCTATGTGCATATAATGCACATGTAGACTACCTACAAAACAAGTTCAGTGATGTAGTCTCTTACAGGTTAGAAAGATACAAAAACTTCAACCACTTGAAAGCATTGGAAGATTGGGCGGTCCGTTAAAGCCATCTCCGTGAGAAATGTCATTTTGACTTCTAGGGGAAAGCTCAAAGAGATTCTCAAGAATCTCTGCCATAGTGTTTTCTCAGAAGAGTTTCAGAGATATTCGACTCTGCATAGAACTGTGTAGCCATAATGTTGTGATCGTGTTAGACAGCCACCCCTCCCATAATGCACAAGGTGATATCTATGATGGCGGTGACAACCATCTTTTCAACCCTCTACTTTGCAAATGCATACTATCAGGAGGTGCTGGAGCGTGTCTAAACATGTATCA
Organism: Pleurodeles waltl; assembly: GCF_031143425.1. Classification (NCBI taxonomy): domain Eukaryota; kingdom Metazoa; phylum Chordata; class Amphibia; order Caudata; family Salamandridae; genus Pleurodeles; species Pleurodeles waltl. The sequence goes on from NC_090448.1 coordinate 404,229,023, forward strand.
GCATTTATGACCCCTGAGGACAAGTTCTAGTATATTTCCCACATGTACTTAACCAACAAATGTTTAGTTATATTTAAAAATCCAACATGTTTCAGCCATTGACAGTACAAAAGTCAGACACCTGAAAGCATTTGCAATGTAGAACAGCTTAAACAGCTGTACTGCTACAGTTAGTTAAGCTTCATTAGGAAATCATTTTTCATTTTATAACTTCACTACCTGTCAGTCTGCACAGCAATTAGCCTAGCACTCATGACTGTCAGGAGTGTGAATCGTTTAAAAGAAAACACATTTTCTATATTTTTCAAAATTTAAAAACAAACACAGACAGGGAAATAGGTAGTTTTCTGTCTATATTATCTGTGAAAATCAGAAATTATTTTTAAAGTGTGAACCTTAATATTAACTATTTACTTTTTTGTTTGTTCATTGTTTTTTAAGGGAAAAGGTGTGTGGTGCTGGTGTGAAAGATATAGGATGTGGAGTGCTATATGATAGAATGCTGACATGCAAAGATGATCGAACGGAGCAGGAGGTTCGTGGAGAGACACTGCAGAGGCCGCACACCTAGATCCTGTTGCTGTGTACAGCTTATGACAATAAATTCTCACTCTGTACTTGCTACATCTCACTGTGATTACCTAATTTGAATCACTGCGCTGCAGTAACCCACTCATTATCAAACTTGTTCCTCAAACCATCAGAGTCGCCCAACATTCCGACATTGATTCACAAAGGCCTAGCACACACACAGATGCTCGCCAGCCAAAGAAGCACTTTGACCCTGATAGTAAGTGAAACATGTTTTTAACAAGGATGCTCATTATGTTCTATTGGGAGCTAGTGAGAAAGTAGTTAGATGGTTTCTGGATGGGGGCGTGCTCAGCGCATAGCAGGCCCCCAAGACAGGTGCGGGTCGGAATGGACTGGTTCCTGGCAGCGGCCCAATGGTGGGTGCCGCGTTCATAAAAAATGCACGCTCGCCCAGCAGGGTAAGCCCATTAGCTAGTGAGCGCGTGGTGGGGGTGCCTGGGGCAGTCAGCAGAGGCAGCCAGGCAAGTGTAAAAGGGACTCCAAGTCCCAAGCAACTTCACCTGGCTTTTTCTGCCTGGCTGCCCCTGACCACTGTCGACATGCCTGCACTTCGAGAGGACGATGTACTTTTTTCATTGGTGCAACACATTCCTCGCATTCCTGCCTCGCCTCGGCTGCAGGTGTGGTCCCTTTGTAGAACCGGCCTTGGCCTGTTGCCTTGACCTCTCCCTGGCCTTGGGCAGTGGTAGCTGGTGAGGAAACACCACTGAGGGACTGAAGGTCTGCTTGGTTTCAGGATCCCAGCATCACGGATGCAGGGCCCAGAGTTGCAAAAACCAGCAGTTCTTAGATATGGTACAAGGGGTGACTGAACAGAATATATTGAAGGAACAGGGTTTGAACAGGATTGTGGGGCCTTTTGACAGCCCCCCACTTGATTGTTTTGTCTGCTCCCCCTTAGGGCTGATTCCCAAAAAGGACCCTGGTGAATTTCAGTTGATACACAACCTCTCAGCTCTGCATGGAGCATCTGTGAATGAGGCAATTGATCTGGCGCTCTGCTCAGTCAAGTATGCATCTCTTGATGGCGCCCTGTCACTACTAAGGCAGCTGGGTCCAGGGACCCTCATGGCGAAGGCAGATATAGAATCAGCCTTCAGGCCGTTACCAGTTCAATCTGATGACAACCATTTGTTGGGTTTGCAGTTCAGAGGGAAGTTCTATTATGACAGATGCATGCCCATGGGTTGTTCCGTTTCTTGCACATATTTTGAGCCGTTTAGTACCTTTTTGGAGTGGGACTTTGCAAAAGTATCAGTGCCGTGTGCTGTCATTCATTACCTAGGTGATTTCTTGTTCCTGGGACAGAGCTGCTCTGACAGAGATGCTAGGTCCTTGGCTATATTCAAGTCCCTGATGGCTGAATTTGGGATACCTTTAGCTCAGGAGAAGATGACAGGGCCAACCACTGAACCGAAATTGATTCAGTAAAAGGGGAGTGTAGAATGCCCCTAGACAAACTCCTTGATTCCGGGCATCCCTAGAAGCTTGCCTAGCAGCCAATAAGGTCACCCTGCGCCAGTTACAGGTGTTGTTAGGTCAACTTAATTTTGCCTTATGGATCATTCTAAACGGTTGTCCTTTCTCCCACTTCATAGCTAAAGCCATGTCTGGTCTTAAGGAGAAACACCATAGGACACGCGTGTTTGCTGAAGTAAAACATGACAAGGATTTGGTTGGCATTTCTTCATGACTTCAACAGGGCAGTGGTGTGGCCAGCACCCTGCGGTCCAATCAGGAACTAGGTTTATTTACCGACTCGGCGGGTAGCATTGATTTTGGGGACATTTTGCGCACCAAGTGGTGCGCCCAAGCCTAGCCCCAGTCTTAGCAGGCATCAGGGCTGATCAAGAACATCACCTTTCTAGAGCTATTTCCCATATTGATGGCACTACACATATGGGTGGACCAATTGGGCAATCAGAATGTAGTTTTTTGGTCTCACAACATGGCGGTGGTTCAATGTATTAATTTCCAACATGCCAAATGCAGAAGAGTATTGAGCCTGTTAAAGGAACTGGTATTGATCTGTTTAAGGAATAACATTCTTTTTAAAGCTAAACATGTACCAGGTATTTTTTTATAATGCAGCTGATGCCTTGTCTCGTTTCAAGTTACAGGAGTTTCTGTGATTCCATCCAGAGGCCGAGTTGGAACCCACATATTTCCGGGACAGCTGTGGAATCTTGGAACACACCTTTGCGGATCTAGTGACAGCCAGCCTTGCATCAAAAACAAGAAGGGCATATGAGAAGGTGTTTCACACTTACATAGCACATACCTATAGTAACCCCCTAGCGCAGCCTGGCTCATTGAGTAGTTGGTTAGGCTTCCTTGAACATTTACGAATGCAGGGTAGATCTGCTGCAAGCGCCAGGCATCACATTTCAGCCATGGCCTTTTTTACTAAATGTGGGAGGGTGGGGGGTTCAGATCATTCCCGTTCTTTTCTTATCAGGCAAGCACTCAAGGGGTGGGAAAGGTTGGAGGGAGCTATCCCAGACCAGCGGCGCCCCATTGATGTGGCCAAGCTGGAGAAAATCCTAGGGGCCTTGGGCAGGATATCTGACTCTGACTATGCGGCCACGCTCTTCTCAGCAGCCTTCGCGCTTGCCTTTTATAGGGCTTTTTGGGTCTCTGAGCTCATGGTCAGGTCTAAGCAAGACATTCACTGTGGGATTTTAGTGAATCATGTTCGCTTGAAGGGGGTAACTTGGTAATTACTATACCACATTCAAAGTCAGACCAGTTGGGTAGAGGTGAACAGTTAGTACTATGGAGGGCTGGTGACTCCATGGTTGCCAGGTAAGCGCAATTCGCAGGTACTTGCAGATTCGTCCCAGGGTAGCCTCCACCTCCTTATTGGTTCATGCATCAGGGGTGCCCCTGGCGAGATATCAGTTTTCCCAGGCATTGCGCAAGACCTTGCTGGCTGCTGGCATGCAGGGAAAATTTTGTTCTCATCCCTTCAGGATATGGGCACCAACATCAGCAGTTGGGGCAGCGGTCAATCCAGAGACGGTCAAGGGGATTGGGAGGTGGAAGTCAGATTGCTATAAGCGTTATGTACATCTCAATATGATATAGGAATGTTTGTTGGTGGACTCAGGTGATGGCATGTGTAACGGGTTTTTTCCTTTTGTTCCTAGCGCCTCTCAGTTTGCCATTGAGTACATGGCTCCAGCCAATGTTTGGGTCCTTGGACAGTCCTTTGTGCATCGGGCAAGGCCGTTCTTCAACCTATATCGCAGTCGGTGGAGGATGCAGGTCTGCAGTTTCTTTGGAAAGCAAGGGGGGATCTGCGCTTTGATGGTCTTTGCCAGCTCGTGGAGGGGGTTCTGTGACGACCGCTACCACCGCCGGCGCTCATCATCCTTCACGTGGGAGGCAATGATTTGCCAACAATGGGGAGAAGAGCAGTGTTTGTGGACTTGATGGTTGAGATTTCTTGGTTAGCAAAAAGGTGTCCACAGGCTGTCATAGCATGATCCCACATCACCCTTAGGCGGGTATGGAGGTCAGGGTTCTCGACAAAGGCCCTTAACGAGTCAGTCAGGCGGCTGAACAGCCGTATGAAACAGCTCCTCTGTACATCAATGCTAAGGACTATTACTCACAGGTGCCTTAGAGGGAAGGCAATGTTTCACAGGGACGGGGTACACCTTTCTGACAGCGGGCATGAACTGTTTGTTGAGAATCGGGTGGCATTTGCAATACAGTGTCTCTCTCAATGCTGAGTATCTAAACCTTGCTGCCCCTGACGACCGCCAACGCACCTGCACCTTGAGAGGACAACGTGCTTTTTTCCCACCCATCCCCAATGGGTAGCTCAGCTCATGGAGCGTTCCGTGAGTAAAGGAGTCATGTTTGGGCACAAAGCAGGTGGACAACCCTGGTATCAAGAATAGTAGCGCAGGCAAATTCAAAATGGAATCAGAAGCCTTTTGGCTCAAACCAGGGTTGGGGGTGCTGTGGGGTGTAGAAAAGGGCCTGGGATGCCTGCTACTGCAAACGTCCATAGCCTCCCACAGTACCCCATTACAGGGCCCTGGAGATTTGGGGGGATGGAGACTGCCCCAGGGGACCAAAGTATGGTCCAGTTGCATAGGACCATCCCCACTGGGTGCCAGGGGTGGATCCCTTCCTAGGGTTGGCTCTGGCATGGCTTTGTTGAGGGGGACAGTTCTCATGCTAGCCATGCCCCCTTTATCTTGAGGGGGCAGGTGAGTTTTTGCCTTGTGAGGTGTAACTTGTTTCAGGGGGAACACGGCTTACAGTCTATAGTTGATGCAACATGTTCCTTGGGGTGGTCAACCATGACTCCTTTAAGGATTGTGCTAGGAGTAACCATGTATTAGTTGCCCCATACATGTTTTGAGATACATATTGTAAATAAGAATGCAAGAATGCTGTAAAGATGTTATAATGTTTTTTAATGTTGTGTTTATGAAGTTGTAATAAATATGGCCTGACACTTGTTATATTCTCTAACACAGGAAGATTGCCAGTTTGCTTTGTCTCCTGGAAGGTGGGGGGGAGAAAAGTCAAACTTTTCAGTGGAAAGGAGGTGAGATTGAAAAACAGGGTGAATAAATTGGTTAATCTGAGTAGGCCTCGGAATAGTTCCCCACTTGTGCATCCCTGGCAAAAAGCCCCTGTATAGCTGTGACGATGAGCTGTGTAAATCATCTACAAGGAGTTGGTATTTGCATTTATTGGAGACTTAGATGGACTTGCTGCAGCACAGACTGGCAATGCGCTAGGGAGTTTTAAAACCATGGAACCCTCGACACCCTGAACCCATAGTACTCCCACACCAGCCTAGTGGCACTAAGCAGCTCTGCTCTGTCCAAGGCCCATTGTCTTGCCTAAGCAGTACAATCAAGAAAATGCTGATGGCAGTTATGTGACAGATCCAGTGGCATGCTCCAGGGGCCAATGCGCACCTCATTGTGTAACAGTACTTGTGTCTTTGACGGCAGCAATGTCGAAGAGTGGTGTCCGTTGGCTGCAGCCAGTCATTCCTCTCTGGCAGCCGTGATCCAGTCAGACGTACTGAGTGGTTCATTTGCCGGGTGGCCAGATGCCCCATTTTCTGAAGGTCTGTCCCACTTTTTCAGTGTTTTTTCCCTGAACCACATCAATTGTTACAGGATGCTAAATGTCCTGCTTTTCTGAGCTTATCAGTGTGGTTCTGCTAATGAAGCACACAGTCACATTAATCTGATTGCTGAGGTACACCTAGTATCCGAGAGGAGCCAGTCTTTACTAGGGATGTGATGCAGCGCAGTGTCTCCTGCAAAGCACAGCTAGCACTTATCTTTAGAAATGCTATTATTAGGAATGAGAAAAACTGTGGTTAAAAAAAAAGGACCTGGACCAGCAAGGAAGCATCAATTAGAAAGAGGGCATTTTAGGATGTTGAACATTAAGACAAAAAGAAAAGCTTGCAATTACTGTCATGCAAATAATTTTGATGAAAAGTGGCAATGTTGCTTATTAATGCATGGTGAACTGTTAAAACTTGAGACACTGGACAAGAACATCGGTGACTGTGTTTAAGTTTGCACTTGTGTATTCCTTTGGGACTGCTGGGTCGATTATTTGTTGCAAATAGTGAAATCTAGCTTGACTGTCTATGCAATAATTGTTACAGTTTCTGTTCCCTAAATATAACGAATATTGGCAAAGTCAACAGCTCTTGCACTTTTGATCTATTGCTTTTGCCAAATGCTGACTGCAAAAAAAGCATGATGACCCAATGGCCCTCATCATGACATTGGCGGTAAATCCTGCTTACCGCCATGCCGACTGCTGCTAACATAACGCCGCCGCCGCGGATAACCGCCAAGCATATTATGACACACACATACCAATCCGTCACTATACAGCCACACACACAAGTAAGCCAGCCCGAAGTTCAGTGATAAACTGGCGGTAGCAAAACCCACACCGTTACGCCAACAGAACTGCGCCCACAGCATTATGACCCACGAATCACTGCGGAGGACATTCAATGGCGGTAAACCATTGGTGTTACATACCGCCGTGCTCAAAATACACACACTCAAACAAAACTACACCACATTGGACAATTCAAACTACACACACTTGACACCCATACACACACCACACTACTATAAAACACACACCCACAGTACCCACAACCCTTACGACTACAAACCATAGCAACAGAGAGAGATACAGCAAGAGCACCCACACAACCAGAGCCACATAACATCATCACCTATGCACCATCCAGGCACCTTACATCACACACCCCAACACATCACCCCACACACTCTCACCCACACCACTCACACTACACCCATGGCACCACAACGACATCCCAGATTCTCTGAGGAGGAGCTAAAGGTCATGGTGGAGGAAATCATCCGGGTAGAGCCACAGCTATTTGGATCACAGGTGCAGCAGTCATCCATTGCTAGGAAGATGGAGCTATGGCGGAGAATCGTGGACAGGGTCAACGCCATGGGACAGCACCCAAGAACAAGGGACAACATCAGGAAGAGGTGGAACGACCTACGGGGGGAAGGTGCGTTCCACAGCAACAAGACACCAACTAGCTGTACAGAGGACTGGCGGTGGACCCCCACCTCCTCCCCCACAACTAACAACGTGGAAGGAGCAAGTCTTGGCAATCATGCATCCTGAGGGCCTGGCAACAGTAGGAGGAGGACTGAACTCTGGTAAGTCAAATCTCTATTACTATCACCCCCTACCTGCATACCATCACAAACCCCCACCCTTACCCTCACTCCCAGCACTTCACCACCTCCCACATACCCCACCATCACAACCCACTCATCCCAATACCAAGCCCTGCATGTAACACCAATGCATGGACACCCCTCACAGACCTGCATGGACACCTATCACCACTGCATGCACACTGGAGAGAAACACCTAGCCCACCAAATAGCAACTCACACAAAGGCAAATCTGCCAAGGCAACAACAACCATAGAGGGCAACACACCCATGCACATGCTGTCATACGCAGAAACAATAACACTGCATTTACATCCCCACAGGTTCCCCAGCCAACGTCCTGGGAGAAGATGTGCCAGCAACATCCAGTCCCCCCCAGAAGAGGCCCACAGTAATGACAGCAGCTCTGCTCGCCTGGATCTGGATGGCCAACATGGCCCAACAGGGATCTCGGGACAGTCGGTTACCCAGGCACACTCTCACACCACTACAGAGCCTCCCCCTCAGGAAACACCACCACAGCACCCTCCCAGTGGTCCCATACCTCTGTCCCCAGGACACGTCAATCAGCAGTGTGTCCACCGCTACATGGAGCCCAGGCCACCCCACAAACACAGGACGATCAGGGACCTGGGGTCGGTGGCATTGGGCACACGGTTCAGGGGACAGAGGCACAGGACAACAGCGAAGCTGGGAGGACTGCTGTGCGCCGGGGGTGGGGGGGGGCGGGACAGGCCTAGGGAAACAACTCTCCAGGAGGCACTCACCGCGATTCTGGGAGCATACCAACATTCCCAGGATACACTGGGCTAGATACTGGACAAGTTGCAGGAGAATATGCGGTTGCAGGAGGGACAGTACCTGGGGAGAACTTGAAGGACATCAACACCACCCTAGTCTTCATTGCAAGGGTGCTGGCAGACATGGCCAACACTATGAGGGAGGCAGTGGCACCCCACTGGGCCTCTGCCACTAGCCAAACCGATAAACAGCCCTCCACCTCTGCTGCCGCTAGTGGACAGGAAACCCCAACACAGGACCAACAGGCCAACAGCACCCTGCCCCCTGCAGAAAGAGAACCACCCCGCAAACGCTCCTTGCGATCCAGGCAGAAGCCAGAGACTATTGCCAAGATCTCCGCCAGGAAATAAGACTCTCCTGGTTGTCACCCTTGTGTCCCACTCTGTCACCCTTTCCACCTTGAACTGCCATTGCTCCCCTTCCTATGCCCCGTTGGACAATGCACCTGTGATACAAATAGACTGGACTGTAACCTGGACTTTACTCCACCATCACCCCCAGACCACTGCACATCCCCCTCTACTTCTTAGCTCTTAAATAAACACCCTTTGAAAAAATACAAGTGTGCCAAATGATTTAAGTATGTATTCGTTTAACAAGGTTTAAACATTGAAAATCAACTGTACATTAATGTATACCTAGGAATGACCTGTTGTTGGCTGCAGTCAACACACCAGGAGCAACAGTGGGGCACAAATATCTGAAAATAGAGATGCCAAAGGGTACAGTGAGTGGCCATAGAAGTGGGAAAATCAGCCTGCAAGTGACAATGTCAAACACAAAACAGTCATTTAAATGTGAAGTTACATTGTCTTACCTGTGTGTCATTGGAACTATTGTCGAATTATTGCACTTCTGTTGTCCTCATCCTCATCCTCTGCCTCCTTGTCTTCACTGTCCACTGCTGCCACACAGCCATCTCCAGCCTCATCCTCCTGCAGAAAAGGCACCTGGCGATGTGCGGCAAGGTTGTGCAACATACAGCATGCCACGATGATATGGCAGACCTTCTTGGGTGAGTAGTACAGGGATCCACCTGTTAGATGGAGGCAACGAAACCTGGCCTTCAGGAGGCCAAAGGTCCTCTCTATAATTCTTCTTGTTTGCCATTGTAACGTTCCTCTGCCCTTGTCCTGGGATTCCTCACAGGGGTCAGTAGCCATGAGAGGTTGGGGTAACCAGAATCACCTGCAAATATCGAGGGATATCTCTTAGCCACACACCAACTCTTAGGGCCCAAACCATACCCATACACCAACAAATACTGGGTGGGAACCAGGGCTCACCTATTAGCCACACCCTGTGCCTCTGAAGTTGAGCCATCACATATGGGATGCTGCTATTCCTCAGGATAAAGGCATCATGCACAGACCCAGGATATTTTGCATTGAGGTGGGAGATGTACTGGTCTGCCAGGCACACCATCTGCACATTCATGGAGTGAAAGCTCTTTCGATTTCTGAACACCTATTCATTTTGCCAGGGGGGGGGAGAACAAAAGCAATATGTGTACCATCATTTGCCCCAATAATGTTGGGAATATGTCCCTTTGCATAGAAATCAACTTTCACTGTGGCCAAATCCTCGACCTGGGGGAAAATGATGTAGCTGTGCATGTGTTTAATCAGGGCAGACAACACTCTGGTCAGCACTATTGAGAACAATGGCTGAGACATTCCTGCTGACAAGCCCGCTGTCACTTGGAAGGAGTCAGTTGCCAGGAGATGGAGCACTGATAGCACTTGCACAAGAGGGCCGATCCCGGTGGGGTGACAGTTAGCAGAGATTAGGTCAGGCTCCAACTGGGCACACAGCTCTGTGATTGTGTCCCTGTCCAGTCTATAGGTGAGGATAATGTGCCTGTCCTCCATTGTTGCCAACTCCACCAGGGGTCTGTACACGGGGGTATGTCTCCATCTCCTATTCATCCGCAGCGGTTGCAATCTATGGGGCAAAATGGTGAGCCTGGTCAGTATCTCTTATTTCCAACCACTACACTTCAATGCATGTTGTGATTGTAACAGTATTTTGTTGGAGAGGTCCAAATGCTGCATATGTGTACTGTGATGCAGTTAGGAGCCATGGCCTGCACCTCCCCCCTGAAATGGGGTCCGCCTTTCCTGTTTGGAGGGACAGGTGGAAATTAGGTAATTCCACTGACGTTGTGCGCCGCTGCGGGAGGTGGTCAAAAACCGCTTTGCAACTCCTCATTAGTTAACATTGGACCTCCAGACCAACAGGTGAGTACACCGTGAGTACGATGCATGGGCCATGAATGCATGGATGCTGTGTGTGAAGGCCTCATGTAGGGGGTGTGTGGTGGATGGGCCCTGGGCAGCGTGCAGCATGTATGGTGGGCCATGTCTGTTCTAATGGGGATGGGAAGGGGCATGGTGGGCCACAAGTGTAACAGGCAGGACGGTCGGACTAATACCTTTCCCTGTGTCCATTTCCTTGCAGGTCAGCGTTCATCAGAAAAAGGGTATATGGCGTGTCATCGCCAAGGACGTGCGGCCCCTGGGGATCTACGGCAGGCAGAGCACCCACTGTTGCAAACAGTGGGAGGACCTGAGACGCTGAACATGGAAGACGGCGGAGGCCCAGCTGGGGATGGCATCCCAACGAGGAAGGGGTGCCCGTCAAACCCTGACCCCCCTGATGGCCCCCATACTGGCGGTGGCCTAACCGGAGCTGGATGGGCGCTTGGGGGGGATTTCAGCAGCCACAAGGGGGTGAGTACAGTGCCTCAATATACAACTTGCGCCTGGTGGGGTGGTATCCGGGTGGGGGATGAGGGCCTGTGGGTGCCCCTAGGCCAGTCCTGACATTATAAAGTAGGTCCCATGTTGGGCAGGGTTCTGATGTAAAATACCTCCAACCAAGCTAGTAGGCATCCACTACTGGGCAGGGGTCTGTGGGTCTCAAGTATGCTGCAATTGCCGTTAGGTGTCCCTATCCATGGCCTGGTGACTAGCATTGTGACTGTTAGTGCATTGCCTAGTGCTATTCCCTGTGTGTGTGTGTGTGTGTGTGTGTGTGTCGTGTACGCCAACAGTGGTGTTGTTGCCGCAATTGACCAAGTGTATCCTTTGTCTTCCCCCACTCCCCTTTTTGTTTTGTCACCCTGTCCTTATGTGCATTAGCATCATCTGGCGGAGAAGCAGAGGCACCGGCGACGGAGGGAACTGCATCCCACAGGACCCAGGAGGCCCAATCCACCCGGTGAGGGCACCAGTGGGTCGGAGGGCGAGGGGAGCACCACGGCAGAGACAGGAGGGGACAGTTCGGACACGTATTCCTCCTCCGATGAAAGCTCCCTGGTGGTGGCGGACATCTCTGTGCCCACCCCAGCTACAGCCGCCACCCCCGTACCAGCACCACCCTCCCAGCAGCCCCTCAGCGAGTTTCCCGTGCCCGCTCACCCATGAGGGTGGGCATCTCCTTCTTCGCAGGCACCTCAGGCTCTGCCCCAGTTAGCCCTGCTGCCCTGAGTGAGGAGGCTATTGACCTATGATCCATCTCTGTTGTGCAGTCAACCATTGTGAATGCCATCCAGGGGCTGGCAGCCCAAATGCAACAAACTAATGCATTTCTGGAGGGCATTCACACTGGCATGGCGGCCCAACATAGATCAATCCAGGCTCTGGCCTCCTCTCTGATGGCAGCCATTGTCCCTGTTTCTAGCCTCCCCCCTACAACTTCCTCTACCCAATCCCATTCCCCTCAACCCCAACCTATCCCAAGCTCAAAGGCAGACGTGCATGCACCCAGGACAACACACAAGAGTGGACATGGCAAACACAAGCACCACACTTTTTTCACACAGGCCCTCACACAAACACCATCCAGCTGCAGACATACCAACATCTACTGCCTCCACTGTGGCCCCCTCCTCCTCGTCCTCCACCTCCCTCCCAGTTGTGTCTACACTCACACCTGCATGCACTTCATCCTCATCCACTACCCCTATCACCAGCAAACTTAACAGCACACACCCCTCACTGGCAGTCACCAACCCCACTTCCATGCACACGTCCCCTGTGTCCTCTCCCACTGTGTCTGTGCCCCCTCCTCACAAAGTAAACAAACGCAAGCACTCAGACACCTAACAGCCATCCACCTCACAACATCATCCAGCCCATGCACCCAAACACAGCAGACTGACACCTCCCACAACCACTCCCAAACCATCTCCCTCTTCCCGCCCCAATGTCCCCAAGAAGCTTTTCCTCGCCAACATTGACCTCTTCCGTAGCCCCCCTCCACCCCTCACGTCAGGCCAGGGTGGTCAAAACCCAGGCAAGCACCTCAGCCACCCAGTCCAAGGGCACAGTAGTGTCCACAGCTACAGCGGTGGGAGAGGATCCCGGGCACCAGGCAGCCACACTGATAGGGTGCCTGCACCAAGTGCTGCAAGGAAAGGCAAGGAGGCACCCCCAGCTGCTGCAGGAAAGGGCAAGGAGGCACCCCCAGCTGCAAAAAGGAAGGGCAAGGAGGCACCCCCAGATGGTAAAAGGAAGGGCAAGGAGCAATCCCCGGCTGCTGAGAGGAAGGGCAAGGAGCAGTCCTCAGCTGCTGCCAAAAGGAGCAAGGAGCCATTCACAGCTGCTGGCAGGAAGGGCAAGGGGCCTGCACCAGCAGGCAAAAAGGACAAGAGGGCTCTTTGCCGGAGATATTTTGAAAGTGATATACAACCGGTCAAAAAAGTGGAAGAAGGATTGGTATAAGAATAATTAAAAATGACTAGAGGTAAAAGATAACTATTTATTCTGACATTAATACCCCTGACATGGTTAAAAACAATATACAGGGATATGGTAGGATAATGTCTACACTCCCCAAACAAAAATATATACAGTTTACTAAGTCTCGTAATGAGAAATAGTACAGAAGGAGAGAACACAGGATCCCTGTGTTACTCAAACAAATGGGTCAACATGTTTCTCGCTATTTTTAGTCAGAAATGATCTTACGCGATTCGTCAGGACCTTCGTACGTACCTAATCCTATGAAAAAAGTTACTATGAAAAGATTTTGTCGAATCCCCTACTAGGGAAGTCAAATTTTTATGGTAGGGCCCCATCGGGGAAATGTCAGGCTTGGAACATCCACTGTGGTTTGTAGTGGTACCGAAAGTACAGGTCCACCTACGAGCGCTGTCAGTCCCCGACCCGTCAGGCATTGCAGCGCCGGCCTGACGAGGAGCATGGCCCTATGATGAAGCATGTCACCGGAAGGTGAGTAAGGGCTCTTGCTTCAAGTATACTGCTTCTTTTGGAAACCTCTGTTCTAAAGAACCTTCTTTTGCTTTTTTGGAACCGTGTGTACAGCAATTTGATTTATCAATTATTGGGAGACTTACACACGGGACCAGGAGTCTTTTTCTCCAAATCTCCCGTATAGCCCCTCCTTTGCTGCTGTTTGTTTAAAAAGGACAAGAGGCCTGGTGCTGGGACTTAGTTGGAGCCCCCACCACCAACCATGGTGGTTCAGCCATCCGAGGCTGCAGGGGAAGGGCTGGAGACTCCCCCCATCACTGCTAGCACCGCCACCAGCACCACTGCCAGCAGCAGCAGCCCCAGTGGGCAGCCGTCTGAGGCTGCAGGGGAAGGGCTGGAGCCTCACCCCACCACTGCCAGCAGCAGCAGCCCCAGTGGGCAGCCGTCCGAGGCTGCAGGGGAAGGGCTGGAGCCTCCCCCCACCACTGCCAGCACCGCCACCAGCACCACCTCTGCCACCACTGAGCAGCCATCACCGCCGGCGGACAGTGTGTAGTCCTGTGTCCATGGGCTGTAGTACGGCCTGGCCCCAGCAAATCCTGTGGATCTGACACCCAGGTGAGAGACTGTGGTCTTGCACTCCCCAGGACCAAGCAACAGGGCATGTTGCCCCCTCCAGAGCATGTGGGCAAATCACCCACTTGAGAGACTGTGGCCTTGCACTACCCAGGACCAAGAACAGGGCATGTTGCCCCCTCCAGAGCCAGTGGGCAAGTCACCCACTTGAGAGTCTGGCCTTGCACTCCCCAGGATCAAGCACAGGGCATGTTGCCCCCTCCAGAACCAGTGGGCAAGTCACCCACTTGAGAGACTGTGGCCTTGCACACCCCAGGACCAAGCAGTGGGCAAAACACCCACTTGAGAGACTGTGGCCTAGTACTCCCCAAGACCAAACAGTGGGCAAATCACCCACTTGAGAGAATGTGGCCTTGCACTCCCCCGGATCAAGCAGTGGGCAAATCACTCACTTGAGAGACTGTAGCCTTGCACTCCCCAGGACCAAGCACATGGCATGTTGCCCCCTCCAGGACCAGTGGTGTTGTACCATCTTCCGGCTGAGGTGCCCCCCATTACCCGTCCCCCTGAGGTGCCTGTCTATTTTCGACCTGATGGCCCTTTAGTGTTCTCTCTGTGTTGTTGCAGGAGTGAGGTTGGGCCTTGGACTTTGTGATGTGGCCCTGTGGCCCACGGACATTGAGGGCTGGACAGTGTCCCTCGCATTGCAAATATGCATATACTTTTTGATTTGGATGCACGTATTTCACCTATATTTATCTTATTACAGCCTTTTTACACTATAGTAGTTGTCCTTGCATTATTCCTGAGGGGCCCGGGGTGTATATGTTATGTTACTGTATCTGGTTGTGTGTGTGGTGTTAGGGGTGGGGGTGTTGCGTGTGTGTGTCACTCTCTTTTTCCTCCCACTCTCCCCTGTGTGCTAGGCGGCAGTACTCACTGTGGTCGTCTTCGCCTGCGTTGGTGTTCGTAATGGAGCAGAAGGTAGAAGAGCATGGGGAAGACATGCAGCTCAGGCTCCATGGTGGCGTGGTTCTTCCCTGAGTCTCCAGAGGTGAGTTGTTTCCCTACTCTGTTCTGTTTCCGCCAGGCTTTTGATGTCATTGGTATCGCCCCGCAAAAGTGGCGGGTAGGTGTGCATTATTACTGTGGGCGGTACATTGACTTCCGCCTGGCTGTCAGTGTGGTAAAGTGGCTGTCTGTGTGAGCGGTTTCCAACGTGGTCATAATATTTATTACCGCCAGCCTGTTGGCGGTATTACCGCCGCTTTATCACTGACCGCCAGGGTTGTAATGAAGGCCAATGCCTGCATACATCATGAAGCTTCTGGTTGCTGCGCCATTCTGTAGACATGTGCATCCTTCATCACGCATGCACACACCTATTGAATAAAGCAGACACAATTTATTTATTTTGCTTACTAATCCAAGATTGCAGGTGTCGTTTTGGGCGGTAAACTTAATTTTACTTGCATGAAAGCGCTTTTCTGAAATGGGAGCAGCCTGGAAGCAAATGGAAACTGCCAAGCCCTCCAAAAGATGTAAAATAAAACATTTTGTTTTAAAAGGACAATGGGGAATGGAGGAGAAATAGAGCAGCGGGTGGCGCTACAAAAACGCCATAGATTGGAGGGACTAAAGAAATAAGACAAAAAAAGACAGGTTGGGAGAAGATGAAAGCTTGTACTTGTCTGTCTTGCTTGATCTGTTCTGCAGGGAAATGAAGATTGCACGTGCTGCCTTCTGTAGAAGAGGGAAGCTTGCTTTGCTAGTTCCATGATGTATCTTTCTGAGAGAAAGCAAAGCTTGCATTGGTGTACCCCAATGTGTATGTGCCCTGTTATGAGAAAAGTTTGTCCTACAGCTGTTCTACCTTGCCTGTCCTCTGAAGGAGGAAAACTTGCATTATTTCTGCCCAAAGTGTAATTGTTCTATAAAGAAGGGGCGATGCCAATGTTGGTGTCTCATCTTATGAAAAAACAAAAGGTTTTATTGAATGGACGTGACCCTCCTGTTTATGATCTTGTGGTAGGGAGACACCAGGAAAAAAACATGTTTTGTTCACCGCACAATTTTAGAATAGGTCTGTCAGTTTAAGAATGTGAGAAGACAAATGTTGACATAAGTTGAACATTGGTACTCTTGGATGCTTCCCTGTGCTATATGTGGAACTCACATATGAAGCACACAACAACGGGTAGGTGAGGGTTCATTATCCTATGTGCATACATAAATGTATGGTAATTCCGTAAGAGGTTTCTACCGTCAGTGTGGTCCTTCTTGTACTTTTATGTTTGATTATGAATAGCGTACAACATTCTTTTAAAACCTCTCATTCCATCTACACCGCGTTAGCTACCTGTGATGCACCTGTATGTGTGAGAAAACGGTGTGATGTTCCCGCTACTTCTACTTGTCTTTTACTTTTGATGTTTTATGTAAAGTTATTCTGCTTCCGTCTGAGTTTCACTAGTCCCAGCATTTTAGCTAAACATTGCTGTGAAATCTGGCGGGGGTTTAATCCATAATGAAAGTGTTAAAAACAAAACTACAATCCCATAATGCAACATGTTTTTGGTTGAAAAGCCAGTAATAGCAAATGGTATCGCATGTCATAGTACCATTTCAACAGACTCGTGAAATGCTAAATAAAATTTAGTTTCCGAATTCCTGCTTTTTTCCCTCCGAGTTACACAGTCCAGGGGGTGGAAGGGCAGAGACAGCCATTAAAATGCAAATACCAGCATCACACTGCTAAATGGGTAACATTAATATTTCTCTGAAAAAAACAAACAGCATGATAAAAAGGCAGTGTTTACCATAGAACCGCGAGCAGCAGCGGATGAACCAGTCTAAAAACACAACGTAAAAAAAGTGATGGCTTCTGCCTCGGCCTAGACATTGGTTTGCTTTAGGTGGTGCGCCTGTAACAGGCGGTGACGCACCTGCTAAAGACAGAATGGGGTTGCAAATGCTGCCCCACGAGAGTCACCAGTACTTGAGAAGGGAATATATTAGTTCAGCTCGCTATCTTTTAAAGAGCTTAAGTCTGATTTAGAGCAATGCAGTAGGTGATAAACCCTGTGTGGATCACAATCTCCAAACCGCCACCAGTGGCTTCTCTAGAAGTGATTTTTAGTGGGTGGGGAGGTACATACATTGGGCCGCAGCTGAAACTACAGGTGTCACCTCCAGATTCCATTGCGAAAAGTGCGTGTGAAGGTATATAAATATATATATATATATATATATATATACACGTATGTGTTAAAATGTGACAATGCGTGTGTAAGTCAGCATGCATGTACACAGATATACATATGTGTTGGCCTGTTAAAGGCCATAAAGAATCGCTGATTTGTAATTAAAAAAATTGCTGGACCTATTGTGTGTTGCAAGTGCGATGTTTCCCTGTGTCGCTCCTGGCAGGAAGCAACAATCAACAGCTGTGGAGATGCGGCACAGGAGAGGGTCCAGGACAACAGGTCCTGGGTCACGGGCAACAGTGAGGATCGCCGATCCCTGCAGGCTGCCCATTCATTTCATACCACAGCGCCCCAAGATTAATTGCAGCAGGCAACTGAGCTTCAACATTCGAGGGAAAGCTTAGGCTACGCGAGGGGAATGCTGAGCAAGCGATCAAAGTAAGAAAAGATAAAGAATGATTGGTGGAAAAGGGAAGGAGGTGGTGTTTCCAGTGGCTGCTTTTGGTTCCCCGTCAGGTCCCGCCTCCACAAATGGTTTCGCGTGGGTATGGTGAAATGCAGCGATAATGAAAGTCGGCACCCTGTCCACTCCAGATTTGCACAGTTAAAAACTAGAAAACAGTAGGGAACCCCCAGGCCACTTCCACTCGCGTATTGTTACTGTGTCGGGGAGTCGAACAAGGAACATATCTTCACCTACGTCTCACCGTCGAAAGAGATGCAGAAACAAACAATTTTCATCAAGAATTAAATGGTATCGTTGTAGTGGGAACTGTACTTCTCATATGGTGTTTACAGACCGTGGAAGACTTCACAGCCAATCAACACATCGAAGTTCTATGCAACGCACTAGGATTGGTGGAGGTGACGGCAATGCTCCAATCCTGTATCCCCTAAGACGTCACGAGTTCCGCCCATTCCCGCACTCAAAACGTTCAGCCGTGGGATAGGCCGTCAAGAGATCCGGAAGTACTAAAATAACAAATGTTGGTTGTTGAAAGATCAAAATAACGGGCAATAGACATTGGATTGAGTTTGTGGATGGTCCTTGTAAGTAACGCTCATGGTATTCGTGTTTAATCTCGCTTTCCAGCCGAAAGTGGCCGATGTTACCATTACATCTAAACCCCTATAAAGGGTTCTTAAAAACGGTAACTTTAGACCACTCAATACTTTTTACTTTTCTTCTTAATTTATATATCGTGTTTATAGAAATATGCTTATCCCTGTTAAATATGTTATCGCGATTGGAGGAATTTAGTTTTCGCTTATCTTTTTCCTAACTGCTCGCTTCTGCTTGATTTATTCATACAGTATGTAATTATTTAGTTTGCCCATCTCGGCAATTTCGGCGAAATATGCGTTTAGGCTGGTATATTTGGTATCGCTAGGACCTGTGTGGTAGTAGTTTGATGGCCTTGATTGAATGCTGTATGTTACTGCTGTGACAGCCATCAACATCCTGAACAGGTGCATCACCGTGGCTAAAAGTGCACTGCGCCTAGTGCGCCTGCATTCGACACCTTTCCTAAGAGGCGGCACCTGTGTGATTGTTATGGGTGTAGTTACTTCGTTTGTGGCTGGGTTACTCGAGTCAACGACCTGCTACGTGTGAAAATGACTTGTCGATACGCGGTAATCCAAAGAATCAAAGTAAACTTCACCATTTTCAAAATGTTCCAAAACCGTGCTAAAATTAGAAAAAAATGACTGTAGGAACCCATAAATTGAGTGTTAAGGTGTGGAGGAGGAAAAGGGATTGAGTTACGAGGGCAGAGCTTGAAAAGTAGCATGTCAATTTACAAATTTATTTAAAACAATCCACTGCCAATTAAATGGGACTAGCTGCTGAGATTTTTGTTTGCCCTGCAATTTTGAGAGGAATATAATAGCGGTAAGAGTACTCTAGTGGTTAACGCAGTCCTGGGAGAGTTCTATGTTTTGCCCAGTCACCGTTTTCACTCATGAAGTAACATAGAGGGTTAATGTGCCTTCTGTAAAACACATCCTGTAACTCAGCGCTCCTTACAACAACCCGTTGCGTATCACACTCAATACCGCTTTGGAGACATTGAACATGTTGGGACTGTGGCTGGATTGTGCTAGAAGACCATTATTAAAAAAAAAAAAACAGCAGTGTAAATTAATACTACAAATTTTGCACCAGACGTAGTGACTCTAGAAGGGGAGAAACGGAGTAGTTTCATTATGCATCCTTACTTCATATGTCAGTTACAACAATGCTGTTTAATCTCAGTATCTGGCATGCTTACAATTGAGTATATGCGCTTATGGTTTAATGTCTTTGATTTATGTGGAATTCATTCCCCATCGATACATACATTATTATTAAATGTTGTTTTAGTGACGTTGGCTGTGAAAGCATAGTAGTTCATATAGTTTATGGTTTGCCCAAATTTGAATCTGCACATTTAATTTATATACTGCCACCAATTTGAAGCTTAGGACTTTGCACCTGCAAAAATGCTGTATTTTTTGTTTTTTCCTGGCTCCCTGCTGAATATGTTAATTAAATTCATAGAAACTATTTAACTGACATTACCGTATGGTAATTTCTAGTTTACATGAATATTCAGCACTGTTTTAATGAGCAGCCTTGTGACCAACGTTTTGATATTTTCGGTAGTGGTTGCTGGGCCTGGATTGCATTTATTTATTTTTGTTTCTATGGACGTGATTTGGATTACCTACCAATAAAGATGTAAACGGCATCCCGGCATCCCCGCATCCATTGATTACAATGAAAATCTTCTGTTGGTGAAAAAAACATCTATTCACCAAACCTGATAATATTCCAATGTGGGCCGAAAATTGAACTTATTTCTTCATAAAATAACATGGTTTTGTTTGGAGGAAGGATGTTTAGCCAGCATTAAGTTTCAGTTTGACAGCTAAATGTGTGTTTTTCTATGAATTCTACGTTGCATCCTTGAATAGTCTCTAAAACCCAAGGATCCTGTGTAAGCAATCCCCATTAATTTCTGAAGAACTTTAACCGACTCTTACTTAGAAAGAACCAACAGTAGTCACTGTGCTCACCTTGGAAGCCTGTTGATCCTTGTCCTCAGTCTTGTTTCGTCAACCTCTTTGAAATCTCCCTCTCGGAGGGTAAAAGTTGGATCCTGCACCTGCCTAGTAACCTCTTCCTCCTCTCTGGACATAAGGGACTTTTGGAACCCTCAGCCAATAGAAAGTCCCCTTTTGCCAGCCCTTCCGAAACACTACCACTAAACATCCTTCTCGTATTGTGTTGGGCCTTATCTAAGGTTTAAATGTTGAAACCTATTTGCTTAAGCTCTTTATCATGTTCTTTCTAAACAATAAGCCTTTTAGGTTTTCACTTGTCTCCTTTACCCCATGGTCACCCAATTTGGGGTTAATCTTAAACAACACTGCCTTCCTTCTTTTTGCATCAAGTCCTGTGTTTGCATTCCCTTAAAAAAAAAACAGTTATCTGACTCCATCCTCTTAACACATCAAGATCCAGTAGAGTTCCAATAATATATGCCTCCTCAGCCATGTCGAGAATTCGAGCTAACGGACCCACTACATGTAAGAGCTTATCATGGCACTGTTTAAGTGACCTCTCAAGGCCTTTTGTAGGATCTTTGCCCATTTTAAATAAAATGGTAATCAATGCAGAATCCAAATTAGATGTGAGACAGACCTTGTCATCAATAACCCGCCCAGAACATTCCAGCTTCAAAATATTTTTTACATTCTCTCCAAAGGATTTCAAATTCATTTCTTTATAAATTGCGCAGCTTGTCTAAAGGTCACCAATCTGCGCTTCTGGGGTGCCTAATATTATAGGGAGAAAACATTGCCTCCCGCAAATAATTTTTATAGAGTCCTTGGAAGTAGAAGACAGTTCTTATCGCCAACTAATTCATCCTCGCAATCACCGTCATTTTCTAAATCCAATATATATTCATCAAAAACTACTTTCTACTTCTCCACAAATTCCTCATTCATAAACTCATCATCTTGACATCTCAAATTCATTGCGCCGTTTAGGACACCTTTCTTATTACATCTTTTGCTGTGCTAACGCGTCCGTCTATGTTAATTTAAACACATCAGGACTCGTTTTAGGCCGATGAATCTTTGGACCCAGTGGTGAGACACCGTAAGACGAGATAACTGATCAATATGTCAATAACATTGTCAACAGTTAACACCAAAATATATTTCACTTTAGTCATTAGTAAACCTTCGGCGCAATCATGACTTTCAGTCACGAATAACCACACCTTAATGGAGATTAGTGAATTTTATTCCCTATTGATTACAATCTAATAGCAAATGCATTAATCTCGAAACCAAGAAGCATATAAACATAATCACAAAGCGACAATTATGATGAGCTTTCAATAATGTAAAGATCAGGAACATAAGATAATCATGCGAATAAGAACAGATCGCAATACATAATACCTCCTAAAGCTCTTAGTTCAGCAAAGCACTCCGTCAGTCACGTCAGTTCCGTCAGTCATAGTGAATACCTCATCTATCCTCAAATTAGCATTAGCATGTTGGGCTTCATGCAAAACAATTTAGAACATTAATTTGGAAAACATCTAACTAAGATCTCTAATCAAAACATACAGCAGTTGGTACCTAGAAAGAAAAGGCAAATAAATGTATTTCCATTAGCAATAATTATAATTACCCTCCTCAGAATAGGTCAGCATACAGGATCAGTCATCGTCTTCAGGACATCAGTTAGATCACCGTCAGTCTATCTAAGTTAAAGGCAAGGGACACTCTCCTCATAAGGAGGAAAGTGTAATGGGGCAGTCTATGGGCAAGGATGGTTTTGTCTAAGTCTCAAGTCACCAAATAGAGTGACAGAGTTTCTGGATGCAATCAATATCATTCCCTACCTAATGCACTTTGTCTCTTGTGTCATGGGTTTTTATCCCTTTTTCCAAAATACATTCCCCCAAAATTCTATTGGTCAGTCACTACACCTCACTATCGGTAACCAATCAAATTATACATTAAGTAATGCATTTGTCATTTCACGATAATTCTCTAAATCCTAATTGGTCTTCATAATTGACGTTTTTCATAGGTGGCACATCCGGGGTTACTTTATTTCCTCGGCACACGTCAGGTCAAAAGTTCTCTTCTCCACGCTTTATCGTCCTTGAAAGTGTCCAAAATTGTTTTGAAGTTTCATAATTTATACTAAAAGCTGCTAGCATGTGAATGAGAAAATCTAGCATTGTTGCAAACAAGGAAAAGAACAATCACTGGGTCATGGTCTTTTGCAAGTCAGCACACTGGAGAAACAGAAAAATACGCTTTAATATGAGAGTTATACAGCTAGTTCTCGACTCACGCTAACTTAAGATATACGAGTTCTAATGAATGCAGTTTTATACGTGTTAATGTGCTCAGTTAGGCATAATATAAATGATTAATAGTTGACATTAGTTTGCACATGTGAACAATTCTCCACGTTTATGAATAAGTTTCAATGAATAATATTATTAATGCAGCATTGTTAAACATAAGCATTTCATGTCTATAATATGTAATATTTAAACTACACTCTCTCAGTTGCATAGGACATCTTTAGCCTTTGAGGCACGAGGGCCAACTGCTCTTCCAGTGCTTTTCTGCTCTTCACTTAAATACTTTTGTTTTCCTCTCTTTCTTACCTTGTTTCTCAACGTTTTCGGCATCACCCTCCGATAATGACCATTATTTATTAGCAGATTCTGCTCTTTTCTTTTTCTCCATCACTTTTTCTAAAGTTTTGTGAAATCAACTTTTCATGTTGTTCTGAATAATTTTTTTAATTATTGCCTCATTAATTTTTCACTTAGGGACATCCAGCATCTCCATCTCGGTACCTGACGTTTTCTTTGAAGTATTCTAAAAATGACAAAAGATTGCCAGTAAAATAGCCAGCTTTAATCCACGAACAACAGTGCCAATGCTCAGAACCACCTAAATAACCTCCTCAAGAAATCTCTTAACTGCAACTGACACAACTGTCAATTGACGATAAGCAGTAAAAGCACTATTGTATAATACAAATTACTATATTAATAAATAACCAAATTAAAATGGTGCCCCAAATCTCGCGGGATGTCCAAAGCGCATCTCCTTAAAGAATTCCTTAACAACATGCTCGCAGAGTCAGACCTTCACAAGCTTTGCGACACACTTCCGGACAGAAACAGCAAAGCAGACTGATCTATTACCCACCTCGCATGAAGCAGAAGTCACGTAAGGCCTCAGATTTCTCAACGTTTAAATTTCAAAAGCTTCACCAACGCGTTTCGGCAGTCGCCTTGATCACGGTTGGTGGTCTATAATCACACACACACTTTAATACATTTTATATTAACAATAAACAAAGGACAAATGTTCCTTAGCTCATTTAGAGCGCCATCTTGGAACATGCAATATTTGTATTGCTGACAATCAACAAAGAACAGGTGTTCCTTAGCTCATTTAGACCGCCATCTTGGAACATGCAACATTTGTATTGTTAACAATAAACAAGGGACAAACGTTCCTTAGCTCATTTAAAGCGCCATCTTGGAACCTGCAACATCTGTTTACCAGTATCCTTTCTTACTCATCATTACCCCGCAATATGTTGTTTCATTTGCGGAATCCTAGTTATTAATCTTGCAAAGATGGATTGGAAGAGACTTATTTAATATAAACGTATTGCCCTCGTGGGCCTAGTTTCACAGTCTCAGTCAAATCCATCTCTACACTGGTTCCTCAGCTCATTTAGAGCACCATCTTGGAACATACAACATTTGTATAGTTAACAATAGACAAGGAACAAGCGTTACTTAACTCATTTGGAGCACCATCTTGGAGCCTGCAAAATTTGTATACCATCAATATCCCGCAATTTTTATTTCACTTGTGGTTATCATGAATATTCACTATAATCTTAGTCATAATTCAATCTCCCTGAATAAATCATTATTTATAACCCAAAGATGGATTGGTAGAGATCTATTTTGTATCAATGTATTGCCCTAGTGGGTCTAGTCTCACAGTCCCAATCAAATCCATCTCTCGACTAGTTGCTCAATAATATTTGTTTTCTTAAATCTCCAGATAAAATTGCATCTCCACAATGGCCTTCCCACAGGATGTGTGTCTTCATCCATACATCCAATATTAAAAAAATCCACCTGCAACTTTTTTTTGACTATTACATCCACAATGACATAATTTTTTCAATTTATCTTAGATGTACTGCCAGTTCCTCACTTGAGTTCAAACCTAGGGGAACTAATACCTCAAAATCTATGATGTATCTTGATTCCAAAATGCGTAAATCATGTTCCCTATCTCCCCCTATAACATAGCACTTCACATCATCACTAACCACAAATCTCAACATTTCTGGATCACCATTGTGTGACTCTAGGAAGTGTCTTGCAACCGGATATTGTTTTTCTGTTTTTATAGCCCTCAAATGTTCCAGAACTCCTTTCTGTGCTTTATGTATGGTACTTCCCACATACAGTTTGTCACATGGACATATCAGACAGTATACACAGTAATCTGTATTACACTTATATGTATCATTTATGTTAAAGTGCTTTCATTTTGAAGAGACCCATATTTGGGTACAGTCCTTACTTTGTTTAGATGCTTTGCATTTTGTGCAACAGAAGAACCCACCAATTTTTTTTTCTTTTTTTTTTTTTCTCTCTCTCCCCCTGGTCTTCTCTCTACATCGAGTTTGAGATGTTACCAAACTATTACTCAAATTGTCACTCAAAGACCTGCTTTTGCGAAAAGTAATCTGTGGTGTATTGTGTATAACTTTAGCTATATGGTCGTCTGTCTTCAGGATACACCAGTATTTAGGAAATTTTTGGCGTAGCCGACAGGTCTGACACGAAAAATTGGTAATGAATCTGATAGTTTATTCACCTTTTAAAGATCGTTTAGGGTAGAGTAGAGAGGATCTTTCTACAGCATCTACTCAATTGCTCGCCTGTTGCACAACATTATAATTGTATCCTCTTTCGTCAAATCTTTTGAGCATAGTATCTTTCACACGATCATAGTCTGCTCTAGTGCTGCAGATTCTTTTCCCTCTCAGAAGTTCACCATATGGAATACTGTTAATGAGTTTTCTTGGGTGTGAACTCGTCGCATGCAAAAGACTGTTACCAGCAGTCTGTTTTCGATGTAATCTAGTGTTGATTTTATCATTCTCAAAATATACTTCTACATCCAAAAATTCAATTCTTTGTTTACTCATCATACCCGTGAATTGCAAATTAAGCTGATTATTATTCAGCTCACTCACAAAATTCTCAGCTGAGGTAGTGTCTTCTCTCCAAATGATGAAGATGTCATCTGTATATCATGCCCACAGCACAACATGATCCTCGAAGGCTGGGACGTCGGTGGACACCTGCTCCTCCCACCAGCCAACAAATTCACATAGTTGGGGGCAAAGCACGTGTCCATCGCAGTTCTCTGTTTCTGTCTGTAAATTGTGTCATCAAATAGAAATAAATTATTCGTAAGACTGAACCAAATCATATCTAACAACATCTCTGTGTGTAGTAGCAATGACAAAGATCTCGGCCTTAGGAAGTGTCTAATTGCCTTAATAACTAATTCATGATGTATACTAGTATAGAGACTAGACACATCCAAGGTACTCATAAAGAAATTTTCTTCCCATACCACTCATGGTCAGAAAATGAGTCGTGCCTTTTAGATATGCTGGTAAAGTCATTACAAAAGGTCGTAAGAAAAAAATATATACATTTAGAAGTGTTTTCCATCAGAGAGCCTATTGCAGACACTGTAGGCCTGCCTGGGGGGTTGATTGCATCTTTATGAAGTTTGGGTAATAAATACATCATAGGCCCCAGGGATGTGGAATTCTATCTAGCCCAACCCCCTGCAGCACAAACCCTTTGGCTGCCTGCTTACAGAGAGTTGAACTCTCTGCAGTTGAGGTAATGTGTTTCCAAAAGATAATGCTGTTCGAACTTGTATTTATGGTTCATTATTTGAAAGCCTTCATTATTAGGGTGCGTGCTGTAAATAAATGTTTTAAGGTCACACTTCACTACTGACGTTGGTTCCAGTACAAAAAAAAAAAACGTGTACACACATGTTTGAAAAGTTTAGGCTAAGAGCCTAAGTATAATGCTCCCAGAATGCTCTCTGATTATATGCAAATGAAGTGTCATTTAGTAAAATGTGTTGATGCATGCTAGTATTTCCCAAAAATATTTCTAATGGAAAATCAGTGTAACCATTTTCAACACGATTATGGGAAGCCTGAAAATAAACAAACACTGACAAAGCCAACTGATCTGACATATTTTTATAAGTCTTTTAGTTTCATCAATGCATGTCTTGTTTTGACATGGCTTTTGTAACACTTTATTGTTGTGGGAGCTACCAGGCCCTCAACATTGTAACAAACATTGGCAAAACCCCCCAAAAAGTTTTTGAACTCTTAAAGCACACGTTGCCACCAGCGGCATAACAAAGGCCCCGCAGCCGCCCTCCAGGGGGCCCCGTCAGCACAGCACCTGCCCTGAGTGAGTCTGGAGAGGGGGCTCCTCCATGTTCTTTGCAAAGGGGCACCCTCCACTTTTGTTACGTCACTTATTGCCACTGTAGTTCCTGACACTGAACAAAACTACTTTGTGTGGCAATATGCTCCTTGTGGAAGAGCAGAATGCGATCACTCACAGTAAAGTCAGCCGAAAGAGAGAGAAATAGAAGTTTATTAAAAACAAAATGTCTTTGTTAACACCAGACCTAATTAGGGACCAAGACCCACATGTAGGTAGCTTTTTGCATGTCGCAAACAGCGACTTTCGCTGTTTGCGACGTGCAAAAAGCACATTGCGATGCACAAACCCAGTTTTGCGATTCAGTATCCTGGTTACCGAATCACAAAACGGGTTTGCGACTCGCATTTAGTAAGGGGTGTTCCCTTCCTAATTGCAACTCGCAGTGCAATGTAGGATTGTTTTGTGACCGCGGGCGCAAACCAATCGCAGTTTGCACCCATTTCAAATGGGTGCTAACACTTTCGCAAAAGGGAAGGGATCCCCATGGGACCCCTTTCCCATTGTGAATGTCACTGTAAACATTTTTTCAGAGCAAGCAGTGGTCCTGCGGACCACTGCCTGCTCTGAAAAAATGAAACGAAAACGTTTAATTTTTCGTTTTTGTTATGCATCTCGTTTTCCTTTAAGGAAAACGGGCTGCATTACAAAAAAAAACCCCCAAAAACTGCTTTATTGAAAAGCAGTCACAGACATGGTGGTCTGCTGTCTCCAGCAGGCCACCATTTGTGAGGGGGTCGCAAATTGCGACCCACCTCATGAGTATTCATGATGTGGGCATTTGCGAAGCCCTTGCGAATCACAGATGGTGTCAAGGACACCATCCTACATTCGGATTTGCGACTCGCAATTTGCAGGTCACAAATCTGAACCTACCTACTTGTGGCCCCAATTTCTTAAAGAAAGTCACAAAAGTGCACCCATGGTATATGTCGTACCCCTATAAAATATTTGTGAACTGTATTTTAGCGTGGGTAAATACGATGTGTAGATTTGCTCATGTGAAAATCTATTGAGCATTTGCAAGTTCATTTTCCCTCCAGCCACTTTCTTCCCAACCCTGGAAGAAGTTCTAATTCTGCCATTGTCAGGAGTAAATGTCCAACCTTTCTTATTATGGGAAAATATTAGAGAGAAGCTGGTAAAAATCTTTAAAACATGTAGGTTTGCAGACTCAAAGGCATTCCAGCCCTGGAACTATTGCTTACTGCTTCCTCCAGCCCCAGTATGCAAATCTGCAGAAAGGTGGCAAAATAAGGAAATTGCTACAGTAGGGATTGAAACTCCAAGTATTCAAGCCCTACTATGGTAGTAGCCCAGGCATAATCAGAGAGGCTATTAATTGCTGCCATAATTTGTCGCCACACTACATGGCACCAAAGGGACAAGTAGAACTTTTTACAGGACAAGTAGATTTGAGAAGCAACCTGTCCCCTGGACAAGTAGATATTTTAATAAATTCCACACCCCTGATAGGTGTTATCGGATATTTGCATCTTAAGAAATTATATTCTCCCCATTCTAGGAGAGCCTGTTTCTCTCCAGTTTATGAGCATCTCCTCATATAGTTTCTTAGCTAGGCCTATTGTAAAAAAGTTACCATGTTCATAACACCTCTCATCATTAAGCTGTCTCTTTCCTTCCTTCATGTATTTCTCTTTAGACCATACCACCACATTACCACCCTTGTCCGACTCTTTAACCCCTTCTGTGCTGGGGACGTAATGGTTACGTCCACCAGCACAGTGCTCCTGTGCCAAGGACGTAACCATTAGGTCCTCGGCCTAGCGCTCCCTCCGTGGGCTTACCTCCCCCCCCCACCAAGGCAGGGATGGAAGGGAAAACCCTTCACCTTCCACCCCTGAGCCTCCCCCCAACCCTCCCAGTGACGTCTGATGACATCAGTGCACATTTGCGATCACATGATGGGGGCCTGAGAGGCTTCAAAGGGAAGGAAAGGAATTTCGTGAAGCGATCCGGCTTCTGAAATGCCCACTAGACACCAGGGATTTATTGTAAAAAGGAAATTGGCTTAAGGGGAGCGACCCCTTGGGCAAGGGTCGCTCCCCGGGGGATGGGGGGAGCAGTTTTTTTCACGGCCTTTTCTCCTCCCTCCCCCTGGGGGCAGATCGGCCTATTGTTATTAGGCCGAATTGCCCGGGGGGGTGAAGAAACCTCTAGGCGCCAGGGACTTTTTTTTTTTTCTTTCAATAGGTGGGGAGCGACCCCTTAGGCAAGGGTCGCTCCCCTAGGGGGCAAATTCTATTTAGGCCATTTCTGCTCCCCTTGGGGGCAGATCGGCCTATTTTTATGAGGCCAATCTGCCTCCAAGGGGGGCAGAAACCACTAGACACCTGGGAGTGTTTTTTTGCCGGCGAATTCACGGAAGGTGAGCGACCCCTTAGGCAAGGGTCCCTCCCCGGGGTGGGGGGGGGGGCACATTTATTTTAGGCCATTTCTGCCCCCACGGGGGTAGATCGGCATATTGTTATTAGGCCGATCTGCCCCCAGGCAGGGTAGAAACCTCTAGGCGCCAGGGACCATTTTTTTTTTTTTTTTTTTTTTTTAGAGGTGGGGAGCAACCCCTTAGGTAAGGGTCGCTCCCCCTGGGGGGGCAAATTATATTTAGACCATTTCTGCCCCCCTTGGGTGTGTTTCTATTAGGCCGATCTGCCCCTGAGGGCAGATAGGCGTTTTTTTTTTTGCTAGGCCAATCTGCCCCAAAAGGTGGCAGAAACCACTAGATACCGGGGATTTTTTTTTTTTGGTGCCAATTTCACGCAAGTGGAGCGACCTCTTAGGCAAGGGTCACTTCCCTGTGGGGGGGGGGATTTATTTTAGGCCATTTCTGCTCCCATTGGGGGCAGATCGGCGTATTTCTATTAGGCCGATCTGCCCCCGGGGGGCAGAAACCACTTTGGCACCAGGGCCTGGTTTTCTTTAGGGGGGCGGCCCCTTGGGTAAGGGTAGCTCCCCATGGGGGCACATTACTGTTGGCCATATCTGCCCCCCTTGGGGGCAGATTGGCCAATTTTTGGGACGCCCATCTGTCCAGAAGGGGGGGCAGAAAGCCCACCAGAGACCAGGGAAATTTTTTTTTTTTTCTCTCCAAAATATGAGGCTGGGGGTATGGCCACAACTCTTCCCCCCCCTTCCCCCCCCCCCCCCCCAAATAAATGGGGCCAAAGTTTTTCTGCCCACCAGTGGACAGATGGGGCAATTACCCCTGATCCACACCCTGGGGGGGGGGGGGGGGCAGAAAGCCTACTAGATGCCAGGGGATTAAAAAAAAAAAATAGTGGGGTGGTGGCTACCAACCAGTATGGGCCTGGTTGTGCCCCCACCCCAACTGAAGGGGGTAACAGTCTTTCGGCTCTCCCCAGCACACTAAAACATCTTATCCTACAGCAAGCAAGAAGACATTTGATTATTTGGGGTTTTGGTTTTACATTTGGGCCATGATAGCTTGGCTAACTCCCAAAATTGTCCCACTTGGAATGGTGAGGGGCTGCATTTTATGGACTTTGGGACGCTGCCATGTAGAAAAATCCACAAGACCTAGACACATCTGAAAACTAAACATCTGGGTGATTACAGGGTGGTGTGTTTCACATGCACCCCACACCATTTTCTTACACACAGTGCCCTGCAAACCTCCAACTTTGCTGGAAATCAAACATTTTCCCCACATTTTTATGATGGAACCTTCCGGAATCTGCAGAAATCTACAAAATTCCTACCACCCAGCATTGTCTCATTATATCGATAAAAATTCTGCTGCACTTGTCAGCCTAAAAATGTTTTTTTTCAAACTGCCCTTTTGGACTCGCTTTGGTTCCCCTTCAATTTTCACATGTTTTTGGCTCTTCCCTGTCACAAGCACTTGGTCCGCCTACACAAATGAGGTATCATTTTTACCGGGAGACTGAGGGTACGTTGGGGTTTACGAAATTTGTCCCGGTGCGGTGATCCCACACAGAAATGTGGGGAAAATGTTTTATTTTTTTAATTTTAGCTAAATTTGAGGTTTGCTGAGGATTCTGGGTAAGAAAACATTGGGGGATCCACACAAATCGCACCTCCCTGGACTCCATCGGGGGTCTAGTTTTCAGAAATGTCTAGGTTTGGTAGGTTTCCCTTGATGGCTGCTGAGCCCAGGACCAAAAATGTTTATCTTTCTGGGATCCAGCATTCGTTTCTCACCCATTTCTGTCACTAACTGGAAGGAGGCTGAAAGCACAAAAAATAGTAAAAATGGGGTATGTCCCAGTAAAATGTCAAAATTGTGTTGAAAATGGGATTTCTAATTCAAGTCTGCCTGTTCCTGAAAGCTGGGAAGATGGTGATTTTACCACTGCAAACCCTTTGTTGATGCCATTTTCAGGGAAAAAAACAAAAGCCTTCTTCTGCAGCCTTTTTTCCCATTTTTTTTAAAAGAAAAAGGAAATTTTCGCTGTATTGTGGCTAATTTCTTGGTCTCCTTCAGGGGAACCCACAAAGTCTGGGTACCTCTAGAATCCCTAGGATGTTGCAAAAAAGGACACAAATTTGGCATGGGTAGCTTATGTGGACAAAAAGTTATGAGGGCCTAAGGACGAACTGCCCCATATAGCCAATAAAAGGCTCGACACAGGAGGGGAAAAGGCCTGGCAGGGAAGGGGTTAAGGATGAGTAAGAATGGTTACTGGTAAACAGATGGTGTAGTTTCCAAGATGGCACTCTAAGGGCCATATGTATCAACACATTTTCCCATAGACACAAAATGGGTAAATCCCCTTGGTACATATGGCCCTAAATGAGCTAAGGAACACCTGTTCTTTGTTGTTTGTCAGCAATATAAATGTTGCATACTCCAAGATGGTGCTCTAAATGAGCTACGGAACATTTGTCCTTTGTTTATTGTTAATATGAAATGTATTAAAGGGTGTGTGTGTGATTATAGACCACCAACCGTGGTCAAAGCGACTGCCGAAATGTGTTGGTGAAGCTTTTGAAATGAAACTTGTGAGGAATCTCTGAATCCATCGAGTCCGTGCTCCTTCTTCCGAAGCAAGGATTGTTTTGAGATATATATATATATATCTGACTCTTAAAACTACCCACAACAAAACAAATCTCCCTAAATTGGAGACCAAACCAAATAATTTACAGTTAATAAAGATCAAAGAGATTAAGTGCCACTTTTCTGTACTTGAGCAGCAATAAAAACAGGAATTGAATTCAATTCAGAGACTATATGGTCAAGGATTCTAGTGCTGGAATGTTGTTTGTGATGTTATGCAGTCTTTAAGCGCTGCTGCTTGGGATGGCATTAAAGGATGTTAATGCATAATGATACCATCCGGTCTTGTAATGAAATCCATCTCTAAAGGTATACCTCTCAATTTGATGTCCCAAGCTCCTATCCATTTATACATGAAGTGATGGTTAGTGGTAAAGCTTAAAAGTTACCCAGAAAGTCCCACAGAACGGGCTAAATAGAACTATATTTAGTAAACAGAAAAGTCCATTGTAGTAAACCTTCTGTTTGGAATTCTGGTGCACTTGAAAGCATCTGCAACTTGGGGGCCGCAAATTATCGTTTCTCATCCTAAGATAACAAAACTGAAGGAGGCCACTTTTAGAGATCACCTACTAGACAATGCAAGCTGTCTGGTTGTGAAAGACCTATTATGAACTTACAGTGGGCCTAAGTCTCGCCCATTGCTTTGGTTAGCTTTGCTGCCACTCTTATTTGCTGATACCTGATGACCACACTGGTTTTCTCCTCATCCCTCCCAGCTTGTCTTCAAAAGAACAGCATCATCAAGGAGGAAGGGAGAAACTTCCTACCAGCTACCATAACCTCCGCTTCCCCTTGTCCTTATCATACCAACAGAGAGGTCTGACCCTAACAGAACTCATTGCATTTCTAGTCCCCACCCCATACATAGGGATAAAAAAGGTTTCCCTTTTTATATATGTTCCTCACCCACATGCTAATTGTGTGCCATTCTTAATCATTGGGCCCACACTCAACGTGGTGCTAAACACCGGGTGGGTTCACCCCACTCTTGGAGGGAGCAGTTGGATATCACAGAGGCCCGTTCTGTGGTCTATAGTGGGAATCTCATAAAAGAGGATTTTAATAGTGTAGGATGGTACCCTAAAAAGGTTTACTGTTGTGACCTCCCCCCAACACCCACCCTCCCCTGGCAAGGCTGAAAACACAGCTGATGGCCTTGGTACATTCAGTGTGCCCCTGCATTTATACGGTCGACACTTTTTATTTTGAACTCAATTTGACAAACTTCTTCAGGACCTATGATCCTGCTGGCGAATCCTCAAATTTTGGGGTCCACTATTTTATGGAGCATGCACCAATGGCAGGTGACAGTCACACCGTGCATTTGTTACTGCTCCTATAGGTTGTGCTCAGGAAATTGCCCTATATTCTCCTTTCTGTGGGAGTAGACCCATAAAAAAATGGTATCTTGATAATAATCAGAAAATCTGTGTATACAAGTGCCTTTGTGAATCAACGCAAGCTGAGATCAGCTCTCACTGTGAGTATCAATGTGTATAATTTTCTTCATGCTCATCAACAAATAGGTATGCTGCGTCATCTATTCGTTCCACCCTAATATAGATGAAAGTGTGCAAATCAGAATCATGTCTGAGAGGTTGCCCCATTGTACTGGTCTCAAATTGCCTGTACAACATGTGAATCCATTTACCATACACTTGTTGTCACGGGTGAATGGGTCACAATTTGTGTCACCAATGCATACATACACATAACTAGGGGTTTCTTTACTCCTTAGGTAGCTACAGGTTGGTTAGGGTCTGGTGTCACAACCTGCGAAAGGAATATGTTGGTGAAGCCATGTTCTAATCATTCTTAAGCAGCACCTGCCAAGGATCAAAAATTCGAAGAATCATGCACAGTTTCTACTTAGTACTCTGTTTACCTAAACTGGCTGCCATACCTAACCCTTCTACTCATGGGCCCTGTAGCCAAGGTCTCTGAGTTCTCACCTGTTGTTTAGAGGTGCTGTAAACTTCTCCTGATCCGCTGTGGAGACGTTACATGTGATGTAAGCACAACATTGTGGAGTTGGTGCACGATTACGGCCATAGCAGCCACCATCTTTCAATAGTGTCTATACTTTTTTGCTATCAAACTGTGTTGTTGTAAAGTTACTGTCTGATTGGAATCTATATCCCGTGTCACAATTTGTCACCTCTCATGAGCCCCAGTGATCTGCTTCCATTTGCTATATGAATTTATAAGCAGTTTCAGTCGGTATTTCTTTAAGAAAAAGGTAGGACTTGTCTGGCAAACGGCAGAAGTACTTTACATCCCATCTACCATGTGGATCTGGTCAAGAGGCCATGCCTATAAGTTGGCAACTTAAATCTGCCTTTGCTCTTTCTTAAATAGGACCTTGGAAGTTTGATTTGTGTGAAATGTGATGCGTACTTGCTATGATATGGTTCAATTGAAATAATCTACTAAATGGCCCTCATCAATGTAGTGGCTAGCCACCTTGGTGGTGGCTCTTTTATGGCATCGATTACACAGATCCTCAGATATCATTTGTTCACTTTTCTACAAGTCATGCCTATATTGCGGAAATTACATGGGCATGTAATGAGGAACACTACACCTCACTCAGATTACAATCAGTATGCTTCTTTTAAATACAGGCTTTTCCTAGTCCCAACTCCTGTTCTCTTGTCTTCTTAGTCAAATGGCATTCACTACATCCCCACAGGGGTGATGTTTAGTTACTTGTGGGTTTCCCACACACAGTTTGTTCATCCTCTAAAATTTCTCTTCTCTTCAAGTTCCTGATGTGCACCAAAACATCCTTCTGATTTCTATCCCGCTTATGTGCAAAGAGCGTTTTTTCAAAATTCAAGCCTCCAGAGTTCAAAACCTGCCAGTTTCTATTGGTGATTTTTCATTATATCATTGCAGATGATATTTATTACAAGTGGTGATGCATATCAGTTGGTCAACACTTTGTTTGGGCCAGTTCTGTTCTACAAGATCCCCTCTAATGTTGTTTTTAATTTGCTTCAATACTTTTTGTGTGTTAAATGGTGGGTTTCTCAGGTAGACACTTAAGATAGTAGCTTGTTTCTAAAGGACATTCATTTTTGTACAACTGCGGCAGAGTCTCTGCCTGTAACATATGTTCTCACATAAGGTGCATGGATGAAAATTACTGAAACACAATAAATTGTTCCCGTCTATACCTTGGGATGTATGTTGGTCAGTAGTTACCCTTGCTCATAGAAGATCTTCACATTTTAAGATGTGATACTCTGTTCCTCCAATCGAATGAGTGAATGCCAGGCATTCAGTCTGTTGTTTAAGGCATGTGACAAACCTGTTTGCGGAATCATAATTCCCCTCCCTGACTACCTGGATGTCATCTGTGTATTTCTACCATAGTTGTATGTGATGTCTGAAGGGGTTGTCTACGGTAAGTAATATCTAGTTGATGTACATAGATGCATAGTATGATAGGGGCAAAAGTACTGCCCATTGATGTTCTGTGTACCTGCAGGTAGATAGTTCTTTCAAATTCAGAAATATATATTTTTTTAGGAGCCATTTGCATACACTTTAGGGCAAAGTGTCTTAATGTGGTATAAGCCCAATATGAAGAAAAATTAGGTAATCAATTACATGTAGGATATCCTTCGGGGTAGGCTGGCATATAGACTTTCCACATCCAATCCAATAAGGAAATCTTTCCCCCCCCCCCCCCACATAATTCTGAATTTGCCACAATTGGCACACAATCCATCAACTGCTGTATAATTTGCAGATTTTAACAAAAAAGATTTGTAGGTCAAACGGATCAAAAGTTACTAAAAACGTGGCAACGTGTTTGAGCACATTGGAAGGACCTTTGCTGCAGTTAACTGGTCATCTTGTATTTGGTTATTTCTCTATTTGATTGTTAAACTGGTAGCAATCAGGTGAAATCTTTCCCCATTGAGTATTACCATGTATAACATTACAAAATAATGGGGTAATGCTATCAAAAAAGTGCTACGTTATGCTGCATACTTTCTGTTTTATTGGTGCAAAATTTAGTCAACACTGCAGCATAATTTGATACTCCTGTGCCACATAATTCCAGTGGCTCTGCCTATAAAAGAGTTCTGTACAACCATTGCTCCACCCTTGCCAGTGGGTTTTATAATTAGGTTGTCATCTTTACTTCGTCTGTCCAAAACCATTCTCTCCTCCTTACTCAAGTTTTTAAAAGGGTGTCTCTGATTATTCAGTCTCTCCAGTCCCCTTCACCATTGCTGACTCAAGGTGAGGATTTCAATTGGTACCATATTGGTAGAGAGGTAAAAGTGGATTGCATCTTTTAACCCAATGCAGTGTCTGCATTTAAATTTGTTTCCTTCGAAAAGAAGGCTTTCCATTTGATCTTTCTAAAATAAAAAAAAAGTCATCAAGCTCACAACATAAAAGAAACCTATCAAGATTTGATCTGGGGATGATTTTTAGTCCCTTATTCAATGCTGCTCTATTTCTGTTAGCATGCTATCTGAAAGGTTAACCAATAATTTGCTGAGCTAATGCTTTGTTTCATTTCGTTGATCATACTCCTGGTGCTGACTCGTGACATAGTGTGCTTCCAATGTACTCTCTGTTCCTGTTTTTTTTCTTCCCTCCTTTTTCGTCCTTGGCCTCGTCCTAAAAATGCTTATTCTGTGATATCTCTTCACCCAGGCTGAACCGAGGAGGATATGTATTTTGCCACCCGAAATACGGGTAGGGATGAGGAAAGTGAAGGGGGACTTGAAAGAAAGGCTGGAATCCCATGAAATGTATACCTGGGTTGTCCTCTCTGTTTTTCTGGTCTTCCCCACTATTTGATCTACCTCCTGCAGAAGACAAGCTATCCACTGGCGATACACCATCTCCCCAACTCGACTTTCTACTCACCTAATCCTCAATAGAATAGGCATAGACTTTTTCATGTTTGAATCTCGTAATATGTTTCTGTAGTTTTAGTACTTTCTGTTGGGTGAGGAGGTATTTAAGATTGTTCTCACTCATCTGTATTTTTACGAGAAGAGTGTCCGATAACTCTTGGCAGTTTTTAAAATCGGGATAAGCTATCCCCTGTAGATCTCCACGCAACTAATGACAATACCTTACTGAAGACCGGATCACTTAAAAAAATTCTGGGTTCTTAGACCATTCTGTGTTTAATTAGCCTTTAAGGGCTCTGTTACGATGGTACCATGTAAAAGGTTTTTAATCTGATCACTTTTAAGGTCACTCAAAGCAGTCCAATCTACAGCTGTCTCTAATGCCTCTGCTATTGTGGTATCCTTAAGGACAGGGTGCCCAGAAAAAATGAGCCTTGCCTCCTCCTCTGAAAGGTCAGACCTAGATTCTTAGCCATTTCAAAACAGTTTGAATGTGTTATATATTAAACTTTTCAATGAAGCCTATTATGTGAAATGTCAAGACAAAGCAGGATAAAGGTGCTTTTTTGATTCTTCTGGGTGCAGGGTGGAGGCAAATGGTCACTCAACTATATCATGATCATTTGTTCCCTACTCTGAGGGTTTAATCTCAAAATTCTCCCACAGCTTTCCCCTGCTATAAAAAATGTCATCAAGCCGGGAGGAAGAAACTTTCTACGGACTACCAGAACTTCTGTTTCCCCTAGTCATAATCGTACCAGCAGATAGGAATGACTCTAACAGAACTCATCAAATACCTATTCCCAGCCCCATATGTAGGGTTGAAGAAAGTTTCCCTTTTTATATATGGACCCTCACCCTTATGCTAATTTTGTGGCATGCTTCATCATTAGGTCCACACCCAGGGTAATGCTAAACACCATGTGGGCTCAACCCCATTCATGGAGGGAGCACTGAGGTCAGGCTAATGTGCTATAGTGACAGCCTTGTTCGTGGGAATCTTCTAAAAAAGGATAACAATTGATTAGGAAGGGACCCTAAAAGAGTTTTATTGTTTGAACCCCCATGCCCTTGGTGGATTCAGTGTGGTCCTGCATCTACATGAGCAAAAAAGAACAGCTAATGGATGGAATGCTGAACAAACCAAAGATTCACCCCCGTCACAGACCTGGGTTTAATCCATTGTTTTTTTTTGTTTTTTTTTTGCTCACCATGTCACCCCAGTTTGGACCCAGCCATATGTAAATCAGTCTTGACCCTGCCCCCCCATTGGAACAGTCCAGCCGGAACTGCCAGGCCAGGTCCTCCCTGGACCAGAAACAAGCATCTTGGGACCGGTTTCGGGGCATTACCCCTCATCAGCCAGGATAGGTTGAATCCCGTGGCACATTGAACACAGGACCAACGCTTGATGCTTGCTGTTGCAGAATACCAAGCGGTTGAATCCTATGTAAATTAGGCCTTTCCAACATTGGAAAAAATAACCAATGTCATTTCTAAAGATTGAAAACATTGAATTCAATCTGCAGTTTTGAGGTACCACAAGGCTTAACTTGGCAGAGTTCAGAGTCCAAGCAGATGAGCAGGCATGTTTTTCTTTCAGAAAGAGGAGGGCATCACTATATACAACATTGTGTGTCATAATTAGGAGTTTGAAAGCTGTGACTGGGAGTAGAGCAGGAGTTTAAGACTGAACGGTGAATAACTTCCAATAAACAAAAGTATACAACTTTTAAAAATAAAAAGGTGTTTGGCCGTGCATTTTTTTTCTTTTCCAGCAAGAGAAGTTTGGTACAACGTTTGTTTTACTTTTGGAACCAAAGCCCAAGTGGTTCTCAATGTCGCATGGTGTGAGTGAATTGCTTGATGGCTATTGTATCATAGCAATGCAGCAAAGTGGCCAATTGCTTGGTTGTACTTTTATTTAAAATGTGTTTTAATTGTAGTCAACTACTTTTCTATTTTTCAGTTTCATTGTGAAATAGTAAGCTCTAATATGCATTGACAGAATCTGTTCCTGCAGCTGTGATTTGCCCAAATGGTTTTATATCAGGGTCACATAGCTTAAATCTCTGCGTTTCTTTTTGGTACTATGTCTAGGGTACTGGGACTATGCGATCATTTCCATGTCACTTCTCTGGGAATCGAAGCTTAAGCCTCTCTGTTCCATTTTGGTGCTATGTCTAGGGTACTGGGGCTATGTGATCAGTTCCTCATCACTTCTCTGGGGAATCAAGCACATGGGCCATAATATCACAGTGGGCCAATGAGAGCATATGAGACTTCAAAGATGTGATGATCTGTGGTCAGTCCAAGTGGCACATTTAGAAAGAAAATGTGCTGTCACCCAGGACCTCCTTTCAGCTTCTGCTACAGAAATTCATATTTGGACTGCTGATCTAGAAGACTCTATTTAAATCTGTTTTCCGATAACCTGCAGAGGCAGTGGCTGCCTTTTTGGTTGTGTATGAAGTATCTAAGAGAGTTGTTGAATGTATTAAGACAAAACATACTGAAACAAATGCATGCTACTCATTAAATAGAATTATTAGGAAACAGTAACCTCCTGGTTACGTTGGGTAAAATGTTGATGTGTTGTCGACCATGTCCCTTTTAGACTACACTAATGGTAAATGAAGGGCTCATGTATTACTTTTAAGGTCATTCGAAAACTAAGTCTAGTGGAGCAGGTTCCTTAGTCAGATTTGCTTTCACTCTTATTTGGGGACAAATGGTACATTGAACAATCTAATCAAAAAGGAACCCATGTTGCTGCTTTATGGACATCCAAGTTACTATTGACAGTGTTGACAGACGTGTTCTTTAACCAGTGTTTAAGGAATAGTTCAGCTTTTCCCTAAAGACTCAACCAGTGTTACAAAACTGTAATACAAGGTCAGCTCACATGCAAGATTGACCTAACTAATGGTGTACAGCAAGCATGTGTGCAAGACCCACTCCTGTTTAGCAGCTACTGCAGACATTCTTATAATAGTGGAAATTCATATTGATTGATAGGTGATTCTCATTTACTTTTTAATGAATGCAGATAGGTTATATGTATAGGGCGGCAGTGGGATATCGCGGACAATTGTGAGTTTTGATAAATATTTTGTGATCAGTAAATATGTTGTGTGTTCAGCTAAGACAAAATATATAGTTTTAATGTCAAATAATTTACTTACCTCCTTAATTTAAGGGTACTGAGGGCTGATGTATGAAACTCTTTTGTGGTTGTAAAGCATGCAATGTGCTTAATCACAAGGTGTGCACCTGCAAAATTGTATTTTGTAGTGTACTAAAGGTACTTTGCAAGTTGGAAATGTCTTTATGGCTCAGCAGGAGCCTTAGTGACTCATTCCTAATGACAAATGGGGGGGGGGGAGGGTTAAACTAAAAGGGGCACCTCCCCTCTTACGTTCAATTCTGAATGTAATGTGGTTTTATGTTTGTGAC
This sequence comes from Pleurodeles waltl, assembly GCF_031143425.1. Lineage (NCBI taxonomy): Eukaryota > Metazoa > Chordata > Amphibia > Caudata > Salamandridae > Pleurodeles > Pleurodeles waltl. The sequence goes on from NC_090448.1 coordinate 404,269,180, forward strand.
CACATTTTCAGTTTCAATCTCCTGACCAATTACCCACACCCAGCATGGGGTAGAAACTGATTCACAGAGTGGCAACGTTCCACCTTGTTAAATGTGGCAGCAGCACCCTCGGATGGAGCAGAAGGTGGCCTAACGAGAAACCCCAGTTCCTTTGAGGGACAGGGCTGCTTTTAAAAAGATGCTTCTGTGTAAGAAACACGGACACAGGGATAGATGTCTTCTGTTCTCGTAGGTCTCAGTCCCTCCATTACAGAGTTTTGCGATCTCCTTTGAATATACATTTGGCAGTGCAACTGATTAGTACATCCATCGCATCGCAGAATGAAACCCAGGTTGCAAATGACTCAGTACATCAGGCGTAGGAATAGAACTGGTCTCCCAGTTCATATTTGAAAATTACTTTATGTAACACTGGTAATTGGGAGGCACACCGTTTTAATAGGGAAAAGGGGACGAAGAGTTCCACAAAGTGTAAAGAACTGCTTGACCTGTTCTACTGAGATCCTGTTTGTGGGACCAAAGCCTAAGGTATGACTGAAGCTCTGGAGTGTTCTCCAGGCCCAGCTCTCCCCATTCTGCTGCATTGCTCTTGCTCCTGTCTTCACTTTGCCCCCCCTCCCCTTTTTTGAGTGCCTTCTCCTTGCTCTTCCCCCATTCTCACTCCTTTGTCCTTGCTTCCCCCCCATTTTCTGTGTGCCTTATCCTTGCTTTTCCTGTGTTTTCCACTGCTTTCTCCTTGTTTTCGCCCATTTTTGTGCTTTCTTGCTTTTCCCTTGTTCTCACTGCTTTCTCCTTGCTTTTTCCCTTGTTTTGTTTGTGTGCCTTCTCCTTGCCTTCTCCTTGTTTTGACTGCTTTTTCCTGGCTTTTCTCCCCTTTTTGTGTGCCTTTTCCTTGCTTTTTCCCCTGTTTTCACTACTTTCTCCGGGACCTGCAAGCGCCTGGATACCTTGTCAGGGTGATTAGCCGAGCTTTACGAATCCGCTTCACAATTTCCAAGGTCATTTTCCATTGTGGCCTTACACCCTGACTTGGAATTTATGGGTTTGGTTTTTAGGTTTCACCTGCAGAGAGCTTCAATTGTGGTTGCGAAGTCCTAAGTTAATATAAAAATCTTTAAAGGAGCTAAAAACCCATCCCTGCTTTGCCCCTTACTTATCTGAACTTCCTGCTTCAGGCCTCGAAAATTCTACTCGCCCAATAGCTGTGGTGAGTCATATTTAAACAGGTTGAACTATTTTCAGGACCGACTCTACCCTTCTGGCGAGTTGACAAAGAACAGGTGTTGTGTTCAGTAAGAAAGTGCAGGAGCAATAAAGATGCCTTTAAATCTAGTGATTTCATCACATTAGCTCTGTGTTCAGAGTCAGAGGCCAGAAGTCAGTTTGTCTTTCAATTATTTTTCCTTTTGATTGCAGAGTTCCAGGATTTTGTAAGGTGAACTCTCTGAACTGCTGTACAAAGAGTTATTTAAATTTTGTGTGTGCAAACATTTCAAAATAAATTTCAGTAGTTGTGAAAGCCCATTTTTTGTACTTTTTCTGTGTGATGAAAAAATATTAAAAAAATTTAAAAGGATGAAAACAAATCACAACACTTTGCCTGGTGATTTGCAAATGATGCATATGATTTGTGAAACCCAATTTTCACAGCTTATTGTTAATACACTATATAGTATTATAATTGAAGCTGCATGGTAGTGGAATGGTTTTAGGCCATTTCTTTGAAACTTGTTTTCTTTAAATGACAGTGTGCTGCCACATCATGCTTTAGTAATAACATAAACTGAGAAACAATCGTGCCCTGATGGCAATGTTACTAGTAAACTAAGAGTCAAGTCGTGGATCGTATGTCCCATATATGTGGGCTAGATTCTTATTATACATGGAGAAAACATTTAGGGGGTCATTACCAGTCTGGCGTTTACTAGACCACCAGACTCGCAGATGGCGGTCGGACCACTGCCAATATGGCGGTTTGAGCGCCACATTTCAACCTTGGTGGCCAGGCCGCCAGGGAATCGCCAGCTCCACCAGGATCGGAGATCTTTAGTGGTCTGGAGATGGTGGCGGTCCTAATCCGCCAGGGCAGCGCTGTCCTCGGGTTTATGGCCCCCTTCTCTGCCAGCGGTAGCACTGCCATGAAAATGCTGGCAGTGAATGGGTCCAGGCGGCCCAGTACTGCCCATGCACTTGGCATGGGCAGTGCACTTGGAATGGGCAGTGCCGGGGCCCCCCTTGGCAGTTTTCACTGTCTGCTTCGCAAAGAGCGAGCATTGCAAGGGTACTGGTGCACCTAGGCTACAGAATTGCTGCTAGCTCGATTACGAGCCAGAGACAATGCTGTAGCCTGTTTCCTGCTAGGCCAGCGGGTGGAAACTCGGGTTTCTGCCCGCTGACCTATCGGTAAATTCTTAATGGGGTCAGCGGGGAGGTAGCCTGTGTGGCAGTAATCTCTCAGTTGGAAGTTCGGCGGACGGTCAAAACTTATTTTAGGGCATTTCTGGGGAGAGATCACCTTATTTTTGTAAGACCCCTCTGCCCCAGGAGGGGCAGAAAGCCCAGAGACCAGTGAAGATTTAAAAAAAAAAAAAAAATGTGGGGATTTGGCCATACCCCACCCCAAATAAATGAGGGCAAAGTTGTTCTGCCCACCGGTGGGCATATGGGGCAGTTGTCCCCGATCCACTCCCCTGGGTGGGGCAAGAAAGCTAACTAGATGACAGGGAATAAAAAAAATAAAAATAAAAAATAGTGGGGCGGTGGCTACCAACCAGTATGGGCATGATTATGCCCCCGCCCCAACTGAAGGGGGTAACAGCCTTTCAGCTCTCCCCCCACACACTAAAACATCTTATCCCATGGTAAGCAAGAGGACATTTGATTATTTTGGGTTTTGGTTTTACATTAGGGCCATGAGAGCTTGGCTAACTCTCAAAATCATCCCACTTGGAATGGTGAGGACTGCACATTTTGGACTTTGGGACACTGTCATGTAGAAAAATGTACGAGACCTAGACACATCTGAAAACTAAACATCTGGGTGAGTTCAGGCTGGTGTGCTTCACATGCACCCCGCTCCCTTTTTTTTACCAACAATGCCCTGCAAACCTCCAACTTTGCTTGAAATCACACATTTTTCCCCACATTTTTGTGATGGAACCTTCCGGAATCCACAAAATTCCTACCACCCAGCATTGCCGCATCTATACGATAAAAAGTCTGTCCTACTTGTCAGCCTAAAAACCTTTTTAATTTTTATTTCATTTACTCCCCAAACTGCCCTTTTGGACCTTCTTTGTTCCCTCCCATTTTAAACATGTTTTTGGCTCTTCCCTGTCACAGGCACTTGGTCCACCTACACAAGTGAGGTATCATTTTTATCGGAAGACTGAGGGGGAACGTTGGGTGGTAGGAAATTTGTGGTGGTGCGGTGATCCCACACAGAAATTTGGGAAAAATTAGATTTTTTTTATTTATTTTTTTTAGCTAATTTTGAGGTTTGCTGAGGATTCTGGGTAACAAAACACTGGGGGATCCACGCAAGTTACACCTCCCTGGACTCCCTCTGGTGTCTAGTTTTCAGGAATGTCTGGGTTTGTTAGGTTTCCCTAGATGGCTGCTGAGCCCAGGACCAAAAACACAGGTGCCCCCCACTCCTCTCCCCCACAACGCATAATCAGGTAGTTTTGTATTTGATAATTTTGATAAGTCCAGGTAGTGTTTTGTAGTATTTCCTGTTGCGGGCACTAGGCCTACTCACACAAGTGAGGTACCATTTTTATCACAAGACTTGGGGGAGTGCTGGGTAGAAGGAAGTTTGTGGCTCCCCTCAGATTCTAGAACTTTTCATCACCGAAATGTGAGGAAAGTATATATATTTTTTTTTTTCTTTTTTTGCCAAAGTTTGAGGTTTCCTAGGGATTCTGGGTAACGGAACCTGGTGAGAGCCCCACAAGTTACCCCATCCTGGGTTCCCCTAGGTGTCTAATTTTAGAAATGTCCAGGTTTGCTAGGTTTCCCTAGGTGCCGTTTGAGCTAAAGGCCAAAATCCGCAGCTAGGCACTTTGCAAAAAAACACGTCAGATTTCAATGTAAAAATGTGATGTGTCCATGTTGCGTTTCCCATCACGGGCATTAGGCCTATCCATGCAAGTGAGGTACCATTTTTATCAGGAGACTTGCGGGAACACAGAATAGAAGAACAAGTGTTATTGCCTCTTGTCATTCTCCACATTTTTTCCTTCCAAATGTAAGACTGTGTGTAAAAAAATAAATAAAAAAAAGACAACTATTTGAGAAATGCCATGTAATTCACATGCTAGTATGGGGACCCCGGAATTCGGAGATGTGCAAATAACCACTACTTCTCAACACCTTATCTTGTGCCCGTTTAGGAAATCCAAAGCTTTAAAAAAAAAAAAAAAAAAATATATATAAATTTTATTATTAATAAAGAAGGGTAACATACAACAATGCAGTAAAAAGACAGCCTAAAGAGGTCAATACATAAGGATAAGGAATCCAAGCCCCATCTAGTCCCAGGGGCCACCACCTATTATGTAAGAGCGCCAAACATGTCTCGAGTCTTTCTGTGGCAATAAGCCACATCAAAGTCCCCGCAGATCACTAGGGGTCTCCAGCCTCCACCAATAAAACGTCAGCATCAGTCCAATCTTGAGGCAGTTCACAGCTTACTCTTCGGGCTATTAACTAGACATAACCGAGAATAGAAAGGGGAAAAGAAGGCAGGCAGAGAAGAACGCAGGGCACTGGCAGCAAACAGATTTGCACTCTTACCACATCGTGAGAGGAGAGTGAAGGCACCCAAAACAGCAAAGCACATAGGCTATCATGTACTACGCACACACCCAAATTATAAAGCATCCAGAAAGGAGCGCAGCAGAGCCCAAATATCCCGAAGACGGGAACCCTCTGGGGTCAACTCCCAAAAAATCAGCAGCTGTTCTTGAAAAAAGGAGGCGTCGCACAGCCAATCAGATCCACGCGGGGCCGACCCCGCCCCCAACACATGGCAACCCTGCCCTTGGCCAAAAACAGGAGTAGGCCCACTAACTGCCTGTGGGTCCTCCTCACCTCATCCACACAACCAAGTAGCGCTACTCTGGGGGAGAAGGGCAGCCTCAAGCCAATCCTCTCCTCAATCATTCTCACAACCTCCACCCAGAAAGCATGTACCTCAGCGCACTCCCACGCAAGATGTAGAAAACCAGCCGCGGGAGCACGGCATCGCTCACAGCATGCATCGGCACGCAGGCCCATCGAGTAGAGACAGCTAGGGGTATAATAGAGGCGATGCAAGAATTTGAAGTGGATCAGGTGAAGTCTATAATTGGGGGATAAAACTTTCATATGCTCACAGCATCTTCGCCACTCCTGCTCAGATCTAGGCTCACCCAAATCTGCCTCCCGGCGCACTCTAGCAGACTCACACCAGTCACTCCGCCTCTCCTGTATACAATTTAGTAATAAGTTTACGCGGCGACTGGGCGCAACACAGCACCTCCAAGGCCCGACACTCCACTGGAGGTTCCGTAAGACCAGAGAATCGAGCACGTAACATTGCGCAAGCACGCAACACATACAGCCGCTGCAACGCTGTTGCACATCCATCATCCAGCGCCTCTCTGGGGGGAAATCAATCGACCATTCACAAACCAATCACCCAGGGCAGTTAAACTAGATTCCCGGAGAAAATCTTGCAGTCTAACATTTCGAAACATTTCCAGATCCGCCACCGCAAGAACTGGCAATGAAGGAGCAAAGGGGAAGCTCACCACAGAGCAGCTCAGCAGCACCGTCCTAGCCCGAGCGGCGCACATCACCGTGTCAAGGCCCCGCACCCGAGACCGGGAATGATGCCCCAGAACACGGACCAAGTCGTCCGGCCACACAGAATCCGACTCAGGCGCAAGGTGCGGCAGATATCGAACCGGATGCAGCCAGTAATATGCAAAATGCGCCTGAGCGCAATAGTAATATAGCTCCAAATCCGGAGCAGCAAGACCACCAAGTTCAAATGGTTGCTTCGGCTTCGCCCAAGCAATACGAGGCTGCCCGCTGGCTCAGACCAGTCTTATCAGAGCAGAACGGAGACGCCGCAAAAAGCTCGCAGAAAGTGGGATAGGGAGGTTAACAGACAGATACAGAAATTTAGGCAGAATCACCATTTTCGCAATGGCAATACGCCCAATCAGCGAGAGCGGCAGCGAATGCCATGCCTCCATCCTCCCCTCTAACCACAAAAGTGCCTTACCATAATTAGCCTGCCATAAAATCTCCACACTGCAGCTAAGCCAAACTCCCAAATAGCGAACTGGGCCATCCGCCCATTCAATTGGGAACCGGGAGGGGAAACTCGTCACCTCGGCCGACAAGGCCAGCACCACAGACTTGGACCAATTAATCTGAATCCCAGAAAAGGAACCGAAGTGCACTATTTCGTCTAACAGAAAGTCTAGATTGCTGCGCGGTTCGCGGACATATAGCGCTATATCGTCAGCATACATGGATATTAAAATGAGCCGCTGCCTGAACGGCAGGCCCTTCTCATTATGGTGCTGTCGCAGCCATGCTGCAAGAGGCTGCATCGCCACAGCAAAGAGCAACTGAGACAAAGGGCACCCCTGGTGGGTCCCCCAAATCCAAATGTTTTCTTGATACCTATTTTTCACTCTTTATATTTCACTAAATGAACTGCAAGGTGCAGCTCCTTTATTGGCTCTGGGTACCTAGGGTTCTTGATGAACCTACAAGCCCTATATATACCCGCAACCAGAAGAATCCAGCAGACGTAACGGTATATTGCTTTCTAAAATCTGCCTTAGCTGGAAAAAGTTATAGAAGAAAATTTGGACAGAAATGGCTTTTTTTTTTTTTATTTTTTTTTTTTTCACCATCAGTATTTTTTTATTTCAGCTGTTACTTTCTGTAGGAAAACCTTGTAGGATCTACACAAATGACACCTTTCTGAACTCAGAATTTTGTCTACTTGTCAGAAATGTTTAGCTGCCCGCGATCCAGCATTGGTTTCACACCCATTTCTGTCACTAACTGGAAGGAGGTAAAAGCACATAAAATAGTAAAAATGGGGTATGTCCTAGTAAAATGCCAAAATTGTGTTGGAAATGTGGTTTTCTGAATCAAGTCTGCCTGCTCCTGAAACCTGGTAAGATGGTGATATAAGCCCCCAGACCCTTTGTTGATGCCATGTTTAGTGAAAAAAAAAAACACAAGCCTTCTTCTGCAGCTCTCCCCCCCCCCCCTTATTTTTGTTTACAAAAAAAAGAAAAGAAAAAAAATCCCTGTATTTTGTCTAATATCTTGGTCTCCTCCAGGGTAACTCGCAAACTCTGGGTACCTCTAGAATCCCTAGGATGTTGGAAAAAAAGGACGCAAATTTGGTGTGGGTAACTTATGTGGACAAAAAATGGTGTGGCCCTAAGCGCTATCTGCCCCAAATAGCCAAAAAGGCTGAGGGGGAAAAGGCCTGGCAGCGAAGGGGTTAAAGAAAAATCATTTGTATAATTGGGTGTTGTTTTATTGCAAATTGTTATTCTCTCAGTGACTTATTAACAGGCAGTCACAAGTGCAGTTATCTTGCAGGCACTTGGGTCATGATTTGAATGGTGCAGCAGGTTCAGTGGCACCAGGACCACAGGGTGTCAGAACCCCTCTTAACACAGATTATTGCTAAATTTTACTACTAAACAGGCTGTCAGAAGTACTGTTATCTAGCAGGCACTAGGGTCATGTTTTCAGTGGTGCAGCAGGTGCAGTGGCACCGGGAACAAAAACTTAACACTTATTATTGATATATTTTACATCTAAACCGGCAGCCCCAAGTGCGGTTATCTTGCAGCCACTATGGGCATGATTTGAATGGTGCAGCAGGTGCAGTGACACCAGGGCCGAAAGCTCTGGGAAACCCTCTAAACCCCAAATATTGCTATATTTTACTACTAAAGAGGCAGTCACAAGTGCAGTTACCTTGCAGTTAAAAGGGGCACGATTGAATGGTGCTGCTGGTGCAGTGGCACTTTACTAACCACACATTTCTGTACTCAAATGGCATATTAAATAAGGTACACATTACAAGTTGGGAACCCTGGGTTATTAATTGAATAATCATCACAACCTAAACAACTATTAACAGATTATCTAATTTAAAACAAACAGTATTATAAACTTTTTCTAATATTTATAACCCAGTTAGTAAGATAGAATGCAAAAGAAAAACAAAGCTGAAACCTATTGGCTTTGCCAATGCTTGTCCAAGTTGACGCTTAGCCTGATAGAATTTTTAGTTATAATCAAATGTTCGGATGCTTCCACCATAGCAAAACAATAAGTTGTGGATCTGGAGAACACTGGTAATATCGAGTCACAATGTACGATGCTAGTGATTGCATACAAGAATGTTATGAGCAGAGCTTTATTGGGCATTAAGTGTAATAGGCTGATAGAGAGGCAAAGCATTAACACGAACCCCTTATTCACCTGGCACAAAAAGAGTTTAGGACACCATTTATCAATCTCTGAGGGCCCAACTTTGTGATCTAAATAATAACGCCCTTCATAGGCCGCATTAATATTTTTCTGTACAGGGAACAAACATGGTTTCGATTCACTCGGGTGACTGAGTTTCGACAGTGCACCGAGTTAAGACATCATCTGTATGCTGAATTTAAGGAAGTTGTAACCGAAGCTGCTATTAAAAGAATCTCGAGTGACAATCATCTTTGAAGCTATGCAGTCATATTTTAGTTCAAATTCATTTTACCACCTAACCAGTCCTGTTTTCAAAAGTGTCACATTAAGTCAACCAAAATATATATTAACCAACTGTGCTTTTCCCTGTTGAGATGGTAATGCAGGATAAAATATGACTTTTTATTTGTGGCATTGTAAAATATTGTTAAAATCGAAAAACTTGTAAATCTAGATTTGAGCTTTATTTTGTAGTATTTGGAAAGTTATTCGCGCGTTGGTGGAGTATGTTGCTTTTTTTGAAAAGTTTGTTTTAAAATTGTGAAGGCCAGTTGCTAACAGAAAATTATTACATATTTTACTAATAGCATTTAACATAGTGTAGAGGGTGCATGCAAATTCATGTCTACATTTGTCAACCTTCTTTACTTCCTTTCTTGAAGTTCTTTTTAATATGGACAAAATGTACCCCATTCTGCCCAAATCCGTATTGATGCCACTATTAAATAAGTCGAGGAACACCAGATAGGCATCCCTGCAAAGAGGCTGAACAAATGGGTCACTTGAAAAGACCTTCATAACGTAACCCTAACAATTCCTCCTGGCTGTTTTATTTTTGTTAGGCCTTACTTCAAAGCTGCCAAGATAACCTCACCTGATTTCTTTCTTGCTTCTTTCAGTCACCTGCAAGGAGGTCACGCGGTGGAGCTCCTGGGCTGTGAGTGCAGAAGTCCTGTCTGGCTGGAAATTGGAACCTGGAGTCATTGTGGGGCACTGAACGCGGTGTCCTGTACTCTGCACACAGGCTCTTTGTTTGTTCAAAAAGACATCGAAGGGGGCCGGGCTTGAAACAGTGTTTAGCATTCAGCATGTCAGGAGCCATGCCTGGTGGCTTTCTACAGGATTAGACTGAGCTCAGCAGCGGTTTACTTGGCTACTCTTATCCTGGAGAGTGGGACTCCACTTTTGGGAAGCGTCTGGGTCCCAGCTTGATTATCCTGTTCTCTTCTGGATAAATGGGATATGGATCAAATGGTACTCGGGTGCCTGTGTGGTGCCAAACAGTTTTGGGAGCTAAAGTGAGCCAGAAGTGGGGACTCCAGGCACAACATTGATGGTTTCTTTGAATGCAAGTGTTGGCCTGTTAAAAACATTCTCACCACTCCATCTTTGGCCAAGAATGTTGATCTTTTCACATTAAGGAGCTGCTGTGGTTCAAAGACACCCATGGACAGGACTGGGACTCACAAACTCGGAGGACATTCATCCTGCAAAGTCAGCATATTCTGCGCATCCATTATGCAGTCTCGATATTGCTCTGGTGTGTTGGTGGCCGAGTATGTGACTCATCTTGGATATGAAATTGTGGTTTTGGATAACATTCATTTACATTTGTTTTAAGGACATCTAGCTTGGAAGCAGATTGAGAGGTAGTCCTATGCACGTTCTGTTTTAGGTTACCTGCCCTGCAAGGAGCTCCGTGATATGCTTAGGATGCCTCCCTCAAACAATCTCTCAGAGATGGTACCTCCTGAGCCACTGCACCCGGCTTTACCACCAGCTGTCAAGCTTGGCCTCACCTCTCTGTACACAACACTATACCTCCTGCTTTTTCTGTTTATCTACACCCAACTGTGGCTGGTGCTGCTTTACCGACACAAGAAGCTGAGCTATCAGACAGTGTTCCTCTCACTCTGCCTCCTCTGGGCGGCACTGCGGGCCACACTCTTCTCCTTCTACTTCAAGAACGCGATCCAGGCCAACCATCTTGGCCCCTTCCTTTATTGGCTCCTGTACTGCTTTCCGGTGTGCTTGCAGTTCTTCACGTTCAGCCTGATGAACTTATACTTTGCCCAGGTAATTGCGGTGGGTGGCTTGGGACTCAGGCCCTGAGCTGTGGGAGGGACCGATAAATGTCTGTAAATGAGCATGTTCAATGTAATGTATCATGACATGAGTACTCCTTTTCATCAATTTCTGAAGTTTCCTCTTCAATTTATGAAAATCCACGAGTTTCTATGAGCTTATTTGTGAGTTTTTGGCGCACACTTTGAGCTTCTAAGTGCACCTCGGGTGGACTTCGTGTTGCACTGCCTTAGCTTACCTATATCTGTCTCTTCCTCTGTTACTTTTATTCCTCGTTCTAACTTCAGTGTCTGGTTGTCTCTGTATTTCCCTTATTCCTGCTTCTCCGTCCTGTTTCTGGTCAACACTCCTGTTTTTCGTATTTTGTTTTCACCTTCTTATCTCCTGATTGTAATCGTCCCACGGGGCAGTTCTGACCATGTCTGAGTCCCTATATTTAGAGGGTGATTCTTCACCTCTTTAATAGAAGTGAAGGCTCAGTTGCTTCGAGAAGCCACACGGTGTGAGCTGATTGCTAGATAGTTTGTAGAAGATGTTTTCTGGAAAGTAGTGACAGTGACACTTGAGTGAGCACATCCAAGGAGTAGGCAACCCCCTTGTTGTTGCGTCCTGATTGCAAGACCACTATTAGTAGGTGCGCCTTCAGCACTGAAGTTGTTGAAATTGAGTTACTGTATTGGAAGGTAACCAGCTTTAACATTCAGCGCCAGCTGGACTGGAGCTCGACAGAATATTCTGGAGCTAAGAACATGCCAGCTCAAAACAGCAGGCCAAAGAGCTGTAGCATAATCCAATGCTGTTCAGAGTTTTATATAATCCTAGAATATGAAGCATATGATTGCAAGTGAAGCGCGTTGAAGACCTCTTCACATGCATATGTGAAGCACACTTTTGCCTCTTATTGCTTCTTCTCGCTGAATCAAAAATGCTTATTACCCTGGATCCATAATGACCTGGTCATATCCGAAATCTAATTATGTATACACCTCCATGTTGGAACAATATGCTAGTTTGAAAATCTGGTAATATTATTCAGATTGGTAGGAGCCATCTTCGAGGGCGCCTACTACCTGCAGTGATCTAAGAGGGAGGAGAACTAAGGCGCTATCACTGGGAACCCCTGAGATAAGCTCACTGTGGATGGTAGAGTAACTGAACAGTTCAAGCAGCCACATGCGAGAAAAGAGGAGATAAGTTACCACAGTGCTGGTCTCCATGTCGGTCACACTAAAGCGGCTTGGACTAAAACAAAAGTGAGTGCTCCATTATGGGGTTGTTAAGGTGACAGCACAGTGTGATTATTTGTGCTTCTGAACAACAAAGGGAACCCTTGGAACAGATTTTCTTCTACTACCAAAGCAGACTGAGCTCAAATCTGGAAGTGGCTTGTGTAATCTTAAACCCTCTTCCTTATTCTCGATTCTCCTTTCTCTAGTGCTCTTCCTCTTTTGTTGCTCCTTTTTTGCTCTCCATTCGGTTCTCTGACTCCATTACTCCCCCAGCCACTGTTATTTCAGGGTTTGCATTCCCCTTAATTACATCACTTCCTTCGCGTATTTATTTTATTTCTGATTCCCCTTGTTTTATTTTTTCTGCCATCTCTTGTGATATTCCTAGTACCCCATTCTGAATTTGAGCTTTATTCCCGTCTCTCTTTCGCTTATTTTTGAGTCTTTAATCATGCATTATTGGGTACGAAGGGAGGTAGGTAAATGTACTCGGAAACTAGTAAATGTACTCGGAAACTAACTAATGTGTTGTTTCTCCTCTGGGGATGATGGAATTAAAAAGGAGACAATGAAAGTGTTTGTTTCATGATAGTGAAAATGTTTGCTTTATATTTTGTTTCACATGTTGCCAAAAGATGAGTGTAACCACCATCTGACATGATTTAGGTCGAGCTTACGATGTTAATCACCAACCGTGCTATTTCTATCAACAACATTATGTAAATAAGAACTTTGCAAGTTCAGTTCCTCGGTGACCTTCTTTGTCTGAAGGGCAGTTGTATTGGGGCGTGGGAACACTATAAAAGCCTTCTCCAGTTTGCGACTACCACATGTGGCTGTTTTACCCTGGTACGACTAACTGTAAACCTGTGCACATGGGGAGATGGACTTGCAGACCTATATGGCTGCATGATCGATGTCTGCAATATTAGATTATAATGTAATATTATTGAGACACTTCTTGGAGCCACATCACTCCATGACACATGGTTGCAAAACCTGTGCTGTAGCCCAGATTGTTTTGATCGACACCTCCTCCACAGATTGCAGTTTTGTGATCTCTGGTATTGAAAATTGGTAGCTGAAAACTAATTTCATAAGCGTCCTCTATGATGTTGATCTTGGTTTTTATGGATGGGACAACACTTGTCCTCGATGAGGCTCCATGGAAACTCCAGTGATGGTGTTGTTGCACAGCTGTTAGAGAGTCAATGTTTTTTTAAGGTCGAGCCTGTGTAGCATGCGCTTGCACATGCGTATTGCTTGTTTGGGTAGAGCTTCATAGCATGCACTTGCGCATGCATATCACTTGCGAGATGCTGTAGTAGTTAGAAAAGGGCTCGGAGCCCCGCCCATGTCACGTCGGGGTCTTTCATTGGTTTGTGGGCTTGCTTTTTAAAATATGCTTGCTTTCATTAGTGGAAGGCATTCGTACGTCATGCCTTTTCCGGTGGTTATCCCTCCGCAGCGACCAAGTACTGAAAACATACGAGGCTCGCTGGTTCCGTCTGGTTTGTGGACTACTTTTTATCTTTTTTAACAGCGCAATCTCACTTGTTTAGCAGCATGATCGCGCTCGTTTTTTTTTTTTTTCCATTTAATGAGGCAAGAAAAGTCCGGTTGGGAGTTTACAACTGCTAATAGCTCTAACTCGAGACCTGTTACATTGCAAATGCTTGTTTTAATATGGCTTACAGGAAGATTTATGGGAAAGATTTTTATCCAGCAATCAAGTTGCATGGGAGTAATCTTTAGCAAGAAAAGAGACCGGAGTTTAAGCATTCCCTATATCACTAGGTGTAATTATACCAATAGGTTACCTCAAGGCTTGGCAACTGTGATAGTGGGCACAGGCTGGAATAGAGCAGTTGTTGATCGCTTTCAGTTTTCTGTATCACAAGATCCCTTAAAAGTTCACACATTAAGGTGCTGCTATTAGCAGACCAATAACCTGATATTTTTGGTGACTCGACCTATAATTGAGGAAGATGAAAAATAATTCTTACTGGGAGCTAAACATGCTTACTACAAAAGCAGCAAATGAAAAGTCGATCAGGAAGGAGTAATTCCCAATTAATAATAGATCCAATGCAATTGAGAACAGAATATCATTCCTTAAGGATGTCGTGAGAGCAAGGCCAGTGGCACTGTAAAATGAAGTAAAAAATTGCAACGAAACTGATAAAGCACATTGCTAGGTATAACAAAGATGTTGCCCACACGAGCTGTCATATTGTAATTTCTTCCTACTTCTTGTGGTTTCCATGTGAGGAAATAGTTCACCAAGGAGAAAGAACACATCAACTAGCATAGTCATGGTTCAGCTTTCTAACAGGATCTGAAAGCTAGTGCCCTGGTGAAAATTAGACGATTTCATCATGATAGGAGAACAGTGCAGAACTTGATGATTCATAACACTCTGGTATCTCTCTGGTTAGATTCAATTAGTATGACAGATTTGCTGGCTCTTCATTTACTAGCAAGATCCTAAAGATTCTTGAGGTGGGTTCTCCATAACCCAGGATAGGAATCTGTGTTAAACTGTTAGAAAATAATCACTTCCAGGAACAACTTAACCATTATCTGAAAGTGGAAATTGATGACACTGATGCATGTCGTTAATGCTGCTCAGATTTTCAAAGCTTAGTGATGAGATGGGAGGAATATTTAGGGAAAGAGCTGATGTGTGAGGAAGATGCCTAGATAGTGTTTAAGCCCTGTAGAAGGAATGCTTCATGATATGTGTGATGGCTTATAAGCACTTTGCAAATCTCAAATGTGATACAAGAAAAACTGATTAAAGGAGGCTGGTGTGATCCAGTAGGTTGAATGTAAGTGGCAATGGCATTGGGTAGTAGCTAGTTAAAGCACCTCCAAAATATGCCAAAGAAGAGATGCACATATTTTGAAGCTTTAACTGGAATGTACTAATAGCAATACCTGAGCCAATTCCAAAGCATAAATCTTCTTACTTTGAGCCAAAAGAGCAGGGGCATAGACCGTGATCTCATCAACCCTCCCTTGGACATATTTCCTTAGGATGCGCCAGAGACTCCGTAGTGTACATTGTAGATACGTGGTATGTAGATGCAAAGATGAAAAATGTAACATTCAGTAAATGCTTAACGTTTCTTTTCAGAGCTAACAAGAGCCTGCATTTGAATGTCTGCTCCTTTGTTAGAAATACGCTCCATAAAAATTCCCCATAGGGGTGTGGAATTTAATATAATATCTACATGTCTATAGGACATATTCCTTCATAAATCTACTTGTCCTGTAAAAAAAAATCTAGTTGTCCCTTTCTTGCCATGTACAGCAGTGACATATTATGGCAGCAATCTCATTATATGTCACCAGGCAGGTCGCTCCCCCCATCTGCCACGCAGCCCCCTGTGGGTTGAACCTCCGTTGCCACTTTTGCCGCCTGACTACTCGCTCCCTTTTTTCTATTCCCCTGAGCTTGTGCTTCTGTGCCACTTGTTTTTTCCATTCTGTGCCCCTGTGTTTTGCTTTCTGTACCCCTGTGCTCTGTTGTCCCTCTCCCGCCGTCTTTTCCCGCCATTTTTTCCCCGGGTTTTCCCCTGGGTTTTTCCCCGGGTTTTTCCCTTGCTGCTCCGCCCCCTTCACTCCCATTGGCCGCCCCGCTCCCACCTCCCAGCTGCTCCTCCCTCTGTCTGCCCTCATATGGAGGCCGCGCAGCGGGCGCGCCGCTGGCGCGCCGAAGGCGTGCCTAAGGCAAGCCCGTCTGCGCCCGTCCGCGCCTGGACCGCACCCAGCACCAGAACCCCTGGAACTCGCACCCTCCGCAACGCCAGACTGCACTACGACGCAAGCACCCTCCACGCACTCAACACCAGACGAGACCACCCCTGCTACCGGGCCACCCCGAAACGCACCCAGGGGCCTTTCACCTGCCGGAACTGCAGATTCACCAGCATCCAACCCTCCACACCACCAGCCAGAGAACCCAACCACCTCCGCTGCATCCTCCTCAACACCCGCTCCGCTCGCAAGCACGCCATCGAACTTTGGGACCTCCTAGACTCCACTGCCCCTGACGTTGCCTTCCTGACGGAGACCTGGCTGAACGCCACCTCAGCACCAGACATTGCCATAGCCATCCCACAGGGCTACAAGATCTCCCGCAGAGACCGCACCAACGGAGTGGGAGGAGGAATCGCCATCATCCACAAAGACTCCATCAAAATCTCAACGAACACCGATGACACCCTCACCACCGCCGAGCACATGAACTTCCAGATCCACACCGACCCCAACACCACCCTCAGAGGAACTCTCCTCTACAGACCTCCCGGACCCCGCCCACAGTTCAGTGACACCATCGCTGACCTCATCAGCACCCACGCCCTCGCTT